>NC_060121.1:835922261-837172261 GCF_021461395.2 Schistocerca americana | reverse complement strand
GCCAGCATACCATATATTGCAGTTACAGAGTAACTTGTCAGTACAGAACTATCGTTTCGTTGTCATAACTAAAGTAAATGTAAAAGGTAGTAAACGTGAAGTGAGTAATATAAATGAACAAATGGAGGTACCGAGCGAGGTGGCGCAGTGGTTAGCACACTGGAATCGCATTCGGGAGGACGACGGTTCAATCCCGTCTCCAGCCATCCTGATTTAGGTTTTCCGTGATTTGCCTAAATCGTTTCAGGCAAATGCCGGGATGATTCCTTTGAAAGGGCACGGCCGATTTCCTTCCCAATCCTTCCCTAACCCGAGCTTGCGCTCCGTCTCTAATGACCTCGTTGTCGACGGGACGTTAAACACTAACCACCACCACCACCACAAATGGAGGTGCTACATAAAGCTCCAAAAAGTCTCCATCTCAACGTGCTCGAAGAGATTGAAATATACGCAAATCGAAGAAAAAACCCAGACCTACTACTGAATGAGCAAAGTGATTTTATCCACAGAAGTTTTTATGACATTTTTAAAGACCTGTTTTAGGCTTATTCTTGAATGTAACAGCGGGCTCCAGTAAGAACCAGCCGCAGCGAAACGGCCCTCAGCGTACTGGCGGCAAGATGAATTGGGCGGGGCGGTAGAGGACTTGGCGTGGCGTTGTGTACATTCTGACGTAGGGAAACCCTCTCCACCACCAATCAATACGAACAAGAGGAAACGCACATTTTCGAAAGATGATCTACATTTTACTTATATTTTTAAGTTCCTTTATAAAATTATTTCGGTTCATGGCCCGCGCTAAAAACATTATTCATATGTTATTATTTTAAAAATTGTTCTATTAAAAATATATTCGCCATTAATATGTACGGTGAAAAATAACGTATGCACAATTTTTATAGGTAGAGGGCACTTTTTACTGTTTCCAACCAGGTTTCTCCAAAACCTGCGATATAAGCTTTTAACAGATTAAAATTTGCTTTAGTTATGACAACGAACCGATAGTTCTGTGCTGACAAGTTACTCTGTAACTGCAATATATGGTATGTTGGCATTTAATACATTCCAATTTTTTTTTTTTTTTGCAAACTAAGTTATTTCTATCAGTAAATGTATCTCTCTTGTTAATTATATTTTTTACTTTGTCTAACAAATCTGAAGATGGGCAGCTAGCCTGAAACCGGTCATTGAAAATAAAAAATAGCGATCAAAGACTGAAATGCCATATTTTTATGAAATAAATATGCAATGAGAGGAACAGAGTAGACACTTTGATTCTAAGACGATAATTACACTGAAGTCACCGCGGTTTATTGTAGTCCCCTGGACGTTACAAAGGACGGTACGTGGTTCTTAATAGAGAGTGTGATCACCACAGACGGCAACGCAAGCTCTGCAACGTGCTCCCATGCTGGGAGTTGGTAAGTTGGTAAGGAGTTCTTGTGGTAGGGCATTCCATTCTCCCATCGGCGCGGTTCACAGCTGCTGGATGTGCAAGATGTGTCACTAGCAAATAACATAGATCGATGAATCTTGCAGACTACGTGGAAAGAACTGCTGCAATATACTCGTAGCACAGAACGTAACTGAAAGAAATACTCAATGAGGCGAACATAAATGACACTTTTATTCAAAGACAATAATTCCACTCAAGTCACCGCGATTTATGATAGCCCCCTGAACGATAGAAAGGACGGTACGTGGTTCTCAATGGAAAGTGTGATCACCACAGACGGCAATGCATGTTCTACAACGTGCTGCCATGCCCGCCACAAGATTGCTAAAGAGTTCTTGTGGTAGGACGTACCACTCCTCCACCAGCACGGTACAAAACTGCTGGATGGTCGCTGGCGCTTGTGCACCTGATGGACTAGGTCTCGCCGACACATCCTATACGTACTCCATGCGATTTAAGTCGGCTAGTCCATTCGCCGAATATACCCTCGTTCGAAGACCTCCACCAACTGCAGTGTTCGATTGTGTCATGCATTTTCATCATTAAAACTGAAGCTAGGGCTGAATGCACACCTAAAATGATGCACAAGGGGCAGGAGTACAGCGTAACTAAAACATTGATTGGTGAGTGTATCGTGTTAAGAGATCTGGATGTGACGACGCCCTTGCAACACTATGCCTCTCCACACTGTACCACATAGACCACCAAGGCGATAATGTTTGACAATGTTACTGGGAGCATTACGTGTTCTCATCTCTCGCCATATCTGGGTACCTGCAGCATTGTAGAACATGACCGTTTTGGTGGTCCATGTGCTACACTGCGCCGGCCTGAGTGGCCGAGCTTTTCTAGGCGCTACAGTCCGGAACCGCGCGACCGCTACGGTCGCAGGTTCAAAGCCTGCCTTGGGCATGGATGTGTGTGATGTCCTTACGTTAGTTAGGTTTAAGAAGTTCTAAGTTCTACGGGACTGACGACCTTAGAAGTCAAGTCCCATAGTGCTCAGAGCCATTTTTCTACACTGACAGGACATTGGACGTATTCGCAGTTGCGAACATAGGCCACCATCAGCTGTAGAGTGGAGTGAGACAATGAAAATCTGTGCCGGACTGGATGTCGACCCCGGTTTTCCGGCTTATCACGAGCGGTCCCCTTACCACCTGGCTACCCGTGCCGGACTCACGGCTGGACCTAAACTTCAAAAAATGGTTCAAATGGCTCTGAGCACTATGTGACTTAACTTCTGAGGTCATCAGTTGCCTAGAACGTAGAATTACTTAAACCTAACTAACCTAAGGACATCACACACATCCATGCCCGAGGCAGGATTCGAACCTGCGACTGTAGCGGTTCCAGACTGTAGCGCCTAGAATCGCACGGCCACTCCGGCCGGCAGACTCAAACTTCCATATGACGTCAACCATGCGTCTACGACCTGAACTCCTACATCCACTGTTTATATTCCCGAGGAGATGAGATATTTTACTTGAAAGTCACTCGCCCGGTATCGGCGGAACAATACGATATTGCAGTGCTTGTGCTATTCTGAATTACAATGCAAAGTTCCTTTGGACATGCACGCGTGTGCAATGGAACAAACACTGCCGCAAATACAGCCATTATTAATTATATCAAATGTATTGGCAATTGCTAATACGGACAACCATTTGAGTCTGCCCGTGAATCGTGCACGGATAAACAAATGGTAAAATGACCGCTCGGGATGAGCGGGAAATCCGGGTTCGTGTACAGGTCTGCACAGATTCTCATTGTCATCATTCCATTCTACAGCTAATGGCTGTCCATATTCGCAATTGCGAATACATTCAATGTATTTCATAACAGCTCAAGTCACCGCACCGTCTGTTCCTTTGGAGGCGCATGCATGTCAAATGGTTCAAATGGCTCTAAGCACTACAGGACTTAACTGCTTATGTCATCAGTCCCCTAGAACTTAGAACTACTTAAACATAACTAATCTAAGGACAGCACAAACATCCATGCCCGAGGCAGGATTCGAACCTGCGACCGTAGCGGTCGCGCGGTTCCAGACTGAAGCGACGAGAACCGCTCGGCCACCTCGGCTGAATGCATATCCAGAGGAACTTTGTATTGTAATTCAGAATCACACAGGCACTGCAATATCGCATCGTATAATACTGTTGGAGGCATAGTGTTGCATGGGCGTACACACCTCCAAATCTTCGAAAACGGCACACTCAAATATTAACGTTATTGTGACACTGTACTTCTTGAATGAAATTGTCACTCTGCAGCGGAGTGTAGGCTGATATGACACTTCCTGGGAGATTAAAACTGTGTGCCGGACCGAGACTCGAACTCAGTACCTTTGCGTTTCACGGGCAAGTGCTCTGCCATCGGAGCACTTGCCCGTGAAAGGCAAAGTTCCCAAGTTCGAGTCTCGGTCGGGCAGAAAGTTTTAAGCTGCCAGAAAGTATCACTGTACTTCTTCTTCATTTGCGTGTTTTCAGGGGTGCATTCGGCCCCGACTTCAGTTTAATGGAGGACAGTGCGCGATCCCATCGAACAGCCCAAGTAGACGAGCTCCTGGGACGAGACCATATTTGGCGAGCGGACTAGCTTGCGGTTCCTCCGACTTAAGCCCCACAGAGCACGTGTAGAATGGGTTGGAGAGGCCTGTATCAGCGTGTTCACATGCACTAACGACCATCCAGCTGTTGTGAACCGTACTGGTGGATGAATAGAATACCCTTCCATAAGAACTTCGTGCCAAACTTGTGGCCAGCATCAGAGCACACCCTGTTAAGAACCACGTCTCGCCGTTTGTAATGTTCAGAGGACGATGGTGAAGATTCAATTTAATTACTGTCTTTGAATAAAAGTATAATTTTCGTTGGTCTTATGGCCCATGTCTCTCAATTACACTCAGTACTACACTGTAGCAGTTGTACAGCCCATGTTTCATCGAGCTATGTTACTTGGCAATAACATTCGTCCTTCAGCTTCGCACATACACTGATGAGACAAAACATTATTACCAATACACACCGCAATGTTGTACGCTGTCTGATTGCGCTGAGGAGCCGGCCGGAGTGGCCGAGCGGTTCTAGGCGCTACATTCTGGAGCCGGCGACCGCTACGGTCGCATGTTTGAATCCTGCCTGGGGCATGGATGTTCGTGCTGTCCTTAGGTTAGTTAGGTTTAAGTAGTTCTAAGTTCTAGGGGACTGACGACCTTAGAAGTCAAGTCCCATATTGCTCAGAGCCATTTTTTTGCGCTGAGGGCGTGGACGAATGGGCAATCATTCTAGTGATGATAAGTAGCGCAAATGCGGAAACCGGCCGACTGAAGCGACTTTGACAAGTGCCAGATTGTTATGGGGTTGTGCCCCGGAGCGAGCATCTCGGAAACGGGGAAGCTGTTGGCCTGCTACTGTCGTGACCATCTATGGAAAGTGGTTGAGGAGTGCTGAAACCACCAGTAGGCGTCCATATCTCATCACAGAACACTGGGATCGGAGGCTTCTCCGCTCCCTAAAGCAGTATAGACGGCGATCTGTGGCAGACCTGAGGACAGAGTACGGTGCTGGGGCAGGCGCAAGCGCTTGGGAGGACACCGTTCAGTACACAGTGTTGAGCATGGCGCTCCGCAGCAAAGGATGCCTGAGTGTTCCCATGTTGATCCTACAAGATCGCCAGTTACGATTACAGCGGGCTCGAGATCATCGAAATTGGACCGTGGATCAGTGGAATCTTGCCTCCTGGTCTCACGAATCCCGTTTATTGTTAAACCAGGTAGACGGTAATGTCCAGATACGCTGTCATTCTGGCGAACGGCTGGTCGAAATATGCAGCCGACAGGGAGACATTCACCTGGGATTCCATGGGACCTGCAGTAGTAACTGAAGGCACAGTGACAACTTTGTATCACCCCTTATGTTTGATGTCATCTTCCAACAAGATTACTGTGGGTGTCACAAGGCCTGAAATGGTCTGATGTCTTAGCTACCAAATTCGACTTATCATAATCCGACGAAACCCAGTTGGGACGCTATCGGAAGCCAGATCCACGCCAACAAACCAACCGCCCGTAAATTACAGGAAGTGTGTGATCTGTGTGGAGGCATCTGGTGCCACAAACTCCTGAAAAATCAAGTACTTGTCCAGTCCATGGCATGCTGAATCAATGCTGAAATGCGTTCCGTAGGTGGACCAACACGCCTTTAAGTTCGTGATCATAATGTTTTCGCTCATCGGTGTAAATTTAAATGACTTAATAGTAACGTGAGATGGAAAGCGTCCATTATATAACCTGCCGGAATAATCGTGCGCTTTGGCACGCCATTTTCCGGAATGGCTGCCAGCGCGCCGGCCCTGGATGGAAACCGCCGGACGGATTAACGAGGACCAGTGTGCCGACTGGCCTGGATGTGGCTTTTCGGCGGTTTTTCTCTTCCGACTAGGTGAATACTGCGGTGCTATACAAATCACGTCTCAGTTACACGATTCGCGTACCTTTCGAGCACGTGTTAACACTTTCACACGGCTAACACTAGTCGAAAAGAGACTGTGTGCTTAATTAACGTTCTGGGGGAGGGTGCGAGGTTACTAAGATGCCAAATAAAAGTTTCACAGACCGGTCGCGTGTAGATACGGGATACACTCCGCAGTAAAGTAGAAGAACTAGAAAGAAGCCTCAGCGTTATCATTACATGTCATCAACACACAGTTGTACCCCGATACTAAATGTAAAGACGGCTCTGCTCGTTACCTATTTCACTTCATGGTAAAGCAGCAATATTCAATGTCGCAGACGGCAAAATCCTATAACGATTTTTTTTTCAACGCTAGAAGATGGTGCATTTCATCTTCTTCCGAGTTCTTGTCAAGGCACTGAAGATCCTTTGCAAAAGTTTGTTTCCACGCGTTATGAGGACTCCCTCCTGTATTCAACCGTTGGTTTGTACGATAGTACTGATACAGGGATTCTTCCACCTTTGAAGCGCAGAGAATGTACCGCAAGCTTAAGCTTTCTTCCAGCAACGATTTTTTGCAGACTGGGTAGATCACTTATTCGCAGAATTTCGTCATCTTAAACGTAGTAGCTTTAACAGATCTTCAAAATTTGCCTCAAGTACCGCTGGTGAAAAACGATAAGCTAGTGTGCTGATCTTGCTGAAAAGTTTCACGTCTCACATGCGTATAGCCCGTTAGTGAGATGGTAGAGTAGTACAGCAGAACCTATGTGATGTACCTATGGAGTCTTGATTGTCATATGGATCATATTTGCTGGAACTCTTCTGAAGCTTTCCTGGTTCTCCTGCTGAAGTTTTCAGTTACGTCCTCACTATTACAAATAAAGCTGCCGAGATACTGAAATGCCTCAACATCTTGTAGCATTTTCTGTTGGTCTATGATATGAGTAGAAACTTTTACACTTTTTCCTAGATTGCGTTAGTCTTCTCAACATTTATTTTTAACCCTATTGAACTAACCATTCCATTCAGTTTCGTATTTGGTGGCTGTAAAGTTTTTGACAGCGAACGAATGGTACATCTAAATATTGTTAATATGTCATATTAATAACTTATTGTTTGACGTAAGCTGCTTGGAGACAGTAGGCTATTTTACCGAACTACGGCTGAGACATTCCTAGATAAATTCATCTATAATGATCTAATCTGCATCGATTGTTACTAATTGGAACTCTTTTCCCTGTGATGACACGGTATTTCTCTGTGCGGATATGTAAGACACTGGTGTCCTCAATTAAAACAAAAACCCGCTGTTTTCTTGCCCTGTCTCTAATTCACGCTATAGTCATACCAACTGTGAACCAGATGTCCGTACGATCATGCTGCACATGGAGGATGGCATTCCGGTCAACGCATAACCATTCCAAAAATAACCTCAGGGCACCTATGAAACGAGGTATACACAGTCGCAGACGGTGCGGTATGGCACAGAGACGATGCCTACCGGACTCTCTGCCATGGAGTGCCATAGAAAGACAGGAAGCAGGGCAATCGCGAACTGATGTGCCCCGATGGCTTAATGTGAATCGTTATGCTGTTTCTTGGATGTGGCGACAGTTTATAGAAACCGAAACTGTATCCCGAAGAACAGACCACATGTGACTTCAGAAGAGAGGACAGTTATTTGGCTGTTAGGGCAGGACAGCACCACCTTAGAACTGCACAGCAACTGGCATGTGAGATCTCAGCGTCCACTGGACGTGTTGTATCGAGGCAAACGGTGTGCAGACGGCTTCGGCAGTGTGGTCTTTATTGTTGGAGATCTGCTGTATGCAACCTCTGACGCATCTTCGCAGAAGGGAGCGCCTAGAGTGGAGTCTCCAACACCCCACCTGTACATTCGAACAGAGAGCCAATGCTGTTTTCACAGATGAGTCTCGATTTAGTGTGGAGAGTGATTCTTGATGAATTCGCGTAGGCAGGAAACGTGGAACACGATGTGGGTACCCAAACATTATGGAAAGAGACCGATATCGTGGAGGATCGCTAATGGTGTGGGCAGGAATAATGTCTATTAACCGAACCCTTCACCATGAAATTGTACGCGGTCAAAAATGGTTCAAATGGCTCTGATCACTATGGGACTTAATATCTGTCATCAGTCCCCTAGACCTTACAACTACTTAAACCTAACTAACCTAACGACATCACACACACCCATGCCAGAGGCAGGATTCGAACCGGCAATTGTTCGAGTGAATCGGCTAGGTTTAACCGATGCCAGGTATCGTGACGAGATCTTCGTGTAAGGCGTGTATATTTCTATTGTTTATTGTCAAATCACAATTTATGAAAGATGTTTATATTTTATTAATAGGATTAAGCAGGAATAATTAATATTTGTCATGTTGGAATGTCTGCACCAAAGTATTGTTGACAAGAGAGACCGAAATTTGACATAATTTTAAAAAGGGCCGGAGAGACCGCGTATGGATACATTTTAAGAAAAGAGCGGGAAGAACCGCGCATTGATACATTTTGTAATGGTAGCAGGGATTGTCTGCACCAGAAAGCATTGTTGGCAGGAGAAACGGCACTTTAGCGTTTGTAGGAAGTCAGTAGTAAGCGAAAAGTGAAGCGAGTCGGTAGCAGGTCTGAAGCGAGAGGCTGAGGGGATCGGTGTGCCTGCCAGCCACTAGCTATGATTTACAAGAGATTACAAACGGGTGTGCAGAGACATCAGCTAACTATTATAATAAGAGGAACTAATATTATTGAATTAATATTTTTGAGAAACTGCTGAAGGTATGTTTGTGCATTGCTAGTTGTAAGATTATTGTAAAAAGTAAGTCCCATTTGAACGTTTGTAAAATCATTTCATTCAGAATATAATTAACTTTTGCCAGCAATATTGCATTTCTAATTATAATCCATCCCAAAAACCATCAACGTAAAACTTTGCGAACCTCATCTGTGGTTGTTGCGAGGTGTTGTGGGCCCAGACTTCGTACTCATGGACGATAATGCTCCACCTCATAGAGCAAGGGTAGTTGATGTTTTCTTGGAAACGGAAGATTTTGCACGCTTGGTGTGGCCAACTCGCTCTCCCGATTTGAGTCCCTAAGAGTATATATTGGGTGCACTAGGGAGACGGGTTGCATCACGTCGTTATCCACCAACCACTCTCCAAGACTTGCGAGCAGCTCTGCAGGAAGAATGGGCGTTATTGCCTCAACGTGAGACTGATGACATCATTCACAGCGTGCTCTGTCGTTGTCGGGACTGTATTGTTGCCAGAGGTGATAACACCCTACACTGTGCTCATTAACCAGTTGCTGAATGTGTAAGCAAATCCGTTAAATTGTAAAAAAGCGAAGAACATTTTTCTTCTACCGTTATGACTATTTTACTACCACCTGTTTACACTGTTTTGCGGCAAAATAAAAGCAACCTTGCAAAAATTTCTGTTGTCGTTTTAATTTTGAACATCAGTTTATGTACCGTGAACAGTACCCATGCTCTCCTTTCGCGGCGTTGTAAGTGGCAGGGGAAGAGTGAGGACCCCTAGAGCTCCGCGAAACACCCAGACACACCCCCAGCAACAGAACCACAACCTGTATAGACAACAACCGACACCACTTTCGCACCGGTACCAACACTACCCACCCCAAACATCATCGAGCCGACTTCGACCGCGGCAGACAGCAACACTCGTGAAATTACAGAAGACGCACCCACACGGGGCAACAAAATCCCAAGGGAAGGAAGCAAAGGAACACTAAGAAAAAGAAGGGGAACACTTCCGCACCTATACAACCAACAACGAAACATACAAACACAGGCAGACAGTGAACAAGACAGCCAAAACCACAACCCCTATTATTCCCCCACCCTCACGACACCGGCAACACAGGAGACCTCAAACGAAACACAAAACATAGAAGCCAGCCCAACCACTATGCCAACACCAGAACCAACGGCCACCAGCAGAACAACGAACACATCGGCCGACATAACAAACATCTTCCCAACAATCGGAGGCGCAGTGGACGCACTAGCCACTAAGTATACGTGGCAAGATATCCTCAAGAAGGTTCATCTACATCTACATCTACATACATACTCCGCAATCCACCATACGGTGCGTGGCGGAGGGTACCTCGTACCACAACTAGCATCTTCTCACCCTGTTCCATTCCCAAACAGAACGAGGGAATAATGACTGCCTATATGCCTCTGTACGAGTCCTAATCTCTCTTATCTTATCTTTGTGGTCTTGCCCCGAAAAATAAGTTGGCAGCAGTAAAATTTTACTGAAGCCAGCCTCAAATGCTGGTTCTCTAAATATCCTCAGTAGCGATTCACGAAAAGAGCGCCTCCTTTCCTCCAGCGACTTCCACCCGAGTTCCTGAAGCATTTCCGTAACACTCACGTGATGTTCAAACCTACCAGTAACAAATCTAGCAGCCCGCCTCTGAATTGCTTCTATGTCCTCCCTCAATCCGACCTGATAGGGATCCCAAACGCTCGAGCAGTACTGAAGAATAGGTCGTATTAGGGTTTTATAAGTGGTCTCCTTTACAGATGAACCACATCTTCCCAAAATTCTACCAATGAACCGAAGACGACTATCCGCCTTCCCCACAACTGCCATCACAAGCTTGTCCCACTTCATATCGCTCTGCAATGTTACGCCCAAATATTTAATCGACGTGACTGTGTCAAGCGCTACACTACTAATGGAGTATTCAAACATTACGGGATTCTTTTTCCTATTCGTCTGCATTAATTTACATTTATCTATATTTAGAGTTAGCTGCCATTCTTTACACCAATCACAAATCCTGTCCAAGTTATCTTGTATCCTCCTTCAGTCACTCAGCGATGACACGTTCCCGTACACCACAGCATCATCAGCAAACAGCCGCACATTGCTATCCACCCTAACCAAAAGATAATTTATGTAGATAGAAAACAACAGCTGACCTACCACACTTCCCTGGGGCACTCCAGATGATACCCTCACCTCCGATGGGCACTCACCATCGAGGACAACGTACTGGGTTCTATTACTTAAGAACTCAAGGTTATCCGCTTCGTCATCACGTATGGCGCACGTTACGTAATTTTTCCTCCCGGCCTGTCATACAAACAGCTTTCACAGCGCTACTCACACTCTTCCATGGCTAATGAACCGCAGCTGCCTCAACACACAAACAACAACACACTGACGCAAATCCTGTGTTGGAAAGCAGACGGGATCGGCAACAAAAGGGCTTGGCTAGCCGCGTTCATGGAGAAGAATGGATTCCGGATGGCTCTCGTGAACAAAACGAAACTCCTGCCACACAGACAACCACGCCTTCCAGGCTATTGAGTCTACCGTACTGATCGACCGAACGGCGTGGCTGCGGGTGGAAATCAAGACATAGAGCACACTGACATTGAGGTCTGTGCACTTGAAGCCACGGCCATCAGGGTCAAGTCCAACATAGCGAACACTGTACTGATATCGGTATAAAGTCCTCTTGGCAACATCATAACACGCGATATCAGCACGACACTCAACACAGCACCGCGAGTAATAGCCGCTGGGGGTTTCAACTCTGAACACCCTGACTGCAATTAACGCATACGAACCGCCAACGGCAGAAAACTATACGAACAAACATGCACTAGGTCGAATTACATCACAATAGAGACGGCCGAGCCGACGCTTCATACCCTATCAGACGACACACAGGTCAGACTTGATAGACATGGCCCTCATCAGGGCCATCACAGTCACACTCAACGCTGAAGCTGAAAACGCGCTGGCCTCAGACAACACCTCTGTTATACTTCACAGAGAAGAGAGACAGTAGTACAATGAACCACAAGCGCGCAGATTGGGCCCGGAAGGGAAAGCTTGACAGTCGTATCCCAGAAATTACACAAGCCGCAGAGATTGGTGAAGCTGTTGAAGCCCTCTCTGTCGCGGTTCAGGGTGTAATAGCCGGCGCCATGCCAGTAATCTCACCACAACAACGCTCCGCGGCCCTGTCCCCGGATATGCAGGGACTGATCTCAACGACAAACCGCCTCTGCAGGTACTGGCAGCGTACCACCACCCGCTCTACAAAATGCACCTTAACAGGCTCTACAGTATCATACAGGGAAAGATACAATCATATAATGGCACACGGTGGGACAATACACTCACAGGGCTAGATCTCACGCATCCTGTGTGTGGAAACTAGCCCGTCACTTCATCAAGGAGATACATTACACACCAACTCTGCAAGGAGCTGACGGACCAGCATACTACGCGGAGGAACTGATGACCAGAACAGTAGCAGCGTGTTTCACTCTTAATCTGATTCCTCCGACGCAACTTTGACACTTAAAACGGACCAGAGGATCACACTACTTGTTGCCCTGCCCACTCGCGATGAAATAAGACGTACTACGTACTAGCACACATGAAATCTCACGGCTCATCAAGCATACCATACCTAGAAAAGCTCCTGGTCCCGAACCGTAACCTCCAGGACTTCACGGATAAAGCTATCGAGTACCCGACACATTGCGAATCCATCCTGCGTCACCGACACTTCCCTAACAATTGGAACGCGCCAGGCTTTCGTGAAGGTCATTCTTAAACGTCTCACTAGGCACTGCACCATCAATATCACCCGGAACAGTTTGGATTCAGGAATCACCACTCAACAAAAAAGTGGTTCAAATGGCTCTGAGCACTATGGGACTTAACATCTGTGGTCATCAGTCCCCTAGAACTTAGAACTACTTAAACCTAACTAACCTAAAGACATCACACACATCCATGCTCGAGGCAGGATTCGAACCTGCGGCCGTAGCGGTCGCGCGGTTCCAAACTGAAGGGACCACTCAACAACACAACTACTTCGCCGCGTAGTAGAAGCTATCACTGACGGCTACAACACCAACCAAGCAACACGGGCTGTGTTCCTGGGCATCGAAAAGGCCTTCTGACCTCTCTGGCACATAGGTCTCATTCGCAAACCCAGTGATGCTGGTTTTCCCAACAGACTCATACGTCTCGTATACTCAAATCTCATCAACAGATCCTCTACACTCTCGTTTAGAGCAAACAGTCAACACAACACTGTATACAAGCGGGAGTACCCCAAGGCAGCATCCCGGAGCTCCTCTTGTTTCATCTGTACACCATTGATTTCCGAGATACACAGAAGACGACGGTAGCCATCTACGCGGATGACACGGCTGTCCTAGCGAAAGACTGGAAACCGTCAAACATTAATTCACGCTTACATACAGTACTTAGAACTGCCGAGCCTCATTTGGAACTATGGCACCTTAAAGTAAACATCGACAAGTGTAAGGCTGATGTGTTCACACGCAAACCGAAACACATCCACACACACACACCGAAGCTGCACACAAATAACACTACACACGCGTCCAATACGTTTCTGTTAGACAGTCAGATACCTCGGCATCTGGCTGGACCAGAAACTTACGTGGTGAGACCACACAGAATACATAACCAACCAAGCAAATGCGACCCTCAAACAGCTTTCCCTCCATACTCAGCAGCCAAAGCACACTGAATAGAAGAGTGTCGAGATCCATGGACACAACACTAATCAAACGAGTGATGACGTATGCAGCCCCAGTTTGGGGATACGCAGCTCCAACACGTCTGCTCCGCCTGCAGATCAAAGTGCTACGTATCATTAGCAACGCTCCGCAATACACATGCACTGCAGACCTTCACAGAGAATACCGCCTTGAAACTGTCACGGAGATATTCAAGAAACATGGCACACGACTGTACAAAAAAACGAGACGGTCGAGCAATCAAAAATGGTTCAATTGGCTCTGAGCACTATGGGACGTAACTTCGACGTCATCAGTTACCTAGAACTTAGAACTACTTAAACCTAACTAACCCAAAGACATTCGAACCTGCGACCGTAGCTGTCGCGCGGTTCCAGACTGTAGCGCCTAGAACCGCTCGGCCACCCCGGCCGGCCTCGATCAATCCCTTCATCCTCGATCAATCCCTTCATCCTTAACCTACGATCACAACGATTAGAGGAAACACAACCGCCCTAAAACACTACTACTTAGGGACAATTTCGCAAGCTGCGACATTGCCGCGAATAAAACATTGACCCGTATATAGAATCAATTTCCTTTAATTTACGTCTATGGTTACAAGCGTGTTGCTCACAGATTACCGGTTTCGGTCTATAATGACCATCTTCAGATCGGTTTTTATGAAACACAGATCTAAAGATGGTCATTATAGACCGAAACCGGTAATATGTGAACAAAAATTTTGTGACCATAGACGTAAATGAAAGGAAATTTATTAGGGACAATTAACGGTCTATGGATAACACGAACACACAAACATACGAATATTGGTGAACCCCAGCAGTACACCAAAATTAACAGTCACCGCAAGGTGCAAACTAGCCGACCATCTGTCAACGCAGGGAAGCCGTATTGCACACTAAACGCAAACAACCGAACCAAACCCTTACACAGTGATCGATCTATGACCAATCCACCATTTATATGACAGTCTTGGCTTGTTACAGATACAGACGCTGCAGCTATCGCAGTCGACTTCGCAGGTGCCCAGCCCAGCAGTATTCCTCCTCGAAAGGGGTTACACTCTTTATGACGACATAAGCTATGACAACAGTACCGAGCACTGCACGATACCCAAAACTAACAACAACCCTACCCTTGCATGATCTGTCCCAGATGGCAAGAAAACCGCTACTGCTCTTACTACCCAACGTGACTATCACAGAGTGTTTTTCCCCTTGGTGCTTGCCTTGTCAGACCCCATCCCCCCCCCCCCCCGCCCCCCCCCATCATCATCCCAACCCCTGCCCCTGAAGCCGGTACTCTTAGTCGCTTTTCGTCCAGTGTCTGTTTCCTCGATTTGACCGCGGTAGTGGGTAGTCCTACCCAGACGCATGGGTGACATCACGGCTCCACATACAGTGAAGTCCTCAATTAATAACTAACAAATACGGATGTGACAGTAGATCTTTTGAGATGGTCACCACGTCGGTGTGGACGTAGAGGGGCTCCACTCTTTCAGTAGCCATGTTTTTGACTGGGTGAGAAAGAGGAGGAAATGATGCGTCATGTTCATTGGCACGATTTTCGGGCGTGCCCTGCGCGCGGGGCAAAGTGCTTAATCAGAGTAGTCGCACGATTAAGGGTAATGGAAAGCTTTACGGTTCACTGGGCGGGATAAGATAAAGGGGTTATCTGACGCCGCGCTGTACGCCCTGTGAAGTCTAGCGCTTCCTTCTATCGCAGCCACTAAGAAGCAACGCACCGTTCCTGGAAACTCTGGAGTAATTATGGGAGCGGCAGTGAAATGATTGCGTCACTGCCTGAGGAAGAAATAACTCGTATGTTTGGTTTTCTATAAATAAAAGGAAACATAGCCAATCGCTGCTCTTATCACTCTTGTACATTCTATAAAGGCTTTATGTAAATCATTCTTTAACTTAATTTACTTTAACGCTCAACTTCTCTTCTTGCTGGTGTTTGAAGCAGTATCGTGTCGTACTAAGTTTTAATACAAATGTCTACGGTTCTTAAAGGGAATTAGTTTCCTGTGTAACCTCTCCCTTAATTTTGAAATAAAAACTTTATTTAATTGTGTAGCATTTAATTTCGCCCCCTTGGGAATTATCAAAGTAAATTGTATAAAACTTAATATGCTTACAGTAATTTGTATCGGACACATCACTGTCGAGGAAAGCAGCGACCCTAGTAAGAGTTGCACAGAATCACACCGGTACGGACGCAACGATCCTATATGTGAAGTCCATGTACAAAATGTAAACAGAGGAAACCTTACGCGGATTGCCAGTATAGCCACATACAAAACATATAAGGTAGAAGAGCGTAACTACTGACGTGAAAACACACATCTTAGAATAGGCTGCAACTCGACGAACATAGAAGCTGTGGTCACGAAAGAAGACGAAAAAATGTCTATAGTTCTAACTCCTGTTACTACTGGAGTTTCCTTGTAACGTAATATACGAAAACTCGTATATTTTTCATATTTTACATAAAAAAATAGTATCATTTCCTTAATTCCCTCCTTTACTTGAATATTTGAATTACATTGCACTTGGAAGGCAATCATTTCCACTACAGCAACGTCATTCTTGTCTGGCGCATGCTTCTGTTGATTGTTGCTGGATGCGACAGATAGAGTTCCATCCTTTGAAGCTTAGAAGTTTCCCACTTGTTCAACAAATTAACAACCATGTCCAGTAAATGTGGCAGCATTGGACAATGACATTTCGCGGCATTGTCACAACATTTAGCTTCATTATACGTTCTTTGAGTTTGATACGAACAGCCTCCATGTGCGGTATTTACACTTAAACACAATTTGCATCCACCCATAAATGTTTAGAAAACCAGAACCAGACAAAGTATCGTTCTCTAGAGCAAATTTAAATGTATGTAATTCACATCCTTGTCTATATTGTAAACTGCAGCCTCATTACCACATTTTTTATATCGTAGAAGTCATCCACACAGCATGTAAAACGGTGCTAAATGCTTAATATTGTTCTGCATTGTGGAAGCAGACAAGGTGCTACTGACGGACATAACACTGTGACAAAATATTTATTAGCCATCTGAAGATGGCCATGATATCCCGAAACCAGTCAGAAAATTAAAGTTCTTTTAAAGTATTTATTATTTAATTGCTTAATTTGTGTATTATCCATGAAAAACCCTTAATAGAATAAGAGCCAGATTCCTACATTTTGTTATTTGTTAATTAATGTATCTGAGTTCGAGAATTATAATATGAAAATACGAATTAATCTACTCAGTGGTTCTCAGTCTGTTCCAGTGACAAGTACTTATCAGTCATGGAAAATTACGAAATAAACTAACATTGGTGCGTAAGGAACTACGCGTTGGTATCTACTGGTGTGTGAGATCTTGTAGGACAGAACATTTCTCACACGAGACTACTACTTGCAGGATCTCCTATCTCGAAGGCGTATCGTAGGTATTAGAGATGGATTTTGCAGACATTTGTAACGCGTGAGAAGTACGTAAAACTTCTTCTTCCAAACATCCAATGTCTCTGCAGTATGTTATAGTCTCAGCAAGTCTAATATTTGTAAGACAGCTAAGCGTGAAATTTGGAACCGTATAGAAAGCACAAAGGCGATTTAATATTTTTCGTAGTAAGTTCAAGGATAAATGCAAGAATGAGAATGAAATTATTGAAACTGATAAATAGACGGAAAGCTAGATTTATTAGAAATATTTTAGGACGTTAAGTCTCATCATGAACAATAATGGAAAGAACCAAAAAATGCTCACCTACAGACTTAACAGTACAATGCAGGATAAATTATAGCTCAAAGCACAACTTTTAGGCAGACGCCTGTATTTGAGTGAAAATTTAGCCCATATACTTCTGTATGAAAGCTTCCCAATAGGTGATTGGAAAAATCTATTAAAATGGAAAAATGTGTGTTCATGTTGTTCGAACAAAAATCAAAGATAGTGCTCTACTAATGAAATTTTGTTTAGAATGCATCGACTGATTTGATACCATTATGAGGCTCTTCCTAGTCAATGCTCTTGTTAACCGGAACCATTTTGTACTAATATTTCTCGCCTGTTCTATATAGATGTTCTTAACAGTTTTCTTAAAATCATA
Organism: Schistocerca americana; assembly: GCF_021461395.2. NCBI lineage: Eukaryota > Metazoa > Arthropoda > Insecta > Orthoptera > Acrididae > Schistocerca > Schistocerca americana. The sequence continues at coordinate 837,154,623 of NC_060121.1, read as the reverse complement.
TCTTGTTAAGAGGAAAAGTTCCATCCTATGAGTCATAGATCTAACTAAGACTTCGTCTACACAGAGAGTATGCACGGAAACAGATGAGAAAAACATACGAGCTTGCATGCAAAACAAACTTAAAAGCTGTTAAACACCTTTATTTTACGTACTACAGCAGTATCTGTCTACGATGAATTTGGTCTGCATTGTTTCAAACCCAAGCACACGCATTTAGTCACAAGAAACTTTATCAGTAGTTAGTCCCTTCAGTAGTTAGAATCTCTTATTTAGCTGGCAGTAATGGCGCTTGCTGTATTGCAGTAGTTCGAGTAATGAAGATTTTTGTGAGGTAAGTGATTTGTGAAAGGTATAGGTTAATGTTAGTCAGGGCCATTCTTTTGTAGGGATTATTGAATGTCAGATTGCGTTGCGCTAAAAATATTGGGTGTCAGTTTAGTGCTGATCAGAATAGGTAAAGAGCGAAATGTCTGAGTACGTTCAGTTCTGCTCAGCTGTTTGAAAATCAAATAATGTAAGAGGTTTATCAGCACAGTAATTCACAAATTTTTCTAAGGCGACGTTTCAAAACGTATTCAAAAAGCATTGGTCGTAAACACCCTACGTCTAAAAACTAAATCTTTAAAATAGTTCTACTTTAAAGACATACCATTTGATGATTTTTAATGAAACTCAGATAAAATTACCTCCACTTTTTCCTCTAATAACCAAATAAATGTTCAACAACTGCCCAGTCGCTTGAAACTAGACACACTGTTGACGGTATGGGAAAGGATTTGCAATTATGCAGGAGCAACAAGAATCCACAAACTGGATCTTCTAGGAAGTCTAGATGTTTTCAGACTTAAAATACATGCTAGAGGGAGAAGTACACAGCGATTATTTCCAAATGTACAAAATGAGTGGCAGCGTGTTGCGTGACAAGTCAGTGATCTTGTTTTGTTATTTTATGAAGGAAGCAGTGTGGATCACATTTCTGTTTAAGTGTTGAGTTGCTACGAAGCACATTACCTGACTTCAGAGGTAGCACGAATCCATGAGTGTTTAAACGTGAAGGTAACTTTATTCGGCCGAAACCGATAGAAACATTGAAGTAAAGACGTGATATAGACTTGCTTGCCAATGAAACTTCTCAATATTTTTAAGATTTTATTTTGGACAGGAATATTTTACTATTTCGTTTTTATATTTATCCTGTCTATTTCTGGTCTTTGTAAACCTACTTTCTCGCAGATCTTTCAAAGAATTCGTTTAGAGCCAAAAAAGTCTGTAACAGGAATCCCTTCTACAGGACGTGATGTACGTGAAGAGTGGAGCAGATCGGAAGATATCCCATAGCAGAACCTTGGGAGACCCCTGCATTCGTCCTCAACGTACAGAGACATAAGTTCATGGGAAGGGTCAAATGTTAGCATAACTAATGTTGATTACCTCAAGAGTGGGTTGGCTCCCAGTACTGATTTCTACGGCATCTTACACTTTCAAAGCTTAGCACTGTTTGAAGAAATTACTTGAAGAAAATAAATAGCGACAGCCGTTGTCGACAGTTGTCGTTTGAGGTGTGAAGAGTCTACATTTACACAGAAGGCTCAGAAATCTGGCGAAGCCAGTTGAAGTGAGTGATCTCGGTAATAATTTAGAAGTACATATCCTCGGAGCAGTGAAGCAACTAAAATCACTTAATAAAAGAAAGTCTTCTGGTCTAAACTGTATACCAACTGGATGCCTTTCAGAGAGTGCTGAAGCAGTTGCTCCATACTTAACAATTATATACAAGATCCGTACACAAAGATTGGAAAGTTGCACAGGTCACACAAATATTCAAAAGGAGAATAGGAGTAATCCACGAAACTACAGGTCCATATCATGAACGTCGATATGCAGCTGGATTTTGGAGCATATTTTGTGTTCGAACATTATGAATTACCTGGAGGAGAACGGTCTATTGACACGCAGTCAACACGGATTCAGAAAACATCGCTCTTGTGAAACATACCTAGCTCTTTAGACACACGAAGTATTGAGTGCTACTCACGAGGGATTACAAATTAATTCCATGTTTCTAGATTTCCAAATGGCTTTCGACACTGTACCACACAAGAGGCTTGAAGTGAAATTGTATGTGACTGGATTCGTGGGTTCCTGTCAGAGAGGTCACAGTTCGTAGAAACGGACTGAAAGTCATCGAGTAAACCAGGAGTGACCTCTGACGTTCGCCAACATAGCAGCCATATAAACCATTAAGGAGACAATCTGAGCATGGGTCTCAAGTTGTTTGCAGATGAAGCTGTCGTTTATCGTCCAGCGAAGTCATCGGAAGATCAAAACAAATAGCGAAACTATTTAGAAAAGATATCTGAATGTTGCAAAAATTGGCAATTTACCGTAAATAATGAAATGTGTGAGGTCATCCACATAAGAACTAAAAGCCATCCGCTAAACTTCAGTTACAAGATAAATCAGTCAAATCTAAATGCCCTAAATTCAACTACATACCGAGGAATTACAATTACAAACAATTTAAATAGAAAGGAAGACATAGAAAATGTTGTTGGGAAGGCTAACCAAATACTGCGTTTTATTGGCAGAACACTTAGAAAATGTAACACATCTACTTAAGAGACTGCCTACACTACCCTTGTCCGTCCTCTTTTGGAGTACTGTTGCGCAGTCTGGGATCCTTGCCAAATAGGGTTAACAGAATAAATCGAGAAATTTCAGAGAAGAGCAGCACGTTTTGCATTGTCACGAAACAGGGGAGAGATTGTGACGGAGATTGTACAGGATTTTGAGATCGGAATCTTCTCACGAAATTCAATCATCAACTTTCTCCACCGAAAGCGAAAATATTTTGTTGACGCCGACATACATGGGGAGAAACAGTCATAATAATAAAGTAAGGGAAATCAGAATTCGCATGGAAAGATATAGATGTTCGTTTTTTCCGCACGCTGTTCCTGAGTGTAATAAAACTATACGATCATTTCCATTTTCCATTGTCAAGGTGGTTAGATGAACACTCTGCAAGGCAGTTACGTGTGATTTGCACAGTTTCCATGTAGATGAACATGTAGACCGATGCAGTGGATGTTTATGTGAGTTACCCAGCTACGTGTATAGGGGCCTGAAGATGATCCCAATGAGGCACCGAATATAGCAGTCCAATAAAACAATAAAATTACAGTCTCTGTATTTATTTTCTTCAAAGTCTTTGACCAGCCACAGTCCCATTCTATTTATTCTAGATGGAACTGCAGAAACTTGAAGATTTTTGTACGCTCTACGTGCACTCTCAGGCGGTCTCTAAACGTATCCTACGCATCAGGGTCACTATAGTGCTCGAATCATCTACGTATTGACGTTGCAGGTGGTGAAGTGTTAAAATTAGCATTTATTTACCCACTTGACGTGTAGACCATGAGACACACATGCTTTACCCACTGTGTAAGTCTATCCTGCTCTTCAAGAACACAAAGAAGTGGTTTCTTTGTATGTGTATGTGTTTGTTTGTGTGTATGTTTGTGTGTGTCTGTTCATGTGTAGACTTTCTGCACTTACATTATAGCTGAAAAGCTCTCTCGTTGCCAGCTGGGTGGCAATATTGAGATAATGTGACGTTTCGAAACATTTTAGTATCTCAGCACTGTCCTTCGGCTGAAAAAACGAGAGAAAATTCCAGACTTTAAACCCAAGATTGGAGAAGGTCGGGTAGCAACGGACGGAGGATTGTATCGGCGAAGACCTATCTCGAAACCCTATCACTAGCGCTAGAACCTGTCACGCCACTAATCTGTGGATGAAGAAAACCACTCACTTGATTGTAAATTAAACCAACAGTGTGCATCTGAAGGAATGAGTGTTTCGGCGGACGGACTTAACTGTGGGGTGATGTGTTCCATTTGCAAGTAATACAACTGACATCATTCTCTACATTTTAGGCTGTGACAATATCTAGCCCAAGTAACAACTACGGGGATGTTGAACAATAAAGCGATGCGGTCTGGTTTTATCTGATAAAGCAATTTTGTGTACTACCGCACGAAGCAGATAGCACAAAACTTAAATTTTGACGACCTTTTTCCTTACGAGGCAAAGAGGAAAGGTCAGGATATAATGGGATGAAAATAATACGAAGAAAGCCATAGGAGAAAGACTTCTACACTCAGTGAAGCGGGTGAGAAATATTCCGTTCGAAGAACTACATTAGGTGACAGACAAAGCTTTAGGGGAAGTCGGTGAGATGGTCACGAGACCTGTTTATGGAAACGGTGATGAACTGGTCACAGTACTGCACGATCATGTTAAAAAAATTTACACAGCCAGCTATTGCCACTGCGAAAAGATATGTTCTTAAATCTATTATACAAGTATGCAGCACTGCTGAAAATATAGTTTTGGTTCAATAAGACAAAAATGAAAGCAGGTAAAGAGTTATGCTACGATTTTATGAGACGACATGAAAGCTTAAGAATGCGGACAGCTGAGTCCACGAGTTTGCGGAGAGCAGCAGTTTCGGCTAGGAACAAATTGACACATTCTTTGACACACTAGGTAAGCCAACAACAAGTTCATAACCATTTAAGACCCAATTGAAACTTCTTCGCAACAAATTTTTTTTTGTCACTCCAGTCTTATGTCCTATGAAACCCACCAAGGTTTCCAGTAAAAAATTTAAAAGATGAACAAACTCATCAAGCTTTATGATCCTATTATACAAAATGGCATAGCACTGCTTAACGCAAAGAATGTTCCAACAAAATCTTCAGAAAATATTATAATTTCCAAAGAAATCTAGCGTTACCGATACTACCCAACCTTCCTCTACCACTCTTTGATATGGTAGTAAGGTACTTTACTTAAATTCCATGCTGGTAAGCACATAATCCAGTGAAATCGCCCAGTAATTAGTCGTAACGTTCTTATGAACAGAGTGTAGAAATCAGTAGTTAAGTCGCGAACGGAGCGAAAGGGAAAAAGATATTTCGGTTTCGTATCCCGTCGACGGTGAAATCATTACAGAGGGTGCCTAAGTTCGGACTGGGGAAGGCAGTCGGTCGTACCCTGTTCACAGGAATCATCCCACCATTTCACAAGCTGCAACATAGTCTCGAATACAACAGTGATCTACAAAGCGTAGATTATATTTCTCTTATTCCGCCTGTGACCACAAAAATTTTGGTCCTTCGACTGCCACGTTTGATCAGACCATTTTCAAATCTGTTTTGAAACGTGTTCCAATGTAATGAATCGTCTAGCATCGGCGCGCATATTTAAAATATGATGCAAAGTAGGCCACAGTATGGGCCGAGTCACCCTGTTGACATTTCTACTGTTCATAACAGCAGTGCTTTTAACAGGGTGACCGCCGGTACTGTGGCCAAGGGTATCGCTAAAATACACTTCAGTTTCACCTGACTGTTAAGACCGCTCAAAATAACATAGTATCTTAAATAACCGATTTTCGGTTTCTTATTGCCGTTGTTTCCAAAAACAAACTTAGACATCGAACAGAGACTGAAAAATTCTAAGACTTGCTCAGACTTTTGCATTATACATTCCAAGATACACAAAATCAAAATACCAAATAAATACATAAATATATGAAAAATTAGTCGATCTACTGTTCACTCCTTTTTTCGAAAACTAGTGACGGATTGTACTCTACAAAAAATTCTCCAGTATTCTGTTATTGATTCAAATTTTTTTAAAATCCCTGCCGGAAAAGCACGTTGTAATCGAATATTATACCACCGTTTGAACTTCCGGAATAGGCAGTGCTAAAGAGTGAAAACTAAGGTTGAATAACCCTATTTCTCGAGTTAAGTTCACCGTCTCCAAGGGTTTCAAGCAAATTAAAGCGAATTATATCAACGCAGGCAGCATATCAGCTACTTTATATTTTTATTGTAATCTATGAATGAATGATGAAGTTCTTAATATATTACTGCTGTCGTAACTTCCTTTCTCTCTTATTATTTCATAGAAATTACAGACAAACAATAATCTTTTGTCTGAAATTTGTAGTTCCCTTTTACTCTAGTTATTTCGAATGGAAAATTCTTTTGCAATCAAATATACATCATTACTTTTTAACGGGAATTTGTTTACAATTGATCTGTTACTGACAAAACGAAAAGTGCCCTTTCAGAAGATTCATATGAAAGAATTTAGATAGTCGACAAAATATAACATTTACCAGGAACTATTATAAGACAATAGTTAAAGTTTCAAAAATGAATTAATCCATTGGTTAATATTTCTGGTTTACTCTATTCATATATATTCGTTTTACGGGGGCTGCCCAGAAAGTAAGGCACCACTTTTTTTTCTTCAACAATTCTTTATTGAACATAATGACAATTATAGACACGAAAGAATGGTGTTTTATCTACACACCGTAATTTTTCCCGTAATCACCATCCCATCCGGCCTTCCTCCAGCGTGAAACATGGGTGTGTATGCTCTCTCCGTACCAATCCTTGTTCTACTGGTGGAGGCAGTGCTTCACTGTGTGAATCACCTCCTCATCGTCCTCAAAACGTCTTCCACGAATGCGTGTGTCCTCGCGAATAACAAGATCAGCTCGCTGCAACATGTCAGGTTTGACAGCCGTGGATGGTCTCCCCGACCGCTGCAAATCGTGGAACTGTGCCGAACCGCCTCCTGATGACCTCACCCTCCGTGCCCAGCGACGAACTGTACTTTTGCCGACAGCAGATGCTCCATAGACTTTGAAGAAGCGTTCGTGAATATTTTCCACAGTTTCTTTCTCTGTAGTGATAAATTCAATGACAGCACGTTTCTTATAACGTACATCACCTACACACGACATTTTGAAACTGTCCTGCTGCCACGCTACCTGTCGGAAGTGACGAAAATTTGGCGCAGTCACTCAGCAGAGTTCAAATAATACATACGTAGCGTTTCACATTCGTAGCATTGTTTTCGGCTGAGAAAGAATATGCGGTGCATTACTTTCTGGGCAACCCTCGTATGACATGTTGATCTGTGAGTTGACTCCTGTCATCGATATCATTCAAAAACGATACCAATCTTTCACTAGCAACACATCTCCCTACCAAACTATTTTTTTAAAGTTTTATTCAGAAACCGAACATTGTACCACACTATGGTAAATTGGTACGACGGTCTTCTACCCAGTTAGCTGTAAAAAGTAACTGTTGTAACCAACACCAAAGAGATATTAAAATACACCGGTTATTCACAACTAAAATACCGGTACTGGTTATAACTGGTCCGTTTTTCTCGGCCCTTCTGTGGCCTAGTTTACACAATATTTCAAGTGTGTGCGACGATGCTACCTTGTTTTAGTATGTGTTGTTTGACGATGCCACCATGGCTTTATCATATTACATGTTTTGAAACAGATCTGGAGGTAATCATCGCTGATCGAAACCAGCAGTCTAAGGACTGAAACGTTTTGTGACCATAGGCGGATATAAAAGAAATGAACGGGTGTCCATCTTATGGGGTGGACGAGGGCTGTCAGCTGGTGATACATATGAGAAAAAGACCACTACAGCTGTATCTTGGAATGTCTTTATTCTATTACGCCACTAGTTTCGGCGGCACATACCTCCATCCTCAGTCCCCACCACAGCCAAAAGAGTATTTGATTTCCTTGGTGCATTTACTGTGGGATCCATGTTACTAGTGCACGTGGGCGAGCTTTAATCATGTGTCAAGCAGAGACTCCTGACGAAAGCTAGCCCACGTGTACTAGTAACAAGGATCCCACAGTAAGTGCGCCAAGAAAATGAAATACTCTTTTGGCCGTGGTGGGGCCTGAGGATGGAGGTGATGTGGTGCCGAAACTAGCTGTGTGATAGAATTAAAACATTCTCAAGATACAGCTGCGGTGGTCCTGTTCCTCATATAAAAGAAATTTTTTCTACCCAACAATTTCAATTATGTGAGTTAAGGGAAACATGGAAAACGTAAATCTGAACTTCCCGACGGACACTTGTACCGCTATCCTCCCGAACTCCGAGTTGAGTAGCTCCCCACTGTGCCGCATTGGTCGGTGTGACCACAGCGAGTCTGATGGGACCTCTGTAACTGGAAATGCAGTGGTTGGGGGCCCTCCCCCCTGCCGTCTGCAGGCGGATCCAACTCCCGAGCGCTCAGACTCGGCGGAACACCAGATCGGAGGAACTCTGATGGAGTTAGCCGCTGTCGGTTCCGCCAGCACCAGATATCTGCCGTGTCCTGTGTCTCCGACAATGCCCGGTCTCACAGGCCGACGCAGAAGTTGGCTCCAGTAAACACGTGCAGCTCTGCCGAGTCCGAATTGGAGGGCGTGCTTTGGTGGACAAGACTCTGCGGACATCGGCGCTCATTTCGGCCTCTCGGCTGATGCGGGTAGGCTTGATAGCAAGGATGGTGCAGACGACCGACCGATCCTGACATTTAGCAGGAATCAGGAGCCAGCGGCGCGCTTCCAGGCAAAATGTTGCAGCAGTCGTAGGGAATGGTCATCGCCGGAAAATAATGCTTATTGTATTGTGTGCGAAGAAGCAGTTGCGGTGTTAGCAGGCAATTTGAGAGCAGTGTGTGTCTCCTTTGATTTAACAAAATTTATAACTTAACAGCACAGTATTTTGTATGTAACTTCATTGTTTTTCACTACCTGACTCGGCTGACATCAGGTCAACGCGACTGAAGTGCCAAATGGGACTGGATCCGCAACACAGGGGAGTTGAAACAGTGTGTTTCCATCGGCCAGACAGCGGAGACAATTAAATTTTCGCCCTACAGTGGAGAGTGCGCTGATATGAAATTCCTAGCAGATTACAACTGTGTGCCGCACTGAAAGTAGAACTCGACACATCTGCCTTTCGCAAGCAAGTGCTCTGCCAACTGAGCTGCCCAAGCACGACTCACGAACCGTTCTTCCGCGAGGTTTGGAAGATACGAGATGAGATACTAGCGGAAGTAAACCTGTGAGTACGAATCCTGGGTCGTTCTTGGGTACCTCATTTAGCAGAGCCCTTCAGTGCGAAAGGCGAAATTCTCGAGTTCCGGTCTCGGTCCGGAACACAGTTTTAACCTGCCAGTAAATTTCGTAAAGTCGCGCACTTCACTGCAGAATGAAAATCTCATTCTGGGTGCATCTGGACGACTTCGCACGAAACAGAATTACGAGGAAACAGGAAGATGCACGAAGTGTGACGGGTGTAGCGCAATTCTGGCAGCATTCTTTCACCTGTGTGAGGAACGTTCCGAATCACAGGCACTGAGGAGGTGGTCCATTATGGTCAACTACAGCGGCAGATGACCGCTACATTGTACAACAGGTAGAAAGGGACATAAGCCAAACAGCCAGTTCAATTGCAACCATATTTAATAAGACTGCAGGGTACGCAATCTCACGCTCCACAGCGCCACGACGACTGCCTGGATGTGGTCTCTTTGCTCGACAATCAGTACAGCGTGTTCCGTTGATACCCGCACATCGACAGTACTGTTCGCGATGGTGGCAAGAGCATAGGGACTGCATCAATGCCGGCCGAGGTGGCCGAGCGGTTGTAGGCGCTAGAGTCTGGAACCACCCGACCGCTACGGTCGCTGGTTCGAATCCTGCCTAGGGCATGGATGTGTGTGATGCCCTTAGGTTAGTTAGCTGTAAGTAGTTCTAAGTTCTAGGGGACTGATGACCCTAGAAGTTAAGTCCCATAGCACTAGGAGCCATTTGAATCAACTGCATCAACGAGGAGTGCGGTCGAATTTTACTCTCGCATGAGAGCAGATTCAGTCTGAGTAGTGATTCTGCGCATACCGTCATATAGGGAGATGTGGGAACACACAAGGCACCCAGGTATGTTACACGGGCGTACTGGTCGCCAAATCTTTTTAAACGGCACACGCAGCGGTCAACGTAATTTTGACATTGTACTCCGTCTCCATGTGCCTCTTTTCAGGGGTGTGTTCGACCCTGACTTAATTTTTATGGATGACAATGGGCGATCGCATCTAACAATGCAGTTGGAGAAGCTTTGTGAACGACAGGCTATTCGGCAAATGGAGTGCACTCGCCGTACCCTCCTCTTAAATGCGATGGAGTACATGTAGAATGCGTTGGGGTGAGGTATTGCAGCACTTCCATATGCACCAATCACTGTCCAGCAGCTGTGAGCCGCGCCGATTGGAGAACGGAATGCCGTACCACGAAAACTCCTTACCAACTCTGTGGGCAGCATGGGAGCACGATGCAGAACTTGCATTGCCGTCTGTGGTGATCACACTCTCTATTAAGAACCATGTACCGTCGTTTGTAACGTCCAGGGGACTATCACACGAGGGTGAGTCAAATGGAAACCTTAAATTTGTAATAACAAATCGAAATTTCGCGCCGTTATCCTGTAAGTTGGTAAGCGTGCTACAAACAGAGTGCTGAATGGCCTGTAGGTGGCAGCATAGTGCAGATGCACACATACCGTCGCAGTATCAGTATAAAGATGGCTGCCCCACTTTCGACTTGCACCAGGCACGAACAGCGTTCTGTTATTCGGTTTTTGCGTGGTGAAGGTGTGAAACCTATTGAAATTCACCGATGAATGAAGGTTCAGTAAGGTGATGCATGTTTGTCACAGCAGCAAGTCTACGAATGGAGTAGGACGTTCGCAAATGGTGTGGCTTCAGGGGAAGTTACTCCTCGTCCAAGTCAGGCACAACGACTTGTGACTCCACACAACACTGCAGCAGTTGAAGCCATAGTGAAGGAAAACCGCCGAGTGACACTGAATGACATTGCAGCATGTTTACAGATTAGTCATGGGTCGCACACCACATTGTGCATGATGTGCTCCAGTTTCAAAAAGTGTCTGCAAGATGGGTGCCACGGCAGCTGACTCCGGAAATGAGAGAACGACGTGTTGATGCCTGTGAAGAACTTCTTCGGCTCTTTGAACGCGAAGGTGATGGCTTCCTTGCGAGAATCGTTACTGGGGACAAAACCAGGGTTCACTTCCACCAACCAGAAACGAAGAGAGCGAGCAAGGAATGGCACCATTCCTCATCACCAAAACCAAAGAAGTTTCGAACAGAACCGTCAGCAGGGAAGGTTATACTGACTCTCTTTTGGGACGAAAAAGTCGTCATTTAGGAGCATTACCTGCCTAGAGGGACCACTGTCACCAGTGCATCATATAAAGATCTCCTAAAAAATCATCTGCGGCCTGCAATCAAATCAAAGCGACGTGGATGGCCGTCAGCAGGTGTCCTTTTGCAACATGACAATGCAAGGCCCCACACTGCCCGTACAACAGTTGCAACAATCACAGACCTGCAGTTTGAGTGTCTTCCTCATCCACCATGCTCACCAGACGTTTCCCCAAGTGATTTCCTTATGTTAGAGCCACTCAGAGACGCAATGGAAGGAAAGAAGTTCCGTTATGATGAAGAGGTACGCCACGCGGTGCATGAGTGGTTGCGCGGACTAGCAAACGAATTTTTTTCTAAAGGAATTTATGCGCTTTGTAAGCGCTGGAGGATTGTGGGGGAGATTATGTTGAAAAGTGATTAAATAATATTTAAGGATTTCATTTGACTCACCCTCGCAAATTGCGGTGACTTGAGTGGAATTACTGTCTTTGAATAAAAGTGTCATTTGTGTTCGCCTCATTGAGTATTTCTTTCAGTTACGTTCTGTACTACGAGTATATTCCAGCAGTTCTATCTACGTAGTCTGCAACATTCATTGAAGTATGTTATTTGCTAGTGACACATGTTATAGAAGATAGTTTCGTCTTTAAGTTTTGCACACCAGTGTATTATATCGATTACACCCCACTGATTGTGGTACTTACCTAGAACGTTGTTCTTGAGTGAACCCATGTGGAGACACTGAACACTTGTAAAGTTAAATTGAACAAAATGCAGAATGGGGGGAGGGGATGTTAAGAAGCTCGTATAAGTCCAAACTTATGCTCAAACGCACTATAATTTCAATATTTGTTCTTTACGTTACCACCGGATACAGTCCACAACAGAAAATGACCACATATTAAAATTGACACTATAACACCCAATGAATCATACAAAGACACTTTTCCATATAAAACATATTATTCAAATGTCCTCAAACATCCAAAAACTTCTGGTTCTCAATTTCGTCATCCCTTTTCTAGCTCTCTCTCTCTCTCTCTCTCTCTCTCTCTTTCTCTCTCTCTCATTCCCACCCTCACCCACACATTGATGCACCGAGTGCTGACGCGTGGGTGCGCGCGTACGCGCGTGCGCGTCCACACACAAACACACACACACGCACATTATATATATATATATATATATATATATATATATATATATATATATATATATATATCGGTTATGCTGGAATTCAATAGGGTATTGGCCCACCCTTCGCCTTGATGGCAGTTTCCACTCTCGCAAGCATATGTTCCATCAGGTGCTGGAAAATTTCTTGGGAAATGGCAGCCGTTTCTTCAAGGAGTGCTACACTAAGGAGAGGCCTGGCACGAAGTCGGCGTTCCAGAACATTCCAAAAGTGTTCTATAGGATTCAGGTCAGGACTCTGTGCAGGCCAGTCCATTACAGGGATGTTATTGTCGTCTAACCATTCCGTCACAGGTCGTGCACTATGAACAGGTGCTCGATCGCGTTGAAAGATGCAATCGCCATCCCCGCATTGCTCTTCAACAGTGGGAAGCAAGAATGTGCTTGAAACATGAACGTAGGCCTGTGCTGTGATAGTGCCTCGCAAAGCAGCCAAGGGTGCAAGGCCACTCCATGAAAAACACGACCACACCATAATACCATCGCCTCCGAATTTTACTGTTGGCACTACACACGCTGGCAGACGACGTTCACCGGGCATTCGCCTGACCCTCACCCTGTCATTGGATCGCCACATTCTCGACCGTGATTCGTCACTCCACACAACGTTTTTCCACTGTTAAATCGTCCAATGTTTACGCTCCTTATACTACGCGAGGCGTCGTTTGGCATTTACTGGCGCGATGTGTGGCTTATGGCCAGCCGCTCGACCATGAAATAAAAGTTTTTTCACCTCCCTCGTAACTGTCATATTACTTGCAGTGGATCCTGATGCAGTTTGCAATTCCTATATAATTGTCTGGATAGATGTCTGCCTATTACGCATTACGACCCTCTTCAACTGTTGGCAGTCTCTGTCAGTCAACAGACGAGTTCGATCTGTACGCTTTTGTGCTGAACGTGTCCCTTCACGTTTCCACTTCACGTTTCCACTTCACTATCACATCAGAAACAGAGGACCTAGGGGTGTTTAGCAGTTTAGGAGTGTGGAAATCTCGCGTACAGACGTATGACACAAGTGACACCCAATAACCTGACGACGTTCTAAGTCGGTAAACTCCGCGAAGCGCCTCATCGTGCTCTCTCACGATGTCTAATGGCTACTGAGGTCCCTGATATGGAGTACCTGGCAGTAGGTGGCAGCTCATTGCACCTAATATGAAAAACGTAAGTTTTTGGGAATGTCCGGATACTTTAGATCCCATAGTGTACAATGGTGCATATGAAGCGCGAACGGCAAGCCAGTAACTATCTCACTATAACCCAGAAAAGTCGGATAATTTTGCCCATTTCAAGTAACAGAAGACGTAGCGTATAAACTGCTAAACAGATCGGCACATCGTTATCACGGTAGCAGGCGGAAGAGAAGAGTGTAATTTTTGACTACCTTCCACGAGACTTCTCGAACGAATTCTGCACCCCTTTCCCATTGGCTGACTCCCGTCGAAGCTCTCACGACGCGTCAAGAGAAAACTCACAGCTTCCAGCCAGAGATGTATTACCCCAGCTGACAGATACGTTACTACAAACAGATCTTTGAAGCAGGCAAGTAGCTATCGTCGTGCACACGATTAAATGTCACGAAAAATGTTTTGTGCAACAGCAGACACATTTTACTACGTAAATGTTTTCTTTAAAATAACTATTTAATTAATGCTGGATGTTACAAGTAGGTAAAGTGTTTGTCTCGTAAAGCTAATGTTTTTGTTATTACAAAGAAAATGTATGTTAATTAATTTAAACTTTATTAATATAAAGGTAAATAACTCATCCTTACCAGTGGGATCATAATACGGATTCTGAACGTGGTCTTATACCACTCAAGAAGTGAAAGTACAATGCTTCTTACTTTGTTGTTCTCTCTCTTGCCTTGGTCTTCAGTGTTAGGGGAGCACTTGTGACGTGCCATGGTCGGACAGAAGTGGAGTAAAGTCAAGTCGCGGGCAGACGACGTACGCAATGAGCAATTGTGATGTGCCGTGGACTGCGCTGCACAATGTTGAACAAAATATTGAAATGTGTTGAATTGCGGTGGGAAGTCCCCTCTTTTATTATGTTGCCCGGGATCAAAAGATTTTGGATGCTCGACTTATAATTTTAGCGAGCATGACGGCTGTTGAAAACCTGTTGGTCGATATGGAACTATGTTTGTGATAGGAGACCTGAAGACACTGCAGTGCGTTGGCTGATTGCTGCTAGTTAGTTTGTACATTACCAGAAAGGTGAGAACATTCATTTCTATAGAACTGTAACTAGAAGATCTGTTATAGCTGCATTTTATAAATATTTTTAAAAAATGAATTAGTTTTGTTACAAGCGTAATAGTGTAATTGTAAATTACTGTTGACCAATCACTTTCTGGATTTCCTTCACCGTCTTCTACAGCGAAGCGTTGCTTAGAAAGCAACTTTATGTGTCTATTAATATTTGCAAACTGAAATCACTTTAGTAACATTCATATTAATTGAACGCAGCCTGTACAAAGTAAAGTAGGTTTGTTAATTTCCTATTACATGTTAATATGTTGTTAATCCAGTAAAGGAACTGAAACTGCCACAACTCATAGGGCAGTCACTAGATCGGTTCTGTCAAAAATAATAGTTGATATTTTAATATTTTTCCTGTTAATTTCTTAATGTTTTAGAATGGTATCTTGAAAGACTTAAGGATTTACATTTGCTTGCACTGATTATAACGCAACAAGTGTTGAAATTCTTCTTGCTTGAATCATCTTGGTTGTCACTAAAGTAAGATGTAAAGTCTCATCCTGTGACTTTTTAACTGAGATTGAAAAACGTTTCTGATTCTCTCTTCAGAATTGGCGATCGTATCTGTCTTTATTTGGCGTATTTACAATGGTATTTTCGCTAGATAGTTTGTAATTTCACAGTAGAAACTACTGGTCCTCCTTTTCGACGGACAATGCAAAACCATCTAAGATAGGCAGTGAAATGTTAGTGAAATGTGCTTTGACAACGACCTGAATTACATCCACTACTTTCTTTGGGAAACGTAATTTTTGTGGTAGTTTTGACAGGCACAAGCATGCGTTTAATCTTTTCGAAATTAGAAATATGCCAAATAAAGTTAGTCTTAAATCATTATTAGTTTCATGAAAGATAATGGTTCAAATGGCTCTGAGCACTATGGGACTTAACTACAGTGGTCATCAGTCCCCTAGAACTTGGAACTACTTAAACCTAACTAACCTAAGGACATCACACACATCCATGCCCGAGGCAGGATTCGAACCTGCGACCGTAGCAGTCGCGCGGTTCCGGACTGAGCGCCTTAACCGCGAGACCACCGCGGCCGGCTGGAAGATAAAACTAGCAGATGCGACTTGAGACTCGGTAGCAGTTAACAGTAAGTCTGACAGAGAAACTTTGAAAAAAATTAATATTAGTCGTTGTTACAACGTATTTTATTGATTGGGCATTGCTACATTAGGTTACGTTTTGCTTAGGACGTATATTTATGCTTGCAAACTGTAGCTAACACTTCGAAATAGCTTCTAAGCTGGGAAAGGAAGCCGTTTCTCCTTTTGTTCATAAACTATGTAAGGTTATTATGTAAATGCATCCCACGTTCGACAAAACAGCTGAGTACTGTCTTGAATGCTACCTGTTGTGGACCTGCTTCATAACTGATTCATCATGTCAGATGAAGTCGCATGGAAAACTGATGTTTACTGTCACTGAGACTGAGTGTCTTATTTATATAACATAAACACTTTTTTGTCTGAAGTGAGGAATTCAGTGAACGCAAATAACCACTAATAAAAATGAAACGCGTGTCAAGGGGCGAATTCTATCAAGAATACGTTTTCATTAATGACTATGTTGACAACATTCGAGACTCTTTTTATAAAAGACAGCAGTTTATGGGAGAACTGCCTGTAAGTAGTACCAATAGCCTGAATTTAATATCTTAATACAAACATTATGATTCTGTTACTGATGTTATTTTGCAAGTGAAACACACAGACATGCTCGTCAATAATGGATTCTGAAAAATTTCTAATCGGGGAAAAAATACTGCAGACGTCCACGAATTCTTATCATTTTCCATTTCCTCACAGCCTTCAGTGTGGAAATTTGAATAAAGGGAAACTCAAGTAGTGATAGCAGTTCATAAACTGTTTCACTCTCTTACGTACTTTACTATCTTCTAGCACTACGGATGTGGTTTACGAAAATCATTTATAGCAAATGCCGGGTAGTTCCCTTTGGAGAGAAAACAGTCGAATTCCTTCCCCATCCTTCCACGATCCGTGCTTTCGCTCCGTCTCTGATAACGTCGTCGTTCGGGTACTTTATGTGAAGTTGTTTTTCACTTGATTACTCATATGATACGTTCAGTGAATACGACCAAATGAAAGTTGTTGAACAACGTAAAAATCAATTTTTCTGCAATTAAAATGATATATTTGGGAAAATGATTTATATTAAAATGACAGTGTCTCTCAGGACCGCAAGTCAGAATTTTAACAGAAATGGTTATAAAATGATTTCAACAAAGTGGAGTTTTGCACAAGACGATTTTCATAATTTCGAAATAGGGCAAAGGAAATTAAAATGAGTTATAAGTGTTGCTACAAGTTATGAAGATGTACGCCGTTAGGAAATATTTACAAATATTCGTCTGTAAGTGGTAGAAAAAATGCCACTGCCAAAAAGTCGAACTGTGTAAAAAGCTATTCACGATTTGCACTGTGCTCTGAGTACAGGTAAACCCAGACCCCCATCTATTCTTCTTCCAAATGTCTTTATTCAGTTGTTCATTTTTTGTAACGAAGATTTTTTTTTCCTAGACTTCAGTGAATTCCATGTATAGCCCAAACATTATCCATGGCTGTGTACTTCCTGATTCCCATGCTACAGTCACACAATCCGATAACATTTCCGCGGAGCCAAGAGTTCTTCATGGAACACAATGCGACAGGTTACACAGCTGTGAGTGTTCAACATCTGTTGGGGGAGCCGAATTTCTATGAAAACAGTTCGATATTCCTGTTCAGGGAACTTCTGTCCCGTACAACCGGGCCGTTAACCGGGCAACAGTTGAGTGTCATCATGCCGGCAATGCTCCACCAGTGTATGTAATGGCGTTCCAGGAATGTCAGTCCCAGTGAATCCGCTGTCCACTGTGTACACGCACGTTTATCCCGGCTGTAGGCTGCTACGTTAATGATGTATGGATATTTTGTTTACTTTTTGTATTAGTCGCTGTACTGCACGAGCTATGCCTTCTGGATGCTATCTAAGGTTCCGTGTCAAGGAGAATGTTATTAAAGACTTTGAGCACATTAAGTTATATG
The DNA here is from genome assembly GCF_021461395.2 of Schistocerca americana. NCBI lineage: Eukaryota > Metazoa > Arthropoda > Insecta > Orthoptera > Acrididae > Schistocerca > Schistocerca americana. The sequence continues at coordinate 837,136,985 of NC_060121.1, read as the reverse complement.
CTTTCACTTTACAGGTTGATGTAGACAAGACTGGCTAGTGCAAACATATCCAGAACAATAACTATATCTAGATAATGTTAACGCTAAGTTACAGAGAAGATGTCTGTGACGAACGCAGTTAATTTTTAACTGCGTCACTAACTGTGTCTCTAACATTGTTATTTATGATGGAACTACATACTTTTTTCTGTGGTGTTCGAAAGAACCTTCGAAGAAGATTTCAGAAACGTGCGGTGTGTGTCTTGTCATCAAATAGTAAGGAGATGAAAGCATTGCAAAACCTTTGACACACCTGGAGAACCTTCGAAGAAGATTTCAGAAACGTGCGCTGTGTGTCTTGTCATCGAATAGTAAGGAGATGAAAGCATCGCAAAACCTTTGACACACCTGGAGGAGAAGATATCCCACAAACGTCTGCCCTACTCTACAAGACGTCGACGTCGGTAGCGGCGACGGCAGCGCCAGCAGCTAATTCCAAGTGTTCATAACTTCTATCTGCGTGGTGTGACCATTTCAAGTCAGCTCATGGATGAATGAACAAACCAGTCCTGGCACAAAAAATGGGGCCACACAAATCACACTGGATTGTGGCTGTAGGGAGGGACTGTAATTGACAGAGCTTTCTTGCATGTCGCTTTGCCTCTTCATGTCTGCGGTGCCCTCCTTCAGATAAGTTGACAGTGGTGGCTGCCGCGTACTTCCACAGAAAACTGTCCACAGCACGCTCTTCCCATGTTTCTACATTTCTTTATACCAGTCGTCTTTATGATGCGTTTCAGCTGATCTTTAAAATACTTATAAGAGTCACGATGAGGTCTACTGCAGAGCAAGTTCGCTACAAAGGATTTGGTGGGGAAGCCTGGTATCACTCATGCGGTGAAAAAGTCCTAACCATGGCTACCTCAAAGCCGATTACATGCGGTTTCTCGGGAATCACAGTGTTGCTCACATGGTCCTCCCATGTAATGTTCGAGATGTATCATCTACAAGGCGTAATCAAACATGTAACTCAGATCCAATTCTTCCCTTGAAGCTCATCTGTCTGCGATCAGCTACTGTATGGATCAGACAACTTGCTCATGAAGCTATTCAAATTTAACAACGTATTCAACAGTCGAAAGAGTGGATACGCTCTTCGTTTGTGGCCAATGGTGCAACGCTGTTAGGATAGCGGTTTGGTTATGTGCTGAAAGGTAGCATCATGGTGCCAAGCCCGCAAAATCTCTCTTTGGAAACATTGTGAATAAATCAAGTATTAAGTGTGAAGAATAAAATGAGCCACCGAAAAAGAACACCACATAATGAGGGAAAAGCCACAACTATGTCGGTTGGTTTCCTCCTCAGGAAATTTGCATTCCGCGCCGTTACGGTTCTAACACAGTTTCTCTCTATTTCACGGAGTGTTCGTTGTACCTATGTACGCGAGTGACCGTGCGGTGACAGCGTGAAGGAGTGCAAGCCAGACCGGGCACTGACTTTTTGACTGCAGGTGTTTACGACCGCTACGTTGCATAGGGGCACCGCAGCGACGGGGCAGAGTTATGTTCGCTACGGTCGTGGCAGCAGATAACGAGTGTGTCCGTAGGAATTAAGCTCTGCGAAGGTGTTGAGTCATGTCTACAATGGTTTAGTTGTAAGTTGCTACTGATCGTTTTGGTTCGATTGTCAGGATACCGGAGAGAGCAATTCGCAGACGAGATTTGTACTTAGGCTTGGCTGATTCCTTCCGTTATCTTTCTTCAACGTTTCGGCCGGGATCTACATCTACATCTACATGGATACCTTGCTAATCACATTTAAGTTTCTGACAGAGGGTTCATAGAACCGCCTTCACAATTATCTTTTATTCCAATCTTGTATAGTGCTCGCCACCCGCGCCCCCCATTTGTATCCGCCATTGAGTGGTTAGCACACTGGATTCGCATTAGGGAGGACGACAGTTCAAATTTGTTTCCGGCCAAGATGATTTCGGTTTCCCGTGACTTCCCTAAATCGATTCAGGCGAATGGCGGGATGGTTCCTTTGAAAGTTATAGATTCCATAAGACTTTATTTTTTTCTAATGGTTGCAGATGTTCCACACACTTAAATGCCTTGGAGAAATTACAGAACATTCCAACAGGCCATATTTTAAGGCTGTAGTGATTGAGTGATTGTATAAATAGCATTCTCAGTCGAGCAACCCTTCTGGAGTGCAAAGTGCAATATGTTAAGTAAACTATCTACTACTACTGCTGCTACCACTACTACTGCTATTGCGTGTACAATTTTTTGGAATATTTTGCAAAATGTTGTCTGTAAGGAAAATGGATGGTAATTATTTAGGTCTTTCTTGTCACCTTCCTGGTGTAGAGGTTTAACAAGTGCATTTTTTAATCTGTGTGGAAAAGTTCCCTGCACCAAAGCTGTAATATATGTATAAGGAAATTACAAATTAAGTTGTGACAACAATTTAGAATTCTGTCTGAAATTCCAGCAACACCATACGAGGTTTTGTTTTTAGAAATTTATAATTCTGTAATTTCAGTAAAGGATGTTCGTACTACTTTGGTTTCCTCAAATTGTAGCGGAATAACATTTTTTAGTATATTCTCTTGCTTTGCCAACTGTACCATTTAATCCCATCTTGCTTCTACACTTAAAAAGTCGTTGTTCAAAGTATTTTCAGCTTGTGAATTATCAGCCGTATCATTGTCATATGGTTTAATTGTTATTTACCTTGTACCATGACTGGCAGTTATGTTCCCTGTTTGACGGCATTCCATGTAGTTTCTATTTTATCAGCATTATTAATTTCTGACAAGACACACATAATAACTGTTGACATATTAATGACTTTTCTTAAAATATTGCAGTACTCGAATTTATTGTATATCTCGGATCTTGATTTACTCTGACCTTTATGTAAACTATATACCTTCTTAACATACTACCAGGATTTCTAGGATCGTTCTTTTCGGTAAACAGAAAAACCGTGCATGCTCACAAGTATTAACACTTCTGGACTGTTATCGGTCGGGAACATTAAGATAAGAGTTGGCCATGGGAGCTCAGAATACCCGCAATGCAGTGAAGCACTGGCCTATGCTGCGATAAATTCAGATCAATGCCTCAGATCCATATCAACATTTTGGAGTCGTAGCAGTTAACGCGGGAACCATATCCGACTCACCTGTTTGATTGCATTTGGTATAGCAGATGTTTGTAAATGATATTCATCTACAGAGGAACAAAGGTTTGCGGCACTAAACTCACTGAACAAAATACGACACAGTTCGATGCATACTTTGCAGCGATATGTGGCGACAATGTGACAAAAAATGGTTCAAGTGGCTCTGAGCACTATGGGACTTAACATCTGAGGTCATCAGTCCCCTAGAACTTAGAACTACTTAAACGTAACTAACCTAAGGACATCACACACATCCATGCCCGAGGCAGGATTCGAACCTGTGACCGTAGCGGTCGCGCGGTTCCAGACTGAAGCGCCTAGTACTGCTCGGCCACACAAGCCGGCACAATGTGACAAAACAGTGCTGACAAAGTATTATCAGGTGTGTGGATGATGAGAAATTTTGTAATTTGAATGGTCTCCGCCTCACATTGGTGGATTAAATCTCTAACGCAAACAGAGTTATTGTCATGTGCAGATGAAGTTATTTGCCTCGTAGTGGCCAAGCCAGTCACTCCATTATTCTGTTGGTGGTCATAGCGTGATTTATTTTTGGGATGCTATCATTCCATGTCGGTGTACAAAGGCTGCGCTAATAAGTATCATAATTTTTTTATTTGCTTTGATCGCTAATATTTGCTTCAGGCAGATCAATCACGGCGTTAGTTGCTATATGGAGACTAAATTTGTGTTTAGTGTATCTTTGCCTTGTTAGTTGCCACGAATATGTTCAGAAATGGGTCATATCATAGTTTCTGTTCTCTTCTTAACGTTATGCCAGAAGTGGACGAAATAGTTTTCCTTGCTCATGATTGTTTCCAAGTGATAACTGCGTCAAAGTTGCTTAAGACAGACCTGTACTTATTCAAATGTTGAGTATTTAACAGATCATGATTTCTTGGTAAAAATACAGCAACTGAACTGAAATAAGCTTTTCATTTATTTGTTCCTGAAATTTCATTTTTCCACTTGATGATTGAAAGTGTACTTAGCTTGATCTGACACGTATTGTACAGGCCCGTGATTAGTTTACGAATAGTCATGTAATCATTGCACTATGATGGGAGCTACTTCAATAAGCATTGCCTAACAGTGCGTCGTACAAGCACCGTGATTAATTTTCAGGTCCACATGTCACTACCTGATATATAACAGATGTTATGTCAGAACATAACAGATGTTCCGTTGTGCAGATAATGTTTCAATTTAAGGGCCATGGTAAACAATTCTTAGTTGTTCTGGGAGCAGTCATCACTTAAACTTTCTATGTTATTCCGAAGTTGTGTCAGTAGCTGTACGTGGATTTAACAAATGACAACTAACGTAAGATTAAATTGTTGAAAGGTATACTGCTAAGTAGCGTGTTTCACAGGTAGTTGATTCTCGTGTGCAAATCACTAATTTCTGAAGTCAGGGAACTGATGACAAAGTACCGCTTCCAGTATAAGGTCATAAAGTTTCACAAAAAACGCAAACAAATACCGAGTTTTGCAGGATTTATTTCAGTGTATCCATTTCGTGTATTACAGCAGCGCGATAGCAGTTATTAATATCTCGTATGAACAAGGTGCAGCTACTGTTACGTTCTACGTTACATTTAGGAAGTACAGTACCATTCCGTTCATAGTACTGCACTCCCACACTGTGTCGGAAGTTCCATGCGGCTTTTCGCGGCTGATGCTCTAGTATACAGAGAAGTTGCAGCATTAGAAAATTGGAGCGAAATGCAGGAAGATCTGCAGCGGATAGGCACTTGGTGCAGGGAGTGGCAACTGACCCTTAACATAGACAAATGTAATGTATTGCGACTACATAGAAAGAACGATCCTTTATTGTATCATTATGTGATAGCGAAACAAACACTGGTAGCAGTTACTTCTGTAAAATATCTGGGAGTATGCGTACGGAACGGTTTGAAGTTGAATGATCATATAAAATTAACTGTTGGTAAGGCGGGTACCAGGTCGAGATTCATTGAGAGAGTTCTTAGAAAATGTAGTCCATCAACAAAGGAGGTGGCTTACAAAACACTCGTTCGACATATACTTGAGTATTGCTCATCAGTGTAGGATCCGTACCAGGTCGGGCTGACAGAGGAGGTAGAGAAGATCCAAAGAAGAGCGGTGCGTTTCGTCACAGGGTTATTTGGTAAGCGTGATAGCGTTATGGAGATGTTTAACAAACTCAAGTGGCAGACTCTGCAAGACAGGCGCTCTGCATCGCGGTGTAGCTTGCTATCCAAGTTTCGAGAGGGTGCGTTTCTGGATGAGGTATCGAATATATTGCTTCCTCCTACTTATACCTCCCGAGGAGATCACGAATGTAAAATTAGAGAGATTCGAGCGCGCACGGAGGCTTTCCGGCAGTCGTTCTTCCCGCGAACCATATGCGACTGGAACAGGAAAGGGAGGTAGTGACAGTGGCACGTAAAGTGCCCTCTGCCACACACCGTTGGGTGGCTTGCGGAGTATAAATGTAGATGTAGACATTTAGTTGCAGGGTGAGACACTTCGCAAAAATTAGTCTAAGGATTACATTAGTGCCATACTTAGAAAAACACGTTAAAGTAACAAATTTGGAAGCATAAACACAAATGTTGCAAAGCACCGACGAAGTCATTTCTGTGTGCTAGTGGACTGTATGCTGTCCGAGCAGTAAGATGCAGGAGAGATAGGGATTCAGTATTAGAATTTAAAACTCCGGATGATTTGATATCAAATAAGGCATAAGGCATAATTGATAGGTGATATTACACAAGAATTTCTAAAATCACTGGGAGAAACTTATATGTAGAATTTATGGTAATGGCGACGTATCATTAGATTTTCGGTAAAATATCATGCACACGATTCCGAAGATAGCGAGATGTGGTAGGTGCGAGACCTGACACAATCAGTTTCGAGGTTGCTGACAAGGGTTATATACAGAAGGATGGAAAAACAGAAAAAATTGAATATCTATTAGATGAGAATCAGTTTCACTTTAGGAAAGGTAATGCACCATAGACGCCGTTGTGACCTTGCGCTTGACAATGGCAGCAAGGCTTAAAAATATCAAGACAGATTCATAAGCTTTTAGGATTTGCCGACCTAGAAAAAGGATTCGACAATGTTAAGCCGTTCAAGACGTTCCACATACTGAGGACGATAGAGGTAAGCTTCGGGGCAGACGGATATTATACAATATGTAAAAGAACCAAGAACGGAAGACCAGGAAGGAATGGCTCGGATTACAGAGGGTGTAAGATAGTGCCCCAGTCTTTGGCCTGTATTGTTCAGTCTAACTGAAAAAGCAATGGTGAAAATAAAAACAAGGTTCAAGAGTGAGAGGATTCAGAGTGAGAGGGTATCAGTCATAAGATTCGCTGATGACATTGCTATCCTCAGTGAATGTGAAAAATTACAGGATCTGTACTGTTACTTCTCTTCAAATGACGCAACTCGTCGAGAGTACAGGCGGCCCAATGAGGCTTTGAGCTCACCGTGGGTGCAGTAGTTCAGGCGGAAAGTGGCCCTGTGAACTGGTCATCGAGGTTCCGGTCGACCACAAATTACCACCACATGGGAGGAACGCCGTCCTGTGCACCAAGCGCATCGTAATCCCATCACATGAGCACGTGACATCCGAGGACAAATAGTGATCTCCCTGCAACTTTGTATCCTCCCTCATAATTGGTCAGACACTGACCAGGTAACTGACATCCCTTGTATAAGCTCCCGTTAGTACCAGAACACAAAAGGCTGCGTCTGCAGCGAGACAGTAACCGGGACTGAGAAGTATATGTCTCTGAAGCATGGCTGCTGAAGCCATTGTGTTCAGTAGCGAATATCGGATCTGGACTATCACCGATGAACATCGTCGGCGAGTACGGTGGTTACCTGGGGAGAGGTCCATTGTTGCAATGTTTTGGACAGGTATAGTAGTACTGTTCCTCATGATCGTGGTGTCTGAATCCATCTTCTAATACTTCAGGTCACAACTGTAGTCATTGAAGTAACTCTGATGGCATAACTGTATGCCATGGAAATTCTACGTCCTCGTGCGTTACCATTCATGTGGCAGTATTATGGCGCCTTTTCCAACATGACAATGCGCGTCCTTTCGTGAGAAGTACGTCTATTAGGTGTTTGAGTGATTATGAGTAACATGTGTGGTCAGAGGAACCAATGCAGACAACGACTCCGTCCCCCGCCAGTATCCAGAAAATCAAGGACCAGTAAGAACAGTTGTGAACAACTATGCCTCAGGAGAGGTTACAGCGACCTTACGACACAATTCCCAACCGCTTCAGCGAGTGCAGCAGGCCAGAGGTGGCGTCAAAATTGTGCTTTTCACCCACAGACGTCATGTAGGCATCTCTTCAAGAAGCTACGCATTTTATCTGCGCCGTCACAATACATACTTTCGCTAATGAAAGTCGTCATGAATAATAAATCAGTGTTTGAGAAAAGCAGTGCTGTACTACCTACAACACTAGAAGCAGGTAGCGAAGCAAATTTTGAATCAGATTTTAAATCTTTTTTCCTGGACAACTATTTCTGTTCCATTGGTTAATTTCTACTCAAAACCTGATAATAAACACTTTCTTCAAAGTGTAGTTGCGTGAGTGGGAATACATTTAAATTTAACAGTAAAAAGACCCGTTCCACACTTCGATAAAAGAACAGCCATGGAGATAAGTGGGCTAACGCTGTCAAGTTCTTTGTAAATTTGACTTGATTTTGTAATCACTGAAATACCAACACATTTTGTTTCTTCCTCCTCTCCTGGGTGATTCTCCTTTTTTTGTCAATTTCGGTGTTTGGCAGTAATATGTACGTAACAGTTTTTCATATTAGTTATTATTAACGTGGTTATTCTCTTATGCACACCGTTCTGTTTTATGTAAACATTTATAATACCTACAATGAAGGTTTTTTATGAACGTAAGTAAACCTGCTATGCGTGGGGGAGAGCGCTGTAAAATATCGACATTCGACGTTCGAACAGTAGGCTCTGTAACAAAGTAGACAGAGACGTCGTTGTACGTGCTCGATCTTAGCCGTTGGTGTGTAGAGCTGTGCAAGCAAGTTAATGCGATTTTCGCTGCCCTAAATGTAAATGTGACTAGTGCCTCCCGTCGGGTAGACCGTTCGCCGAGTGCAAGTCTTTCGATTTGACTCCACTTCGGTTACTTGCGCGTCGATGGGGATGAAATGATGATGATTAGGACAACACAACACCCAGTCCCTGAGCGGAGAAAATCTCCGACCCACCCGAGAATCGAACCCGGGCCATCAGGAATGACATTCTGTCGCACTGACTACTTAGTTACCGGGGGCGGACTTTGTTGCCCTGAAACTGCAAAAATGGATAAAAGAACTGTTCCTTGTGCAGGAAACGTATTTTGCAAGTGAGAAGGTAAGCAGGCAACGATAATGGTTGCTTCAAACCAACATGTGTACAGTGTCAGGCCGTCGTATTGTGGTCGTCAAACCGATTATACTCGCACCGCGAGGATCGTGATGGCTGCAGTTGAATATTTATAGACACAGGCGCTACCACTTAGCAACAAGCAACATTAGAAGACATCGCTAAAAATGTGCTGCTAAGGCATGGAGCAAATTATTTAATTTCAGATTTATTTCCCGATTTTGTCGTAACGTCCGTGTGTTCATCTCGCGATAGTGATTTCTATGTTTCCCGATGTTTCTGAGCTCTCGTCTTAACAGGGAACAAGAGTTCTACAGTGTCTGCAATACCGTTTCTGATTTTTGCACCTCACAAATGATTCACGTGAATTTATTACGAAAGTGATATAAATATTTTTGGCTCGTTAGTGTAATATGGTCGAATTTTAGTGAACTCTTTGCATAGTGTCGTTCAGGGCCTGCATTCTATAGAGAAAATCCAACGTCACGGATATTTAATAATGCAAACGTTGCCCGTAGCCGCAACGCCCTCTTCCGGGCAGAAGCGGCCGCAGCCAACGACCCATGGCGGCACAGCACTCTCAACGCTTCCGCACTTCAACCTGCTTCCGCGAGGCGACGACCAGCTCCTCGTGCACTGACCGTCCTTCCGGAAGCTTCCGCATGACGGAAGAATGCGACAGAGTTATTTCTTCCGCATGAACAGCCTCCATACAGCAGTTTTTATACTTACTCCACCGCGGCCAGCTGACCGATCATTGTTCGCCACTGGACAGCTGGGCTGTGTTACAACACTCAGGCTACATCGGACGCTGCCCTGAAGGCAACGACATACCTATGAGGCAGCTGCCAACACCGTCACTGGGCCTCGGAACCTTGTCTGCTGTCTGACCGCCCTGGCTCTTGGCAGCCCTAAGCTCTCCCGGTAACGCCGGTCTGCTTTCTCATGTTTTGGGTCTCAAACTGTTCGTCTCCCCACCCCTGCGTCTCTGTGGACTGACGCAGCCCTCCGTGGCCGTCTCTCCTAGCGTCGGGAGTTCGGGGTATTTAGTCGCCTTGTCGTCACTCGACTGACGTCTGCGGAAAATGAGCAGACGCCCTCACCGGGTTGACAGCAGTGTTGACATTTGTTCATTGTCAGATGCCCGTATGAAATGAAATGAAATGATCGTGTGGCAATTATTGTCCGTGATATCCCCTTCGGGTTTCGGCCGCCGTATTGCAAGTCTTTCCAGCTGACGCTACTTCGGCGACTTGCGTCTCAATGATGATGAAAATGATGATAGACGCACAACACCCAGTCCACTGCAGGGAATCGAGCCCGGGCTCCCTTCCGCGGTAGGCGGTAACGCCACCCCTGCTCTGCGGAGGCGGACAGTTGCACTTACAACTTGGATACACAGACGGCAGTCGTGCTTACTTTATTTCTCAGACTGTGAGCAATGTTATCTGTGACACTGGGCGTCTGCAGTAACATCTTTGCGTCGGCCGCTCCACATGGATGCTGCTCGCACAGACAATTACAGTGTATCCAGCTGTCAAATTATTTTCGGGAGGAGCACCTTAAAAATTTCGAAAAATATAGGATAAACTTCGATAGGTATTCCTTTTTTTTAAAAAAAGAATCTTAATATAACAAACAGCGATGTCGAGGGTAATTTATATAAATCATAATTTTCACTCACGAATCTAGGTTTCTTCTTCTTCGTGATCATTCTTGTAAATGTCATTTGTCATCCTAAGCAGAAATTCCGTGCCAATAGGATAGTCGTAACAGGGAACAAGTCCCGTATTCCTTTTGGAATGTAAACGTCCGGTTTCCGTTCTCGTGCTCAGTCTATTTCTTATTTCGGTGTTCATTCTATTACTGTCGAAAATAGTCTTTCGACACTAGCCGACGATTGTATTAAGAACAATAGTGACATCTTCATGGCTGATAACTTGGGTAACGTACGTGTTCCATCTCCTCATTTCAGCTTTCGGACATCATTCCAGATTTCAGCCAGGTCTGCACTCTCCGCTCCTAGCTCTGTATTTCTCAACAGCTTCCAAACAGAGTCAACTAGCTGAATGTCATTTTTAATTAAACTTGGAAACTTTCATGTAAGGCCGGCAATAGATCAAATTCTCTTGTCTCTGACGCAAATTGAGTCAAGTGGCCTACAAACCTTTCAGAACATTATCACTGAATAGAAACCGTTTAAACACCTGGTGAGCACTCTGTCAGAAAGTCTAAGCACTGAAGTTGGAAGTTCTTCAATTGACCACAAGTCACATCCGTATTTTTATCAACGTTCAAGGAAAAAACTGTGCCTAAGTACAGTTCATCTAGACAGAGTTAAAATGAACGGGACTTCGATTATGAACTTCTTTCATGTGGGAAACATTCTAGATCATTTTCCTTCAAGTAACATCCTAACACTATTTTCAATCTTTCCTCAAAGTCTAAAGTTGCGTGGTGTGGATTTGAGGAGATGCTGATTGCATCTTAATATTAAGTGTGTTGTAGACAGGCAACAGAAAATCCACAAGAATAAAGAAAGAGCCTTGTAGTATCATTTAATTTCTGTAAACTTTTGTCGGTTGCCAGAAGCCTGTCACTGGCCACAGCATCGATAAAAATGATTCCAGGGAATGAATTTGCTCAAGAAGCCTGCATAGAGCCACAAGTAAAGAGAGCCTGCGCATCTGGATGGGTTGAAGTAATTTGTGCGGTTTCACTTTTATGTTCTGAAACCGATTTAGTTTACCAAGACGTTTAGGGCTACACTAGAAGTAATATACACCTCCCCCACTAGGTCTTCTGTGTCTAAGCACGCGTAAGAAGCGCATAGTGAAAACGAATAGCAAGTGCATGTGATCACGAAAATCTCTGGAATACCTTGCTTTAACAAGGGGGTAAGGAATGACAGGCCCCTAACATAGCATTCGCTCCATCCGTTGAGAAACGACTCTGTGAAGCAAATAACGTCAAGTGGATTCAGTCCTAGAAATGCATTAAGTTATTTCGTTTCCTTCACTCAGAAAGCGTATTGACAAACACAAATGTTTTATAAATTGATTATTGATTCATCAACAACGAGGCTAAATTTATTTATTTTAAGCCTGTGAGTTAGTTTCATAGAATTTATCTTGCTTCTAACATTATTTAAGATTCCAGATACTTCTGCTCTTCCGCAATGAATATGTCTTGCAAGTTGACCATCAAACACTTTCAGAACAGAATGAGAATTTCACTCTGCAGCGGAGTGTGCGCTGATATGAAACTTCCTTGCAGATTAAAACAGTGTTCCGGACCGAGACACGAACTCGGGACGATGGTAAAGCCCTTACCCGCGAAAGGCAAACTGTTATGAAAGTGAAACATCCTGGTAGATTAAACCTGTGTGCCGGACCGAGACTCGAACACGGGACGATGGTAGAGCCCTTGCCCGCGAAAGTCAAAGGTCCCGAGTTCGAGTCTCGGTCTGGTACACAGTTTTAATCTTCCAGGAAGTTTCATATCAGCGCACACTCCACTGCAGAGTGAAAATCTCATTCTGGAAACATCCCCCAGGCTGTGGCTAAGCCATGTCTCCGCAATATCCTTTCTTTCAGGAGTGCTAGTTCCGCAAGTTTCGCAGGAGAGCTTCTGTGAAGTTTGGAAAGTAGGATACGAGGTACTGGTGGAAGTAAAGCTGTGAGGACGGGGCGTGAGTCGTGCTTGGATAGCTCAGATGGCAGACCACTGGCCCGCAAAAGGCAAAAAGGCAAAGGGCCCGAGTTCGAGTCTAATCTGCCAGGAAGTTTCAATTTCAGAACAGTTGTAAAGGAGACATTTTGGCGGTATACATGAATCGTATCACAGTGCCAGGATGTGTTTCGGTAAGTGTTCAACAACCCGAAGTGGCAAATCATGGTCTGCAACGAAACTAGGAAAGCGCATTCCGCTGACCTTAACTGTGTCATGCAATCCTGACTTGCCACTAACTGATGACAATCGGTAAGTTAAATCTGGGTCTGCTGTGCACTGCGATTCCTTGCCACTCACATGCTTTGCTATACCACTTTTACAAAACGTAATTTTTAGATCACTATCAGATACGCCACAATAGGAATTATGAGGACCTTTCTTGCTGGTTCTGAGCCAACCACTAAACTCAGTTTCTCTTTTATGTTTCGTAGCGTATTTTATCTTTCTGGGCGCTATCACCACAGATTGAGAATCGGACTTCGAACTCATATCTAAACAGGCACAGCTCTAGACTACTTTCCACAAGCTTATGTTGTCACCTGATGACAGTCACGAATTGCTCAGTGCTTTGCACACACTTTGTTACCCATATGCTCCCATGAATAGACCAAAATTAGAATACGTCAGCTGTGAAGTGCTTGTTTTTAATGGTTTTGCCGCTCCTTGTGTCCAAACAACTGTTCAGCAGTGGTTCATTGTTAACGAAATGTTTCGTTGTGATCGAACTGACACGTGTTACCTATCAGCACATACTGTCAACGAAGGAAGACCGCTACGGTCGCAGGTTCGAATCCTGCCTCGGGCATGGATGTTTGTGATGTCCTTAGGTTAGTTAGGTTTAAGTAGTTCTAAGTTCTAGGGGACTGATGACCTCAGAAGATAAGTCCCATAGTGCTCAGAGCCATTTGAACCATTTTGAAGGAAGATCGGAAGATTCCGGAGGATTAATACAAAAGTTCGTGTTTTCTGGAATAATTAAAAAAATCACAGGATCTTCTGATATTTCGGAGGACCTGACAACCCGGGAAATCAGTCCGCATTATGTAATCGTGAAGTGAGCCACGGCCGAAGGAGCGGCATGTACACGAAATCCTCGTGTACAGTTACAGTTTCCTCGTGGTGGAAACTGACTGGCAATCCCAGATTTTCTTTTGGCTTTACTTTTCATGTCTTTTATGAAAATACTGACAAATACGGTATATTGAGCATTATTTCGGTGTATTTGCAGTGTAAGCAACGAAAAATAGAAAAAAATTGTATCGTATGGTCTCCACATCACGACCCTCGGGTTAGGTTTCTGTATTCTTCCCACTGCGTGAACCACTGTCCGAAAACTACCCTATCGTAAAAAAGCTCATGTCTCCCCCGACCCGCGCCAGTCATGCTACTTTTTCCGAACGCTTGGCCCTCGGGAGCTCCCACTTCTGTGTTTCTTTCGTGATCTAGCGCTGCATATACCAAAATTTTGGATGTAAGCGGTGATGAGGAGCAGGCGTGGTCCCTTCGTCAGCTACACAAGGCGTCCATGGAGTTCTGACACATCACCAGAGAGTTCTTCGGATTAGCAGCCGCTAGGGCTGCCAGGTGCGTGGATATAAAATCCGAATTCAGCGTTATATTTACACTACTGGGCATTAAAATTGCTATATCAAGAAGAAATTCAGATTATGAACGGGTATTCATCGAACAAATATATTATACTAGAACTGACATGTGATTACATTTTCACGCAATTTCGGTGCACAGATCGTGAGAAACCAGTACACAGAACAACCACCTCTGGCCGTAATAACGGCCTTGATACGCCTGGGCATTGAGTCAAACAGAGCTTGGATGGCTTGTACAAGTTCAGCTGCCCATGCAGCTTCAACACGATACCACAGTTCATAACGAGTAGTGACTGGCGTATTGTGACGAGCCAGGTGCTCGGCCACCATTGACCAGAAGTTTTCAATTGGTGAAAGATCTGGAGAATGTGCTAGTCAGGGCAATAGTCGAACATTTTCTGTATCCAGAGAGGCCCGTACAGGACCTGTAACATGCGGTCGTGCATTATCCTGCTGAAATGTAGGGTTTCGCAGAGATCGAATGAAGGGTAGCCACGGGTTGTAACACATCTGAAATGTAACGTCGACTGTTCAAAGTGCCATCAATGCGAACAAGAGGTGACCGAGACGTGTAACCAATGGCACCCCATACCATCACGCCGGGTGATACGCCAGTATGGCGATGACGAATACACGCTTCCAATGTGCGTTCACCGCGATGTCCCCGAACACGGATGCGACCATGATGATGCTATAAACAGAACCTGGATTCATCCGAAAAAAATCACGTTTTGCCATTCGTGCACCCAGGTTCATCGTTGAGTACACCATCTGTGATACAGCGTCAAGGGTAACCGCAGCCATTCTCTCCGAGTTGATAGTCCGTGCTGCTGCAAGCGCCGTTGATCTGTTCGTGCTGATGTTTATTGTCTTGCAAACGTCCCCATCTGTTGACTCAGGGATCGATACGTGGCTGCATGATCCGTTACAGCCATGCGAATAAGAGGCCTGTCATCTCGACTGGTAGTGATTCGAGGCCGTCGGAATCCAGCACAACGTTCCGTATTACCCTCCTGAACCTACCGATTCCATATTCTGCTAACAGTCATTGGATCTCGACCAACGCTAGCAGCAATGTCGCGATACGATAAACCGCAATCGCGATAGGCTACAATCCGACCTTTATCAAATTCGGAAACGTGATGGTACGCATTTCTCCTCCTTCCACGAGGCATCACAACAACGTTACACCAGGGAACGCCGGTGAACTGCTGTTTGTGTATGAGAAATCGGTTCGAAACTTTCCTCATGTCAGCACGTTGTAGGTGTCGCCACCGGCGCCAACCTTGTGTGAATGCTGTGAAAAGCTAATATTGCATATCACAGCATCTTCTACCTGTTGGTTAAATTTCGCGTCTGTAGCACGTCATCTTCGTGGTGTTGCAATTTTAATGGCCAGTAGTGTAGCAATACATTTGGCGCGAATATCCGGACTACTTGTATAAAACAAAATGGTTCAAATGGCTCTGAGCACTATGGGACTTAACTTCCGAGGTCATCAGACCCCAAGAACTTAGAACTAGTTAAACGTAACTAACCTATGGACATTACTTCTAGTGTAGCCCTAAACGTCTCGGTAAACTAAATGAGTTTCAGAACATAAAACTCAAACCGCGCCAATTACTTCATCCCCTCCAGATGCGCAGGCTCTCTTTACTTATGGCTGTATCCAGGCTTCTGGAGCAAAAGCATTCCCTGGAACCATTATTGTCGCTGCTGAGGCTAGTGACAGAGTTCTGGCAACCGATAAAAATCTGCAGAAATTGAATGGTGCTGCAAGGCTCTTGGATTTTGTGTTGCCTGTCTACATCACACTTAATCTTAAGATGCAATCAGAATCTCCTCAAATCCACACCACATATCTTGACGTTGAGGAAAGATTGAAAATGGTGTTAGGATGTTACTTGAAGTAAAATGATCTACAATGTTTCCCCCGTGAAAAAAGTTCAATATCGAAGTCCCGCTCATTTCAACTCTGTCTAGATGAACTGTACTTAGGCACAGAGGTTTCCTTGAACGTTGATAGAAATACGGATGTGACTTGTGATCAATTGAAGAACTTCCTACTTCAGTGCTTAGACTTTCTGACAGAGTGCTCAACATATGTTTAAACGGTTTCTTTTCAGTGATAATCTTCTGAAAGATTTGTAGGCCACTTGACTCAATTTGCGTCAGAGACAAGAGAATCTGATCTATTTCCAGGTTTACAACAAAGTTTCCAAGTTTAATTGAAAATGACATTCAACTAGTTGACTCTGTTTGGAAGCTGTTGAGAAAAACAGAGCTAGGAGCGGAGAGTGCAGACCCGGCTGAAATCTGGAATGATGTCCGAAAGCTGAAATGGCGTGATGGAACCAGTACGTTACCCAAGTTACCAGCCATGAAGATGTCGCTGTTGTTCTTAATCCAGTATTCAGCTAGTGTCGAAAGACTATTTTCGACAGTAATAGAATGAACACCGAATCAAGAAATAGACTGAGCACGAGAACGGTAACCGGGCGTTTACATTATAAAAGGAATGCGGGATTTGTTCCCTGTTACGACTAATCTATTGGCAAGGAATTTCTGATTCGGATACCAAATGTCATTTACAAGAATGGTTGCGAAGAAGAAGAAACCTAGATTCGTGAGTGGAAATTATGAATTATATAAATTTCCCTCGACATTGCTGTTTGTTATATTAAGATTTTTTTTTTTTAAAAAAAGAATGGCTACCGAAATATTTCCTATATCTTTATAAATTTTTAAGGTGCTCCTCCCGAAAATAATTGGACAGCTGGACACCCTGTAATTGTCTGTGCGTGCAACATCCATGTGGAGCGGCCAACGTAAAGATGTTACTGCAGACGCCCATTGTCACATATAACATTGCTCGCTGTCTGAGAAACAAAGTAAGCGCGATTGCCGTTTGTGTATCCAAGTTGTAAGTGCAACTGTCCGCCTCCGTAGCGCAGCGTTAGCGCTACCGCCTACCGCACAAGGGGGCCCGGGTTCGATTCCGTGTGTTGTCTGTCCATCATCACTTTCATCATCATTGATACGCAAGTCGCCGAAGTGGCATCAACTGAAAAGACTTGAAATACAGCGGCCGATCCCCGAAGGGGAAATCCCGGCCAATAATTGCCGTACGATCATTTCATTTCATAAGGGCAACTGATAAAGAACAAATATCAACACCCTTGTCAACCCGGTGAGGGCGTCTGTTAATGTCCCGCAGACATCAGTCAAGTGACGACTGGGCGACTCAAAAATGGTTCAAATGGCTCCGAGAACTATGGGACTTAACTTCTAAGGTCATCAGTCCCCTAGAACTTAGAACTACTTAAACCTAACTAACCTAAGGGCATCACACACATCCATGCCCGAGGCAGGATTCGAACCTGCGACCGTAGCGGTCACGCGGTTCCGGACTGTAGCGCCTAGAACCGCATGGCCACCCAGGCCGGCGGGAAACGATACTCGTGTGTCTGTTAGCTGTACAGTGACATGTGCACGTGATTCCAGCTTTGCAGGAATTCAACTGTTCACGCACCATTATTTTCATGCAAGGTGGGGCGACACCCCATGTCACTTGCCAGGTAAAAGAGTTGCTTCGAGAAACCTTCGGCAACTCCGCATCATATTCAGGCAACTTCAAGATGTGGGGCCATCCAGCTCACCTGCAGTAAATGCATGTGACCGTTGGATGAGGGGATATCTGAAAGATCGTGTCTATCACGGATGTATTCGAACTCTGCCTGATCTGATCTGAAGGACAGCATAAGACGACATATAGCTTTGATTACACCAAATATGCTGCAAGTGACTGATGACCACTCCGTGTTACGGATGCAGCGAGTTACTGAGTCGGGAGACCATAATGAACGCATGTTGTAACGTGTGATCATTTCCTAATGAATGTACCATAACTGCCGTTATCATGTGTTTGATCGTTCCTACCCTTTTTCTGCACTCACACCGCATTGTGACTGCTTACAGTGTCAAACGAACATACCTACGATATTGCAGCGACCTGCAATTATACAGTTATCACTGTAGCATTCGGACCACCCTCAGTCTGTTTATAACCACCCAGCACGTATTGTTCGTGTTTTCTCTGCAGTCTTGTACCAGATTTTAAAGCGTCTTTGATAGTCGCCTTAAAATTCTGAGAGTTTTGATTAGTCCTTTATGTCATTAACTTGAAGCAACTTTAATTGTAAGTTCTCTGCTTTATCGCTAAAAATTCTAAAAATGCCGTACAGGCTCGACTTGTATAGTTTTCGCTGGAAACGACCAGAAAAAGCCTGGCATGTGTGGCCAAAGCCCACACCTGGCAACACCAGCTGCCACTGACAAGGGCGGTGCTGCGAAGACAGTGCCCAGGAGATGCTTTGGCAGCGTAATTCCCACACTTGCTGGGATTCGAATCGATTGCACAGTTAGCCCTGACGATTGTAATACGGTTTGACTTCTCTGCCGCGCGGGTTAGTCGCGCTGTCTGGGGCGCCATATACGGTTTACGCAACTGCCTCCGTCGGAAGTTCGAGTCCACCCTCGGGCATGGGAGTGTGTTGTCCTCAGCGTAGGTTAGTTTAAGTCAGATTAAGTAGTGTGTAAGCCTTGGGACCGATGGCCTCAGCAGTTTCGTCCCACAGGAAGTTACCACAAATTTCCAAACATTTCACTTCTCTCTGTTCTTACTGAGGTGGAAATGCCGCCGGCTGTTTATGCAGTGGTTGTATTGAATTTTAGCCGAGTGAAAGATTAAGACCTAGGAGGAGGGCTTTTCGGAAAGTAAGGTCCGATCCGTCGCGAAATGAAAACCACAGTGAAAAAGAAACATTTTTTTATTCACAACAGTTAGCTACTCCTTCCAGCTACCTCTCCAAATAGTCACCGCTCCGACTTAGACATTTGTCATTGGGTTGTACAAACTTTCCAGTACCCTCGTCACAGGAAGCAGCCGCCTGTGCTTCCCGCCAATTCTCTACGCTGGTCAGCGCTTGGATGTTTGTGCCAAAACGTTGTCTACGTAGCCAGTGGTTCATATACCCAGAGATGAATAACGGAGGCAGCCAGTTAAGAGCTGTATTGTGGGTGATCAAACACTTCCCATCGAAAACGCTGCAGGAGCGTCTTCATTGCCCCTGCAGAATACGGCTGAAATTTGTCTTGAAGAAAGAAATGCGTGACATTTATACTATGTGGGCTGCCTAGCTTCAGGCGATATCCCTCCCCAGATCCACATACTTGGCGGGAGACACTGTTGTTTTAGGCAATTCTACGTGATCACTTTGCGCTCTGAACTGAAAAGAGCGACGTGAAGTTGGTTCAAATGGCTCTAAGCATTATGGGACTTAACGTCTGAAGTCATCAGTCTCCTAGACTTAGAACTACTTAAACCTAACTAACCAAATGACATTAAAAAAATGGTTCAAATGGCTCTGAGCACTATGGGACTCAACATCTTAGGTCATAAGTCCCCTAGAACTTAGAACTACTTAAACCTAATTAACCTAAGGACATCACACACACCCATGCCCGAGGCAGGATTCGAACCTGCGACCGTAGCAGTCCCTCGGTTCCGGACTGCAGCGCCAGAACCGCACGGCCACCGCGGCCGGCAAATGACATCACACACATCCATGCCTGAGACAGGACTCGAACCTGCGATCGTAGCAGCTGCGCGGTTCCGGACTGAAGCGCCGAGAACCCCTCGGCCACAGCGGCCGGCAGACGTGAAGTGATCGAAAAGCACACTAAAGACACTGCCCAACACATCTGTGCACAGTTTCATCGGATTTTCATAGAGGTTTCCGTTCCTAATCGGACCTACTTTCAAAATACGCCTCGGATTTTCGAACTTCATGACAAAAGAATGCAGTTGAACGCATGTGATCCCGATCGAGCGTACGGTTACGTTGAAATTCACTGCACATATCTGAATTTAGTGCATCTCTCGGATTCCTCTACAGTTTTGGTGCCTTTCAGGGGCTTACTCAATCTGAAGATTAAGTCTCATAAAAACCAGTTGTTTATTACATTGAATTTCACTTTAATATAAAGAAACGACTTTAACATCAGGCTTTTATCTTAGATTGCTATGGGTCATAATGTACTCGAAAAGACATTGATTTAATTAATTAAATGGATGAGCGAGAACAGATCTCTATAGAAGTCAGTCGCACTGGGGAGGGGGCGGGAAGAGACGAAATATGCAGATTTAGCATGTCCGTTACGAATTTGGGAATTGCATATACGTCTTAATCTCCTTCTCCCCACACGCTCTATGTTTCTCCTCCTCCCCCATCTCTTTGTGCAACTCCTCCTCTTCCCCCATATATATCTCCGTCACCTTCCCTCAGCTACCTGTACGTCTCTTGTCTCACACTCTCTCTATCCATCTTCCCCTCCCTAATCTCTCTGTCCGTTTCCTCTTTCCCCTTCTTTATATCCATTTCCTTCCCCCTTCTTTGTCTATTTCCTACTCCCACCCCTCTCTGACCTTATTTATTGCAGTTGCAAACGGAACCTTGATTGGGAATAGAAGGCAAAATCAATGGGTAGATCGGTTGGAATCACTAGAACACGGGGTTCGCATGGTCTTGATCTAGTGCTGTAAAGTTAGCAATAAGCATAACTTTCCCCGCACGTTTTCGATACACAGCTTGACATTTTCTTTCTCGCAGCCGTCTTAACAGAAAGTGTTAATTTGTGTAACGTGTCTACTGTTTATGTGTGATGGATTTAACGTAGCGTGGTCTGTCTGTGAGCCATTCGGTTTGTCGAGAAGGGATTCAGCCCAACGAACCTTCGCCTGACCCCTCAGCAAGATCCGATGAAGAAAATTTTGTCGAGAAGGGATTCAGCCCAACGAACCTTCCCTAGATTCCACAGCAAGACCTGATAAAGCAAATTGGAGCGTTGTTTGTCTGTGAGCCAGCCGGTTTGTCGAGAAGGGATTCAGCCCGACGAACCTTCCCTGGATTTCACAGCAAGAGCTGATAAAGCAAATTGGAACCAATTATCCAGGCGTTATTTGTCAGTCAGGCACTTGAGTGGAAGTAAATTTTGTTGAGAAGGGATTCATCCCAACGAACCTTCCATAGATTTCTCAGCAAGATTTCATGAAGTAAATTGGACCCAATTACCCAGGCGTTATTTCTCAGTCACTTGAGTGAGAAGAAACTCCATCAGTCAATTTTTTTTGAATTTGTGTGAACTGAAACTAAAAAACTTCACACGCCCGAGACATTCTTATTGGATTTTCCCCCAAATGCTGTCTACGCTCTGCGTCAGTCTCATTGTCTCGACGATCATGCAGTTGTCTTGCTTTCCGCGTACCCCAACCGATATTTCGACGCCTCACTGGTGACATTATTTCCAAAGAAATAAACTACGAATTGAAATCGATTGAATGTTTGCAACACACCAAATTAACAACGAAATGACATCAATTCAATCTTTGCAACACACCAAAAATATGATCACCACCGATAGTAAACGTTTCGTCCCCCGTTTTGCCAACATTTCGCATTATTTTGCGCGTAATCTCCAACTCTCCTGCATCCATCACATTGGATCGTGATAGAGAAATTCGGTTTGCCTCAAAATACTGTCTACGCACCTTTGTCAGTCTCGCTGACTCGACGATCATGTAGTTTTCTTGCACTGCGCGCACGCCGACCACTATTTCGACGCCTTACTGGTGGTATTTTTTCCAAAGAAATAAACCACGAACTGAAATCAACTGAATGCTTCCAACACACCAAATTATCACGGTGTGTCTTCAATCTTTGCAACACACCATATGTTTGATTTCCACCGGTAACACACTAAAATATCGCTTTCAGTTATATTCTTCTTCGCAAAATATCAATACTCAAAACCGGATTTGTTGTTGTTATGAAAACAGGCGACAGCAGAACTGCCAAACTGAAGGTCATAACTTTTTCTTGTTATGAATACCTGTGACAGCAGAACTGTCAAATCGACAGTCACATTTGTTTCATTAAGATTTTCATACAAAAATATCATCCAAATTTTAGACTTTTCCGGTGTATTTTCCAAAAACTCTCTTTCATACAGCAAAAAAAAAAAAAAAAAAAGGGACGAATGCAGCAAAAAAAAAAAAAAAAAACAACAGAGTCGGTCGAGAAGCTGTTCTCAAGTGATTATCTATCATTTGTTCGGTAACTGATTTTTATTCAAACAGATGGGCACTTTCGTATTTCGAATTATATATTAGACACAAATATGAAATGATAGATTCTTGATTACCGATCTTTTATAAAAGATCTTTAAAAAAGATTATTCCAGATAAAGAAAAACATTACAAATTAATTTTTCTCCATATTAACGTATTTTGCTCTTCACCGAAATCCACGTAGAACATGTACCTTCGTTTAAAAATGTGCCTCATACTTGAATCGAACTCATGTCGCTCCCGCGGCGAGCAAGTACTCTTCCATAGCGTCATGCTACCTCTCGAAAACTAGATCTAACTTTCGGGAGTATTAAATACTCCCGGAAAACTTCAAAGTCGGTTTTCTGGAGAATTTTTGAAAGTTGTTTCGAAATAATTTGTGTACTTTATATTTGAGCTCTGAATTTCACGTACCATAAATATATAGAATTACAAAATCCTATTGCTGTGTGGTCTCCTCGTAAGACTATATTCTAATGGAACTCACACGTCGGAGACGGCAGGGAGTGTGTCTCCAAAAGCTACTCTCCGCCCGTACGTTGAGAAGAACAACTCGCTCTCTTACAGGGCGGAAGGGGATGGCGGGCCAAATTAATCAAACAGAAAAATCGGGAAAGCTCACAATTCGCCGCATTATATTTCGTAGGACAAACAGAAAGACCGTGAAGACTCCGTATTCGCTACATGTTGTTTTACTAGAAATCTCTAGAGCTGAAACTGAGAGAAAAGTAGAGTAAATCGGAAGGTCGGTGTGGTTACTTTTAAGCAAAATAAACTTCTCTGACCTACACCGCATATTCTAAAATACACAGGCATGCTTCCATATCATGTAGACAAGCACGACCTACTGATGGAAAAGTGATCACAAGTGAAAAATAAACCATAACGTCTCATTATATTTTTCTGACGATCATCGGCATGTGTTCAAGATATGATGCTAAGAATGTCATAATTACATCATTAATAAGTCATGGAATCATAAAACTATGATAGGCAGGACGAAAGACCCTACCAGAGTACCGGCGTTATGAGCTGTAGTCAGCAGTTTGTGTCGGAGAGAAGGGCAACATGGCGCCGCTGCACTCAGAACGTCGTGTACAGGCAGGCATTCAGCGGAAAGCCGAGCCGAAACCGCAGCCGTCCATCAACATCACCGA
Organism: Schistocerca americana; assembly: GCF_021461395.2. Classification (NCBI taxonomy): domain Eukaryota; kingdom Metazoa; phylum Arthropoda; class Insecta; order Orthoptera; family Acrididae; genus Schistocerca; species Schistocerca americana. The sequence goes on along the minus strand of NC_060121.1, from coordinate 837,113,718 downwards.
TGGTCTCCGAGATAGCCGGCGATACTGTGCCTGACGCTGTGCGCACGTGGGGTGAGCGTGGAAGCGATTGTCGTATGTGCTGGTCGATCAAGCGCTTTACTCTCTCGTCAGCTGCACGCTTGTGGGATATTGACACAGGTCTAACTAATGGCTTCGGACGAGAGAGAGTAAGTGGGAGGGTGCTGTGGATGGTGAATAATAAAGAGGGGACAAGAAATGAGATGAAGGATGGGAAAGGAGCAAGAACGAGAGAGAGAGAGGAATGTGAGAGAGAGGATCGACAGTTAACGAGTGCCGACTGAAATATCTGTGACTATTGTTGTTCATCATTCTTACACTGATAAGCCCAAACATTACGACCACAGCCCACTGCGAAGTTGGATGCCACCAGGTGACGTTACGGGCACGTGACGCTTTAACAAAAGTATGTAAGCGGAGCAGACGCGGAGTGGGGATCACACTAGCGAAGATATGGGCTGCAGATGGGGAAATACATTAAGGTAAGCGACAAAGAGCGTATAACTGTTACACAGAGTCTGTGAACGAGTATATAGAAAACGGCGAAGCTCGTCGAAAGTTCACGTGCTACTTTCGTGAACATCTACGGAAAGAGGTATCAGGGATCCACCACTAAGCGCTAATTGGTTGAACGTCCACGATTCTCCATAGAACGTGGAGTTTGGAGGCTAGTCTTTTCCGTAAAGTATGACAGATGGTGATCTTTGGCGTCTCCGCCGAGAGAACACAACGCTGGTGCACGCACAAGTGGCTCGGAGCATACCGTTCATCGTACATTGTTGAACATGGAGCTTCGCAGCAGACTACCCCTACGTGTGCACATGTTGACCCAACGACATAGTCGATTACGACTGCAGTGCACACGGACCATCGGGATTCGACCGCCGTTTAACGGAAACGTGTCGGCTCTTTGGATCAATCATATTTTTGCTACACTAGGTCGATGGTCGTCTCCACAAACGCCATCATCGAGGTGAACGGTGGCTCGGAACGTGCAGCGCGTCACGTTGGTTGTGCTGTTGTTTTCCCTGATCGACTCGTCAAGTTACGGCTTCCTGCGGCGTTTACCATCTTTGATTCCGAATTGTTTGCGATATAGCGGGCATTGGAGCAGATGAGATGTGTTCCCAGTCTTAAGTTTCTCATCTGTTCTGACTCCCTGAGTGCCCTTCAGACCATGCAACACTTGTACCCATCGGATACGGTCGTCCAGAACATCCATGATGCCCTACTCCACCTGCAACGGCAGGGGAAGGAGGTTTCTTTCTGCTGGGTGCTGGGGCACGTGGGTATTAGGGGAAACGAACTGGCGGATGTGGCAGCCAAAGATGCATGTTCCCTCCCTCACGTTGTTGAATGTGCCGTCCCCCGCCATACTGTTACCTCCCTCCTGCGTTTTCGCGTTATGCGTCAGTGGGAAGAGGAGTGGCTGGCAGTCGGTGAAAATAAGCTGCGTCTGGTCAAGGCCACCACGCGGCCATGGCGTACGTCCTACCAGTCATGCAGGCGGGATGAGGTTCTCCTCACTCGCCTCCGCATCGGGCACAGTCCCTTAACGCAGGGCTTCACAACGTGTGGTCCGCGGACCCCTTAGGAGTCCGCCGGCTCTTTCTACGGGGTCCGCGGCCACCCTTCACCATATATTGTAAAATAATGAGTAAAATTATTGAATAAAAATATGAAAATTAAATTCGTCACTTTTTTTCGTGTGAAAAAAATGTGTACTTACTTCAGGCCGTATTCCCAAGCAGCCTGTGCGGTTCCTAAGCGAGAACGCATACACAGTTTAGCGCCGGAGAATGCGGCTTCTCTGATCGACTGTTTCGCAACAATACGGGGGTCGTTTGTGCGCCGGCTCACGGCGGTAGATGCGCTGAAACCTTTTACGCATGCGCGGAGCGAGCTCTGTCGACCATCACAGCACTCGCTGGCACGTATGCGGTTCCAGGCGTCATTAAATGTTAAACTTGCTTCGTCAGTGCACTACCTATTTCATAAGTCGATTTTTGACCTTCAGGTTGTTTTCATTCATCTCTAAACCACAAAGACTATTGATACTTCGAAGAGGGGGGGGGGGGGGCTCATTGGGAGGAACATGGAACTTGCATCATGAAGCATATAATCCCCATCGGTTTCGCTCCGAAATTTAAAGTTACTGTGCTCTTCACTCACTAGGGGTCCATCTTGGATTTTAGACTGAAGAAGGGTTCCACGAGCTGGAAAGGTTGGGAAGCCCTGCCTTAACGCATGGTTTTTTACTCCGGCGGGAGTATCCCCCTATCTGCAGTGCTTGTGGCGTCCAGATTACTGTCCGCCACATTTTACTTGACTGTCTTTTATTCTCTGACCAGAGGGCGGTGGTTTCCTTGCCACCGGATTTCCCCTCTATTTTGCAAGACGACGCAACGACCGTGGTTAAGGTCTTACGGTTTTGTGTCCTCTCCAATTTGTTGCCTCGGATTTTAGGGAGAGGATTTTAATGTGCTGCTTGGTGACTGGCACACCCAGGTTTTAGGTAAGAGGTCCGCCAGTCACGATTACCTACTTGTTTCACTTCGATTTCTGTTCTCTTTTGCTTGTGTTTCCTTTCCGTTTTTAGTGCGTTTCTTCTCCTCTTTTTGTGTCTCTGTATGTGAGGATTTGGAACTGCGTCAGATCTGTGTCTTTTATCCATTCTCCTTGTTCGCTGTCCGTCTTAGTCCCTTCACCGCACGTGTTTATAAAGAGCACGAATATCCATTTTATTGAGACAAAATACTCACGACTAAGTGATGCAGGTGAGCGTCTACATAATAAGCAACTAACTCTGATCAAATTTCCTGAGCTGTAATTTCGTAGTTTTGTGCCGAAAACGTGTTTAAAATCGGTGCTTGGTGTGATGAGACGGTCAGGTCAATGCAGGAGGCAGTTCCTTTCACAGTAATTTCAAACTGCTACAATAAGGTGACGCGCCTCCTTTTTAGTTTCATTGTTAACGAAGTACGTAACAGTTTCTTCCAGTACTGACTTGAATTCGTAGTGAATGGATGAGGTACCCTAGCAGTGAACTAACTGAGCTCTGGATTTCCGACACATTTTCATAAGCGAAATCGCATGATTGTCCGGTATTTTGAAACAATACGATGTTTCGAAGATGTGCGTATGTGTGTCGACTCATTCTAAGCCTCAAACACAAAAAATTGAAAATGCTACTAAATTTTAAGATTGTCTTAAGATGTTGCAATATATGAGGACAAAGCGAACCAGCTTTGCAGGTAGCGGTTACGAATACGTCGACTATGAAACTGAAAGTGTAGCGACGAAGAAAATGCCACGCAAGGTACCCCTCTGAAGACAGGCAACGCACGTGTTGCAAAAGACAAGAAACCATTCAAGGCAGAAGAACTGAGAAATCGCAAACAACGTGCACTAAACAAAGGAAAATACGACAGGGGGCGAAGACGAAGGAGTACTGGAAAAATAGCAAACAAGAAAGAAGAGCTATTAAAGTGGTTACGCTATCCTCGTTGGCCTATACGTTAAGGCCTACTAACGGCGGTATATTTTTTCTTAAAAAGATTATTCTGTTACTTCCTAGTAGCCACTTTGTTTAGATTTGCTGTCTTTACACCTTACTCATTCTACCACGTTTCTCATCTCACTTCATGTCTACTTCAAGCCCGCTATTTCATGATGCTCTGTGTATTACGTTCCGCTTTTTTTTTTTTTAAATTATCGTATTGATAATCGTATTTAACTTCCACAACGACCGACACCGATGTTTGCCATTGCTGTATTGCTTTACCGATTTAATCTCTGATGTTGTACTATCTGTTGCAGTGGTTTTATAAATCTTCAGACAGCAACATGTTCCGTCAACGGAAACTACGAACAACCACAATGTGCTGTTTCGTCCATAGATGTCATATGTAATTACGCGCACCATCCGAGAATAAACGGTATCATTGATCACTATCAACCTACACATCGATGTAATACCTTCGAACTCGTGAGTCATCGCTGTAGCAAACTGTTCGAATAATTTTGGTGCGACGAATCTACAGGCAACCGTTCCACGGTGATACCGAATGACGCCTCGTATTCTGGTGCGTGAAGGGTAGCGTTTGGGCATTGTTGAAAGAAGTAGCAAGATGGTGCCTCCACCGGAAAATGGCGCACTCAGCTGCGAAAGTTCCTGAGAGCCAGCGATGCGTAAGGAGCATCATTTATCATTGCCGCAAAATTACAAGCCCTTATCCTTAAAATCGGTATTCTGCAGAATTGTTGAATATATTCTAAGTTCGAATATACAGTGGAGCCTCGATTATCGGGACTTCAGTTCTATGGATGTGTGGCTATGCGGGTCGTCAATCGCGAGGACATATCTTCGTAGTCTAGACGGACATGTTACGCTGGCACTACGCAGCCTCACGCCATGCGATCTCTGCCCGCTGCGTTTCGTTACTGTTTGAGTTAGACAGCTGCGAATCGCTGTGCCGTGTCGCGTCTGTGCTTAAAAGTGTCAAAGCACAAGAGAGTGGTGTTATCGCTTAAATATAGTATAAACATTACTGATACATTAAAAAAAGGAGAAACTATTCGTAAGTTAGCTACTAACTATGATGTAGGTACTTTTACGATAAGCGGTATTAAGAAACGTGCCAATTCCATTGTCCGGATTTTCGATTATCCGAACGATTAGTCCGGTTAATCGAGTTTTCACTGTAATAAATTTCTGTTAGACAAAAGAGCTCACGTCAACTAATCATGGCGGATTTAGAAACCATCGCTCGTTCGAAAGTCAGTTGTCCTATTCTCCCATGACATCTTGTGAACCATGGATGAAGGCTAAGAGGCAGATTCTACATGCCAAAATTTTCGGAAAGTATTTCACATGGTGCTCCGCTGCAGACTGTAAACGAAAGTCTATGGAATAGGTTTCCAGATATGTGTCTCGAAGACTACTTAAGTACTGGAACCCAGTACATTGTTCTCGACGGCGAGTGTTCACCGGATACAAGGATATTGTCAGGACTGCCGCATGGAAGTGTGAAAGGACCACTGTTGTACTCTTCTTCGTTTTCTTGTACTTCTGTCTCGCATCGTCGTATAGTCGGCATTATTATTTTTCCATAATTACTTTAAGGGGTGGTCTAGTATTGGGCATTTGAAAGTGAGCGAAAGTTCTCTAAATATGTGCGATTCGTGGAGGAAATGCACTTTAAAACGCACGGCTATCCTAACTGCTCAACCGTCTCTACATAGATAAATAACTTGACGGATATGAAAAGTAGTAATCAGCTGCTGTTTGCTAATGACGCTGTGGTGTCGTTGGGCTACTGTAGGAGGGTGCAAGTTGACTTAGATACATTCTAGCTGGTGTGAGGAATTACAGCTAGCTCTAAATTTCGAAAAAATTTATTTAATGCATATGAGTAGCCCTTGTTGTTGTTGTTGTCGTTGTTACTGTGGTCTTCAGTCCAGAGACTGGTTGGATGCAGCTCTCCGTGCTACTCTATCCTGTGAAACCATTATCATCTCCGAGTAACTACTGCAACCTACATCCTTCTGTATCTGTTTAGTGTATTCATGCCTTGGTCTCCCTCTACGACTTTTCCCCTCGTGCGTCCCTCCAATACTAAATTGATGACCCCTCGATGCCTCAGAATATGTCCAATCAACCGAAACCTACTTCTAATCAAATTGTGCCACAAATTCCTCTTCTCCCCAATTATATTCAGTACCTCCTCATTAGTTACGTGATCTATCCATCTAATCTTCAACATTCTTCTGTAGCACCGCATTACGAAAGCTTCTATTCTCTTCTTTTCTAAACTATTTATCGTCCATGTTCACTTCCATACATGGCTACACTCCGTACAAATACTTTCACAGAAGTTTTCTTGACACTTAAATCTATACTCGATGTTAATAAATTTCTCTTCCTCAGCTTTACTTGCCATTGCCAATCTACATTTTATATCCTCTCAATTTCGACCGTCATCAGTTATTTTGCTCCCCAAATAGCAAAACTCATCTACTACTTTAAGTGTCTCATTTCCTAATTCCCTCAGCATTATCTGATTTAATTCGACTACATTCCATTATCCTTGTTTTCCATTTGTTGATGTTCATCTTAGACCCTCCTTTGAAGACACTGTCCATTCCATTCAACTGCTCTTCCAGGACCTTTGCGATCTCTGACAGAATTACAGTGTCGCTGGCAAACCTCAAAGTTTTTATTTTTTCTCCATGGATTTTAAATCCTACACCAAATTTTTCATTTGTGTCCTTTACTGCTTGCTCAATATACAGATTAAATAACATCGGAGAGCGGCCACAACACTCTCTCACTCCTTCCTCAACCACTGCTTCTGTTTCGCCCCCTCGACTCCTTATAACTGCCATCTCGTTTCTGTACAAACTGTATGTAGGCTTTCGCCCCCTTTATTTGACCCTGCCACTTTCGGAATTTGAAAGGGTATATTTCGGTCAACATTGTCAAAAGCTTTCTCTAAGTCTACAAATGCAAGACACGTAGGTTTGCCTTCCCTTAATCTGTCTTCTACGGTAAGTCGCGGAGTCAGTATTGCCTCACGTGTTCCAACATTTATATGAAAGCCAAACTGATCATCCCCGAGGTTGGCTTCTACCAGTTATTCCATTCGTCTCCAAAGAACTTGTGTTAGTATTTTGCAGCCGTGACTTATTAAACTGATAGTTCGGTAATTTTCACACCTGTAAGCCGGCCGGGGTGGCAGAGTGGTTCTAGGCCCTACAGTCTGGATCCGCGCGACCGCTAGGGTCGCAGGTTCGAATCCTACCTCGGGCATGGATGTGTGTGATGTCCTTAGGTTAGCTAGGCTTAAGTAGTTCTAAGTTCTAGGGTACTGATGACCTCAGAAGTTAATTCCCATAGTGCTCAGAGCCATTTCACACCTGTAAACATCTGCTTTCTTTGGGATTGGAATTATTATATTCTTCTTGACGTCTGGGGCTATTTCGCCTGTCTCATACATCTTGCTCACCAGATGGTAGGCTTTTGTCAGGGCTGGCTCTTCCAAGGCTATCAGTAGTTCTAATGGAATGTTGTCTACTCCCGTGGCCTTGTTCCGAATTAGGTCTCTCAGTGCTCTGTCAAACTCTTCACGCAGTACCACACCTCCCATTTCATCTTCATCTACGTCCCCTTTTATTTCCATAATGTTGTCCTCAAGTCATCGCCGTTGTATTGACCCTCTGTATACTCCTTCCACCTTTCTGCCTTCCCTTCTCTGCTTAGAACTGGTTTTACAACGGAGACCTTGATATTCATGGTAGAGGTTTTCTTATCTCCAAAGGTCTCTTTAATTTTCCTGTGGGCAGTATCTATCTTACCCCACGTGAGATAAGCCTCTACATCCTTACATTTGTCCTGCAGCCATCCCTGATCAGCCATTTTGCACTTCCTGTCGATCTCATTTTTGAGACTTTTGTATTCCTTCTTGCCCGCTTCATTTACTGCGTTTTTTTATATTCTCCTTTCATCAGTTACATTCAGCATCTCTTCTCTTACCCAAGGATTTCTACTAGACCTGATCTTTTTACCTACTTGCTCCTCTGCTACCTTCACTATTTCATCTCTCAAATCTACCCATTCTTCTTCTATTATATTTCTCTCCCCCGTTCTTGTCAATCGTTCTCTAAAGCTCTCTCTGAAACTCTCTACAACCTCTGGTTCTTTCAGTTTATCGTCTCGCGGTTAAGGCGCTCAGTCCGGAACCGCGCGACTGCTACGGTCGCAGGTTCGAATCCTGTCTCGGGCATGGATGTGTGTGATGTCCTTAGGTTAGTTAGGTTTAAGTAGTTCTAAGTTCTAGGGGACTGATGACCACAGAAGTTAAGTCCCATAGTGCTCAGAGCCATTTGAACCATTTTTTTTTTCAGTTTATCTAGGTCCCATCTCCTTAAATTCCTACCTTCTTGCAGGTTCTTCAGTTTTAATCTACAGTTCATAACCAACACATTGTGGTCAGAGTCCACATCTGCCCCTGGAAATGTCTTACAATTTATAACCTGGTTGCTAAGTCTCTGTTTTACCGTTATATATCTGAAACCTTCCTGTGTATTCAGGCCTCTTCCACGTATCCAACCTTAGTGTTCGAATATTGCACTGACAGCGTGTTGTTTGAGATAGTCGCTTCGAGAAAATGTCTATGCGTATCATTGAAAACCGATATGAAATGCCTTGACCACTTTAATATGTTAGCACGGAAGGCAAATGGTTCTCTGTGGTTTATTGAGAGAGCCTTAGGAAAGTTAGCTCATCTGCAATGAACATCTGCATCAACACTAGTGTGACTTCTTCGTGAGTACTGCTCGAGTGTTTGGGATCCGAGACATGTTGAGTTAAAGGAAGATAACGGAAACCCGCCACTACATTTGTTTCCGGTAGGTGTTATCAACGATTGTTATGGAGGTGCTTCATGAGTCTAAATGGAAATTCCTGTAAGGAAGGCGACGTTCTTTGCTCGAAAGACTTTCTTGGAGAACACGCATTTGCATTTTTCTACATTTGACCCTCGCATAGATGCGAAAATGACAGAATTATGTGCAGCTAGGAGTCAAAATAAGCTTGAATCGCATGATGAAGGAAAGCCTCATGATCTGCCGGGGTTCTTTTGAGTCATCAGTCTTCCGACTGGTTTGATCCTACACGCCACGAGTTCCTCTCCTGTGGAAACTTCTTCGTCTCAGAGTAGCACTTCCAACCTACGTCCGCAATTATTTGCTGCATGTACTCGAATCACTGTCTTTTTCTACAGCATTTACCCTCTACGGCGCCCTCCAATACCATGGAAGTTATTCCCGTTTTATCTTTACAGGTGTCCTATCAGTCTGTCCGTCCTACTTGTCAGTGTTTTGCATATATCACTTTACTCGCCTATTCTGCGTAGAACCTCCTGATTCATTACCGTAACAGTCTGCCTAATTTTCAACATTCCTCTGTAGTACCACGTCTCAAATGCTTCGGTTCTCTTCTGTTTTCCACAGTTCATGTTTCACTACCACACAATTTTGTGCTCCAAACGTACGTTCTCAGAAATTTCTTCCTCGAATTGAGGTCTGTGTTTGATACTAGAAGACTTCTCTCGATCAGGAATGCTCTTTTTATCAGTGCTAGTCTGCTTTTCATCCCCTCCTTGCCCCGTCCATCATGGGTTATTTTGCTGCCTAGGCAGCAGAATTCCTTTACTTCGTGATCCCACTTCTGATGTTACGTCTGTCGGTGTTCTCATTTCTCCTACTTCTCATTACTTTCTTCTTTGTTCGATTTACTTTCAATCCGTATTCTGCACTCATTAGAATATTCGTTACATCAACAGATCCTGTAATTCTCTTTCACTTTCACTCAGGAAAGCCCTGTCATGAACGAATCTTATCACTGATATCCTTTCACCATGACTTTTAACTCCACTCCCGAACCTTTCTTTTAGTTCATTTGTTTATTTCATTGTTTCGTCGATGTATACATTGAATAGCAAGGGCGAAAGACTACATTCTCGCATTACATGCATTTTACTCCGAACACTTCGTTCTTCGTCTTCCACTGTTATTGCTTCCTCTTGGTCCTTCTACATATTGTACATTATCCGACTTTCCCTTTAGTTTACCCCAATTTTTCTCAGAATTTCGAATATCTAGTTCCATTTAACAGTGTCCAATGCGTTTACTTGGTCGACAGATTCCATGAAAGTGTCTTGATTTTTCTTCAGTCTTCGCTTCCCTTATCAGTCACAACGTCCTCACTGCCTCTCTGGTGCTTTTACCTTTCCTAAGGCCAAAGTGATCGTCAACTCATAGATCCTAAATTTGCTATTCTGTTCTTCTGTGTATTATTCATGTCATCAACGTGTGGATGCATGAGATGTTAAGGCGATTGCGCGATAATTCTCGCATTTGTCGCCTCTTGCTATCTGCATAATTGTGTAGATGACGTTTTCCCGATAGTCTGAGAGTTTATCTATATCGCCAGTCTCATACAGTAGCGGAATTCAGTAAGAAAGTATGGATACGTATAAGAAAATTAATATTGTCTGTTAGAATAGTTGTGCACAGGTTATATGCAATAGCATGAGACCCAGTGTACTGACAAAGGATCATTTGATGTCAGTAGTACTGTGTGTAACAAGACATCAACGATTCAGGTGGTAAAGGGTGGAACTAGGAATAAAGTCAGTAGGCTCTGAGTGTGTGCGTAAGTGCATTTACTGTAGACAGGAAACAGGCACCATTACTGACAGTGCGTTTTGTGTACATAAACCATAACTGTGACAATGGCACCCGTAAAACAGTTATCATTCAATGAAAAAGCAAAAATTGGTCCATGCAAGGAAATGGGACTATATAAGTGTCAAACCACCAAGATCTTGAACCGTTCAAGTACAGTGATTGATAATTTCGTTAAGTTACTTGATATGGACGGAACAGAAAATATGGGTAAATTAGAGAACTACCTGAGGTATCGAAACTGCTACTCCTGAGCAAAGCAAGGGCCGCAAATCGATATTCTTCTCAACTTACTGCTGTTTTACAGCTGCCAGTAACTGCCAGACATGTAAGATAAGTTTTCTCACATGGCAAACATCTTGCATTAAAGAAACGACTGCAGAAACCTGCTGTAACACCCAAACATAAACAGGCTAGATCAGCATTTCCTGAAAAACGTACGTCGTGGATTTTGGAAATGAATAACGTGATCTTTAGTGACGAGACGAAGTTTCATTTAGATGCACCGCATGGATTTCAGTATTATTGTCATGATCTGAGATCAGGGCAGCAGGCAAGAATGAGCGAAAATATTGGTGTAGGAAGTATTCTGGTTTGGACAACCTTCTGCGTAAAGGTAAATCGCGCATTGCTTGGTTGAACGCTAGAATAAACTCTAACACGTACAGTGAGATGCTAGAGATAGAATTGATTAGAATGCATAAGGAGCTAGGGTACGAAAGATCAACGACATAATGCATCTGTGCATGTTTATGCTACAATCAAAAAGCAATGTGAAGATAACGATATTAATGTCCTTCCCTGGGGTGCACGTAGCCGGGATTTGAACCTCGTGATAAGCCTTCGGGGAAATACTTGCAAGGCGTGTTCATCACACTGGGAGGCAATTTGAGTCCTTATCTCTGCTGACATGAGCAATATGAGAAATGTGAGGTACAATTTCCCTACGAGAACAATACACCCTGACTAAATCAATGCTGAAGAGAATTTTTGAGGTAATTAGGAAGAACGTAGGTAGGCCAAAGTATTTATATGCAGTAACACAACAGGACTGCGAGTGGCTTTATACCAATTTCCTTCGAGGAAATGCCAAAGCTTTAGTTTGTTACTCGTGTTGTCAAAGAGACTTTGCAATTTCGTCATGATCGTTTATGTCTTATATGTATCTATTACTTTCATAGGAATTCGAAACGTCTATGCTTCAAACATTGTACTATTACTTTCGTGCAACCTAGCCTTTTTACTGATTTCCCCTGCTATAAATTCTACACACCAACGTGAATAGTCGTTTTGTTGCCAAGTCCCCCAATAATTTTAGAAATTACTATGGAACGTCATCTACTCTTTTTTCATTACACGAGCTTTCAAATTCTGTCTCTATAACTGGATCCCATACAGTAGAAGAAGAATGGGTATCTTTGAGAGATGAAGTAGTGAAGGCAACAGAGGATCAAGTAGGTGAAAAGACAAGGGCTAGTAGATATCCTTGGGTGACAGAAGAAATATTGAATTTAATTGATGAAAGGAGAAAATATAAAAATGAAGTAAATGAAGCAGGCGAAAAGTAATACAAACGTCTCAAAAATGAGATCGGCAGGAAGTGCAAAATGGCTAAGCAGGCATGGCTAGAGGACAAATGTAAGGATGTAGAGGCTTGTCTCACTAGGGGTTAGATAGATACTGCCTACAGGAAAATTAAAGAGACATTTGGAGAAATGAGATCCACTTGTATGAATATCAAGAGCTCAGCAAAGAAGGGAAAGCAGAAAAGTGGAAGGAGTATATAGAGGGTCTATACAAGGGCTATGTACTTGAGGGCAGTATTATGGAAATGGAAGAGGATGTAGATGAAGATGAAATGGGAGATATGATACTGCGTGAAGAGTTTGACAGTGTACTCAAAGACCTAAGTCGAAACAAGGCCCCGGGAGTAGACAACATTCCATTAGAACTACTGACGGACTTGGGAGAGCCAGTCCTGACAAAACTCTACCATCTGGTGAGCAAAATGTATGAGACAGGCGAAATACCTTCAGACTTCAAGAAGAATACAATAATTCCAATCCCAAAGAAAGCAGGTGTTGAGAGATGTGAAAATTACCGAACTATCGGTTTAATAAGTCACTGCTGCGTAATACTAACATGAATTCTTCACAGACGAATGGAAAAACTGGTAGAAGCCGACCTTGGGGGAAATCAGTTTGGATTCCGTAGAAATATGGGAACACGTGAGGCAAAACTGACACTACGACGTATCTCAGAAGCTAGATTAAGAACAAGCAAACCTACGTCTCTAGCATTTGTAGACTTAATGAAAGCTTTTGACAATATTGACTGGAATACTCTCTTTCAAATTCTGAAGCTGGCAGGGGTAAAATACAGGGAGCGAAAGGCTATTTATAATTTGTACAGAAACAAGATTTCGGTTATAAGAGTCGAGGGGCACGAAAGGGAAGCAGCGGCGGGGGAGGGAGTGAGACAGGGTTGTAGCCTCTCCCCGATGTTATTCAATCTGTATATTGAGCAAGCAGTAAAGGAAACAAAAGAAAAATTCGGAGTAGGTATTAAAATTCATGGAGAAGAAATAAAACCTTTAAGGTTCGCCGAAGACATTGTAATTCTGTCAGAGACAGCAAAGGACTTGGAAGAGCAGTTGAATGGAATGGACAGTGTCTTGAAAGGAGGTTATAAGATGAACATCAACAAAAGCAAAACGAGGATAATGGAATGTAGTCGAATTAAGTCGGGTGATGCCGAGGGAATTAGATTAGGAAATGAGACACTTAATGTAGTAAAGACGTTTTGCTATTTGGGGAGCAAAATAACTGATGATGGTCGAAGTAGGGAGGATATAAAATGTAGACTGGCAATGGCAAGGAAAGCGTTTCTGGAGAAAAGAAATTTGTTAACATCGAGTATAGATTTAAGTGTCAGGAAGTCGTTTCTGAAAGTATTTGTATGGAGTGTAGCCATGTATCGAAGTGAAACATGGACGATAAATAGTTTGGACAAGAAGAGAAGAGAAGCTTTCGTAATGTTGTGCTACAGAAGAATGCTGAAAATTAGATGGGTAGATCACATAACTAATGAGGAGGTATTGAATTGGATTGGGGAGAAGAGGATTTTGTGGCACAACTTGACTAGAAGAAGGGATCGGTTTGTAGGAAATGTTCTGTGGCATCAAGGGATCACCAATTTAGTATTTGAGGGGAGCGTGGAGGGTAAAAATCGTAGAGGGAGACCAAGAGATGAATAAACTAAGCAGATCAGAAGGACGTTGGCTGCAGTACGTACTTTGGGATGAAGAAACTTGCACAGGATAGAGCAGCATGGAGAGATGCATCAAACCAGTCCCAGGACTGAAGACCACAATAACAACAACAACAACAACTGGATCCCCTATCTCTTTCCTGTCGACTCCTTCTTCTATGACTTCATTAGATAAGTCCTCCATCTCATTGAGACCTTCAATGTACTCCTTCCACCTATCCGCTCTCTCCTCAGTATTTAACATTAGAATTCTTATTACAGTCTTAATTTTACCGCCAAAGGTGGGTCTTCTCTTGAGGTATATAGATAGTCGTTTTACCCTCGTATCTGCGAGTGGAATAGGGAAAGAGGAACCTTAGCCATACACCACATCATGGGTTGCGTAGTTAGTATATAGATGTACACGAAGAAGATAGTGCACGTTACAAGTGTATTTAGAGGATGCCCAATGCAGAAACAATAATCAGTCGCAGCTGAACCTACATAGAACAGGACGCTAATGGCCATCGCTTTCGCCCTCGTCTCATTGGGTTGCGACAGCCGAGTGCGTCAGTTGACAACAGTGAAGGCAGGCAGGCCCCATTTAGATACTTAATGTTCCAACGAGCGACGTCAAAGGGAGCGCACGACGTCTGGAAACCGCCGCTCTAAGCTGTTCCCCGGAAACAGTCGGCGTGCGACGCAGTTACCCACCGCCCTCGCCCATTGCCTGCGTGCCTGCCAGTCCTCGCAGATCAAAGCGGCAGGAAACAAGCGCAGTCAAACTGCGTTTCATTAGTCGCAACATCCGTGCGCCCTGCTGCAGACATCACGTGGCAAAACCGTTCATGTTGTGGCTTAAGCGACGTCTTTGGAAACGCAGTATATAAACACTGTCTTCCACAGAATTTAACATCTGTGTTTTCGCCATACTCTCTGTACCGATAACGACCGTTGAGAAATCATTCTACTACTTTTTGAAGGAAATTGGCCATTCTGGGAAAAGTGGCTACTGCTGTAGTATCCATTACAACATCGACTTAAATTTATGAAATTTTTGCTTCATTTCTTCATTTCTTCAGTAATAAGTATATTCGTTTCGACTAAATCTATATTCCAGCTCTTCTCTTATCATCAGATAAGCTTTGTTAAACAAAGACATAGCTGGAAAACATGACTGTTATGTGGAATAAATAGCTGAAGACGTGTAGCAGCCACGGACAACCTTTGGTGGTTCGCGGAACTGACTCATAGAGTAGAAACGTCTACGGAGTCACCACCCGGATGCGAAGATCGAGAATTTTGTCTCCAAAATGTCCTGCAGCTCTAGTCACGTGATTTTTGGACGGCGAATTTTTGCCCGTATAGCGCTTAGCGTATTTTTAGAGTTATTACTTCGCTGCTAGGGATAGATTACCTTCAGGAGTAACGTGAGGCAATGTACATACGTTTTACAGACATCTGAACAGTTTGATAACAGGTACCGGAGCTGGCTTAAAGATGATTAGAGGAACGGTACTGTACTTTTTTGCCACAGTACCATAGTTCAGATTATACTTTATTTTCGTTTTTTATTGCACTTATTCATAATGCCAAACCTCTGTTCTAATTAATTACGTTAGAATGACATTCTAGCTATCACCGAAGTCTCGCGGGAAAAAATTGGAACCACGCAATTGTTTTAGTAAATGCGGGAAGCGATTTGCAGCAACAGCTTGTCCATTTCTTTTTACCATAATATTGACCAACTCGGATCACGTTAACAACTTCAGTTCCTCTTCTTCCTTTGTTGTTGTTTCCTATTTTTCCAGTATTCCCCATGAAGTCTCTTCCTTTCTTCTGTCCATGTTGTTCCCGATTTTTTATTTCATCTGCTCTGAAAGCCTTCCAAATTTAGTACTTTATTTTCAAAACGGTTTCTTTCTGCTATTTCTGATCCTTTGATGTAGTTTCTTTCTAGATCGTTCCTTACTTCTGTAATTCATGCTATTGTCGATTTCTTCTTCCAGAAATATAGGAGTATTTGTTTTGTTAGTCTATTTCCATCCATTCAGTACTGGTGCCCGAAATAGGTTAATCTTCGTTCGGCCATTACTTCAGGTATTTTCTCTATATTTTTGTAGATCTCCTCATTACTTCTTATTTTCCAACCATCTGCAGTTTTTATTGCACCCATTCTTTTTCTAAAAATCCTTATTTCCAGTACTTCTAGTTTGTACATTTTATAGTTCATCATTAGGCGTTCAGATCCAAATAAACATTCTGGTCGTACCACTGTGGTGTAGTGTTTTAGTTTTGTTTTTCTAGATACACATTTCTTGTTGTAAATATTTTTGGTCAGACCATATGCTCCTCCCATTTTGTTAATTCTTGCATCTACTGCAGATTTTTCTAGTCCATTCTGTTGTATAGTTTCTCCAAGATATTGAACTTTGTTTACTCGCTCTAATTTACCTATTTGAGTTTCTATGAATTTTGGCACATTTTCTATATTTGTCATGAATTTTGTATTTTCTGCTGAAATTTTGAGACTAGTTCTGTTTGCTATTTTTTCCAGAAGGTTTATCTGAATAACAGCTTCTGTCAGGTTTTCTGAAAGTATTGTCCATTATTATTTTCAGTTTTTCGTTTCTTACCTTTCTGCTTTTTATAGACAAGTAAAATGTCTATAACATTTTCTCGGCATCACATTAGATAAAACCATACACCATGGACAAATATATAAATAAATACATATAAAGTAAAAAAGATACAAGATCCATGCTAGAATTTTGAAGTTATAAAAGAAGTGACAGCAAACAGTTTTTTAAATTTTCTGTTGCACATATTCCTGTTGTCGAATCTGTTCTAATTACCTTACAATGACGTTGTATAGGAAACTGTCTTACGCAGAAATGCTTATATACACACAAGTGTTTGAGAATCTGATAAAATGGTGGAAGTTAATCAGACTGCTATGTATAAATTTTATCTGCATGTTAATATAGCACCAATATGTATACATGCACTGGCATTTTACTCAGGCATACTCGCATGTTTATTTAGCACTTGTCTCGAAAACACAGGGCTATAGAAGCTCAGAAATTACCTGTACAATGCAAGACATTATAACATCGTGTCTCGATATTTTTCAACATATGAAGTTCCTCATATCAGTATGACATTTAAAATTACACATTTGTTGTACACACATAATTCTCTTTATAGCCGTACCAACCACAGCTGTTACATTGAAGTTTCGTTTTTACCACATACTGTACACAAACAGCGGCATTCAAAACTCACAAGACGAGTCCAATTTCATATTGAAGGAAGGAAGGAAGGAAGAAAGTTTGGTTTTAACCGCCCGTCGACATCGAGGTCATTAGAGACAGAGCAAAAGTTGTTTGATGTTGAGAACATGCCCAGCAGACTAAGATCACACCATAGATATCAGTACTCTACGCTTCCACAGAAGCAACAAGAACTTAACACCTGTAGATGCCTCATACTTTCTGTACCGCGAAGGACCGTTGAGAAAACATCTGCAAGTTTTTGACGCAAGTAAAGATAATTGGCCATTACGAGGAAAGATGCTACTGGTGCAGTATCCTTTACAATTTCGGCGTAAATTTACGTTATTTGTGCTTGATTATTTCATCTCTTTTATAATGAGTATGGTGTCGATGTATATAGTAACTCTCTGCAGCGAATCTATAACCCAGAGTTTGTCTTAATACTTGATTTTGTTAATGAACACTCTCTTGCTGTAATTTTGTCAAATGAAGACATGGCTGGAGAATTTGGAAATTTGTGGTAAGGTCTTATGGGACCAAACTGCTGAAGTCATCGGTCCCTAAGCTCACACACTACTTAATCTTAAACAACTTACGCTAAGGACAACACACACACCCATGCCCGAGGGAGGACTCGAACCTCCGACAGGGGGAGCCGCGCGGACCGTGACAAGGCACCCTAGACCGCTAGGCTAACCCGCGCAGCTATGGCTGGAGTTAGTAGCTGTTGCGTGAAATACACTGTTAAATATCTAAAGGCAGGAATGGGCAAACTTCGGTTATTCTCTGGATTGACTCACATCCTCGCGGTCTGTCTCGTCACGTGATACGACAGCAGAGCTCCTGATGCGTACATGTCGAAACTATGGCGTCCGCGACGTTAATTTTTATGTGGTAAAGCATCGATACGAAAAGCAAATCTTCAGAGAGTCCATTCATTTTACATTTACTCGGGAAACAGTAAAACTGATACCACTGGGAAGAAAGCGAACAATTTGATATACGGCGACATCACTTAAATCCAACATGACGGACGCTGTGAACTCGGCGGAGAACCAACGGGAGTTACTTGCAAACGATGCCCCTAACCAGCGTTAATGAGAACACCGTTTTATGTCATACATAATATTTGATTTAACGCCAAAAAACTTTGGTTTTTTGGTAACGTTTTGGTTACAATCGGCTGTTTAGGCCTAATTTTTGAACGTGCATATTTAGAGTTTTACCACTAGTTTAAGTGCAATTGCTCATAGTTTACTTACATAGTTTCCAAAACATATTTAGTATCCTTTTACATCTGTATTTAATATATTATCGTAATCACTCAGTAAAGCTCTTAACTAATTTCCAAATTACCATGGAAACTATGTGTGTGTGCTGCAGTAAGAATGTTAGTTCAAGGGTTTTGTGCAGCTGTTGTTGGTTTCATTGGGGAAATTGTAGCGGCGTGGGAATTGGGGAAGCAAACGAGATTCATCCATTCTTTTGCAGGGTTTGCTCAAGAGACAGGATTATAGCTGAACAGGAGGAGAAAATTAGAGCCCTTCAGGCTTATTTGGACAGAGCGAGGGAGGAACTGAAGAGGTTAACGGGGGAGGAGGGTAAACAGCAGTGGGAAGTGGTAACTGGGAACAGGGGCCATAGAAAGAGAACAGTGTCTGACAGTTTCCCAGTTGGCACAACCAATACATTAGCCTTGCTACCAGAATTAAGTAAGGAAGAGGCTCCAGTAGAAGTAGATGTACTTAAGATGCAACAGAATCTCACTAGGAAACCAACTGTTTCAAAAAAAGTAGAAAGTAAGAGGAAAGCTCTGTTGCTAGGTAGTAGCCATGGAAGAGGTGTGGGCATATTTTGCAGGAAAAATTAGGTGACAGGTACTAGGTCACAAACTTTTTCAACCCAAGTGCATGTCTTAGCCAGGTGGTAGACGATGCAGGTTCCTTGTGCTTTTCTCAAAGCAGGATATTGTGATGATAGTGGGTAGAGTGGGAAACAGTATTGATAGGGATCAGGGCTACAGTATTGAGTGTGACCTGGTGAAAATAGCCTCTGCAACGACCCATACCAATGTTGGGCTGGTGCCTGCTTTCGTGCAGTATGATCAGTCCCAGTTGAACCGCTCTTTTAGGAGGGTAAATATGGAGTTGGATCAGTTGCGTAGGGCGGCCTCTCTGTCAGACATTGGATTGGTTCCTGTCGAGGCTATTGATAGGGGGGATTTCACAAGGCATGGGCGACACCTCTATAGGAAAGGGAAGGGTAAACTTCCAGGGTTGTTATCGAAATCCATAAGGGGGGACACTGGTACTCATGGATGTTTCTCTCTTTTAGACTAATATCAGTGTCCAATGAGAAGTTCAGGCAGCCAAGTGCTAAAGTGGTCCAAAACTCACAAGAGTCTCTCAACAGTGAAGTAAATAATAATGTTACCATATTTAACCAAAATATTGGTGGATTAAAGAAAAAAGTAGATTCTCACAAAAATAAAGTAAAAAAAAATATGTTACCATTTTTCATCCAAATATTCCTGGATTGAAGAATAAAGTAGATGAGCTCCTGGTTTGTTTAGGTGACATTGAATCTGATAATGTAATTTATATACTATGTCTGTCTGAACATCACATTGTGTCTGATATGGAAAAGGTAAATATCAGTGGTTATAAACTAGCTGCACATATAAGTAGACAGAATAAGGTGAGAGGAGGAGTTGTCACATATGTCAAAAGTTATCACTGTGTAAAAAGCTCAGATACAAAAAAGTTTTGTCTAGAGCAACACATAGAAGCATGTACCTGACAACCCAAAGGAGGGCTCTTATATAACTGTAACAGTATACAGGTCCCTTTCAGAAAACTTCCATTTATTCCTGGAAAACTCGGATGCCTTGTTGTGCTATCTGTCACACAGGGGAAAGCAAATTAATATTTACGGGGACTTCAATGTTGATTCACTGAAAGAGTGTAATAGGAAGAATGACCTGGAAGTCTTTCTCGGTTCTTTCAGTTTGACATCTGTCATTAATTTTTCTACTCGAGTATTAAAGGACAGCAGCACATTGATAGAGAACACTTTTATAGACCAAGATAAGTTTAAAAACCTAAATTCTTGTCCTGTTGAGAATGGCCTTTCTGATCATGGTGCTTAGCTAGTGGCAGTATATGAGATAGCTCCATTCAGTAATTCAAAACCACCCTCCAAAGTTGTGTGTTCAATTAATGACTCAACAATTAGAAATTTCAGGGAAAATCTTCAGCAGTAGACTGGGATGAGGTGTACAAGGAACCCAATGCTAATTTAAAATATAACTTATATAATGATACACTTGCAAGAGAATTTGAAAACTGTTTCTCCAAGAAAGTAGTTGTATCTGATTGTAAGAAACCATGCAAAAACCTTGGCTTACTAAAGGAATAAAACTATTTTGTAACCACAAAAGGGAACTGTATCTAACAACAAGAAAGAGCAATGACCCAGAAACAGCCAAATATTATAAAAACTACTGTGCTACATTAAGAAAGTTTATTAAAAAGTTCGGAAGTATGTGCAATATGTCTGAGATTAACACCTCTGATAACACAATGAAATCAATTTGGAATATTATTACAAGGAAGACAGGGAAACCAAGAGTACAGGATTACGGCATTACCATGAAAGCGAATAGAAACTTGACAAACAACAAGCCGGAAGTAGAAAACTTTTTGAATAATCATTTTTTAAATGTTGTAGAGAAATAAGATCTAAATGTTCATTAGAAGAAACAAGGCAGTTAATGGAAGAGGCCTTACCCACACAATTTGATACAATTGAAATTCCACTCACCTCTCCTTCTGAAATTAGGAAGATAATAAACTTTCTCAAGAACAAAAGCTTACATGGAATTGATGGCATTTCCAGCAGGATAGTAAAAGCTTGTTCCCAAGAGGTAAGTGGGATTCTTAGCCACATATGTAATAGCTCTTTGAAGCAGGGTATTTTCCCAGATAGACTGAAGTATGCCATTGTTAAACCACTGCAAGATCAAAGGCTAAGGTAAGCGCTAGATAAGCCATTGGAAATGTGAAATTCTGGTACATCAATAACCAGTGTTGAATGTAGGGATGGAGATGTGCATCCATGTACCGGGTGTCAGTTTGCGTGATGAAGTTCCACGCTGTTGGACTTTGTCGTTTAACACAAGGTTGGTTCATGCTAGCTGTGGATGACGCTGGAGTTATCGCCCGTTGATGTCCCATATGTGCTCGGTTTGAGACACACCTAGTGATCGAGAAAGACAACTTGTCAGCACTCTGTGGAGCATGTTACGTTACAACAGCGGTATGTACGCTAGTGTTAGAAAACACCCCCTCAAATGCTGTTCGCCGGCCACGGTGGCCGAGCGGTTCTAGGCGCTTCAGTCCGGAACCACGCCGCTGCTACGGTCGCAAGTTCTAATCCTGCCTCGAGCATGGATGTGTGTGTTGTCCTTAGGTTAGTTAGGTTTATGTAGTTCTAAGTCTAGGGGACTGACGACCTCAGATGTTGTCGCATAGTGCTTAGAGCATTGGATCCATTTGAAATGCTGTTCGTGACTGGCTGCAGAACAGATCGAATCACCAGACGTATATATTTGCAGTTAGCGTGCGTGGGATAGACAAGAGAATGCTCCTGCTGTCATACGAAATTGCAACCCATACCATAATTACAGGCGTAGGTCCAGTGTGTCTACCACGCTCATTGGTTGTCTCCAGGCCTTTAGTGGCCTCCTAAACAGCACACGGCCATCATTGGCACTGAGACAGAACCAGCTTTCATCAGAAACATAAAAAACCTCCATTTTGACCACTGAAGTTCCTGCTTGGCACCACTGAAGTCGAAAATGGCGGTTATTTGCCGTGAGTAGAATGTATGCTACAAGGCGTCTGGTTCGAAGCTGTCCTTTAAGTAACCGATTTGTAACAGTTCATTATATCATTGTGGCGCCAAACACTGCTCAGATTGCTGCTACAGACGCAGTACTATGCGCCAGAGCCATACACGGAACGCAACAGTTTTCCTCTCGGTAGTGCCATGTAGCAGTGAGTCCGGCCTTCTTGCGATCGTACTTTCTTGTGAGCACTGCTGCCACCAATCACGTACAGTAGCTACATTCCTTGCACGTCTTACTGAGATATCTCAGAAGGAACATCCAGCTTCTCGTAGCCATATTACATAACTACATCTACATTTACTTGGCTACTCTGCAAATCAGACTTAAGCGCCTGGCAGACGGTTCGTCGAACCACCTTCGCAATTATTCTCTATTATTCCAGCCTCTAACATAGAGCCCAAAGAACGAATAAATATAATTTCCCGTGTGAGCTCTAATTTCCCTCCTTTTATTATGATGATTGTGTCTCCCTGTGTAGGTCGTTCCCAATAAAATATTATCGCATTCCGAGGAGGAAGTTGATGACTGAAATTTTGTGAGGAGATACCGCTGCAACGAATAACGTCTTTGCTTTAGTGATGTACACCCCTTATCCCGTATCGTGTCCGTCACAATTTCTCCCATATTTCTCGATAATACAAAACGGGCTGGCCTTCTTTGAAGTTTCCCGATGTTCTCCTATCTGGTAGGGCTCCCACATCGCACAGCAGTCTTCCAATAGGGGATGGGCAAGCGTAGTCTGCAGCATCTTCTAAGTGTTCTGCCACTAAAAGGAAGCCTTTGGTTAGCCTTCCCCACAAAGTTTTCTATGTGTTCATTCCAATTTAAGTTGTTCGTAATTGTAATTTCTAGGTATTTAGTTGAATTTGTAACCTTTGGATTTGATTAATTTACTGTGTCACCGAAGTATAACGGAATGCTTTCAGCACTCCTGTGAATGACCTCATACTTTTCATTTTATAGGATCAATTGCCGGTTTTCTCACCATACATACACTTATCTGAATCGTTTTGCAATTGGGTTTGATCTTCTGATGACTTTTCTGTGCGATAAACGACAGCATCATCTGCAAACAACCTAATATGACGGCTCAGATTGTTTCCTAAATCGTTTATATAGATAAGGAACAGAAGAGGACTTAATTTGCCGGATATAGACTGGGAGACTCAAACGTTCATAACGGGTGGCAGAGACAAAGAATCCAGTGAAATTTTTTAAAGCGCTTTATCTGAAAACTACCTTGAGCAGTTAAACAGAGAACCGACTCGTGGCGATAACATATTAGACCTTCTGGTGACAAACAGACCCGAACTATTTGAAACAGTTAATGCAGAACAGGGAATCAGCGATCATAAAGCGGTTACTGCATCGATGATTTCAGCCGTAAATAGAAATATTAAGAAAGGTAGGAAGATTTTTCTGTTTAGCAAAAGTGACAAAAAGCAGATTACAGAGTACCTGACGGCTCAATACAAAAGTTTAGTCTCAAGTACAGATAGTGTTGAGGATCAGTGGACAAAGTTCAAAACCATCGTACAATTGCGTTAGATGAGTATGTGCCAAGCAAGATCGTAAGAGATGGAAAAGAGCCACCGTGGTACAACAACCGAGTTAGGAAACTGCTGCGGAAGCAAAGGGAACTTCACAGCAAACATAAACATAGCCAAAGCCTTGCAGACAAACAAAAATTACGCGAAGCGAAATGTAGTGTGAGGAGGGCTATGCGAGAGGCGTTCAATGAATTCGAAAGTAAAGTTCTATGTACTGACTTGGCAGAAAATTCTAAGAAATTTTGGTCTTATGTCAAAGCGGTAGGAGGATCAAAACAAAATATCCAGACACTCTGTGACCAAAATGGTACTGAAACAGAGGATGACAGACTAAAGGCCAAAATACTAAATGTCTTTTTCCAAAGCTGTTTCACAGAGGAAGACTGCACTGTAGTTCCTTCTCTAGATTGTCGCACAGATGACAAAATGGTAGATATCGAAATAGACGACAGGGGGATAGAGAAACAATTAAAATTGCGCAAAAGAGGAAATGCCGCTGGACCTGATGGGATACCAGTTCGATTTTACACAGAGTACGTGAAGGTACTTGCCCCCCTTCTTGCAGCGATGTACCGTAGGTCTCTAGAAGAGCGTAGCGTTCCAAAGGATTGGAAAAGGGCACAGGTCATCCCCGTTTTCAAGAAGAGACGTCGAACAGCTGTGCAGAACTATAGACCTATATCTCTAACGACGATCAGTTGTAGAATTTTGGAACACGTATTATGTTCGAGTATAATGACTTTTCTGGAGACTAGAAATCTACTCTGTAGGAATCAGCATGGGTTTCGAAAAAGACGGTCGTGTGAAACCCAGCTCGCGCTATTCGTCCACGAGACTCGGAGGGCCATAGACACGGGTTCACAGGTAGATACCGTGTTTCTTGACTTCCGCAAGGCATTCGATACAGTTCCCCACAGTCGTTTAATGAACAAAGTAAGAGCATATGGACTATCAGACCAATTGTGTGATTGAATTGAGGAGTTCCTAGATAACAGAACGCAGCATGTCATTCTCAATGGAGAGAAGTCTTCCGAAGTAAGAATGATTTCAGGTGTGCCGCAGGGGAGTGTTATAGGACCGTTGCTATTCACATTATACATAATTGACCTGGAGGATGACATCGGAAGTTCACTGAGGCTTTTTGCAGATGATACTGTGGTGTATCGAGAGGTTGTAACAATGGAAAATTGTACTGAAATGCAGGAGGATCTGCAGCGAATTGACGCATGGTGCAGGGAATGGCAATTGAATCTCAGTGTAGACAAGTGTAATGTGCTGCGAATACATAGAAAGATAGATCCCTTATCATTTAGCTACAAAATAACAGGTCAGCAACTGGAAGCAGTTAATTCCATAAATTATCTGGGAGTACGCATTAGGAGTGAATTAAAATGGAATGATCATATAAAGTTGATCGGCGGTAAAGCAGATGCCAGGCTGAGATTCATTGGAAGAATCCTAAGGAAATGCAATCCGAAAACAAAGGAAGTAGGTTACAGTACGCTTGTTCGCCCACTGCTTGAATACTGCTCAGTAGTGTGGGATCCGTACCAGACAGGGTTGATAGAAGAGATAGAGAAGATCCAACGGAGAGCAGCGCGCTTCTTTACAGGATCATTTAGTAATCGCGAAAGCATTACGGAGATGATAGATAAACACCAATGGAAGACTCTGCAGGAGAGACGCTCAGTAGCTCGGTACGGGCTTTTGTTAAAGTTTCGAGAACATACCATCACCGAAGAGTCAAGCAGTATATTGCTCCCTCCTACGTATATCTCGCGAAGAGACCATGAGGATAAAATCAGAGAGATTAGAGCCCACACAGAAGCATACCGACAATTCTTCATTCTACGAACAATACGAGACTGGATAGAAGGGAGAACCGATAGAGCTAGTCAGGGTGCCCTCCGCCACACACCGTCAGGTGGCTTGCTGAGTATGGATGTAGATGTAGATGTAGATAAAGCTACCTTGGGGAACGCCAAAAATCACTTCTGTTTTACTCGATGACATTCCGCCAATTACTACGAACTGTGATGTCTGTGATAGGCAACCACGAATCCAGTCGCATAACTGAGACGGTATTACATAAGCACGCAATTTGATTACACGTGCCGTGTGAGGTACGGCGTCAAAAGTCTTCTGGATGTACAGAAATAAGAAATCAATTTAAAAGCCTTTGTCGATAACACTCAACACTTCGTGTGAGTAAAGAGCTAGTTGTTTTTCACAAGAACAATGTTTTCCAAATCCATGTTGAATCAGTGCAATAGACCGTTCTTATTATGTTCGAATACAATGTACATGTTCCCAAATTCTACTGCATGAGGATGTCAATGATATTAGCCGGTAATATAATGGATTACTCCTACTGCCTTGCTTGAATACTAATGTGACCTGCGCAACTTTTCAGTGTTTACATACAGATCTTTCGTCGGGCGAGCAGGTCGTTATGTATGGAACTACTGCATCATCATACACTGAAAATAACCTAATTGGTATACAGTCTGGACCGGAAGACTTGCTTTTACTAAGTGATTTAAGTGGCTTCACTACCCCGACAATATCTGCTTCTAATTTACTCATGATTCGAATTCTGGATTGTTAACTACGTCTTCTTTGGTGAAGAAATTATGGAAGGCTGTGTTTAGTAAGTCTGCTATCGCAAAACTGCCATCGATAGTATTTCCATTACTATCGCGCAGAGAAGGCACTGATTGTTTCTTCTTGCCGCTTGCATACTTTACATACGACCAGATTCTCTTTGGATTGTCTGCCATGTTTCAGGACATAGTTCCGTTGTGGTAACTGATATAAGCATCTCGCATTGAAATCTGCTCCAAATTTCGAGCTTTTGTAAAATATCGCCAGACTTGGGGACTTTGGTATCGTTTAAAGTTGGCATACTTTTATCGCCATTTCTGCAGCAGTCTGTACCATCGGTGTCATCTCCGTCATTTCTTAATTTGTTTGGTTTAAATCTCTCAATTGCTGCAGATACGATTTCTTTGAATTTAAACCACTTCTGGTGTACATTTACATTGTTAATATGGAAGAAGTGGAGGTTGTCTCTCAGGAATGCGTCAGGCGAGTTTTTATCTGCTTTTCTGAATATTTCGTTTATCTTTGGGGGATTTGGGTGTTCCGTTGTTGCGTTTTGCTCAATAACTGTGTGTTCACCAATCGCTGCGTTCGTTTTGATGTTCGTTATTAGCTCAGAATTTTTTGTTGCTAAGAGGCCAAGTGTGTTTACACAATTGTTTACTATTGGAGTGGACTCACGGATTGAACGTTCGAAATAATTTTCAGAGAATGCGTTTAGCGTAATTTCGAATGATGTTTCATGCCTACCTCTCGATTTAAACATGCATTTCGCCAACATATTGAGAGTAAAATGAGATCACCACAAGTATAATTGTAAGAGACAGATACGTGTTTGAAATTAGACTCAAGATTTCTTTGAACCTGTCTGCAACTGTATCATCTAAGTAGCGAGGTCGGTAAAAGGATCCAATTATTATATTAATCCTTTACCCATATTACTCACTGGAAATATCTATTTCCTTTTGTTACATGGAAAACTACTTCTAACAGCAAGAAGCACGCCACCACCACCTGTCCTTTCTGGACACCGTTAGACCTTCAGCTAAAATTTCAGCTGAACTTACCTCCAGCTTTAGTCAGCTTTCAGTGCCTATTTGAGCATCAGTCCTTTCTATTAGTGCTTGGAGTTCAGGAATTTTCCAAACACAGCTACGATAATTTACAACTGTTATACCGATGATTACTAGAACTCCGTCCTCTCTGTGTTCGACCTCCACCCTTTGAGGCTGAAGCCCTTTTTGTGTTTCCCCAAGACCTTCTAAACTAAATGACAGCCAGGTCACCGTCACATAGCCTCCGCTACCCGAGTAGCCACCTCCTGCGTGTCATGGACTGCTAACCTATTTAGCCGAGCTTCAAAGCTAACCACAGATCGAGGACTCAGCAGCCTGCATTGTCGCAGAACTGTCTGAGCCTTTGATACAGACCCTCCACACGGATCTTTACTAGATGTCCACGATCGATCCTGTCGACTACGGTGGAAATGGCGAGATCTGTTTTCATCTCGCAAGCAAGACTGGTAGCATTTACCACTTCAGACGACCGATCGAAACCAGAGAGAGTCTTTTCCGACCCAAAGCGGCAGACACCATTGGTACCGATGTCAGCCACCACCAACAATTGGCTGCAACCTCTGCTCGTCACGGATGAACCCGTTCCACGTCTGGAATTACTCGCTGGCCGGAGTGGTCGCGCGGTTCCAGGCGCTACAGTCTGGAACCGAGCGACCGCTACGGTCGCAGGTTCGAATCCTGCCTCGGGAATGGATGTGTGTGATGTCCTTAGGTTAGTTAGGTATAACTAGTTCTAAGTTCTAGGCGACTGATAACCTCAGAAGTTAAGTCGCATAGTGCTCAGAGCCATTTGAACCATTTTTTGGAATTACTCAACGAAATATGCACATGGAATGCACACTAACTTTCTTGCCCTCCTTGGCGGCTATATCCCTAAGGCGCCTCATAAAGTGGCTAACATTGAAGCTCCCAACTATCAACAATCCCACTCTCTGTGACTGCCCGGATGTTGCAGGCCGTGAGATTTCCTCTGAAACCGGACAGGTGACTGCATCCAGCTGAGCGACAGTGTCAGCCACAGACAGCATCTGGAACCTGTTTGTCTGACTAAGTGGGAAGGACTTACATTCGGATCGCCAGGAAGCCTTTCTCAACCTGGCACGCCCCGAGGCGACCTGCCACTCGACTATGCATGAGGGTCAACCTGAGCGTGACCAGTAACTAGGCTGGCCACCGGTGTGGATGGATCGGCGGACTCATGCGTCGTGCTGGACGTCTGTTGGGTCCCCACGGCCGGTCCAAAATAGCGTTGCCCATCTCTTGGAGCTTCACACTGTGTAACCGAAGCCAACACAGCCTGGAGCTGAGAGCGAGGTATCACCAACCCATCCTGCATCCACACACACCAATCACAGTCCCTATCCATACTAAAAACCGTGGGAAACTACATTGTACACATAAACAAACGACTATCGACACATGGTACGATGCTATACTGTAGACGCTGACGAAAACTCAAGAACTGTGTTTAATAAATTAGATAAAAACGCAGAGATTCAATAACTAAACTACCAAAGCACACAGGCGATACTAAATAATTCGATCCTGGTTAGGAACTTCCAAAATGTCATAAAATCAGTTACTTCCCTGTTGCTGCGGTTTCTCGGACGGCGGCTGCTGTTGAACTACCTCATTCAAACTCAGTGAAGTATTTGATAAATGGCCTTTCTGCCGCCTCAAAGGGATTATCGACTAACATCAACTCACCACATTCAATCTTAAAGGTAACAAACGGTAACGACAATTAGAGCGTGTATTTAATGCAAACCTGAGTTGCATTCTCATAGTGACATTGCTAACGCCGCTCTTATGAGACATACTTTAGATGTCGAAACACGCCTACTGACTTTTGCGTATCTTGCACAACTCCTTCTTGGTGCTGCAATTCGTATCCGCCAGTGTATTTGTAGATACATACTCTGTTTAGAGAGCTTGTATCTCGACAGCAGTAACGACTACTGTTGGTCCACGTTAAGAGAAGCAAACGAGAGCTGGAACTCAGTGCAAGGGCGTCTTTACAAAGAATCACGAGCTGCGGACGGGAATCGCACTTCTGCTGTAATATCTCTTTATATTCGATGAATTATTCTCATACAATTCTACCCTTGAATGACATTCACTAATTTTCTATCCTCATACTCGCAAAATCCATGCGCAAAGTAGTTTCATACAATAACTATGCCAAGAGCGCATAATTATTCTTTGGAGTACTCTCTCTGGTGGTTGTTAGAAAAACGCTTCCGAGATTGTCTTCGTGCCGATTAGCCTGAGCATTGTTTGAAGCATTGTAATCTGAATATAGAGATTTATGACAAAAGATAACTGATACGAAATTGTACGATTAAAAGGGAAATTTAATAATATTGCTCCTTCATACAAAAGGTGTGTAAGAATGTACATTATTTGACATTTGAGAATTAATGATATTCGTCGATATATTGCGTAGTTGTTAATCAGAAGGGAGCTTCCGAAAGACTGGATACGAACCTGCATTTAATAATCCAAGTGCTCCATTACTTCTTCGGAAGGTTAAACTCCATCAAAGCCAAATATCCGCTTGATCTGAGGTTTCCCGACTGATTATACAACGCTCCCAAAAATACGGGGCATTTCATTTGTACAGATTAGCAGACTGCCGCAAACCACGAGTCTGCAGAGAAGAAGAATCTTCGCCTGATTTCATTCTAACAAGTAAAATTTCTGAATCAGTTTGAGTGACTGAGTTATGACTGTGTTTCCTATTATGAATGACTGATTGCTCGAACGAATTGAGAACTACATAACTACATAATTACATAGATAGGAGGAAAAATTACACTGTGAACAGTCGGACTGGAAGAGGCCTTGTGAGAACACGCGCCTGGGGCTTGTCCGCCCGAGTTTCATTCTGCATCCCCGACTCGCAAACTTTGGTGGTATTTTCATCCGCAGTACGAGAAATCCATCAAACACTTTTAGCCAACATCCGTTTCATTAACTCTTGCGGTTTCGAGACAAAGGCTTTGAAGTTAAGGGAGAGCATCCTCTCGTTAAAGGAACAATGTTGCGGAGTTTGTATCTGCTTTTGACATTAATATTGGATGTTATGTTTAACTGCGGCCAGAAGCGTTTGAGCCCACAGCTTTTGTGCCTGCGAATAAATAATACCGTACCTGTGGATGGTCTCAAAGCGAATTTAAAAATAGGAAAGAATACCAAGTACATCGGACAGCGAAAACGCTTTCTGTGGAACAACAAAATATCTCGGAAAATGCGCATCGCACGAACGAAGTTTCGGATGAAGAGGTAATATTTTCAAGGGGGACGTCTCTCTGCGCTGAAACTTTCCACCCCTAACCTGCCTACCCCCCCAGTGGAAAGGTCAATTTTTTATTTTCAAATGGAACGCCCCCCCCCCCCCCCCCCCCTATTCTCTGCTGCAGATTCGAATTCGAGTAGAGAATCCTTATGAAAGCTAGCCCACGTGTGATAGTATGAAGGACTCCACAACAAATGCGCCAGGGAACTATAATAGTCTTCTGGCAGTGATAGGGCCTGAGGATGGCAGTAATGTGCCGCCGAGACAATGTGCCTGTGAGACAATAAAGACATTCTCAAGATACCGCTGTTGTGGTGCTTTTTCTCATATACGTCATCAGCTGGGGTCCATCGTCCTAGCAATAGAATGGACATCCATAAATTAAATGGTTGTTGTTGTTGTTGTTGTGGTCTTCAGTCCTGAGACTGGTTTGATGCAGCTCTCCATGCTACTGTATCCTGTGCAAGCTTCTTCATCTCCCAGTACCTACTGCAACCTACATCCTTCTGAATCTGCTTAGTGTATTCATCTCTTGGTCTCCCTCTACGATTTTTACCCTCCACGCTGCCCTCTAATACTAAATTTGTGATCCCTTCAAGCCTCAACACATGACCTACGAACCGATCCCTGCTTCTAGTCAAGTTGTGCCACAAACTTCTCCCCAATCCTATTCAATACTTCCTCATTAGTTATGTGATTTACCCATCTAATCTTCAGCATTTTTCTGTAGCACCACATTTCAAAAGCTTCTATTCTCTTCTTGTCCAAACTATTTATCGTCCAGGTTTCACTTCGATAAATGGCTACACTACATACAAATCCTTTCAGAAACGACTTCCTGACACTTAAATCTATACTCGATGTTAACAAATTTCTCTTGTTCAGAAACGCTTTCCTCGCCATTGCCAGTCTACATTTTATATCCTCTCTACTTTGACCATCATCAGTTATTTTGCTCCACAAATAGCAAAATTCCTGTACTACTTTAAGTGTCTCATTTGCTAATCTAATTTCCTCAGCATCACCCGACTTAATTCGACTACATTCCATTATCCTCGTTTTGCTTTTGTTGATGTTCATCTTATACCCTCCTTTCAAGACACTATCCATTCCATTCAACTGCTCTTCCAAGTCCTTTGCTGTCTCTGACAGAATTACAATGTCATCGGCGAACCTCAAAGCTTTTATTTCTTCTCCATGGATTTTAATACCTACTCCGAATTTTTCTTTTGTTTCCTTCACTGCGTGCTCAATACACAGATTGAATAACATCGGGGAGAGACTACAACCCTGTCTCACTCCCTTCCCAACCACTGCTTCCCTTTCATGTCCCTCGACTCTTATAACTTCCATCTGGTTTCTGTACTAATTGTAAATAGCCTTTCGCTCCCTGTATTTTACCCCTGCTACCTTCAGAATTTGAAAGAGCGTATTCCAGTCAATATTGTCAAACGTTTTCTCTACGTTTACAAATGCTAGAAACGTAGGTTTGCCTTTTCTGATTCTAGCTTCTAAGATAAGTCGTAGGGTCAGAATTGCCTCACATGTTCCAACATTTCTACGGAATCCTAACTGATCTTCCCCGAGGTCGACTTCTACTAGTTTTTCCATTCGTCTGTAAAGAATTCGCGTTAGTATTTTTCATCAGTGACTTATTAAACTGATAGTTCGGTAATTTTCACATCTGTCAACACCTGAGGGTATTTCGCCTGTTTCATAAATCTTGCTCACCAGATGGTAAAGTTTTGTCAGGACTGGCTCTCCCAAGGCTGTCAGTAGTTCTTATGGAATGTTGTCTACTCACGGGGCCTTGTTTCGACACAGGTCTTTCAGTGCTCTGTCAAACTCTTCACGCAGTATTATATCTCCCATTTTATCTTCATCTACATCCTCTTCAATTTTTATAATATTGTGCTCAAGTACATCGCCCTTGTATAGACCCTCAATATACTCCTTCCACCTTTCTGATTTCCCTTCTCTGCTTAGAACTGGGTTTCCATCTGAGCTTTTGATATTCATACAAGTGGTTCTCTTCTCTGAACGTCTCTTTAATTTTCCTGTAGGCTGTATCTATCTTACCCCTAGTGAGATAGGCCTCTACATCCTTACATTTGTCCTTTAGCCATGCCTGCTTAGCCATTTTCCACTTCCTGTCGATCTCATTTTTGAGACGTTTGTATTCCTTTTTGCCTGCTTCATTTACTGCATTGTTATATTTTATCCTTTCATCAATTAAATTCAGTATTTCTTCTGTCACCCAAGGATTTCTACTAGCCCTCGTCTTTTTAGCTACTTGATCCTCTGCTGCCTTCACTACTTCATCCCTCAAAGGTACCCATTCTTCTTCTACTGTATTTCTTTCCCCCATTCCTGTCTATTGTTCCCTTATGCTCTCCCTGAAACTCTGTACAACCTCTGGTTTAGTCAGTTTATCCAGGACCCATCTCCTTATATTCCAACCATTTTGTAATTTCTTCAGTTTTAATCTACAGGTCATAACCAATAGATTGTGGTCAGAATCTACATCTGCCCCTGGAAATGTCTTACAATTTAAAACCTGGTTCCTAAATCTCTGTTTTACCAATATATAATCTATTAAATGGTTAGGGTTAGGTATTCTGTGTGACAGGCACAATGGCTTCCAAAGTGCATTACTCTTGTTTGTGTTCAGTGTTCAGTGTTACCAAGCCTGGTAGGGTCATAAAAAACGTCAGATGTAGACTGATCACTGTAAAGGATACGGAGATGTCACGTACTCCCATTATCAGCATGCGACAGAGTATAAAGGGAGATTCACTGTGGGTCTCCACTTGCTCAACTGGTTGAAACACGCAATATCCTGATTTGAGGATGTGGGTGGCTCAGTGTTTGTCTGCCTGGGATTGCGAGTGCAGACTTACTTGTCTTTTACGTTCCGGTGGATCACGTCTAATCACCACAAGAGAGGCCACTGTATTGGACACCAAGAGCACTGTAACCACATCACATCTGCGTCTGCCATCCGACAACAAGCAATAATCTCCCTGCAACATCCTGTGTCATGCTCTACCATTGGCAGACGATCACTACTTTCTTCCAACTTCTCTGTTGGTCAGTGGTATATGTTGTCCTCATGTAAGTTATCCTAGACGCTAGCCGTGAAGAAGGAGGTGGTGACCATGAATGAAAGGTGGCATGTCTGGGGGTGAAATTCCAGCTAAATGGTACAGTTTATTCCACGGTGTATTTCTCAGACATCCAGTAATTTGGCTACGCTACTTATTAAGAGTATTATCCACTTGTTTAGCATGGGCACAATTATATCCTACAGGAATAGCACATTCGCCCACAGTTTAACATAAAGGAAAGCTGTAGTTTTAACTGAATTTTGCTGCAGCATCCCAGAACATATCTATAATTTTCTGCATTTGTTGTTTTTTCCGGATACTTCGTTTTATATTCAGACAGTGATGCTTGAAAGTCAATGTACACACAAAAATGACCCCGAGACACAAGGATCGACCAAAATGTTTCTGTTCGAAGGCTGTACAGTCCATAACCAGTATGTCAGACAAAATCGCCAAGAGCATTGAGGCAATCATCTCACCAATGCACCAGGTTGAAGATACCCATTTGGTAAAACACTGTGGCATGCTGCGTTAAGAAGTTTGTACTGTCTGCCGCACATCCTCGTCCGACTGCAATTGTCGACCCTTCAAGATGTTTTCTAAGGGTGCAAAGGTGTGATGTCTGCACTGGGAAAGATCCGGACTATTCCGAGAGTGCCCGAGTGTCTCCCACTTGCCTTGGCTGGCCTTTCTGATCGACAGGTGTCTAGTGACCAAGTGCAACCAGTACAGAGCTTGGCGCACCATTCCACAACGGTGGATAACTGTGTTGCCATAGTTTACCTTTCCGTTAGTAGATTTACCACATATACACTGGAAAAAACGAATGCTACACCAGTCTCTTGACTACATGTCAGTTCTTGTATAGCCATATCAGGGTCTTGGTACATTGCATATACGTTTCAAGCAACACCCTGAAATGGAAGCTCTTGATCGCCCCTTATATCTGGACTGTTCCAGCTGCACTCCTCTCCAAACCACTAGAACTTTTCTGAGGGCCTATTTGTTCCTCAGATGCAATTAGCACATTTGTGTTTTTCTGGGATTTGGTTTTAACTGGTTCTTACATTGGTATTTATGTAATTCGTCCGAAGCAGCGTTAAGATTTAGTTCCACCCACTCAGCGGTCTCATTCTGGGAACAGAGGGCGAGGTCATCTGTACAGATAAAACTACGTGTGTTATTAGACAGGGGTTGATCGTTGGTGTAAATATTAAATAACAGAGGAGCCAAAATCCATTATTTTAGACCCTCCGTTTGTTGCGCCGACCTTGGAATTACAAGTAAAGCCTTCCTGCTCTGATGGAGATTTTGATTTATTCATGTATGATGGTAATCTTTAGTTATTCGGTAAATTTTGTGCAGGGGAATTTGATGGTCGATTGTGTCATAATCTTCTGTAACATCAATAATTACTACCTCAGTGATCTTTCTTGTGTCAATGCTGTCTTGAATATACTTTCGAATGAAACCACCCCATGGGAGCAACCGAATGAAAAAATCTGTTCAGTCAGTTGAACTATCCATTGATTCCTATGAGTGGAACCAGTCTGTGGATACAACTGAATCAACATAATCAAGTCACTAGGTTGTAATTTTATGTATGAGTTGGATTACTTTTCATTCATCTCTTTCGAATGAATTCAGTACCTGAGATTATTTGTCGTTTTGTTTATTGGCTGAAGTATTTATTCTTTCTTTTGAAGTGAAAACAAAGTTTTTCTCTTCATTGGTATTCTTGCCCCCAAGGGTATGTGAAGACACCTCAGCGAGCACTGCAAAATTGTAACAAACATTACACACATTTATTTCATTATGTACTGCATAGAGAAATTCTTCTTTTCACCATTAAAGATGAATTAATGCTTTGTTGTGAATAACGTGCTTCAAGATGCCGTTGACATGTAACTAATTAACCTGATTTATCGTTGGCGCCAAAAAAGTTGAGCATAAAATTCCCTTAGGAGTGCCTGCAGAAGAAGTGAACATAGCCAAATTGTACGACTGTTTGCATTTCGTTTTACTGAAAAGCTGTGAGGATGTTCATGAAATAAAATCTATTTTTATGTATCCCTTACACACATACTGAGTCACTTGTTTGTGTTGAAGGCAAATATACTGTGTATCAAAAACTATGTTACGAGTTACGTAATATATAAATCACATTCATGCACATCACATTTTTTACATTGTGTACAGCCTTCAAAAACTAACAGGTATAGTACTTCAAAGGCGTGAAGAGGTACTATTTACATTCATATAGCGATACCTCAGTTTCACAGTTAAGCCTACCTAGCCCATCTATCACCACGTTCATACCCCTCTATCCCTCTGCGAGCGACATGCTACGTCACTTACGCTGCCGCCCAGGATGGCAGCAGTGTTGGAGAGGTGGCATATATCTTCCACTGCATGTTACTATAGAAGCAGGCGCTAGCTACCCCTGCGTTCGGCTCCTCTCGTAACCGACCAGAAGGCTGCCTGTGCTCTGTTTTGTACGACAGGCATGCAGGTAAGTATAATATATTTAATAATAGTAATACAGTTCATGCAATATTGATTGGCACTCCCCCCTCTACCTCCCACAAAATGGCAGTATCAAATGCTTGTCGATGTATCCGTGAAGACAGAGTACAGACAGTCCTGTCTACCGCCACAACATGGAATGCCTGCTTCGCGTAGGTGGTGCATTGCAGCAACATATGTTCCGGCTTGTAAGTATGCTGTTGGACATCGATAAGCAACATACAAGCTGACAAGCGTGGGCAACGGTGAACAGTGTCGTTTCTCTGGAGAGAAGGAATGACTGCTTCAGACGCCCACAAAATGTTAGTAAACGTAAGTGAGGAAATAGTACCAAGTCGCAGATTCATGTTTAATTGGGTGTCAGAGTTCAGAAACGGCTGGGACTTCGCTGAAAAAAGCAAACGCTCTGGTCGTCAATCAGCTGCAATCAAACCAAGCAATGCGCACCGTATCAGTGATTTGATAATGGGGCACAGGGCAATCACGTTTGATGAACTAGAGAAGGCGACATATGTATCAAAGGGAACCTCCCCATCATCGACCGTGAGCATTTGAAGATGAAGAAGGTGTGGGCGCAATTAATGCCTCATTCGCTCACCAGGGTGTGGATATATGCCTAGAGCTGGTGTGACAGTACAGTGCAGATCCAGCGAGTTCTCTCAGCGTCCGGTCGCTGTCGACGAATCATGATTCTTCCACGAGACTCCAGTCTATGGAGTTCAGGCATACTGGGAAGTATATCTCAGGAAGTAAGTCGTGAAAGTCCCAGGACTGTGTGTTCTTGTGTCAGGAAGGGATACTGCTGGCGCATTGGCTCCAGCCCAATAGGGCTCCCAACAGTGGTCGGTACTGCAGTTCACTGCACCAACCCCGCCTACGCATTCAAAAACGCCACTGTGAAACATGGGGCCATGGCGATCCGTTCCTACATGATAATGCGCAGCAACGTGCCAGTCGCCAGACAATTCCCACGGTTCGTGAACTGGGATTTACTGTACTGCCATACCTTCCATTATCGCCGACTCCGGCTCGTAGCGACTATGCCCTATTCGCCGGAATGAGAGAGGTCTTAAGGGGTGACAAGTTCACAGCCAATCACGAATGTCATTCAGCTCTCCACCAATGGGGTTGGAATACCCCCAAAAGAATGGTTTGCTACGATAATGTGGAAGCCGCTAGAACGATGAAAAAAGTGCGTAGATACTGGCGGGAAATGGTTGGAACATAATCTGCGTTCATCTGTTCAGTAAATGGTTCCTATGAACAAAACAAAATCGTACTTAGAATAATTTTTGAACTCCACAAGTAACATCTCTATGCACGTATGAAGCGGCTCTCGGAACATCTTAGGCGCTCACAGCAGGTACTGTCTATTGGGAGTTTCCTAATATGAAACACGAAAAGTGATGTTTTTTTCCAGCAAACCATAATTTTTTAAAACATAATTTTTATTCGCCTCTTCTTGAAATGTACTGAAGCGCCAAACAAAATGTCATAGGTATGCGTTTTGAAATAGAGACATATGCAAACATGCAGAATATGGCGCTGCGAGCGGCAACACGTATATAAGACAAGTGCCTGTAGCAGTTGTTTGAACGGTTACGGATGCTACAATGGAGGGTTATCTAAATTTAAGTGAGTTTGAAAGTTCTGCTGTAGTCGGAGCACGAGCGATGGGACACAGCATCTCCAACGTAGAGATGAAGTTGGGATTTTCCCGTACGACAGTTCATGAGTGTACCGTGAACATCTGGAATCCGGTAAAACACGAAATCTCTGACATCGATGAGACCGAAAAAAGATCCTACAAGAACTGGACCAACGACGACTGAAGAGAATCTGATTGTGGGCCGTTAAAAAGTGTCAACGTGCGAACCTTTCACAAAACATTATCGATATGGGCTTTCGGAGCCGAAAGCCTATTCGTGTACCCTTGATGACAGCACGACACACAGCTTTACGCCTCACCTGGGCCCGTCAACCCTGACATTGGACTCTTGATGACTGGAAACATGTTGCCTGATCGGACGAGTCTCGTTTCAAATTACACTCCTGGAAATTGAAATAAGAACACCGTGAATTCATTGTCCCAGGAAGGGGAAACTTTATTGACACATTCCTGGGGTCAGATACATCACATGATCACACTGACAGAACCACAGGCACATAGACACAGGCAACAGAGCATGCACAATGTCGGCACTAGTACAGTGTATATCCACCTTTCGCAGCAATGCAGGCTGCTATTCTCCCATGGAGACGATCGTAGAGATGCTGGATGTAGTCCTGTGGAACGGCTTGCCATGCCATTTCCACCTGGCGCCTCAGTTGGACCAGCGTTCGTGCTGGACGTGCAGACCGCGTGAGACGACGCTTCATCCAGTCGCAAACATGCTCAATGGGGGACAGATCCGGAGATCTTGCTGGCCAGGGTAGTTGACTTACACCTTCTAGAGCACGTTGGGTGGCACGGGATACATGCGGACGTGCATTGTCCTGTTGGAACAGCAAGTTCCCTTGCCGGTCTAGGAATGGTAGAACGATGGGTTCGATGACGGTTTGGATGTACCGTGCACTATTCAATGTCCCCTCGACGATCACCAGTGGTGTACGGCCAGTGTAGGAGATCGCTCCCCACACCATGATGCCGGGTGTTGGCCCAGTGTGCCTCGGTCGTATGCTGTCCTGATTGTGGCGCTCACCTGCACGGCGCCAAACACGCATACGACCATCATTGGCACCAAGGCAGAAGCGACTCTCATCGCTGAAGACGACACGTCTCCATTCGTCCCTCCATTCACGCCTGTTGCGACACCACTGGAGGCGGGCTGCACGATGTTGGGGCGTGAGCGGAAGACGGCCTAACGGTGTGCGGGACCGTAGCCCAGCTTCATGGAGACGGTTGCGAATGGTCCTCACCGATACCCCAGGAGCAACAGTGTCCCTAATTTGCGGTCCCCTGCGGCACTGCGTAGGATCCTACGGTCTTGGCGTGCATCCGTGCGTCGCTGCGGTCCGGTCCCAGGTCGACGGGCACGTGCACCTTCCGCCGACCACTGGCGACAACATCGATGTACTGTGGAGGCCTCACGCCCCACGTGTTGAGCAATTCGGCGGTACGTCCACCCGGCCTCCCGCATGCCCACTATACGCCCTCGCTCAAAGTCCGTCAACTGCACATACGGTTCACGTCCACGCTGTCGCGGCATGCTACCAGTGTTAAAGACTGCGATGGAGCTCCGTATGCGACGGCAAACTGGCTGACACTGACGGCGGCGGTGCACAAATGCTGCGCAGCTAGCGCCATTCGACGGCCAACACCGCGGTTCCTGGTGTGTCCGCTGTGCCGTGCGTGTGATCATTGCTTGTACAGCCCCCTCGCAGTGTCCGGAGCAAGTATGGTGGGCCTGACACACCGGTGTCAATGTGTTCTTTTTTCCATTTCCAGGAGTGTATATCGAGCGCATGGATGTGTACAGGTATGCAGACACCTTCATGAACCCATTGACCTTTCATGTCAGCAGGGGACTGTTCAAGCTGGTGAAGGCTCCGTAATGGTGTGAGGCGCGTGCAGTTAAAGTGATATGCGAACCTTGATAGGTCTATATACGACTCTGACGTACGTAAGCATCCTGTCTGATCGCCTGCATTTCATTGTGAATTCTGACGGACTTGGGCTACTCCAGCTTGACAATGCGACACCCCACACGTTCAGAATTTTTACAGTGTGGCGCCAGGAACACTCTTCTAAGTTGGAACAGTTCCGCTGTCCACCAGACTCACCAGACATGAAAGTTATTGAACATATCTGTTCAGAATAGATTTCCACCCCTCGTATTCTTAACAGATTTATGGACCCTGCTGCAGGTTTCATGTTGTCATTTCCCTCCAGAACTTCTTCGGACATTAGACGAGTCGATGCCACGTCGTGTTGCGGCCCTTCTGCGTGCCCGCGGAAGCTCTACACAATTTTAGGTAGGAGTACCAGTTTCCTTGGCTTTTCAGTGTATGTTACGATATTTTTCTTCAAAACAGTTGAGACTCCTACTCAGGGTTTATATACAAGGTGACGATTAATAAAACCAACGAACTGCAGGGGAGGACTACTGACTGGGAATGGAAGAAAAAATCTCCTATGAAATGCGTGGAAGACTCGGTAGATGGTCCTGATGAATGAATGTTCCTCTGACAATGTGTAGTGCGTTCCTTATGTGTTGCAGGCTGTCCTTTTGACGAAGCGTACTGTAAGCAGTAGAATGGTCCAGTATTCATGTCGGGAACAAACCGACATGGTATTTGCGTATAGCCAAGCAGGTGGAAACAGTTGAGAGGCAACACGGCTATACCTAGCCAAGTACCCTCACAGATACCAACAACGTCACACAACATTTCAAGCCCTTTTTGTGCTTTTGTGTGATGATGGGTCTTATCAGACAGACGAATGTGAAGGGAGGCGCCAGACTGTGCGTACACCAGATTTGGAGGACCGAGCTCTACAGGATATTGAAACGAACCACACCACAAGTTAGAGGCAAATGACCACACAACATGGTATAACCCGAAGTACGATTATGTGTATCCTGTTTGACAACTGCTACTTTCCCTATCTTCTGCAACGAATGCAAGGATTATCAGCAGCGGATTTCTCTAAACGGAAAGGATTCTGTCGACGGTTTTTGAAACAGACCATCACAATTATGGGATATCTGTCATCAGCAATCCATAATGCGACTTTTGAAAGCGTGCATTGCATCCCATGGAGACCAATTTGAACATCTGTTGTGACGCACTGTGTTTCGGGAAGGGGACTGATGACCTCAGATGTTGAGTCCCATAGCGCGTAGGCCGGCCGAAGTGGCCGTGCGGTTAAAGGCGCTGCAGTCTGGAACCGCAAGACCGCTACGGTCACAGGTTCGAATCCTGCCTCGGGCATGGATGTTTGTGATGTCCTTAGGTTAGTTAGGTTTAACTAGTTCTAAGTTCTAGGGGACTAATGACCTCAGCAGTTGAGTCCCATAGTGCTCAGAGCCATTTGAACCATTTTTTGAACCATAGCGCGTGGAGCCATTTTGTTACGGTAAGGTTTGTTGTCGTTGCACGCACACCGTCCACTTCCGTCCGCATGTTCATAGGGTCTTTAAGCCTCCATTTCCAGTCAGGGATCCGACCCTGCAAATTGTCGGTTTATTATTGTTCACCATGTATAATCGTAAAGACTGAGAAAATATGCAAGTGAAATCACTCAAACCCACAGAGTGAGTACAAACATTCACATAAAAGGGAAGTAACCGTCAGAGTCTTCCGTCAGCCTGTTGTCTCATATTAAGCGAAACTGCTGAGACTGGTGGAGTGAGTGAAAAACTTTCGTATACCTGACGTGACCGCAGAGACTAGTGTTATTCGGTTCATTTATTCGACTGAAGAAACCGACTGAACGAAAAAGCAGTCGAGAGGCAAATCGGTTGTTGATAGCGATCGGTTGCTCCATTACTAGCTGCCGTCTGTGTCGCAACGTAGCCGTTGGTATTGGTGTGATGCTGGGGCCGGGATGCATAAAGTTTTTATGTATAGCATCGCTTTGTATTTAGCGATGTATCACGCTGCTGAACTGTCCTGAGTAAGCATAGTCGGGAGTATGGCGGCGATGTGAGGACGGGTCACGTTCTTCCAATGTCTTGGAGAGGCACAGCTGTGTCACTACTGGTGTATAGGGAGCCATCGGATATGAGGTCACACTAGTGGTGATTGAGGGAACGCGGGCAGCACAAGACACATGAGGGACATCCTGCATCGCCACCTATTACCTCTCACGTCACCGTATGTTGGTACCATCTTTCAACAGGACAGTGAAAGTCCACACACGGCATGTGCTTCTATGAAATGTATGAGTGACGTGGAGGCACTCCCGTGGCCAGCAAGATACCAGATCAGCCTAAATCTACATCTACATTTATACTCCGCAAGCCACCCAACGGTGTGTGGCGAAGGGCACTTTACGTGCCACTGTCATTACCTCCGTTTCCTGTTCCAGTCGCGTATGGTTCGCGGGAAGAACGACTGTCTGAAAGCCTCCGTCCCGCTCGAATCTCTCAAATTTTACATTCGTGATCTCCTAGGGAGGTATAAGTAGGGGGAAGCAATATATTCGATACCTCATCCAGAAACGCACCATCTCGAAACCTGGCGAGCAAGCTACACCACGATGCAGAGCGCCTTTCTTGCAGAGTCTGCCACTTCAGTTTGCTAAACATCTCCGTAACGTTATCACGCTTACCCAATAAGTCTGTGACGAAACGCGCCGCTCTTCTTTGGATCTTCTCTATCTCCTCCGTCAACCCGACCTGGTACAGATCCCACACTGATGAGCAGTACTCACGTATAGGTCGAACGAGTGTTTTGTAAGCCACCTCCTTTGTTGATGGACTACATTTTCTAAGGACTCTCCAAATGAATCTCAACCTGGTACCCGCTTTACCAACAATTAATTTTATATGATCATTCCACTTCA
This sequence comes from Schistocerca americana, assembly GCF_021461395.2. Lineage (NCBI taxonomy): Eukaryota > Metazoa > Arthropoda > Insecta > Orthoptera > Acrididae > Schistocerca > Schistocerca americana. Next base: position 837,071,353 of record NC_060121.1, on the reverse strand, counting down.
AATCGCTCCGCACGTATACTCCCAGATATTTTAAAGAAGTAACTGCTACCAGTGTTTGTTCCGCTATCATACAATCATACAATAAAGGATCCTTCTTTCTATGTATTCGCAATACATTACATTTGTCTATGTTAAGGGTCAGTTGCCACTCGCTGCACCAAGTGCCTATCTGCTGCAGATCTTCCAGCATTTCGCTGCAATTTTCTAATGCTGCAACTTCTCTGTATACTACAGCATCATCCGTGAAAAGCCGCATGGAACTTCCGACACTATCTACTAGGTCATTTATGTATATTGTGAAAAGCAATGATCCCATAACACTCCCCTGTGGCACGCCAAAGGTTACTTTAACGTCTGCAGACGTCTCTCCATTGCGAACAACATGCTGTGTTCTGTTTGCTAAAAACTCTTCAATCCAGCCACACAGCTGGTCTGATATTCCGTAGGCTCTTACTTTGTTTATCAGGCGACAGTGCGGAACTGTATCGAACGCCTTCCGGAAGTCAAGGAAAATGGTATCTACCTGGGAGCCTGTATCTAATATTTTCTGGGTTTCATGAACAAATAAAGCGAGTTGGGTCTCACACGATCGCTGTTTCCGGAATCCATGATGATTCCTACAGAGTGGATTCTTGTTTTCCAGAAACGACATGATGCGCTACCAAAAAACATGTTCTAAAATTCTACAAGAGATCGACGTCTACAGGTCTATAGTTTTGCGCATCTGCTCGACGACCCTTCTTGACGACTGGGACTACCTGTGCTCTTTTCCAATCATTTGGAACCTTCCGTTCCTCTAGAGACTTGCGGTACACAGCTGTTAGAAGGGGGCCAAGCTCTTTCGCGTACTGTGTGTAGAATCGAATTAGTATCCCGGCAGGTCCAGTGGACTGGCCTCTGCTTAGTGATTCCAGTTGCTTTTCTATTCCTTGATAGAACGGGCGTGCGACCAGCTCGTACGTCAACTCTGTCTCAGTGCCAAAACTCGAGGATATCAAAGACCAGTTAGAACAGATGTGGCCGCTTCCTACACTAATCAGTGCATAAACGGACCAGAGCTGCTGAACGGAATGGACAGTGTCTTGAAAGGAGGATATGAGATGTACATCAACAAAAGCAAAACGAGGATAATGGAATGTAGTCGAATTAAATAGGGTGATGCTGAGGGTATTAGGTTAGGAAATGAGACCCTTAAAGTAGTAAATGAGTTTTGCTATTTAGGGAGCAAATAATTGATGTATGTCGAAGAGGCGAGGATATAAAATGTAGACTGGCAATGACAAGAAGTTTCTGAAGAAGAGAAATTTGTTAACATCGAGTATAGATTTAAGTGTCAGGAAGTCGTTTATGAAAGTATTTGTATGGAGTGTGGCCATGTATGGAAGTAAAACGTGGACGATAAAAAGTTTGGACAAGAAGTGAATAGAAGGCTTCGAAATGTGGTGCTACAGAAGAATGCTGAAGATTAGATGGGTAGATCACGTAACTGATGAGGAGGTATTGAATAGATTTAGGATGATCCCGGCGGAGGTTCGAGTTCTCCCTCGGGCATGGGTGTGTGTGTTTGTCGTTAGGATAATTTAGGTTAAGTAGTGTGTAGGCTTAGGGACTGATGACCTTAGCAGTTAAGTCGCATAAGATTTCACACACATTTGAACATTTTTTAGAATTAGGGAGAAGAGAAATTTGTGGCACACCTTGACTAGAAGAAGGGATCGGTTGGTAGGACATGTTCTGAGGCATCAAGGGATCACCAATTTAGCATTGGAGGGCACCGTGGAGGGTAAAAATCGAAGAGGGAGACCAAGAGATGAATACACTAAACAGATTCAAAAGGATGTAAGTTGCGGTAGGTACTGGAAGATGGAGAAGCTTGCGCCGGGTAGAGTAGCATGGAGAGCTGCATCAAACCAGTCTCAGGACTGAAGACCACAACAACAAACGGTCCAGAGGGGATGCTGAGTCGTACTCATAGGTGGGCTCATTCTGCCAGATTCTTTGTAAATTTGTATTATAATGACTGAAATAACGTGATATACTCTCTCAACCCGTGAGTTTAATTTTATTTCCTCCTGTTATTTTTTGCCCGACGGTGTATACACAATTCACAAAATGGAGCCTCCGATATGTCTCAAAAGGGAAGTTAACACTGTTCATGCATATGTGTTTCGACTAGTTACAGTGAGCTGTGGGCTTTTAAAGTGAAGTTCCAAGGTATACGAAGAGTAGTCTCAGGAAACAGACGGGAGTTGTAACAACCTTCACGCTTCTATTCGTTTGGTGGCGTTTCAAAAAAAGAATGCTATTTGTAATGACTCAAAGTTGGGTATATTTATCTATAAAAATGTGACTCCTGTAAAATCTGAAGCAATGGGATAGAAAAAGTGAAGTATGTATTCAGTAGCCTGCCCGGTTAGCCGTGCGGTCCAACACACGGCTTTCCGGGCGGGAAGGAGCGTCTGGTCTTCGGCACGAATCCGCCTTGCGGACTTGCGTCGAGGTCCGGTGAGCCGACCAGTCTGTGAATGCTTTTTAGGCGGTTTTCCATCTGCCTCGGCGAATTCGGGCTGGTTTCCCTTATTCTGCCTCAATTACACTTTGTTCTGCGCAAACAAGTTCTCCACGAACGCGTACACTACCATTACTCTACCACACAAACATAGCGGTTACATTCGTCTGGTGTGAGACGTTCCCTGGGGACGTCCCCCTCGGGGTACGAACCGCACAATAAATAACCTTGATAGAGTGGTTCGGTGTGGAGCGGTGGAGGGGCAGAGGGGTGAAGTGGACTGCTGTAGTCGTCGTGGGGTTGTGGACCACTGCGGCTGCGGCGGGGACGGAGCCTCTCCGTCGTTTCTGGGCCCCTGGTTATCATACAGTACAATACAATGTACTCAGTAACACACTGTATTAATGTTTTAGAGAACTGATTGTTAGAGTAATTGCAAAATTAAATAGTCATTTGTAGTGTGAAGCATTTACTTTGTCCCAAGAAGTGTCCCTCATCGAAAATCATTGTAACCACCTTTATAACCAGAGTCAAAATGGTTCAAATGGCTCTGAGCACTATGGGACTTAACTTCTGAGTTCATCAGTCCCCTAGAACTTAGAACTACTTAAACCTAACTAACCTAGGGACATCACACAAATCCATGCCCGAGGCAGGATTCGAACCTGCCACCGTAGCGGTCGCGCGGTTCCAGGCTGTAGCGCCTAGAACCGCTCGGCCACTCCGGCCGGCAACCACAGTCAAATAACCATAAATATTCAATTGCTTCCGACAGTAAGACAAGCACTGAGTAATATGAAAAGTCTCGCCAAAATACTAAAACACTTAGTAATCAGTAACATAAAATGCTAATATTTGAGTCATGTAGAACAGTTAAATAAACGTTGGTTCACTTTTCTAGTCTATTACGCATATCCTCACACTAACAACATGTCAGTAAGATGTAGAATGTGTAACATTCTATAACATGAGTTTCAACTGTGTTATGTAAACAAGCAATAATAACTTCAGCTTTAATCACTCCTGAAGTTTGCACTGACGATAACATAACCAGAAAATGCAATTCATATGATAACGTGGAAAACTAGTGTTACTGTGTCAGTGTATAATTAGCATTTATTCGAGATTGGATAAACTGGCATTCAGTCACTGCACCCACTTTACCTACTAATAGACACCTGAGAAATAATACTGCGACAATAAACTTCTGAGAACTAATAATCACTGTACCACATTGATGGAAAGTAGTATGGGCTTACTTGTAAATACTTCGTGATATTCGAGTGATGTGATGAACTGTTTGAGCAAACACTAGAATAGTTTCAGTTCTCTCATGATATTCCTGCAATACATATAATAAAAATAGCTGCCTTTTAATCACACATGAAAATCTGAAACGTGTGTCGAAAAGCGGCATAAGCAACACATACAGTTCATTTCCGTACCTTGAGGTGTAGTCTAAAAACTCTTCACGACATTTTCTGAACACAACGGATATTTATGAGCCCACATCTTTAGAAGACACACTTCCAGCATCAATCCACATTAAGACGTACATTGCAGTTTTGTTGCCCGCCTCACTTTGTCCCCACATAGTAATATAAAAAAATACGTCTTCACAACTAATTGTGTCGACTGTCACAAAAGATTTATCAGAGAACAATGTGTCTGTACGATGATTTTAAGAAATGCCGAACTTCGTCTTCGCAATAACCATCCGCCAGAAGTCGCAAAGCTCTACAATGAGCGTGAAAAGCCCTCTCCCTGCTTCTCCCGTCCAGTACAAGCCATGTATTCTAGCTAGCTGTCCATACACTGGTTTGTTCCGAGCGTTCTTCAGAATTAACCACCTACCTGGATAGCGCAGTGTCACAGGGAGGCGAGTGAGCCTTGGACCGACTTGGCCTCGCGGATTAACAACTGGTGAAGCCTAGATGTTTTTAGGCGGTTTCCCACATCGTACTAGGTAAATATTGGGCTGGTACCCATGTGCTGCTTCAGCAACGCACTACATAAGAACTTAGAAGAAAAAAAAAGTTACAACTCCTTAATACGTGATCGACACTAGATGCAGGCAATGGAGTACACAGATTCCTTCCCGGGGAGGAAAGATGACACATCAGGAAGCACATCCGACGACCATTTCCAAAACTCCAATATGACAGAGAAACGGAAAAGACAAAAAGAAAAAAAGTTTTTCATAATTAACTGTATTGTCACATGCAGGAATGTCTGACGAAATTTGTCTATGACGGGAGAGGGGGCACAACTCTAAAATTGCCATTTTGCATATTAACGATTTGGTCAGTTTTGAGGCTTAATTTTATTGATGACAAGATTAAATTATATTGGAAAGAATTTATAGCTTTCCATTCAATTTTTGTTATAGCTACATAACTTCATACTTCCAAGGTAAGCAATATTTCCTGATCATCTTAACGGCATATCTTTTCTGTTATTAGAACATTATGGATGGGACACTTCTTTGAAGTTGATGATCCGAGATTGTATCCTGATTTGGTAAAATCTGACACGTATCCAACAAATTGATCAATAAGTCAACTAATAAAGCAGCCAAATATTGTGAAAAGAATTTTTATTGATACACCAATAATGCTAGACTGATACTGAATATGTGAAATCTGACGTAGGAAAAAATCAGAAACGAGACATTACTGTTGGCTGTAAACAAAATAACCAGCCAAAAAACGTATTTGATTAATCTCTCGAAAGTGAAAACGGAGAGAACAAACTTAAAAAAATACTTATATTGTTTCACTGTTACCTACAACAACCAATCTAATACTACAATTGGCTAAACAAGAGGCTCAGTCGAGTCACAGCAAATCACTTCTGGGAGCGCATGAAAATTCTGTAATCAATAAAAATGCTGCACTCCACGTCCCAGCATGAGGAGTGGGGAGGATGGAGGAAGCTGCAAACGGACCTTCCCCTTGCGCGTTTATCGCAAAAGAAATGTCAGCTCGATGCTAAAAAAAATCACAGACAGGTGAAAATTTGTTTCATAACGTATCTTGGCATGCTAAGTTGAGTGGGTAAATACAATTTGCTAAATAAACTTTTTTCATACTTTTGGATTTTTGAGTTTTAAAAAAATATAAAGTTTTCACACCAGTACGTGGAGTTTTTGGTTATCACCTAATATATTCACAAAAAAGTATGAGCCAAACGTGTTTAAAATTAACAGAGGTGTAGCACTTTTTAAACTGATTTTTTAAAATGTTAGTTTTCTGTTACAAATAAATTGAAGCAATAATTTGGTATGAATATGTGCATGCATAATCGTGTGCGTATATATGCCTAATCTATATGTACATCCGCAATCAACGTAAATAAATAAGTGTAACTACAATTTACTTTTTTTTGCAGACATGCGAATTTACGTTCGCAGTGGACTCAATTGTGAACAGGACAATAAACATTTATAAAGGTTCCTGGTCGAGGATGGATGGCAGCGGGGTTCGTAGAGCGAGCTGGTGACCAACCTTTGAACACTATCCATTTAATTTGCATGACTTCATTCATACCACGATACATACGCACACTCTACCGGTCAACGCCCCTGACATGATGCGCAAGCCCGGCGATTGATGACGGCACGACGTCTGGCGGCCAGAAAAGACCCACTTTTATTTCGCCTGGTCATATGTACCCGAAGTGTAAGGCCCACCCGTGCGGACGCACCAGAGACGGGAATGTGCTGTTCGCATGAGTGTTCGCATGCACTATTTCATCTAGCTCTTACACATTCTACGATACGATGAAATACAAGTAGCTAATAGAATCAAGCACGCCTCGACGTAAGAGACACTCGGTAAATAGCAGTGAGATAGCGAGGAAGAGATGAAAAATGTGAAAAGCAAAGAAAACGAAAATGTCAGTAACAGTAGTGAAAGTGTCAATGAAAATATATCGTGTGAGAAAAACATACGTATACAAATGAGATCTGACAGTATGGCTGAGCGGTTCTAGGCGCCTCATTCCGGAGCCGCGCTGCTGCTACGGTCGCAGGTTCGAATCATGCTTCGGGCATGGATGTGTGTGATGTGCTCAGTTTTAAGTAGTTCTAAGTGTAGGGGACTTATGACCTCAGATGTTAAGTCCCATAGTGCTCAGAGCCATTTGAATCATTTTTTTTTTTTACAGTATGGCTAGCAATGGCATTGAGAGGTACGATGGTGCTATTACCAGCCACGAAAACAACACTGAAGGAAATCCAGATGAATCTGAGAGTATTCTGCTTGATTTTTCACTGTTATGATCATTATTACAGAAAATGAAGTGCGATTATTGGGACCAAAGTACCTTCAATTCTGTGTTAGATCCGGCGTACTGGGGTAGAAATGAATCTTCCAAATCACACATGTATTTGTAGAGATGGAGCATTAAACAAAATACAAGTAGAGCTCCTTTTGATGTAAATACACATTCTGTGTTTGGCATTTATATATATATGCAGGAAGAGGATATTCGAGTATTCAGCATTTCGCGATTATTGTGAACATCTTTCTATTTGAACCCTGTTGTTTGCCGCGGTTCCTGTTTTTCCCTCGGCTTACTGGTTTACTTCTGTTAGGAGCGGACGAGGGAGTTAAGACGAGTGTTTGGCCCTGGACGACCGTTCTGCAGCGGGACGCTCGGTCCTTCTATGCTAAGTCTGGATGGGCCCAAAAACCCAGGGCGTGAGGACACAATCTGTGGACAACGTTTAGTTTCCGTTCATGGGCTGGGGAAGCTATGAAGTCCGTCTGCGGCTGCCAATAACCTCCAGAAGGCGGTGTCGTCACTCAAAATAAGATTTTCTATCTAGTTAGTGCATTGGCCGTCGTCTGGCTGGGGCAGTCACCCGGTGTTGTGGGAGCTATTAATTACTGCAACGTTTTTCTGCTTTGAGTTTGTGATCGGAAATTGCCTTGCTTGTGTGCTACTGCCCCTTTGCCTGATCGTGCATTTGAACGCCATGCTGACTTACTTGAGGCGCGCGTCGTAAAGAAAAGAAGAAAAAAGAAAAAAAGTTTTTGACTGTCGACCTTCTGCAAGTCGTTATTTTTCCATGGACGGCGTAGGTCACTGTTTGGATAAGCACGTTGTAAAATGTTTAAATAACCTTGCACTGTCTGGCGGAGAGATAGAGTGAACTGTAGCCAATTAATTTTATGGATGTCTGAAATGCGAGATTATGTAAATGTTCGCTAATATCTGTTGTGATTTAGTACGTAGGCGTATTTAACCTTAGTCGCTGTTATTGTGTACATACTCTTGTGTTAAGGGGTTTGTTCCCCGTGGCATTTAAGTGCTCTATTTAGCTATATTTCTGTTTGGTAATCCTCCTAGCCACGACTGATGTCGGTTGCTCGGTCTGTCTGAAATGTTGGGTCTATTGGGTAGAAAAAAATGGTTCAAATGGCTCTGAGCACTGTGGTACTTAACGTCTGAGGTCATCAGTCCCCTAGAACTTAGAACTACTAACTAACATAAGGACATCACACACATCCATGCCCGAGGCAGGATTCGAACCTGCGACCGTAGCGGTCGCGCGGTTCCAGACTGTAGCGCCTAGAACCGCTCGGCCACTCTGGCCGGCTTATTGGGTAGAGACCGTTGTTGACGTGCTCTCCTCAGTCCCGAATTCCCATATTGATAGTACGGCGATAGTTCTGCCGGAATCTCATTTGCAGAAGTTATCAATTCTTGTGAGCACAGATAAAGCTACTTTTGCCTCTGTAATTTTCGTCCGCTGGCCAGCAATCTTTGGGTAATAATTAAAAATCGCCAACTGGTCTTCTTTCAACTTAATGGCTTGTGTTAGAAGGGTTCCCTTTCCAGTTCCGGTAAATGTTTTCTCCTGGTGGAGCCATCCTCTTTCCCGAGCCACGCTGGGGTAAGAGTTACCCGAGCGTCTATTGCGCTCAATGTTCCAGGAGAATGAAGTAAGAGGTTAATTATCTGCTCCACCGTTATGCCCAAGAAAGGCGAATTAGAGTGGTTCTGGATAACGTAAGTATTGTACAGTAATAAGATAGTTCTAACTTTGGAGAAATTGCTGTTTGGTAAAATTCAGCCTTCTGTGTCGGTAGTCGAGCGTATTCGACGATCCAACATTGTTATAGAACTGAAAGACTTGGATTTGATGCACTTGCTGAGAAATTACTATTGCTTATTAAGTAATTCTTAAGTTACATACCAAATATTACGAGTGCAAATATTCTCTCATTGTTACACTTGCGTCTTCTGTGGTTTGCACTGAAGGATGTGACAATAAATGCAAAATCTAAAGTGAAGCGTTGGGGCGAATTAATCCCTTCCCTTAACATTACCTTTAAAGATAACTGATTGTTTGTCGCTTGTTATTGAAATTGGTTGGGAGAGTTGTTTATTGATTGACCCCGCAGAATGAGTATACCACTATTGTGACACATTTCAATAACATGGGTGACGTACAGAAACTGCTGTTGATGAATCTGCGAAAGTAATTTTTGATGAATATCAGGGAACAGTAAAAATACTTATAGAAGGTCAGATCTGGATTCCGAACTTACTGAAAGTCTCTCTGATAAAGATTCAAACTTAGGTTTTGAGAATGAGCTTATTAATAATGAGGAAAATGCTAAATTGTATTTCGGTAATAAGCTCATTGATAAAGACTGTGAGGACAGTTCGCACCTGGATTTTGACTGTGCGCTTAATGATGATAATATTGCCAACAATCATAAAATGCGGCAAAGTTGAAATTAAGCAATTGTGATTTACACGTGAGTTACGATGGTCCCTAGCCAACAAGAGGTTCCCGATCAAAAATTGGTTCTGACAACAGCGTTAAAGATCACAGGATACATTATCGTTTTTGATATCATAACTAAGTTTTGTCAGTCTTGCGTGATTACAGCTTCTCAGTTACACGAAGATTCAGCAGAAGTACATTTTTCGGTTCGAAGAGCACGCCAATCAATGTTTCATGAATAATTCGGGATCATCTGGTGCGACAGAACCTATGATTGCTGAAAATATATGGAAACGATCTGAAAGCTACGTATTTTCATACACCGATATGCGTTCAGATGATGACTGAAAGGTTTTCAATCACGTCGCCTCACTGGATATTTATGGAGTTAATCACGAAATACAAAAGGAAGAATGTGTGAACCATGTTGCAAGAAGGTATTGTATGCCAGTATGTCTACACAAAATCTAGTGTATATACATATATGTGTACTCATATCTGTTTCACAACCATTTTGTTTTCAATATTTATATCTCAGAGTTCCAGTAGGATGCATTTGCAACCCATATTTGCGTTGCAGGGTCTATGCCAGTATAGCACAGATCGTGAAAGAAGCAGAAAAGTTATGGTGGATGGTAAGTGTAATGGGCAACAGAACAATACTACAATAGAAAACTTACAGAATACTACCAAAAAGCAATATACAGAAGCAAACGTGAAATGAAGGTACATATAAATAGACTTTTTAATATGACTGACATTTTACAGCTACAGTAGTGTCAACTAGTTTATTATGAACAGAATATGAAAGACGCCACGCAGGCATCAATATATCATTGCGCTTCTACTGACAAAAGTGCTTAAAATTCTCGCTTCCCGGAAGGAGAGTCATCGTAGTGTTTTTATCAGTCAGAATTCGCGAAAGTAACTCAGCCTGGATCTCATGCTTTCAATACAAAGTATAAAAACTGCAATAAATCAACTTTGTTTTGATGAAATACTTCCTCTTTGCACTCGCCTGATTGATGAACCACTACTAACAGGATATGCTCTCATGTCTAACACAAAATACTAATGAGGGTTTACACAGCATTATATGGAATAGCTGTCCCAAAGAGACGTATGTTTCTTCAAGTTGCGATTTCTATCAGTATTTGTGAATATAATCCTGGCTGCTCTCACAGAGTTTTTTCAGAAATAATGACAAAATTAGGACTCAAATATGCTAATCGAACAGCACCAGCATCAGCAAAAAAGGCCAAAGTAGTTCTACAGCAAGAAAAATTTATTTTGCCAAACATCGGAGACAAGGAACTATATTCGAACGTGATGGTGTAACATATTGCGCCGGGTTGTTTTGACGAAAATGGGTATTATTCACACATATACGATGTGCTTCTGATGTAATGTGTAAATTGAAAATGAAGAACACAATTTTCAAACGCATCAAGTCTCTTATTAATTTTTCCTTCATAATGGGTGAACTTTGTATAATGTCGTAGTAATTCTGTTTTACACTAAATTCATGTCACATATCATAAAAACAGAATTTTTGTAATTTATCTGTACTTTTCGCATTTATATAGTGTTAAATAGGTCACAATAATTTCTTTGAAAAAATCGAAATGGCCGAAAAATCAATAAAGGTTACTCCACCATAAATTTGAAGCATTTTTAGCTCAAACATTTGTGAATACATTCCGTGATCACCTACAACTTCACGTATGGGTTTGAAAAATAATTATTTTTTCAAAACTTAGAAATCCAGAAACGTGGAAAAATTTTTGTTTAGTAAATTGGATTTACCCACTTAATTTAGTATGGTAAGATATGTTATGAAACAAATATTCAGTTCCCCGCCCTTTTTTAAAGATCGGGTTGAAATTTCGAAGGTACCTCACCTTAAATACAGGAAAGAGAGTTATTATTTATTTATTAATCCTTCACTTGTGCATAGCAATGTTGCAAATAACAACTGAAGATAGGTAAACTCCAAAGTTTCCCCGTTGTTATTGTAGGATCCACTGGTACAGTAACATATTACTGAGAGAGTTGCAGATCCTTTGTTGCACACAAAGTTATGGCAGTAGAGGGCCGAAATTCTGTGTAGCTAGAGGCAAAAGTTTGTTCGGCTCTCTGCGGTCCACAAAGCCCCATCTCACTGCAGTGGTGTGGATTCAAACAGAGCATGCCATGACCTCTCTGCCTTTGGAATATACACAGAAATGAGTTGCATCAGAAAGATCGAGTAGCATACTCAGATTTTCTCTAATGATGCTGTTGTGTCGACGAAGTATCATTGCAGACAACATTAAGAAAATGTGGATCGAAATAAACAGAATTAAATCTTGAAGTAGAACTTCAATTTCATGTGCTCCGATGAGGTTCAGAATGTAACCTTGTTTCACAGCAACATTAATTATAGTGCTTTGGTCGCCTATATCTGTGACTATACGGTTTGCAGTGTGTTTCAGATCTACAAAATGGTACGTATTATCTTCTGAGGTTGGTGAAAAAATATCTAAAAATTAGACTTTACGACAGGAGCTGCCATTCTGGGTTATGTGGGACCATCGTTAGATATAACTCAATGTGGGTATGTAGTATTGCGCCTCTGAATGATTTTATACCTATTCTGGCTGATAATTAGAGCGTAAAAATGAAAATAAAGTAGACCGCTCCGAATCTGAAACGCCAAAGCGATTATAAAGAAAGCCACGAAAACGTACCGGCAAGAAACGTAGAACACTCTAGCAAAATGGCCCTGAGCACTATGGGACTTAACTGCTGAGGTCATCAGTCCCCTAGAACTTAGAACTACTTAAACCTAACTAACCTAAGGTCATCACACACATCCATGCCCGAGGCAGGATTCGAACCTGTGACCGTAGCGGTCGCGCCGTTCCAGACTGTAGCGCCTAGAAACGCTCGGTCACTCCGGCCGGCCAACACACTAGCAAAAACGAGTTAGCTTCAGCTCCGTTAATCGCCGTTATTCGAGGCTAAAGAGGTGAAAATTCGATTTACTGGCAGACTTTTTTTTTTTTTTTTGCACGCGTTGAGAAACTCGATACATGTATAAAAATTAAAGCACTATGAAATACCATCAATCAAAGAAGCAAATCTTTGTGTCTAAAAATTTCATAGACACTCAAACATCTTGGCACGTAAAAAATTTATGAAAATTAACCAACAAAACTTAAGCAGTTGTCGAAGTCCTCGAAACGTTTCTGAAACTTCAGATGTAGCCATGTCATATGGAACGCATTTTACATTACGACGATCAGACTTCGAAATTGCCCTCCTCTCTTTCTGATTTCATTCTTCCACATCTGCTACGTTCACAGCCCTTGATATTCTGCTGCACGAATGCCGCTCGTTATCTTTTTCAATAATTTCATCTGACTATTGTTCACTCCAGTAGCACTTTATCCACAGCTGCATGTGCCTTATTTTGCTCTGAGTATGGCATACCTTTTTCTTATGGTGTATTACAACTCCCTTAAAATTTAGCATTGTAATGTATATTTCAAATTGTGGAGGTCCTTTCCCAATTCTCCGAGTTTCAGTTTCATTCAGTTCTCTGTTTTCCCCTGCTCCTTAGATACACCTGTCTTTTCCATTGAACTGTTTCCTAGATAATATAATTGATTGAATTTGTCTACTATCCGCATCCGCAGTGTCGACTGTTTTTTGATCTCTAAAACTCAGGAGGGTAATACGGAACGCCGTGCTGGATCCCAAAGGCCTCGTGTCACTCGCAGTCGAGACGACAGGCATCTTATCCGCATGGCTGTAACGGATCTGCAGCCACGTCTCTATCTCTGAGTCAACAGATGGGGACGTTTGCAAGACAACAACCATCTGCACGAACAGTTCGACGACGTTTGCAGCAGCATGGACTATCAGCTCGGAGACCATGGCTGCGGTTACCCTTGACACTGCATCACAGACAGGAGCGCCTGCGATGGTGTACTCAACGACGAACCTGAGTGCACGAATGGCAAACCGTCATTTTCTCGGATGAATCCAGGTTCTGTTTACAGCATCATGATGGTCGCATCCGTGTTTGGCGGCATCGCGGTGAACGCGCATTGGAAGCGTGTATTCGGCATCGCCATACTGGCGTATCACCCGGCGTGATGGTATGGGGCCCGGGTTCCCGGGTTCGATTCCCGGCGGGGTCAGGGATTTTCTCTGTCTCGTGATGACTTGCTGTTGTATGATGTCCTTAGGTTAGTTAGGTTTAAGTAGTTCTAAATTCTAGGGGACTGATGACCATAGATGTTAAGTCCCATAGTGCTCAGAGCCATTTGAACCATTTGACGGTATGGGGTGCCATTGGTTACACGTCTCGGTCACCTTTTGTTCGCATTGACGGCACTTTGAACAGTGGACGTTAGACTTCAGATGTGTTACGACCCGTGGCTCTACCCGTCATTCGATCCCTGAGAAACCCTACATTTCAGCAGGATAATGCACGACCGCATGTTGCAGGTCCTGTACGGGCATTTCTGGATACAGAAAATGTTCGACTGCTTCCCTGGCCAGCACATCCTACATCTCTCTCACCCACTGAATGCGTCTGGTCATTGATGGCGGAGTAACTGGCTCGTCATAATACGCCAGTCAGTACTCTTGATGAACTGTGTATCGTGTTGAAGCTGCACCCAAATTGCGCGAAAATGTGATCACACGTCAGTTCTAGTATAATATATTTGTCCAGTGAATACCCGTTTATCATCTGCATTTCTTCTTGGGGTAGCAATTTTAATGGCCAGAAGTGTATCTTTCCTTTCGTCTGTCAGAAGGACGACATCTGTCATTTATTATGCTCTGAAGTTAACGTTCCTCAGCAGCTTCCTTCTTTTGATGCAAAAATTAAACACAGGGGGCCACAAATTGTAAATTCTGCCTTACCTCTTTTAACGTTGGCTATTAGTTGACTTTCCACTTTTATGGTTGCGATTTGGCTCGTGTATACAATTTAAATTAATGTCTCGTCAGGAAATCGTCTCTGTACTTTTATGAATTCGAACATTTTTGATTAGCCGCTGTGGAAAATGCTCTATTGTTCTGCTCACTGAATGAAGATATGTCAATTTTCTTTAATTATTTCGTGGACCACTAAGCGTAGCTCAGTATTTTACCCAATGTAACCTATGCGTTACCGAAAGGATCTTTTTTCCTTTGTATACTTCCAGTTAGACTGGATGCTGTGATATTCCCGTTACAAACTTCCAGGACTTGTAGATAGGACTGAATAGATAACGGTTTTGCTAGGTAGGTGTACAACAAGGTAGTCATCGGCAGGGGGAGCGGTGCTCACGTTGGATCGGTTGATGTCATTAAACGCCTATGCTAACTCTCTGGACCTAGTTCGAGCCTCTTTCAAGAGTCTGTGAATGTTAGAGGAATATGGTTAAGTATATGTTTGCAGAAAACACCGATATGCTCCTTCTGTATGACGAAGCACACGACAATGGAAGAGCTGCTCGTCGCCTTTATCACGATTGTTCCCGACAACGTCCGACTCCATCGCAACCCTTTCCCACAGTTACGCAACGGCTTCGAGAAGTGGTATCTTCACCGTCAGCAAGCGTGACCGTGGTGCTCCAAGGAGAGCCCGCATACCAAAATTCGAAGACTGTTCGTGAAAACTGATTAAGTTTCATTTCAGTTTCTTTGATTATTAACGAGTGGAGCTGTAAAACAAGTAAAACGACCTATGTACTGGGTCGCGCCTAATAAATTACTTGCAAAAGCGGCCGCGTAAACAACATATGTTTAAATGTATGTGTCAGGTTGGCATATCATTTTGTTTTTTGAAAGTTATTTATGTGCATGTCTGAGAGAGAGAGAGAGAGAGAGAGAGAGAGAGAGCTAGTTACGATACTGTTAAGCAATCTTTGCTCTTGGTGTGGCACAGTCTTTGCCTCTGTACTGTCTGATACATTCTTAGTGAAGTGTGGTAGGTGATGGATGTATTCAGTAGAACTGTGTTGACTTGTAATTGTATCTGTTTGGATGAAGAAAGGTTTACTGTAAAGGGCAGCAAGGATGAATATGATGTATACATTGGAAGGCGAACAGAAAATTTTGAATAATGTTATTGTTCTTGAAGAGGAGAAGTTTGAGGTAAGATTGCAGCATTGCGCAGCTAATTTGTCGCAATGATTATTGGCAGCTAGTTAGCTTGCTCAGAGATGAGAGAGAGACCACCCCACTTCCCTGAGTCACCCCCCGCCAGTCAGCCCTCACTCTAATCGTTCGTTTCTTTCGTCAGTCGACTCGACTGATGGAGTTATTGAGTAGTTGTACTGTCCTATGTAGCACACGCGTCCGCGGCATCGTATTATATACGTTTCTTTCCGGCACATAGATTGCTAACACATACCTACGATAAAAGTCGCGTCCATTCTAGTAATCTCGCTACGTATTCTGTCTGACATTTGTTCGAGAAAAGTCGCTATTATTATACTGTTTTCTTGTACAGAGGATCTTCGGTACGTAGTGTTATAAATACGGACTATTCACCGAATAGGAAGCTAGTTTCCATTCAGAAGCAGAAATATTGAGACTGAAGAATGGATAAGTAAAAAGTCCTAGTTATAGCAAGTGCAAGTGTGAAGATTAGTCAAGAGTGAGAGCGATCAGTTGAGCGTGATGTACTAATAATAGTAATTCATAGTAATTTCTCGGTGAAAATATTGTTACGAGACTCGTGACAATATTGTTACTAATAACGTAACAGTAGTTTCCCATAGCTAACACGAAAGAGTTGGTATGGGAAACTATTGAAGTGTATATCTCCGGTAATAGCGACTTTCGAGAAGATTCGTAAAAACGCATTGTTACTATGTAGGCCCTCAGTCTATCGCTACAGCAGAAATAAGTTTTTCAACATTGCGGCGTACGAAGACATGGCTGAGGTCACAATGAAGGAAGATCGACTTAATGGCTTAGCTCTGTTGAACACTCACCCTGACATTGATTGTCCTATTGAAGATGTAATTAACCAATTTGCCAGGAAGAATAGGCGCATAGAATTCATTATTTAAGGAAGAGAACCACAATTGTAACATTTTTATATCATAAGGTGGCATTGTCTTGTATATGTGTATAATCAGTTTAAATAAAACTTTCTTAAACTTTGCATGTGACTTGATTATTTTTTATTTCGGTAAAAGTAAGGGTCGCTCAAGATATCTTTAGCACCCCCTCCTTGAGGTTTTTCTGTATCCACCACTGCTTTGTTGAGTAAATATTCAGGTAAGTCTTTAAGTGTGAAAGTCACGGGAAATTTTACTATCTTTTTAAATTTTACTGTCTTTTTGAATACATACTTCATTCTAAAATCGTTGTGTTGGAATATCCTTTGATAGGAATAGTTGCTGTGGCACATACCACTGTTTAAAGGAGGTTTATCAATACGCATTACCACATTTGCTACATATAGTATGCAACAGTTTAGATATTGTTGGGACATTTGATTTAAAAAAGAAAGCTATCTTAGCCGCTGCCAGCTTGCTGTTCGTGCTTTCGAGAGATCTGCAATAATGTTGTTAAGAGGCGAGGTAAATGGAAAGTTTGATTAGCGCCAGATAATTGTTTTAGTTCACTTGCGCATTTAATATAAAGACAAGTAGTATTCAGACCATTTACAGTTCAGTTCAAATTAGGTTTTGTTTAGTCAAAGATTAGCATATGAGTTTAAGATAGATGACAGTTTGTGCGCACATAGTCTTGTTAATACTTAGACTTTTTATAGAATGGGAGGTAAATATGGGATAAATCTCATAGAGAAACATATATCGGGGAGCTTATACTTATAGCACGGAAACGGTAAGTATTCAGTCCCCTCTACAACACGTAGAAGTCTGGAAGGCGAATTTTAGAGCGCCCTGTATCAGTACAAAAGTTAGACTGACTGTGCACGAATGTTCATATGTTCGTTGTCATTCCTTCTTGACGGTGCACGTAGTCCTCCTCCGTTGTTGCTCTATCGTCAGCATCGAGGGTATCGCATGTTTCGGAGCGCGGTTCGAGCAGCGCTCGCCAAGCAGTCGTTCAGTACACTCTTCTTCTAACGTACGTGTTCGGTATGAAGCTTAACTGCTCCTCTGCTTACCACGAAATGAAGCAGTGGTCTAAAGGGTTGGACTCGCATTCTGAATAAGTGAGCTTGAAATCCTCTTTGTCAGAATTAGAGTAATTAAGTTCACGGGTATATCCCTAAACCGCTTAAAGCTGAGTCCATGACGGGTCATTTCGAAAAAGCACGCAGCCTATTTCGTTGCGCATCCGTGCGGACTCCGAGGTTGAACTCACTTCGCGGGTGACAAGGATACTAAATCATAGCTTCCTCAAGTCCTTCTCCTGACCCAGTGTTATGCACTGGTCTGTTTTCACACGTCCGTAATAATGGATGTGCACCCGCAATAAAGTATACTGAGAGTCGTTACTTCGCGGTTTTCACGTTATCGTCGAGAGCTGTGAAACGTTTACGTTCACTGCGAATAGAATATAACGAGAACTCGCTGTGTTTGGGTGTGGGGGGGGGGGAGGCGTAGGAGTTGGTGAGGGGGGGGGGGGACCTGTTCTGCCAGTGACAGCAGCGAGTGGTAACAGTGTGGAGAGCCTGCCGCACACGGCATGCGAATGGCATCGATCTCGTGGCGGATAATCCACTTCGAGGGCCACGCAGGGTCTGTCAGAAAACTCCACTGCAGATGTGCGGACTGAAAATCGAAGCTTTTGGCGCTTCCCTCGCAGGTGGCCACACCATCGCAGGTGGCCACTGCAAACTGAACATTTATACTCTGAACCTCCAGAGATCCACAACAGTACGATTTCATTATTGGTGACTAATAACTGGAAACAATAACTGCTGTAAAATAACTGGGCGTAACCATCCGGATCGACCTAAATTGGAGTGGCCCTGTAAGAAATAAAGGAAATGTTGGAACAGCAGATGCCAGATTGAGATTCATAGTAAGTGATACGTGGTAGTCACTGGAATTAAGGAAAACGTGGAAGGGAGGACCCACCAATATAACTTTCTTTTCACACAATCTGTTTATTTAACAATATATAAACTGTTATTTACTGATGATCGAAGCATTTAACCATAAAATTTTCTTTAACAAAATGAACAAATTTTCAAAATCCTTTTGACCTTAAACCTTAGGTTCAATAAGCTTTTAACCTTTGCAAATGAAAGCTAAAGTGCTGTGTTGCAAAATAGCAAACAAGATGACAATGATTACAAGACGGCCGAACCTACATCCCACCCGTTATCGGTGTTTACTACAGCGCTGGACACAGTCTGCCGTATTAAATGCCCTTCTGCAACACATGAAAACTGTATAAGCAACACTGATGACAAGAGTGATTCAATTACTCGAAACAAATGAGTCAACTTTTAATTTGAAAGCTGTATGTCGAAAGGTTCGGGGTTAAGACGCGGACTTGTGCTTAAAGGTTAAAATGGCTCTATGCACTATGGGACTTAACATCTGAGGTCATCGGTCCCCTAGACTTAGAACTACTTAAATCTAACTAACCTAAGGACACCATACACATCCATGCCCGAGGCAGGATTCATACCTGCCACCGTAGCAGCAGAGCGGTTCCGAACTGACGCACCTAGAACCGCTCGGCCACAGAGGCCGGCGCTTAAAGGTTAAACAGCTTAGCAAACAATATGACAATGAGAAGGCTTACTTCAAAGCAACCAACCTCTTAATTTGAATCGGCAGCCAAGGTGCGGCTCGATCCCAACCCGTCCCTTCCGACAATTTTATTTTGGCTAAGGCCCTGGTGACAATTGGCTGTTAATATTTTCAAAGCTAAACTGATTATCAGGTATTCAGACCGCTCTGAAGGAACGTTTTGAAACATTACTTGTCAACACTTACTACAAAAGAACTCACTCGGCGGAACCACAAGATCCAGCTAAAATACACATGTAATGACCCTGTCTTTCAAACACAGCAATGGGCGGCTTAGCACAACAAATTGTTCAAATTACGACTAATGACTTGTAAATGTAATTACAATCAAAGAACTGAACCGGTTAGCAGCTACATCTAACCACAAAGTCCCTCTTTTGTTTAACGGCAACTGTGGCTTAGTACGATTACTCCGGCTGTATTTACGACCAAGAGCTGATTAATTACAACATTAATGATCGGATACAAACCAGACAGGAAAGGCAATATAAGAGCGGGACAAATTTTCAAACGACAACTAGTGTCTTAGTACAATACTACTGCCTACATTTACGACCAAAGAGCCGACCGTGTGAAACGCTGAGGGTCGGGTACAAACCAGAAAATAATGAGGGCAGGTAGACAAGGAAGCAAACCACCACGATGGTTACAAACTGTTACTACCCTTCATCAGCAAGCAGATCCATGGATCCACGGTGCGTCCCAGCGGTTACTGAGTGATGCCGATGAAAGCCAGTTGGATGAGGGCAGCCAGGCCACGAGCGGCCGTCCGACACGAATGTTGCCGACCAACCGACGGGATGTAGGCCTGCTGCTTGTAGTCGACGCTGACCCCGATGAAGTACTCCCGTACCTTCGCTATGCGCAGGCCCTCCTTGCGCAGCTCGTGGCTTCGGCCGCTCGGACCTCGTGACCACCTCTTGTCGCGTCGCTTCCGTCAATTCACTACCTTCATGACTGCTCTCGGGCCAGGAAACCCCGTATATATATCGGCAAGCAAAGACCTTCTAAGGACACAACCCACAGATACCAACTGTTCCTCATAGATGTTGGATATTGGGCCAGGCAAATGGATGGTAGGGGGAGTAAGGGAGTACTCAGATGGATTACTAGATATAAGGAAAGGCCAAGACGAAGGTACATAGACGACATGCGAAAATTGTTGCAGGAGGAAGATGCGTTCAGCTGAAAGCCATAATGCCAGCAGAGTTCTGGATCAGGCCTTCAACCAATAGTCAATGTCAAAGGGCAGTTGACGGTGGTGACTGCATTTACTGTACCAATTGCTTTTGCGGTCCTATCTCCCCTCTCTTCGCTCCCCATAACGAGCGAGATGGCAAATTAATTTAAAAGAAGACATATACGGGAGGAGTATGGCTGAACTCATAGTAAGATCATCGTGATGAAAATATGTATAGCATATTTTCCATATTTACAAGCTGCAGAGCACAACACAATACAGAAGAAGGTTTCCATTATATGTATAAATCGAGTCTATCGGCTCCCAGAGAATGATCATTCAGTTCCAAATTTCATCCATGTCCACTGGTGAGTCACCTACCTTACCAGTCAGTGATCTTTGATTCGAAGGTGCTATAAGATCTGACCAAGGCATAGCCCCACTTGTAACACTTCCACACTATTAACTAATACGCCTTGCTCTAAATTGTAGCAGTTCTAAATTTCTGCAAAACTGAGCCGTGCGATACCGACAGCAATGTCTCCTAATTGATTTACACGAAGACTTAAATTCGTTTTACCATTTTCTTCTTCTTGTATTCAGTTCTTCATTCATTTTATTGGTCTCTCTATAACTTTATAACAGAGATGGTTATGACGGGGGCATAATAAAAATCAGTAACATATCGTACGTGCTGTTCTTGAATGTAAATAACCGAGTAAATGAAACAATAAATATTTTGCTACAGAATTATAAGCCGCTTTGTTCTATAAGCAAAGCAGATAATTAAATTTCCGAATATTTGAAGGAGTCAAACAAACGTCATTCCCTTCAATACATCATAATTAAAATCGAAATCTGACACTAAAGAAAAAAATTACTCAAACCTTACCTTAAGAAGAAACAGAATACAGCTTCAGCACATTACATGTCACAATGTACTGTACACTTGTACGTGTTAGGGGAGGTTCCCTGTATCGTCCTCTCATTACGATGCAATACTGCTCACGTGCCGCGAATTCTCAGGAATGCCCCCGGATCATCTAGTAAAAGTAGACAATTCTTTAGAATTTGCTGCTCCAAATCTGCACCCATATCAACGTAAGTGCAGTACGCTTTGCTTCTTAGGTGCTGCCAGGGAGAAAGACCCCGAGGATTAACGACATGTCAGCAGATCTTAGAGGTCAAAGTACGCACTCTACACGACCCAATGATCTTCGGCGACATTGAATGTTAGATGTTTTACGTCAGCAGCAAAATATGCCGTATGAAACTGGAACCCAATTACATGCGAATTTAATAGAAAAGATTTCGGTTTGGAATGCGTTTCTATTAATTTCGTATTGAAATCGGTGTAGTCTCGTAACCGTACATTAGAAATTATTTCGCAAACTGCTAGTTTGCGGGCCAATGTTTAGGGAAATTGTTTTTTCTTCAATTAACGTCTACTTTCACTCATGTCATTTTTCCCTATTTAATATGGTGTACTATCTACCTATGTATCTCCCCACCTATCTACCTAATCTATAAACAGGCGTTGGACAAAAAATTAAAACACTGGGGTAAATTTATGCTTGAACACCAAAGTAGGCCGTCCGTTGTGGCCGACCGGTTCTAGGCGCTTCAGTGCGGAACAGCGCTGCTGCTACGGTCGCAGGTTCGAATCCTGCCTCGGGCATGGATGTGTGTGATGTCCGTAGGTTAGTTAGGTTTAAGTAGCTCTAGTCTAGGGGACTGATGACCTCAGATGTTAAGTCCCATAGTGCTTAGAACCATTTTAACCACAAACGTAGATGCTAGTCATGCGCCCACGTAGCGCTGTTGTATTCGAACACAAATGACACCTGTACAATGTTCTCAATACCTTGAAAGTGTCAGCCATGCTCACAACAGTGTTTTGTGTTGTGGTAATTGCATTTCGTCTGTTCTAAATGAATCAGAACCTGGGCTCATTGTTGTTTCTTGTATGGTGAATAATTCCGTAACCAAGGTAGCCCAGTTGTTTGGTGTTTCAAGAGGTACAGTGCTGAAGTTTTCTACTGCGTACAAGGAAAGATGAAAAACATCATCTGCCAAGTCACAACGCGAACGAAACTGTGTGTTGAATGATCGTGACAGATGGTTATTGAAGAGGGTTGTGACGAAATAAGAGAATTACAAGTGCCGAAGTCACTGTAGAACTGAAGTTCCACTAGCGAACCTTGCCAGTACCGAAACATCATAGCTTCAGAAGCGGTGAAGTGAAGGGCGAGCTCGAATTCGAAAACCACTCATCAATTATGCAAATTCCAGTAACAGGCAAACATGGTGCCGAAGTCACAAAGGTAATGGAGCAATGAGAGAATGTCACTTGGTCGGGTGAGTCTTGTTTGACACTGTTTACAATTTCTGGCCGAATTTACGTACCTAGAGTGAAACATTGTGGGGTTGCCGTGACCTTGTTGGTAGCAATATTGTGGTATTCCACGTACCTGCACGGCTAATCTTAAAGGTTCTATTGCTGCCAAGGCTCATTTGACCATTCTGGCTGATCAGGTCAAACAGCTGATAAAATGTTTATTCCCCAACGGTGATCATGTATTACAAGACGACTGTTCACATAGCTTGCATCGTCTAGGACTAATTTTGTGAGCACGTGAATGAATTGTCGCGCCTACCCAGGGCACAACAGTCACCATATCTCATTGTTATTTGGGCTTTGTTGTCTACTTTGGAAAGAAGGGTGCATGATCCCCGTCCGTATCCATCACCATTACCTAAACTAGACACAATTTTGCATCAAGAAAGAGATAGGATTCTCCCGAAAATTATACAGAATGAGTCTTCATCTGTTCCGAGACGACTGGAAGTTGTTTTGAATCCTAACAGGTTTCCTACGCAGTATTAGGTACGGTAATGTGTTGTGCTTTTCGTGTGTCCATATTTTAATTCAGCCAATGGGGTGTCTCTCCTTAGAACCGTCAGGCGCATTTTATTTGTTGTGTATGCATATTTTTTAGTTTCGTTTTCGAAATATCGAAATGTGTAGATGGAGTCAGCCCAAACAAATACAGCTCGTGACGTGTTCCATTCGACGCCGAGTGCCAACGGAAAGCTTCGGTTTGCTTTCAAATACAAGTGAAATGTTTGTAAAGCGGAATTGGATGTGCTCATTAGACAGATCGATCCTAAATTAGTCTACCGCGATGTCGGCTTAGCGCTGTACATTAACAGGGACAGTGTAACTGGAAGAAACAGCAATGCTCAAGCAGCGACTGATTAGCGCTGCTGCATGATGGTAACGCACAACGAGGAGTAGAGCAGCAAACCAGACAGGGTTTGAATCTTCCGGGCGGATAAAATTGTGTGCCGGACCGAGACTCGAACTCGGGACTTTTGCCTTTCGTGGCCAAGTGCTCTACCGTCTCAGCTAACCAAGCACGACTCACGACTGCGTCCTCACAGCTTTACTTCTGCTAATGTCTCGTCTCCTACATTCCAAACTTCTCAGAAGCTCTTCTGCGAAACTTGCAATCCTGGAAGACAGGATATTGCGTAGGCATCAGCGCACACTCCGCTGCAGAGTGAAAATCTCATTCCGGAAACATCCCTCAGACTGTTTCTAAGCCATGTCTCCACAATATCCTTTCTTCCAGGAGTGCTGGTTCTGCAAGGTTCGCAGAAGAGCTTCTGTGAAGTTTGGAAGGTAGGAGACGAGGCACTGGCAGAATTGAAGCTGTGACGAGGAGTCGTGGGTCGTGCTTGGGTATCTCAGATGGTAGAGCACTTGCCCGCGAAAGGCAAAGGTCCCGAGTTCGAGTCTCCGTCTGGCACACAGTTTTAATCTGCTAGGAAGTTTCGTATCAGCGGAAACTCCGCTGCAGAGTGAAAATCTCATTCCAGACAGGGTTTAGTTGCGCAACGAAGACGCGGCGAACAAAGGTTTTATTACGGTTGTAATTACTTACTTACTCCACCTTCCGCGTCTAAAATTCTACCTTGTCATTGCACAAAAACAGATCTTTCGCTGTGCAGGCAAGCTCCATCCGTGGGCTCATGATAAATGTTCAATCGTTTGTTCTTCCAGATTCACACCGGTTATCTTCAGAGTAGCCTCACTTAACGATGTTTACTTTTCATTTTGCGACCCCTGTCCCCAATTTATTCAGTGTTCTCCATGTATCATACTGTAGTTGCTGTCCTTGTTAGATTTCCTCATTGGGATGCTGGTTTGTATTTTGCTGAGTATCCAACTACACAGATAGGCGGCGGGACTCTGGTCGGCCTTCTAGAGGTACTGCCCACTGGACAGAACTCTTCCTTCGCTTAAGACGAGTTGGTAGTGTTTCATGGTTGTACATGGAGTGTTGTGGGTCAATTTGCTGCTTTGTGTCTGTTATTTGCTGGCGCTGCGGTCGCAAGTGGTTCAATTTTTTGTTCAGCTGTAGGCCTCAGGCATTCGGTGATAACCCTTCCAGCCTCATCTAAAGTGACGGCTACTTGTTTGGAGTTGCTAGACGGCTCCCGTATTGATGCCGCATATTTTCCGGCTGCAGAAAGGAGTCACATTGCTGATGATCGAAAATTTCAAGTTGCTCCGAGTGTTGAGTACAATATTGTTTCTTGTACGTATTTGTCCTTTTAGATCAGTGCAGTGTTATTAAATTATGGTGACTCCCAAGTATTGTGTTGTGTTACCATGTTGTAGTCTAACTCCTCTCTATTGTAACTCTCTTCAGGCTTGTCTGTTACCCTTGTGGACTGCGCATAATTGCGTTTTCTCTGGATTACGACGCAGGTGATTTTCTTCTAAGTAGTTCCCCAAGGTATGGAAAGCCCCTGTGAGTTTTCTTTCAACGTCTTCAAATGTTCTTCGTTGGTGGTGTCACATGCATGTAAGAATATCTTGATTACCGGCTGGTGTGGCTGGCCATTTGTGTACAATTGTACAATATAGGGGGAAAAACACTCCTTGTGGTAATCCATTCTTTTGGTTTCTGCATCTGCTTTTCTTCACTCGGAGGGTTCCAGTTAATCGATATCGATAAAACGAATATCACAGTACCCTTCGACACGTAAAATTCTGTTTTAAATGCTATTTTCTTTGCAACGTGGGACAAACTGACTCCGTATGTTTACAGTGAGTTGGATGAAAGACGCGATGGGCAGTACTGATTGTGGCTGACTGCAGCTCCACACTGAAAGAACGTACATCGAAATATTTGCTGAAGCCTGTATTATGCAATAACCAAAAAGTGCAACACACAACACAGAACAGTGGAACGGCCCTCGGACGAAACATGTATCCTTTTACCACATTGAGTTCAGTTGTTTTTGTTAGTGTACATTACTGCACCAATCTGGTCCAATGATTAGGGTAAAATCAACACTGTGACAGTGTACGATCGTGGTATCACGAGAAAACCGAGAAGCCGCCAGCGCCAGCCATCGAGGGCCAAAAATTCGGAAGATAACTTCAACACAAGCCGAAATCGGCAAGTAAACAAATATTATTGCGGTCTGAACTGTTGATTTTAACGTAAAAACCATCATGGCCACTCATGGGTATAGCCACTGTAGACTGTGGGTCCCTCATACCAAAATACTCCATGGTACCCTGAAAAACCTTCGAAAGTCGGTCGGTGGCACTGTATTTCAACTTGTGTATTGTGAGACCCATATGCAGGATTTGTTCATATCAAGGAGAGAATATGGTAGCAGCGAGGACCCCCGTCTACCTGTATTTATTAACAGTAGTATGCAGTTTGTGATCTAGTAATTAGTCGCTGTCTCTAGGTCGCGGGCTCCAGGGTTCGATTCTCTACAGGATCGGAGGTTTCCTTCGCTGGAAGAATGGGTGTCTGTATTGTCCTCATCATTTCACCTCTTCATCGTCGCGGATTTCGCCGAAAAGGCATTAGATGGAAACACTTGCACTACACCATACGATCATTTCTTTTTTATTGACAGTAACTTACAGTTATTATACACAGAAACGCCAAAGAAATTCGTATAGGCACGTGTATTCAAATACTGAGATACGTAAACAGGCAGAATACTGCGCTGCGGTCGAAAACTACTACATAAGAAAAACAAGTGTCTGGCGCAGTTGTTAGATCGGTTACTGCTGCTACAATGGCAGGTTATCAAGATTTAAGTGAGTTTGAAAGTGTTATTATAGACGATGCATGAGTGATGGGACACAGCATCTCCGAGGCAGCGGTGAAGTGGGAATTTTTCCGTATGGCCATTTCACAAGTGTGCCGCGAATATCAGGAATCAGGTAAAACCTCGCTGCGGCCGGAAAAAGATCCTGCAAGAACGGTACAACGACGACTGAATGGAATCGTTTAAGGTAACAGATGTGCAACCCTTCCCCAAATTGCTGCAGATTTCAATGCTGGCCCATCAACAAGTGTCAGCATGAGAACCATTCAACGAAACATCATCGGTATACGCCTTCTCAGCCGAAGGCCCACTCGTGTACCCTTGATAACTACACAACACAAAGCTTTACGACCCGCCTGGAACCGCGAACACCGACATTGGATTGTTAATGACTGGGAAACATGTTGCCTGGTCGAACGAATCTCGTTAGAAATTCTATAGAGCAGCTGGGCATGTACAGGTATGGAAACAAACTCATGAATCGATGGACCCTGCGTATCAGCAGGGAACTGTTCAAGCTGGCGGAGGCTCCGTAATTGTGTGCAGTTGAACTGATATGGGACCCCTGATTCGTCTAAATACGACTCTAGCGGGTGAAACGTACGTAAGCATCCTGTATGATCACCTGCTTCCATTTATGTGCATTGTGCATTCTGACGGACCTGGGCAGTTCCAGCGGAACAATGCGACTCCCCATACGTCCAGAATTGCTACAGAGTGGCTCCAGGATCAGTCTTCTGAGATTAAACACTTCCGCTGTCCACCAAACTCCCGAGACATGAACATTATTGAGCATATCTAGTATGTCAAGCAACGTGATGTTGAGAAGAGATCCCCACCCCCTGTTATTCTTATGGGTTCATGGTGTCTGTTCCATCCAGCTCTACTTCGGACATTAGTCGAGTCTATGCCACGTCATGTTGTGGGCTTCTGAGTGCTCGCGGGGGCCTAAACGGTATTATGCAGGTGTGCCAGTTTCTTTGACTCTTCAGTGTATATACGATTATCCATTAAAATTAGCTGTAATTAGGGGAAAGGTTGCCAATCATTTCAGATACTTCTCCTTCTGATCCTTGATTTCGTTCCTAAAAAAGGGACCATAGTACCTATTAATCGCAGGTTTTCATCTGACTTTGGAATGTTGTAGAGGACATGTTCTGAGTACCTGGCTAGCGGCTTTTCATGTGACGGACCCTCGTTTCTGAGAAAGTAAATGTTTCACTTTCGTAAGTGCCTCCTGTAACTGAAATTTTAACTGTTTTCCATGCACATGAGCGTAGCGCTGCGGCTGAGGTTCATGTCCATGATGCTGGCCGAATAGGTTCAAATCCCGCCCTTGTACCTACTGTTTTCTGTTTAATTTCATTTTACAGAACACCATTGAATAGCATAGTCATGAAAAATTATTAGAAAGTAATCATATTCGCCGTAGAAATTTGAGTTATAACTCAGTCATTATAGCGAAACTTTCATCAAGTGTGTATGCGTTTTGTTACAGTATAGATTACAGAATCGTCTTACTCGCCATCGGTTCCTGTGTTGTAACAGAATTACGGATGGTATCTATCTCAGAAGGAAACGAAACACAAATCTGTAGCACATGACGCACATTTAATGAAAGCCACTCTCTTGCAAGCGCACGGATTTTTCAGATGTGATAGCGGAAAAGACACTTCGTTTGGATTGAAAAAGATTGTTTTTCGCCGAGTAACTTTGATGTGAATCACGCGTATTTCATCCGTCTTGTGAAAGCAGGTGCACTAAACCGATGCAGAATGAAACAAAGTATTTTTAAGGAACCTTCCGTCGATGCGATTTCATTGTTAGTCTTCAGCAAGTCGAGAACATTTTCTATTTTTTCATGAACATTGTAACTGGCCCGAAAAAATAAAATCGAAGGAATGTAAAGGTGGAGTACAATTGGGCGGGATAATTTATACGATGAGATTCATGTTTTCCTTCCATCGCCAAATACTTGATCGTAAAGTGTCTGATCAGTGCGCCATCGCCACGAATCAGTAATTTAAAGAAATTTATCTTGTCCCACCTACGGAAGAACAAAGATTTAAAAAAGTTACTTGCAGCACTTTATATACTTTCCTCATTTCGCGTAGGTCACAATTACATTTTTTCATTTATGAGTCAACTGGTCAACTCTTTTTAACAATCTGCCAAATTTCCCGGTTGGTTCTTGCACACATAAAAATACGCACTGGGATACCTTTGCTGAAGCAGCTGCAGTATACTTATGTTGTGAAGGAACGAATAATCAAGCTGACATCCGTTTTCCCTCCTTGTTCCGAAAAGGAACTGTTTTCGATCGATTGGTACTGGCAGGCGGCTTGATACGTATTAATTATATAATCGATGTCAAAATTAGGAATATGTAATTTCTTCTATATCTGGAATCCGTCCGCAGGTGCTGAAACTTTGTCCATCGTTGCGAACTATTTGGAGCTGTCCAAATATTTGGAATTTTAACTACGAATCACAAACGGGATACACATTTAAAGAAATTGTGCTGTAATGATTGAATAAATAATGGAATTACTACAGCGAAAATGACTATCTTTGAATAATTTTGCATGATAAACTATTTAGTACACTCTGCACGACGAAATTAAAAAGGAAAATCGTACACGAGCAGGGTCTGAAGACGTACGGCCAGCGTAGTCGTCGTGAACCGCAGCCTCTGCGAAACGCCCCCTAGGTCGGAAGGGGTTTAACCTTTACGGATATACGAGGTACGCAAAAGACTTCAGTATCGACTTTCTTTGAAACTAGGGGCCGTCGCATGAGAAGCCATTAGAAAGGTACTCAGGGTAGGTCCTTCTGCAAGGTACCTAAAGCTGGAACTTCCTAGCAGATTACAACTGCACGCCAGACCGAGACTAGAATTCGTGAACTTTGCCTTTCGCGGTCAAGTGCTCTACCATCTGAATTCCCCGAGCACGACTCACGCCCCGTCCTCACAGCTTTACTTCTGCTAGTATCTCGTCTCCTACATTCCAAACTTATCAGAAGCTGTTCTGCGAACCTTGCAGAGCTAGAAATCCTGGAAGACAGGATATTGCGGAGGCATCAGCGCTCACTCCTTTGCACAATGAATATCAAACTCTGGAAACATCCCCCAGACTGTTTCTAAGCCATGTCTCCGCAATATCATCCTTTCCTCCAGGAATGCTAGTTCTACAAGGTTCGCAGAAGAGCTTCTGTGAAATTTGGAAAGTGGGAGACGAGGTACTGGTAGAATTGAAGCTGTGAGGAGGGGTCGTGGGTCGTGCATGGGTATCTCAGATGGTAGAGCACTTGCCCGCGAAAGGCAAAGGTCCCGAGTTCGAGTCTCGGTTCGGCACACAGTTTTAATCTGCCTGTAAGTTTCATATCAGCGCACACTCCGCTGCAAAGTGAAAATCTTATTCTTCCTAAAGCTAATCAAAATCCGTTATTAACAGATCTGGTGGTCCCCTTGTAAGATGAACCATGTTAACAGTAACTGTCCTTGACAGAAAATGTTAATTATATTAAAAAGGAAAACTCTTCGTAATGTTCTGCAAAACAGGCAATACGTTAGGAAGTATTTTTCTTTTCCGTATTATAAACGATGTTTTAAATTCATGACATAAAACTGATTTTCCTCGTAATTATCGAGCCTCTAAACTTGTACCATACACAGGAAATGAAATCTACCATTTCATAGGAATCTCATCCACATCACTTTAACTGAACACAAAAAATCAGGACGATGTACATTTGGCGCTGATAGTGATGGCACGTCATCAGCCATCGGTTTTTAGAGCAGATACCAACAAATACTTCGTGAAACTCATCAATCTTAGGTCAATCTGTTTCCTCTTGTTCATAATCCCTTATACGAGGAGGGTTCATTAAGTAATGCAACAGCTTTTTCTGAAAGAAACTTGGTTTCATTCAGTATTCCAGTACATCGAATTATTCCTCCTCTTTTGGCTACAAAATCCTATTTTCCAACGTAATCTCCTTTCAACGCAACGCCCTTACGCCACCTACTGCAAGCCCACATGGTACCATTCCACTGGTCGATGTCGGAGACAACTTCCTCTGCATCAGTAACCTCCCCATCACCCACATACAGCATAACGCGAAGTACATCCTTCTTTGGTCCAAAACGAGGAAGTCGGAAGCTGCGAAATCCCGGCTGTATGGTCGATGAGGAAGAACAGACCAATGGTGTTTTTTAAGCTCCTTTCGGGGGTGTTTTGACTTGTCTGAGGCCTTGCATCGTCACGGAGAAGGAGAAGTTCGTTTGAATTTTCGTGGCGACGACATCGCTGAAGTCGTTTCTTCAATTTCCTGAGCATACCACAGCTGTGTGCGACGGGCCAACACGCGGGAGATCGGACAGGTCAGCCCGACCTTGTTGCGATTATGACAGACACCTTGCCCAGTGACTCACCGTGCTTTTGTTCCCTTCCAGGTGTCCGTAAACATTCTGCAAGCGGATATGAACATCTGTGATGCTCTGCTTTTCTGCCAAAAGGAACCCAATTACCTCTGCTTGGTACGCACCTCCAGTACAGACCGCATTTTAAAATCTAGCTATACCGCCGCCACCTATCGGAACTTTATGAAACTATTGGGGCTGTCCCACAAAAAATCCTGCATATTTTCAACCGGAACTGACCGAGAAAGAAGCTTTGCATTACTTACTGAACGCCCCACGCATATTCCAATTATAACCAATTTAAACAGTCTTCAAGGAAATTGGAATGTTTCTCGTTTTTCTATTTCCTCCCATCAAACGAACATTAAGCCTCCGATACTTGCTGCGGTGTTAATATTATTGCTCGTTGGGAAACGTAACGCAGCTACACACGCCTTCGCTTATTAGGCACCAGCAGAGATGAAATTGCCAGCAGCAGCTGTTACCCTCAAACGATAATCAATGTCCGTACAGAAAGCAGCTTGCCGGCGGTGAATATTTGAATTCTCCGGTTTAGCAAGGCAATGGTAGTGAAAAATAGTCTCTAGAGGCGTGATATATATTGTTTCATTCAATTAACGTTTTGTGTGCCGCACGACGCTTAATTTGCGAACGATCACGCCGTAAATTCTCTACAAAACTGGACAATTACAGCTAACGATTCTCACTTATTGATGACATACCGCCTATCTCTGCATACATAGAAGTTGATATTATTTTCAGTGCACACAATTATGAGATTTATTTTCTGCCTTTTATCTCTCCGAAGTCATTTAATTTATTGTTCTAGCGTCACCACGGTGAGTGTCACCAATGATCTGTATGGACTGCTGCAGGCTGTCTTTATGTCACACTAAATTGAGAAGTGAACGTATATGTTAATTTCTCCATGCCTCCGACGTGCAGTATAGTGTTCGATTAATGTAAGCTAAATCTGAGACTGCACTCAGAACAATTCACAGATACACGTCACCAGAAGCGAGAGCACGGTAAGAAAGGCAGAAATTGGTCTAAGGAGGACCAGGAATTAAAGACATTAGGAGTCTACAGAGAAGTAACTGAACTAAACTAAGCTTCGTCGGAAAAGGCCTTGAAGGTCCAATATTACCGCCCGGCCGCCGTGTCATCCTCAGGCCACAAATGTCACTGGATGCCGATGTGAAGGGTCATGTGGTCAGCACACCGCTCTCCCGCCCTTTGTCAGTTTTCGTGACGAGAGAAGCTACTTCGCAATCAAGTAGCTCCCCAATTGGCCTCACAAGGGCTGAATGCACCCTGCTTGCCAACAGCGCTCTGGAGACCAGACGGTCATCTATCCAAGTTCTGGCGCAGCCCGACACCGACAGCGCTTAACTTTGGCGATCTGACGGGAACCGGTATTACCACTGGGGCAAGGCCGGTGAAGATGTAAATGCAGAAAGGAAATCCCTCCACGAAAGAGAAGTATAGAAATTTCAAAATATTGAGCTACATCTTCTTCGTAATCGTCGCTTTGGCCTGGGACACTATATGAGTTTTCTACATCTCTCCACCAATCATTTCCGTTCCTGTTTCTTTCGGCTCATTTTTCTTTTCTAATGTCATCGTTGATATCATCCGTCTTGTTCGTGGCCATTCTCGGACGCTTCTGCCCTCCACAGATCCCGAGCATGCTTCCATTCTAATTAGAAGTCCTGTCATATCAATCACCTATTCCTTATCCTTCGGACAATATCAGCTTGTGAGTACAGACATGCCAGTGCCTGGATTTTTTAATATTCTCCATTCCTGTGACTGAGTGTCGCTTTTGGGGCCAAATAGTTTCATTGATATCTTTCTCTCGAATCCAGCAGCCTTTGGTAATCTGTTTTCCTCAATGCAAATGTTTCGGAGGCATATAGTGCTACCGGGAGAATTACACTCTTGTACAGTCTGATTTTAAGACTTCTCGCAAGTGTTCTATTGTACAGCACGTCACATTATCCAAACCATTGTATCCTGCTATGGTCTTGGCCTTAATCTCAATTTCTATTCCATTCTGTTCTGTTCGCTAAAAATGATTCCCAAGTATCTGAATGTGTCTATTCTTTTAAAGGCTACTTCAGCAACAGTCGGTTTGGTACCATAATTTGGTGCTTTGCTCAATTCTGTGTACCGAGTTCTCTCTTCATTAATTTCTATACCTGCCTTCCTTGCAACGTTTCTGTGAGAATTTGTCATGAGCTGCAAGTCCTCTTTGCTACGACTTATTCTAACAACACTGTCCGCATATGCAAGTCGATTTATTTATCGTTATCCAGTTTTACTTTTTGGGGTTCTCTGTCAGACTTTCCGAAAATTAAATTAAAAAGTATTGGAGGTAATGCTTCTCCTTCTCTAAGACCAGTCCTTATTTCAAAACACTCTGATATTCGTGTAGTGATATTCACTCTGCAATAGGTTTTCCTTAAACGCATTTGTACTAATTGTGTTAAGTTTTGTGGAAACAAACTCTTTCAATCCATTGGTGATTGTGGCCGTGTGTAGGCTGTCATAAGCTTCTTCGAACTCATAGCAACGTTATGTTTTCTCGGCTGCGTGTGTGAGCGTACAAAGTTGCTCTATAGTTGATTTGTTATTTCTGAAATCACATCGAGAGTCCCCTAACATTCCTTCTGATATTGGAATCATTCTCATCAGTAAATATTGACACAGAATTTTGTAGCTTACAATAAGGAGTGCAGCCCATCTATAATTATCACTTCCTAGGTGGTCGTTCTTTTATAATATTGGGCAGACTATGGCCATTTTCCTATTATCAGGCAATCTCTCATGTTCCCAAACTTCCTTTAACATCTTCGTAATTATCTTAACCACTACCGATCCATATTCCTTTATTAACTGTCCTGCAATCTGATCTTCGCCGAAAGCGTTATTGTGTTGTGGGAAAGCTATAAACAGAAATATGTAAGTAAATGAAAAACCTTTTTCAGTCAACGTACTAATATTTGTACACTTCAATTTGTATTTCAAAATATTGGATGAAAGACGCAAAGGCGCGTTTCTGCGGAGACCCAAAAAGAATTCCATGATATCAAGCTCCATCAACTGATGAAAACGGAAATGGGGGACATTGCCAAAAGCTGCAACGTCAAAACTTGCGACTTATAATATGGTGAATATGATGATGATGATTGTGATGAAGATGACAGTCTCAAAATAGCTATCGAAAGGTGACGAAGTAATGCTCCTTTAATAGAGTTTGTTCATAAATCTCAAATTCTGAGCAGCTATTACCGAGTCATCAACAAAAGCAAAACGAGGATAATAGAATATAGTCGAATTAAGTCGGGTGATGCTGAGGGAATTAGATTAGGAAATGAGACACTTAAATTAGTAAAGGAGTTTTGCTATTTGGGGAGCAAAATAACTGATGATGGTCGAAGTAGAGAGGATGTAAAATGTAGACTGGCAATGGGAAGGAAAGCGATTCTGAAGAAGAGAAATTTGTTAACATCGAGTATAGATTTAAGTGTCAGGAAGTGGTTTCTGAAAGTGTTTCTATGGAGTGTAGCCATGTATGGAAGTGAAACATGGACGGTAAATAGTTTGGACAAGAAGAGAATAGAAGCTTTCGAAATGTGGTGCTACAGAAGAATGCTCAATTTGCCCGGGCGCCAGCTCCGGTTCGTCGTTCAAACGTTGCTTAACATACTGTAACAAAGCGTCAGTGACAGATGTTCAAATGGCCTATACAAATGGCCGCTGGTCCGGACTAAACTAAAATCTTTTTACCCTATGTACATGGCTCAAATACGAGCCATGCACCAAGACCGCCCCCAACCCCCTCCTCACCACCAAACTGTGTTTCTGCATGCGACCTTTTCAGTCATTGTAGCGATTAGTAGTGTTGAAAATCTGCTGAAGTTACTGAAACCCAGAGAACACCAAATGCTCGATGGATTGCCAGCAGTTCTTGCGCCGACATGCGTGTTTCAGTGATGTTTTACCTCCACGTTTTCTAATATTGTAACTAATTACAATTCAAAATACATATGGGATGTTGAGTACTTGCGATCGGGCCCATTAGACTTCTATCCAAGCATTCCGGGTGTATCAAGTTGGTGTATATTCTCATAGCGTTTTTTTCCGTAACATTAATAAACACAAGAGATACACCTAATAGGGATTTTTGTAATCAATAATATATTCTCCTTCACTATTTACAACAGTCTACCGTCGCTGGTGTAGCTTTCCGATTCCGTGGCTGTAGAAACGACGTGGTTTTGAGGCGGAGAACTCATCGAGCCGTATTCTAATCGCTGTTTTATCCGGAAAGGAAGTTCCTTGAAGACTGTTCGATAGAGAGCGGGAAAGATAAAAATCTGAGGGCGCATATCAGCTGAATAAGGTGGTAACGGAATGACTTCCCATCTCAGCTTGTGTAGAGAGTTTGTTGTCAGTCTAACGGAATGCCGGCGGGCGTTATTGTGGAGTGGCTTCACTTCACGCAGTCATCCTGGTTGTTGTTTTTGGACTGCATGACGTCTTAGTTGTTGACAGCAAACGACAGCAGCGATGATTATACCTCTAGGAAGGAGCTCGTAGTACACCACAATGTTCCACCTGATGCTTTATCTTTTGGGAATACGCTGCCGACCAGGGTGGCCGACCGGTTCTAGGCGCTACAGTCTGGAACCGCACGACCGCTACGGTCGCAGGTTCGAATCCTGCCTCGAGCATGAATGTGTGTGATGTCCTTAGGTTAGTTGGGTTTAAGAAGTTCTAATTTCTAGGGGATTGATGACCTCATAGGTTAAGTCCCATAGTGCTCAGAGCCATTTGAACCATTTGTGAATACCTTCATATCTTCATACGGGGAGTAGCTGCTTTGTTTGGGCTCAGCCGGATCTTTCTCTTCCTTATGTTCGCATAGAGGCATCATGCCCCGTCACCAGTAATGATACAGGGTAGGAATGCTCGGCTGTTCACGAGCCAATTGATTACGAACACAGACGCACATATGGACACATGTTGATTTTGTGATTTCGGCTAATCGCATGCGCTACCCATACCCACGATTTTTGAAACCTCCCCGCTGCATTCAAATGTCTCACTAGCACCAAATGATCACAGTTCATCACATTTTCCTGTTATCGAGTAAGCTGACGTGCATCATCGTGGATTAATATATTCAAACGATGTTCATCAAATCGAGAAAGTCTTCTTGAACGTGAAATGTCACCAATGACGAAAACGGTCTACCTAAAGCGAGAAAACCGTTTACTTCCCGTGTTCTGTCCAGTGGTATTATCCCAATGCACGGTGCAAATGTATCTGGTTGTCTCCGCTTCTGTCATCCCTCCCCTAAAATCCAGCAGCAGTAGATGTAGAAAATGTTCCGATTCCTCCATTTGGCATTCCATTACGAACATAAAAGGTAATCGGTAAGTATACAACCGTAATACCAACATGCAAAACACAAACCCTACGAACTTACGCAGCAGCCTGATACCTCGCACCACTGTATTCCTATAACTGTCGTCCGCGTGTAGCGCCGCCTGCCGTAATGCCCTCGTATTTCTTCTGGAGGAGGCGTGACTTCTCGCTATCTCCCTCGCGACCCCCTATTCCGCGAGGATCACCCCGTAATGTGTGCTCTGCAAATGGCAGTGCCAAACCTCCTTTAGCTGTGAACCTAACATACTCAACAGCACCCTGCATGCAGACAGCCGGCCGCGGTGGTCGTGCGGTTCTAGCGCTGCAGTTCGGAACCGCGGGACTGCTACGGTCGCAGGTTCGAATCCTGCCTCGGGCATGGATGTGTGTGATGTCCTTAGGTTAGTTAGGTTTAGGTAGTTCTAAGTTCTAGGGGACTGATGACCACAGATGTTAAGTCCCATAGTGCTCAGAGCCATTTTTTTGCATGCAGACAATCGCTCTGTGGCTGGAATGTAGATTTCCTAGCAAACAGAATTTAAGTATTTTTCCTTGAAACATATATGCTTCAACAGTCACTTGTAACCAATATTTTATGAGCACATACTGACATCATCATTCGGTTACTTTTATATTGCAATTAAAATGAAATGAGGTTAGTTTACTTCGCTGTGTTTGTCAGTGACGTGATGTGTCGATAAAAGCGCTTGTTCAAGAAGATAATTATGTTATAGTGCGTACGTTAAGTGATGAGCATGATCAGCCCATTTTGTTAGTTGATTTACTTATATTAATGTTGGTAATTTCTTTGTCTGGCAAACATAGTACAGTAACAAGTACATAACAACTCAGAACTTTCACAATCATTTGTCTACATCAATCCAAAGAGTCTTAAAAGCTAAGACAAGTTAGTTTCCATTATTAAAACAATAGTATGCAATGAAGCTGAAACATTTACATCTAGATGTATTTATGTTATGGCATGCACTGTATGGATAGTTGATAAAGACATAAAGACAATTTATTTTTTATTTTTTTAGTGAAATATTCATTCAGCATCGGAGAAGCTTCTAAAGAAGTTAATGTTACTACTTCAATTTTATCATTAAGTGACATGTCTCCATGTTTTGTACCATGAATGAATATTTTGAGTTCTTCATGTAAGTCCATTTGGTGTCCCTTGTCCATTTCATTTAAGACGTGAAGCTCATACGCAGTGCCATGGAGTGGGTGGCCATTGTTTTTTATGTGAGTGGCTATTGCTGATTTATTGTAGTTGCTAGTGCGGTAAGCATTTTTTTTTAATATTGGTTGTATCTTTCTTGGAAGTATCGCCCGGTTTGGCTTACATAGAGGGCTCTGCAGGTGCTACATACTACTTTATAAATGCGGGACTGTGAGTGTTTACCTGTACATGTGTTAATATTGCGTCTCAGAGTGTGTTGCAGTTCGTTATATGTTGTGAAGGCGATGATGATGTTTGTGGTCTGAAACATTTGGTATTGAGTACGAGAATTTTGGCTGCGAATGGAGAGCAAGTAGTTAGTTTATTTTTCATTTTCTGTGTCAAAGTTAGTTTAATACAGTTTTTGGTTTTTGTGTGAGAGTGTCAGTGTGTCATAGTTGCCATTTGTTGTTTCTATCTTTTTTATTGTACTGAGCTCATCAAGATTTGCAAATTTATCCATTGATATACTGCTGACACTGTTAACTAATGCTCTATCTGCAGCATGCTTGTATGTTGTAGGGTGGCAAGATGAACTGTGTATGTTGGTATGTGTTGTTGTTATTTTTCTGTAAAATTCGACGGTGTGTAAATTGTTTTCTTTACTGATGTTAAGCACTAGGAAACTGATGGTGCCATTATTTTCATACTCCATCGTGAAGTTTATATTAGTGTCCTTTTTATCGAATGTATCAAGTATTTATTAATATCACTTACGCCACCACCTACCAGGAGCAATGATCATCAACATAACGTTTATAGCAAATAAATTTATCCGTAGACCTCTATTTTACACGAAGAGGTTTTTGCTCAAGACGTTTAATACATATGTAGGCACTGTACCTGCTATACTTGAACCCACTGCGTAACTTCTATGTCCCATGTACATTTTATTAGTAGGCGTAAAAAGGTTGTAGTTTATTACGAGGGCTGACTGAAAAGGAATGCCTCCACCTTCGTATTTCTTCAACAGCTGGTAGCATTGGTATGCGGCAGGCACTGGCTTGTTCCGTAGCCTCTTCTCTACAGCTCCAGTTGGCGAGACGCCTTAGCATTGAACGATTGTGTTATTATAGTGCAAAGTATGGAACCCTGCGCAGACAGTCGGTCAGTGCGATTTAAGGAAAGTGCAGTTATTGAATTATTGACAGCAGAAGGTGCACCCCAAAGGAGATTCATCAGAGAATGGAAGCAGTTTATGGTTATTGTGATGATGTGAGTCCTGTGCGTCGTTGGGCGAGTACGTTTGAAGATGTTGAGGCGGGAACATCTGATCTGCGTGACAAACAAAGAGCTGGACGGCCTGTGACAGCAACCACCGAGTTTCACAAGCAAAATGTTGACTGTTTCAGGGCGATTGTCGTATCACTCAGAGAGAAATTGCAAGCACAGTCAGCATTTCACAAGGACATGTAAGTTTACATTATTGCTTTGCTTGGCTATAGGAAGATCTATGCACTATGGTTACCCCCGGATGCTAGCTCCTAAAATGAAAGCGCACAGACTTGAAATTTACTAAGAACTCCTCGCGCGTTACTAGAATGAAGGTGACGCCTTTCTCCATTCAATTGCGACAGGAGACAAAACGTGGGTACATCATTACGACCCACAGACGAAACGTCAGTCTATGGAATAACGACACAAAGACTCGCTCCAGCAAAAGAAATTCAAGACGCAGCCCTCAGTTGGAAAAATCATGGCCACAGTGTTCTGGGACGCAGTTGATGTTATTCATGTTGATTTCCTTGATCGTGGAACAACAATAAATTCAAAGTGTTACATCACAACGCTGAGAAATCTGAAACGACGGCTATCAAGGGTCCGAAAGGAAAGGGGAAATGTTTTCCTGCAGCATGACAATGCCAAACCACAGACTTCACGAGCCACCATGGCAGAACTTCACAGACTGAATCTCATCACTGTACGACATCTTCCACACAATCCAGATTTAGCACCGTCTGACTACCATCTGTTCCCGATAGTGAAAGATGATCTGCGGGGATATCATTATGCTTCTGATGAAGACGTTGAGAGGACTGTGAGATGGTGGTAGCAGATACAGAGAGTCGAATTCTTCCGTGACGGCTTCAGAAAACTTGTTCATCGTTGGCAGAAATGTATCCAACTGGCCGGTGATTATGTGGAAAAGTGAATATTGGTAATTAAAGATCGCATTCTATGGATTATTTCTGCGTTTCATTTATTAAAATCCAAACCCAATTAACGAAGGAGGAAGCATTACTTTACATTCAAGGAGGTCCATGAGATGAATAATTTCTGTCATTAATAGCTTTTGGTGTTTTATGAGGTTTGATCTGATTACTTCGAGTGTTTCTGGAATGGATACGTTTGTATATAGGTTTGTGATGTCAAACGATTTTAGATGGACTGAATGGGGGATACTTTGTAGTTATGTATTTCAATTAAAGAAACAGTGTTAACCAACTACACGCATAATATATGCCATGGCACAAATACATCTAGATATAAATATTTCATCTTCATGGCATACCACTGTTTTAACAACAGAAACCTTACCTTACCTTAGCTTTTAAGACTCAATGGACTGATTTAAACAAAAGATTGTGAAAGTTTTAAAGTTGGGGTGTACTGGTTACTGTGTTCTGTGTGTCAGACAACAAAATTACCGAGAAAAATATGAGTAAATGCACAAACGAAGTGCTAATCACGCCTATCACTTAATGTACACACTGTAACATATTTCTCTTCCTGAAGAGGTGTCTTTTACGAGACGAATCTCACTGGCACCCACATCAAAGGAAACTAACCTCACTTCGTTTTCATTACAATGTGAAAGTAACTACGTGCACCTGATGACGGCAGTGTGCTGCTGAAGCGTGACGTACTAGTAAGGTATTAGTAACAGGCGACGGTTGCAGTATGTACAATACTATTTCATAAAAATACACAATACAGTGGCAGCCCTCAAACAACATCCATATAGCAGTGGATATATTTAAGAACTGACATAGAACATCGTTCTCTAGAAGCATCTGTTATATGATGACATCATCAACTTCTATCATGTGTTACAGCTTGTGTCAGCGACATAGGCTACTCCAAGTATATCAACGACACGTCATTAGTCTACACTCAAGTGCCCCCTTCGTTATGTAAAGTAGGTGAGAGGTCTATTAGTTGCATTTAATCCTTCGATCTTTTTACCTTTGGGCAACTCTAAAAGACACTGTATAAGCCATGATGCCGTTAGTACAGTTAGCGGCAGGATTTTTTTTAATCATCATCAGTATTTCGATGTCTGCTTCAGTCGTTCTTCCGTTTCCTCTTTTCTGAGCCGGCCGCTGTGGACGGGCTGTTCGTAGGCGCTTCAGTTCTGAACCGCGCTGATGCTACGGTCGCAGGTTCGAATCCTGCCTCAGGCATGGATGTGTGTGATGTCCTTAGGTTAGTTAAGTTTAATTAGTTTTAAGTCTAGATGACTGATGACGTCAAATGTTCAATCCCACAGTGCTTAGAGCCTTTCGAACCATTTAGCCTTCATTCTGCTATTCGTATTCAATATTTTCTTCGATCCAAGATCCTCGACAAGCCGTTTACAATTTCACTTCCCTGTTTCTCATCTATTGTTCCATGTAATGACAAGGTAGCTTCAGGATGCCATAGCATCATTCCTCCCCTCCCCCCCCCCCCCCCCTCTCAATTTTTTTTCTAGTGTCTGTTCCTTCGCTCTTTATCTGTTACACGGTTACAGAGACTGCCTATGAATTCCGTCCTCAGTAACCGGAGCAGCCGACTTTATTTCTGCTTTACAGCAACAATCGCCAGTACAGCTCCTGAACAACAAAGGGCGCTAGGCCTAGGAGGAAGAATATTCGGACCCTAGTACTTTTTTTTTTTTGTATACCGTGCCACGACTATTCGTATAGGTCTTGCTGATGTTACAGTAATGCGCATGTGGAGCCTCTGGATAGAAGATCGTTGTACGCAGTGATCGTTCAGTTCAATGTGGGGTGAGGTTGGCATGATAACCATCATTACTGAATAGACGTAGAGGCCCCTAAAAACTCGTTCACCGTGGTATCTTGACGCTCAAGGGTTGCAACATGTGCGGACCTTTGCGCGTCGATAGGTCGGTGCCCTCGCCTTTGGCGTGGTCTCAGGAAATAATTTTCTTTCTCTTCTTTTTTTACCATTAGTGTCCATTAACCAGATATCACAAATGGTTGAGTCTATAACGGGTACGTTAACGCAATCGCTAGCATGCCGTGTGACAAAAATGGCAATACAAAGTGTGATTTGGTAGCGCAGTGATACGTGCCATACTAGAGTTCCATATGTTCGGGATTCAAAATCCTGTTTGTCCTAGGATTTTTCGTATAAGTATAGATTCTTTTACCTCTGGTAGTAATACGGAGGATGTCAAGTGGAGTGTACGTGAACTTTAATAACGTCGCGTAACTGGCTGGATTAATCAGTTCAAAGATCGGAGGAAGGCAAGGGTACAACATAGCGAGAGGACCACGCCGTGTGTGGCGATCTTTCTAACCTGAAAGCCGACACGTGATTTTCGTGCAAGATAAATACGATACCAGTACCGTTTTCGCCCTCCTTCCTGTTCCACTTGTGGCTGATGTGCTGATAGCAAGAATATTGACGCCTGTCTGTATAAATACGAATTACTCTTTGTTGTTTTTAGGCGAAACATAGGCTACGAAGGAGAAAGTAATGTATTTCTTGCATCGAATTAGAACGTGGCATTATTACTTTAGGAATAAGATACTCCAAAATGCTCAGCATATATTTTGTAGAGGCTTACAGTGGAGCATTATAATTTCTGTGATGCTCCCGAAGTGACTGAGTGAACTCCTATGGAAGCACGCAATTCTTCATTCAGCGTTATCCATCCCTTCCATGAATCCACGCTGGTAACTGCCCCAGACTGACGTAGCGCTCCTAAGAATTGATCGAACGAGGACGTCCGTCGTGTGGCAATTACACTGTCTTAGGGCTGCGCCGATAAATCACGGTCTAGCACCTGCCTCCCACTCACCTCGATTTATATGGGCGTTCATTCTTAAGTCTCTCCAGATCACAGCTCCTAGACACTTAACTGATAAGAAGAATTCACATGATAATTGACGATACTACAGTCAAATGATATCTGACCTTTGCATTTCTACGCGCTCTGCAGCACAATGATGCTGCCAACAACTGAACCAAATGCTGGTGATGTATAGGAGACTCAGCACAGCGAAACAAGTTTTTAAGGCCGCATGCGTGTCCGATGGAACATTGCATCGTACTTCTTACCAACACAGGCACTGAACATAGTTTTTGCAGGCCTTTATAGGGCCGGCGACCTTCAATTAAAATGTCTTCCCTGTGCGGAAATTACATGATGTGTACGAGTGCACGTACTGTAGACACATGTAAGATTGGGTCTGGTGTGAGTCACGCTCGAATATACGAAGCGGTTAACGTAACCGTTCACGTAAAGCGGGAAATCCTTGTTCGAGTCCCGTTACAGCACGAATTTTTATTGTCGTTCCATTATCACTATAGCGGGAAAGTCAGGTTGGAGTCCCAGTCCAACACGAATTTTCATTGTCACTTCATTATCACTAAAGTGGGAAATCCGGGTTCGAGTTCCGTTGCAGCACGAATTTTCATTGTCATTCCATTATCACTAAAGCGGGAAATCTTTGTTCGAGTCCCATTACAGCACGAATTTTCATTGTCATTTTATTATCACTAAAGCGGAAAATTCGGGTTCGAACCCAGTCCACCATGAATTTTCGTTGTCATTCTATTATCGCGTAAACTTGGAAATCCTGTTAGAGTTCCGGAATTTTCATTGTCATTCCATTATCACTAAAGCGGGAAATCCGTGTTCCAGTCCTGTTACAAAAAAAAAAATGGTTCAAATGGCTCTGAGCACTATGGGACTTAACATCTGAGGTCATCAGTCCCCTAGAACTTAGGACTACTTAAACCTAAATAACCTAAGGACATCACACACATCCATGCCTGAGGCAGGATTCGAACCTGCGACCGTAGTGGTCGCGTGGTTCCGGACTGAAGCGCCTAGAACCGCTCGGCCACACTGGCCGGCTAGTCCCGTTACAGCACGAAATTTCATTGTCATTCCACTGTCACTAAAGGGGGAAAGCCGGATTTGAGTCCCAGTCCAACACGAATTTTCATTGTAATTCTATTATCGCGTAAACCTGGAAATCCTGTTCGAGTTCCAGAATTTTCATTGTCATTCCATTATCACTAAAGCAGGAAGTCCGTTATCGAGTCCCCTTACAGCACGAATTTTCATTGTCATTCCATTATCGCGTAAAGCGGGAAATCCTGTTCGAGTTCCAGAAGTTTCACTATCTTTCCATAATTGTGTAAAGCGGGAAATCCACGTTCGAGTCCAGGTCCAGCACGAATTTTGATTTCCATCATAGCATTATACACATGAAAGTTGTCCGTATTCTAAAATGAGAATACATTTCATGTATCGCTATTTGCAACCTATTCGCCTGCGTACAGTATCGTTCAGAAGCAGACATTTACTTACAGTCTGCGAACACCAGAAGTCCTATCAGTCTTCTCCATGGAACTCCGAAGACAACTTTCACATCCGACGGTGCCGTTATATTGAGAACAACGTACGTACAAACTTCCTCCAATGAGTAGGTACAACCACAATGGAGGGGTATGTGTGGAGAGCAGCAACGTTTTCAACAGTTACAGTCTGGATCACTGACTAATCTGTCCATGTAACAATTAGCCAACATGGCCTTGCTGTACTGGTACATAGAACGGTTGAAGGCAAAGGGAAGCTACGTTCGTTAATTTTTTTCCCAAAGACATGTAGCTCAACTGTGCTGCTTAAAGATGATGGTATGGTAAAAGTATTCTGGAATTAAAATAGTACCCCATTCGTTTCCCCTTGCGACGTAACGAGCTCTTTCGCACATCGACGGCGGTTCTGCAACATAAATTGTCCACCCACCTCGATAGTGCTGAAGATCTGCACACATAACTCCTGACTGCAGCTACTTAAGAGATCTCAGAAAAGCAGTGTTGAAGAAACTGAGATTTCATTACTACACGTCGGAGCCCGCTATAAGTACAAAAAGCTGAACATAGTCTTGTGAACTCTAAAGAATAAATCGGAAATGGGTTGCTGTTCAAATTTCTAAGTTCAAAGGTCCTTTTAAACTTGCATTAGCATTTTTTTATTGCTATTAAGCAAGCTCATCAGCCTACATGTGTTCAAATCATTAAAGTTCC
The DNA here is from genome assembly GCF_021461395.2 of Schistocerca americana. Lineage (NCBI taxonomy): Eukaryota > Metazoa > Arthropoda > Insecta > Orthoptera > Acrididae > Schistocerca > Schistocerca americana. The sequence continues at coordinate 837,026,685 of NC_060121.1, read as the reverse complement.
TGTTCACAGTCCTCGTCACACTCAAACAGCTGGAACTTTTCCTATCCAGTTCCGAAATCATTTACGAGAGTAACACAGTCAATAAACTTCTATTTAATTTCGCACTCGGCATTCAGTGGATGTCTTTAAATAAAGCTTTTGCTCGCCATAAATACTCAGTAAAAAGAATTTACTTAGTACCGCCACGATTTTAGTTCAAAGTTTACACACGCGATTTTCTCCAGAACAAAATATCTCTCGACTCTTAAAATTTCACAAATAATTAATGGTAAACACCAGCTACCTTTATCACTGTACCGAAACGCGAAAGTCACAATATCACTTCATTTTGCACATAATGCATTCGGACACTTTCACTATGAACGGTTCCTTCGAAAGCTAGTCCACCACTTCCTTCTTCTCTCTCTGCCTCTACCAGCCCCTCTATCTCATGCGTTAGGTGGCAAATCGTCTCACTTTTTATCGGCTGTACAGAATTACGCCCAATCAGAACTGACTTTCAGGGCGCGGCTCAAGCCAAAATCTAGCAAGAACCAACCACTGATCTCAGCTCATTGACGTCATTAAAATAAGCAACTCAAAACTTTCTTGTTAAACAAATAAAATGAAATAAACTTTAAGCTGTACTTTACGTCTGGAATTTAACTATATAGCCTAGCAGCGAACGTTCTGGCGGTCTCTTACATATTCAAACATACTTGGACATCCGTCATCCACTAGTAGGGGAACCGCTGGTGGACTGGTTCCCACGATACAAAGCTGGAACACTTGCAAGTTCCCATTGAGAATTACAAACTGAAAATTTAATATTGGCGAATGTCCCACATACACTCACACAAGTACTATCTTTCACACTCACCCTAACACAAAACATAAATCTCTACTTGAAATTCTTAAAGTTATTACTACAGCAAAATTACGAAAGGTTTTCTAAAATGAGAACTTTCCAAATTCGAATCTAAACACTGAAGGTGCTATCATAGCTTTTCAAATAGTCACAGTTGGTGAACTATTAAAAATATATATATATATATATATATATATATATATATATATATATATATATATATATTGATTTAGTTTTTTAAGTGTCGGATAATGACGTTTTTTACTGACTTTTCTTTTTTTTGTAACTTTCAAATTATGACAGTTATTGACTTCAGATTTTGACAGATTGTTCCTTTACACAACAGAAGGTTATGTACCTAATATAAAGTTCCTCAGGCTATTTCTAGATCAGCTATTAACGTTTGTAGTTCCAGAGAATGTAACTACTCTGTAAGCGCCTCTCCGCTACTTTCACACGCTGCAGTCACGCCATATGGCCATGATGCACGTATGCGGGATAACCTAAGAAGAATGTTCCTGTCAGTAAGAACTAGCATGGCAAACTGTATGAAACCAGTCTTTGCGCTGAAGATAGGGTGACCTATTAGCAGTCTTAAATAAAGCTTTCACAAGTCTAAATTCAAGGAAACATGAACGTTTTATACCACTAAGTGTGAAAAAACTGCTGAATGATTGTGATGACCAGTCTGTTAAGAAATTTGACATAGCAGTATCAACGTTTTATGATGCTTCAGTAGACTATTTATCCGCATGGTTACAGGGAATAGTTGAGTTGGCTGTATTCTCATGGATGATGCCCACAGAACCACCAGAATGGTCAGTAGTTGAAATTTAATGTGGCTAAATGAAAAGGGCATTCCAGTAAATGACAGCCTCTTATTTGATGAAATAGTTCAAATACAGTCATTTGTAAAACAACAAGTGGAAACAGACAGCGAACAATGGAATCAGTTGATGGCACATGAAAAATGGTGTAGGTTTTTCAGATCTTGCAGTGTAATGAACTGTTCAGAGAATCGCTTAATATAGCGTAGTACTTCACTCCCTGCCCACAATGCAAACGTAGAAAGAGTTTTCAGCTTACTTTCGTCACAGTGGACAGATGAGCGGGATAGATTTACGGTGAGGAGCGTTAAGTGTATTTTACTGAACTGTTTAAACTTAAGTAAATACAGTTGCACTGACTTCTATTCATATCTATTAGGCAAACCTGAGTTGCTGAATGAAATTTCATCTTCGAAGAAATATGATTGCAGTGTGGAATCCACAAAACCATAAATTTCTTGTGTTCAGTAACAACTTTTTTTGTAGTGATTGTTACTGAATTGCTTTTTTACATTCTGTGTTATAAATGTTACATTTCTTAATAAGTATATTTCTTAAAACTTGAAATGTACTTCTTTCCAGTCTTTCCATTCTTTGTTTGGTTTTGTACACACACACACACACACACACACACACACACACACACACACACACAAATGTCAGTGAAGGCTATATTTGCAGAGGAAGAAGAAATGTTAGCATTAAAAGTGATATTTAACGAGAAATAAAAATTGTCCCACTTTTTGGACAAGAAAATGTATGAAAGTCCCACTTTTGTCCGAAGAGAATATGGTCACTCTACCTGAAGACCACATAAATAAGCACTCACTTCTGTTTCCTAGCTCGTCTTCAGACATGCCGGATATATGATCGAGAATTCTGTTCTGCTAGATGGCTGTGTGGAATTAAATCTCGTCGGGAAGTCAACAATCACGGCACTTAGCTGGACTCCACTGTCTGTATCCTCCAACACGTCATTAACTGAATAAATAAAGCTGGACTTCATCGATTGGTATAGGCGGAAATAATTGTGATTCCGATACTGTAAATGGTAGTTTCTTAGAAAAGTCATAATATTTCAACATGAGTTCCATAATTATCCATCTTATTGACCACAGAGAGATAGGTCAATGCTCGGTAGCATCTGTACTGTGACTCTTCTCGTAAACTGAAATTTTAAAGTCACATCGCTGCTCTTTGTTGTTTCAGTGTGCGAAGATGTGTTGTTGTGAGGAGAGCTACCAGCTCTTTCATACACTTGGTATAGAATCCAGTGGGTACCCCATCAGATTCTGTGGGCCTTCTCTTGTCAAGCGACTCAAATTGATTTTCAGTTCCACCATCACTTATCTCTGGCGTTTACGCGTACGTGCGAAAGTCGAACGTACAGTCTTCGTCGTGATTTATTTTCTGCAAAGTAATTTCGGAAGACTGCTTTAATCAAAATCAAGTTGCATGTGGATGGGCCACTAGGTCCATTAATGATATTAAGCAGAATAAAAACTGTTTTGACTTTCTTTTCGACAAGTCACGAAGTAAACCATCGAACACTTCACGCAGTGTTGTTCTTGCGCTTGATTCGACTGTCCTCTGGTATTGCTTGTACCACGGTCTCGGCTTTGTTTGAAACCAACTAGCAATTGTCGTAGTAAGCTTGAACTGTAAGAATCGCTCCTCATTTTTCCTCATGTTTAACAACACAAACGTATCTGGCACATGGACAATAACGGTATGAGTTTGTGGAGAAGATTTTGTACGTTCTAGTCCTCAGAGCTGAAACTTTGCTGCTGATTGGTCATTCAGTTTTTCATAGTTCGTTTTCTAATCACTGATGCTAATCAGAAATATGATATCGTAGCGTGTGTGCATGTATATATATGTGTGTGTGTGTACGTGTGTGTGTGTGTGTGTGTGAGAGAGAGAGAGAGAGAGAGAGAGAGAGAGAGAGAGGGACAGTGAGAGAGAGAGAGAGAGAGAGAGAGAGAGAGAGAGAGGGACAGAGAGACAATTCTTCTTCGAGATAGTCCAAACAGGTGCCAAAAGGCTGTTTCCTAAGAAACGTTAAAAAAGGTTGTAAATAACGCTTTCTGGCATCTGTTTCGAACATTTTAAGCGGGAGACGTCTTCCACTTACACACTTCGGCAACACGGGTTTATACAAACGACAGCATAATTTAACCAAGTGCATAATTGCAGTCATGAATGGCGTCTTTCTATACTTTATGCTGTTATCCTAGTTTAATTTCAAACTCGTCCTGTAATCCAGTAACAGAGAAATAAGTCAGCCATCCCGTTTAACCCAATTATTATCATCAGAAATGTCCCAATAACAATTAGCACGATTGCACAGCAGAGGCAAGGAACGACATAATCACACCACTGTTCCGATAACATGACTTACGAACTACTTAAAAATGCACGTAAAATTGCTTTTTTCTATTTTCTATTGCAGAAAAGTGTTGGTTCGATATAAAGAAGAAAGATTTGCTCGTAGCCACAATAAACTAAACTTAACAAATACGTAGACATATTTCTTCTCAAAATATATTTGGGTGATACTGCTCTGCACTCAATCAACGACCAAATATCTGAAGTTTCGATTTCAATTGTCTGGGGTTTATTTCCATTTATTGTAGCGCATTGTACTGATTTAATCACAAAACCTCAAACAAATGCATTTATTTATGGGAGTATAGGTAATTCTTCAGGTCTCAAACTAATTCAGAACGACGTCGTTGAATTACAAATAAACAGAAAGGAACACTAATACTCGTTTATAATTTCTTCATCAAACCCATTTGCATTGTAACAAGTACACATTTAGCTGGTCGCTATGTTTATGTATTTGTCCGTTTTAGCGGATTAACATGTGACAAGTACTACCACTAAATGGGGAGTTACGTTTTTCTCTAATAAAACACAGCACAATAAAAAATTCTAGGGTTTGCAGCCTCTCCGTTATAAGGCAGCGCTGCTGGCTGTGAACGTCCCTAATGTTCTCTTCCTCACCAAATACGGTAAAGTTTTCGTCCCGCGTCTGTCGCGTGCGCTTCGACCTCGTGGTAGCCGGGTCCCAGGCTGTGCTGAGCAGCAGACCACCGTTGATGGTGTTTTCACATATTTTTATTTCTATAGCTTCTTTTATAGCGTTATCCCAAAATCCCTTCGTCCTCATAAAGACAGATGCTTCGTCGAATCATATTTCCTGTATGGCAGCCAGTGACCAATTGGACGGCGTGGCGATGGGAAGTTCCGATAATTTTGTCACCTGGCCTCATTGAGTAAAAACACTGGGTGAATTCTTAGAACACGCGAACAGCATTCACGACTACGTTAGATTTAGGATGGAAATAGAGATAGATGGCGCACTGCCCTTTTTTGACGTCTTCAATCACCGGAAAAGTAATGGGCACCTGAACCACAATGTATACAGGAAACCTACATACCCGAATCGGTATACGCACGCTCTCAGCCACCACCATCCGGCTCAAAAACGTAGCGTTCTGAGCACCTTCGTCAATTGTGCTGCATGTCCGAGAAGATTTTGTTAATTCATATCGCAGCCAGACCATGCATTGATAAAAAAAAACACAGTATACTTTTCATTCTGTGATAAGTGACTAAGGCCATGCACAAAATACCTATAATACCTTTAATATTTTAATCATGAAATAATTTGCTGCGGCTCAGAGAGACGCCAAAGTTGCAAAGTTGAGATGCCTGGTAGGCCGTTATAATTTTTTTTACTTTATTTTTGTTTCTTTTGTGAAGCTTCAAAATGTAGACTCTTTGTACTCATGTAAGTATCCCGAATTCTACGCATTTGAAACTTCGCCGAAATTACTGCTCGCTGTCATGATAAGGGTTTCGCCTGTATTTCCGACGACTATTGGACGTATTTACATAATCTTTCCGTCTTGGAATGTTGTCGACACCTTGCATTCTGCACTTTCATTTCATCTGATTATCCAGCTGGAGGACATACTGAAGTAACATTTCATTACGTTTATTTTTGTTAAGTTGAGCCATGCTGGGCCTTCTTAATTACGTGCCTGTCATGCGAATTAAAACAAATGGTTTGGCTGCGTTATGCCATATTAAACTTTATTGCACTCCAATTCAGTTCCAAGAGTGTGTTTCCCTTCCATAAACTGATACTTGTATTGCGCAAGATTAATTTCATTTCCGTTGCTTGCTGAATAAACAGAGCATTTTTATTCAATTTAGAATTACCGTTCATCGAATGAGATTTTTTTCACCTTCTATTAAAAGCAATTATTAAATTTCACAAGTTGTGTCTGGGCAGTTTTTTGGCATTAATCAGCAGAGCTTGGTGTAAATGCGTGCAGTTCGACCCTCAGATACAGACTGCGAGCCATGTTAATTCAGTAGAATCACTGACTTACCCAATGCCTTGTGCTTGCTCGTAAAGTACTTATTTCGCAGTGATTTCCTTCTAGTTTAAGCATTCCAGAGGGGTAAGCTTACAACTTAACACTAAAAAAGTATCATCTTTTATTTGAGATTGTTACATCAGCAGGCGTACGACTCGGAAGGCGTGTGGCTACAGAGAAAATTTTACTCTGTCAGCAGCAGCGAAAAAAATAAATACGAAAAATCTCTTTACAATGTAAAGAAGGTGACCTCGTCACAGAACAAATTTCAGATTCCATAAGTAAATGGCTTTAGTGGAGAGCCTAAGCCAAAGAGTATAAGAATGAAATTTTTAGCAACCAGAGCGGCTGCTCATCAAACCAGTCAAATACAAATCTGATACAAAATAAATTACAATTTTAATCTAACATGAAAATTCCTCTATTAAAAAGATAATGGAAATGGAGAGCTTTGATCTCGAGACACTGCTCTCCGCAATTTACCAAACTGCGATACACGTGTAGCAAATCTGCCAGAAGACGGGTAGTAACAGCGTTTCCATTGTTAAACTGTAGCTCGATGTGTAGCGATTATCTGGATACACGTGGCACTTCAGTCAGACCCAGTGGAACAGAGATCGGCATTTCGTAGTGCTCAAGTGATTTTACTTTCTTTACTGGCTTCCCTCCGCCAACTGAGCCCCCATGCACTCGCGCCATTGTTGAAACGCCAAGCCCGTTTTGTTGCAAATATCCATTCAGCGGTTCAGCTGCTTGCTGTTTGGGATCCATTGTCACGAATTACTGCAAACATTATCTTCAGACCAGTTCCATATTGGATATCTTACAACATGCTACAAGTGGAATACAAGGCGCTCTTCATGATGGTAAAGTGTTCTAATTATGGATTCTGCAATTACCACGTTTTGTACGTTAACGGCTTTTATGTCAGTTAATCTTCAGAATTAAAAACCGCATGGTAATTTTAAATAGTTTTGTTCGCTTTCGATCCACAGTCATTAAAATACCGATTTTAGAAGCAATGGTTCCGCTCAGGCTGTAGTCTGATACACGGGCTTCATTGGGCCTGGCAGTTACCACCGAACAGTCATAATGGAATATGTGTATGGAGAAGACACAGACGATACGTAAGAGGGGATGAACAAACTTCTATAGAGTGGTAACTACCTTGGTCAGTCAATCATAAAAAAACAATGAAACTACTACTTTCATGTACATGTGATCATGTACAGAATATGAGAAGAAATTTTCATGTTTTCAGATATAATTACGTTTCGCCATCACTATGGCGCCATTCTTTCAAATAACGCTTGATTTTCAATGTAGGAGAGGAACTTTAAATCGAAAATTTTAGGTTAGGCTTTACCGTGACTGTTTTTGACATTATATAAAACAAAAATTTACTGTTACCAGCAACTGTTTAATTATCTCCACGACGCCTTTCGCAAGTTTAAACCCCATCATCAGACCAATTTATATTTATTAGTATGACGTGTGTGTGTGTGTGTGTATGTGTGTTTTGCGTTACGATTTTTTGGAGGAACTTGTGGCACTATCTCCAGTGGTCACAGATTCCTTTCACTGCCGTAACACATCACTTGTATATTGTCATATTTTGTATCCAAATATGGCGTTGGAAAAAAGTTTTCTTCCTCCACGCCATATTTGTTTACAAATATGACAGTATACATGTGATGTGTTACGGCAGTGAAAGGAACCTGTGACCACTGGAGATAGTGTCACAAGTTCCTCCAAAAAATCGTAACACAAAACACACATACACATGTCGCACTAACAAATGTAAATCGACCTGATGATAGAGGCTGAAACTTTTGAAACGCGCCTTGGAGATAAATAAACAGTGACTGGTAACAGAAAACTTGTTGTTCCATTTAATACAGGAGAGTATTTGTAGATTGGTAATCTCGGGTTTCGATGATTATTTATAAATACTATGTCGACGGATGCGGTATTACTACCACTCATTTTGTACCCATTTATTTACGAGGGTTCTTCAAAAGTAAGTTATGCATTATTCTGGCTGGCAAGTAACTTGTATTGAATGCTGCACTACAGCGCAAAGTGACACAGATGCCTGATACTATTTCTCAACATAGCCACAAATTGCCCGTAAATAACAATAGGAACATTATATTAGTCGTTCAGTTCATCGACGATAGAAATCTCGCAGGTGGCAGAGCAAACACCACATATACATAACTAAGGGAGGACGAGCAAGATATCTTCAGTGTGGATGCACACCAGGCTCGAACTAGTACGGGAATCGGCGAAATGCCGCGAGTAATGAGGGTAATGGACGAGGGGGCATTTCACCGGTAGTGTGTGGATTAGTTGAGAATTTGGGTCTGACGGGCCCCGCATAGATAGTTGGTGCAGTTGCTATAACCACTGTGTCAGGGTGGCTCAGTGGTCAGAACGTCTGCCTAGTAAGCAGTAAACTCGAGTGCAAATCCCGCTCCAGCACACATTTACAACTTTCCCCATTGATTTAAATCAGTGCCCACTCGTAACCACTGTCTGTTACTCCTTTGTGTCTTAATCGATTACATTGGCCATAGTCTTCAGAAACTAACCTTATCAAACCTGATACAACACTGTTCAACATATTTTTTGATAATATCTTTAATTAGCATCTTGAAGTAACTGAGGTATTTCAGTTCAAGTACTGAGCCAAAGCGGTTAACTAGCTTCACCTAAAACCTAATGTTAATTAATTTTAATCGATTACAACATTAATACAATCAAATGTGATCAGCTGGCAAACATAGCAACAAAATTTTGTTCGATTTATACGTCTGACGTTTTTGTTGTGATATTTTACGATCTTAGTACTTCTGTCGTTACATCAGTCTGGTTCAGTCAACGTGTTAAGGCCCTAGTAAAAGACCAAACAATTTACGAACTTCCAGCATGTTAGAGTAGCTTGAGTCAACAACTTCATTAATCAGTAGAACGAAAAACCAGTCAAAGCTGCAAACTTTTACTTTTTATTCATTCGATGACTAGTTTCGTACCTAGAATCATTTTCAAATCATCATTCCAACTTTGTTATGATCTAAAAATGGGTCTCGTCCCGAAACTAGTCATCGAATGAATGAAAAGTAAAAATTTGCAAGTTGGGCTGGTTTGTCGTTCTGCTGACCAAACAATTTACCAAACACTAAGGTGTTTGCCAAGCATTTGACTGTATGCGGTGCTGCCTGATGTGTTTGTCAAGCATAGATCATGTCTGATACATTTGTGAGAAATTTTGATTAACGGAAGGTTTCACAAGAAGGCGGACGTTGTTTGTGTTTATGTTTCGCCGCGTATGTTTAGTGAAAAACAGTTTTATTGCAATTTATGTCGTTGTATCGTGAGCTTCCACAACTATGAAAGCGATTAAGGATTAAAATAAAATAGAACTGGCAATTACCAAAATGGTAGAGGTGTCATATCTTTTCCAGCTATATATTAAGCAGGAGGAAGTTATGAACAAAATAAATATTCTACACATAACATACAAGCGGCAGTGAAATGAAATTAATAACTCGAATTTCTCCGGTTCTTCCGCTGACGATGTGAGCTATATATTCCCCGCTATGTATTTTAATGAGAACCAAGTAGAAGAGAATAAATTTTTCCATACTTGTTTCTTATTTTTCAGTGTGAGGGCGTAGTAACTGTAACAAGTTGTTAAAAGTTATCATCAGCTACTGAGTGTAACATTGCCATGAACAGTTTTTCGTGTGTATATTTCTCTCTCATTTTTCACTATTCCCATGTTGTTTTTTTCTTCTTTAAATACAGTGCTGGAGGCCATGTTATAAATGCTTTTTCTGCATTTATAGCCATTCCCACTAGTGTGCATACAACATACAGTAAAAGAGTCTCCTTCAAAACTAATGTTAAATTGACAAGCTCTGTTGGTTCTCGTACGTATACGGGCTTGTTTGATACATCCGTGGCTGGATAGAAGTGCATTGACAGACAAGTTAACTCTTTTTTGAGTGTCTTACCAAGTTATTAAAAGTTTCATTGTCCATTCGAAGGTCGTTGATGTAATCTTTGCGTTCTGAAAGTAAGATTTCCTTTGGCAGTCTTTCATCGATTAATCTCTCATTTTAAGCTGTTCCCTGGACCAGAGTGTCTGCTTTTGTGGTCATTCTGACTACTGTCACAATATTCAGCAATACGGACACCGTCTGCTTTAAAGTGATGTTAATCTGAATAAGTTTGTTTTTACGTATACGGGCTTGTTTGACACATCCGTGGCTAGATAAGAGCGAATTTGACAAAGAAGTTAGCTCGATTACGGGACCCTCTTTACACGGGATTTGATGCGAAGACAACCGACAATCTGTGGAGGAATCTGATTTTTGTATTTATATTTCAAATAATCCTTAATATTGGTCTTCAGCGTATTTGAAACTATAGACTACACAATTCAACTTAAATTATTTGTTTTAAATCTGAAGAATCGCTTATTTGACTCCATAACAGTGGTGTCTCAAGCCATCAACACAAGAGAACGACTCTTAGCAGAAAGAGAAGCAGTGGTACAGACTTTTCGATAGAATGATCAGTGACGGGCGGTAGTGGTTGGTCTCGCTGCTGTAGCTGTGTATCTGTCCACATGGCACAGTATTTTCTCTTTGCATTATGCTGTGTTGCCAACACTGATGCTAGCCATATTGGTGTGCAACACATACTGGATGTTGGTAACAAACACAGACTCATAAGGTTTTTTTGCTATTTATTCAAACATCAGAATCATTTCATACACCAGCACAAGCCGTGTACTTCTAACTCTGGACAAAACGACATCCACTGAGATAAGTATAATGCTGTCATTTACAACTGAAACACCAGGAAAGATAGAAAATGCTGAATTTTTTCCAATTGTGTGTGTGTATGGAACAATAGACCTAAGAACGATACGTAATTAAATTTACAGGTGGTTTTGGGGCTATAGGTGATGTGAAACTTGTTACTGATGGCAGCGCAATGGTTTTTACTCTGCTCGGCGTCGGGTCGAACGGAGCTTGGTATGAGCAGATATGAATTCGTCATTTCATGCTGCTTCGATTCCGTGCCATGATCAGTCGTAGAAGCAGGCGAGTAGTGTCACGTCAAACGTTCCAAAACCATGACCAAAAGTTTTAAATGGTTAAGAGATATGGACTATATGCTGAACGGGGCAACAGTCGAAGACGCACTATATGGGGGTAGGTCAGACCAGCCCAGGTCATACGCGATCATGAGTTACCTTGTTGAAAGGGAACGCCACGGAGACATCGCATTTAGGGCAACGCCATCGGTCTTAACACGTCACAAATATAGCGCCTGCAGACCACATTATCGTCTTTGCGAGACAGGCGTGTTCGTAATTGTACCCAATGGCACTCGGTACCATTCCAAGTGGTTGACTCTTGACGCGATGATAGCAATCTGGCGACGTTCGTTCTCCTTGTAGCCTTCATCTATGTCTACAACTACATGACTACTCTGCAATTCACAGCTGCCTGGAAGAGCGTCCAATGAACCACCTTCCAGCTATTTCTCTACCGTCAAGTGTTCGAATCCCGGCCTTGTACACATCTTAGCTCGTCGCCGCTGATTCCGCTTAATGTCCCGTTGCAGCTGACAACAGTGATCCCCCGTCGCTTTACATAAAATATTTCCACATTCTGAGGAGAAAGTTGGCGGTTCAGATACCATGACAAGGCCCTGCCACAACGGAAAACGCCTTTGTTTTAATGACTGCCACCCCAAATCGCATGTCATGTCCGTGGTGCTCTCTTTCCTATTCCCTATTCCGTGAAAGTGCAAAACGAACGGCCTTTCTCTTTAGCTTTTCGATGTCCTCCGTCGATCCTATCTATGTGGATCCCACACTGCATATAAATAATCCAGAAGAGGGTGGACAAGTGTAGTGTAAGTAGCCTCTTTTAACAGTCGTGTTGCACGTTCTAAGTGTTCCGCCAATAAATCGCAGTCTTTGGTTTGCTTTACTCACAACATAATCTATGTGATCATGCAAGATGAAGTCATTTGTAACTGTAATAACTAAGTATTTGTTGAATTTACAATCTTTAGGTTTATGTGATTTGTCACGTAATCGAAATTTAGCGGATTCGTTTTAGCAATCATGACTTCATACTCTTCGGTATTTGGAATTTTCGAACCATACGAAAATATTGTTTAAATCGTGTTGCTTTTTGCTTTTATCATCTGATAACTATATACCACGATAAATGGCAGCATCAATAGCAAACCGTCTAAATGGGACCCTCAGATTGTTTCGTAGATCAGGAACAGCAGAGGGCTCAAAACACTTCTTTGACGAACGCCGGTTATCACCTCTATTTTACCCGATGACTTCCCGTGAATTACTACGAACTGTGATCTTTCTCACAGGAAATCACTAATCAAGTCACGCAACTGAGACGACACTCTATAAGCACGTGATATGATTAGAAACCGCTTGTCACGAACGGTGTCACTGGCCTTCCGGAAATCTAGAAATACGGAATAAATTTGAAATCCCCTATGGGTAACAGTCGTTACTTCGCGAGAATAAGGAGCTAGTTCTGTTTCACTAGAAGACTATTTTCTGTTTTCGTGTTACCCGTTTTGTCAGTGAATCGTTTTCTTCGATATAACTCTTAACGTTCGAACACAGAGTATGTTCCAAAATCGTACTGCAAATCGACGTTACGATGCGGGTCATATGCAGATACGTTCATCGAGATGGTCCATGCAGAACCAGATCTCCTCTGAAAAGACGGTGTGATGGCACTCCAATGATCATCGTTGTCGTTGGGATTACAGCAATTGGAGCGTATGCACTGAAATGATAATCGTTTGGAAAGCTAATAAGCTTGTTGTTCACATCTTGTTCGTTTGAGATTTACTTTTAGGTGTCAAAATTTCTGTGGTCAGCGGTGTATACTGATAAGAGAAGTAATTCAAAAGCCAAGATCACTTAAATACTGTTTACTGGATAACCGATTTCAACATACTAAAGGTGCCATCATGATCCTGTCAACAGTATTTAAGCGATCTTGGCTTTTGAATTATTTCTACAACAGAGTGATCGCCCCACTATGCACAATGTGTTTACTGCAAAATAATGATAAGAGTTGTTGTATTCAGTATCTTCTAATAGAATCTCGACTGAAGGCCAGAAAATAAGTACAAGTAGCTCTTAATATCACAATGTTATAAGTACCCAGAAGAATTATATCGACAACCATCTCACCGTTGTAGGTGCAGTATGTTGATAATAAATAAATACTTTCTATTGTTTTTGTCTTCTATTCAAACCTCAATAACATGTAAGGTTTGTAGGCAACTGTCGGCTTGGAATCGCGGACGAAATAGCTCCAAGATAAGTGTATCTGCAGGAGTTGTGGATTTGGGTACCTGCTAATGTGGACTCGACTAAGTAAGAAAATCCCTGTAGGTAGATCTCAATAACATGACCCGATCGAACACTCAAAAGAATCCTGTGAATCATTATTGAAAGTGGGTGATGTCAGAACAACAGGAGTCAAGGAGCCTCTGAACATGGTGAAGAAACGGCGTCATAAAACTGCCGAAAGGTGTTTCAATGTTTAGAGAAGCAGTTGGTGTAAAACAACCATTGATAACACTTTATGAACTTGAAAGAAGGATGTTGGCGTCAAAAACATATTTTTTTTCTACGTGGAACGTCTTGTGGCACTGCTCGAAAGTTCTGTATAGCATTTTGCTTTCTGCGCTGTTAAGCTGAGTTGACTAAATACTGACTGAAACAGCATCGATGTTTACAGCAAGGTGACAGAAGTCAAGGGATACCTCCTAATATCGTGTCGCGCCTCCTTTGGCCAAGGGTAGTGAACCAGCTCAATCTGGCAACGACTCAAGAAGTCGTTGGAAGTCCCCTGCTGATATATTGAGCCAAGCTGCATGTGTAGCCTTCCCTGATTGCGAAAGTGTAGCCAGTGCAGGATTTTCTGCACGCACTGACCTCTCGATTGTGTCCCACAAATGTTCGATGGAATTCATATAGCGCGATACGGGTGACCAAATCATTCGCTCGAACTGTTCAGAACCTCATTCAAACCAATCACGAAGAGTTGTGGCCTAGTGACATGGCGCATTGTCGTCCATCGTTGTTTGGGAACATGAAGTCCATGAATGGCTGTAAATGGTTTCCAAGTAGCCAAACATAACTATTTCCCAATGATCGGTTCGTTTGAACCAGAGGAACCAGTTCAATCTATGGTAACACAGCCTGCACCATTATGCAGCCACCACCAGCTTGCAGAGTGTCTTGTTGACAACCTTGGTCTACGGCTTCATGAGTCCGTGGCACATTCGAACACTATTATCACCTCTTACCAGGTGAATCTGGAGTCCTCTGACGAGGCCGAAGTTTTCTGGTCTTCTAGGGTCCAACCGATACGGTCACGAGCCCAGCAGGTGCTCTGTCGTGCTTCCAGATTGAGATTTTCACTCTGCAGTGGAGCGTGCGCTCATATGAAACTTCCTGGCAGATCAGTGCACACTCCGCTGCAGAGTGAAAATCTCATTCTGGAAACATCCCCCAGCTTGTGGCTAAGCCATGTCTCCGCAATATCCATCCTTTCAGGAGTGCTAGTTCTGGAAGGTTCGCAGGAGAGCTTCTGTGAAGTTTGGAAGCTAGGAGACGAGGTACTGGCAGAAGTGAAGCTGTGAGGACGGGGCGTGAGACGTGCTTGGGTAGCTGAGTTGGAAGAGCACTTGCCCGCGAATGGCAAAGGTCCCGAGTTCGAGTCTCGGTCCGGCACACAGTTTTAACCTGCCAGGAAGTTTCTGTCGTGCTGTTAGCGAAGACACTTGCGTTAGGTGTCTGCTGCCATAGCAATTTTAGGCAAATTTTGCAGCACTATGCTTATGGATACGTTCTTCGCATGTCCCACGTGGATTCCAGTGATATTTCGCGCATCTTACTTCTCTGTTAGCACTGACAGCCCTACGCGAACGCCACTGCTTTCGGTCTTTAAGTGAAGGCCGTCGGCCACTGCGTAGTCCGTGATGAAAGATAATGCCTGAAATTTGGCATTCTCGGCAGAATTTTGACACTGTGCATCTCGTAATATAGAATTGCCTAACGATTTCCAAAATGGAATATCCCGTACGTCTAGTTCCAACTACTTTCGGCGTTCAAAGTCTGTTAATTCCCGTCGTACGGCCATAATCACGTTGGCAATCTCCTTACGTGAATCACCTGAGTAATGACAGTTCCGACATTGCACTGCCCTTTTACGTATGCCTTGTGTATGCGATACTACCGCCATCCATAAATGTGCATGACCCTAACCCATGACTTTTGTCACTTCAGTGTATATAGCATATGACTAACACACTTCTAATGGTATATCTGTGTCCTCGTTGGAAAGACGCCAGGCCGGCCGGTGTGGCCGAGCGGTTCTAGGCGCTTCAGTCTGGAACCGCGCGACTGTTACGGTCGCAGGTTCGAATCCTGCCTCGGGCATGGATGTGTGTGATATCCTTAGGTTAGTTAGATTTAAGTAGTTTCAGGGGACTGATGACCTCAGATGTTAAGTTCCATAGTGCTCAGAGCCATTTGAACGAAAGACGCCACATACAATCAAAATCTCCGGATAACCCTTTGTAATACGGAACTTACCACAAGATATCACGAGAGCAGACTCGTCACTATAAAAGGAGACGGGGACTATCGAGTTGTCAGTAGAGGAGCAGAAAGAGCAGAATGGCTCCCTCAGCTGGGTAATTTCCAAAGTGGTCTACTCCCTGGATGCCACCTGAGTAAAGAATCCATTACAAACATTTACACCCTACTAAAGCCGTCCAAGTCCGCTATAGGTGGCTTGATTGTGGAAACGCGAAGGACCAACCACTCGTAAGCAAAGACTAGAGATACGACATGTACAGGACCCAGCGACCTCTGCAGAAAGTGGCTGTACAAAATCGCATAAAATCAGCTGAAGAAATCAGTCGTCAGTTGTAAAGTACTGTCAACAGTCCATCTATGAGGGTAGGCTGAAAGTAATGCACACGCTTGTAGAACGCGAAATAAAATGACCTTGCGAAACGCTCCAGGTGCAATGTGGAAGACAACTTCCTCCTCGATATGCACGCACAGTCTGAATGCATTGCGTTCAGCAAGTGTATATTGAGTATGGAGACATGTTCTAGTGCTATGTAGGAGTAATCCGCTGAATTACAGGCCCATATCACTAACGTCGATTTGCAGTAGGGTTTTGGAACATTATGAAATACCTCGAAGAAAACGACTTATTGACACATAGTCAGCACGGATTCAGAAAATATCGTTCTTGTGAAACACAACTACTTCTTTATACTCATGAACTAATGAGTGCTATCGACAGGGGATGTCAAATTGATTTCAAATTTTTAGATTTGCAGAAGGCCTTAGACACCGTTCCTCACAAGCGTCTTCTAACCAAACTGCGTGCCTTGGAATATCGCCTCAGTTGTGCGATTGGATCCGTTATCTTCTGTCAGAAAGGTCACATTTCGTCGTAAGTAAAGTCATCGAGTAAAACAGAAGTGATATCCGGCAATCCCCAAAGAAGTGTTAGAGGCCCTCTATTGTTCTTGATTATATTAACGACATGGGAGACAATCTGAGGAGCCCTCTTAGATTGTTTGCAGATGATGCTGTCATTTACCGTCTTTAAAGTCATCAGATGACCAAAATAAATTACAAAATGATTTAGATAAGATATCTGTATGGTGCGAAAAATGGGAATTGACCCTAATAAAGAAAAGTGTGAAATTCTTGTGAAACACAATTAGTTCTTTATACTCATGAACTAATGAGCTCTATCGACAGGGGATGTCAAATTGATTCCATGTTTTTTAGATTTCCGGAAGGCTTTAGACACCGTTCCTTACAAGCGTCCTCTAACCAAATTGCGAGCCCTGGAATATATCCTCGGTTGTGCGATTGGATCCGTGATTTCCTCTCTGAAAGGTCACATTTCGTAGTAATAGGCGGAAAGTCATCGAGTAAAACAGAAGTGATACCCGGTATTCCCCAAAGAAGTGTTATAGGCCCTCTATTGTTCCTGATCAATATTAACGACATAGGAGACAATCTGAGTAGCACTCTTAGATTGTTTGCAGATAATGCTGTCATGTACCGTCCTGGAAGTCATCAGATGACCAAATGGAATTGCAAAATGATTTAGATAAGATATCTGTATGGTGCGAAAAATGGCAATTGACTCTGAATAGAGAAAAGTGAGAAGCTATTCTGATACTAAAAGAAATCCGCTAAATTTCGATTACGCGATGAGTCACATAAATCTGAAGGCAGTAAACTAAATACTTCGGGATTACAATTACAAATAATCTAAATTGGAACAATCACATAGATAATGTTGTGGGTAGAGCAAATCAAAGACTGAGATTCATTGGCAGAACACTTAAATGGTGCAACCGGTCTACTAAAGAGACTGATTACACTACGCTTGTCCGTCCTAGTCTGGAGTATTGCTGTGCGGTGTTGCATCCGCATCAGGTGGGACCGACGGATGACATCGAAAAAGTTCAAAGACGAGCAGCTCCTTCTGGATTATCGCGAAATAGGGGAGATAGTGCCACAGACATGGCACGTGAAAAGGAGTGTCAATCATTAAAACAAAGGCGTTTTTCATTGCGTTGCGTTGTTCTCATCACCAATTTTCTCCTCCTATCGCGGAAACATTCTATTGGCACTCACCTACATAGGCAGAGATGATCATCACGATAAAATACGAGAAATTAGGACTCGCACAGAAAATTTTAAGTGGTCGTTTTTCCTGCGGGCTGTTCGATAGTGGAACGGTAGAGAGGCAGCTTGAAGGTGGTTCATTGAACCCTCGCCCAGGCAATGTATTGTAAATAGCGGAGTAATGATGTAGATGTAGATATATGTCAACGCGATTTAAACAGCGCCCGGTTATCGAATTTTTAACTCCTATAGATTCATCGCCGTTTAAAGGCTGTTTATGGTGACGATGCTGTTAAGAGGCCTACTGTAAATCGGTGGGTAGCAAAATTTAGTGGTTGCGAAGTCGGAGAAGCCGTAATTGTTGATGAAACGCAGCGGACGTCTGATCACTGCCGCAGACGATAAATATAGCAAACTCGCCGACGACCTGACCGGCGAATCACACAAAAGCGTATAGTAAACCGTATTCGAATATTATTGAACAATTAGGATACCGTAAAATCTGTGCAGGATGGTACCACGCCATCTCACGGACGAGAACAAACGGCGCCGGTTGGAATGCTGCGAGCAACTTCTGCGGCCCTACTCTGACAAAGGAGACGTCTTCCTTCTGAATATTGTGACGGGGGAAGAGTCATGCGTCTACCATTACGACCCAGAAGATAATGGGCGCTGAATATTGACATCCGTGTTCTCCTCAGGCGAAAAGGTTCAAAAGGCAACCACCTGCAAGAAAATTCTTTTGACAGTTTTTTGGTATGATCACTGGGTTATGTGACCTGTTGTCTGGTACCAGAGCAACAGTAAAATATTTTCAGTACATAGACATTCTAAAACACCTCCGATGTCGTGTTTGTCGTGTTAGAAGCAGCCTGGCGCCAGTAATCTTCCAACATGACAACGCACCTCCTTTGGCCCGGGGTAGTACAGCAACTCGATGTTGCACGGACTCAACAAGTCGTCCCCACCTGATATATTGAGCCATGCTGCCTCTATAACCTCCCATGACTTCGCTTCCAGGCTGCTTCTAACACTACAAACACAACATCGGATGTCTTTAAGAGTCTCTACATACTGAGAAGAATTTACTGTGGCCCTGGTACCAGACCTCGCGCGCAGGTGAAACTGCTTCGCGAAACCTAATGTTTGAACCGTTTCCACACCCTCTATCTCCCCCCCCCCCCTCCCCCCAATCTTCTGCCTTGCGACGTTTATTTTCTTATAGTCAATACAGACCTCAGGAATAATCAGTACCTCCAGCTGTCAAGTTCGGGATTCGAGAAAAGTCGGACGAATTTTGCAGTGACAGAATGAAAAAGCTTGTTACACGTTGAGAGGAAAGTGTTAGTCTTAACGATGACTAAGCTGACAAATAAATATATGATTCAGAGACTTAAGCATTCTACTTGAATGTACATTTTGCCTGAACTTCGGAGCTGTGTTGTTTCTGTTCTACATGCATTTGTTCATTACTTTCCAGCCTGCGCTCATACCACAATGGCTTTCGGCAGGGAGTTAAAAGAATGCAATACAGTGATCGAGCAGCTCCTCATAACCTACACATTTACATAAACAGTGTCAAGCGTTGCTTGGAGTGACGTAAAGAGTGACGCCACTGGAGAGTGGATCTGAAAACAAGTTATATGGAGTGATGAAGTGGTTGGGGCTTGATTCCTAATTGAACTTCAGAAAGCATTAAATGGCAACACGTCTTACAGCACTGTGTACTTCTTACTGTAGAGGAACATTTCGGAGACGATGACAATGCACCTCTTATAAAGCAGCACATATGAGGCAATGACCTATGGATAATGACGTTACTGAAATGGATAGGTCTGTCCAGAGTACCGACGTGAACACAAGGAAAATATATGGGATGAGTTAGAACGCTGAGGCAGCTCCAAACCCCCAGTTTCCAATATCTGTACCTTATTTGGTTTCGGATCGTGAGGAAGAATGTGCTGCCATTCCTCCAGAGTCCTTCGGACACATCACTGAAAGTGTATCCAGTGAATTCAAGCCTTCATAAAGGCGAAGGGTGATATCTCCACTAAAATGTGTACGGAAACTATTGATCACTGTACACTTCTTGAGGGAGCTGTGGGCTTAATACTGCACGCGAAGCTTCGTCTGAGACACTAGTGTTAACCATATTTGCGAATCACAACATTCTACATACATCACTAACCTTCTCAAGTTATTCTCAAGTTGTGACTTTCCGATTGACGAAGGTTTTCACTTCAGGGGATGCTTGCCGTGTAGTCCACACAAGACGTGTGGATGTTGCCTTCGCAGCGTCAGTACATATGACTCTAAAATCAGACGTGTTTTAGAATCAAGCAATATAAACACTGATCCTTGGCTGTTTAACTCAGTTTTAAGGCAGTCTTGTTTAAAGTGCTACACAGTATTTTTCAACAGTGCCAGGAGATGCGCCTTAGGTACTGAAACTAATATCACCTGAATAAATTCTTGTAGCAATTGATGGTGTAGCTACATCAATACGTCTTTCATTAAAGACACATTTCTACATATACATCTACATCTACATACATACTCCGCAATCCACCATACGGTGCGTGGCGGAAGGTACCTCGTACCACAACTAGCATCTTCTCTCCCTGTTCCACTCCCAAACAGAACGAGGGAAAAATGACTGCCTATATGCCTCTGTACGAGCCCTAGTCTCTCTCATCTTATCTTTGTGGTCTTTCCGCGAAATGTACGGTGGCGGCAGTAAAATTGTACTGCAGTCAGCCTCAAATGATGGTTCTCTAAATTTCCTCAGTAGCGATTCACGAAAAGAACGCCTCCTTTCCTATAGAGACTCCCACCCGAGTTTCTGAAGCATTTCCGTAACACTCGCGTGATGATCAAACCTACCAGTAACAAATCTAGCAGCCCGCCCCTGAATTGCTTCTATGTCCTCCCTCAATCCGACCTGATAGGGATCCCAAACGCTCGAGCAGTACTCAAGAATAGGTCGTATTAGTGTTTTATAAGCGGTCTCCTTTACAGATGAACCACATCTTTTTAGTTGTAGCACTTGTCACACATACGTGCATTTTTCATCTGTAGAAAATATTTAAATTAACGGATGTACGTACATCAGACAAATGCTACATCTAAAAACATAAATGTATGGTCATTCCCATTTGTTCATAGCTTTGTATTGTATAGTATTGTATGTTAACCGGGGACCTAGAAACGACGGAGAGGCTCCGTCCCCGCCGCAGCCGCAGTGGTCCACAACCCCACGACGACTACCGCAGTCCACTTCACTCCTCCGCCGCCCCACACCGAACCCAGGGTTATTGTGCGGTTCGGCCCCCGGTGGACCAACCCCCCTCCCCCCACCCCAGGGAACGTCTCCCACCAGACGAGTGTAACCCTTACGGTTCAAATGGCTGTGAGCACTATGCGACTTAACTTCTGAGGTCATCAGTCGCCTAGAACTCATAACTAATTAAATCTAACTAACCTAAGGACATCACACACTTCCATGGTCGAGGAAGGATTCGAACCTACGACTGTAGCGGTCTCACGGCTCCAGACTGTAGCGCCTAGAACCGCACGGCCACTCCGGCCGGCGTAACCCCTATGTTTGCGTGGTAGAGTAATGGTGGTGTACGCGTACGTGGAGAACTTGTTTGCGCAGCAATCGCCGACATAGTGTAACTAAGGCGGAGTAAGGGGAACCAGCCCGCATTCGCCGAGGCAGATGGAAAACCGCCTAAAAACCATTCACAGACTGACCGGTTCAGTAGACCTCGACACAGATCCGCCGGGCGGAGTCGTGCCGGGGACCTGGCGCTCCTTCCCGCCCGGGAAGCCGTGCGTTAGACCGCACGGCCAACCGGACGGGTCTGTTCATAGCTTACTTGTGAATTTCATTACACTTGCATTTTTGCATACATCTATAGCTGTAAAAAATCAGATATCCTTGGAAAAAAGTATAAAAATCTCTATAAATGGTTACTGATGTGTAGATTAAAGATCGAATTAAAACTTTCGGAAAATCGATCCTTGTTAAGTAGCGGGAGGGTACCGCAGACGATAGATCATTAAAATTTTCAAAACTACCGTCAGCTGTAATGTAAGTACCAATTAATTGCCAATCTGTTGCGACGATACACTTTAGGTCCCCTGAACGTATAGCGGATGAAATTTCCAAAAAGACGCCCGTGAGACCACAACAGAAGAACTTCTGTTTGCGTCCTCACCATGTGTGGTTGCTTACTACAAGAGCTGAGGGAAATATCGGTTATTTTACCGTGGGACTGTCTTTCAGGAAAATTCAGCCACTATACATCCAGGGGGTCTGGTGATGAAGTGTATCGTTGAAACAGATTGCCTATAAATTGGTATTGACATTACAGCTGATGGCAGAGCTCAAAATTGCAATGGGGCTATTAAGGTGCCTGAGGATGGGACAGCAAGCCGAAAACTGCTTCATAACGAACTATAAAATAAATACTACCGTGGAACATCACTGTTGTCTGAATGAAATCATCTTTTACAAGCCGTGTCATTTCGAGTCAAACTTTCGAGCTTTCGATAGCTGTGTGCACCACGATCATCAGCGGTTAACAGCAGTGATTTTAATTTTCCAGATGACGGTGGCGGAGACAGCTACGGAAATCTCGAGTGCTTGTTTCAAAGTCAAGTGTCCTGTGAACTTAGAACAACTGACTGAAGCACACAACCATCGAGAACTCTGAGGACATATGAATACAGTATGTTTAGGTTTTAGTTATAGATGTCTCATCGAGAAAGTTTCCTTTAAATCTAGCAATATTTACGTATTTTCCATAATTTCCATAATGCGCATTACCAGGAGGGAGGGTGGTTGGGGGGGGGGGAGGTTATAGCCACTCTAAAAAATTAAACAATTCACTCATTGTTGTCGACTTACATTAACAAAACAATATTTAAAGAGATACTGATACGTAGGTACGGTAAGTAGAATCCAGAGCCTGAAAATATCTTTTAGCACAATTTTAGCAATATCAGGGTACTTTCAGTGTCGGGTACCACCAGTGCAGGGGGGCTGGGGGGGGGGGGGGTGCGGATACTTTACGCTCGCCGCAGAGAAATCAAGTTTTGTTGGTCACAGCAGAAAAATCAAATTTCGTTTAGTTGTTACTGACGTATACTCGAAACATGCTTTTTGAACAGATACTGACGTGTAACTATGAAGCTGTACCCAAAAATATTGAATATGACATTTAGTGGGGACAGTAACATCTCTTACTAGTGCTCACGTTTTTGGCTTGAGTTCGACTGAAAGATCTAAAATTTGTGGAGTCTGGCAGAAGAATTCATCATAAACAATAAATATTTTTTCAAAATTTTAAAATATAAAATAACAGACTAGATACAATATTTTCGAAAGGTGGGCATAAGGAGCCCCCATCCCTTGGTATCTGCGACTGTTATCTTGATTTAGTGTTAATCCGTGACCTGAAGATGACATTCACGGGAACCGGTTGTCTACAGAAAAATAATGGTGCTTGGAAATTCCTATTACAAAATCCTCGGACTTGTTGACGGCAGTAAGTACATGATATTTTGAATACGAGCCGGCCGCTGTGGTCAAGCGGTTTTAGGCGCTTCAGTCCGAAACCACGCGGCTGCTACGGTCGCAGGTTCGAATCCTTCTTCGGGCATGGATGTGTGTTGTCCTTAGGTTAGTTAGGTTTAAGTAGTTCTAAGTCTAGGGGACTGATGATCTCAGGTGTTAAGTCCCACAGTGCTTAGAGCCGTATTTTTTTTAATGTGAATCAACGTCCGGAAGCCTCACCCAACGACGTTACAAAGTGTCAGATTTATAGGCGCCTACGGTTGTAATTGTGTGAAAATACAGGGTTACTCTGTGACGATGTTACAAACTTCCTAGGATGATGGAGAAGAAGGATAAACATATCAAATTGAGCTAAAGGTCCGTGTACCAGAAACGAATGAGTCGAAAGCTATAAGCGGAAACCGTTCTTATACCTTTGACCGTGAAATACATGTACTGGTACCGTTGTTGCTAAGATTGTAGGGTAAGCAACTTCCAGAGCTGGTAGCATTGACCGAAACAAGAAAAAATGTGCAGTAAATTTGGGCTCTACAATGAATTCCTCCAGAGCTATGAGGACTTGTTGAGTAAAGGAGACGTGTTTCCCCAGTAGAGAAGATGAAAAAGTGCGCATAGCTCCTTTGATATGCATCTTAGATCCCATATTTACTGGTAATTTTTTCTTTGTTTTGGTCCATACTACCGCTTCTGAAAGTTGCAAACCGTACAGTCTTAGCAACAACAATATCAGTACATATATTCCACTGTCATAGGTATCAGAACGGTTTCCGCTTATACCTTTCGACTCGTTTGTTCCCGATACAGGGGCCCCTATCACAAATTGATACATTTATGCTTCTCCAATATCCCCTGTATATACGTACATTACAGGCTCGAGCGCCTATGATTTTGACACTTTGTAGTGTCTTTGAAAGACATTTCCAAAAATGGGTACCTGTTCAAAATATTATGTATTCACTTGCTGTACAAGTCCACTATGTTCGTAACAGAAATTTCTGAACACCCTGTACTAATGAAAACAGCTTATGGTGGATGCATGATGCCATTCTTTAAAATTCGTTGCATCTGTGGAACAATGTTACAGCAGACACATGGTGCAAGAATTGTAAGAAAATGAGACACCTGCAGCTGTCGTTCTGATGTCATTTGTTGTATGGCTACCAGTTTCGGTGCTCCAGTGCACCATCTTGAGGTCTTAGTTGATGGAGAAGACGTTATTACGATCCATATATACGATGCATCAGTGGCTAACAACAAGTTTACGCAGACTAGATAGACGATATCACAGTTAGGGGTAGTCTGCGTAAACCAGTTGTTGGCCACTAATGCTTCGTATACAGGGTGGTCCAATGATAGTGACCGGGCCAAATATATCACGAAATGAGCATCAAACGAAAAAACTACAATGAACGAAACTCGTCTAGCTTGAAGGGGGAAACCAGATGGCGCCATGGTTGGCCCGCTATATTGCGCTGGCATAGGTCAAACGGATATCAACTACGTTTTTTTTAAATAGGAACCCCCATTTTTTATTACATATTCGTGTAGTACGTAAATATGAATGTTTTAGTTGGACCACTTTTTTCGGTTTGTGATAGATGGTGCGGTAATAGTCACAAACGTATAAGTACATGGTATGACGTATCATTCAACAGGGCGGACGGTATTTGCTTCGTGATACGTTACCCGTACTAAAACGGACCGTTTACCAATTGCGGAAAAGGTCGATATCGTGTTGATGTAAGGCTATCGCGATCAAAATGCCCAACGGGCGTCCAGTATCCTGGACGACATCATCCAAGTGTCCGAACCGTTCGCCGGGTAGTTACGTTATTTAAGGAAACAGGAAGTGTTCAGCCACATGTGAAACGCCAACCACGACCTGCGACAAATGATGATGCCCAAGTAGGTGTTTTAGATGCTGTCGCGGCTAATCCGCACATCAGTAGCAGACAAATTGAGCGAGAATTGGGAATCTCAGAAACGTCGGTGTTGAGAATGCTACATCAACATGTTTCAATGCACCAGGAATTGCGACGACTTTGAACGTTGTGTACAGTTCTACCACTGGGCACAAGAGAAATTATGAGACGATGACAGATTTTTTGCACGCGTTCTATTTAGAGACGAAGCGTTATTCACCAACAGTGGTAATGTAAACCGGCATAATATGCACTATTGGGCAACGGAAAATCCACGATGGCTGCGACAAGTGGAACATCAGCGACCTTGGCGGGTTAATGTTTGGTGCGGCATTATGGGAGGAAGCATAACTGGCGCCCATTTTCTCGATGGCAATCTAAATGGTGCAATGTATGCTCATTTCCACGTCATTTGCTAGTGATGTTACTACAAGATGTTTCACTGCATGTCAGAATTGCGATGTACTTCCAACGCGATGGATGTCCGGCATATAGCTCGTGTGTGGTTGAAGCGGTATTGAATAGCATATTTCATGACAGGTGGATTGGTCGTCAAGCACCATACCACGGCCCGCTCGTTCACCGGATCTGACGTCCCCGGATTTCTTTCTGTGAGGAAAGTTGAAGGATATTTGCTGACGTGATCCACCGACAACGCCTGACAACATGCGCCAGCGCACTGACGATGCATGTGCGAACATTACGGAAAGGCGAACTACTTGCTGTTGAGAGGAATGTCGTTACACGTATTGCCAAGTGCACTGAGGGTTATTGACATCATTTTGAGCATTTATTACATTAATGTGGTATTTACAGGTAATCACGCTGTAACAGCATGCGTTCTCAGAAACGACGAGTTCAAATGGTTCAAATGGCTCTGAGCACTATGGGACTTAACATCTGTGGTCATCAGTACCCTAGAACTTAGAACCACTTAAACCTAACTAACCTAAGGACATCGCACACATCCATGCCCGAGGCAGGATTCGAACCTGCGACTGCAGCAGTCGCGCGATTCCGGACGAGTTCATAAAGGTACATGTATCACATTGGAAGAACCGAAATAAAATGTTAAAACGTACCTACCCTCTGTATTTTAATTTAAAAACCTACCTGTTAGCAACTGTTCGTCTAAAATTGTGAGCCATATGTTTGTGACTATTATAGCGCCATCTATCACAAAGCGAAAAAGTGGTCCTACTAAAACATTCATATTTCTTTACGTACTACACAAATATGTAATAAAAATGGGGGTTCGTATTTAAAAAAAAAACGCAGTTGATACCCGTTTGTCCTATGGCAGCGCCATCTAGCGGTCCAACCATAGCGCCTTCTGGTTTGCCTCTTCAAGCTAGACAAGTTTGGATCTTTGTAGTTTTTACACTTATTTCGTGAGATATTTGGCCCGATCACTATCAATAAACCACCCTGTATATGGATCGCGATAACCCCTTCAGCATCAACTAAGGCCTGAATTTGGTGCACTGAAGTGTCGGAATTGTTAGCTATACAATAAATGAGAACGTAAGGACGGCTGTGGGAGTCACTTTTTCTTACGATAGTGAACGGCCTTAGTCTCCCAGACCTCCGGGCACAAGGACAGACATACAAAAACTTGGTGCTAGAATTGTTGCGCTCACCTAAATGGAAGGCGACACGTCCAGCACCTTGTTCTCGATCCCGGAGAAGCGGACCTGCTCGTCGTTGGCGCAGTAGCCGGCGCAGGGAGAGGGTGCGGGGGCGGGGTCCGAGTCCGTGGAGACGACGTCGGGCAGCAGCGAGTTGGAGGTCTGCAGGGCCGTCTGCACGGACTGGCCGCCCATCGAGGTGCCGGCGCCGGCGAAGCCCTGCCGCGGCGCGCGGCCGGCGCGCATGCAGCACGGCACCACGCGCCGGAACTCCTTGCGGAAGTTCTCGTTCAGCCAGGCGTACAGGAACGGGTTGTAGCAGGTGGAGCTCATGGCGAGCGCGTGCACCGCGAAGAAGCACAGGTTGAAGTAGCGCCAGTGGCCGATCGGGATGTACAGGTCGTTGGCGAGGTTGACGAGGTTGAGCGGCATCCAGCAGGTGCCGAAGACGACCACCATGGCGACGAGCATGCGGTTGGTGCGGCGCTTGCGCTCGCGGTCCGCCTCCTCCTTGCGCGACGTCTTGGCGCCCGGCTTGGTGCGCGCCTGGTGGCGCAGCCGCAGCCAGATTTTGGTGTAGCAGACGGAGATGGCGAGGAACGGCGCCACGAACTGCATGGCGAAGGTGATGCCGCCGAAGGCCTGGCGCACCGTCTCCGACGGCCAGCTCTCCTCGCAGAAGTGGCTGCCGGCGCGTAGCCGGTGCTCCATGAAGACACCGTATGGCAGCGTCGCGGCCAGCGACGCCGCCCACACGGCGCACACGATCGCCAGGCACGTGGAGGCGCGCATGCGCGGCCGGAACGGGTGCACGATCACGTAGAAGCGGTCCACGGCGATCGCCGTCAGCGTCAGCGTAGAGATGTAGACGCTGGTGCCCTGGGCGAAGGCGACCGTGTGGCAGAGCGCGCTGCCGAACACCCAGCGCCCGTAGAAGGTGTAAAGCGGCGTGAAGGGCACGCAGAGCGCGCACAGCAGGATGTCGGAGAGCGCCAGGTTGCTGATGAACAGGTTCGTCACCGTCTGCATGCTGCGGTTGCGCGCCACCACGAAGCAGACGAGCGCGTTGCCGCACGTGCCCACCGTGAAGATGACCAGGTACAGCAGCCCGAACAGCGCCTGCACGGGCCGCTTCTGCATGGGGTCCTCGTCGCCGCCCCACTGCGTTCCGTTGCCGTCCAGTCCCTCGCGTAACTCAAATTCTGCATCCATTATTGCCAGCAAAATTACTCCAATACTACAAGATCAAATGAAGGCTCCAATCTCAGTCCATCATCCTGTCGACCAGCGGTTGAATATCCACTTATTCACATATCTCCTCCGAACAGTCATAAAATCTGTGCTATCTTGTAAGCTACAGCTACATAGGACAACGAGAAATTCCCTCAGACAACAGATCACATAAGCAACCTTCTTCACCAGAAATTTCTTTGTTAACCTGCGGCTCTTACTGTTACCTATATTTGATGGTGTAAAACACTTCCATATTTGACAATCGCATCACTGTATCAGCTACGTCCGTTCATAAATTTAGGACTAAGCTCTCCCTAAACTGTTTCAGAATAATTCAGAAAGTTATGATCCGTTGGCTATACTATCCACCTGCTACAAAGTCTGCAAGAATAAAAATGCTTTTGCATGCACCTCTCTTACTCTGGTCACGAAGACAAATCTTGTGCCCTAAACATTTGATCGATTAGGAGGCAGTTTTACTGTCAACGGTTTATGAAGATGTCCTTATCGAGAAAGGGCTTGGAAAAAGATTTGTTGTACGAAAAGAAACAAAATCACACTCTCCTCTGCACTGTTACAGTTTCAGCGTCTTCAGCACTTCATCATTGTCCAAAAAAGAAAAAGAAAAAACCTTTCCTTTTCTCACTGTATGCTGTACCAGCCGAAATGTCCCGCGGTTCCCGTTACACTGTGCAAGCTCTTCTAATGTGTCAATGACACTGTCCGGAGACGGAGATGGTGTGAGCGCAGCTGCTTGTTGCGTTCCGCGCCCTCGCTACGCAGGCGCCGTCGTCGCAGTCACCACGCTCTTGTCGCCGGCTACTGGTCTCCACCCGCCGTTGCGCTTCGCGGCCAGCGAGCGACTGGCGGCAAGGGCAGCTGGACCGCCGACGGAAGGCGCCGCGGCTCATCTGCGCATGCGCACATCGTCGTGTCTTGTGATTTCTGCGGGCAAGCGGCTGTGAGGCAGCGCCTACGCTATTTGGGGACGCAACCCGCGACGCACGTTATCGGTGGCGGTCGCTCAGCTTGCCTATATACGGCCAGTCTACCATTAACTATAGGATTTCCTAAGCCATCCTACTTCGTCCGAGAACAGTAGCTTAATTTTCTTTAAATTTGTGAAGCTATTTCCCAATTCTAGTAACAAATCTTAAATATGTAAGGAGTTAACACAAAAAAATCAGTTAACAAGAAATAATACTGCGGCTGTGACACAGTACTACGTAATTTTATATAATTTTCCTTTTAAACAAGATAAGTATAGTTAACAAAGTAATTTTTCAGCTTTCTGACGAATAAATGTACCGGTTATCATTAAAAACGGTTTTCGTCATATGCACTCAATTTTGCTATATCACAATTCTATTTAGTCATGAAGGGTGTACTGGATGTTCAAAAAATGGTTCAAATGGCTCTGAGCACTATGAGACTTAACTTCTGAGGTCATCAGTCCCCTAGAACTTAGAACTACTTAAACCTAACTAACCTAAAGACATCATACACATCCATGCCAGAGGCAGGATTCGAACCTGCGACCGTAGCGGTTGCGCGGTTCCAGACTGTAGCGCCTATAACCGCTCGGATCTACATCTACATCTACATTGATACTCCGCAAGCCACCCAACGGTGTGTGGCGGAGGGCACTTTACGTGCCACTTTCACTACCTCCCTTTCCTGTTCCAGTCGCGTATGGTTCGCGGGAAGAACGACTGTCTGAAAGCCTCCGTGCGCGCTCTAATCTCTCTAATTTTACATTCGTGATCTCCTCGGGAGGTATAAGTAGGGGGAAGCAATATATTCGATACCTCATCCAGAAACGCACCCTCTCGAAACCTGGCGAGCAAGTTACACCTCGATGCAGAGCGCCTCTCTTGCAGAGTCTGCCACTTGAGTTTATTAAACATCTCCGTAACGCTATCACGGTTACCAGATAACCCGGTAACGAAACGCGCCGCTCTTCTTTGGATCTTCTCTATCTCTTCCGTCAACCCGACCTGGTACGGATCCCACACTGATGAGCAATACTCAAGTATAGGTCGAACGAGAGTTTTGTAAGCCACCTCCTTTGTTGATGGACTACATTTTCTAAGCACTCTCCCAATGAATCTCAACCTGGTACCCGCCTTACCAACAATTAATTTTATATGATCATTCCACTTCAAATCATTCCGCACGCATACTCCCAGATATTTTACAGACGTAACTGCTACCAGTGTTTGTTCCGCTATCATATAATCATACAATAAAGGATCCTTCTTTCTATGTATTCGCAATACATTACATTTGTCTATGTTAAGGGTCAGTTGCCACTCCCTGCACCAAGTGCCTATCCGCTGCAGATCTTCCTGCATTTCGCTACAATTTTCTAATGCTGCAACTTCTCTGTATACTACAGCATCATCCCCGAAAAGCCGCATGGAACTTCCGACACTATCTACTAAGTCATTTATATATATTGTGAAAAGCAATGGTCCCATAACACTCCCCTGTGGCACGCCAGAGGTTACTTTAACGTCTGTAGACGTCTCTCCATTGATAACAACCCCGGCCGGCGTACTGGATGTGTTGATGTTTTTATATTTTTGTTTTGTATATTTTTCGTCTTGTGCCACGGGCCTAAATCACCGGTTTATGTGGAGTAAATGGTGGTAATGATGATGCTGGATTCTCCGAAGTGTAAGAGTAATAGGTGACTCAAAAAAACGGCGAATATTGAAACTGAATCGACATTATTGAAACGCATGGGAATGTTTCTACTCTATGAGATGGTCCTACAGAACCACTGCATCGGTTTGAAGCAGGTGATGATAACGTGTGCACGATGCCAATTATGACAGATTAAGATAAGCCGAAGACCTTCCAGAACTTAAAAGAATGCATCGATGTATGAGTAGACAGAGGTGAATGATTTCGCAATGGAATGAACATTTGTGTGCCTGTTCCTGCTACGTCAGACAATCGGAACATCGTGAAAAGTGTGCACAGCTATTTAGAAGCACATTTAAATGAAGAAGTAAATAGAACGATAGACGATTACGATCAATGGTTCTAAAATTTTGGGGTAAAAAAGACCAAAAAGTACTAACAGAACTTTTCCTTAGAAAATAATACCGTATGTGCATTTATGCGCCAGGCGTGGTTATCATCGCCCAACGCGAAACTGAATGCGGCCTGTTGGGTACGCGACACTGCGAGGAAAGTACACTCACGTTCAGAAAAAAACGGAACACCTTCAACGACAAGAGGTAGTATGCTATTATTCACAGGATATGTACATTAGTATGTTCTGCAGAAGTAATTAGCATTTCAACCACGTGAACGCGAGGGCTCAAGGTCAACAGCGATATCGCGGTGGCAACACCAATTACCGGTAAAATACTCCACGGCCCTCTTTTTTTCAATAAACGGAACGTAATGGATAAATGTGACTTGAGGACACTTGCAGGTTGCCTTGCGGACGCATGCGCGAACCGTACCGTCAAATTAGTGAGTTTGAAAGAGAGTGGGCTATTGGCATGAGAGAATGTGATGCACCCACTCCGGAATCCGGGATATTGCTGTTCGCATGTGACGAAGTGTTTCGGCAGTGCAACCGGTGTGTGCAGAATGGTTCACAGAAGGCCATAGTACACGACGAGATAGGTCAGGTGTGAATTCCTAAGGGACCAAACTGCTGAGATCATCGGGCCCTAGAGTTACACACTACTTAAGCTAACTTAACGCTAAGGACAACACTCACACCCGTGCCCGAGGGAGGACTCGAACCTCCGGTGGGAGGGGCCGCAAGATTAGTGACACGGCGCCTCTAACCGCGCGTCGCACCATCCAGACCATCCCCCGAGAAGACTGACTTCTCAAACGAATGGCACTTCAGGACAGCTCTGCGTCCTCCTCGGCTCTGGCCCAACAGTGGAACAGTGCAACACAGCAGGGGTGATAGTCCGTCGCCGTTTAATGCGGTATGGGTAACTTGTGCGTCTTCCACTTCGCCGCCGACCTTTGAAGAATGTGCAGAAACATACTAGACGGCAATGGTATACAGAACAACGTCGATGAGGGCAGGAATGGCATCAGATAGTGTTTCCGGACGACTCTAGGCTCTACTTGTTTGAAAGTGATTGCCGCATTTCGCTTCGGCGCAGACGGGGAGAGCGGTATCATAGTAACTGCATTCGCACAAGACATACAGCGCAAACTCCAGGCCTTGTGATGTGGGGTGCCACTGAGTGCAACCATGAACCAAAGCTGGTGCGTGTCCCGCACACTGTGACCAGTGTGTCCTATTGAATGGTATCGTACGACCCGTAGCCTCACCTCTTCTGCACAACACTCCACACTGCATTTTTTCAGCAAGACAATACTAGATCACATGTTGCTATGTGAACACGTGCGTTCTTGGTGTCGCTGGATGTCAGCCTTTTGCCCTGACCGGCCTGATCACCAGATCTGTCGGCAATCGACGATGTGTGGGATATGGTAAAACGACGGGTGCAACGCTGTGACCCAACGCAACCAGCACAGATGAACCTTAGAACCAGGCGAATGCGGCGTGGATGACTAGACCACTGGAGGCCTTTCGCGCTTTATACTTCTCCATGTCATCGCGCATGGAACAAGTTGTCAGGACCTATGGTAGACTCTGTGCCTACTAGGCAACAGCACACCGGCTGAACCCAAGTGACTGAAATGCTAATCATTTCTGCAGAACATGCTGGTGTTGATATCTTGTGACTACGAACGTCTTATCTCTAGTCGTTCAAAGTCTTCTGTTTTTTTTTCGGGACATGAGTGTGTATAAGCGGAGCAAAAACGAATGGGAATCATTCTAATGACTGTACTGGCCTCAAATTGAGAAATCCGCTGACAAAACGAAGTGGGTCGGTTGTTCACGTGCTATTACCGTGAGCATTTATGATACGTGGTTGAATGGCTGTGAAACCACAAGTAGGGGACAAGGTGCTGAAAGTGCGCGCCTCAACACAAAACGTGAATCTCGGACGCTGGCTCGTTCTGTGGAGCTGTGTAGTGGGCGATCTGTGGAAAATCCGACTACGGACTACATTACTCGTACAGGCGGAGGTGTTTCAGAGCATGAAGTTCCGCAGACATTGTTGATCCTGTGGCTTCAAAGCAAATGTCCCCTATGTGTCCCCATGTAGGACCAACAGCATCGTTAAGTACGATTACAGTGGGCTCGACATCATTTAGATTAGACTGTTGATCCATGGAAACTTGTCGCCTTGTCGGATTAACCAAGCTTATCGTTACAGAATCCAGGTTACTAAGAATCTCTGCTGTACTGCATTCAAAACGTGGACCAACACACCACTGAGAAGGCATTCGCAAAGTGTTAGTTTATCATTGTATCTTATAAGGTTTAACCATTATGGATGAAATTCAGTAACGAAAAAACCCTCCTTAGCCAAGAATTTTACGACGACACAGAATTCCAGTTAATCCATGTGCAAAAATCATGTGACGGTACGTCACATAAATGAACATTTGGAGAAAGGGAAAGGAAGTTTTTGTTGTGCGACTAGTGAATTATGAATTATTTCAAGACTGTGTACGTATGCGTGATGTATAAGAAAGATTTAAAAAGTTAAATAATACCACCAAAACACAAAAAGCGATGTGATATAAAAATAAAAGAACATTCTTTTTATCTGTGTAATGTAAATGAACATGACCAGAGACTTTTGCTTTATTAAAAGCTCTCCTGTTTCTCTGTCGTCTAGCGGTACGCCGCCATTTTAGCTCTGGATAATAATCAATGTACGTTTTACTGTATTTTTGCAAAATGTAATAGAAATTGTTTTTAAAAAGTGAGTAGTATTGACTTAGTTGTCACCTCTCATGGTCGCCACCATTAATATTCATTAACCAAGTTTTTACAGAACTTTGTAGTGCAGGGAGCTCATCTCCCCTAGCAGGATTTAGTCGGCCATTACGCTGACTGTATTATTTAATTAAAATTTCATGTCACAATTTTAAATGTGATAAATTTCATTTACCAAAATTCACAACACTGAATGAGTTCAGTATGTTTCATTTTGGCCGCCTAACTGCGGATGAGATTCTCTCCAGTTTTGCCTTGCAAATAATGAACAAGAAATATTGAAAATCATTACATTCAATATGATCAGCAGTATCTCAGTTAATCTTTATGTAGTTTGGTACATAAATTACCAGTAGCCCCTGAGACCCATATTAATAATTACAGTTTGCATAAGAATAATCATATTTTGGTTTATAAATAGCAGCGCTCAAGCCAACTATTTATTAGAAGGCAGTGAGTCGCGCGTTGTGTTCAAAAAAATATTATATCGTAAGTACTTCGGTGCAGCCGATGACCGTACGAGTGTTATCGCGGTATAAGTTAATTATGAGTCTCATGCTAGCCCACAATATTTAAAGCCACCACAACCAAAATCATAAAATACATAATTATAAAAAATATATATAATTATCCCGTGATAAGTGGTCCCACACCCACATACATCTACAGTTATACCGTGATAACCACAAACACTACTTATTTAAATGGCACCAAAAACTATTGAGCTGCTAGACACGTGAATTCTGTTTTGTTGGAAGCGTATTGTAACAGAAATACAGGCGTCCTCAATGAAGGCTGTCCGTCGATATTACGTGAATGATTCAAGAAGAAGAAAAACATTTTAAAGGCAAATGGTAGTACTCAATATATTTCTATTTCATTAATAATAGCAACTTTTTTTCTAATTTCGTGTTATTCAAGCTGTCGTGTAGTTCCTAAAAGTGACGAAGTTATTTCCCAACGGCATTAGTTACCTCTCGCAAACAAAGGTACAGTGAGCTACCAGTAGTGAACGTTGGAGTGGAAAGCTGAACCTGATACTGATTTGGAGGCCAAGCTTGTAAGTATTGGGCAGTTGTGGTATTGTAATTACGCAAATATAGAGTGCTTGGAGAACGTTCTCCATTAACTTACAGGTGACAACACTAGTCAAAATCAGAAATAAAATTTCTTTAAACATGTGACCAGAGACAAATACTGATAGAGTTATGGATCATTCTCTCCCATGATACCCATCTGTCGGTTGATACTATATGAGGTGTTAAGTCTGGATGCCTCTCACTTGGTTCTCAAAGAATGACGGAGTTGTGTGGAAACCGTATCAATAAAATTGCCCATATCTCAATAATTCTTTCTTTTCAAGCATATATCTAGTTTCCCTCAGTACTATCTTCCGTAAAAATATGGGATACATTTTTAAACACAATATGTATGGTGTTGTGAAACTCCTGCTGATAGAGTAAATGAACATTGTCTTGACAACAAAGAATAAATATTAGTCCGTTCTGTAAGTTTAGTCATAACTACATTCAGAACATCATCGTCAAAAAATGTTAGCAATCAGAAAAAACTAACAGGATGACACGTTATGTGAAAGAGAGTATCTGCATCAGTATCGTGTTAAGATTTTAAAATACTTTACAAACCAGGTGCCACATATGCAAAAGAATGAGCCAGATATCTTGCTCTGGAAGGCACGCGAAACAAATAAAACA
Source organism: Schistocerca americana (assembly GCF_021461395.2). Lineage (NCBI taxonomy): Eukaryota > Metazoa > Arthropoda > Insecta > Orthoptera > Acrididae > Schistocerca > Schistocerca americana. Next base: position 836,990,941 of record NC_060121.1, on the reverse strand, counting down.
GAAGAAAAGCTATAACAGAGGGAAAAGGGAGTCAAACACGCGAACACATGCATGTGTGAAACGTATGTATATCATTTACTAACGAAGCGTACATGATTTACTTCCGCCTCATACGTTAGATTTCTTTCCAGTGATAACAGTTGACTCATATAGGAAATGAAATAATAGTAGAACGCAGTTAGTTTGGTATATTAACATTTGGTCGGTCTTGAATGGAAATATAATGAAAATTATCTGTTTATTTACATCATTGACACATTATATATCTTCGGATGCTAAACAAATGAGCGATACACAGTCTCCGGTTTCCAGAGGTTGCAATTTTAAGGGAAGCGCGGGCTGACAAGCTAGTACGAAACGACTGAGTCGAGGCGTGACCTTGCACAGTAGTACAAGTAGTTGCGGGGTAATGGAGAGAGGACGTTGTTCCATTGCGGAACGAACACCTTGGATAGTGCAGGTGCCGCACACAGATTTCATGTTTGAGATGTTAGGTGACGTGCAATCCGAGAATGAAGGATTATATTTAAGATGGTTGTATAAAGTGACAGCACCTCAGATGGTGATAACTTATTTAAAATGAAATCAAACAATATCAGAGACTCCATTGCTCTCAAACAGATGTGATTTTACGTTTACAGACTAGGGCGACGAGCGGAAATCTGTACCACGCTCGGGAATCGAACCGAAGGCTACTGCTTACTAGCCAGGAGGGTTAGCCACTAAACCGCCTTGGCACAGTGATTCACGCAACTACGTGGACTATACTGGCACGCCCTCCTCCTCGATCCAAATTCTAACTACTTTAAATTCCTCTAACGCACAAACAGAATTGCCTTGGCTCTCCATGTTATGGAACAGCACTTTAGCATAAGTACATAATATCATATCTGAATGGGACCAGTAAAGTCTCTGAAATTTTGTCATTTCATTTGTATAAATACCTGCACCTGGGTTTCAGGCTGGATCCCCCCATTGCATTCTGACTGTTCTCTCTTATTTGCTGTACGTATTGTATGTTACTCGTCTTTCTCCACAGCTCACTTCTATATACTCAAAATATTGAAAATCTGGCACACTTTCACACTGTCGAACACAGGTTCCAAGTCAGCAAACCATATAAACGCCTACTGATCGTTCTTCAGTCTTGCTCCCATTATAAGTCGCAAAGTGAGTACTGACAGTTTGGTGCTCTTACTTTTTGAAAACCACACCCAATCGTCATTTAACAGAATCTTAATTTTTTCCACTCTTATATATATTGTTTTCGTCGGCAGTTTTGGATACATGAGCTATTAAGTTGATTGTGCGATAAATTTCGCAGTTACCTGTCTTTCCTATCTTTGATACTGTGTGGATGATATTTATTCGAAAGTATTCACATGATATGTCTCTAGATTCACGGATACTACACACCAGCTTTAAATATCTCTTTGTTGCCGCCCCCCTCCCCCCACCTCCCCTGTCCCCTCCCGTCACTCCCTCCATGTCACAACCCTCAATGACTCCAGAAACTCTGTAGGAATGTTAACTGTCTCTTCCGTCTTAACGTATCGTAAGTCTTCCCAATCTGCACTAAACTTTGACTCTAAAAATGGATCGCCTTTGTCTTCTATACCACTGCCATTTCTTCCTCAACCACGTCTTGAAGCAATCCTCCTCTTCGTAGAGCCTTTTATGTATTCTCTCCGCCTATCCTCTCTCTCCTTTGCGTTTCGCAGTGGAATTTCCACTGTAATCTTAATGTTTTTGGCCTCGCTTTTAAATTATATATGCTGATTCAGTCCTCCCGAGGACCTTTTCTTTTCCAGACATTTTCCTGCAGCCATCTCGCCTTGTATTTCTAAGTGACTTATATCTACATTCTCTAATTTCCCTGATAACGTTTGGTCTCCCTTCTTTCATTGATCAGCTTGAGGCATTTCTTCAATTACTCAAAGTTTCTTCGCAGTGACGTTCCTCGTACCTATGTTTGTCTATCCTGGTTCTGTGATTTCCCTTTTTAAAAGTGTCCATTCCCTTCAACTGAACGGTCTACTTCGGTATTCATTACAGCAACATGTATAGCGTTAGAGAACGCCAGCTTAATTAGCTAATTTTAATAAAAATCTGCCATATGTAACTTCACTGATCATTTATTCCAGCATTAGACATACTCCGATTTAAACGACGGCGAAGAATCAGCTAAAATCTAACTTCTGCAATTTAATATCGAACAAGCTGCCTGTGACAAGAAGCGCTGGTCTAACAGCGGTCCGTGACAAAGCTACACACAGATCTATCCTCGGACCCAGATTACCCAAAATCCAGGTTCGCGTTCTCGACCAGTTAATGTACCTGCGCTTTCCTGTTATGCAGCTGTTCTTACCCTTCATTCCCATATGTGAATTTGATAGAACTTTGAGTGAATATCAGAGTACTCAGAATGGATCGGTACACCATTAAAGAAAGAATAAATAAATCTGGTAAAATCAATTATGTCATAGAATCTCACTGTGCTTCTAATATGGTGGACATACGTTATAAATTTTATAGAAACTGACAATAAAACACATTAGAATTCAAGGACCTTGCGAGACTGAAACTAATTCCAACTGACAAGTAGATGCGAACCGCCAGGATAGTTTTGGAACTGCCTGCAATACGACACATGCAGAGGCCATTCTAGAAGTCGGTCAATGGGGTGGGGGGGCTAATAATGGGGAGTGAGCCTTGAGCAGCCGCTGGTGAAGTATTAGTGCAGCAGCAGTGCAGTAGCGAGTCGCATATTTAGCTTTCATACTTGATTTGTAGTTTGATTCTTAATTTCTTTCCTAGTGTTTGTGCGCTTACGTATTTAATTACATAAAATCCTTGCGTATTCTCGTATTTGAGAGGAGTAATATTGCTTATTGATAGCCGTAGAGTATAAATTCGCGGAGTCAAAAATGGTTCAAATGGCTCTGAGCACTATGGGACTCAACTGCTGTGGTCATCAGTCCCCAAGAACTTAGAACTACTTAAACCTAACTAACCTATGGACATCACACACACCCATGCCCGAGGCAGGATTCGAACCTGCGACCGTAGCAGCAGCGCGGCTCCGGACTAGAGCGCCTAGAACCGCACGTCCACCGCCGCCGGCTTTCGCGGAGTCGTTAGATATTAGCAGTAGGATGGATAGGATGTGTGCGGGTGCAGGAGGAACTGGCCGCAGTTCGCGAGCAGCTGAGCGTGCTGTTGGCAACGGTCAGCCGCCTTCAGGCTGCTGCCTCGAGGTACAGCGACGGCGGAGTGTCTGGCGCGTCGCTTGAGACACCCCAGGTGTCGCTTGCTGCGTCCGCTGACTCAGCCGCCGAGGCACCTTCTAGTGTACCCGGCGCGTTGGAGCCGCCCTCACCTCAGGGTGAGTGGCGGACTGCAACGCGTTCGCGTCGCTCGAGGCGGAGGGCCAATGTGGAGGCTGGCCGGATGGCCTCGCCCGTTCATCCTGTCAGTGGGCAGGTGGCCGCTCCTTCAGCAGGGCCCGAGCAGGCACACGGGGGCAAAGGCTTGCTGGTTATTGGGAGCTCCAACGTTAGGCGGGTGATGGAGCCCCTTAGGGAAAAAGCGTGCAGGGCTGGAAAGAAATCCAACGTGCACTCGGTTTGTCTGCCGGGGGGCCTCATCCAAATGTGGAGGCGGCCTTGCCTGCTGCTATCGAGCGTATGGGGTGCAGTCGTCTGCAAGTAGTTTCTCACGTCGGCACCAATGATGCCTGTCGCATGGGTACTGAGGCGATCCGCAGTTCGTACGGGTGGCTGGCGGATTTGGTGAAGACCGCTGGCCTCGCACGCGGGGTGCAACCAGAGCTCTCTATTTGCAGCGTCGTTACCACAGTGGATCGGGGTCCTTGGTTTGGAGCCGAGTGGAGGGTCTCAACTAGAGGCTTCGTCGACTCTGTTACGGTCTTCAGTGCAGATTTCTAGACTTGCGCTATTGGGTGGGAAATTGTAGGCCGCCTCTAGATAGGTCAGGGGTGCACCACACAAAGGCTACTAGGATAGCAGGGTACTTGTGGCGTGCACATGAGTTTTTTTTAGGCTAGGCAGTAGTGCGAGGTGTCCTGATGAACACTCACCAGTCGACGTGCAGGCAGGGAAATCAGGACGCGCTCAGTGTAAAGACACTTCAGCTATCAAGATATTAGCAGTAAATTTTCAGAGTGTTCGGAATAAAGTTCCTGAATTTACTGCCCTCCAGGAAGCGTGTGGCGCGCAAATTATTCTCGGGACTGAAACCTGGCTGAACCCTGAGATAGGAAGTTCTGAAATATTTAGTGAGGGTTGGAACGTGTATCGGAAAGACAGATTAGACACCGGTGGAGGTGGTGTCTTCATTGCAGTTGACAAAAATATTGTGTCTACTGAGGTCGAAGTAGAGTGTGATTGTGAAGTTATCTGGACACGTTTAACAGGGCTAGGGAAATAAATTTAACTGTGGGGTGTTATTACCGGCCACCAGGTTCCACCGTGACAGTTCTAGAATCATTCAAAGGGAGTATACATTCTGTATCGCAGAAATACCCGGATCATGCTATATTAGTCGGAAGCGACTTCAACCTACCTAGTATAGACTGGGATATGTATGGATTCATTACAGGTGGTACAGACAAGCCGTCGTGTGAATTACTTTTGAACACATTATCCGAAAACTGTCTCGAATAGCTAAAGCGACAGCCAACGCGTAATGGAAATATTTTAGATCTGGCAGCCACGAACAGACCAGACCTCATCGACGGTGTCAGTGTTGAGACAGGGATTAGTGATCATGATGTTGTCATTACGACTATGGTTACGAAAGTTAAAAAGTCGGTCAAGAAGGCTAGGAGAGTATTCTTACTAGAAAGAGCAGATAAGCAGTTGTTAGCATCCCACTTAGTAAATGAATCGACTTCATTTACTTCCGGTACGATGGACGTGGAAGAATTATGGGAAAATTTTAAACACATTGTAAATCACGCATTGGACAAGTATATGCCAAAACAGTGGGTTACGGACGGAAAAGACCCACCGTGGTTTAACAGCGCAATTCGGAGAATGCTCAGGAAGCAAAGGCAGTTGCACTCGCGGTACAAGAAAGATGGGAGAATGAGGACAGGCAAAAGTTAGTAGAGATTCGTGCTGCTGTAAAAAGAGCGATGCGCGAAGCATTCAACCACTACCACCATCATACCTTAGCAAAAGATCTTGCTGAAAACCTAAGGAAATTCTGGTCTTACGTAAAATCGGTAAGCGGGTCGAAGGCTTCCATCCAGTCACTCACTGATCAGTCTGGCCTGGAAACGGAAGACAGCAAAACAAAAGCTGAAATTTTAAATTTATCATTTGAGAAATCTCTCGCGCAGGAGGATCGTACAGACATACCGCCGTTTGAGTCTCGTACAGATTCCCGTATGGAGGACGTAGTGATAGACATCCCTGGGGTTGTGAAGCAGCTGAATGGGTTGAAAATAAATAAATCGCCAGGTCCTGATGGGATTCCAGTTCGGTTTTGCAGAGAGTACTCTAGTGCATTGGCTCCTTCTTAGCTTGCATTTATCGAGAATTTCTTACCCAACGTAAAGTCCCGAGCGACTGGAAAAAAGCGCAGGTGACGCCTGTATATAAGAAGGGTAGAAGGACGGATCCTCAAAATTACAGACCAATATCCTTAACATCGGATTGTTGCAGCATTCTCGAACATATTCTCAGTTCGAATATAATGAATTTCCTTGAGACAGAGAAGTTGCTGTCCATGCATCAGCACGGCGTTAGAAAGCATCGCTCCTGCGAAACGCAACTCGCCCTTTTTTCACATGATATCTTGCGAACCATGGGTGAAGGGTATCAGACGGATACCATATTCCTTGACATCCGGATAGCGTTTGACTCGGTGCCCCACTGCAGACTCCTAACTAAGGTACTAGCATATGGGATTGGTTCCCAAATATGTGAGTGGCTCGAAGACTTCTTAAGTAATAGAACCCAGTACGTTGTCCTCGGTGGTGAGTGTTCATCGGAGGTGAGGGTATCATCTGGAGTGCCCCAGGGAAGTGTGGTAGGTCCGCTGTTGTTTTCTATCAACATAAATGATCTTTTGGATAGGGTGGATAGCAATGTGCGGCTGTTTGCTGGTGATGCTGTGGTGTACGGGAAGGTGTCGTCGTTGAGTGACTGTAGGAGGATACAAGATGACTCGGACAGGATTTGTGATTGGTGTAAAGAATGGCAGCTAACTCTAAACATAGAAAAAATGGCTCTGAGCACTATGGGACTTAACTTCTGAGGTCATCAGTCCTCTAGAACATAGAACTACTTAAACCTAACTAACCTAAGGACATCACACACATCCATGCCCGAGGCTCGATTCGAACCTGCGACCGTAACGGTCGCGCGGCTCCAGACTGTAGCGCCTAGAACCGCTCGGCCACTCTGGCCGGCTCTAAATATAGATAAATGTAAATTAATGCAGATGAATAGGAAAAAGAACCCTTTAATTTTTCAATACTCCATTAATAGTGTAGCGCTTGATATTTGGGCGTAACATTGCAGAGCGATATGAAGTGGGACAAGCATGTAATGGCAGTTGTGGGGAAGGCGGATAGTCGTCTTCGGCTCATTGGTAGAATTTTGGGAAGGAGTGGTTGATCTGTAAAGAAGACCGCTTATATAACACTAATACGACCTATTCTTGAGTACTGCTCGAACGTTTGGGATCCCTGTCAGGTCGGGTTGAGGGAGGACATAGAAGCAATTCAGAGGCGGGCTGCTAGATTTGTTACTGGTAGGTTTGATCATCACGCGAGTGTTACGGAAATGTTTCAGGAACTCGGGTGGGAGTCTCTACAGGAAAGGAGGCGTTCTTTTCGTGAATGGCTACTAAGGAAATTTAGAGAACCATCATTTGAAGCTGACTGCAGTACAATTTAACTGCCGCCAACTTACATTTCGCAGAAAGACCACAAAGATAAGATAAGAGAGATTAGGGCTCGTACAGAGGCATATAGGCAGTCATTTTTCCCTCGTTCTTTTTGGGAGTGGAACAGGGAGAGAAGATGGAATGTGGTACGAGGTACCCTCCGCCACGCACCGTATGGTGGCTTGCGGAGTGTGTATGTAGATGTAGATGTAGAGGGGTTTTGGGGAGAAAGGAATATCGCTTAACAAAAGGAGAGTCCTCCACCGACAAATTGGTAAAATTTGGTGTTGCTTAAAGTAGTTTTTGGTAACTGTTTTCGAGTTCAGGGTAAAAAAGAACATATTTTAAGATAGGAGATTTTATAAATTACATAAACCATAATAAAGGTCAACTTTTAACAAATAAGTTTTCATTAATATTCTGGATACAGAATAAGCCATGAATGTAAAAACTTTAACCTGACATGAGTATATAAAAATTCTTTAACAAAATTTATTGGTTAATTCCATCTTCTGCCCAATTTGTCATGTTCATTCATCTCTGCTTCTTTTTACTGACTATGTCAATGATATTTTCAATGTCCATGTCTCTTTCTCTATGGATATTTGCAAGAGCCTATCCATGTAGTCTCACCTGCCCCATTGTGTTACTTCAAATAAGTCTTCATTCGTCTCGAAATAGAGAAGCTTCGTTCAGCAGTGCTAACTGTGACAGAAATATCCCAAATATTTGAAGTAAAACATATATATTTGGGAAAAACTGCTTGTCACAGATCTTTAAATCTTCAGTTGCTGTTTCAGATTCTTTACTTTCATCAACCCACTATTTCCTCCCTAGTTTTAGCCGTCCTTCTGAATCTGTGGAAGTAGTATTTTCGCTGCTTTCTGAAGTCATTTTATCCATTGTAATATGATACTCCTTGCTACCGTCCCTGGTCATATGGTTTCTCCATGACACAAAATACGGTAACCACAGTCGCAACCCAGACGGCCATCAGTGACAATCTATAGCAATTATAAGCGAGTTCGCCACTAGATAATCAGCGATACCCAAATTACCGACATTTGGTAGAATGATGGCGTAAGACCCACCTTATGCTTTGCTCAATTAATCTATCCCCATATAAGTATACAGTCGTTTCCACCAGCAAAAATATAATTTGAGGCACCACTTAAAAGCACTGTCAACACGACTCAACATACTCAGATTTAGTCAATGTCAAATGAACTAATAAAACGTTTGTGGTGTAAGTTAGGTGGGCTGTCATACTGGACAGGTCCGACCACAGCAAAGCACAGATGCGTTCTCTTCCTCGCAATGGTCTTCACCACCTAGTTATAACTTTGGGACTTCATCGACGTTAGACAAGTTATTCTTACTCTTTTTCGGATGGACTAATTTTCTTTCCTCGGTCGTCCACCCCTGGGACACGTCCACCTACTTGTTGCCAAAGCAAGTCCTCGCTCGGAAATTGCGTCTAACCTTTAGTTGTGGCCTTTAGTATTCTCACGCCAGCTTCCCGAAAACTTTCTCTCGACGCGCTCTGAACACGGCTCTGTCTCCCCAATTCGCAGCAGTGAATGCCCCCTGCTGCACTTGATTAAAACTGAAATACCTCGTGATCTATAACGCTGATCACCTTGTGGTTGTCGTCATTATTGAAATAAGAACACCATCCATACACCTTCTGTTCTCTTATTACTCGGTTCTTAAGCTTATCGAAAACAATTACATCAGCAATGAGCGAGGTCATTGCCTTGTCTGAGGTACTTCACTATCCCATCATCCTCCATCTACACAACTTCTCTTCCAGCCTCTTTCACCTGTTACTTAATTCTTAAATTTACGGAAACAAGTACATCAGCAACGAGCAAGGTCATTGCCATCATCCAGGTATTTCAGTATCCCACTTCTGTAAGCATTCATCAGCCTACTTTTCATCATTATTAAATCGTGATCCAAGTCTATACCTGATTCTCACTTTGCCTTATAACCCATTATATGATGTCTGTCTCTGACTAATCCAGATGGAATCTTATCATACCTTCAGATCTTTTCCAAGTATATCTCCTGTTCTGGTAATTTTTGAACACCGTATTCAATATTTCTACGGGAAATTTATTGCAGAAATCAATTAATCTTTCTCCTGATTGTCTCATCGCCGCTACCGAGCCTATATTCTCCGTAATAATTCCTTCTATTCCTTCCATACCACCGGGTTCCAATACCCCGAGATTATTAGATTACCATTTCGTTTTACATACTGTATTACACGTTCCGTATCCTAATATACTGTATCCGTCTTCTCATATTCGGCTAAATACTGGACTTCAAATGTCCACTGTACGCAGTTTTCATCCACAACGGTTGCTCAAAACTTAGTTAGGATGGACTTGCGTTCACAAAGAGCAGTAATTTCCGTCGATACTGAAATCTGTAGTAACTTACAAGGCAAGACACTCGTCTTCGGTCGGTTAGGATCTTTTTACAACCAGTTATTAAGCCGTGTTGCAAGGCAGCTAGTGGTTCAAAATTTCTTGTAGCCTTTTTGCATAGCCCACGTTGACAAAAAAATACCGAGATAACTTTATTTACGGCGTGGTCACTGGCACATACAAACACGTAACGCCTTTCAATCATCCTCTTACGTCTCGACGCTGACGCCTCCCACTGCGCAAAATCCATGTAACCGACCGGCGCATGCACGCCACTTGACTGCCATGGTTCTGTCACTAGTAGAGGGTCACATGAAAACCTAGTACCAGGTCCATACCATCTACAATGTTGTAAGGCGACCATTCTGCTCTCTGAAGCAGGAGGCTACTATTTTTTGTGGTGATTTAATGCCGTGTAACGTGTATGAGAGTATCACAGTAGAGATCATGGAACGTTAGTGGGAATCGTTGGATAAAATATTACGTTATGCTCCAGAAACTTTGTACCGGAAAACCACAGAATGTAACCCAGGTAGAGTGTGAAATATTTCGACAGCCTCCATGTTACCTCCTCCGTTGGGATTATGAGAATGGGTATGACGACGGAGTTATTCAGGAGAGTTTCGTTCGTTTCATTCTTTAGTACAGTAAGACACCGGCAGTGGCTTGCAGGAAATGTATTGCACAGTGGCTTCATGAGTATATGTGTACTTATCAAAATTTTACTACACAGCAACGGAAGTTGAACTTTGTGGTTAAAAATTGCAATTACCGGTTGTGGCTGTCAAAGGTTTTATTTATTGCGAATGCAGCTTCTACAAATTGTATATTTTGAAGTAGCTAAAGACATACTATACATTTCTTATATGATAAGTTTCTAAAATCCAAGTATGGATTGTTTTTTGCGTGACGCGTATAGTAGGTGGACAAAAGTATGAAAAAACCAAAAACGCAATACATTACTTTCCCTGATATGGTGTATGAAAACCATTCGTATTCAAAACAACTTCCAGTCGTCTCGAAGCGGATAAATACAGGACCAGTATGGTTTTCAACGGAACTTTTTACCTTCAGGTAATTATGATGGAGGCATACAGCGATCACACCCTTTCTTTTCACTCCGCCTGTTTAGCTGAGTGGTAACATGCTTGCCTACCATGCAGCGGGCCGCCTGGCCAGCAATGCTACACGATCATGTCATTTTTACCTTCTCTCCAAAGTAGACCAGAAAGGATCAATAATAATGAAATATGGTGAGCCGGCTGCTGTGGCCGAGCGGTTGTAGGCGCTTCAGTCCAGAACCTTGCGACTGCTGCGGTCGTAGGTTCGAATTCTGCGTCGGGCATGGATGTGACGTCCTTAGGTTAGTTAGGTTTAAGTAGTTCTAAGTTCTAAGGGAATGGTGACCTCAGATGTTAAGTCCCATAGTGCTCAGAACCATTTTTGGAGATCTGGTGACTTCAGTGGTCAGGAGAGATGCAGAAATTCATCCAGTACTCAGAACCATTTTTGAAGATTTGGTGACTTTAGTGGGCAGCAGAGATGCAGAGATTCATCCAGTGCTCATTACCATTTTTGAAGATCTGGTGACTTTAGTGGCCACGAGAGATGCAGAAATTCATCCTTGGCTCACGAAAGGAGTCCTGTCGTTTTCGACCACAGCACCACCTTAGGAGAACAAACACTGCGCCATGGGATGGACATGACCAGCCAAACTGACCACAAACTCCATGACAGTAACGCGACATTGAAGAGTAACCAAGCCGTCCATAGAATACCACAGTATTGTTGCCCAAGTCATCACAGAACTGACGCCATGTTTCACTCCTAAAATCTAAACTCGGTCAGAAGTTGGAAACAGTGTGAAAGAAGACTAATCTAATCAAATGAAATTCCTCCATTGTTCCATGGCGGACGGCACGACGTATTCCTCTTACGGGCATTTGGATAACTCATGAGTGCTTTCGGAATTTCAGCTCGCCCTGAAATTTCCTTTCTATGGAGCTCCCTTCGTTTTGTTTTTGTGCTGTCAAGATTCGCAAGTGCGAAATTCAGTTCTGCAGCGCCTTGTACAGCTGTCTTTTACTTATTTTTCGTTACAGTCCTTCCCAGTGACCGTCTGTCACGATTACTCAAGCAGGCATTCGTCACCACTCTGACCTATCGGATGATGTTTTTCCGCTTTCCCTGTAAGCGGTATAAATCTTCGATACGGTGCCTCTAAAAACACCAAACACTTTGGCCGCTTCGTTACGGAAGTACCCTCCATACGAACATCGACAGCTTGCTCACGTTCAAATTCCGTTTGAGAGTTGGCAATACTCTCTTAGGATGTAAAGGTTGGCTACAGCGCGCCTACACCTTAAATTAACTGATGATGGAAAACAGGTGTGGTTGTCAGTGGATACGAAGTCCCTGAGTCTGCTTACACCGTCAATTAACTGATGTTGGAATATTAGTGTGGTTGTCAGTGGATATGAAGTCCCTGAGTCTGCTGCACTTAAAACATGTTGACCTGGTTTCTTTTGACCAGAGGGAACTGCGAGCATAAAAACATAAAATATCATGTAGTCAGACCACTACAGATTAATGTCATGGAAACGTAAGTGCCCAAAGGCAGAAAATAAAATATTATTTTTTATTGGTTATTAGATTATGTTAGCTTATTGAAGACTATTCAGTGCTGAAGTAGTTACTGTTACACATCTGTTAAACCTTGTATGATCTTTTTTATCTACTTATGTAATAAACTTGTTATATTTCATTTGATGTTTTCGTATTACATACATACTAGGCTGGCGACATTTTCATATTATTTTTGTAAAAGGAGCCATGTTTTCTCCTTTCCAATCAATTAGGCAAGCAACATTTCTGCCATTTTGTATAAATTTTAACATTTTTCTCTTGCCTATATGCCACGCAAGACAATTTTCGTCTTTTTGTGAAAAAAAAATTTATTTAGATGCTAAGCAAGAAATACTTTTAGTCACTGGATATAAATTGTAACATTTTTCCTCTTTGCCTAATTTTTCGTCGTTTTGTAAAAAAATTTACTGTTTGTTCCTTGCCAATATGTTAGGCAAGAATCACCCCGCAAAATTTTCAAAAATGAGGTTGGGGGTTATGAGAGTTGGAAATACTCTCTTAGGATTTAAAGGTTGGTTACAGCGCGCGTACACAAGCTCTGGAATCTAAGATATTGTTGTCGCGCTTCGCAGCGCACGGATTAACGAGTGGCAGTTTTGAAGCCAGTGTAGGAGCCCGCCTGCTGTGGTGCGCACGTGTGTTGGGGAGGGGTTGTCGCCGAGCTGCCGTACTGCTGTGTCCGCCAGCAGCGACACAGGATTTGGTTGTGAGTTGATATTTCTTTTATAATTTGCAGCGCGCTTATTAATTTTAAGAAAATGGTTTGTGTATGTGCGTAGCAGCAGACGGTCATTTTGATAATGTTATGAGTTGAATTCTTAAGGGAAGCCATTGTGAGGTGAATAGATTAAGTATTGATTTTTGTCATTCATTTCTTTTGTAATTGTCAGGGAATTGTTTCAATATGCATTTAACTCAGAAGTATTTCAGTCTGTCTCAAGAGTTTGATTAATTTGTAATATTGCTTTAACGCCACTCTAGGCAGATTTACATACGAAGCGATTGTTCAAAGAGTTTCTAGCGTTTTGTTAATTGAATGAGAAAGAATCGCTTTCAGAATACAGTTTATTACCTGTTTGCATTATCATTTATCGAGTTTAGATTTGACCAAACCCGTTCTCTTGAATTATATGTAGTTGTAGTAAGCAGCAGCAGCCGCAGCAACAGCAGGAGCTGCCATACAGAACATGCATTGCACTCAGCGTGAATAATAGGTTCTTTATGTTTTTGTTAAATAATGGAATGCAGCAGATCAAGCAGTGACAGCAGAAAGACCAAGTAAGTTATTTGTTGAGCACAGGACCAATAAAAAAATAAAATTTAGGCGATCTCTGTAATAGTAAAGTTAACAAGAGTACAAGCCCGAGATTTTTCAGTAGAAAACACGAGATAAGGAGAAATAAAGCTCGCAACATTCAAGTTATCTTCGACATAATGCACTCACAATTACACAGGACTATCTTCTGAACATTGACATTTGGGACATATTGAGGTCATTGCGCAGATGCCGTTTGTGGTCAAATACAACAGCGGGATCTGAAAGCATGGCTAGGATCTGCACGTATGTTCAAGCATGAGTTTCTTCCTGTGTTTACATATTTTCTAGCAACAGTTTCAAGTATTCTGAACGTAACGCATATTTTCTTTTATGAGCATCTGCCGAACTGATTAATGGTTACTTTCAATTTCTTGAACATGACAAATGACAGAAACTGCAACGCAATAAGTAGATATTTTAACAGATGTAGACGATAATTACCATACTTACGAATAACAAAAGGTATGCGGATCAGTATCTGTCTAACTACAGCTTCTGATGACTGGAAGCAGAAACTACAGTTGGCTACCAAAAATCTTTGCACTGAACTGAAATGGAAACGAATGAAAAAATGGAGGAAAAAAATAACTTGCGCGGAGAAGACGACGGTTCAAAGCTTACCGGTCGTTCAACAGCGATCTGTACATTATGGAAAAGGCACTATTTAATACATAGTACACTATGTGATCAAAAGCTTCCTGACTCTCCCAAAAACATACATTTTTCATATTAAGTGCGTATTGCTGCCACCTACCGCCAGGTACTCCATATCATCCACCTCAGTAGTCATTAGACATTGTGAGAGAGAAGAATGGGGCGCTCCGCGGAACTCACGTACTTCGAAGGTCGTGAGGTGATTGGGTGTTACTTGTATCATACACCGGTACGCGACATTTCCACACTCCTAAACATCCCTAGGTTCACTGTTTCTGATAGTGATAGTGATAGTGAAGTGGAAACGTGAAGGAACACGTACAGCACAAAAGGGTAGGGCCGACCTCGTCTGTTGACTGACAGAGACCGCCGACAGTTGAAGAGGGTCGTAATGTGCAATAGGCCGACATCTATCAAGACCATCACACAGGAATTCCAAACCGAATCAGGATCCACTGGAGGTACTATGACAGTTAGGCTGGAGGTGAGACAATTTGGATTTCATGGTCGAGCGGCTGCTCATAAGCCAAAAATCACACCGATAAATGCCAAACGACGCCTCACTTGTGTGACGAGCGTAAACATTGGACGATTGAACAGTGAAATAACATTGTGTGGAGTGACGAATCACGGTACACAATGTGGCGATCCGACGGCAGGATGTGGGTATGGCGAATGCCTCGTGAACGTCATCTGCCTGCGTCTGTAGTGCGAACAGTATTATGGTGTGGTCGTGTTTTTCATGGAGGGGGCTTGCACCCCCTGTTGTTTTGCATGGCACTATCACATCACATGCCTACATTGATGTTTTAAGCACCTTCTTACTTCCCACTCTTGAAGTGCAATTCGTGGATGGCGATTGCATCTTTCAACACGATCGAGCACCTATCCATAATGCACGACCTGTGGCGGAGTGGTTACACGACAATAACTTCCCTGTAATCGACTGGCCTGCACAGAGTCCTGACCTGAATCCTAAAGAACACATTTGGGATGATTTGGAACGCCGACTTCGTGCAAGGCCTCACCGACCGACATCGATACCTCTCCTCAGTGCAGCACTCCGTGAAGAATGGGCTGCCATGCTCCAAGAAACCTTCCACCATCTGATTAAGCCGGCCGAAGTGGCCGTGCGGTTAAAGGCGCTGTAGTCTGGAACCGCAAGACCGCTACGGTCGCAGGTTCGAATCCTGCCTCGGGCATGGATGTTTGTGATGTCCTTAGGTTAGTTAGGTTTAACTAGTTCTAAGTTCTAGGGGACTAATGACCTCAGCAGTTGAGTCCCATAGTGCTCAGAGCCATTTGAACCACCTGATTAAACGTATGCCTGCGAGTGTGGAAGCTGCCGTCAAGGCTAAGGGTGAGCCAACACCTTATTGAATTCCAGCATTACCGATGAAGGAAGCCATTAACTCGTAAGCCATTTTCAGCCATGTGCAGTATACTTCTGATCACATAGTATACCTCTAGGTACAGCAGTGCCCGCCAGTCTCATGTAATGTACATCTACATTCATCTTCATCTGTAGAGTGCACCACAGCGGATTCTTCGTATTAATAGTGAACACTGCTCACTATTTATAAATGACATTTTAAGGATAATGCTCGCAGCATTATCAGTGTATTCCCAGATCACCCTTTTCTAGAAAGGAAGGTTAGCATTCAACGTTCTGTCGACGATGATGTCATTAGGGATTAAGTGCAGGTTGAGAGTGGAGAAGAATGTGGACGAACCTCCACCGCGATCTGTTCAAAGGAATCATTCCGGCATATGCCTTAGAACTCTTTACTGGCATCTATACGAACACTTGATCCCCAGGGACCGGCAAGGTCATCCTCCTGCTGAACACAAGTAGAGTGACTTAACCGCAGTTTGGGAAGTTTCACACTACTTTATATTTTAAGCTGGATACTGGATTCATAGGATACTGTGACCTCGAACGTTAATGTCGTGAAGCGTTACCAAATGACTCTGAGCACTATGCGACTTAACTTCT
This sequence comes from Schistocerca americana, assembly GCF_021461395.2. Taxonomy (NCBI): domain Eukaryota; kingdom Metazoa; phylum Arthropoda; class Insecta; order Orthoptera; family Acrididae; genus Schistocerca; species Schistocerca americana. The sequence goes on along the minus strand of NC_060121.1, from coordinate 836,974,974 downwards.
GAGGTCATCAGTCGCCTAGAACTTAAAACTAATTAAACCTAAGTAACCTAAGGACATCACACACATCCATGCCCGAGGCAGGATTCGAACCTGCGACCGTAGCCGTCGCTCGGCTCCAGACTGTAGCGCCTAGAACCGCACGACCACTCCAGCCTTCGAAGTGTTACCACTTTATGTAAAATGTGACACGCATGTCAATGAATCCATACTATCTAACTTTGCATTTAGCTTTCTTATTCTTAAGAACTTTCGAACAGCACAGAAATGAAAAGGGGGATAATAAGAGCTAAACCTAGACAAAGCTGAAATCACTATCTTTACAACAAGCTGCATACTACTAATCACTATGCGTTTGTATGGATTACGCTTTGTATATCTAATTGGTTCAACGCAAATGATTTGGCACTCTGTATCTTGCAACACCTAATAAACTGAAAGGATCTGAGCAAGTATCATAGCAGGATTTTGTCTCGAAGCCTCCGTCTGTATATGCACGTGTCCTGACCAGTAACAAGAAATTAGCTGCATAGCTGTAAAATAAAAAGCTCATCTCTGCTGAACAGAGGTTATTTCCCCTCTAAATCCGGCTAAAGCGGATCTAGTGCTTTCGATATGGTGATTCTTAAGTGAACGCATACGGAGATATGCGACACGTCAATGGTTAACACGAACAGAGAGACCAAAGGGAGTGAAAAACAAATTAGTAATAATCCCATATTGTATTCACGCACAATACAATGACGGAAGAAACCGCCGCTGCAATAAATAATTAAAGCAGAGTAATGAAATTATTAGGAAACATATTTAAGTGATTAACATTGCAAGATCACACATTAAGGTAAGTGGGAGATAAGCCTTTGAAAATACGATATGTTTGTATACTGATAGCCAGTGCAACCGCCGGAATGTTGAATGCAAACATGTAAAAGTTCATGTACTGTGTTGTGGAGGTGGCGGTTGTTCAAAGTGTTCAAATGGCTCTGAGCACTATGGGACTTAACATCTCAGATCATCAGTCCCCAAGAACTTAGAACTACTTAAACCTAACTAACCTAAGGACATCACACACATCCATGCCCGAGGCAGGATTCGAACCTGCGACCGTAGCGGTCACACGGTTCCAGACTGAAGTGCCTAGAACCGCACGGCCACACCGGCCGGCTGACGGTTCTCAGTTTGTGTGTTGGAGCACCATGCCCGTTGCACTTGGTCGGTCAATACAGAGGCAGTTGATGCTGGTTGTGGATGACGATGGAGTTTTCGTCAGAAGACGTCCCATACGTGCTCCATTGGAGACAGATCTGGTGCTTGAGCAGGCCAAGGCAACAGGTGGACGCTCTGCAGTGCAAGTCGGGTTACAACAGCGCAGTGATATGTGGACGAGCGGTATCCTGTTGGAAAACACACCCTGGAATGTCGTTCAGGTCCAATCATCAGTCAGATGTACAAATTTGGAGACAGGGGGAATAGGATAAGCAACAGAGTCCTGCTGACATGCGCACGCCGCACTGTAAGTCTAGGTATAAAAATGGTTCAAATGGCTCTAAGCACTATGGGACTGAGGTCATCAGTCCCCTAGACTTAGAACTATTTAAACCTAACTAACCTAAGGACATCACACCCATCGATGCCCGAGGCAGGATTCGAACCTGCGACCGTTCCAGACCGAAGCGCCTAGAACCGCTCGGCCACAGCGGCCGGAAGTCTAGGTATAGGTCCAATGGGTCCAACATGCAGACAGAATGGTTGCAGGCGCTCAACTGGCCTCCTCCTAACCAATACTCGGCCATAATTGACACCGAAACAGAACCATATTTCATCATAGAACGCTAGGGATCTCCATCCTGCCCTCCAATTAGCTCACGCTTGAGACCGCTGAAGTCGCAAATGGGGGTGGTTTGGCATTAGTGGAAAGCACACAACAGGGGGGTCTGGCTCACAGCTGTCCTTGAAGTAACCAATCTTTAACAGTTCATTGTGTCACTGCGGTATCCAACTGCTGCGCTGGGTGTTGTGTGCTGTCCTTAGGTTAGTTAGGTTTAAGTAGTTCTAAGTTCTAGGGGACTTATGACCACAGCAGTTGAGTCCCATAGTGCTCAGAGCCATTTGAACCATCCAACTGCTGCTGAGATTGCTGCTGCCGATGCAGTATAATGCGACAGAGCCACAGGCCGAACACGACGGCCTTATCTCTCGGTAGTGCCATTTGGTCTTCCGTAGCCAGTTCTTCTTGCAACAGTACATTCTCGTGACCAATACTGTCAGTAATCATGCAGCGTGTTTCTGCAGTATCGCAGAAAGAATATCCAGATTCAGGTAGCACTATTACACATCAGTCAAAGTGAGTGTGGTGTTGATAACGGCGTCTTCGAGATCTTAAAGACATTCTGGACTAACATCAACCCACCACGTCCAAACAGACATAATGTTTCAGATGTAGAAACATTCCTACCAACTTTCGTTTATGTCACAAAACTCTTTCTTGATGATACGATGTTTTTAGCGTATATCGTTCAGTAATTGAATACAAAATCTCATTTTTTACATACACGTCCCATTCAACGGCGCAAGTGCTTTTTCATGATCACCTACACATAAAAGATAAAATAAAATCATTATATATTGACATCAAGGCCTGGAATAATATTTGGAGACTGGAAGAGCAAAGACATAAGCAACTTGGAAGCTCGTGTGAGTGAATAAGAATTGGACGTTGATTCCGACAAGTTTCTGAGGAAGTTTTGAGCTCTAACAGTTACCTATCGTATCCATTGTACGACTAGAATGTATCTCGCATAAAAATTTTTATGTTCCTTATACTGATGAACTACGTGACGTCAATTATACGAACGCAGAGGAAGCAAGCAAGCCAGCAATCATCTCACTGAAATCCAGAACTAAATTGCTTCAATGTGCCCAATTCGCTAGAACAAGACAAAGCGTCTGTATCAAACAGATCGGCACATCCCGACTGCAAATAACGGAACAAAAGCGTCTCCAGTCGACAACGCCCCTTCGCTGACCACACGGCCTTGTGATCTGATTCTGCCGCCCAGCCTTCCCTCTGACTCACCCACGTCAAACCTCCGACAACTTGCTCAGACCTCACTCACTAATCTCATCCAGCGATATACTAGTCAGCAGAAAACTAGGTGGCTGCGAGTTCTTTGAGGTAGACAAGTGCCTATCTGCACATACATGTATACGCGGTATGATACGTGTCTAGTGGCCGATGACTTTCAAGTATAGCGGAAATTCAACCTATGTCGTCTCGAATGCGACTGCAGTACCTTATCAACTGTACCAGCTCTCTCTGTACGTAGATAATCATTTCCTACTGCAAAGTCTGACAGCTGGTTCTTAATATAAACATACACAGCGAAATGTATATAAACAGACAAAAAGATCCAATATCATTTCTCTGCGAAAGAAGCGATCGGCTACTGGCATCAGTACAGTGTCATCTAGCCGTATCTGTCCGGAGTTACTTAAAGTGGGACGAGTAGATAAATCTTTCTGTGGGGAAGTCAGTTGCCAGCCTGGGATTTATAGGGTGAATTCTGACGAGATGCGATGTACTCAGGAAGTAGGTTGCTTGCAACAGTACCACCTCTCTATTCCTTGCATAACCTTCCAACTAATTTAGAAAGCATGTCTTCCGAAAGCAGCGTCCGAATGTTCCAAGATCTGAATACCAAAACGGTCTGGACAAAAGCACGACCTTGGGCGCTGGGTGTGTCTCATGGAGGTTTGGCATACAACAGTGCTTTAATGCTCATGTATGTCCATACCAAATGATTTTTCAGTCATGTAATTTATGCACAGGTTAGAGAATTATTAATATATACTGATGTGACAAAAGTCATATGGCACCCCCTAATGTGTCGGATCTCATTATCACCCGGCGTCGTGCAGCAAGACTAGATGGGTCAGTCACGTAACTAACGAGGAGCTACTAAAGAGAGTTCAGGAGACAAGAATTTCGTGGAACAGCTTGAGCAAAAGAAGGGATCGTTTGATAGGACACATTCTGAGACGTCAAAGGATCACCAGTATAGCACTGGAGGGAAGTGTGGAGGGTAAAAATCGTACACGGAGACAAAGAGATGAATACAGTAGGAAGACTCAATAGGATGTAGGTTGCGGTTGTTATTCAGAGATGAAGATGCTCACACAGGATACAGTAGCATGTAGATCTGCATCAAACGTGTCTTCGAACTGAAGACCACAACAATAACAACAGCGCAGCAACTCGAAGTGGCATGGACGCAACAAATCGTGGGACGTCCGCTACAGAAAAACTGTACCATGCTACCTCTACAGCCGTCCATGATTGCGAAAATGTAGCTGGTGCAGGATTTTGTACACGAACTGACAAGTCGATTATGTCCCGTAAATGTTCGACGGGATTCATGTCGGGCCATCTGTATGGCAAAATCATTGCTCGGAGAGTCCAGAGTGTTTTTCAAAGCAATCGTGAACACTTGTGGCCCTGCGAAAGGACATGGTCGTTTGGTAAGATGAAGTCCATGAAAGGCGGTAAATGGTTTCCAAGTAGCCTAGCATAACCATTTCCAGTCAATGGTCGATTCAGTTGGACCAGGTAACCCAATCTATTTCATGTAAACACAGCCCACGCCACTGTAGTGCCACCATCAGCTTGCACAGTGTCTTGTTGAAAACTTGTCTCTGTGGTTTCATGTAGTCTGCATTACACACGAATCCTACTATCAGCTCTTACAAATTGATATAGGATTTTATCTGACCAGACCACGGTTTCGCAGTCGTCTAGGGTACAAAATGGTATGGTTACGAGCATCAGGAGAGGCGCTGCAGGCGATGTGTTGCTAGCAAAGGTACTCCCATCGGTTGTCTGCTCCTACAGCCCATTAATGCCAAATTTCGCCGGACTCTCCTAACGCATATGTCCGTCGTACGTCCCACATAGGTTTCTGTAATTATTTCTAGCAATCCTGCTTCTCTGTTAGCATTGACACCTCTACGTAAACGCCACTGCTGTCGGTAGTTAAGTGAAGGCCGTCGGCTAGTGCGTTGTCCGTGGCGAGTGGTGATGCCTGAGACGTATCCTCGACAAACTGTTGACACTGTGGATCTCGAAATGTTGAATTTCCTAACGATTTCCGAAATGAAATGTTCCATGCGTCCAGCTCTACTTACCTTCCCACGTTCACTGTCTGTTAATTCCAGTCGCAATCAAGACGGGAACCTTTTCACATGAATCACCTGAGAAAAACTGACAGATCGGCCAATTCTCTTGTCTTTTATATCTTGCGTACGCGATATGACCGCCATTTATATACGTTCATATCGCTGTGCCAAGACTTTTGTCACCTCATTGTAAATGGAAAGAACTGAATGAATAAATTCATTAGGATTAATAATGTTGACTAATACAACAGAACTATAGTTCTAATCCAATAAAGGTTTCTTGTTATTACGCAAATAGCAGTGAAGGGTGGCCTCACATAATTACACAGTCAAATGACAGCTATTAACAAATTCTGATTGGCGAACGGCAGCGGCGTAGCCTAAGCAAGTAACATGTAACAAGTGTAATCAGTGTTTGATTAGCAAAACATTAACTGCAAAATCTCGTGGTCAGACTTTCAAAGTTCGGAAGCACTGTTCCTTCATGACATCATACGTGAAAATTTGTTCGTTATTGTTTATATCAGGCCCTGCTACAAACAAATACTACAGCAGTATATTCTAAACACTCTGTTGTCTTCATTCTCGTAAGTTCGAAGTTACAGTTCGTACAAGTGTTCCAAAATCAATCACTGAAATTGCGTTCAGAACATTCTAAGTCCAGCACAATGTCGAAATATGAGTTTGAGCTCAAAATAGAGCACAACGCCCAACGATCTGCAAGCGGAAGAAGTTAAAATTGTCGCCACGCAGCAACTAGATAGTTCATTCCCAGAACTCACCAGAACGGCTTAACAAGAAAGATTGCTGCCAAAAACCGAAAGACGAAAGAAGACCACACACGCCGTTTTGATGTCGCATACTACTGAATCCATTATTAATATTGATCAAGTCAGTGTTGTCGAACCGGCCGGAGTGGCCGTGCGGTTCTAGGCGCTGCAGTCTAGAGCCGAGTGGCCGCTACGGTCGCAGGTTCGAATCCTGCCTCGGGCATGGATGTGTGTGATGTCCTTAGGTTAGTTAAGTTTAATTAGTTCTAAGTTCTAGGCGACTGATGACCTCAGAAGTTAAGTCGCATAGTGCTCAGAGCCAAGTGTTGTCGAGCTCGTAAATGTGTGACCTAAATGAATTTGACTATTTTTCACAGATTAATTAACACCAAAGTATTAAAAGTTGACTTACTGTGTTGCTAACCACTTTCTACAACGTTTTCTTCTTCTTGTTTAAGAAATTATGTACTTTATAAATTATAACTGCAATTTTTATTGTATTGTGTTATTGTAAAAACGTAATTTGTGTGGTTACTGTACGCAATATGGAATAAATCTTTACTACTATGCATACAAAGACAAGTCGCCGTTTAACGTCGTTACCAAAAGTCTCGAAAAGTAATTCACCGGCTACTTGAAACTCATACACGATGCGGTGGTAAACATTCGAACGCACAGAATACAAATGTTTCCAATAACTTCGAAAATTTATTGACCTATTTACTTAAATTTTTTAGAAGTTACCCTAATGAACACTAGGCTAGACATGGCCACATATTTTTTTACAGGTATGTATATAAATAAAAATACATCTGTCTACACTAATGTATAAAAATGGAAAGGTGAAATCCAAAATCTAGAAAAGTACTTGACCGATTTATTTCAGATTTTTACAGGATGTTTTAATAACATTCGGACAGACATAAGCTACATTATTTTATAATATCTAAATATACGTAATGTGTGTGGTGTCACCGCCAGCCACCACACTTGCTAGGTGGTAGCCTCTAAATCGGCCGCGGTCCGTTAGTATACGTCGGACCCGCGTGTCGCCACTATCAGTGATTGCAGACCGAGCTCCGCCACACGGCAGGTCTAGAGAGACTTCCTAGCACTCGCCCCAGTTGCACAACCGACTTTGCTAGCGATGGTTCACTGACAAAATACGCTCTCATTTGCCGAGACGATAGTTAGCATAGCCTTCAGCTACGTCATTTGCTACGACCTAGCAAGGCGCCATTAGCAGTTACTATTGATACTGTGAATAATGTACCGTCCAGAGCGACGTTCACCATTAATGGATTAATGTTAAGTATTCCACCATCTACGTCCGTTTTTCTAAAATTCTAATTTCCTTGTCCGTTCCAGACCTCACGCCAGCCTGCGTGAGCTAAAACGCGTGCCTTTCGGCTTCCTCTAGTAACCCGGTGTTGGCTCTCCTGCCAACCCACAACAATGGGTAAAAAGGGAAATGTTTTTAGCAAAAATCTCGAAAAGTTCTTGGTCGATCCACTTCAAATTTTTACTCGATGGTCTAATAAACATTCTCACACACCCATGCTATATATTTTAAAACATTTAATATGTAAATACATATGTAATATGTAAAAAGGGAAACGTTGTTGCCGGCCGAAGTGGCCGTGCGGTTAAAGGCGCTGCAGTCTGGAACCGCAAGACCGCTACGGTCGCAGGTTCGAATCCTGCCTCGGGCATGGATGTTTGTGATGTCCTTAGGTTAGTTAGGTTTAACTATTTCTAAGTTCTAGGGGACTAATGACCTCAGCAGTTGAGTCCCATAGTGCTCAGAGCCGTTCGAACCATTTGAAACGTTGTTATCAAAAATCTCGAAAAGTTTTTGACCGATTTAGTTCAAATTTGTACTCGTTATCCTACTAAACATTCAAACAGACGTAGGCTCTGTATATGTTTCTTTAATGTATGTAATACATAAAAGGAGGCATAGCTAGGAAAAATCTTGTGAAGTTCTTGAGTGTTTTAATTCAGAATTCTGCTCAATACTTGACAGCCTCTGACGCTTTTCAGGTTGGACAAATGGAGCAGATAGAGAAGATTCCAAGCACAGCGTACTTTGTCACCACTTATTAATTTAGTTTGTGTGCGTATGCTCAGCAGCTGTAGTGAAGGAACTGCAGGAAGATTGTTGTACATCCACATAAAACTGTTCATGAACCCATGTTCCGAAAAGAGTAATTAGAAATCCTACTTCTACTAACATATGCTCTAATAAAGACCACTATGTTGAAATCATAAATGGGCTTAGAGTTCAAAGTGATTATTCTTCAGTGGTTCGGTTTTCGTGCCCAGTACCGATATGGAGAATTCGTTGGGGATGGCCTAACTGCATACTGTAGCCACAGCTTGCTCCCACGCGTGGCGCCTCTGCGGCAGACGTGTCACGTGGAGCCTGCCAGTGACGCACGACTGCCTGTAAATACCACGGCCCCTGTCAGCCAGTCTCTCTCATGGTATTTGAAGCCTTTAGTTGCACACTATTCAACAGTAGAGTTTTGACCTTGCCTGTACTACGTTTGTGATTTGGATTTCTTCCTGGATTGTTGCATTCGTTTGAGACAACTTTGCTATGCTCTGCACTTGTTTTTGGTTTAGCCAACCACTTAGTAGATTCTGCCATCAGTAACTTCGGGAACCACCTGTTCGTTCCACCTGTCTCTGCATTACCGACAGTACGAGTGATTATAAAATGTGTTCTTTCTACGCTAAGTGGGGTGGAAAAGCCATAGGGAAGGGTGAATAGGGAGGAATCTGGTATATCATGCACCCTACATCACATGGCGTACGGTAACTTCGGGACTTGGGATCTAGTAGTATATTACGAACTTCACTAACAATACGGCTGCCTCACCTAAGCGCATAGAATGAATAGAATATGTGCGAAACGTCCAATAAGAAGAGCAAGAGTTTGTTTTTCTCAGTCAGTTTCGATGGAAAACATGCAAACATTTTCTGATACGTCATGAAATATTCTCACATCAATTCCTATCGATTCATGCATTCCGATCGGTGGCGGCGCTATACATAGCTTTCAAAGTGGCGTATGTATATGTATATATAGTGACCGGGCCAGATATCTCACGAAATAAGCACCAAACGAAAAAACTACAAGGAACGAAACTCGCTGGTGAATGACGCTTCGCCGCTAAATAGAACGCGTGTAAAAAATCTGAAATCGTCCCGTAATTTCTCTTGTTCCCAGTGGCAGAACTGTACACGGCGTTCAAAGACGTCGCCATGCAATTCCTGGTGCATAGAAATATGGTACGGGTGCAATCGATTTTGATGTAGCATTCTCAACACCGACGTTTTGGAGACTCCTGATTGTCGCGCAGTTTGTCTGCTACTGATATGCGGATTAGCCGTGACAGCAGCTAAAACACCTACTTGGGCATCACCACTTGTTGCAGGTCGTGGTTGACGTTACACATGTGGCTGAACACTTCCTGTTTCTTTAAATAACGTAACTATCCGGCGAATGGTCCGGACACTTGGATGATGTCGTCCAGGATATCGCGCAGCATACATAGCACACGCCCGTTGGGCATTTTGATCACAATAGCCGTACATCAACACGATATCTACCTTTTCCGCAATTGGTAAACGGTCCATTTTAATACGGGTAATGTATCACGAAGCAAATACCGTCCGCACTGGCGTAATGTTACGTGATACCACGTACTTATACGTTTGTGACTAATCCAGCGCCATCCATCACAAAGCGAAAAAAGTGGTCCAAGTAAAACATTCATATTTCTTTACGTACTACACGAATATGTAATAAAAATGGGGGTTACTATTTTTTTTAAACGCAGTTGATATCCGTTTGACCTATAGTAGCGCCATCTAGCGGGCCAACCATAGCGCTATCTGGTTTTCCCCTTCAAGCTAGACGAGTTTCGTTCTTTGTAGTTTTTTCGTTTTATGCTTATTTCGTGAGATATTTGGTCCGGTCACTACCAGTGGACTACCCCGTCTGCATACAGCCACGCAATAACGAGAGGCAGACCATGTCCTGTTCCCGTATACTGCCGCCTTCCGCCACACTGGCTACGGAAACAAACCACGAGCTCTACCTGAGGCACCGCGTTGAAGCTTTGGACAGCTCGGCCGTGTGCTTGATAACTTCGGCGATATTACTGGCACGGATTACAGCTGTCTTCCTCATACTAACGTCGTCTCCGTGATTGCTGTTTGCTGAGCTATCTCCGCACGTCGACCAACGCCGACTGGACATATTCACTACCTTGCAAATAGATAGAATGTACATGGTGCAGTTGTAGCACGACATATAGCGCTGCTTGCTGTGCCAGGGTGTACTATTAGCCGCCATGTTTTGTGAAGGCATTGTGCGGTGTTTTTGAAAGAGAGAAAATACCTGCTCGAACTTGTAAAACAAGCAATTGCCGAATTTCTTGCCGAAATAATGCCTACTGTTTGCTGAGCGTATAACTGCACACACAGAAGCAATAAAATTACGACATCTTCTCATTTCAAGTAAGTACTGTTTAAAAACTGTTAGCCGTCCGAAGTGGCCGAGCGGTTCTAGGAGCTTCAGTCTGGAACGGCGCTGCTGCTACGGTCGGAGGTTCGAATCCTGTCTCGGGAATGGATGTTTGTGATGTCCTTAGGTTAGTTAGGTTAAATTAGTTCTAAGACTAGGAGACTGATGACCTCAGATGTTCAGTCCCATAGTGCTCAGAGCCAATTGAACCATAATAACTGTTACTATATCTGCACGTCTGTTTTATACACCAACCAAGTAAATTATACGGGTTGAACTTTACGTCAATATGCGAATTTATTATTTTACTCTAGGTTTCCATTCGAAAAAAAGCTCCAGACGAATACATGGGCTACTGCTATGAGAAGAGAAAATTGTATTCCGGCGCAAAAAACTTCTATTTCTTATTTACATTTTGAAGAAAAATTTATGTACGAAGTGTATGGCTCAATGCGGCTGCATAGCACGTCCGTGCCTAGTATTTTCGGTTTTCCAAGCTATCTGCAAAAAAAAGCAACGTATAGAGACATCCACATACGTGCTATAAAGTGTTTGGAGGACACTCAAACCAGCGTCGATGAATCGACAGCATTGTGGACAACATCACCTGTATCTTTGGTATTCATACACATTTATAGGAGATTGCCGTATTTTCGTGCTGAAAAGTTTTGATCACGTTGGCAGAATGGATCAAACCATTTTCAGCCGAATTCTCCACTCGTTTTGAAACTGAGTGGTAGACTGTACTAAAACACGTAAAGTTAGATCTTAAACTAAATTTTCCAGATAGTGACTCATACTTGTAAAGGCTTTATTACTGACCGTCTTGGGTTGAAGTATCTCTATGATAGCTACTGACATTATACAGAGACAATGTACGAGTATTACGGTCAGAAACAGTCTGAAAATCAACATAAAGTCCAAATGGTTCAAATGGCTCTGAGCACTATGGGACTTAACTTCTGAGGTCATCAGTCCCCTAGAACTTAGAACTACTTAAACTTAACTAAGCTAAGGACATCACACACATCCATGCCCGAGGCAGGATTCGAACCTGCGACCGTATAGGTCCCGCGGTTCCGGACTGTAGCGCCTAGAACCGCTCGGCCACTACGGCCGGCGGCAAAGGATTCCCATGACTTGGGGGTATATATATATATATGTGTGTGTGTGTGTTTGTGTGTGTGTGTGTGTGTGTGTGTGTGTGTGTGTGTGTATATGTATGTGTGTCAAGTTGTCGTATAGTTCGTCAGATATTATTTCGGTTATCTACTGAATAACTTTCAGAATCGTATACGCAGTAGCATTGAGAAACGAAGGTAATAATTTCTTTTAGTGTTGTAGTTCTGTCAATTACTATTTTGTGCAGGTTCACATAAGATGAATTATACTGATTGTTAAGGTGCAGACATAACGTATAACGCACTTATGTAGCGCTTACAAGATAAGTAAAGTTTGCTAACACAAGTCCGTCTCATCGTTCACTTTATTAGAGGAAAAAATACGCTGAAGTTAAATGTTCGAGATGTACCATAATACATTACTTTCAATTCCTCATTTCATTAGCATGTACTCCCACAAACAAGAGATTTTTCACTCAATTCACTGAGTTTTGGTCATTGTAACACTGTTTATTGGTACTGTTCTGTATGTTTTCATATTTAATATCTGCTGCCATCAGATTTATTGGCCGAAGGATAACAGGTCTAAAATTGTTCACCCCATGGCGTAAAACTATTTCTACAAAATAGGAATAATACTTGTTGGACATATTTTTAAAATATACAATTGTTTGTAAGGTGTGTAATGTGTTGCGATTAATTCTGAAGTTTATTGCTGTGGGTGTTATTCGATAATTTCTAAATTCTTTACTTGAATTGTGAGTGGCAGACTATCTATTACCTGAAAATAGTTAGTGAATATTTAAGTTAAATTGCATAAAACCGCTCTGTGCTTAATATATGTCATGATGCTCTAATTCTTGTAAACAGGACAAGAAGGAAAACTGTGATTATCACTTGAAAATACATTCAATGCATCAAAATAAAGGAATACAATATTTTCAGTTCGAATTAGAAAAAGTAAGAACAGAACTTTCGTCATTACGACCTTCAGTCTACAGCGTGATACCATATCACGCTCCATGATTATCCAGTGCCAGTTTCTTCATCTGACATTACAGCTGAAAGATACATGCGGTTGAATATGGCCACATAATCAAGTCTTCGTCTCTCTGAATAATTTTTACCCCCAAAAATCCGTCCCGTACCAAATTTACTATCCCGTTATACAGTGGGATATTTCGTTGAACGTACACCGTGATTTAGGCAAGTTGTACCACAAAGCTCTTTTCTCTCCAGTCCGATGCAGTACTCCTCCATCTTCAGCATTCATCTGCATCAACACATATCAATAGCTTCTATTCTCCTCTTGTCAGTACTGCTTATTGTTCACGTTTCAATTCCCAACCTATTGTTTTTACAAAAGACAAACTGTAAAAGTTTACATGTTATGACAATGCCATTGCAAGCCAGTAGCTTCCACGTTTACCTTCTTATTCACATTAAAGCTTTTCTAGACTTATCTTTGGAGAAAAAATTTAGATTCAGATATAGCACACAACAAATCGTAACACATAAATGGTCTCATAGGCTTCAAATTGGAGCCACAGTTATTATCCATAGTTTATAGAAGTACATCTACATCTATATCTACGTGATTACTCTGCTGTTCACAGTGATGTGCCTGGGAGAGGGTTCCATGAACCACGTTCGAGCTGTCTCTCTACCGTTCCCCTCTCGAACGGCGCGCGGGAAAAACGAGCACTTAAATTTTTCTGTGAGAGCTGTGACTTCTCTTATTTTATAGTGATGATCATTTCTCCCTATGTAGATGAGTGCCAACAGATTGTTTTTGCAATCTAAGGAGTAAACTGGTGATTGAAATTTCATGAGAAGATCCCGTCGCAACGAAAAACGCCATTGCCATTCCAATTCACGTATCATTTCTGTGGCACTATCTCCCCTATTTAGCGATAATACAAAGCGAGCTGCCCTTCTTTGTACTTTTTCGATGTCACCCGTCAGTCCCACCTGATGCGGATCCCACACCGCACAGCAATACTCCAGACAAAGACGGACAAGCGTGGTGTAAGCAGTTTCTTTAGTAGACCTGTTGCACCTTTGAAATGTTCTGCCAGTGAATCGCAGTCTTTGGTTTGCTCTACCCACACCATTATCTAAGTGATCGTTCCAATTTAGGTTATTTGTAATTTTAATCAGTAAGTATTTAGAAGAATTTATAGCCTTCAGATTTGTGTGTATTATCGCGTAATCGAATTTTAGCGGGTCTATTTTAGTGCTCATGTGAATAACTTCACACTTTCTTTTATTCAGGGTCAATTGTAACTTTTCGCACCATTCAGATATCGTATGCAAATCATTTGGCAATTCGTTTTGTTCATCTGATTACTTTACAAGACGGTAAATGACAGCGTCCTCTGCAAACAATCTAAGACGGCTACTCAGATTGTTTCCTGTGTCGGTAATATAGATCAGCAACAATAGAGGGCCTAAAACACTTCCTTGGGGAACGCCGGATATTACTTCGATTTGACTCGATGACTTTCCGTCTGTTACTACGCGCCGGCCGGTGTGACCGTGCGGTTCTAGGCGCTTCAGTCTGGAACCGCCTGACAGCTACGGTCGCAGGTTCGAATCCTGCCTCGGGCATGGATGTGTGTGATGTCCTTAGGTCAGTTAGGTTTAAGTACTTCTAAGTTCTAGACGACTGATGACCACAGAAGTTAAGTCGCATAGTGCTCAGAGCCCTTTTGATACTACGCGTTGTGACCTTTCTGGCGGTCTAAGGCGCGGCAGTCAGGGACTGTGCGGCCGGTCCCGGTGGAGGTTCGAGTCCTCCCTCGGGCATGGGTGTGTGTGTTTGTCCTTAGGATAATTTAGGTTAAGTAGTGTGTAAGCTTAGGGACTGATGCGCTTAGCAGTTAAGTCCCATAAGATTTCACACACATTTAAACATTTTGAACGTTTGACCTTTCTGACAGGAAATCACGAATCCAGTAGCACAGCTGAAGTGATATTCCGTAGGCACGCAGTTTCGTTAGGAACCGTGTCAAAAGCCTTGTAGAAATCTAAAAATATGGAATCAATTTGAGATGCCCTCTCGATAGCACTCGTTACTTCATGATTATAAAGAGCTAGTTGTGTTTCACAAGAACGATATTTTTTTAATCCTTGCTATGTGTCAATAAACCGTTTTCCTCGATGTAAGTTGAAATATACGAACACAGTATATGTTTCAAAATCCTGCTGCAAATCGACGTTAGTGATACGGGCATGCAATTCAGCGGATTACTCCTATTTCACTTTTTGGGTACTGGTGTGTCTCGAGCAATTTTCCAGTCTTAACGTACCAATATTTCTATGAGCGAGCGGTTGTTAATTAAATTAGTATGAACGGTAACAAAAGCTGCGTCAACATTTTAATCCATTGAAACGGAACAACAGATCACTGGAGATAGTAAGTATTGTGCTCTAACGTGTAACGGCGAAAGAATGGAAATTAAGAGCCATTGCATAATTTGGCTAAAAATATTGTCGACGACTCGTGCAGACCACATTAAGGCAAAAGCCGAATGATGGAAATTCTCACTCTGTCACGAGCTAAATTCGAAGTTCGACAGTTGTGCTGGCAGACTCTCTGTAACACCTCAGCACGCTTTGTTGCGAACTCGAAAACTGTCAGCGTGTTACACGTAATGGCAACGTAATGCCAAACGCTCAACGTGGCGGGGCACGGAACTCGTGAATCGGCACTAAATTGTCGCGGTAGAGAAGCCCGCAGCGGCCGCTTTCTGCAGTTGGCTGAAGCACAAGTGGTGATCGACTGCAAAATACCGTCATTTGCGCATCTTACCGTGCGGTCCTCCGTAGACTTTCCAGACATCGGAAGGCGGTGGAGGAAAACCGGCAGAAGACGGCAAGGCTCTATATATGGGTCGGACCTTCTCAAGCAGGGCCTGCCGCGCTCGTCGGCACTATCGCTGCTTCTCACACTAATCTTTCGAAGTACCCCTTCTTTATAAATGTTCAACTCTGAAGTTACACATAACCTGTTGTAAGTAGGCTGTTTAGGTTTTCGTATTGGTAACGCCACGTAGCTCTCTGTATGAAAATCACTGGCTGTGCTGTGTGCAGTCTGTGGCCAGTTTGCATTGTTATCTGCCATTGTAGTGTTGGGCAGCTGGATGTTAACAGCGCGTAGCGTTGCGCAGTTGGAGGTGAGCCGCCACCAGTGGTGAATGTGGGGAGAGAGATGGCGGAGTTTTGAAATTTGTAAGACTGGATGTCATGAACTGCTATATATATTATGACTATTAAGGTAAATACATTGTTTGTTCTCTATCAAAATCTTTCATTTGCTAACTATGCCTATCAGTAGTTAGTGCCTTCCGTAGTTTGAATCTTTTATTTAGCTGGCAGTAGTGGCGCTCGCTGTATTGCAGTAGTTCGAGTAACCAAGATTTTAGTGAGGTAAGCGATTTGTGAAACGCATAGGTTAATGTTAGTCAGGGCCATTTTTTTGTAGGGATTTTTGAAAGTCAGATTGCGTTGCGCTAAAAATATTGTGTGCCAGTTTAAGGACAGTCATGTATAATTGTTCAAATGGGGACGTTTCACTATAACATCCAGCAGTATGTTACGACACCTCTCAGTATTAATATTAGATGAAATATTGTCACGAGTGATTGCATAACTCTTTCAACTTTTAAATGTACTTATTATGAAAGTCTGAGTTGGAAACAGTCGCACTAGTTTTGATGACACTTCATTATCGTATCCTCCCAGGTAGCTGAGTGGTCAGCGCGACGGAATGTCATACCTAACGGCCCGGGTACGATTCCCGGCTGGGTCGGAGATTTTCTCCGCTCAGGGAATGTGTGATGTGTCGTCCTTATAGTCATTTCATCTCCATCGACACGCAAGTCGCCGAAGTGGCGTCAACTCGAAAGACTTGCACCAGACGAACGGTCTACCCGACGGGAGGCCCTAGCCACAAGGCATTTCCATAGCCATCATCTCCTAATCCAAAAATAAAGTAAAACGAAGTAAAATAAAACAGTAACACATAATTAAATAACTATTTTTGTGAACCACATACAAATTATTTACAAATTTTTAAACTGTCTGAGAACAAGCAAATAACGTAGAACGACAAAAACAAAAGGAAAGAGAAAGACCGACGCGCAACAAAAGGACTATCAGAATCAATCCGAATGAGATGGAAATCTGTAGATATGTTGTACATGTGCAGACAAACAACTGATTAAAGCTTCAGGAAAAAAATATGATTTATTCAAGAGAAAGAGCTTCTCAAACTAAGCAGGTCAATATCGCGTTGGTCCAATTCTGACAAATTATTCAGCTTGGAATTGATTGATATAGTTGCTGGATATCCTACTAAGGGGAAACGTGCCAAAATCTGTCCAACTGACCGGCCAGGTTGTGAAAATGTCTTGGTGGTTGGCGGGCCGTGCCCATAATGTTCCAAATGTCCTCAGCTGGGGAGAAATCGGGCGACTCTGCTGCCCAACCTATGGTTCGGCTTGCACGAAGACAATTGGGCCGGCATTATCTTGCTGCAAAAAGGGGCTTGAATATCGTCGACTGCCACTGCTCTGTAAGAGTGCCACGGAAAACAATCAAAGGCGTCCTTCTATGAAATGAAATGGCACCCCCGATTATCACTCCTGGATGTAGCGTCATATAGCGAGCGACAATCAGATTTGTACCCCATCGCTTCTCGGGCGTCTGCAGGCACGTCTTCGGCCTGGAATCTCATCGACTGGAGCAGGGTTGTCTTCAGCGTTAAGTCCCGGTTCGAAACGAGCCCCGACTGCGAGAAACGACGGGTCTGAAGATGTCCGGGAAAGGAGTGGGATACCAAACAGACTGTCTTCCGCCATGCGACCCGACTATCAGAAGTATGGTGTGGGGTGCCACTTCACTTCGTAGCAGTACCTAATTTTTTGTCATTCGCGGTAACCTTCCAGTACGTGGATGATATTCTAGGCCTCTGGCCTTCATGACACACCATCCTGGGCTTACATTTCAGCAAGATAATGCCCGCCTGCACGCAGCGAGAGTTTCTACCTGTTGTCTTTGCGCTTACCTAACCATACCTTCGCCAGCAAAGTCATCACATCTCTCTCCAGTTGAGACCATTGGAAGCATTCAAGGCTGGTCTCTTCAACTGTCTCGGGATTCCGACGATCTAACGCACCAACTGCATGGAATTCGGCACGTTAGCCCTAAGGAGGTCATCCAACAACCCTTCTAATCAATGCCAAGCCGAATAACTGATCGCATATGGACCAGAAGTGGACCAATGGGTTACTGACTTTCTCAAAAAACAAAAAAAGTTTCAAATGGCTCTGAGAACTATGGGACTTAACTTCTGAAGTCATCAGTCCCCTAGAACTTAGAACTACCTAAACCTAACTAACCTAAGCACATCACAAACATTCATGCCCGAGGCAGGATTAGAACCTGCAACCGTAGCGGTCGCGCGGTTCCAGACTGAAGCACCTAGAACTGCTCGTCCAACCCGGTCGGCCTGACTTTCTCAGTTCGCGAAGCTCTTGCTCAGTTATTCGTTATTTTTTCTTAGAGTCTACATACAAAATGTCATATTTTCGTTTCTTTATTAAGAGGTTGCTTAAGCTGTCATGAAGTGAGCATCATAGGAAAAATAAAACAGCCATTCTCAAGCGAGTTGCTGCAAGTAACGATTACGAGATTGAAGCAGCTGCAGTATATTTAAAAAAATTAAAACGGAGGGCATGTGGAAAATGGAATATTACGTGAAAGTAGGAACATAGACGAAAGCTACGAGATACAATAGCACAACAATATTCGAAATCAGTACTTCCTGCCTCTTCTATTCACCATCGACGGCACATGAGTCTCCACGATGCGTAGTGGGTTTAGTAAAATGCTAGATGCAATGGAATGTTGTGACAAGTGTACTCTTGTGCTTTTACCTTTATTTTACATCTTTGATTGTGTTCTTTTTAAATGATTTGTCAGTTCAAAACTGCTAGTGAAAGTAAACTTTTAAGAATTTTAGTTTTTAAATATTATCAGTCTACATTACATTCTTATTCAGATAAGATTTTAAAAAATCGAACAATATCAATCTATATTATTTATAGATACAACTATATATTAACGTTTGATTTTATTTAATTTGCTTGGTAAGGATCATGAAATGTGATAGAAAGTACTTATCAAATGTGGCTATTTGCAACTGAAGCTGTTATACTTAATATCGTAAACAACCTCTCAGTGCGGTCCTCGTTCACACCTGGACCAGAAATAACAATTTCAAAATATCAATCAGATAACCTTGCAAGACTGTTAAATGTCTTGCTTTTGAGCAAGCCCTAATGTCCGTGAACAGCAGTATTTTAGTACATTGGTTTTGGAAATTGTTTTTTTCTATGGAACACCTACAGATACATTTTTTAATCAGAATATGCAAGATGTATTTAATACTGAAGTTTTGTGCGCTTGTGTGTAAATGTGATTGTAAGATAAATTTACTGAGTATTAGTTGTCACCTTTAGCTGAACTCCACATGGATTCATTTCTGCCATTAGACAATCTAATTTTAAGAGTGTCCAACCGTATCCTACTAAGTTATGTTTTATTATTGTCTTCGAATCTAAGTAATGTTACAGGATGTCTGCCATTTCATATGTATTACCTCAAAAAAGGAAGGGACGGCGGCAACATCCATTACACGAGCACTGCCTCTCTGCGAGTATTATCTGATGTTCCTTTAATCTTAATTAGAGATCTGATGCTGACAGTAGCAGAAAAGAAGTTATAAATAAAGGAAGTTTATAACTGGAGCTGTGGTGTGCGTATTGTGTGTAGCAGGTAGCGTATCTGTCTGGCGTACAACGGGTTGCAGGTGCAAACCCTACCGCGAGCAAATGTTACGTAATATTTATCTTTCGTGGAAGGTATTTTGAATGTGTTATGTTTCTAATGGTTGTATATGCTGGAATATTTGTATATATCTGATGAAAGAAGTAGCAGAACACATGTACAATCTCTTCTTATAAATATTGAGAGTAAAAAAGTCTGAGGGACTGAGAGTTTATGAGGAAGATGCGCTGCTTAACTGTGCTTATGCACGTCCTGACTTTTCAGTCGCACAGAAACCTGACTCTGGAACAATCTTCCGCATTACGCTGCAGAACTAAATAACATCTCCAGTTTCAGAAGATAGGTGACGTCATATCTACTAGGTCAACGGTAAGATTATCATTGCCCAGAATGAACTCGTTGCTCTTGCGCATTCCTCTTTCCAACGTCATCTTCCTCATTTCGCAAAACCCGGTATTCTTAGCCGATGTAGTCTTCTTAACTTTCCTTTTCCCAAAACTCACTATATGAGGAAACGTCTATTTTGTAGATCTTTAAACTTTTCTTTTACCTGACACTGTTATTAACACCACTGTTATTATTGTTCTTAACGCGACAATTAGTCTCATTATTGTTATTATTATTATTAGGTCATCATCATTATTACTAATGACACCAATAGTGGCTGCAGCTGCAATAGTGCAAGTAACGCCCGTATTAAGTGTGTTAGTACATAGTGTAGTTTACTCACACTGCCACTTCAGCACTCAAATCATTTTAATACTAGTTGTCAAATTAAAATAGTTATTTTCCTAAGTAACTATGGTGTAATAGATATTGTGTATGAAACCCTGGCCCGATAGACATTATCAAATCGGATTAAATAAATGAAGTAAGAAAATGCTACATATCTACACTAATGAAGAAATGCACATATGGTGTATGTTTCCAACTTACATGATGGTAGTGCTCCTACTGCTGTCGAAAACTACCGTCGGAGATTTCCGATACGTCGAATTCCTGATCGTAGAATGATTACCAGACCTTTCAGCACGCTGCATTAAACAAGTACATTCGACCAAGTTTCCATTTATCTTCTGAAAGTGTAGTTCAAAACCTGTGCAGGAACTTGAACACATTGTTGAAATGGTGCAACGTGGTCCTACTACCGGCATACGACTTGAACGTAGTCGCTGGTTAAATGGCAATCGTCATTTGCCTCCATGAATACTATTCACTGATGAAACTACGTTAACACTGACTGGATTCAACTACACACATTATAGTCACGATGATCGAAGTAGATCCACACGCTGCAGTGGAAATCAGTTTCCTAGTTTGTTTTCCGATCAATGTTTGGTAACATGTTGAAAGGTTCAGACAGATCAAACGAATGAATGGCGGGACATAATTAGTGGCATTTTTAGGAAACTTCTTGTACTGTACACTCCGAGCAAAGACAACAGGTAGAAACTCTTGCTGCGTGCAAGCGGACTGCGGTGCACTTAAAGCATGACGGATCCCCTTCACATTTCATCGGACTTGTGAGGGAACATCTCAACTGCATTGTCACTAATCGTTGGATTGCTTGTTGTAAGACTAACTAGCCACCAAGATCGCCAGACCTTTCACCATTAGATTTTTAGCTGTGAGTGGGATGAAGTCTGAGGTGTACAAGCAAAACATAAATATGCGAGATTAAATACTTGGCTGCATCATGAACGCTGGCACCTTCATTAGGGAACGTGCAGAGGTACACAGACAATGCCTGTTCTCTCAATAGTGCACAAATGCATTGAAGTTGACCGTGGGATATTCGAAGATCTATTGTGAACTATAAAACAGCTCTAATACGACGTGTACGATAATGCGAAAAGATAAATTTGTTAGAAATACACATCTGTAAATTTGTTCTTTGCAAAATGAAGATGAAACCTGTAAGTTTAACTGAGCATATAATATAGGTTGGGGGTAGAGCATTTGAAAGAACATCTTATTTGCTGAATATAATATTTTTAAGAGCCTTAAAATCCTACAATATGTACCGAAAGATCAAGAAATGCACGCTGAAATAATATATGTGAATGGTATATATAAGAAAGTCGTTGGGCTAATAAAAAACACAAACAGATCAAAATGCAGAAACGTTATTAAACCACTGTCGATGCAGATATCGACATTCAGCATGAAAATAGAACACTTAAGTTCTGTAATACATATATAAATAGCGTTGATCCGAACGATTTAGTAAAACAATTTAGACTCCTCACAACAACGGATACTACAGGAAATACATCATACGTGAATGAAATCATATCAGTTATTTCAGAGTTTAGAGAAAGACAAACCACTGAATAACTATAGTGACAGTAGTTCAAGGACTCCGCAAACCAGCAACCATAACATTCCTATGAAGGGAAGTGGCAACAAAACGACTATTCTCGTTGGTGTGTAGAATGCATGAGTCCAACAATATACCGTCCCAATTTCGGAAAAAGTATCATCCACACAATTCCGAAAACTGCGAGAGCTGACAAATGTGAGAATTATCGCACAATCAGCTTAACACCTCATGCATCCAAGTTGCTGACACGAATAATACACAGAAGAGCGGAAACGAAAATTGGGGATGTGCTAGATGTTGATCAGTTTAGCTTTAGGAAAGTTAAAGGCACCAGAGAGGCCATTCTGACGTTGTGGTTGATAATGGAAGCAAGAGTAAAGAAAAATCAAGACACGTTCATAGGATATGTCGACATAGAAAAAGCATTCGACAATGTAAAATGGTGCAAGATGTTTGAAATTCTGAGGAAAATAGGGGTAAGCTATAGTGAGAGACGGTTAATATACAATACGTACATGAACCTAGAGGGAAGTAGAATGAACGACCCAGAACTAAATGCTCGGTTAAAAAAGGGTGCAAGACAGGAATGTAGTCTTTCGCACCTACTGTTCAATGTGTACATCGAAGAAGCAATGCCGAAAATAAAAGGAAGGTTCAGTAATGGAATTAAAATTCAAGGTGGAAGGCTATCAGTGATACGATTCGCCGAAGACATTGCTATCCTGAGTGAAAGTGAAGAAGAATTACATGATCTGCTGAATGGAATAAACAGTCTAATGAGTACAGAGTATGAACTGAGAGTAAATCGAAGAAAGTAAGAAGTGAGAACAGAGAGAAATTTAACATCAGGATTGATGATCACGAAGTTAGAACATCTGCTGCCTAGGCAGCAAAATAACCAATAATGGATAGAGCAAGGAGGACATCAAAAGCAGATTAGCACAGGCAAAAAGTGAATTCGTGGCCAAGAGAAATCTACTAGTATCAACCATAGGCTTTAATTTGAGGAAGAAATTTCTCTGAACGTACGTCTGGAGTACAGCATTGTATGGTAGTGAAACATAGACTGTGGATAAAGCGGAACAGGAGAGAATCTAAACATTTCAGATTTGGTGCTACAGGCGAATGTTGAAACTTAGGTGGACTGATAAGGTAAGGACCGAGGAGGTTCTGCCCAGAATCGGAGAAGAAAGGAATATGTGGAAAACACTGACAAGGAGAAGGGACAGTGCGATAGGACATCTGTTAAGTTACAATAGTATTCCTAATATTAATATAACGAACAATGAACAGCATCTAGAAAAAGGGAAAGAAGGCATGTCGAGATTCAGTAGCATTTTTAAAGAACTGTTGTAGTTATATGCATTAATTAATAATCTGGAGATGGAATTAGAAACACCAAAAAAAGATGACTGACTTTAGATATACAGCTTTAATAGGTTAAATATTAGATTTCTAAAGGAGTCAAATCATACGTCCTTAGGAAACGTTGCATGGGGCAGCTCAATCAACAGACATAGTAAGGGTAGTACAATCTGCATCAAGCGTAATACTGATATGAATGCAAGCCTCAATGACAAATTTATTCAGACAAGCTACAGATTCTTATCCTACGGTATATAAAATCACACAGGCGTCCCCAAAATGACTGCCCAAACATTATATCATCTTGATTTGAATATAATGGATCAAGACAGACACCTCATCAACCTTCGCAATGAAGAAATCACGATACACCTCAGTTAAAGCAGGGTGGGTGTAAGGTATGAAACCTTCACACACAGCCATCAAGGACGATTTCACATCAGCAACACATAACATGGAAAAACTGCCAATTACTTAAATCACTAGGATTGAAACCGTGCTGTGACATTGTTCGATATAACCACTTCTGCAGAATATGGTGACTAATTTATACCTCATCTTATTTTTCACGTAAGCCTTATGCTTTGGCAAAGTTTAATGAAATTGATGATATTAGGATTCTTATTCAGGACCAGGCTGCTTTAACAATTGCACGCAGAATTTTTTTATATCCACACAGAAAATTCCTGAAAGAGGATGGAGATGCTACAGCAATGTCGAAGTTTACACTTAATGCTTTCACACCCCTGTTTCAGGAAATAGCACAGGGAATGTAGGAATGTCATCACCATTAAAACGTGTGTTTCGACATTCAGACCAGACTTGAATCGTTAAGAATATTGAGGATGGTGCATAGACCAACCAGCAGACAAGTCAGTAATGAGGTATCGATGGTTAGCGCACGTATACGTCTCAAGATGCCAATGGGATGTTTCGACAACATAAAATGTAATATCATTTACGAGAAGCTGGAAATAATTCCAGTACAAAGCGCAATGGATAATAACTCATACATTCAAGGGTAGGTGGAACAGAATGTAGTCATATGTGGTCATATTGATTAAGAGCTATGAACGTGCTGTATATCTCTGTAACAGATGAGGGGTGCAAAAATCTGTTAACACTCCTGAATGACATGATCAATCGACAATTAAATTCCCTTTCATAGGAAGTTTTTGAATATTATTACTGCAACCCCATCGAAACAAAGGTGAGCTATTAAAATTTCAGTTAAGTTAGAAATACTGAGTAGCCTTACACGTCTTGATTCGTTTATGCTTTCTCACCATCCTGCTGTGTACGAATCTTACTGATGTACTGTTTGACTTATATGCTACTTGACTAGATGTAATGATTGTATCTTTTTTCCCAGTGCTGGTTGTTCCTTCATATGCCCAGACGTGGGAATATGTAATGCACCTAGGAACATTGCTGAACATGATCATGTTGCTGGTCCAGGTATTGTGGTGAAGGGAGGTATAATGTTGCATTGTCATACTGACCTCCAAATCTTCGAACACAGAACAATGACCAGTCAACATTTTTGTGGCACTGTGCTACTTTCCCAGTAAATCTTTTCAGAGGAACTTCGGCCCTGGCTCCATTTTTATCGTTGGTTCATGACGACATGTGATCGTGTTCTTGAAATAAGAGGGAATTCAGCGAATGGACTGGCTTGCCTATTCCAATAACGTAAATGGAATCAAACACAAGTGGGATGTGTTGAGGAGACGTACTGCACAGTGTTCAAATTCTCCAACGACCATCCAGTGGTTGTCAGTCACTCTGGTGGAGGAATGGAATGTCCTATACCACGAACTTCTTACCCGCCATGTGGCCAGGATGGGAGCACATTGCAGAGCATGCACTGAGAACCATGTTCCTCCTATTGTAATGTGCAGGGAACCATCACTTCATTGTATGTTTCTTTCAGGCGCCTTCTGTACTATACTGTAGCAGTTCTTTCTGCGTACAGTAGAAGTTTCATAGAGCTTTGTTACTTTGCAGTGACACGTAATGGAAACGTTACTTTGATCTACATGTTTTGCACACCAGTATATATTAAGTTGAAAGTAACAATTGAGTGTTTTATCCTTATTATCTTTATTATTTGTCAATAACCTGAAACCCATAAAAACCTCTTCATACAGCTGTAAAATCATTGAATATCAGTTCTATTTCTGTATGAGCTTGATAAATGTGTTTTACATTTATATTGTCTAGTATGAAATGGTAATAAGGATTGTGTTATCTATTACCAGGTACTTCAAAGTCCTGGAGTAGAATAAAAGGCAGTTGACTTATAGAATGATCGAAACAGAAATATTTTACTATGAAATTCATATTTTCCACAGAAAGATCGACAAACATAAACAGAGTGTTCAGCTTCCCTCTTTCTAGCAGTGGAATATTGCTGCTTTTGCTTAATTTTGTGTATGTTATGTCTCCACCATGTTGTCTAATAACTGGTATTTGCGTTGAAGAATCGTTCTCGAAAATATATACACATGCTCGAAGTGAATTCCGTCTGTACATGTTAGCAGTGCTAGAATAACATTCATCTTAGTACGGTCTGATGGACCTTCAATTATCGATCATATATTGTTGGGCAGGAGTATTCCATTTTTCTTCCCCTGGCTCCCTGCATGACACATCAGCTACCTCAAAGTATTTTGCCCACTCAGCCATGGAGCTGATTATATGATTATAGTAACATGAAATGGGCTTTCTAGAGAAACATGCACATGTGGTTCTTACACTTTTTTTTACAAATTATAAACTCTTACATATAATTGGATGTGTGAACATGCTTAAGTAGGAATATGGTTCCGTTCCTACAACTCACGTTTAGGATTCATACATAACCCCATGTAATGAAACACAGTATGGATTGTAATGCTGAGAGACGATTTCTACTGAAAGATGTAGAGTTTGGCATGCTAGCAGCATGAAATTTGTCTGTATTTTGTCATAGAATCTCTAGACGTATGGCTGCTAGCTTAGACATTTATTAAAAGCATATTGGATCACCTAACTGAAATGGTTTAGTGCACGTATACGTCTCAAGATGCCAATGGGATGTTTCGACAACATAAAATGTAATATCATTTACGAGAAGCTGGAAATAATTCCAGTACAAAGCGCAATGGATAATAACTCATACATTCAAGGGTAGGTGGAACAGAATGTAGTCATATGTGGTCATATTGATTAAGAGCTATGAACGTGCTGTATATCTCTGTAACAGATGAGGGGTGCAAAAATCTGTTAACACTCCTGAATGACATGATCAATCGACAATTAAATTCCCTTTCATAGGAAGTTTTTGAATATTATTACTGCAACCCCATCGAAACAAAGGTGAGCTATTAAAATTTCAGTTAAGTTAGAAATACTGAGTAGCCTTACACGTCTTGATTCGTTTATGCTTTCTCACCATCCTGCTGTGTACGAATCTTACTGATGTACTGTTTGACTTATATGCTACTTGACTAGATGTAATGATTGTATCTTTTTTCCCAGTGCTGGTTGTTCCTTCATATGCCCAGACGTGGGAATATGTAATGCACCTAGGAACATTGCTGAACATGATCATGTTGCTGGTCCAGGTATTGTGGTGAAGGGAGGTATAATGTTGCATTGTCATACTGACCTCCAAATCTTCGAACACAGAACAATGACCAGTCAACATTTTTGTGGCACTGTGCTACTTTCCCAGTAAATCTTTTCAGAGGAACTTCGGCCCTGGCTCCATTTTTATCGTTGGTTCATGACGACATGTGATCGTGTTCTTGAAATAAGAGGGAATTCAGCGAATGGACTGGCTTGCCTATTCCCATAACGTAAATGGAATCGAACACAAGTGGGATGTGTTGAGGAGACGTACTGCACAGTGTTCAAATTCTCCAACGACCATCCAGTGGTTGTCAGTCACTCTGGTGGAGGAATGGAATGTCCTATACCACGAACTTCTTACCCGCCATGTGGCCAGGATGGGAGCACATTGCAGAGCATGCACTGAGAACCATGTTCCTCCTATTGTAATGTGCAGGGAACCATCACTTCATTGTATGTTTCTTTCAGGCGCCTTCTGTACTATACTGTAGCAGTTCTTTCTGCGTACAGTAGAAGTTTCATAGAGCTTTGTTACTTTGCAGTGACACGTAATGGAAACGTTACTTTGATCTACATGTTTTGCACACCAGTATATATTAAGTTGAAAGTAACAATTGAGTGTTTTATCCTTATTATCTTTATTATTTGTCAATAACCTGAAACCCATAAAAACCTCTTCATACAGCTGTAAAATCATTGAATATCAGTTCTATTTCTGTATGAGCTTGATAAATGTGTTTTACATTTATATTGTCTAGTATGAAATGGTAATAAGGATTGTGTTATCTATTACCAGGTACTTCAAAGTCCTGGAGTAGAATAAAAGGCAGTTGACTTATAGAATGATCGAAACAGAAATATTTTACTATGAAATTCATATTTTCCACAGAAAGATCGACAAACATAAACAGAGTGTTCAGCTTCCCTCTTTCTAGCAGTGGAATATTGCTGCTTTTGCTTAATTTTGTGTATGTTATGTCTCCACCATGTTGTCTAATAACTGGTATTTGCGTTGAAGAATCGTTCTCGAAAATATATACACATGCTCGAAGTGAATTCCGTCTGTACATGTTAGCAGTGCTAGAATAACATTCATCTTAGTACGGTCTGATGGACCTTCAATTATCGATCATATATTGTTGGGCAGGAGTATTCCATTTTTCTTCCCCTGGCTCCCTGCATGACACATCAGCTACCTCAAAGTATTTTGCCCACTCAGCCATGGAGCTGATTATATGATTATAGTAACATGAAATGGGCTTTCTAGAGAAACATGCACATGTGGTTCTTACACTTTTTTTTACAAATTATAAACTCTTACATATAATTGGATGTGTGAACATGCTTAAGTAGGAATATGGTTCCGTTCCTACAACTCACGTTTAGGATTCATACATAACCCCATGTAATGAAACACAGTATGGATTGTAATGCTGAGAGACGATTTCTACTGAAAGATGTAGAGTTTGGCATGCTAGCAGCATGAAATTTGTCTGTATTTTGTCATAGAATCTCTAGACGTATGGCTGCTAGCTTAGACATTTATTAAAAGCATATTGGATCACCTAACTGAAATTTATTAAATTTGTAAACGTTTTATCTAGCAGATTACTGTAATCGGCCTCACTATATGGTTTAACTGTCCGAGGGAAGCTCCATTTGGAGGCTGTATAATCACCTAATAACACAGAAGGAGAGTAAGTATTTCTGCTGAAAATGGTAGCAATATCCATTGAAGTAGCATACAGATGACCCAACTGATTCAAGGACAATACCACTTTCATATCACTATACAGAGAATTTTTGAAAACCACCACTGGTTAGAACTCATGATCTGACATGATCCCCACGCTAATGCGTTCACTGTCATGGCCATTCTTATTCTGTGTTAATCAGACAGCATTATTTCACCTCAAGTGGTTGTGATAGCTTATCCTCATGTATCCCACCTGCACAAAAAATCCTGTAAATGGGTTTGGACGATTGTTGTTTGCTACTGGTTATAGAATTTAACTTATCCTATGCTCTGTAGCTTAGTGAAATACGTTCACTGATTCTCATTTAACTGAACTTTATTTCTGAGCTTAGCAACACACTCTGTGGCTCTAAGGAGACAAATTCAGTATCTTTGACCATAAATCAAACTTTACCAACCTTCAAATTCCACATTTTGTGTCTTAATTTATGCCAAGTGTTTTGTACATTAATAGAATCACAGTGGATCAAGATGAGATGATGGCTTCAAAGTACAAAACGTGTGGTTTATTTAAGACTTCATGGATCAAAATTACTTTCAAATGCAACACATCCAAAATCGATATTTGGCAATAAACGTGGTGTGTAAGACAATGCATTCATACAAACATACAATAATGGGGCATGTACTTCCATTTATTTTAGATAGAGGATGTGATCATTGCATCGCAATGCGAGACCAGAAAACGTAACAAGTGGGTTCAAAAAACTATTAAAGAAGGTATAAAGCCGTCGATCACTCATAAAAAAATACCACACTAGTGCATATATTGAACCTCTTGCATTTTCCATTTTTTAAAGAAAACGTAGCAAAATTCAGTACTGAATGCGAATAGGCACCTTAGCGTAATCTAAGGAACATGTGGGAGAACACTGACGATATATAAAGTGCGTCACCAGAAACATCACACCTTATTGAAAAATCACATGCATTCTAGGCAAGTACTGGAGGGTTTGTATCATCTCACTGTCTCTATAGGCTTGTACCATGGGAAACAAGGAGAGGATGTTTTTTGGTGGCCAGCATCCTCTTTTTATAACACAAACTGCACACATAGAATAACCGGGTTCTTTATTAATCAGAACAGAAAGCTACTTAACTGAAGGTTTTCCAGGTATTGTAGTACAAGCTCTTCCATAATAGCCCACTTTAGCCTCACTGCTGGTGGAGTACACATCTATGCACAGTACTCTGGTCGCTAGGTACTGACTGACTCTCAGCTAGAAACAGTGACTCTGACTGTCTGTGACTGAGTGGGCTGTGACTGTGTGACTGATGACTCAATTCGGTGACTCACTGGATAACTGACTGAGTCTCTGGTCCATGACAGCGATCTAAATATCGGCGCACGAGAAAGCGAGGGTGATGTGTTTTTGTGAGTCTGTCTTTGGCTTCGCTCCTGATAGTCTCGCTTGCCCTGAAGCCTGCAATCGATCTTCTCGCAGCCTCTTTGCCGATCGGAGTCCTGGCTACAGCATACGCTAGCACAAGAGGTGCGAACACCTATGAAGGAGTAAAAAACTAAAAGGTCGATCCTATCGCATTATCACAAGAAAACATCGCTGAGACCAAAACTCAGTAACAAAGGCCGTTAAAAATAATGAAATTTAGAATTCCAAATTCGCATTTAGTTCAAATTTGTCTTATGCTTTGAGGATGAAACTATTCAACAAAATATCTCTAAACATTGTTCTTTTCTATTACAATCGTACAGGGTATCCAAACGATCTATAGACAAAGTAATAAAGTTGTAAAAATCAGAAACACTCGCACACACACACACACACACACACACACACACACACCTCACTATCAAACAACATTAATGTATACCACGACCATTCAAGTACCTTTAACCACATCTCAGAAGGTCTACGAGAGACACAACTTAACTTACAAAGAGCTCAGTGAAGGTCTGATTGATCAATGCTCGCCTGTTCCAGAAGGCAGAGAGGGAGAGAGTGCTAAAGTCACTGCTACAAAACAGGAACCTTCGCGTATATATATTTCAAAAGTACTTGATTCTTTCGTTCTGCCTAACCATCCTACATGAGCAAGATTGGCCTTGTAGAATATAAAACTCTCTTCATTAATGAAAAAACTCACTTGTCTCACACACTCAGACCAAACACAGAGAAAAAAAACTCTTTTCCTTCCTTGAGGTTCACTTCCATCACATACAGAGAGCTGCAGGCATCAAATTCCAGAAGCAACAGATCTAACTAACAGTGAAATTTTTGATACGAATTCAAGGTATGTGGGAACAAAAAGTTGTTTGTTAAGTCTTATCTCAGTCTTCTTTCGTACAAAGCAAAGGTGGAAAAGGAGGTTCAAGACATAGGAAATACAGAAACGATGGTCAGTTCATATATTAGTACACCCCAATACCGAAGGATGAGATTGTGATATTGGTCACTGATTCAGAGCAGATTTATAAAACCAGTTTGCCTGACACTGATCAGATGGAGAGTTTGGCGGAGTTGCAAAATTTTTACAGAGTAACAGTAGACATACACAAATCTATTGGCAAGTTGTGCTGCATACCAAGTGTTGGCAGTTCATCAGCACATGTTGTCAGTCAAGTGGCTTCCATTTGATCCAAATGTTACTCCTGTTCCATTTATTACAGAACTGAACGCCAATCTCCCTGATGATTTGTAGACAAATATCTCCCTGATATGTTAATGGAGTTTTGATTTCTAAAATGTTGAAGGCAGACCACAGTGAAATGTTGCTGCGGTTACTGGCAGTATTTTAAGATCCTGGAGCCACAGTTAGAAATATCACAGTTTGGTACACAAAGTATTAAGGATTTAGGTAATATTATCTCAGTGAATGGTATCCAGCCAGATCTGGAGAAGATTCAGGCACTAAATAATATCTGGCTCCTGGTAGTAATAACCCAATGAGAGATTTTCTGGGTTTAATTATTATTTGTAAATGCTTTATTAACTATACTATTTTGTCTATGCCTCTATTGCACATTTTGGTAGGCAAAATTTGTTTGTGTAAGTGGTATGCGGAGGAGCTAACAGAATTTAAAGACATTAATGACGATTTGGTTAATGCATCAATTCCGTCACATCCAGATCATGTTAGACGTTTTGTCCAGTGATAATAGCTCGGGGGCACGACTTCATGTCGTTTTGTTCCAGGAAAGAGAGAGTAGTGATTCAGTCATGGAGAACAGTCTTCTTTGTCGTCTTCCCTCTCAATAAGATCAGAACTTTTCTGTGACCAAACTTGAAGCACTTGACATTTTTTGAGCATTCAGCAAACAACGTTTCATCCTTTCCAGAAGACAGACAAATGTAGACGTGGATCACCCAGCTCTACAGTTCTAAACGTCGACAATACTATCCCATGGGAAGATGACTCATTGGGCACTCTATTTCCAAAAGTATCAAGTCTACATGGGGCAGGGTTCCCAAATTTTCCTCTGACAGAATACTTTTAGAATCCTGGTACGTTGACAGCACGGCTTGTTTATTTTTCAGATTAATAAAATTTTAAGAAATGAGAAACACTTGATTTATTCAGTGTTTACTTCAACTAGTAACACAGAAATCGTATTAACATTTAAAAGAAGTTAGTGTCGTAGAAATCTCGAAAAGAACTCCATGCTATCAACAGTTTTTCTTGGAGCACTTATTCACTTCCTGCGCTATGTAAGTGTTCCACGGAATATAGTTTGGGAAATTCTGCCATAGGGTATATAACAGGAGGTAAGAATGTAGTGGCAAATGCGCTGTTATGCACCAAAAACAGTTTGCCACACTGAAATTCCCTGTCAGATTAGAACTGTGCCGACAGAGATTCGAAATCAGGAACTTTGCCTTTCGTGGACAAGTGTTCTACCCACTGAGCTATACAAGCACGAATCACGACTGGTCCTAAAGGCTTGACTTCCGCCAGTCGTCTCCTAACATCAGAACTTACAGATGCTGTCCTGCGAAACTTGCAAAACTAGTACTCCTTGAAGAACGGATATTAGGTAGATATGGCTTGGCCACTGCTTTGGAGATGTTTGCATAATATTTTCACTCTGCAGTGGAATGTGCGCAGATTATAGCTCTATGATGGAGCAAGACTTGAATTTTCGACCTTTGCCTTTAGCGAGCAAGTGCTCTACAACTGAGCTAACCAACGAGGTACTGGCGGAAGTAAAGATGTGAGGACACTCATGAGTCATGCATGGGTAGTTCAATTAGTAGAGCACTGCCCGCGAAAGTTAAAGGTCCCGACTTCGAGTCTGGTATTATCAGGACTTTTCATATCACTCCACTCATTGCTGTAGAGTGAAAATCACTGACCTGGCCATATTGTTCATAAGTTAACCAGAGGGACTTTAGCCTATTAACCTTGACGAATATGAGGGAAAGATAATGACCTGGTACTGGAGAGATGTAAGACAGTTATAGTATGACGGTGACCATGCGACCTTATCGAAATATTATTTAGTATAAGGCAATGCACTTATTAAGCTTCTGCCCTTGCGGATTCTCGAAGGCTGTGGCTAATGTGAAGGAAGTTCATTAATAATCCAGTGGCGTACTGACACCGCAGCTACACTCATTTTTGTGCACGTAAATATTTTTATAAGTTAGAGGAAGCATGCTACTTCAATAATATCTTCAGGTAGATTCGCTAGATGAAGAGATTGTGAAACGGATGTCGAAAGGAGAAATCGCAGACAGTACAGTATTCCGAAGGTAGCAGGGGTGAAATACAGGGAGCACGACGTTAACTAAAATCTTCTACAGCGACAGCCGGCAATTATGAATTGAGGGTTGGGAAAAGGAAGCAGTAGCTGAGAAGGAAGTGAGACATGTTTGTGGTGTACCCCAGTTCATCCAATCTGTGCACTGAACAAGCACTAAAGGAAACGAAAGAAAAATTGCGATTAGAAATTAAATTTCACATCGGATGGAATTTAAGGAGGACATCGAAAAAGTTCAAAGTAGGGCAGCTCGTTCTGTATTATCACGAAATAGTGTCATGGACTTGGTGCATGATTTGGGGTAGCAATCATTAAAGCATAAGGTGTTTTTCGTTGCTACATTATCTCGTGAAATTTCGACACCGTCTCCAACGATAGCGAAAATATTTTGTGGGCGCTGACTTACGTAAGAAGAAATGACAAAATAAGAGAAATCAGAGGTCGCACAGAAAGAATGAAGTGCTCGTTTTTACCGCATGGCATCAGTTGTGGAACAGTAGAGAAATTGCTTGAAGATGGTTTGGTGAACCCTTTGCCAAGGCAGAATTCCAGGGCAATATTGTAGATGTATTTGTAGTCGTAAAGCCTAGGCAGAAGTGAAAACTGTGAGGTTTCCCGATGACGTTGCAATTCTATGAGAGACAGCTGAACGGAATGGACAGTGTCTTCAAAGGAATAAAATAAGGTGAACATCAACAAATGCAAGTTAAGGATAATGGAATGAAGTCAAGTTAAATCAGATGATGCAGAGGGAATTACATTAGGAAACGAGACAATTGAATTAGCGCATGGATTGCAGAAGGAGAGACGATACGAAATGTAGATTGGGAACGGCAAGAAAAGCGTTTCTGTTGGATAGAAATTTGGTAACATTGAATTATTCTCTGTAAGTATAGGTATAGGGTGTAGCCATGTACGGAAGTGAAACATGGACGATAAACAGTTTAGAGAAGAAGAGAATTGAAGCTCCTGAAAAGTGGTACTGCAGGAGACTTGTGAAGATTAGATGGGTAGATCACATAACTAATGAGGAATTACTGAATAACATTGGGGAGACAAGACATTTGTGGCACCATCTGACCAGGAGATAGGATCGCTTTGGAGGTTACACTCAAAGACATCAAGGGATAACCAATTTAGTATTGGAGGGAAGTGTGGGGGATGAAAATTGTGAAGGGAGACCAAGAGATAAATACAGTAAGGAGATTCAGAAGGACGTATGTTGCAGTAGTTGTTCGTAGATGAAGGGGCTTGCAGAGGATGGAGTAACATGAAGAGCTCCATCAAACCAGTCTGTAGACTGAAGACCACAACAATACAGTAAACACATCAAACCTTCCTATAGTCGCAAAGAAATTACGCAACTTGATAGTGGCTGGCATGTTTGGAATATCCTGCAGGCTTAACACACAGTAGTCCTACATATATGTTGCAATGAATTCACCTCAAAATTTTGATTGTTGTGACCTTACAAAAGGCAACTGGCAAGCTGGTGCTGGCTACATCTGTGAAACATTTCTTGTGGGAAGTTAATACAGTGAATCAAATATTTCGAGCAATGGATGGGATTTTAGATCTCGACAGTGGCTAAGTATGATGAAGAGATGTAAATTGAAACCAATCTTCATTTCCTTATATCATCCATCATCTAATGTGGCAGATAGAGTCGTGAAAGAATTTGATGAATTGTGTAGATCGTACTGTTTCAGATACCAAAGATCATGGGAGGTGCATTTTTGGTCATTCTATAAGGCCCTAAAACAGCTTCAGAATGAATCAACATTGCTTCTGCCAGTTGTCATCCTGCAGATCCAAGAGCCTCTAAATCACATCACAGGAATAGGACAGAGGCCCTAACGTGTCGATTCCATCGACAATTAAACGTAGATATGGAATCAGAGAATTTGAAGCGAGTGGCACAGTGCAGAATCATGTGGAGATGGATATGATGAGATAGACTGAGGTTCATAGTGGTAAAATACTTTTTGTACACACGCACTGACTTTCTGACAAATACAACAGAATATCTAAGATATTGTTCAATATATTTAGTGGCCCATGCAGGATATCGAAGACTCTGCACCTAATGCAATCGAAACTGAGACAATATAGGCACATAAGTCAATAACCTTGTTTCATGTATCCCATCGATCAAGTAGAAGATAGCGAGTGACAGTGGATATGTCAAATTGATGGATTTTCTTTTATGAAACTGTGCTGTGAGGATTGTAGAAAGGAACAAACAAAACCATTTTTATCGATGTGTTGCGCATTTCTCTTTCATGCAAACAAAATTCTTACAAAATGTGCTGGCATTATAGATTAACCAGTTGGAGACAGCAATGGGACCATTCTATAACAGCAAGTACCTTACTGACTGAGCTACAATGACTGCACATCTTTATAAACTTTTAGAACTGATATGACGAGGTACAATAAAATATATTACATTTTTATAAGAAATATTATTTAATACACTTTTTGTGTACTCACACAGCAATACATTTCGTGAATAATAGTTTTTTTGTAAGCATTAATTTCACTCTTTATTTCATGCTGGCCTCTTGGAGGAACAATAGATCTAGGAATATCGTCTGTAACTTCTTCTTGTATTGAATTGTTGCTTATAGAAGTGTATTTAGAAGTGCTCGGTTTAATAGTCATACGGGCATTCACATGCATGTCTAGCTTCCCAGCTGCATGAACTTATCATGGTATCACACACTCAACAACATCGTCATATAGCTGTTTGACGTGTGGTGCCATAAAATCAGTCTATTCGTAGCGTTCCATATGGTAGGATACATTGCAAATGGCTTAAGTTCACAATAGTTGCACAGTTTAAATATAAACTCTGCACTAAGTATTGCGAAAACAACTACAATGTAGTGATGGTCCTGATGCCAAGGTTATGATGTGGTTCATTGTAGTCAAGCTGATCCTCAATAAGCTTCAAACTGCCACTCCTCGTCACCTAACACCACCTACAGACCATGCTGAACATTTTCAGCTTCCATTATAACTTCAAAATCTAGGTCTGGTATTACGCCCACTGGCACTCACGTGATACATAGTGGCGATGAGCCGCTTTCTGAAATGAATCAGCTAGGTGGACTGACTGCTGTGTGTTATGGACATACCAATCCCTCCTTTTGCCTGAACTGTGACGTCATAGAGGCTGTTTTCTTGGACAGCCATGTTGGCTGAGCAGACTTATAATGGAATTCATTGTGGCTTCTGACATCATCTCCTCTAAGCGGGTACAGGTAGGGAACGTTCTGCCGTTTCGTCACAATTACTAATCCTACTGTGTCCCAAGGCATAAAACACACTTTTGCATTCGCATATCACTGTTGCCCAAGTGTCCTAGATCACGCCCTTTAATTGGAAATGGGGGAAGGATGTAGGGTCTTAGATAATTCTCCCGTAGTAATATGGTAATTGGCCTAGAGTGGGAGAGAAAGGGTATTATAAATCACTGTCCCTCAGCCAATAGCACGTTTGTCTGACACGTGGCCAGTACGAGGGGGAAGTCTGATCTCATACAGTAAACAGTCGAGACCCAGACTCGGGGGAACTCTGCAGCCACACAGGGGGTCGGCTGCCAGACGCCCTCGGCTCACTTAAGAATGGACACCTTGCAAAGGGCCTGGCAGACAATTTGCCGATAAATCATCGACTCGTGGAGGCTCTGAGACAGAGAGTCAAAAATGCGTGCTTGCGGGTATGCCAAACTCCTGGCTAGCGGCAATAGTTTCCGCTGTTTTCGCTGAGAACCGTCTCGATTGTCAACACGAGAGAGTAACGCCAGTTTCTAAGTCTCACTGGCCCCACAACATTTTCACCCAGCACTGAGAGGCGTGGTCACGAGTCATTCAGTGGAATTGCAAATTTAGTCCACCAGCGACAACGCCGAGAGGAGGAAAAATCGTTGTTGTGCACTGATAAGAAGTGAGGAGACATTCTGTGAGGCAGCGAGAAACTAAGAGGACATGGAAGCTCTTCCACCCATAGCCCTTACTGAGCTAACTTGATTCTTACTCCATTCCGAAGTTCACTGCCTCTTTAAAAAAGAGGAATGAGCCAACACAGCCAGCTCAACACTGGAAATATTATAATACAGTCTGGTTTGACTATTCAGAGAACACATTAGTTTAACTACACAGAATTATCAATGGAAAAATTCCGATATAAAATAAGTTTTACATTCCAATACCCTGAAACAAGTAAACAAGACGAA
The DNA here is from genome assembly GCF_021461395.2 of Schistocerca americana. Lineage (NCBI taxonomy): Eukaryota > Metazoa > Arthropoda > Insecta > Orthoptera > Acrididae > Schistocerca > Schistocerca americana. The sequence continues at coordinate 836,937,504 of NC_060121.1, read as the reverse complement.
AGAGAAACACAGGAGACACAGAATGTGAAGTTGACGGTTTAGTGGTACGAGGAAATGTAGCTGTATCATCCAAAACAGTACGTCCTCGAATATCGACTGAGGTAGAACCAACCACGTTAAACCCCAATCTGTCTCCCCTAAATTTACAGTGTCCGACAATTTTAAGATAGCAGAAAGCAGGAATACCCTAATTTTTCTGTTTGGCTGAACATTACACTACACTCACGCGTACAACCAAAAATTATAACATTACGAATGATGACCCATTAGCCCGAATCAAACAGATTACGACTAATGAAGTATTCTTCTGAACAAACTGAACAATTCGTGGCTTGCTTCTAACTGCTACTGTAATGCCGGATAATGCACAGCGCGCAAACTTCGTCGGCAGAACAATAAAGCATGCAACTGCAGGTAAACAATTACAAACTACATAAATAAACACTGGCAATTAAAAGCAAAATTAAAGAAACAAAACTGTTTAATCTTTCATCTCATAAGTATTGGCAGCTATCGCTTACAAAAATAACTTTGTCGGAAATTAACGGGTTTGCAGAGTTATTAACGGGTTCGCAAAGAAATAATTGAATGAGTGAAACGAAGGTTTAACTACCGTTCTCAATGTTACTGAAAATATAGTTGAATAGCATTACAAAATGACAACTTTCAATTACGTTTAATGAATGGCCAGGAAAAGTTATTCTTGTTTCTGTAGAAAGACTTTTTACGTAACTGATTAGAACTGTGTAGTTCGCGGCCAGTGCTCCTTCAAAACAGTTTCCACTTAGCTGATGTTGCCAGGGAGCTGTCAACGTCCGAGCCGTTAGTCCATGATTCTTGAGCGTGTAATCCAACAATTGTATCGTCTTGCAGAGCTGCTTGATCATGGGCGCCTCTTACAAATCTAACAGAAACGCTCGATGTTTGCAGAATTAATTCGCATTTGCGAATCTGCATGCAACGATGAACATTAAACACGCTTCTCTCCATTAACGAGTAACGTAACCTGACATCATAATATTTGTTACGCAGTTTAGCCACGGTTTTCCGGTTTCCACCATACGACCGCAGCTCGGCACTTCTCGCAGAACTGAAGTAAATCAATCGTACAGAAAATCATTAGTGCGTGGTTTAAACCGAACAATAAGTGTCGTGAACTTAATGAGTCAAAACGCAGTTCCGACAAATAAGCAACGCGACACCTAAAGTCACTACTTTATTAGTCGCGGTACGCTTAAAGAGCACAAATGTAGCGCTGTACAAACACTGATATTCTCCACCGCCCACGATCGCAATGTGTAGCAGTGCACGCGCGCCACGGTAATCACCTCAGCTCTGTTCTTCTCGCTCCTCACTCTTTGTTGGTGCTTTCTCTGTCGATCTATCGATATGGCTCTACACCTCTCATACATCTCTCACCTCTCATACATCTCACACAAACTTTCAAAGATTGTGGTTACAACGATTTACAGTTCTTTTACAAAACCACAATTTCATATTACTCTGTCCGCAGAAAATTAATCGAAATAACGTGTTAACAAATAAGAAATCAAACAACATCAGGATGATTGAAAATGACAATCACATGCATAATAACTACATTACGTAAACAAACATAATTTTACGAAGAATTACATTTACAAAACTTATTCTGAGATAATCTTTCAATGTATGATGGAAATAAAGCAGAAAATAAGTAAAAGGAAACGGAAAAAAAGGGAAAATCTATCTCGGTCTGTAGTGTTATCTCCGCAAGAGGTAGTGTGCCATAAAAATCCGACTAGTAACACAATAAGAAATGATAAACCACCATTCGTACACATTTGGAATATTCCCATTTTAATTCACAATAATTGCTATATATCTAAAGTGTCGGGAAAAGGTCTTTGTATGTCCTGTAGAAATTGTTTCAAAATCTGTGGATGGTGAACTAAATATTTGTGCAGGTCTACAAGGACCAAGATCCTGAGAAAGGTACTCAAAAATCAGATATGGATATAACAACCTTACTCACAGATCACCAGTAGTCAGAGATATGCGTAGGATGTACACAGTAACAAACATTTATACGTTGAGCGTTCCATATCCTGCTGAGTAGCACATGGAAATATAGTCAGTTAATTATCCTATGGTTTTACCCTTGTATTCCACTTACCAAGAGCATTAGAGTAACCGCGCAGAGAGCCATGTGTAGATGGTGGCACTGTAGGCGAATTCGTACAGTATTTTATACAGTGTTGTGTAGATGGACGCTAACAAGGTTTGGAGGCTACTTGGGAATGGATGTCCAAGCGGCCAACTATTACTTTTAGCGACGTTTATGTGGTACATGTTCCGAAGACACTGGAGAAAATATAGTTTGGCCAAGGACGCCCAACGATAACGTATAGGGGGGCGCAACTAGACTTGGAGGTATGGAGTATTTTAATACACTGAGGGCAAAAATCACGACACCAAAAAATAATTAAGATATTAATGAGATTTTCAGATTAGTCGAGGTAAAATCCTTCAGTGATTGACATAGAAAGTTCACAGCTAAGCGAGAGATAAGCATTTGAAAATGTGAAATGCTGGTACTTTCGTAACCGACGTAGCCGCCAGAATGTTGAATGCAGCTATGCAAACGTGCATGCATTCCGTTGTATAGGTGCCGGATATCAGTTTATGGGATGCAGTTCTATGACTGTTGCACTTGGTCAATCAATACGTTTAAATATAGACATATACTCTAATTTATATAATTAAATAACGTCTCTTCATTATTCATTCTTAATAATTTAATTACATTTTATTAGATCCTGCTACAGACTCATGAGGGTACATAGTTTGGAATATGAGTTGTTTGGCTCTGTCCTTGCCTGGTCATAGGAGATGCTTCTCTGAAGTAAAATAATCGATTATACCTGATGAGTGAGCTAGATTAAACTATGTTAGGTTGAATATGGGGCCAGTAAGCCAAATAATCTTCCTCAACTACAATTTTTAAATTTCAGTAACAATTTTATCAGCAAAGTTAAGTAGGCTGAAATACCTTGAGCACCAAGTGTAGTGGATAGCAAACGATCCATATCATTAAAATAACTTATGACTCAGCAAATTTCTTACTATAACAACATACAGATCGAATCAGTGAAAGTCCAAAGTGGCTTCACACACGTCAAATGCAAGTTCCATAGAACTACTGGCAGAATAAATCAGAGTGCTGACCACTGCGGAGTTTTTTAAGTCCTCACTGAGCTACCTAACAGATATTTTTAAGTATCGCTACCGTCTACACTAAGAAACGTTTTTGTCCGAAATGCGTGCGGCTCCGCTACTACACAGACATGCCTTAGTCTTACCTCTTCTGCTCTGTTCAAGGAAGTTGGAACGAAGAAGGTGACACTTGCCTTTTCACAAGTTTGATCCCCTCTACCGCATACATCCCAAGTACATACGTCAATTAACTACTCTGAGAAATCACCAAGCCCATTTACAACTGTTTACACACTAACTCAATCTTAAAACTAGATGCTTCATCATAAGTGTACTAAAAATTTGAGTAACACAACATATTACACGTGATTCTATATTAAGCATTCTACACACATTTGAAAGTGTAATAGACACATATTTCAATTACAGTGATCAGTGTCAGTCTTTGATCTCTGCACCATGAATAACAATAGTATACAGCGTATGGCACCTCTTCCTTACATGCCATGACCTGCTCTTTTTACTGCTGCAATCACAAATCGCGTATTTCGGATCATATTGTGGGCAAATCTTTTTAAAAAATGGTTCAAATTGCTCTGAGCACTGTGGTCATCAGTCCCCTAGAACTTAGAACTACTTAAACCTAACTAACCTAAGGACATCACACACATTCATGCGCGAGGCAGGATTCGAACCTGCGACCGTAGCGGTCGTGCGGTTCCAGAGTGTAGCGTCTAGAACCTCTCGGCCACTTCGGCCGGCCAATGTATTTAAAACTGACAATTAAACATATGATGCTAATTATCTAAATGTTGTGTGTGCACGTTTACCAGCGCATGGCATGCAAATAGCGCAACTGCTTTGGTTTATTAATTAACGCGACTGTAGCGAAGTGTCCAATTGAATTGTCTGTCACCAGTTAATTACTCATGCAATAAACATGTCAGTCGATGTGTATCTGTGAGTTCTATAAACTGTTGAGTATATAAAATTACAATTGTTTTTAATTATTTGTTGAAAACTCGTTGCAGCAACAATCGATGCTTATCGTTGAGGTCCATAAGTTATTAGTTAGTTCTCTTTTCTGGATATAAAATAACAATTGTTACTAATTAATTACTGAAAATACAAACCCGACTTGGCTTTGTGTCTGATCATACGAGACACTTTCCTAATATATCTGTAGACGTTGTAACGGGTACATGTGCAGATATTTTTATGTCGTATGTCAATATGAACACAAATCAATGTGCTGGTTGATTTTTCTCTGCATTGAACACTCTTCCCAAAAACACGTCACATAATTCACTACATGATGTTTTCTGCACAGTGGTAGCGGCACCAATAAGTGGACTACGCCTGTCAATATAGTCTAATCGTTGCATCCATGCATCATCACTTCAATACCTGACCTGCTGCCCAGGGGAAAATAAAATATCATGGATTGCTCTTACCACACGTACTTGGAGGTACTAAATAACCAAAAAATATGAAAATATGAAGTAATGTGGTCCAGTAGACTGTTCTCGGCCACAAAAAAAAAAGAACCATGAGCGCTTATACCCGTTACACCACGTACGTCTGCTGAGTCCTCTCCTTCTCCTCTTTATGATGGTTCATCATGCTTTACTATAAGTAGTAAGGTTTGCGCTGCATGTGTACGAACATGTTGTTGTTGTTATGGTCTTCAGTCCTGAGACTGGTTTGATATAGCTCTCCATGCTACTCTATCCTGTGCAAGTTTCTTCATCTCCCAGTACCTACTGCAACCTACATTCTTCTGAATCTGCTTCGTGTATTCATCTCTTGGTCTCCCTCTACGATTTTTACCCTCCATGCTGCCCTCCAATACTAAATTGGTGATCCCTCGATGTCTCAGAACATGTCCTACCAACCGATCCCTTCTTCTAGTCACGTTGTGCCACAAGCTCCTCTTCTCCCCAATTCTATTCAATACGTCCCCATCAGTTATGTGATCTACCCATCTAATCTTCAACATTCTTTTGTAGCACCACATTTCAAAAGCTTCTATTCTCTTCTTGTCTAAGCTATGTATCGTCCACGTTTCACTTCCATACATGGCTACACTCCATACAAATACTTTCAGAAACGACTTCCTGACATTTAAATCTATACTCGATGTTAACAAATTTTTCTTCTCCAGAAACGCTTTCCTTGCCATTGCCAGTCTACATTTTATATCCTCTCTACTTCGACCATCATCAGTTATTTTGCTCTCCAAATAGCAAAACTCCTTTACTATTTAAAGTGTCTCATTTCCTAATCTAATTCCCTCAGCATCACCTGACTTAATTCGAATACATTCCATTATCCTCGTTTTGCTTTTGTTGATGTTCATCTTAAACCCTCCTGTCAAGACACTATCCATTCCGTTCAACTGCTCTTCCAAGTCCTTTGCTGTCTCTGACAGAATTACAATGTCATCGGTGAACCTCAAAGTTTTTATTTCTTGTCCATGGATTTTAATACCTACTCCGTACTTTTCTATTGTTTCCTTTATTGTTTGGTCAATATACAGATTTAATAACATCGGGGATAGGCTACAACCCTGTCTCACTCCCTTCGCAACCACTGCTTCCCTTTCATACCCCTACACTCTTATAACTGCCATCTGGTTTCTGTACAAATTGTAAACAGCCTTTCGCTCTCTGTATTTTACCCCTGCCACCTTCAGAATTTGAAAGAGAGTATTCCAATCAACATTGTCAAAAGCTTTCTCTAAGTCTACAAGTGCTAGAAACGTAGGGTTGCCTTTCCCTAATCATTCTGCTAAGGTAAGTCGTAGGGTCAGTATTGCCTCACGTATTCCAACATTTCTACGGAATCCAAACTGATCTTCCCCGAGGTCGGCTTCTATCAGTTTTTCCATTTGTCTGTAAAGAATTCGCGTTAGTATTTTGAAGCTGTTACTTATTGAACTGACAGTTCCGTAATTTTCACATCTGTCAACACCTGCTTTCTTTGGGATTGGGATTATTATATTTTTCTTGCTCACCAGTGTGTAGAGTTTGTCAGGACTGGCTCTCCCAAGGCTGTACATGTACAGAGCTATATAGTTCTTTCCTAGTGGGCAGACATATGGCCATGTCCAGTCAGTGTACGGAGTTCGACGGTCCTCTATGCAGTGCTGCTCGTGAAAACCAAACGACGCGCGCGACTGAAATCAGTCACCTTTTATTCTCTCTACAGTACAACGTGTCACAACACTCTCTCTTAGCTCAGTGTTTCACTACCGCTCTTTCACTTTAATACTGTCCTGTGCTGCTAAAGTATTGGAACATTTGCAAATTTTTGACAGCGCTTTCCTTAAACTGAAACGTAAGCTTTTATTATCTTTGCCAATTAGTGGCGACTCATAATCGCTTCTTTGCTGAAGTTATGTGTTTTGTTTGGCTTCCTGAATAATAAATTTATTTCGTTCTGATCTTCCACAATTCCACTGTTTACCAGGTTTTATAGATGTTTCTGCTACCCTTTAGTATGTAGCTTTACACCGATTTTTAAATTAGAGTACTTCTTCATTTGTGCTATGGTTATCAGTATTTATCCACTTTCAGCTGAAATGAGAATGAGATGTTCAATATGAATATTTGTTTCTTTGTAGTTTTATGCCTCTGCTACGTTCTTCATTACTGATTTTGTTGCAGCTTCAGAATACAGTAAGCTTCGCCACTCCAGTTTTTTGTGTGTTTCCTCACGTCAATAGAAAACATAGTTGGTTTGAAATAGCCTGAGAACTTGTATTTCAAACAAAATTTCACTCTGCAGTTGTGTGGACGCTCCAATAAAATTTCCTCATTTCTTAAACTGTTTTTATTTTCCGCTACCGTGATTCCATGATAGCTGTAGTTGCACACCCAAAGTTTAAGTCTGCCTTTGCGTGTGTTATATGTTAGAAATGAATAGTCATCCTGGGAGAAATATGAAGGAAAAAGGACTAGACACAGTTTTGTTTTCAGGATGAATATTTCTCTTTGGAGCAAGGCTCACCATGTACGCTTCCTTTCTACCAGGAGAATAAAAAAGTGGACGACAGAATTTTGAAGATTGTAATCGAGTACGGAAGCAGTCTTGAATTTCGCAATTGGTGCTCGGATCTGCAGTGCCCAAAGAGGTTGAACATTCATTGCTAATCTATTGCCACTTTGTATAGTAAACTACTGCATGCTAATCAAACAACATTCCTCAGTACCTACTCAGAATTCAACCTGATGTCGACAAAGTTCTGTTACTCTTCTACATACAGATACTGAACAGCCCTCCTCTTGAACCTTACCTCTTGTTGATAATACGTAGACTGCATATACTCATTCTCACACAGATCCCTTTCGGACATACTGCAAATACATCAGCCAAATACGTTTGATGAAAATCAACTTTGCGATATCATAAGCAATGGACATACGTATAAATTATAATTATAACTGATTCATGCTGTCCATTATAAGTAATGAATTTCAAGAATAATTGAAACTACATATTTATCAGACCCCAATGTAATTTTGGTACTAAAGTAATTTAGATTTACTAGTTTGTTAGGTTTTGTATGTAAACGTTAAGTTTCATCTTCTTATCGTTCAGTGTGAAACTAAACTTTATGAGACAAAACTGCTTTCAAATTTTAGAATACTCCATAGCAAATGGATCAGTCCATACACACACACACACACACACACACACACACACACACACACACACACTAAGACAAGGGACAAAAAGAAAATGAAAAAAGATGCAGAACGAAAGAATTATCGAAATATGGCAGAAATCGGTAGGTGAGATTTAAATGTACAGATGAGCAAATCATCACAATTAAAAAAAAAACTGGATGATTTATTCAAGAGAAGGAATTTCACAAAAAGAGCAATTCACTAACACGTTTGTCCACCTCTGTCCCATATGCAAGCAGTTATTCGACTTGGCACTATTTTGGTAGAGTTATTGGATGTATTCCTGAGAGACATCGCGCAAAATTCAGTCCAATTCACGCGTTAGGTCGTCTAAATCCCGAGCTGGTGGGAGGGTCCTGCCCATTATGCTCCAAATGTTCTTAAATAGGGAGAGATCCGGCAATCCTGCTGGCCAAGGTGGCATTTGGCAAGCATAAAGACAAGCAGTGGGAATTCTCACCGTGTGCAGGCGCTCATAATCTTGCTGAAATGTAAGCCCAAGATAGCTTGCCATGAAGGGCAACAAACCGGGGCATAGGATATCATCAATGTGCCGCTGTGCTGTAACTCCCGGTTGACGAGCCGTATGGCAGGTGAGAATCACGTTGGTATCCCATCACTGTCCGGGGTGTCTCCAGACACCTCTTCGGCCTGGAATCTCATTTACGGGAGCAGAATTGTCCCCAGAGATGGTTCCTGTTTCGAATTGAGCGACAAGGTTCTGGTAGCTTCTTACCTTTCTGACGTCGCCTGCAACTGTTGGATACTGCATAATCTCTGGCCCTCTCCGGTCGTAGCAGATATTACGTATCCATTAACAATGGCTGGCCTCGAAGTCCATTACTAATAAATTTCCCTGAAAGTTTTTGTTTCTAACACCTGGCTTCAGATGGTAGTGAGATTTAAGATAAAAGACCTCAAGGAAGCAAAGGAAACTTCTGGATGGAATCTGAGTTGACTTTCAAGTGGAAACGCAATATTGCCGTAACAAAGAGTATATACCCGATTACGAAAAAAAGTAATATCTCCAGACATTTTAAATAAAGTAAACGTTATTCACGTTCTACACCTTTATTCTTCTTCTCAACATATTTGCAGCCTTCTCCAGCTACAGGGATCCGAATTGTAGCGTGTAACATGGCGGTGTGTCACTGTGCTGACGTATCAGGAACAGCATGCTGTAACCGAGTTTCGAATACGAACAGATCCATCACACATGTAGCATGCTCTTCTTTAGCATGAAAATGGCAGACCACACACGAGCGCTGCGACATCTGCAGCAATCCAACACCTTGGGATCACTGTCATCGATCATCTTCCATACAGTACCGGCTGGGCCCCAAACAATTTTCATCTATTCCCAAAACTTAAAGGACATTTTCGACGACCCTCGGATAGTGGTAAAGTGGTGTAAGCAGAGGTGATGTTGTAGCTCGGTCCTCAAAGCCAAGTATTACTTCCTGAAACAAATACACACATCAAAAGAAGTTTTACATCACCCAGGTTCCCAGAACTTCTGAAGATAGACGTTGACTGTGGATATTGTATCACAGACAGTCCCTCTGACTGTTCAGAGGTGTACCGGCTGGTGTGGCCGTGCGGTTCTAGGCGCTTCAGTCTGGATCCACGTGACCGCTACGGTCGCAGGTTCGAATCCTGCCTCGGGCATGGATATGTGTGATGTCCTTAGATTAGTTAGGTTTAAGTAGTTCCAAGTTGTAGGGGACTGATGACCTCAGATGTTAAGTCCCATAGTGCTCAGAGCCATTTGAACCTGACTCGGGCATGGATGTGTGGGCTGTCGCTAGGTTAGTTAGGTTTCAGTAGTTCTACGTTCTAGGGGACTCATGACCACAGATGTTAAGTCCCATAGTGCTCAGAGCCATTTGAACCATTTTTGAACTAGACCCGCCGAAAGACGTAAACAACCGTGTATGAGCAGCGCCTATTAGACGGAGGGGATCTGACAGCCGGTCAGTTCCAGTCATTCCACGAGGAATGATGTACACGGCTCATGTTATCTGTATTTGAACCATGCCTAGACGGTCAGTACGGCATCCACATTGTTAATTTGTGTCACGAAGGGCTCTCAATAAGCTAAGTGTCCAGGCGTCTCGGAGTGAACCAAAGCGTTGTTGTTCGGACATGGAGGAGATGCGGGGAGACAGGAACTGCTGATAACATGCTTCGCTCAGGCCGCCCGAGGGCTACTACTGCAGTGGATGACGGCTACGTACGGATTATGGTTCGGAGGAACCCTGACAGCAAAGCAACCATGTTGAATAACGCTTTTCGAGCAGCCACAGGACGTCGTGTTACGACTCAAACTGTGCGCAGTAGGGTGCATGATGCGCAACTTCACTACCGACGTCCATGGCGTGGTCCATCTTTTCAACCACGACAACATGCAGCGAGATATAGATGAGCCCAGCAACATGCCAAATCGACCGCTCAGGATTGGCAGTACGTTGTCTTCACCGATGAGTGTCGTCGGAGACGTGTTTGGAGGCAAACCGGTCAGGCTGAACGCCTTAGACACACTGTCCAGCACCGAGCGAGGTGGCGCAGTGGTTAGCACACTGGACTCGCATTCGGGAGGACGACGGTTCAATCCCGCGTCCGCCCATCCTGATTTAGGTTTTCCGTGATTTCCCTAGATCACTCCAGGCAAATGCCGGGATGGTTCCTTTGAAAGGGCACGGCCGACTTCCTTCCCTATCCTTCCCTAATCCGAGCTTGTGCTCCGTCTCTAATGACCTCGTTGTCGACGGGACGTTAAACACCAATATCCTCCTCCTCCACACTGTTCAGCCAGTGCTGCAAGGTGGAGGTTCCCTGAAGTTTTGGGATGGCATTATTTAGGGCCGCGACGTACGCCGCTGGTGGTCATGAAAGGGGCCGTAAACGCTGCAATATACGTGAATGCCATCCTCCGACCGATAGTGCAACCGTATCGGCAGCATATTGGTGAGGCATTCGTCAATATGAACGACAATTTGCGCGCCCTCGTGCTCATCTTGTGAATGACTTCCTTCAGGATAACGACATCGCCGTTGAGGAGTGGGACAATTTGGACCAACAGTGCCTTGATGAACTTTTGGATAGTATGCCAAGACAAATATAGGTTCGCATCAATGCAAGAGGACGTGCTCCTGGGTATTAGAGGTACCGGTGTGTACAGAACTCTCGACCACCACCTCTGAAGGTGTCGCTGTATTTTGGTACAACATGCAATGTGTGGTTTTCATGAACAACAAAAAGGGCGGAAGTGATGTCTATGTTGATCTCTATTCCAGTTTTCTGTACAGTTTCCGGAACTCTCGGAACCGAGGTGATACAAAACTTTTTTTTGAATTGTGTATATTCGGCATCAGGGTGATTATGTCGATAAATAGATTTGTAGACATGGGGGGTAAAGATTTGGAACGTAAAAGTAACATTTGTGTTACATGAGATTTTTAAAAATGTTCACATAAAAATTTTCTGATATTCCTTTTAAGTTTACGCTTTAGTTGAAATTTGCATTATGCCCTTCCAGTAATTCAATAATACCAATTGTGTTCTCAAACTCAAGTGTTTACTAATATTTTTAACTTTCGATACAGACAGTTCATCAGTTGCCACAATTATTAGAATCGTTTGCTCTTTCACTAACTCTTGAGACCAGTAAGTAGTTGTGTCCTTCCTTCAACTTCTCACTCTCTTCCCTGCCTTCTGTGTATACATATAAAGTACTTGAATACTTTAAATACACGATGGTCCAACATAAAGATCACTAAACAGCTCTAACGCAGAGTCATTGCGCAGCGACGTAAAATGATCTTTATAACTGTACTGTACCTTTTAAAATCATTTTCATCGTGCTATAAACAGCTTCTTCAGAAGCGATAGTCCAAGTGTCGCTATATAATACCTCCTTTTACCGAATTTGGAAACTGTCAACACCAGTGTACCTAAATTCCAAAAGTCAACGACCCTCATCTCTTTTTCGTAAAACGATAAATTATTACCAAGGTATAGCACGTGAGTCAATTTACAATAATTCTTACATTATAAAAATTTTACATAAGATATATTCCTAAACAATTCATATTTGTGTGAAACGAAATATGCCACAAATATAAAAAAAATTAAAAAAAGGCCCTCCCCCCCATGAACCATGGACCTTGCCGTTGGTGGGGAGGCTTGCGTCCCTTAGCTATACAGATGGCCGTCCCGTGGGGGCAACCACAACGGAGGGGTATCTGTTGAGAGGCCAGACAAACGTGTGGTTCCTGAAGAGGGGCAGCAGCCTTTTCAGTAGTTGCAGGGGCAACAGTCAGGATGATTGACTGATCTTGCCTTCTAACAATAAACAAAACGGCCTTGCTGTGCTGGTACTGCGAACGGCTGAAAGCAAGGGGAAACTACAGCCGTAATTTTTCCCGAGGGCACGCAGCTTTACTGTATGGTTAAATGATGATGGAGTCCTCTTGGGTAAAATATTCCGGAGGTAAAATAGTCCCCCATTCCGGAGGTAAAATAGTCCCACCCGGATCTCCGGGTGGGGACTACTCAGGAGGACGTTGTTATCAGGAGAAAGAAAACTGGCGTTCTACGGATCGGAACGTGGAATGTCAGATCCCTTAATCGAGCAGGTAGGTTAGAAAATTAAAAAAGGGAAATGGATAGGTTAAAGTTAGATATAGAGGGAATTAGTGAAGTTCGATGGCAGGAAGAACAAGACTTTTGGTCAGGTGAATACAGGGTTAAAAATACAAAATCAAATAGAGATAATGAAGGAGTAGGATTAATAATGAATAAAAAAATTGGCGTGCGGGTAAGCTACTACAAACAGCATAGTGAACCCATTATTGTGGGCAAGATAGACATGAAGAGCACGCCTACTACAGTAGTACAAGTTTATATGCCAAATAGCTCTGCAGATGATGAAGAAATTGATGAAATGTATGATAAGATAAAAGAAATTATTCAGATAGTGAAGGGAGACGAAAATTTAGTAGTCGTGGGTGACTGGAATTTGAGTGTAGGCTCTGTCTCTGAGCACTATGCGACTTAACTTCTGAGGTCATCAGTCGCCTAGACCTTAGAACTAATTATACCTAACTAACCTAAGGACATCACACACATCCATGCCCGAGGCAGGATTCGAACCTGCGACCGTAGCGGTCGCTCGGTTCCAGACTGTAGCGCCTAGAACCGCAAGGCCTCTCTGGCCGGCTCGAGTGTAGGAAAAGGGAGAGAAGGAAACATAGTAGGTGAATATGGATTGGGGCTAAGAAATGAAAGAGGAAGCCGTCTAGTAGAACTTTGCACGGAACATAACTTAATCATAACTAACACTTGGTTCAAGAATCATAAAAGAAGGTTGTATACATGGAAGAATCCCGGAGATAATAGAAGGTTATATATAATGGTAAGACAGAGATTTAGGAACCAGGTTATAAATTGTAAGACATTTCCAGGGGCAGATGTGGACTCTGACCACAATACATTGGTTATGAACTGCAGATTAAAATTGAAGAAACTGCAAAAAGGTGGGAAGTCAAGGAAATGGGACCTGGATAAACTGACTAAACCAGAGGTTGTACAGAGTTTCAGGGAGAGCATAAGGGAACAATTCACAGTAGTGGGGGAAAGAAGTACAGTAGTAGAAGAATGGGTAGCTCTGAGGGATGAAGTAGTGAAGGCAGCAGAGGATCAAGTAGGTAAAAAGACGAGGCCTAGTAGAAATCCTTGGGTAACAGAAGAAATATTGAATTTAATTGATGAAAGGAGAAAATATAAAAATGCAGTAAATGAAGCAGGCAAAAAGGAATACAAACGTCTCAAAAATGGGACCGACAGGAAATGCAAAATGGCTAAGCAGGGGTGGCTAGTGGACAAATGTAAGGATCTAGAGGCTTATCTCACTAGGGGTAAGATAGATACTGCCTAAAGGAAAATTAAAGAGAACGTTGGAGAAAAGAGAACCACTTGTATGAATATCAAGAGCCTAGGTGGAAACCCAGTTCTAACTAAAGAAGGGAAAGCAGAAAGATGGAAGGAGTATATAGAGGGTCTATACAAGGGCGATGTACTTGAGGACAATATTATAGAAATGGAAGAGAATGTAGATGAAGATGAAATGGGAGATACGATACTGCGTGAAGAGTTTGACAGAGCACTGAAAGGCCTTAGCCGAAACAAGGCCCCGGGAGTAGACAACATTCCATTAGAACTACTGACGGCCTTGGGAGAGCCAGTCCTGACAAAACTCTACCATCTGGTGAGCAAGATGTATGGGACAGGCGAAATACCCTCAGACTTCAAGAAGAATATAATAATTCCAATCCCAAAGAAAGCAGGTGTTGACAGATGTGAAAATTACCGAACTAACAGTTTAATAAGTCACAGCTGCAAAATACTAACGTGAACTTCTTACAGACGAATGGGAAAACTGGTAGAAGCCGACCTCGGCGAAGAATAGTTTGGATTCCGCAGATATATTGGAACACGTGAGGCAATACTGACCCTACGACTTACCTTAGCAGAAAGATTAAGGAAAGGCAACCCTACGTTTCTAGCATTTGTCGAATTAGAGAAAGCTTTTGACAATGTTGCCTGGAATACTCTCTTCCAAATTCTGAAGGTGATAGGGGTAAAATACAGGGAGCGAAGGGCAATTTGCAATTTGTACAGAGAACAGATAGCAGTTATAAGAGTCCAGGGGCATGAAAGATAAGCAGTGGTTGCGAAGGGAGTGAGACGGGGTTGTAGCCTCTCCCTGATGTTGCTCAAACTGTATATCGAGCAAGCAGTAAAGAAAAGTACGGAGTAGGTATTAAGATCGATGGAGAAGAAATAAAAACTTTAAGGTTCACCGATGACATTGTAATTCTGTCAGAGACAGCAAAGGACTTGGAAGAGCAGTTGAACGGAATGGATAGTGTCTTGAGAGGAGGGTATAAGATGAACATCAACAAAAGCAAAACGAGGATAATGGAATGTAGTCGAATTAAGTCAGGTGATGCTGAGGGACTTAGATTAGGAAATGAGACACTTAAAGTAGTAAAGGAGTTTTGCTATTTGGGGAGCAAAATAACTGATGATGGTGGAAGTAGAGAAGATATAAAAAGTAGACTGGCAATGTCAAGGAAAGCGTTTCTGGAGAAGAAAAATTTGTTAACATCGAGTATAGATTTAAGTGTCAGGAAGTCGTTTCCGAAAGTATTTGTATGGAGTGTAGCCATGTATGGAAGTGAAACATGGACGATTAATAGTTTGGACAGGAAGAGAACAGAAGCTTTCGAAATGTGGTGCTACAGAAGAATGCTGAAGATTAGATGGGTAGATCACGTAACTAATGAGGAGGTATTGAATAGAATTTGGGGGAAGAGGAGTTTGTGGCACTACTTGACGAGAAGAAAGGACCGGTTGGTAGGACATGTTCTGAGGCATCAAGGGATACAAATTTAGCATTGGAGGGCTGGGTGGAGGGTAAAAATCGTCGAGGGAGACCAAGAGATGAATACACTAAGCAGATTCAGAAGGATGTAGGTTGCAGTAGGTACTGGGAGATGAAGAAACTTGCACAGGATAGGGTAGCATGGAGAGCTGCATCAAACCAGTCTCAGGACTGAAGACCACAACAACAACAACAACAACAACAACAGCAACAACAACATAAAAAAGGTATAGTCTAGAAACGAAATAAATAGAAAACAGAAAACAGCGTCCAATCAGAAGAGATAATTGCGTATTAAAAACATCTTATTTAGTCGACGGTTTATGTTCTACTTGTAAACAGGCACTCAGTTTGCATTTGCCAGGAAGTCATAGTAACGACATAACCTAAAACCTCATCCATTTGTCACAGGATTGTAAGGATCTTTCAACAAATCATTATCCAGTGCTTTATGCAAATGAGGTTCTTTATTTATTTCACTTTAATAGTGTCTCCTTCCTTTATTCAGTATTTATTTCACCGTAATACTGTCTCCTTACTTTATTCACCTAAAGGTCTAAAAAGCTTCTTGTAAATTTTCCACTTCTGCTAGTTTCTGACATTTCCATTGTAAACCTTAAATTATTATTGTCAATGGAGGATAAAAAAGCCTATTTCCTCACTCCATGCTAGGATGTTACAGAAGTCTTTCACGTGGTACTGGGGAAAACAGAATCGAAATGTGTATGTAAGTATTCAGTTGATGGCTCATGTTCTTTTTTCTCATCCAAATAACAGACTGCTGTACGTTCTTCGACCTCTTTTTTCTTTCATCCTGTCTTTCCACTTACACAGTCTTGCAATCTCTTTTGTCCTGTATGGCGCGTAGCAATTTCCTGCCGATTAATGGCTCTGGGCCGCCCAGCGAGCCTGGTTTATTGATGAACTCTTCTCTCTTTGAAGCAGTCGCAAAGCGAATGGCCACATACTGAAACGTCGGCTCATCGAGAAGCATCCACTCTGGGATATGGAACGGCTACTGGTTGCGACGCTATAACTGCGTCTGACGACTATTTGAAAGCGCACGATAACATTAACAACTATACCGTCAGTTATTGCAGCGCAGTCAGCTAGAGGCAGTAGTCATAGTTTTGCATACATACAGCCATTCACAACTCATTTGTTGGTTGTATCCATCACAGTTTTGATAAAATTCTAGTAGCTTGACTAATTTTCGATTTACAAAGCATCGTCAATTGAATTAATAATCAAGCAATTTAATGTCATCCTCCAAATTTTTCCTTACGTTACTGTGGACATAAAAATTTGGCAGAGTAATTGAAAAGACGACATACGTTCGTGTAACGCGAACAAAAAGACATGCTGAGGTACTCTGGTAAGACTAACAAACTACAACGTGAAAGACTTCTGTAACATCCTAGCCACTGGGACACTAACAAACTAGTTTGAATAAACAAAAATAATAGTGCTCCAAAACTTAAGAGAATCAAATGGCAAACCCGAGAGCTATCGCACTTCTAACTTGCTAATAATGTGTCAGGGATGGGCCTGCCCTTTTCAAGTGTGCACTTATCGTTTTTCTTTAATACTCAAACATGTTAAACACAGTTGTGGCAACCTCTGTGGGCTTCTTTCTTTTCTTTTTCATTTATTTCGCATTGTGCGCGCCATATGGCTGCCTACCGAGATCAGCCACACATCAAATTAATTCGCAATTGCGAATAGGGCCTACCATCTGCTGTAGAATCGAATGACGACAGTGAAAATTTGTGCCGGACCAGGACTCGAACTCACATTTCCCGGTTACTGCGAGCGGTCGCCTCACCATTTGGCTACCCATGTACAACTACGAGCCAGACCCAAACTTCCATGTGTCGACAACCACGTGTCTTCGACCTGTACTCGTACATCCATTATGTATATTCCCATACAGGTCACACGTTGTTCTTGAAAAGCCGAAAGGCACGCGCTAAGCCAAAGCAGGGTGCGTGAGGTCTGAAACAGGATACGTAATGAATGCTATAAAGAAAAGTACGTAGCTTCTGGAATACTTAACTTTAATCCATCCTTTTGGTACATCTGGAGATTGTGGCGATACAAGTGAGACTCTTTAGATACATGCAATGTTACTAATGGCGCCTTGCTAGGTCGTAGCCATTGACTTAGCTGAAGGCTATTCTAACTATCTGCTCGGCAAAGGAGCGAGGCTTCGTCAGTATAGTCGCTAGCTACGTCGTCCGTACAACTGGGGCGAGTGCTAGTCCGTATCTCGAGACCTGCCTTGTGGTGGCGCTCGGTCTGCGATCACACAGTGGCGACACGCGGGTCCGACATGTACTAATGGACCGCGGCCGATTTAAAACTACCACCTAGCAAGTGTGGTGTCTGGCGGTGACACCACAATTGCAATATCTGTGTCATTCTGATTACATTTAATGTGTTTCATAACAGCTGTGGTGGCCGCTGTGCCTGTTCCTTTGGACAGGCATTCATATTCAGAGGACCTTCGCATCGTAATGAAAACAACGCAGGTTCTGCAGTATCGTACAAAACCCATCACAGCTAAAATCAGTATACTACGTCATCATTGCTGCATATGGCTTGTTCTGAGCTGTAGCTGGTTTCTATTTGTATGCCGAATGTGTGTTTGTTGTTTTCGGTGTAGTTGTATTGACATTTTGTCCTCTTCATTTGTGAGTACTGCGTCTTGTTGAGTTGCTGTGGCTTGAACATTCGTTCCATTTTATAATTTAGGTTTTTTATGATTTCGATTGGCAGTCACAAGACACACACAATGTAAAACAAAAGAAAAATAAAAGAAAAAAGTCCACTGAGGATGCTACAATTGTGGTGGAACATGTCTGGATATTATAGATAAATAATTATTGTGTACTCACAAAAAGGCAGACCCATCTTCAACTTACTGTCATTTTCCTCAGGCACGGGAAATGAGCTCAAGAGTACGTTATAACATAACGGTATAGCTTCAATAATACTGGAAATGCTTTCTCAGAAAAATTGCTGATAGTACAACATTGCAAACCGGGGAAAATAAATTCCTGACATTGACCACTTTTGTCGAAAGATGTTTCCGAATAAAGGTAAAACACAACGACCAGTCATTGATTTTACACTAACATATGATACATTTTGGAGGACTGAACTACTGAGAACAGTACATTACTTAAAATGGCACCATCAGTGGAAAGATTTTTATTTCAGTGCGTTCCAGAAACAAAACCAGCAAACAGTGCGAACATAGTAATGGTATACCACGAGGAACCTTTTTCGTCCACTTATTTTTAATGTGTTTATTCATGATCTTCCAAATACGAGTGGGAGTCAAATGGAAACCTCAGACATTTAATTTCCTTTTTTTTACGAAACAAAAGTGGAACAAAGTGTATTGTTTTTCGACATATTCTCAGTGTTTTATATCCCGCCTGGAAGGCGGCGCGTTGGTTGGACCAGGAAGGGGTAAAAAAAAAAAAAAAAATTTATCCCTGATCGTCGCCATTTTTTGTATCACGCCTGGAAGGCGGCGCGTGGGTTGTATCAGGAAAAGGTAAAACACGTACGCACTGCAGCATGAATTTAAATCCCCTTTACTCAATCAATAAGAATAGATAACGCAACGTGGTGCGAAATTGAAGCGAGGTGTCCTGGCTGGCTGCACCTAATCAAAAGGGGAGAATCTGTAGCAGAGCTCGTAGAGCTGCCCAGCACCAGCTAGAGGGCGCTGCCGTCGGTGTCTCGAGTTGTGGCCAACCTGTGAAACTATGTGGCATCGTTACTATCGATGCCACACAGTGTCCTTCAACACACTTCCTCCAGCACGTAGGAAGTGCGCGGATTCCTCAGAGAAAAAATCCTTTGGTCGAGCGCACAGCCCCTGATGCGCTGCCCGCTGCACCTCTTCATTGAAAAGAAATTTCTTTCCTCTCATCGCCTCTTTGAGTAGTCCAAACTGGTGGTAACTACTCGGTGCGAGATCTCGTGAGTATAGCGGATGTGCAAGAACTACTCGGTGCGAGATCTCGTAAGTATGGCGGATGTGGAAGAGTATGGAAGTACAGGCCACTGGTAGTTGCAAGTCTTGCACGGGCAGTAGGAAGCCGAGGATTGTCATGTTGGAAAAGACACCTGTAGGCAGAAGACCATGTCTGCTTTGTCATAGTGGAGGCAGATACAGATTTTTTGGCATATTAGAATATGACGCACTGGTATTGCTGCTTCTCCTAGACGTATAGTGTTCCAAGACGACGCCTCGTTCATTTTTTTAAAAAAGTCTGTCAGACTTGCAAGTGGCTGCGTCGGGAACTTCTTTGGTTTTGGTGATGAGGAATGGCGCCATTCCTTGCTTGCCCTCTATGTTTCGGATTGGTGGTAATGCACCCAGGCTTCATCTGCTGTAACGATTCTCGCGATAAATCCATCACCTTCTGCTTCAAAGCGCCGCAAAAGTTGTTCACAGAAGTCAACGCGTTGTTCTTTCGGTACTGGAGTAAGCTGCCGTGGCACCTGTCTTGCAGACACTTTGCGAAACTTAAGTACTTCATGGTGTGCTAAGCGATGGCTAATGTACACATGTGCGGCTATTTCATCCGCAGTCCCATCTCAATGGTTTCAACTGCTGTAATAGATTCTGGTGTCACAACGCGGTGTGCCAGACCCTGGCAGTGAGCGTCTGCCACAGAAGTGACGCTATTTCCGAACCTTATACTGCACTCATATACTTGTTGCAGTTATAGACATCCATCACGATAACGGATCTTCATTCGCTGATGGATTTCGGTAGGTTTCGAATTTCCACCGTCCAGAAAACGTATGACAAAACGCTGTTCTTTGTTGATGAATGGCGCAAGTGGACTAGCCACAGTTTGTACTGTGCACGCGTTTCGCTTGTCCGTAGTAAGCTGCCAACCGCGGGGCATTCCTTGCATCACTGGTAACAGTGATCCGAGACGTCAGCGTGTCACACTGAACAGATGTGGTGGTGGTAAACAGCTATTCCAAACTCCAGTTGAAATGACCTTCTCAACAATATTCTGTGTGGACTAACAGCCATCTTGTGAGGACAACAAGCTAGTACAGTTTGAACGTCCTTACAGAATAAAGGAGTGAATTTCTGATTTTTTAAATTACACTCTTAAGGTTTTCATTTGACTCCCCCACGTACGTTCAGGAGACAATTTGGGCACAAATAATACTTCACCTTAGCTACGTAACATCAATCATTCACAGCCACTGACGAATCACTGACAAGCGCTTTGCCTTGTCTAGGAAAATGCTTCATAAAATTGTGACACCATTCTAACACACAAAAAAAAAAAAAAAAAAAGACAAGTGTACATCACTCACCTCTGCAAGAAGCATACGAACGTTAAACCATGAGTCCAGTACAACTGGTTATAGCTTCACCACAACAGTGATCCGAGTCGTCAGCGTGTCACACTGCACAGATGTGGTGGTGGTGAACAGCTATTCCAAACTCCAGTTGAAATGACCTTTTCAACAATATTCTGTGTGGACTAATAGCCATCTCGTGAGGACAACAAGCTAGTACAGTTTGAACGTCCAAAGCTGGCTTCGATACTCTGTAGCAGCCTATGTTGCATTCATTTTAGTTTAAGAGCCCATGTAAAGAAGATTGATGTGAAACCAAACTACACAACGGAACTATCAAGTCACCTCTACATCACTGGTTACTAACACACTCTTATGTTGAATCAGATGAACTTATATGTTCCAAAGACATATTAAGTCTCAGTTTCATCTATGATAATAAATACAGGCCGAGGCAATATAATGCTAGATCTCTGGGAGCTGAACTGCTTATTCTTTTAGGCGATAGACTGCATACAGACTGATGCTGTTATGTCCCAACAGCAACGTGACACAGCCGGTCCGGTGGTGACACTGATTCCAGGTACCACTCTGCAGGGTGAGGGGGAAAAGAGGCCCACTGACGGTCTCTTATTTATTTAATTGCTACTTTCTTTTAGTCTTTTATCTGTACAGAAGAAGAACCGAATATTGCAATTGAACTGGCATGAATATAACACACAATGTTTTAAAAGAATTTCAAATTTGTTGGTAATTGCAAAGTATTATACTGTTTAAGGGGTAGGGGGAATCTACGTATAATATCTACATAAGAAGAAAAAGAGTGAGAGAAAAGTGGAGATATTACCATTTCGTCATCTGGCTCACGCATGTCTCGTCATTCCGAATCCGGAAGACACACGCTACTGGTCTATGACACTATGCAGCATTCGTATATCACAAAATTTTTAATTAATAATTCTGGACTATGCTACTGTACAGCACTACACAACATAGCTCCACGTTATACAATACCAGTGACAGACTCTGACTGGTCGCTGAGAGAAATACTTTGCTATACTCTGAAGCGCCAAAGTAACTGGTATAGGCATGCGTGTTCAAAAACAGAGATATGTAAACAGGAATAATACGGTGCTGCCGTCGGCAATACCGATATAAGACAGCAAGTGTCTGGCACAGATATCCGATCGGCTACTGCTGCTACAATGGCAGTTTATCAAGATTTAACTGAGTCTGAACGTGGTGCTATAGTCGGCGCATGAGCGTTGAGACACAGCATCTTCGAGGTAGCGATGAAGTAGGGATTCTCCCGTACAACCATTTCACCAGTGTACCGTGAATATTAGGAATCCAGTAAAACATTAAATATCTCTGCGGCCGGAAAAATATCCTGCAAGAACTGGACCAACGACGGCTGAAAAGAATCGTTCAACGTGACAGAACTGCAGCCCTTCCGCAAATTGATTTTAGTGCTGGGCATCAACAAGTGTCAGCGTGCGAAACATTCAACGAAACATCATCGATGTGGGCTGTCGGAGCCGAAGGCCCACTCGAGTACCCTTGATGACTGCACGACACGATGCTTTATCCTACACCTGGACCTGTCAATAACGACACTGGGCTGTTGATGACTGGAAACATGTTGCCTGGTCGGACGATCTCGTTTCACAACGTGTACGGGTATGGAGACAACGTCATGAATGCAGAGACCCTGCATGTCAGCAGGGGACTATTCAAGCTGGTGTAGGCTCTGTAATGATGTGAGGCGTGTGCAGTTGAATTGATATCGGATTCCTGATACGTCTAGATACGACTCTGACAAGTGACACTTACGTAAACATCCTGTCTGATCACCTGCACCCATTCATGGTCATTGTGTATTCCGAGGAGTTGTGCAATTGTGCAATTCCAGCAGAACAATGCCACATCCCACACGTCCAAAATTGCTACAGAGTGACCCGAGGAACACTCTTCTCATTTTAAACACTTCCGTTGGCCACCAGACTCCCCAGACATGTACATTATTTAACACACCTGCGATGCCTTGTAACGTCCTTTTGAGAAGAGATCTACACCCCCTCTTACTGATATATGGACACCCATGCAGGATTCATTGTGTGAGCTCCCTCCATCACTACTTCAAACATTAGTATATTAGTTGAATCCAT
This sequence comes from Schistocerca americana, assembly GCF_021461395.2. Classification (NCBI taxonomy): domain Eukaryota; kingdom Metazoa; phylum Arthropoda; class Insecta; order Orthoptera; family Acrididae; genus Schistocerca; species Schistocerca americana. The sequence goes on along the minus strand of NC_060121.1, from coordinate 836,914,657 downwards.
GCCACGTCGTTTTGCGGCACTTTTGTGTGCTTGGGGAGAGGGGGGGGGGGGGGTGGCGGGGTGTTAGGGGGAGGGGAGGGGCTTATACGATATTAGGCTGGTGTACCAGTTTCTTTGGCTCTTCAGTGTATATGGTTGCAGGGAACATTTGTTACAGTATTATCTGGCCCCCAGCCTCGTATCTCAATACATGGTTCTTGCCCTATAGTGGTGATGCCCTTTCACCTATTGTTGCACTGTTATCTGGCGCCCAGTCTCGTATCTCATACCGTAGTTTTTGCCCTATTGTGTCGATGCCGCCCGGCCCGCTTTGGCTGTTACTGCTGCGCTGTGCCGGTTTCGCCGAGTGTGGATAGCCCGTCTCATAATCCTTTTGTGTACATGTTGCCGTATCCCATACATCACCACACTGCGTTTACTGGCCAGCGACACTACACCAATAGTAAGCTAATTGTGATTGTGGAATAGTATGATAAAGAAGGAAAATTTCAGCTACATCACACCATGTGTTTTTCATTAGCATACTGTGAAGAAGACTAAATGGCTCTGAGCACTAAGGGACTTAACATCTAAGATCATCAGTCCCCTAGAACTACCTAAACCTAACCAACCTAAGGATATCACATACATCCATGCCCGAGGCAGGATTCGAACCTGCGACCGTAGCAGTCGCGCGGTTCTGGACTGAAGCGCCTAGAACCGCTCGGCCATCGCGGAGGCTGTGAAGAAGACTCCCTGAAATTCTTTAGTGATAGTTTCATTTTAGTAGAACATATGTTGTTTTGTATCGTCCTTTTTGTGTATGCGTTGTGTGTCATACGATAAATACAATAATAGCTTATAGTATATTTCTAAACTGATCTGCATATAAAACAGACAATGCTAGTTAAACGTTTTTGCGTCTCATACTTGAACATCGCTTGAGTTTCTGGAGACCATAGCAGCCTTGATTGCTAGCTGACATCAAATATAAGGAGAAGGAGAGCATGTATTTACCCACTGGTTAATCACTGGAAAACATCGCAGGAATGATTAAAAGTATCTAATGGCAAACGGCAATGGGACAGTTAGGGTCGGCAGGGAATATGGTTGCATCCTTTTGCTACATGCTATGGCCGAGCGGCTCTAGGCGCCTCAGTCCCACACCGCGCTGCTGCTACGGTCGCAGCTTCGAATCCTCCCTCGGGCATGGGAGGAGGAGCTCTAAGTCTAGGGGACTGGTGACGTCAGATGTTAAGTCCCATAGTGCTTACAGCCATTTCAACATTTTGCTAAAGATTTCTGTACACGGTGGTGGAGCCACTCTATTCTTACTAGCAACTGTAATTGTTACCTAGGGTAACCAATGAGTATTCTGTGGTAATATACAGTAGCTGATTCACACTGAATAAATTTATTAAAGCACTTATATTTTCTACGCATTTAGTTGCTGCTGGGTTGTCAGGTAGCGACACTCTTCTGTCAGTCAAGCAAGGGCGGTGTCCACTAGAATTTTCCAGAGAAAGGATGAAGCAATCCTAGGAACTATAAGAGACGGTGGATATCATTGCTAACTCCTCATCTGATTCTTGGTAGTTGCAGCAAATTAAAACTAACACTATAAGTTACAACTATTACGTTTCGTTAGGCAGAACAAGCAAGTAAAGGAAAAAGAGAAAAATTTGGAGAAGAAATAAAAACTTTGAGCTTTACCGCTGACATTCTAGTTCTGTCAGAGCCAGCAAAGGACCTGGAAGAGCAATTGAACGGAATGGACATTGTCTTGAAAGGAGGATATAAGATGGACATCAACAAAATCAAAACGAGGATAATGGAATGTACTCGAATTAAATCAGGTGATGCTGAAGGAATTAAATTGGGAAATGAGACACTTAAAGTAGTAGATGAGTTTTGCTATTTGGGGAGCAAAATAACTGATGATGGTCGAAGAGATTTAAGCATCAGGAAGTCTTTTTTAAAAGTATTTGTACGGAGTGTAGCCTTGTACGGATCTGAAACATGGACGATAAATAGTTTAGACAAGAAGAGAGTCGAAACTTTCGAAATGTGGTGCTACAGAAGAATGCTGAAGATTAGATGGGTAGATCACATAACTAATGAAGAGGTATTGAATAGAATTGGAGAGAAGAGAAATTTGTGGCACAACTTGACTAGAAGAAGGGATCGGCTGGTAGGCATATTCTGAGCCATCAAGGGATCACCAATTTAGTATTGGAGGGAAGCTGGGAGGTACAAATCGTAGAGGGAGACGAAGACTTGAATACACTAAACAGATTCAGGAAGATGTAGGTTTCAGAGATGAAGAGGCTTGCACAGTATAGAGTACCATGGCGAGCTTCATCAAACCAGTCTCTGTACTGAAGACAACAACAGCAGGCAGAACTGATATAGCCACACTAGATTCCATTTCCGCTTGTTCCCCTTCAAATCATTGTGATCAACCAAACCCCAGTTCAGGCTTTGTGCACCTAACGAGTGGGCAGAGCACGTTAGTGTATCATCCGTCTTTCCTGCTCCTTCATCAGCATGGACTTCCACGAATCAAGGACAGCGTCATCCCTTGACATATTTATGCCCTCTATTTAACTGAAACCGATAAGATCATTGTTACTAATTTCAATCTTTCCAACAAAGAAATAACAACTTGTTTTAAGTGCGTCTTGCTGATTTTCCGATCAGACTTTGCGCTATAATTTGGCTGTTTCATAGAATACTTTGCACCGATTCAGTCCTCCCGGGACACAAATGTGTTTGTGTTGTGGCAAATATAGGAGTGAATTGATGTGAAGGAGATTGTATTTATTGGTGATTTGACTGTAGATTTCTTCAAGGCATTATGTACGATTCTTCACACAAACGTAGTTTTTGGGAAAGGATGGTAGATCGCCGCCATAAGATGATTTCGGTGAAACTTACCTTTGGATGTTTGTCGGCAGATGGTTTGGTACACCTCTTCTGAGCCCCAACCCAAACTTTTCGACATTATGAACGTTCGTCTTTGTCGAACGATTGCAGTAAGGTTGAATAACTTCACCACAGAAGCATCTGGAAAATAGTGAACCGATATGGACGGAGGAACTTCCCAGCCGCCAGAAAGAGGTGACAGCTAAACAGGCAAACTCCTACCGAAACGTGTTTCAGTGGCAATTTGTTTTACAGAAAGGCAAAATGGCACCATCGTGACTTATCAAAAGCCAAGAGTTTGAAACGTCAAACCCCGCTAGCTGGAGAACATACAGCAAAGAACTAAAAACAGTAAGCCACAGGTCAAGATGAGAAAAGCCCGGAGAACACTTGAAGAAAGATTCCTGTTGGGATAGAGCCTTACAGACAACACTTGCAGACACGAACAGTGGGATTACAGTATAGGAGATGCTTCGAGATGGTAACCAAGACAATGCCTGCCACTTTTGCCTCGTCCAGACCTTGCTGTTGGCGACGTAGCATTCTACTCTGTGGGGATGAGAGTCATGGACTACCTCATAATATCGCGTCGGACCTCCTGTTGCACGCGGTGGATAAATCATTCACTCGAATAGTCCAGAAAGTTTTTTGAACCAATGGTGAACAGTTATGACCCGATGATTTGGAACATTGGCATTCATAAAAGTTCCATCGTTTTTTGGGAACATGAAGCCGATGAATGGCTGAAAACAGTCCCCATGTATCCTAACTTAGCCAGAACACAGTCCATTGCCTGTCAACATACAACATACCATTTTAGAGCCATCACGATCTTGCACAGTGCGTTGTTGACAATTTGAGTCCATGGCATCGTGGGGTCTACGCACACTCGAACGCTACCATCAGCTCTTACCAACTAAAATTGGGACTCATCTGACCAGGCTACGGTTTTGCAGTCCTTTCAGGTCCTGTCGACATAATCATGAGTCCACGAGAGGCGCTACAGGTGATGTCGTGCTGTTAGCAAAGGTACTCGTGTCGGTCTTCTGCTGCCATAGCCCATTAACACCAAATATCGCTGCACTGCCCTAACGGATGCGTTCAACTTACTTTTCACATTGATCCTGCTGTTATGTCACACAGTGTTGCCAGTCTGTTATCACCGACAATTCTAGGCAAACACCTCCGCTTTCGGCCGTTAAGTGAGGGCCGTTGGCAGCTGCGTTGTCGGTATTCTCGGCACACTCTTGGCACTGTGGATCTCGGAATATTGAATTTCTTAACTATTTCAGGAATGGAATGTCCAATGCAACTAGCTCCAACCATCATTCCGTGTTCAACGTCTGTTAATTCGCAACGTGCGGCTATAATTACGTCTAAAACCTTTTCGCATGAATCATGTATATACAAATGACGGCCAATGTAGAGCCATTTTATACCTTTTGTACCCGATACTACCGCCATTTGTACGTGTGCATATCGCTGTACCACGACTTTTTGTTACCTCAGTGTAATGCAGAAGAACAGTGATTCGCCGCATCGATTCGACGATGAGAGACCGGTGGCCCAGCTATCGACAGTGCATGCACGGCAGTCCCGTAAGGTGGTAATCCTTTGCTGTTTTAAACCTCCTCCTGCTCTACATCAGAGAGCGTAATCCGATAGAACAGGTGTCTCCAGTGAAGCTCTGGTAAAGCACCCTGAGAAAATCTTGCTCCGTTAGCAGCTGATGGACATTTGGACCTTTTTTCGCAGACCGTTTCCAACAGTTGTAGTGTATTGACTGAAATGTTTGATACACAATTCTATTAATACCACTTTAACACAACTGGGTTCGGTATTGTACCATATTCTCTCCTTATCATATTAATCACCTCAGTCACCGATATGGAAACTCGCATAATATGTGACAGATCAGCATAGTTATACATATGCAGAAAAGTAACAAGTGTACTAACATAGAAGATGATGTGGCCTATTAGAACTCATGGAGTTGTAATGCCCCACACTATCATCTGCGTTAAGACACTTCTTACCTTTCAGTTAGGTGTAGCTATGGAAATCTGATATGTATTAAATGGTTTTCAAGATCGGTAAATGACATGACCATTCGATTAATATTATTAATATTAACTTTTTCATATCGAGAGGATCTTACAATGCCGAAACCAGCTCTAACAAAGATTATTGATTCAGCTGTCTGTCTTGCATTTAAATCACTAAACACTTGTTTGTAATTCAATAAACGTTCAAATGTGTGTGAAATCTTATGGGACTTAACTGCTAAGGTCATCAGTCCCTAAACTTACACACTACTTAACCTAAATTATACTAAGGACAAACACAAACACCCATGCCCGAGGGAGGACTCGAACCTCCGCCGGGACCAGCCGCACAGTCCATGACTGCAGCCCCTTAGACCGCTCGGTCATTCAATAGAATATAAAAAATTGATAATGCTGTTTATTCTCAATTTTTCAAAACACATACCTGTTGTTGTGGTCTTCAGTCCTGAGACTGGTTTGATGTAGCTCTCCATGCAACTCTATCCTGTGCAAGCTTCTTCATCTCCCAGTACTTACTGCAACTTACATCCTTCTGAATCTGCTTAGTGTATTCATCTCTTGACCTCTCTCTACGATTTTTATCCTCCACGCTACCCTCCAATGCTAAATTAGTGATCCCTTGATGCCTCAGAACATGTCCTACTAACCGGTCCCTTCTTCTTGTCAAGTTGTGCCACAAACTCCCCTTCTCCCCAATTCTATTCAATACCTCCTCATTAGTTATGTGATCTACCCATCTAAAATTCAGCATTCTTCTGTAGCACCACATTTCGGAAGCTTCTATTCTCTTCCTGTCCAAACTATTAATCGTCCATGTTTCACTTCCATACATGGCTACACTCCATACAAATACTTTCGGAAACGACTTCCTGACACTTAAATCTATACTTGATGTTAACAAATTTTTCTTCTTCAGAAACGCTTTCCTTGACATTGCCAGTCTACTTTTTATAACTTCTCTACTTCGACCATCATCAGTTATTTTGCTCCCCAAATACCAAAATTCCTTTACCACTCTCAGTGTCTCATTACCTAATCTAATTCCCTCAGCATCACCCGACTTAATTCGACTACATTCCATTATCCTCGTTTTGCTTTTGCTGATGTTCATTTTATATCCTCCTTTCAAGACACTGTCAATTCCGTTCAACTGCTCTTTCAAGTCCTTTGCTGCCTCTGACAGAATTACAAAGACATCGGCGAACCTCAAAGTTTTTATTTCTTCTCCATGGATTTTAATACCTACTCCGAATTTTTTTTTGTTTTCTTTACTGCTTGCTCAATATACAGATTGAATAGCATCGGGGAGAGGCTACAACCCTGTCTCACTCCCTTCGCAACCACTGCATCCCTTTCATGTCCCTTGACTCTTATAACTGCCATCTGGTTACTGTAGAAATTGTAAATAGCCTTTCGCTTCCCGTATTTTACCCCTGCCACCTTTAGAATTTGAAAGAGAGTATTCCAGTCAACATTGTCAAAAGCTTTCTCTAAGTCTACAAATGCTAGAAACGTAGGTTTGCCTTTCTTCAATCTTTCTTCTAAGATAAGTCTTAGGGTCATTATTGCCTCACGTGTTCCAATATTTCTACGTAATCCAAACTGATCTTCCCCATGGTCGGCTTCTACTAGTTTTTCCATGCGTCTGTAAAGAATTCGCGTTAGTATTTTGCAGCTGTGGCCTATTAAACTGATTGTTCGGTAATTTTCACATCTGTGAACACCTGCTTTCTTTGGGATTGGAATTATTATATTATTCTTGAAGTCTGAGGGTACGAGGTGCACTCAACTTCTAAGGCCTCCGATCTTTTTTCTAATTAACTACTCACCCGAGATCGATGAAACTGGCGTTAGTTCTCGACGTAGTCACCCTGCAGACGTACACATTTTTCACAACGTTGACGCCATGATTCCATGGCAGCGGCGAAGGCTTCTGTAGGAGTCTGTTTTGACCACTGGAAAATCGCTGAGGCAATAGCAGCACGGCTGGTGAATGTGCGGCCACGGAGAGTGTCTTTCATTGTTGGAAAACGCCAAAAGTGACTAGGAGCCAGGTCAGGTGAGTAGGGAGCATGAGGAATCACTTCAAAGTTGTTTTCACGAAGAAACTGTTGCGTAACGTTAGCTCGATGTGCGGGTGCGTTGTCTTGGTGAAACAGCAGACGCGCAGCCCTTCCCGGTCGTTTTTGTTGTGGTGCAGGAAGGAATTTGTTCTTCAAAACATTTTCGTAGGATGCACCTGTTACCGTAGTGCCCTTTGGAACGCATTGGGTAATGATTATGCCCTCGCTGTCCCAGAACATGGACACCATCATTTTTTCAGCACTGGCGGATACCCGAAATTTTTTTGGTGGCGGTGAATCTGTGTGCTTCCATTGAGCTGACTGGCGCTTTGTTTCTGGATTGAAAAATGGCATCCACGTCTCATCCATTGTCACAACCGACGATAAGAAAGTCCCATTCATGCTGTCGTTGCGCGTCAACATCGCTTGGCAACATGGCACACGGGCAGCCATGTGGTCGTCCGTCAGCATTCGTGGCACCCACCTGGATGACACTTTTCGCATTTTCAGGTCGTCATGCAGGATTGTGTGCACAGAACCCACAGAAATGCCAACTCTGGAGGCAATCTGTTCAACAGTCATTCGGCGATCCCCCAAAACAGTTCTCTGCACTTTCTCAATCATGTCGTCAGACCGGCTTGTGCGAGCTCGAGGTTGTTTCGGTTTGTTGTCACACGATGTTCTGCCTTCATTAAACTGTCGCACCCACGAACGCACTTTCGAGACATCCATAACTCTACACCACATGTATCCTTCAACTGTCGATGAATTTCAATTGGTTTCACACCACGCAAATTCAGAAAACGAATGATTGCACGCTGTTCAAGTAAGGAAAACGTCGCCATTTTAAGTATTTAAAACAGTTTTCATTCTCGCCGCTGGCGGTAAAATTCCATCTGCCGTACGGTGCTGCCATCTCTGAGACGTACTGACAATGAACGCTGCCTCATTTTAAAACAATGCACATGTTTCTATCTCTTTCCAGTCTGGAGAAAAAAAATCGGAAGCCTTAGAACTTGAATGCACCTCGTATTTCGCCTGTCTCATACATCTTGCTCACCAGATGCTAGAGTTTTGTCAGGGCTGGCTCCCCCATAGCCGTCAGTAGTTCTAATGGAATGTTGTCTACTCCTGGGGCCTTGTTTCGACTCAGGTCTTCCAGTGCTCTGTCAAACTCTTCACGCAGTATTGTATCTTCCATTTCGTCTACATTCTCTTCCATTTCCAGAATATTGTCCTCAAGTACGTCGCCATTGTATAGACCCTCTATACTCTCCTTCCACCTTTCTGCTTTCCCTTCTGTGCTTAGAACTGGGTTTCCATCTGAGCTCTTGATATTCATACAACTGGTTCTCTTTTCTCCAAAGGTCTCTTTAATTTTCCTACACATACCTACCAAGCGTAAATAATATAACAACTTATAGCTCTTGACCTGAAATAGGAACTTGTACGAATGCTTACACTTCCAACTATTGATTATAGCGAAGTTATCCTACAAGGCCTTTCTCAGCCAAGCTCGCAGCGCCTGGAACTGGTTGTGAATGCCCGTGCTCTTTATTTCTGTAATGTTCGACCATTTTATCTTACTACACCGTCATATACACAGCTATCCTGGCTGCGTGCACGCAGGCGCAGATATTTCTACACCATCCGTCTTCTCTGCTGACTCATCAATGAACACTGTCCATCACATGTCTCCTCGATGAACAACATGGCGAAAACACCCCTTCCCATCAGAGAAGAATGCCTTCTGTCTCACTCCAACATCCAGCTACTTACTTGAAGTCCTTCTCAGTAATAGGACTCTGGAACCACATCTCGCGTTACATTGGAGAGCTGTTTAACATCTGAAGTGTTTTTCTTGATGTGGTTTAATTTTAAGTGATCGATGTGATACGAGATGAAAGCCTTTACTCGTTCCTTGTGACAACGGTTACCTCCTTTTCCGAGTTTCCAGGTCGCCATCTTGTTTTCTCTTATGTTGTGGTCCCGCTATGCAGTGCCACGTATCTGAACGCTGACTTCTTTTTTGATTGCAGTGAGGCGAGGGCTATAAGAGAGCTTCTACATTCAAACAACTCTCTATGAAATCACGGAACATGGTTCCCATAATTCTTCAACATTCAGATGAGTTCTCAGCTCACAACAAACGATAATTAACCAAGTTTTTCAGACAGTATGTTCTTACGTGATGCTTCAATGCTGGACCAAAATCATAAGTTCGTATTTCACTCGAGGTAGCGTTGCACGAGTCTATATAACAACATGCATTTTTCTTTAGTGGCTGGTTCAAATGGCTCTGAGCACTATGCGACTTAATTTCTGAGGTCATCAGTCCCCTAGAACTTAGAACAACTTAAACCTAACTAACCTAAGGACATCACACACAACCATGCCCGAAGCAGGATTCGAACCTGCGACCGTTGCGGTCGCTCGGCTCCAGACTGTAGTGCCTAGAACCTCACGGCCACTCCGGCCGGCTTTAGTACTCGGACCATATTCGTCAGGCCCCTTTCTTCTTTGAAGCCCACAGCACCCACGGACTTTGGTCCGACTGCGAAGTGCAAATAACCCCACACTGGCCAGACAAAATTACATATCCGTCGTCACTTTCTTTCTGCCCTGTGCCCACATTTTTCTTTCTCATATCTGCACATAAATTTCCAACAAACCCGGTCACACTAGATGCTATTTATTCTGCTGCTAATTAAAGTAACTTTTTTTCACGCCCAAATTTTTCATCGGTCTATTAAAAGCAGAGTGAGACGTGTTGTTATGCTTTATAGGAACATGTAACACTACATATCTCTAGCTTCAGAAGAAAATTAATGAAATATCTACTAAAGCACCAATAAGGATTACCACTGTCATTGTATGAACTCGTTACCCTTGCACATCCTCCTTCCACCAGATCTTCCTCGTTTCCCAATATACTTAGCTGGTGCACTCTCCTCAAATTTCCTTTCCCCAGAACTCGCTGTATCAGAAAACACCCCTTGAACAACTATAAACTTTATTTTATATCTGCCACTATCACTTATGGATGGATGAATGGAGATGGTGGTTGGGCGCAGGGCGCACGACGGCAAGGTCTTTAGCACCCGCGCAAAAACAGATTTAGACGAGTGTCAATAAAATACACAGAACAGAAACATAAAAAAGCAAGTAAAACTCATATAACAAAGGAAAACTATGTGCGGACCCACACCTAAGCGGGGGTAAGGCAAGGCGTCAGTAATAAAACGTGAACGACACAGGATGAAAGTAGCAGAAGGAGCTAAAATAATATAGCAGATGGATGTGACTGGCTGACCGCAAGGAAAAAAAGGAGGTGCCAGCCACTCTGTAACACACTAAAACCTCCAGCCTAAAAGTTTAGGCCAGAGTCCAAACACATCGCCAAACATTAATACCCTAGCTACACTCGGCTTATGATCAGCCAAAATAGGGGGCAGATCCCCACCACTTTTTGCTGCTGCCCTTGCATCACGGTATAAAGAGATAGAGATGTGCACACCACAAGCATCACAAAACCGGGGATCCTCCCACCGTAATAGAAAGCTATGTGTGAGAGGACAGTGCCAAATTATAAGACGAGTGAGTGTGGCTTCATCTCGCCTGAGCAACTGGCAGGAGGCCACTATCATTATCATTTCATTATCAGTATTATTGCTGTTATTATTACTACTATCACTGCTAATGGCAAAACTGCAGTACTACAGGTACTACCTGTATTAAGTTTATTAGATCGCAATCAGTATTATTTACTCATACTGCCAATTCAGTCACTCAAACCATTCTAATACCCTTTGTCATGCTAAAATTGTTATTTCTTAGGAAACTATGATTTAAAAAGGTACTGTACGTGTAAAAGTCTGGTCTGATGTGAGAGAGGGCCATATCGCCCTAACAGATCAGGTTAAATAAATAAATAATTTCGTTTCCTGATACATCCCATATTGGCAACACGTTCCTGTCATCTATCCGTCAAGGTCATATGCATACGGTAACAGTATTTAATCATCTAGTTTTAACCTGTCTGACATTCAGCTCATGAATCAATAAAAGCATTTAAGAATAAATAAATCCCATACATGTTAACTATTTTACAACTTAATGTCTCATTGGTCATGTTATTAAAAGAGAATTGTACGAATAAAATTTTGGTCAAGTCATTGAAACTGAAACGTCCACTTAGAGAAATTATACAAGACTGTGCTTAAACTGACACACAATATTTTGTTAGCGCAACGCAATCTGGCTTCCAATAATCCCTACAAAAGAATGGCCCTGACTAACATTAAACTATACCTTTCACAAATCACTTACCTCACAAAATCTTCGCTACTCAAGCTACTGCAATACAGCAAGCGCCACTACTGCCAGCTAAATAATAGATTCAAACTACGGAAGGCACTAACTACTGATAGGGATAGTTAGCAAATGAAAGATATTAATAGAGAACAAACAATGTATTTACCTTGATAGTCATAATATATATAGCAGTTCATGACAAATTACAAAACTCCGCAATCTCTCTCCTCACATCCACCACTGCTGGCGGCTCACATCCAACTGCGCAACGCTACGCGCTGTTCACAGCCAGCTGCCTAACACTACAATGGCGACTATTACAACAAAGCAAAGCAGCCACAGACTGCACACAGCACAGCCAGTGGTTTTCATACAGAGGTGGCGTTACCAATAAAAAAAATTAAACAGCCTACTTACAAAACTTTAAAGTCACTCCGAAGTACCTCTGTGCTGAATGTCTTTCCGCCATGAGAAAAGCTTCAGCGGGACTGTCGCTTTCTCGAAGAATGTCTTGGCTCACACAGTTTACCCAGAAATGAATCAAACTGTGAACCCAGTATCTTCATTAGATTGTAAAATTTGTAGCCCAATGTGGCATAGCGACGTACATTGCCGCTACAGAACTCTTATGATGTCAAGTAACTTCATACAGGCAAACAATAACTGCTTTACCGCAAGAGATGATCTGTCGTGCACCAGGCTGCAGCTTTTCTCGAGAGGTGTCACTACCTCACAGAAGACGAAATGCTGAATTCGGTATCGCAAAATTGGATGGAACATACCAAATGGAATGTAACTTTATAATGCATTTTCACTTGTCAAGAGCTAACAACAGTGCAAACTTCTGCCTCATATTTGTTATACTCTTAGAGATACGAAAGATAACTATAAATCACAAAGTTTAAAACTCAAATGAATCAGTAACCTGTTAACAGGTACGTAACTGTTAGGTAACTGTTAGTAAGGAAGGGTGGCTATGTGTCTAGATTGTGAGTAACAAGGGGAAACAGTTTTATGTAAAATTCTCTCTTTTTCGGAATATTTTTCTTTTCATCGGTATTATGTTTTGTGTAAAATAAGCCGAGGGGCATTTATATTGTTACTTGAGGGCATGAAGGAATGTGTGTGACGCGTAACTTTTATTGTAGTAAACAACTAAGTGTATTATGAAACCGTGGGAACTCGTGTCTGGATAGTATGATTGAGACATAGACGTCGGAGATATTTGTGATTTGTAATACTGCAGTTTACGACATTTGGGACACGAGGAACGTACTCTGTTAGTTAAGCTTTGTAAAGAAGGGAATAATTTGCTATAATTTTGTTTTCTGAAGCTAATTAACCAAAAGATGATGAAATGTTGATTCTGTGACCGGTCCAACGTAGAAGACGCGGGATAGGGAGGATAAGAACTGCAAGCCGATTGGCTGAGATGGGTACCAGCTAATCAGAAGAGAATACGTTCGCGCCCAAGTGTTATGACGAGAAAGATTGCATTCTTGGAGCTACAGCACTCGGGGCTCGGACACAGTAACGATTATATGCGTTAGCAGAGAGCTGTGAAAAGACGTTTTAAGTTTGAGCGATTATTGTCTTCAACTGATCGCGGAATACCGGAAAGCACTTATGGACGAACTGTAAAGGCGAATGTGCAAATTCCGGATTTTTGTCTGTGACCTGTGACTTTTTCGATTAATCTGCTTGTCGTATTGTACAAATCGTGGCCTAAAACTGATAGTTCGAAGTGTTCAATTTTTAGAGTTTTGAATGAGCATTCAATCCACAGACAATCCGTGTGTATTTTTCTGGTGACAGTGTTACTTCACTAGAAGCCGTGTGTGTCTGGCTTCGTCTATGTGGTGAACGAATTACTTCAGGAATTAAATATCTAATACAACTACTGAGCCAAAATCTGTATCCAAAAGGAAAGATGGGTTTGCTTTAGCGAGATCTAATATTCAGCTAAATTAATACCAATACTTCACTGGACAGACTATTTTTTTTTTCAAAATTCCAGTGGCAGATTTATAATGTGACAGGCTGCAGTACATAATGGCGTATATAATACGTATCCCAATTCGTTGAAAATGTGTTGCATCCACCTCCCACACAATTTGCTGAGAGGACAGAGCTACTATGCGCGGGATTGGGACATAACTGTAGATAATTTTATTGATGATTAATGAATGCATACTGAACAACATTACATCATATTTATATCTTTTGCAGACTAATTACTACAGGTATTACGAGTAGTATGTTTTTAGATTGGTTAGTACCTCCAAATGTGCAAGGCATAAGTAATCATTAGCTACATTGGATGCAAAACGGAAAGTCTATATTGACAGACTTAGTCGTCTTCGAGTTGCAGTTACAACCATGCAGAAAACATCAGATATCAGGCACACTAACACGCTGAAGTAGGCTGTTTAGGTTTTTTATACTGGTAACCCCACGTAGCGCTCTGTATGAAAATCACTGGCTGTGCTGTGTGCAGTTAGTGGCTGGTTGGCATTGTTGTAATACTCGCCATTATAGTGTTGGGCAGGTGGATGTTAACAGCGCGTAGCGTTGCGCAGTTGGAGGTGAGCCGCCAGCAGTGGTGGATGTGGGGAGTGAGATGGCGGAGTTGTGAGAGCGGATGATCTGGACAGAGACAGTAAATTTGTAAGATTGGATGTCATGAACTGATATTATAATATGACTTTTGACCAATGTTACGGTAAATACATTGTTTTTTTTTCTATAAAAATCTTTCATTTGCTAACTATGCCTATCAGTAGTTAGTGCCTTCAGTAGTTTCAATCTTTTATATAGCTGGCAGTAGTGGCGCTCGCTGTATTGCAGTAGCTTGAGTAACGAAGATTTTTGTGAGGTAAGTGATTTGTGGAAGATATAGTTCAATGTTAGTCAGGGCCATTCTTTTGTAGGGATTATTGAAAGTCAGATTCCGTTCCGCTAAAAATATTGTGTCAGTTTAAGCACACTCATGTACAATTTTTCTAAGGGGACGTATCAATTTATCCAGATGTTGAATAAGGCATCAAGTCATGCAGCTGTCTACAAATGATGAAAAGAAGAAAATTCATAATTGGCCTTCATGTATGTGCAGTATGGTCTCATCATAAAATATGGTCTCATCATAAAATAATCAGTAATATCAGAAGCAAATGACAATAATTTTTATAATTATTACTCACTAAACTGAAATCATGTAAGAAAATTCCAGGCCTTCAATCTAGTTAACGAAAAAGAATAAAGACATTTCAAATTACCTACACAATGCAATTCACCTTCTTCTTTACATAATGTAAAACAAAATTTTTTGCATTGTGCCTGTCATCAGTACCTCATTTTCTTCTGGAATAATTAAAATGTTCACAAATTAATGTCTCTCTAATGCTACCCGGAAAAATCCAATAAAATAACACTCAAAACCGCCGAAAAATTAATATCTGTCGTTATGTCCCTAAAGCAACCAATAACTGTATATTTTATAATTACCCCGCTGCCACTCTGTATTCAATCTTCACCGGTCGTTTTCTAAATCTATGTTAAACACACGTCACGGATGTCTCTGTTCTTTTAGTTCCATGATCTCTTTATTAAGTTCTCACGATTCTCAACAGATGACAATACTCTTTTCTGTCACGGTGCATCTCTCTCTCTCTCTCTCTCTCTCTCTCTCTCTCTCTTTCTCCATTGTTTCCGCCATGGAAACAAAATAAATCTCCCATTAACTTCTGCTCCCTCACTTCCCACAGAGTTTAAAACATTTTACATGAACTACATTTGATGAAGGCACAGAAATCAAATTATCTGCATTTTGAGCGGATAAAAACGCACTCCTCGCAGCGGTGTTTGCGTGAAAATTATGCACGAAAATGTGTTACCTTACAACTGTTTAGGTTGTATACCATAAGCTTTTTATTGAAAGTGACAGTGCTTACGTGTGAATGTCGTATTTTGAACTTCCAAGCAGCACGGACGTTGAAACATTGGTTCAAATGGCTCTAAGCACTATGGGACTTAACATCTGAGGTCATCAGTCCCATAGACTTAGAACTACTTACACCTAACTAACCTAAGGACATCACACACTTCCATGCCCGAGGCAGGATTCGAACCTGCGACGGTAGCAGCAGCGCGGTTCCGGACTGAAGCGCCTAGAACCGCTAGGCCACAGCGGCTGGCTCGGACTTGGAAGCTGGAAGGGTATAAAGCAGTGACAGTATATCAGACACTGGACTTGCATTCGGGAACCACGGTTCAATCCCGCGTCCGCCCATCCTGATTTAGGAAATGCCGGGTTGGTTCCTTTGAAATGGCACTGCCAACTTCCTTTCCCCATCCTTCCCTGGTTAGGTGAGACCGATGAACTCACTGCTATGTCTCCTCCCCCAAACAACCCAACAACCCTATCACATCAGAACATTCATTTGATGATTTTCCCCTCACTAGCAGTTAGCGTGACCTGTAACCGAAACATTTTATTCGCTCTATAATTAGATTTAAGGCTGCTACTTACTGCTACAGCTTCTCTAGGCGAGGAACTGTACTCATAGGCTCAGGGAAGGAGTATTCTATACAGGAAATGACGGCAAGGTGAGTGGAACTTCTTGTGTAGCTAAGAGGCCGCGCCGCCGCACCATATATCTCGTCAACATATAAAACTCCTCCTGTTTAGACACTTGTGTATTACTGTTTCACTACGTTTCCATCTCACTCGTCTTTGATTTATGCACATACGACTGGTTGAATGTGGAGTCTTTCATTCTGTATACTTGTTCATTTAATAGTGTACTTTATTTATGGACTCTGGTGGTTACTAAATTCGCTTCCGATTCTCTTGGCACTGGAGAGGAACTGCATGTCGCAGATACTCAAACATAGAAGCACTGAAGAAATAGGAATACGAGTATTGCCTTCAGCGGCAAAACAATAAACTCAATAACAAGTTGAACGTGATTTGCCATAAGCGTTCTGAACGAAAATCCACTTTATAATGCAGCTAGTAAGTGGACGAGAAGCATTTCAGGCATTCCTAACGCAGTCAAAATGCCCCGAAATCTAATTTCATATCATATTTGGGACGATCCAATTATTTGATTTATCAGGAGTAGTGAAATTAATTTCGATTTTATGAAGTCAAATGTGTGTATCACATCCACACTTATCTCTCACTCTAAGGGCTCTCACTTCAAAAAGACCCTACGATTATGAAATAGGGTATATGCAATTCTTTTTCCCACTAACAGTTCCGCCTATTCGCTGGTTTACAAAAGTAAAACTGAATTTTAAAAGCTGTCTGTTAGATTTGCTAGTGTCTCTAACTGACATCACGGTCAACAAGCATTTTAAAACTTGCAATGTTTCTGAAACTTCCTGGTAACTGAACACTGCGTGCCGGACCGAGACTCAAACTCGGGGTCTTTGCATTTCACGGGCAAGTGCTCTACTGACTGAGCTTTCCGTAGCACAATACACAGCCGTCCTCAAAGCTATACTTCCGTCAGTACACCTTCTCCTACCTCCCAAACAACGCAGATTGTAACCTCCCCCTCACTTATCGAAGTTAATGACAGTGAGAAATTAAATCGCGTGCACCTAATGGAAATTTGGTAAAAGCAATCGTCACCGAAGTTAATATGTCGGTAAAGAGGGAGGAAAGGGTTACATCTAAATGAAAGGAAAAATGCAAATGAAATTTGTGGAAATTAATTCTGAGAAAAGGGTAAAATTAATAAAGAAAGTAAATGTGCGGTATTTACGTTAACAGTTAATTGGTGTTAATTAGATATTTGAGATTGTGGGAAAATTACAGTCGCCAGTCTTATGGACAACTACTATAATAACTGAGAATGGAAGATTAGTGCACATATAAGTAGCACGAAAATCGTGGCAACTCAAGGTTGACGTGTGTTGTGTGAAAACTGAATGTTTGTCAGAAGTAATAAATTTCGCTATACTCTGACTTAATTTAGCAAAAGAATAAATAAAACCGGAAAACTGAAAGTTAATTTAGTGACTGAAATTAATAGTGAACTTTGTTTCTGAAGCACTACGAAATTCAATAAAATAGGGTTATTCTTGGTCTACCTCAACAACCACTTCAAAAGCTACTTGAATCTACACAATTTAGAAATAAGATATTTAACTTTGAACTTGAATTAAATGATTCTGAACAATTAACAATAGTAAAATTTAGTACGTACCAAGCTGAGCTGCAGTCACAGGTAAGCTAAAATATGGTAACAAAACTCGCACTCTTTATTTCTGCTTGTGTAATCTAAATATTGTAGCCAGCTATGAATACTTTAACTGTGAAATTACAGCAGTGAAATGGAATGATATTACTTTAATGCTGGTGTATGAATTTCAACAACAATCGGGTTCATTCCAGAAAAGGAAGGGACCCTGCTAGGTAATGCAGTTGGGACAATGAGTAACAAAGGTTCATGCTAAGTTGCTGTAATTTTGTGCTGCAACAGTTTGAAAAGCTGAGGTCTGCCTTACAGTTCTAAAACTGTACGTGTTTTTAGTCTTCCTTGTTGGTTGATTGAAGGTTTGCAGTCGGCGATCTGGGAGGTGGCGACGGTCACTCATTGTCGGCTGTCGCTGTTGCAGAAGCTGGATGTTGGCGCGCCTTCTTCTCGACACGGTCACCAGGCGAAACGGGCTCTTGATGTGCGCCAGCTAATGCTTCCCTTCCTCGACACCGTGTCAGAAACCATCATAGCAAGTCGAGCGCAATTACATGCTGCCAAATCCCGAAAGCGCGGCAACTCGTGGGAGCGTCACACAACACACCTGCTCCACCGCCCTACTCCAGCCTGACTCCACTCTGCTCGCACTGCACGCGGCAGGGTTAACACTCCCAAAGATACTAAGCACTTCGGTTCTCCACACGACCTATCGATGTGATCGTTCGATAGCATAGTTTTCACTAGGCAAGACCCAGCATAAAAATACAAATAGTATTACAAATAGTAAAACAATTACAATATATAAAGACACAGAAATGTCATATCTTCAGGTAACGAAATAAGGAAAAAATTTATAGTACAATAGATGGAAATAGGAGGATATGCATTTCCTGCGTTACAAGATCTTCTGTCTGTGTATAAAGACCACCCAATGTTAATTGATGCAGAGGAATATTTCAAGGAATATACATCTGCTTACATGGCTATTCCATGTAAAACTTGTTGCGGACAAAGAAAGTCATAAGGTAGCCACTTTAGTTTTGTCATAAACGGCTCTGTAATTAGTAAAATTCAGTTGGGAATGTGGGTCTCACGGGGAGCGTGCAAGGGTTAAGTCCCTGCAATCATACTATCTTCTGTGCCCTCGGTGGCTCTGACAGACGGCATGGTAGCTCAGCATGTTCGGTCAGATGGTTTAGCTACTCCGTGTAATAAGAAAAAACTAAGTGAACGGATCAATGGACAGCCTGAACGGGTGTCATGGGACGTCTGCCCTGAAGAAATTCAACGATCAATACAGAATAAAATGAGATCGACAACAAAAAAAAATTGATAGAGCGTCTGCCATGTAAGCAGTAGACCCCAGGTTTGAGTCCCGGTCGGGACACACATTTTCAACTTTCCCCATTGATGTATATCAACGCCTGTTGGCAGCGTAGGGTCTTGATTTAATCATTATTTCAGTAAAAATGGGGTAAACTTAATTTTACTTGTGGAAATCCTAATCATTTCATTACGCTGCTGTGTGGCCCTGTAATCGGTGCAAATAGGGCAAAATACATTATAATAGGAACTACAATTTTAATTTCATGCAGTGATTCTATTTAAAAATAAATGTGTAAAAGCAAACTATAATGGAACTGGGCTGCCATTGACAACAGATGTATTAGATTAGCATCGCATGTAGGTTGGGCTAATACGCTAACATTGAGAACTGCAACTGAGTTAGTCACTGTAATGTCAAATCTAAACAGTATCGAATACAAACGAGCAGGTAATTTCAGTGTAGATCCCACAACATGAAAACAGATAACTGCACAGCTCCGGTGTGTGTTTGATTTAATTAGGAAAAACCAATGAAGTGCAAAGAACATTAATTAAACGTGTGTTATGAACCCATTAAACGCGGCCACAGGAACTGTCTGTTGTGTTAGGAACGACTGGTCATAAATATATTGGGTGTGTTCCGAAAACAAAGGAAGTTATTATTAATAAATCTGTTGTGCGAGAGTTCTACTTGTTTTACGCTGTAATGCAGTGGATAACTCGTAATCGTTTCCTACGATGGGCATTCAATAAGTAATGCATTATATTTCATATCTCGGCCAGTTTTGGTTGAAAAAAGACGGTATTTGTTATGATACATCGTGGAATTATTCCCCTGCAGCCCCTGTAGTTCCATAAAGTTCCGACAGATGGCGGCGCTATAAAAAGCCTTTAAAATGCCGTCTGTAATGTATCTGTGTTCCATGCAGAGATCTAACGTTGGCTTCCTTTTCGTGGAAAACTAGAATATGGCGGATATTCATAGGTGCTTGCAGAAAGTCTATGGAGACCCAGCAGTTAACAATAGCGCGGTAAGTCGTTCGGCGAGTCGTCTGTAATCATCGCCGCCAGGTCACGCAATTGGCTGCATCTACCGACCCCCCGACGCAGATGATATTATAGCTGAACGGTTCAAATAAAACTTGAATCCCAATACAAATAAGTACCCCACTCATACAGTTATAATTGGTTGAGACTTCAATCTACCCTCGATTTGTTGGCGAAAATGCATGTTAAAATCCGGTGGTAGACAGGAAACATCTTCCGAAATTGTACTAAATGCATTCTCTGAGAATTACTTTGAACAATTAGTTCATAAACCCACACGAATTGTAAATGGTTGCGAAAATACACTTGATCTCGTAGCCACAAATAATCCTGATCTAATAGAGAGCGTCATGACGGATACAGGGATTACTGAACACAAGGTCGCCGGCCGTTGTGGCCAAGCGGTTCCAGGCGCTTCAGTCTGGAACCGCGCGACGGCTACGGTCGCAGGTTCGATTCCTGCCTTCGACATGGGTGTTTGTGATGTCCTTAGGTTAGTTAGGTTTAAGTAGTTTCAAGTTCTGGGGGACTGATGACCTTAGATGTTAAGTTCCATAGTGCTCAGAGCCATTTGAACACAAGGTCATTGTAGCGAGGCTCAAAACCCTATCAACCAAAACCACTAAAAAGAAACGCAAAACATATCCATTTAAAACAGCAGATAAAAATTCGCTTGATGCCATCCTAAAGGAGAGTCTCCATTCCTTCCAAGCTAATTATGTAAGTGTAGACCAGATATGGCTCAAATTCAAAGATACAGTGTCGACAGCAATAGATGAATTCATACAACATAAGTTAATAAGAGACGGGACTGATCCACCATGGTACAAAACACGTTAGAATACTGTTGCAGAAGCAACGAAAAAAGCATGCCAAATTCAGAAGAACGTAAAATCCGCTCAAAATTTAGTGCGGACGTCAATGCGAGATGCTTTTAATAGTTTCCACAATGAAACATTGTCTCAAAATATGGTAGAAAACCCAAAGATATTCTGGTGGTATGTAAAGTACACCAGTGGGAAAAAAACATTCAAAGCCGTCACTACGTGATCGCGATGGAAATGTTACCGATGATGGTGCCGCTAAAGCAGAGTTACGAAATACAGTTTTCCGTAATTCCTGAAAGCAGACGATGTAAATATTCCAGAATTAGAAACCTGAACAGTTGTGAGCGTGAGTGACATAAAAGTATATATCCTAGGTGTTGGGAAACAAATCACTTAAGAAAGGCAACTCTTCTGGTCCAGATGGTATACCAGTCAGGTTCCTTACAGAGTATGCAGACACAATAGCGCCCTTCTTAGCAATCATATACAACCGCTCACTTGACGAAAGGGCTTTTCCTAAAGACTAGAAAGTAGCACAGGTCACATCAGTATTCAAGAAAGAAAATTGGAGTAGCCCATTGAATTACAAACCCATATCACTGACCTCAATTTGCAGTAGGATTTTGGAGCATATAGTGTACTCCAACATTATGAATCACTTTGAAGAAAATGACTTATTGATCCATAACCAACACGGATTCAGAAAATATCGTTGTTTATTCCCATGAAGTAATGAGTGCTGTCGACAGGGGATCTGCGATCGATTTCATGTTCCTATATTTCCAGAAGTCTTTTGATACCGCGACTATTAATCAAATTGGGTGCATATGGAGTATCGTCTCAGTTGTATGACTGCATTCGTGATTTTCTCTCAGAGAGGTCACAGTTCTTAGTGATCATCGAGTAGAACAGAAGTGACATCCGGCGTTTCGCAAGGTAGTGTCATTGGCCCTCTGTTGTTCCTGATTTATATAAATGATCTAGGTGATAATCTGAGCAGCCCCATTCGATTGTTTGCAGATGACACTGTAATTTACTGTACAATAAAATCATCAAACAATCAACTCCATTTACAAAATGATCTAGAGAGAAGTGGCAATTGGCACTAAACAAAGAAATGTGCGAGGTCATCCACATGGGTAATAAAAGCGATAAATTTTGGGTGTACGTTAAATCGCACAAATCTAAGGGCTGTCAATTGAACTAAATACCTAGGAATTACAATTATGAGCAACTTAAATTGGAGAGACTACGTAGATAATATTGTGGGGAAGGCGAAACAAAGACTGCACTTCGTTGGCAGAACACTTAGAAGATGCGACAAACCCACTAAAGAGACAGCCTATATTACACTTGTCCGTTCTCTGCTGAAATATTTCTGCGCGGTGTGGGATCCTTACCAAGAAGGATTGTCGGAGGACATCAAAAAAGTGCAAAGACGGGCAACCCGTTTCGTGTTATCGTGCAATAGGGGTGAGTGTGTCACTGGTATGATACGCGATTTGGGGTGGCAGTCACTGAAACAAAGGCGGTTTTCTTTACGGCTAGATCTATTTTACGAAATTTCATTCACCAGCTTTCTCTTCCGAATGCGAAAATATTTTGTTGGCACCCACCTACTTAGTGAGAAATGACCATCATAATAAAATAAGAGAAATCTGAGCTCGAACGTAAAGATTTAGGTGTGAGCCGTGGTAAAATCAAATTGCTGTTTTGAAGAGCGCGCCGCAGCGCGTTGTGTGAAGTAGTCGCCCTCCGTTTCTAGCGGTGGTGCCGCTGTGGCAATCGCAGCTTTAGTGTCTCCCTCTGGTGGGAAAGCGGAAGGGTTGCCTGTTCACTTGCATTTAAGGGCCGCATCATCTCGGCAGTTGGTCATCTAGAGGGTTGGATCCCCTCCTTCGAAAGCGTCAGATTGCAAAGCCTGGGCTATTCTCAGGGTGGAATCTCCGTCTGCGAAGATTGTGTCTGTCTGTCTGTCTGTCAGTCGGTCTGTCTGTCTGCCTGCCCGCCCGCCGATTGCTGCTGTAACTGTTCGTCCGTCCGCCTGCCTGCTCGCTGTCCATCGCCATCGCTGTAACCGCCGCCGCCGCAGCCGCCGCCGCTGCCTGCTGTCCGTCCGTCTGTTCGTCGCCGTTCGTCTGCATTGAGTACTCCCACCTCCACTGTCATCTACACCTCCCCCTCCCCCTCTCCCACAATCACTTTCTGGAGTGCCGCCTCTGGCCTCAATCCTTATACCTCCCCTCCCCTTCCCCCCCTCACCCATCCCCCTAACTCCTCCACTGCTTTATACCCGCACCTCTACACCCTTCCTCCAGCCTCCACACCCTCAACAGCTCCCACTACTACCCCCACCCCCATGTACGCCTCTGTTGCCGCCTCTGCTGCCGCCCCTCAAGTGGTCGGCTTCCCCTCTCTCACCCATCTCGTCGCTTCGTCATCTGCATCTCCCACACGCATCACGTCGCGCCGAGCCACCGTCGCCACCACTGAACCGGCTGCTTCTCCCGTCGCCTCCACTACGCTACAGGGATCTTCCACCCGCCACGTCCCTCTCCACCCCGTCCCTCTCCCCTCCTCCCACCCTCCGGTCTCCAAAAAACCCCAAAAGCGCGTCATTACCGTCTCTGCTCCCGCCACTTCCCACAAAAAGTCAACACCACCTCCCCCTCCTCCTGCCGTCTCCACGGACACAACCTCTCCTCCTGCCACCCATACCTCGGCCCCCACCCTCCACACCTTTGTCCTGTCAACTCCCGATCCTAAGTTCCTCGACGTTCGTACCCTCATCGTGGAAATACGAAAGTACTTACCTGGTGCACCCATCTCCCAACTCATTCCCTGCATGGGCTCAGTCCTTATCGAATCCCCATCCCCATCCTTTCACACAGACCTCCCGCAAAAACTCCCACGAGTTATGTTTGGCCCCCACGCCTCTCTGACACCCTTCCTTTCCGCTTCCACTCCTCGTCAGCCTCCCCATCACCCCCCCACCAACACCGCTGTGATCACCAAGCTCAGTCCGGTGATCACAGAGGATGAAGTGTTGGCAGAACTGAACTCCCACCCTGACTTGGAAATCCGCTCTGCCCGCCGTATCCACAATGCCTCTGGTCCCACCTACCTCGTGCGGGTATTCTCTGAGTCCGCACCATCCATTGACCATCTCCTCATCCAGGGTGCCCTGATATACCACCGTCGCCACCCTGTCGAATTCTCCAAATCCCCTCTCCAATCCTACCATTGCCAGCGGTGCCTGATGTACAATGACCACCTGACTCCCAACTGCAAAAACCCCCCCAACTGTCCCCATTGCAAGGCCTCCCACTTTCTTAAGAACTGCCCCAACCTCGCTGCTCCTCCTTCCTGTAATACCTGCAATGGCCCACATCCCACCTACTCCCACAAGTGTAAAGCTAAACCCCCTCCAGCCACCCCTGAGCTTACAGTCCCAGTTCGTCCTGTCGATCCCCCTGTCCATCCCAACAATTCCCTCTGTCCACCCCCCACGGCTGAGGGCATCATCCGGTTCCTTACCATTGTACTGCAAAACATTCACCCTTTTCAGCGCCCCCACACTTTCCAACAAATCTCCCTTGCCGCTCGCTCTGTTTTCCACCTGAACACCTTCTCCACTTACTCCCACAACCAAGCCCACTTCACCTTCACCCGCCTCGACACCCTAGTTTAAGTCTCTTCCCTTCCCTCTCTTCCCCCCCTCCTTCCCGCCATGGCGCGGCACGAGTATCGCATCCTCTTCCAGAACATTCGCTCCTTCTCCTCCAACAAATACCTCCTCATGAACACCCTCTCCCACCACCAGGTCGACACCTTCCTCTTGAACGAAACCTTTCTCCAGCCCCCCATTCTATCTGCACCTCTCCCTATATTCTCCACCGCACTGACGCTCCTAGTCCTCGTGTCCTGGGTGGAGTCACGATTGGCCACCTTAAGCATATTCCCATCTGGCCACAATCTCTCCTCAATGACCCCACTTAACACCTTATCCTTAGCGTCTTCTTCCCCTCCCTCACCATTACCTGTGCCACCATCTATGTCCGCTCCACTGCTCCTCTTCGTTATGACTTCATCTCGCACATTGACCGCACCTTCTCCACCTATGTGATTGCCACTGACCTCAACATCCATAGCCGCACTCCTGCTGCCCTTCGGCGGTGGCATCAGTTGCTCTCCATGATCCAAGGTGACCTTGTTCCCCTTCCCCAGCACACCCGACCCGAAAGTGACACCATCCGCGATGTTGTCATTGCCTCCGCCAACCTCCTTGGGCGTATCGCTGTCGCCGTCCTTGACCCCACAAGTAGCGATCACCTTCCTATCCTTCTAACCTTAACGTCTGCTCACCGCCCCCCTCCAGCTCCGCACCCTGCACCCCCTCCAAAGGTCGTCCATGACTATCACCGTGACAACTGGGATGCCTACCTGGACTCCATCTCCACCCAGATCGAAAACCACCCTCTTACCTATCGCCATCCTGACGACATTATCCACGCCTCGTCCTTCCTTCGGACGGTAATTACTGACGCTGTGGAGGCCCATGCTCCTACTAAAACCATCCACCCAAACCATCCCACTCTCCCTCCGCAGGCTGTCCTCCTTCTCCGTGAATCACGCCGCCTCTATCGCTCCTTCCTGCGCACTCGTGACAGGGATACACTCCAACGCCACCGGCAAATACAGCGACACGTACGGAACCTTATTACAGCAACGAAACGCCGAGACTGGCGCCAGACCTGCACACGACTCAACGTCACTCTCCCCAACAACTCCTCCAAGCACTGGTCCGCCTGCCATCACCTTACTGGTTCCCTTTCCACTCCCCACTACCCCCTTCTCCATAACGATTGCCCCCTTCCTGACAACCTCAGTAAGGCCAACCACTTCGCTTCCCACCTCTCCGAGGTCTTCTCCATCCCCTGTGATCCCCACTTTGATTATTCTCTTTTCCCCACCGTCATGGAACGTGCCGATACCTCGGTCGCTCCTAGTCTCCAGTACTTGGGGCAGTTGCCATCCTCTATCATAAACACTCCCATCACAGCACAAGACATTAAACTTATCCTCCAGCACACTTATCCACAACACGGCCCCTGGTTACGACTGTGTCACCTACCGCCACCTTCTAGAAAGCCCCTATTCCTTCCTGACTGTCCTCGCCCATCTCTATAATGTCATCCTCTCTACTGGCTTCTACCCTGACATGTGGAAGACCTCCCATGTCCTCTTATTCCTCAAACCCAACAAACCCCCTTCTGCTGCCTCTTCCTATCGTCCCATCTGCCTCACCTCCTTCAGTAAGGTCTTTGAATCTATCCTCTCCCACTGTATCCATCAGCACCTTACTCAACGCCACCTCCTCCCCCTTACCCAGTGTGGCTTCCAGCCCTCCTTCTCTGCTGAAGACCAACTCCTCAACCTCGTTCACCTTCTGTCCCTCCAGCTCAACTCGCGTCGCTCCGCCATTTTTGTTTCCCTTGACCTCCAAAATGCCTTTGACCGTGTATTGCATCCCGGTCTCCTCTTTAAACTCCAAACCTACGCCCTGCCTATCAATTTTGTCCATCTGGTCGCTTCCTTCCTCTCACACCGTCCTTCCTATGTCAGCCAACTCCCGTATCTTTTATCCCACAGCTGGCGTCCCCCTGGGATCTGTCCTCTCCCCTCTCCTTTATCTCTTGTATATGGCTGATATGCCCAAGCCACCCCCACCAGTCCACCTTCTGCAGTATGCTGATGACACCACCTTCCTGGCTCTCTATCCTACCCTTCAAAGGTCTCAACGTACCCTCCAAATCCACCTTAACCAGTTAACGACTTGGAGTACCCAGTGGTTCGTCCATCTCAACCCCTCCAAAACCCAGGCAATCATCATAGGCCGCACCACTCGCTCCTATTGCCTCCATGATTTCTCCCTCACCCTTTATGGTCATCCCATCCAGCTCACCCCCACCTTAAAATACCTTGGCCTCACCCTCGACTGACACCTCACCTGGACTCCTCATCTCCAGACCGTCCAGCAGAAAACCCATTCCAGCCTCTGCCTTCTGAAACTCCTGTCTGGCCGGACATGGGTATTGCATCCTTCTACCACACTCCACACCTACAAATCCCTCGTCTGTCCTATCTTCTGTAATGCCAGCGATGCCTGGATCACTGCCCCCACCCGCTTTTACAAGGCCCTCCAAATCCTTGAACACCATGCGCTCCGCCTTGCCTTCCGTATCCGCCTTCCTTCCCCCACATGGCTCATGTATGAACTGATCCCCTTCCCCCACCTCCTCCTGTTCCTCCAACATCTCTGCATCCTTTACATTGTCCGCAGGCTTGATCCCCCCCACCCTCTGGTTTCCTCCTTCCTCTCCACCCCATACCCATTGCCGCGCCTCTATCGCTGTATCCCTCCCTCTCTCCACCTCCACACCCTCCATCTCCTTCATCAGGGCAATTTCCAACGCCTCCCCCTCCTGGATGACGAACTTCGCCGTGACACCTACCCTTCCTTCCAACTATAACCTGGCCTTGTCCCCCCCCCCCCTCCCCAAGGCCCCCTTTTTCCTCTTCCCTCCTTCTCCCAGAGCGGATTTTCCTCCTTCCTCCCCCCTCCCCAGAGACCCTGCACCCCATACTTGCCTCTTTCCCTCCCACATCCCTCCCTACCTGGCCCTCTTCAGTGCGCCCCCCGCTCATCTCCCCCATCTCTTCCCTCCCTCCCTTCTTCTGGTCTCCCTCATCTCCTCGCGTTGGCAGATCCTCCGTTTTGATCATAGTCAGTAAGGCACGGTGTTGTGTTCAGTGCTGTTTCTCCTGTGCGTCAAGAGGTGTGATTTTAATTGTGTACTGGCTTGAGGTTCGCCATCAGTGTTTGTTATATGCTATGCCATCCGTCGATAACTTTTATGTTCCAGTCATACTGTGCCTTGTGTTCTTTTAATTGTCGCAGTGTGTGGATTTTGTGTGTGCTACTTTTAAACAGTTTTTTATCTCCATTTTACAGTCACCCGTTATTTGTTTATTGCCTTCCATGAGGTTCCCCCTTTTTTATATCTATGTTCACCATATTCTCTCCTTTGTTGTTTTTAAATGTCTTCTATTATTTGTTCTATGTCATTCAGCTGAAGAGTAGCACATATGCTGCTGCCAGCCCACCCTGATGGATGGGGAATTGAAATACAATAAAGGCAAAAAAAATCGGCAGTTGGTGGCATTCGAGGGTTCCCTCACTTCCTCATCGAGGACTCGCACTGCCTGGGCTACTCTCGGGGTGTATATTCGACGTGGAAGACCCCCAGCCGTGCCTGTCGCGTTGTTGCCCGTCTGCACGCCGTCACTGCTGCCTGCCGTCCGGTCGCCGCCGCCGCCGCCGCCTGGTGTTTGCCGCCGCCGCCGCCGCCGCCACCGCCTGGTCACCGTCTCTCGGTGCTCGCCGCTTCTGCCGCCGTCTCTCGGTGTTAGCTGCTGCCTGCAATCATGGACGCCCCAACTACCCCCATCATCTACACCTCCCCTTCACCTGCCCCCACTGTAACATCATGGAGTACTTCCTCTGGGATCAACCCGTCTCATCCACCTCCCCTACTCACAGTCTCCTCCCCATCTATCTCCTCTCCATTACTGTATCCCCACCTGTACGTCACTCCTGCTCCTACCCCTGCTACTGCCCCTGCTGCTGCTCCTGCTCCTGCCTCTGTCCCTGCTCCCACCCCCCCTCCCGCTCATGTCGCCCGCCGAGACGACTTTCCCCCTCTCCCCCTGCAACTACCACTGCTTGCCCTGCCCAAGTCACTGCCCGCTGCGCCACAGTCGCCGCCACATGGCGCCCAACCCTCTCGTCCGGTGCTACTGCCTCACAGAAAGGCCCTGCCTCCCACCACCTCCCCATCCATCTAGTCCCTCATCCCTCCTCCCAGGCAACACCCGCCAAAAAAATCTTCCAAATGGCCCAGTGGTGACCTCTCCTCTACTCCCTCATCGAAAAAGCCACCTCCCATTGACCCTGCTATGGATACCACCCCATCTCCCTCCTCTCCAGCCCCCTCTCTGTATACCTTTGTCCTAGCCAACCCTGATCCGAAATTCCTGGATGCCCACACCCTCACCCTTGAAATCTGGAAGTAGATCCCCAGTGCACCCGTCACCCAACTTATCTGTTGCAGAGACTCTGTTCTCATCAAGTCTCCCTCTCCATCCATCCATACTGATCTCCTCTGGCGCCTTCCCTGCATCACCTTTGGGCACCACACATCCCTTACCCCATTCCTTACATCCTCCTCTCCTCATCAGCCGTGACTGCCTCATCATCCACCAAGCCTCACCGCCGTCATCACAAGACTCGGCCCTGTGATCACGGAGGCTGAGGTGTTGGCAGAACTGAATGCCCACCCCGCCCGGGAAGTCCACTCCGCCTGCCGTATTTACAACTCCTCGGGACCTACTTTCCTCATGCGTATATTTACAGAGTCTGCCTCCTCCATCGACCACCTCCTCACGCAGGGAGCCCTGATTTCCAACCGCCGCCACCCTGTTGACCCGTCCTGTTCCCCTCCTCAATCCTACCGCTGCCTGCATTGTCTTCTGTACAATGACCACCTCACCCAAAACTGCAAGAACCCACCCACCTGCCCCCATTGTAAAGACTCCCATTTCTTAAACAGTGTCCCAACCTCACCTCCCCCCCCCATCCTGCAACACCTGCAATGAACCTCACCCCACCCATTCCTCCAAATGCAAAGCCAAGCCCCCTCCCACCAACCCTGAACTCACTGTCCCCATTTGCCCCATTGACCCACCCATCCACCCTAACAATTCCCTCCGCCCTCCCCCTACAGCAGAAGACATCATCCGTTTCCTCACCATCGTCCTGGAGAACATCCACCCCTTCCAGCGCCCCCACACACTCCAGCAGATTTCCCTTGCCGCCTGCTCTGTTTTCCACATAAACACCTATGCCACATACTCCCACAACCAGACCCACT
The DNA here is from genome assembly GCF_021461395.2 of Schistocerca americana. Lineage (NCBI taxonomy): Eukaryota > Metazoa > Arthropoda > Insecta > Orthoptera > Acrididae > Schistocerca > Schistocerca americana. The sequence goes on along the minus strand of NC_060121.1, from coordinate 836,884,911 downwards.
TTACCTTCACCCGCCTAGACACCCTCGTTTAAGCCCCTCTCTCCCTTCCTGCACCCTTCCCACCCCAACCTCATGGCACATCAACAGTATTGTCTCCTCTACCTCAAAATTCACTCCCTCCCTGCAAACACTCTTCATGCATACCCTCTCCCAGTACCAGGTTGACTCCTTCATCCTTAATGAAACCTTCCTCCAACCCCACCATGTTGTCCACACCTCCCCTTATCTCCTTCACCGCACTGACAATCCCCTTCCCCTAGCCTGAGGCGAGGTCACTATAGGCCACCTCAGGCATCTCCCTGTCTGGCCACAACCCCTCCTCAATGACCCGACCAAACACTTTCTCCTCAGCCTATTTTTTCTCTCCCTCACCATCACCTGTGCCACTACCTATATCCGCCCCATGGCTCCTCTCCCCTTTGACTTTATTTCCCATGTTGACTGTACCTTCTCCATGTATGTGATCGCTGCTGACCTCAACATCCACAACCGTGACCCTGCCACCCTTCAGCAGTAGCATCAGTTCCTTGCCACCCTCCATGGTGACCTTGTTCCTCTCCCACAGTACACCCATCCTGAAAGTAACTCCACCCCCAAAGTTATCCTCGCTTCCCCCTACCTCCTTGGTCGCATCGCCATTGATGTCCTCAATCCCATCGGTAGTGACCATCTCCCTGTCCTTCTCACCATCTCCTCTACCTGTCCCGCCACTGCAGCCACCTGCCCAGCTGCCCCTCCAAAGTCTGTCCATGACTACCACCGTGCCAATTGGGATGCCTACCGGGAATCCATTGCCTTACAGGTCGAAAGCCACCCCCTCACCTTTCACCACCCTGATGACTTCACCCATGCCTCTTCCTTTCTTCAGAAGACCATCACTGACGATGCGGAGGTTCATGTCCCTACCAAACTCATCCACTCTCACCGCCCTATGCTTCCTCCACAGGCCGTCCTCCTTCTGCATGAATCCCACAGGCTCTACTGCTCCTTCCTCCGCACTCGTGACCGGGATACTCTCACCCACCGCCGGCAATTACAGCGACATATCCGGAACCTCCTTACAGCAAAGAAACGCCGGGACTGGCGCCAGACAAGCACACGTCTCAACTCCACCCTCCCTGTCAACTCTTCCAAGTACTGGTCAGCCGTCCACCACCTTACTGGTAGCCATCCGACCCCACATTACCCCATGCTCCATGACGATCGACCCTTTCCTGACAACCTCAGTAAGGCTAACCATTTTGCTTCCCACCTATCTGAGGTCTTCTCCATTCCTGACGATCCCCATTTTGATTACTCCCTCTTCCCCACCGTCCTTGACTGCACTGACACCTCTGTCCCCCCACTCACCCCTAGCTTCCAGTACTTGTATCGGTTACCCCCCTCAGACATCAACACTCCCATCACCACACAAGACATCACACTCGTCCTCTGCTCCAAACGAAACACCGCCCCTGGTCATGATGGCATCACCTACCGTCACCTCAAGGAATCCCCTCCATCCTTCCTGTCTGTCCTTGCTACCCTGTACAACGTCCAACTCTCCACTGGATTTTACCCTGACCTGTGGAAGACTTCCCGTGTCCTGCTGTTCCCTAAACCTAACAAACCCCCCTCTGATACCTCTTCCTATTGTCTAATTGCCTCACTTCCGTGTTCAGTAAGGTCTTCGAGGCCATCCTCTCTCGCCGTATTCACCGCCACCTTAACCAGCACCACCTCCTTCCTCTTACCCAATGTAGCTTCCAGCCTTCCTTCTCTACCAACGACCAGCTCCTTAACCTTACCAATCTTCTTTCCCTCCAACTTCACTCCCATCGCTCCGCTATCTTAGTTTCCCTTGATCTCCAGAACGCCTATGACCATGTCTGGCATCGTGGGCTCCTCTTCAGACCTATGCTCTCCCCATCAACTTCGTCTGTCTCGTTGCTTCCTTCCTCTCCCATCGTCCCTCCTATGTGGCTATCCACAATTCAAACTCTCGTACTTTCTACCCCTCTGCCAGTGTGCCCCAAGGTTCTGTCCTTTCCCCTCTCCTCTATCTCCTCTACACTGCTGATATGACCAAACCTCCCCCTCCTGTTCGTCTTCTCCAGTTCGCTGATGACACCGCCTTCCTAGCCCTTTATCCTACCCATCAACAGTCCCAACGTACCCTCCAAACCCACCTTGACCAATTCACTGCTTGGTGCAACCAGTGGTTCCTCAGTGTTAATCCCTCCAAGACCCAGGCGATCATCATAGGCCGCACCACCCTCTCCTTCCACCTTCATGATTTCTACCTCACCATTTATGGCCATCCTATCCACCTCACTCCTACCCTCAAATACCTTGACCTCACACTCGACCACCACCTCACATGGACTCCCCATCTCCTAACCATCCAAAACAAAGCTCACAACCGCCTCTGCCTCCTGAAACTCCTGTCTTGCTGGATGTGGGGTCTTCATCCCTCCACCAACCTTCACACCTACAAATCCATGATCCGCCCCATCCTTTGTTATGCCAGCGTCGCTCGGATTTCCGCCTCTCCCCGGTTCTATAAAGCCCTCCAAATCCTCGAACGCCATGCGCTCCACCTCGCCTTCCGCATCCGCCTTCCATCCCCCACGTGCATCCTCTACGACCTTATCCTCTTCCCCCACCTTCTCCTTTTCCTCGAACACATCTGCATACTATATATTGTCTGCCGCCTTGATTCCCCTCACCCCCTGGTGTCTCCCTTCCTCTCCACCCCCAACCAGTTGCCGCACCTTTACTGTTGTGTCCCTCCCTCACTCCATCTCCACACCCTCCATCTCCTTTCCCAACACAACTTCCCAACGTCTACCCTCCCAGATGATGAGCTTCACCCTGACATCTACCCTTCCTACCAACTCGAACTCCCTCTTCCTGCCTCCTCCTCAGGGCTCCCTCTCCTCCCCCTCCCTCCTCCTGAGCGGCTTCCCCCTCCTACTCCCCCTCCATCTCTTGTGCCTCCTTTCAGTGTCTCTGTGTTCCCTCCTGCCCTGTCTTCCCTTTTCCTCTCCCGCCCCACATGTCTCCTGCCTCTTCATGAACCCACGGTTGCCCCCCTCTCTTCATCCCGCCGATTCCCCAGCTGCCCCATGCTCTCCCCTCCTTTTCCATCCTCTCTGACCTTCCCCACGGCAGGTGTGCTCCAAGTGGGTTTTAAGTGTGTTGTTTCAGAGTGTTTTTAATACTGTGTTCAACTTTTAACCTGTGCATGCGCATTCAGTGTCTTCTCTGTGTTTTAAGAATCGCCAACTGTGTTTTTTAACTTTCTGGTGACTTTTTTAACTGTCCCCCATGAATGTCTCCATGTCAGTGTATTTTTACCTCCATTTTCTCCCCTTACTCTCTTTTATGTTCCCCTTTTTTATCTCCTTACGTATGTTTCACTTTACTCTTGTTTTAGTTGTCGTGTCACTCGGCTGAAGAGCGGCGGATTGTGCCACTGACAGCCCTACCATGCCCATATGGGGCAGGGGAATGAAATCACAATAAAGAAAAAAAATCGACGGTTGGTCAGTCGGAGTGAGGCTAGGCCAGTCTCGCGTCACTAGTTGCTGGTCTGTCTTTCGTTCGCATTTGTGCTGCAGTTGGTGTCTGTCTGTCGTCGCAGTGCGAGTATGTCTGTCATTTGGATCAAACTTTAAGCCAGAAAATGAGAGTCTTGCCACTCTGCCAGTAATAGAACTCAGCTAGTGGTCACCCGGTCGGGGCTGAGTTCCTGCATCTTGGTCTGCGCATTAAGCCGCCAGTCTGCTCGAGTTGCTCGGGCAATGATCACTCGCGGTCGGATCGGTCGGTTGGTCACGCGCACTGAGGCACGAGATGACTTGTCTGGCTTGAGCGTCGGCGCATATGTTGTCCCCACGTGAGTCTGTAATCTGTGGGTCACATTACTCATTAAAACCTGTGCTAAGGTAAGTGAGCGAGGTCTACCTTATGAGAAAGGATTTTCGTATAGATATCGACCGCGTGTACCTGAATGGTGGCAAATCAGACTTACATCCACTCTGTAATAACAATGATACGTCAAGTAAGTTCTAAATGCGATTACACGTCAGGATGGACCAAAAGCAACTCTGAAGATGCTACCAATTTGTTAATAATACGGTCGCCAGCCTAATTAGGCATTAACTGAGTTTCTTCCCTGTACAAGTTGGTATATATTCATGCAAAACAACAAGTAGTAACACTGCATAATATAGTAAAATTTTAGAACACGAAAATCTATAGAACTGATAGTTTCACGTTCTGTACTGATATGGAAAAACCATGAATACATAACACTGCACTATAATGTGTACTACAAAACTTAATACTGTCTATTAATCTGATTAAAATGGGGCATAGGTTACCATAGAAATAGCACTTTCGTGTCACACAGAAAATGTCAATTTAGATAAAGATAAAACACTGATAAATTTTGACTTTTGTATTGACTTTAACTTATGCTGGTCAAATCAATTTAAAACACTTCAGAATTCAAATGAATTAAAAGGGGGGGGGGGGACCCTGAAACTGTTATGATCGCTCTATTTAAAAAAAAATTATTAATGAATTTATCATGCGTTCAAGATTTCCAGTATATAAGTTACTACTCTTTTCATCTTATTTACTGCTCATGTAAATACCTTTATATCTGTCTCGAAATAATAAACTTCATTACTATATCAATATTAAAGTTATCTTTCAACTTCGTTAGACCTTCGTTATTCATTTACAGGTTCATTAACAAAACAGTTCTTTAAACACCATTCTAACATAGCTAGTTCTGCAAATAATTATTAAAAACACAAATTTTAATTTTCATTTCGGAACACTCGGATTGCACAACCTTTGGAAAGGACTCTGTCTATGTTAGTTGTGAGGATAATTAAATGATGGGAAAGTTCTGGTAAAATTTAGGTTTTATTGCACAGTTGACTCTCTGATCCATACGAATACTGCACTAAAAGTTTCAACCTGCTAGTATCGATGCGGCGGTTGGCGGGCGGCGAGATGACGAGGCACAGAGCACACATACAACCACAGCTATGGCTCTTGACGTATCGGCACTTTAATTCTTCTGAGCGTCGCAATACTTTTCCATTTAGTGCCTATGGAATTTTGCCATGCTGTGTGGGCGTTGGAACGGCATACCCGAGGCTCAGTGAAGCTATGTCTTCCAGGAGAGCTTCCTCGCTCCAGAAGGTGTTGCTCAAACCAGTGCCAAACTCCAACTACTACTGTGCCCGTTGTGCCGTACAGAGCGCGCGTGCATTTTCCCGCGCTCTCCTGCCATCCACCTTTTACCGCTCCCTGACAGATTCACAAGAGGTTTTGCATTCTACATATCCTAACACAATGCCTACGTATGGACCAGACTCACAGTTACAATTTTAAACATCTTACATCAGTTTCAACATTTGTTACACTTCAATTCTATCACAATATTCCTTGACATTTGACAAAAACATTAATATTCACATTGATACTTATTTACAGTTTTCTTAACATAATGATATGAAAAAAAAGAAATGAAATCAGAACATCAATTACACAAGTTTATCGAAAAATCACAAGGAAAAAAAATTACTTATATGTACAATAGTACAGCGTCGTTGTTGTTACAAGTCCAGTGGGCCGCGCCGTGCAGAAAGGAGTAGTGGCTTCGCGGTTGACACGAGAGCAACAGGAGCGAAACCACGATATCGGGCTGGTCGGGGCGAGCTGCGACGCCGTGAGACAGGAGATCGGCGCGCCTTCCTGAGTCCGTTGAAGCGGCTGGCTGCAGACGTTTCGGAAGTGCGTTGGCGGTGCTGCGCCAGGTCTTCGCCAGAAATCGCAATTCATTAGAAGTTAAGTGACTGGAGATACGTTGTTTCATTTACTTGTTAAATTCTAGTTGTTTTCTTGGTGAGGTCACAAGCCGCTTTGTTTTGGGGTCGTCCCACCATTCTTCTCCGTTTGCACATCCGCGGGAAGGTGGTTATTTGTGAATTCGGTGGTCCGTTTTTCCCTTGTGGAGTTGGGGAGGGTTAGAGCAATCTGCAGTTCGGGTTGTTCAGTAATCTCCCTGTCAATCTGCATACGTTAATAGCTGCCTCTGTCATGTTTGTCAGATTCGGTGTTAACGAATTTATAGAATTAAGGTGTAAAGCCCGAATTCCTGAAACATGTTTTTTATCTTGCCTATCATCTTTCGAGGCGGTATATGTGTAATGTAGAGTATGTTCTACATTTTATGTAAGTCTGAATTTCATGACCGAGCGAGGTGGCGCAGTGGTTAGACAGTGGACTCGCATTTGGGAGGACTACGGTTCAACCCCGCGTCCGGCCATCCTGATTTAGGTTTTCCGTGATTTCCCTAAATCACTCCAGACAAATGCCGGAGCCGGCCGAAGTGGCCGTGCGGTTAAAGGCGCTGCAGTCTGGAACCGCAAGACCGCTACGGTCGCAGGTTCGAATCCTGCCTCGGGCATGGATGTTTGTGATGTCCTTACGTTAGTTAGGTTTAACTAGTTCTAAGTTCTAGGGGACTAATGACCTCAGCAGTTGAGTCCCATAGTGCTCAGTTCCATTTGAACCTAATGTCGGGATGGTTCCTCTGAAAGGGCACGGCCGACTTCCTTCCCCATCCTTACCTAATCCAATGAGACCGATGACCTCGCTGTCTGGTCGCCTTTCCCAAAAACAACCCAACCCAACAACCCTCTGAATTTCATGGGTTTTATTTAAATAATCATTATTATAAAGTTGTCACCCTTCCACCGTAAGAGCCCTTTTAAAAACAAATTGCACTTTCGGGGGCAAATAATTTCTTATTGTGTGTGTTTGTACTATTTCCATCCCTCTTATGGGGTGCATAGTTAATGTGTTGGTGTGAGTTGTTAAAATTTTTAGTTTGAAGTAATCTGGTGTGTTGCAGATTTGCACCAGTGTAGTCTTTCAGAGGTTGTTGTGAGCGGTCGTGACTACGGCCGTGTTGAAAGGGAGCGGCGATCTTCTCAGCCCGAAGGCTCATTCTGTCAATATTGTTCTTCCTCCCTCTAAATAAAATTGTAACTTGATATTTCGAGGGTGCTTTTCTGCTTATAAATTTTAAATCTGATTTTGAAAAGACTTTTATGAATTAAATTCCCATTTGTTAAAGGTAATTTCATTTTCATCAGTTACTCCCTGGCAACTGCTTCCACGCTCACCTAGTGTGATTAAATTTGTTAATGTTCTTGATGAATCGCTAATAAATAAATTCTTTAAGAAGAGATTTTGGAAGTAAATTCACGGTTCAAAGTGTTCCATTTTCCCACTCGCCATTGTAGAGTGGAATGGTAGGGAAGTAGTATGAAAATGGTTCGATGAACCCTCTGCCAGGCACTTAAGTGTGAATTTCAGAGTAACCATGTAGATGTAGAACCTGTCCTAGCTCCCGCGTGCCGGCTGGCCGCACACAATTGCCACTCCTGCAGTGCTGAGATGTGCACACACTCATTTGAGGGAATCGACAGATCACATTCAGACACCTCGCTGTTCAACTGGACGTCTCTCTTGGTAAAGCTGACACGCTAGTCCACCAGCTGTGTGGTCCCTAGGTTCCTCATCCGCCCTAAAGTCCGGAACTCGCACCTTCCGACTTCTATCTACTTGGCCCAACGAAGAATGCGACCCGTGGGAAGCAGTATTTGGACTTTGTGGAGGTTACTGATGCAGCAAGACTTTGGTTCCAACGTCGACCAGTTGAATTGTAGCATGCAGTCATACAAGCATTGCCAGTAAGACGACAAAAGTCGGCCTATTGAACGGGGATTATGCTGAAAAATAGGATATTGTAGCCAAAAGAGTGGGAAATAGGATGGTGTACTGGAATCGTGAATAAAATCAACCTGCTTCCAGAAAGAAGTGTGTTGCATTACTTCAACACCCCTTGTGTACAGTGAGATACTGCATATATTTTTGTAAAACTGACAGCATATCACCTGGGACTTGTCACTGTGTTCCTCGAACGACGCCATCACACTGCTGGCCTTGTGACATGGCGCATTATCTTGTTGAAGAAAGCCACTGCCGTCGCGAAACAAGATCGTCAAAAAGGGGCGTACGTGGTTCCCAACCAGTATATAGGGTGAAAAGTATTTAAACCGTCGAACTCTGGGAGGTTGTAGGGGACATCAAAACAAATATTTTTCCCTAATGTCATTTTTTCCTACGAGGTGTATTTAAACCGGTAGAGGAAGGTTTCTCTGGTGGCAAACCAACAAAACCATTTTCCATTTTTTATGACCAAGAGACAACACATTTACACAACCCAATTTCAATTACAGTAGATTTTCAAAAATGCCTCCATTGACACGTAAACGAAAGTTACACCGACGGATCATGTTCTGTCTGACATGGGCAAAAACCTCAGGAGTGTCCTGAATTGTTCCTGCTGCTGCTGCTACTATCCGGGCAACCAGATCCTCTTCTGATGCAGCAGGAGTTGCGTAAACAGGGTTGCGCATCTCTCCCCACACAAAAAAGTCCAGAGGGGACATATCTGGGGATCGAGCAGGCCATGGTACAGGACCACCTCTGCCAGTCCACGTTTCTGGGAACCGTCGGTCCAGGAATCGACGCACACGACGACTGAAATGCGCCGGCGCCCCGTCATGTTGGAACCACATGCGTTGTCATGTAGGGAGCGGGACGTCCTCCAGCAATTCTGGCAATGCTCTGGCGAGACAATTGTAATAGCGACTGCCTTTTAATGGCCTAGGTAGCAGATACGGCCCAATTAAACAGTCCTCAACAACACCGACCCACACATTAACGAAGAACCGCACTTGATGAGCGCTGGTAACTGTGGCATGTGGGTTATCCTCATTCCAAACATGCGAATTGTGCACGTTGAAGACTCCATCACGCCCGAACGTTACTTCATCGGTAAACAACACTGTCCATTGAAATGTAGGATGCATTTCACACTGTTCCAGGTACAACTGCGAAAACTGTGCTCTGGGTGGATAATCAACTGTTTCCAGTTTGTGGACACGCTGTAAGTGAAATGGACGCAACAATTGCTCTCGAACGACTGTTCTCATATTCTTCTGATTTGTCCTCATGTTGCGTGCAATTGCGCGAGTGCTGTTTGAAGGATCCCGATCCACATGCTGCAAGACAGCTGCCTCAAATTGCAGCGTTCTTACCGTCCGACGGCGTCCCTGCCGAGGTAATCTGCTAAATGACCCGGTCTCACGAAGACGTTGGTACACAGCAGCAAAGGTCGTATGATGCGGGATATGGCGATTAGGATATTGTTGTTGATAAACCCGCTGTGCAGCTCGTCCGTTGTGGTGCGCTACGTAGTACGCACCAACCATATCAGTGTACTCACTCGAGGTGTATCGCTCCATTAGTAAACAGAAACAATGCACTACTACACTGGTGGACAGCAGTTGCATACAACTGAAGAGCGTAATATGGCCTCCACCGGTTTAAATAATCATCATAGGAAATAATGAGATTACGGAAAAATATTTGTTTTGATATCCCCTACAACCTCCCAGAGTTTGTCGGTTTAAATACTTTTCACCCTGTATGATACTCCATGGCCCTCATGATGCCTCGCGTGAGCTTCACGGGGCCCATTCGGGCCTACGTGAAAGTTCTCGAGAGCGTAATGGTGCCGCCACCAGCTTGTCCTAACCCCGCAGTACAGGTGTCAGGGAGCTGTTCCCCTTGGAGACAACAGATGCGAGAACTCCCATCGGCATCATGAGGTCGTTGTCAGGATTCAATAGATCATGCAAGGCTCTGCCACTGCGCTTGCGTCCAGTGCCGACAGTCACGCGCCCATTTCAGTCGTAGTTGCCAATGTTGTGGTTTCAACACTGGCAGATGCGTGGGTCTGCGGCTGCGGAGGGTCATCATCAGTTGTGTTCAGGGCACTGTCTGTTCAGAAATACTTGTTCCCCATCCAGCATCAACGTCTAATGCTAGCTCCGCCACAGTTCGTTGCCTGTCCTGTTTTACCAGTCTCCCCAGCCTGCGACATCGAATTCTGTAGTGAGGGGTGACGCCTGATCACGACTTCACCACATGTAAATCATGATCATCCTTTAACACCCGAAAAGATGTGTAGTTTCCAAAATGCTCGTGCCAACCCTGCGGGCTATCACGATCTGCCCTCGGTCAAACTCACACCGATTGCGCGCTTTCCACATTCTACAAAGGGACCGCTCGTTCATTGATACCACATGCACACTGTGTGTGTCTGACTAGCAGTCATTCCTCGCCAGGTGACGCTCTTATCGCATGAATAGGGGTATATCGATAAGAGGACTGTGGTAATAATGTTCTGACTCATCAGTGTACTTGACATGGCTGTACAGTTATGGTCGAATGAATATAATCACCACTCCCCCCCACGCCCCATCCCCAAGGGTAGTTATCCTGCGTTGTTGGGGGAGGGTGGGGGCACGTGTGGTTGAATGTGATCTTTCTTATCCCATTTATTCCGTATTAACCTGACAGAAGAGGAATAGCGACAAACGTAAGCACCAATATGGATCACAGTCGCAGCGGGCCATGATGCTGACGCTGTAGAGTGTGACCGGTGCTGGTAGACGGTTCCTCTTCTTACACAAGGCACACCACGAGCTTCTCACAATCAAACAAAATTCTAACCTGTTATGTGATACTAATATGCAGAATGCAAACGGCGTTTAACTACCTACGCCGAGGTGACAAAAGTCACGGGATACCTCTTACTATCGTGTTGAACCTCACCCGATGTAGTGACTCAGCTTGAGATGGCATGGACTCAACATGTCGCTGGAAGTCCCCCGCAGAAATACTGAGCCATGCTGCCTCTGTAGCCGTCGAAAGTTGCGAAACTATTTCCAGAGCAGGATTTTATGCACGAACTAACCTTCCGACTATGTCTCATAAATGTTAGACTTATGTCGGGTATTCTGGGTAGCTAAAACATTCGCTCGAATTGTCCAGAGCGTTCTTCAAACCAATCGTGAACAACTATGGCCCGTTAACACGACATCGTCGTTTGGGAGCTTTAAGTCCATGAATGGCAGCTAATGGTCCCCAAGTAGCCTATCATAACCATTTACAATCAATGATTGGTTCAACTGGACCAGAGGACGCAGTCCATTCTATGCAAATGCACCCCATACCATTATGGAGCCACTACCAGCTTGCACAGTGCCTTGTTGGCAAATTGGATCCATGGCATCGTAAGGTCTGCACCACACTCGAACCCTCCCATCAGCTCTTACCAACAGAAATCGGGACTCAACCGATCAGGCCACAGTTTTCCAGTCTTCTACAGTCCACCAATACGGGCACGAGCTGTAGGCAATGTCGTGCTATTAGCAAAGGCATTCGCCTCGGGCGGCTGCTGCTACAGCCCATTGAAACCAACTTTTGCCGCACTGTCCTAACGGATTCGTTCGTCGTACGTCCCATATTCATTTCTGCGGTTATTTCACGCACTGGTGCTTGTCTGTTACCACTCTCAACTCTACACAAACGCCAGTGCTCTTAGTCATTAAGCGAAAGCCGTTGGTCACTGCGTAGCCCGTGGTGAGAAGTAATGCACGAAATTTTATATTCTACGCACACTCTTGATACTGTGGGTCTGGGAATACTGAATTCACTAACTGTTTCCGCAATGGTATGTCTCTTGTGTGCAGCTGCAGCTACCACACCGCGTTCGAAGTCTGTTAATTCTCGTCTTGAGGCCATAATCACGTCGGAAACTTTTCGCGTGAACCACGTGAGTGCAAATGACAGCTCCATCACCCACTGCCCTTTTATACCTTGTGTAGGCGATATTTGCGCCATCTGTATATTTGCGTATCCCATGAATTGCGTCACCTCAGTGAACGTCGTCCGTTTGTACTTAGGTTCCGCTCATTCTCATAGCCAAGCATGTAATACACTTCATGGCAATTTGACATTTGGTACAAACCATCTCCATAGTGTTGCAGTTTCAGAGGTGAACAATATCTGCTGTGCAACTCACTGAGAAATGCTTGGTACCATTATGAGATATTTTCCATCCTACTATATAGAAGCCGACCTCGGGGAAGATCAGTCTGGATTCCGTAGAAATGTTGGAACACTTGAAGCAATACTGACCCTACGACTTATCTTAGAAGAATGATTAAGGAAAGGCAAACCTACGTTTCTAGCATTTGTAGACTTGGAGAAAACTTTTGACAATGTTGATTGGAATACTCTCTTTCAAATTCTGAGGGTGGCAGGGGTAAAATATAGGGAGCGAAAGGCTATTTACATTTTGTACAGAAACCAGATGGCAGTTATAAGAGTCGAGGGGTATGAAAGGGAAGCAGTGGTTAGGGAGGAAGTGAGACAGGGTTGTAGCCTCTCCCCGATGTTATTCAATCTGTATATTGAGCAAGCAATAAAGGAAACAAAAGAAAAGTTCGGAGTAGGTATTAAAATCCATGGAGAAGAAATAAAAACTTTGAGGTTTTCCGATGACATTGTAATTCTGTCAGTGACAGCAAAGGACTTGGCAGAGCAGTTGAACGGAATGGACAGTGTCTTGAAAGGAGGGTGTAAGATGAACATCAACAAAAGCAAAACAAGGATAATGGAATGTAGTCGAATTAAATCGGGTGATGCTGAGGGAATTAGATTAGGAAATGAGATACTTAAAGTAGTAAAGGAGTTTTGCTATTTGGGGAGCAAAATAACTGATGATGATCGAAGTAGAGAGGATATAAAATGTAGACTGGCAATGGCAAGGAAAGCGTTTCTGAAGAACAAAAATTTGTTCTCATCGAGTACAGATTTAAATGTCAGGAAGTCGTTTCTGAAAGTATTTTTATGGAGTATAGCCATGTATGGAAGTGAAACGTGGACGATAAATAGTTTAGACGATAAGAGAATAGAAGCTTTCGAAATATGGTGATACAAAAGAATGCTGAAGATTAGATGGGTAGATCACATAACTAATGAGGAGGTATTGAATAGAATTGTGGAGAAGAGGAGCTTGTGGCACATCTTGACTAGAAGAAGTGATCGGTTGGTAGGACATGTTCTGAGACATCGAATTTAGTATTGGAGGGCAGTGTGGAGGGTAAAAATCGTAGAGGGAGACCAAGAGATGAATACACTAAGCAGAGTCAGAAGGATGTAGGCTGCAGTAGGTACTGGGAGATGAAGAAGCTTGCACAGGATAGAGTAGCATGGAGAGCTGCATCAAACCAGTCTCAGGATTGAAGACCACAACAACAACAACAACAACATATTTCCATAGCAACCGAGAAAAAAACCGCGACATCCTGCAGAGATTTCTCTGATTCTCATGAGTCTCACTCGAGATATGGAATGGATTCATCAGGTTATCGTACCGTCTTCTTCAAACATCGTGTACATTCGTTTCCACAAGGAGGCGTCGCGAGGACAAAGTCGCCTTTCTTCCAAAGATTCACTTACAATTTCCATTAGTATCTCTGGTGCACTCTCATGTGTCTTACGCTGACCTGTTATAATGCGAGCAATGTGTAACTGAATTCTTTCGTTATCTGCTGTCACGCACGACTATTTGATTGCTGCTCGAAACAATGGACCAGAGCTCTTCAGTTGGGCGTCGTAACATCTTGCGTGCGGTTTCCTTTACAGACGTTTTCGCCATTTGCCCGGATTCTCACAAAAAATGATGCATTCCATTCGCCTCCTCTGCCTCTCACGTTAAGTGTTTGTACCTTCTTACTTAGTTTCGCAGTGTTACCGCTAAACATATTTAAGCTGTGGTAGACAACAGAAGCTTAGCACTATTCTACTAAAACCATAACTCTGAGTCTCTTGTGTTCTGAACTGGAGGAAAACCATTCCAATGGCCAAGTAGTTCTTTATTTCATTCCACGACAGGTTTCGGATTTTATATGAAGATACCGACCGTAAGCAGTGGTACGCGGAACAGGTTTATTGCATGCAATACATGGTACGTGTTGTGCTCATACTTATTAGTTGATAGTTCCATGGCAAAACGGGAAATGACAGGACCATCTCTAAATCCAGATTCTTCCTAATGGTACCTTCGTTAGCATGTGTGCATGTAAATAGCGGTAAGTGCCAAAAACACAGCTGGCAGTTACACGTGCGATGTTCGTGACAAGGAAGTCCTTTTCTGGGATGGTTTCTGACCGCGAAGTCAAATACCAGTTCTCATAGCTGCAGCCTTTAAGATCTTTACTAGCTCTTCAGTAATTATTTATTATAAAAAAATCCTTCACCATCTTTTTTACCGCCCCCCTTTAGTGGTTGAATTTCCAAAAATGCTGTAACACGTATTTTTTTATTTTCTTCCTGAGAAACAGAAGACCAGTTTTCGTAGTTTCAGCTTCAAAATTCCCTTAATAGCGACATACTTTCAGAAAGCCTTTCATCTCCAATTTCACCTCCTCAGAAGTAGAATTTCGGACAATCCCTTCTTAAGCGATGCCTACAGTGTAAAATCGACACCCTCTCCAAACTTCAAGTTTCTGTCAGCGGTTTGGGCTGGGTGATGATGTGTCCGTGAATCGGTTTGATCGTATTTCACCCCCTTATATAGGGGTTGAATTTCCCAAAACCGTAAAACACATATTTTTGGCCTCTAACCGAGAAACCAAATATCCATTTTCAAAGATTTAGCTTTAAAAATGCCTTTGTAATTATTTTCATAAAACGTTTCACCCCCTATTAAACCCACTTAGGGGTTCGATTTCAGAAAATAGTGACATGCATATGTTTTATTCCTTAAACACAAAAGCCAAATACAAATTTTGATAGGTTTAGCTTCTAAAATGGTTGCACAATGAAATATTTCCATAAAAACTTCCATGCTCCGCTTCACCCCGTTGAATTTCCAAAAACAGCGAAACACGTACTTTTTCATTTGTAACTGAGAAGCCAAAATTAAATTTTCGTAGATTTCTCTTTTAAAATGTTTTCGTAATTAATTATTTTCATTAAAAATCTCATCCCCTATTTCACCCCCTTAGGGGTTCAATTTCCAAAAACAATGAAACACTTATTTTTTATTTGTAATCGAGAAGTCAAATACCAATGTTCATAGCTAAAAAAATGCTTTAGTAGTTCTCTGACAATGATATATTTTCAAAACCAGCTTTCACACATTACTTCATCCCCACAGGGGTAAAGTTGCCGAAATGCTGACATACCTATTCCTCTATTTATGACGGAGAAACTAAATATCATTTTTCGTAGATCTATCTTCAAAATTTTCTCAATAGCGACATTTTTCCAAAAAACGCTTCTCACTCTATTTCACCACTCAGGGCTGAATTTCGAAAAATCCCTTCTTAAGCGACGCCTCAGTGTAAGGTCCACGCCTTTTCCAAATTTCAAGTTTTTTCTCCTTAGCGGTTTGGGCTGGAGGTTCTTTGGACAGCCAGTCAGTCAGACAGTCACTACATGGCCACATAACTATAGAGTTCATTTTCATATACGTACATATAGTATCCCTTCTTCGTTACATGAAGAAGTACGAGGTTTTTTTCGATCTACGTGTACATCAACATACAACTTGCTGAAGTCATCATACGGTGCACGCTGGAGGGTACCTTTACCAATGCTAGCGATGTCCTTTACTTTTCCGCTCGCAAACTGAGCGAGGGAAGAACTACTCACTATGTGATCCGCGTGAACGCTAATTTCTCTCATCTCATGTTCACGGATCTTAATGTGTGATGTAAGCTGGTGACGGCAGAATCGTTCTGCTGTCTGTTGCAAAGGCCGGTTCTTTCTCAGCAGTGTTTCCCGAATAAGACTTCGTCCTCCGTCTTGAAGTTCCCTTCTGAGTTCACAGATTAGTTCTGTAATACTGGCGCGTTGATCGAAACTATCGGTAACAAATCTAGCAGCACGTTTCTGAATGGCTTCGATGTTTCATTTTAATCCAACCTTATGTGAATCACAAACATATGAGAATGGGTCGCTCAAGCGATCTAATAGGGAAGCAACGCTTTCCTATATTTCTCCCAGTAAATCGAAGTCGACCATCCGCCTTTGTGACGGGTCACACCGAAATAGCCATTTGAAGAGTCATCACGGTAGTGTGTTTCGTCTTAACTTACTGATGCAGTGGCCGGATTGTAAATAATATCCTTTGAATGTGGTTTTGATGCCGTTATTATATGTCTCTCATGTGTGATCTTCTAGGAATATGTTACAGTGTATCCATGTTGATTAATAGCCGAAAAACCAATTTAGCGGCAAAGATACTATTTGAATTGGAATACTGAGAAAGGCCACATGCCCAAAAATATAAATTGTTGTGAAGATACAAAGAAACATTCTAGGCCTTAAATTATCCTGAATTTTCGTTGAATGGAGAGGGAAGTATGTGAATACACTGAAGACCATGGTGATACGTTTTATTGACGTTAAGTTCAAATTTATGTAGTGGACAAATGGGCTTTCTCAATATTTTGTAATAAATAAACATAAACCATTACTTGACATGTTGTGTATTGATAATATCGACAAAAATAAAATAAATTATGTCTGTTTTACGTTCTCTTTGTAATTAGACACCACACATGGCTCGTTCTTCGACGCATGTATCTGTCAATGTTCTGGATGATTTCTTCTTGTGGCAGGTGTGGTTGAAATCGCTTTAAGTCCTGTATTTTCTTGTCTTTTATAGTCATATCGATTATTTGCTTTTTAAAAAAGTGATACCAACAGAAAATTTAGAGAAATTCCATTTACTGGTTGACTCGCCATAGCCAAAAGACAGATACCGAAAGTTTCATCAGTGAATTCATAGCAAATGGTTAACGTGATACGCAGAGGACAGGTAACAATGTAGATCCAACTTTTGACAGTGCAGAGTGGGAGAAGATAAAAGGTGAGGTGATTTTGTTGAAAGCGGGAATTCTGTAGCGTAGACCTTGGAGATACCAGTCTCTGGGTAATGTGTTGTGACTGCAAAGAGCTTTCATGTGCTGATCGGAAGAGTTACCTAAATCGCCCTTTGTGCTCCATCTTGGCAGAATCGTTTATGGTCGACTGTTGTATTGTTGTTTGGTGTAGAAATTTGCTACACTCTGACTGAATTGAGTTTTCCACTTAGGAAATTGTGTAATTACGTACACACTAAGGTAATAGTGTGCTGATTTATAATTGAAAAATTTTATTTATTTTCGCTTTTGGTTGTAGTAACTCCTAAGTGACAAGTAGTATTTTACTGGCACTAACAAATTTAGGAACGTGATGATTTGTTGGTCTTACAGTATAGAGTTTTGTCAACTCACTGCCATGATTTTGTCTCAAAACTTCAGTAACAATTGATTGGAAACATTTAAACAGACAAATTAAGGCTGTATCATTACTTCTTTTTGGGTGAGTGACTTAAAATTTGAATTAGATAGCTATCAGTCAATACCTTTTAATTTTGCTTTGATCTGTTGAAATTTTATGGTACAAAAATCATGGTGGCACATACGAACCGACTGACAGGTGTTTACAGTTTTGTGGTCACTCTTTCACTGCCATCAACCGCTTCAAGTATGAATACAAAGTTAAAGTGCATTTAACGAAAATAAAACTGACTCTTAATTTACCCTATAATGGGAAAGAAAGGAAGTAAATGATATTTTCTACTCAAAGAAAGCACAGGAATCATTTGAATGAAAAGTGAAAAATGTAAAATCAAAGTAGAATTCAGAGTATGATCAGTTAATAGACATCCTCTGGTGTTAACATTTAGCTGTGCGAAGTAACGAAACGTCAGTGAAGTTGTAGTTAATCGGCAAGCCTGAAATAATGTTAAGAGACAGTTATTGTGCTAGAAAAATAGAAAATATTCTAATCGGCCAACCCAACTGAAAGAGAGGAGATAAACAAGATAACAATAGTGAGTGGTTTCCAGAAAGATAAATAAGCGGAATACAAACGTAGCAAAGCCATTGATTTCAGTACCGGAAGGAAGGAAATTAAATAGAGATGATTTGCGAGACGAAATTTTATCGATGACTGAGGGATTTGGAACATCTGTGATTTTTAATTTCTTGACGTATATAACTGATAAGTATTCACGTCTCCAAATGCGTCTGTATCGTAAGTAATTATTTACTTTCCAGATACGTCAGGTAACAACGAAGCATTGATGACAGAAGACAATAGCTAATTTTCTTATTAACTGTAATAAATATTCTGATTTCATCATACGTTAACTTGAAATGCAATTATATAAATGTAGATGAATACACTAACTATGAAGAAGTATCTTTGGATTATCATTTGCGTAAGAAGGTTTCTTTATTACTCCCATATTTGATGCGAAGGAGATACTGTGAGGTTCCGAATAAATTATGAGATAACAGTAATTACTAATCCTTAGTTTCAAGTTGTCTTAAAAGTAAATGTGTAGAGTGTACAACCTCAATCATCATCTGCAAAGCAGTCAGTTCAAGTAAATGAATTTTGAAAGCGAACTATATGGGAGTAAGGAAATATCGTCTTCTTAGACTTGGTTGCGCTGAATTTTATATGGTATTAGGACTGATTCTAAAATGACGATTTCATGCGTGCAGACAAAGTGTGCTAGGACACTGGAATATCTAATTAATACAATTTCAGTCTCGTTGACGTAACAAATTGCTTGTACTACGTTAGTAACTTCTTAATAAAATATTACTGAGCTGGAATAGAGTAACGTTAGATGAATAGTCAGGGCTCTAGCACACATTTATAATTGTGTGATGTGTAGTAACCATTAGCTCCCGGCATCGCACCATAAGGAGCAACGTATACTGATATGTATCTTGTCTGTTATAAGTATATTGCTATGTAACATTTATATCGACTAGAAGTAGGTATATATTATATAACTCTGTATCTCCACTTATAGAGTGTGTATTCTTTGTTATTTAAAGTCATTGATATGTCACACACACACACATATATATATATATATATATATATATATATATATATATATATATATTGATTTGTCACACACACACACACACACACACACACACACACACACACACACATATATATATATATATATATATATATATATATGTATATATATATATATTGATTTGTCACACACACACACACAGATATATATATATATATATATATATATATATATATATATATATATATATATATATATATATTATTACATATTCGTGTAGTACGTAAAGAAATATGAATGTTTTAGTTGGACCACTTTTTTCGCTTTGTGTTAGATGGCGCTTAATAGTGACATACATATGACTCACAATTTTAGACGAACGGTTGGTAACAGGTAGATTTTTTTAATTAAAATACGGAACATAGGTACGTTTGAACATTTTATTTAGGTTGTTACAATGTAATACATGTACCTTTGTGAATTTATCATTTCTGAGAACGCATGCTGTTACAGCGTGATTACCTGTAAATACCACATTAATGCAATTAATGCTCAAAATGATCTCCGTCAACTTCAGTGCATTTGGCAATACGTGTAACGACATTCCCCTCATTAGCGAGTAGTTCGCCTTCCGTAATGTTCGCACATGCATTGATAATACGTTGACACATGAAGTGTGGCGTTGTCGGTGGATCACGATAGCAAATATCCTTCAACTTTCCCCACAGAAAGAAATCCGAGGACGTCAGTTCCGGTGAACGTGCGGGCCATGGCATTGTGCTTCTACGACCAACCCACCGGTCATGGAACATGCTTTTCAATACCGCTTCAACCGCAAGCGAGCTATGTGCCGGACATCCATCATGTTGGACGTACAGCGCCATTCTGCCATGCAGTGAAACACTTGTAGTAACATCGGTAGAACATTACGTAGGAAATCAGCATCATCGCACTATTTAGATTGCCATCGATAAAATGGGGGCCAGTTATATTTCCCCCCATAATGCCGCACCATACATTAACCCAGCAAGGTCGCTGATGTTTCACTTGTCGCAGCCATTGTGGATTTTCCGTTGCCCAATAGTGCATATTATGCCGGTTTACGTTAACGCTGTTGGTGAATGACGCTTCGTCGCTAAATAGAACGTGTGCAAAAAATCTGTCATCGTCCCGTATTTCTCTTGTGCCTAGTGGAAGAGCTGTACACGACGTTCAAAGTCGTCACCATGCAATTCCTGGTGCATAGAAATATGCTAAGGGTGCAATCGATGCTGATGTAGCATTCTCAACACCGATGTTTTTGAGATTCCGGATTCTTGCGCAATTTTTTTGTTGCTGATGTGCACATTAGCCGTGACAGCAGCTAAAACACCTACTTGGGCATCATCATTTGTTGCAGGTCGTGGTGACGTTTCACATGTGGCTGAAAACTTCCTGTTTTCTTAAATAACGTAACTATCTGGCGAGCGGTCGGGACACTTGGCTTATGTCGTCCAGGATACCGAGCAGCATATATAGCACACGCCCGTTGGGCATTTTGATCACAATAGCCATACTTGAACACGATGTCGACCTTTAACGCAACTAGTAAACGGTCCATTTTAACACGGGTAATGTGTCACGAAGCAAATATCTTCCGCACTGGCGGAATATTACGTGATACGTTTGTGACCATTACGGCGACATCTATCAAAAAGCGAAAAAAGTGGCCCAACAAATACATTCATATATCTTTACGTACTACACGAATATGTAATTAAAAAGTGGGGGTTCGTATTTAAAAAAAACGCAGTTGATATCCATTCGACCTATGGCAGCGCCATCTAGAGGGCCAGCCACAGCGCCATCTGGTTTCCCCCTTCAAGCTAGACGAGTTTCGTTCTTTGTAGTTTTTTCGTTTGATGCTTATTTCGTTAGATATTTGGTCCGGTCCTGATCAATGGACCACCCTATATATATATATATATATATATATATATATATATATATATATATATATATATATATATATACTTACTTATCGCGAATGGACCCAGAAGGATCACGCAAAGCTTTCTGACGTCGTTTCTTCCATACTTCTTTCATTCGTTCTCCATGTTTTCTTTTTCTTTCTTCTGTCCATTTTGTTCCTGGTCTCTTTAGTGCTTCCTTCTCCGACAATACAATCCACTTTTCCACCTTATTTCTAAAAGTTTTTCTATCTTTGACATCTTTAAGTTCAATATTTGCTTTTTGTAAATCTAATTTTACTTGGCTAATCCATGGTGTTGTTGATTTGACTTTTCTGTTGGTCAGTCGTGTGGGGGGAAGTCTAGTGACATGTCCATAAAATTTTAATCTTCGCCTTCTTATGTCTGCTGCCAGGTTTGATATAGTTTCTGTGGTTCTTCTTGATTGTATCCGGTATCCTTCTTCTGTTAATTTTGGACCTAAAATCTTTCTCATAATTTTGCGTTCTTCTTTTAGTATTTTTTCTAAATCACATTTTGTGTGGAGTGTGAGCGTTTCACTAGCATATAGTGCTGCTGGCTTAATTACTGCGCAGTAGTGTCTGATTTTTGTGTTCGAGGAGATGCATTTTTTATTGTATATTTCATGTGTCATACCATATGCTCTCTTCATTTTCTGTTGTCTGATCTTCTGTGCAACTTTCTCTCCTCCGGTTGGCTCCAAAATTTCACCTAGGTATTTAAAATGTTTTACTCTATTTATATTTCCATATTTTGTGTTCAAACTGTGTATATGGAATTTCGTACAGAAAAATTCTGTCTTTTGAAACGAAATTTGTAAACCTACTTTATCCGCGCATTCCTTAAGGATCTCTATTTGTTTGGTGGCGATTTCTTCATCATCTGCAAGTATGGCCAAGTCGTCCGTGAATGCTAAACAAGATATCTCCACGTTGTCTTTGGTTCTACCAAGATGGATTGGTTTCCAGTAGGATTGATTTTTTAATTCTTTTTCCCATTCCTTAATGACTTTATCCAGGACTATATTAAACAGAAGTGGAGATAGCCCGTCAGCTTGACGTACTCCAGTTTTTATGAGAAAAGGTTCAGAGATTTCTCCCCTGAATTTAACTTTAGATACAGTGTCTGTCAGTGATTCTTTGATAAGCCTTAGTGTTTTGGAGTCAAGTCCAAGTTCCTCTAAAATGTTAAACAAAGATTGCCGGTCAATTGAGTCATAGGCTTTCTTAAAATCTACAAATGTACAAATTATGGGGGCATTTCTAATTGCTTTGTGTTTTAATATTGTCTTTAAATTAAATATTTGTTCTATGCATGAGCGACCGGGGCGGAAGCCTGCTTGATAATCACCAATTTGGCGTTCCAGCTGCTCTTGTGTTCTTTTCAGCAGGCATGTTGAGAGAATTTTGTAGGTGACTTGTAAAAGTGAGATTCCCCTGTAGTTATTGACATTTGTTCTGTCTCCTTTTTTATGTAGCGGGTGAATAAGGGCACATTTCCAATCCTCTGGTAATTTTTCTGTTTCCCATATTTTTGTTATTATTTTTGTGAGCTCTTGCAACGTCTTTGGTCCTAGGTTTTTTAATAGCTCTGCAACAATGCCATCTTCGCCAGATGTTCTATTATTTTTTAAGTTTTTAATGTGACATTTGATTTCTTCCTGTGTTGGTGGTAATGAATCCGGTTGAGCGTTGGCACTGATTTCTTTGGGAAACCTTAAACTAGGTTCTGGGCAATTTAGTAGGTTAGAAAAATATTGAGCCAATACTTGACAGTTTTCCTGGTTTGTTAGGGCTAATTTACCATCAGGTTTTCTGAAACATAAATTTTGAGGGATATATCCTCGTATTTTATCTGCGAAAGTTCTGTAGAAGTCTCTTGTATTATAGTTTTGGAAATTTTCTTCTATGGCATCCAGTTGTGCCTTTGTGTACTTCCTTTTTGCTTGCCTAATGGATTTTGAAACCTGTTTTCTAACCTCGTTAAATAAATGTAGACTTTCTTGTGATTTTTTACTGTTATATTCTTGAAATGCCTTTTTTCTCCTTTCCAATGCATTTTCACAGTCTGAATCCCACCAAGGGTGTTTGAATATCTTTTTCAAGGGAATAGTTTCCTTAGCTATTCGCGTGATTTTAGAATGAAATTCTTCCCATGTGTTTGCCTTTTCCTTCTCCCATTCTTCTTTTACCTTAGATTCTTTAATCTTCTTGGTGTCATATTTCTGTATTTCTGTTTTCTTCTGATGACTTCTTCGTGCTGTTGGTTGGTTGGTTTGGGGAAGGAGACCAGACAGCGTGGTCATCGGTCTCATCGGATTAGGGAAGGATTGGGAAGGAAGTCGGCCGTGCCCTTTCAGAGGAACCATCCCGGCATTTGCCTGGAGTGATTTAGGGAAATCACGGAAAACCTAAATCAGGAAGGCCGGACGCGGGATTGAACCGTCGTCCTCCCGAATGCGAGTCCAGTGTCTAACCACTGCGCCACCCCGCTCGGTCTTCGTGCTGTAAACTTGATTTTAATTCTAGTTAGGTAATGGTCTGAATCAATGTTTGCTCCTCTGCGTACTTGGACGTCGTAAATTTCTTTTTGTACTGGGTATGAAATCGCCACATGATCTATTTGAAACTCGCCAATTTGTTGTATAGGAGATCTCCATGTCTTTTGTTTTCTTGGACATTTTCTTAGAGATGTTGACATTATCTTCAGGTTATTCTGCTTACATAGTTCGACGAGGCTTGTACCATTTTTATTGGTAAATTTATGTGCAGGATATTTGCCTACGGTTTTTTGGTGGATTTTCTCTCTACCAATTTGGGCATTAAAATCGCCGAGTAGAACTTTTGTATCATCTTTTGGAATCTTGGCCATTATATTCTCCAAATTTTCCCAGAACTTTTCTGTTTCTATGGGGTTTTTCTTGTTGTCTCCGTTTGTGGGAGCATGAACATTAACCATTGTGTATGTTTTGTTGGCACATTGTAAGCGCATCGTCATTATCCTATTATTTACGGGAATAACTTCCTTGATGGAGCTGAGCACGCTCTTGTGTATGATAAACGCCATCCCGAGATGGGGGGCTCCTCTTCCGATTCGTTTATCCGTCTTGCTCTTAAAGATGCGATAGTTGCCATAATCTGATGTTTCTTCATCTGTAAAACGTGTCTCATGTAAAGCTAGTATTACTATCTTTTGCTTTTCAAGTTCTGTTGTAAGGTTTAGAAGTTTTCCTGGTTGGATTAATGTATTTATGTTAAAGTTTCCAATGTATGTAGGTGTTTTAAGTGGAAGTTTGCCAGAGAGCTCCGACTTTCTCTGGTGTAATCGTGTAAGTCCAGGTTCCCCAGAATCCGAATTCCTGGTTGCCACCTGTTGATGGGTGGATTGGTTACCACCTGGGGTAATGTTGTTATTACTTGCACGAGTCATACTTGCTTGTAATCAAGTTGTTCCAGTGTTTCCACTGGGTGTTTAGAACCAGGGATTGTTATTTCCTGGCGCATTATGACCAGCCGCACATTGTGTGAACAGACGCTGACCAGGATGCCGGTGGTTCCCACTTCAGACGCGTCCTGGATTTGGGTGTTGACAGTGCTTATTGTAATGGCGGCACTTACTCGCCATGACACAGCAACGTCTTCGGGTTCTGTGGTTTTTGAATGAGTGTGACCCTTGCCAAAAGTCACCCTCCCACACCCTCGTGATGCTGCCGCCTCGGTCCGGGACTGCTTATTTGGGTTTCCCCTTATTCGCAGCTGTCCAACATATCTGATGGATCGTTCGCTATCCGCCACCTGCGACCCGCCCTGTACCTGAGGCTCGGCTAGGGTATATATATATATATATATATATATATATATATATATATATATATATATATATAATATGTGTATGTTTATAAGAAATACAATGTTTATTGAAAGCTGGTTTACACTTAGGGCATATGTATTTGTAACACATGAAAGACGTAAGGAACTCCCTACGCAACGGAAGTGGAAAGGCGCGATGTAAAAGGTGGTTTTGGCCGCGAACTGGGCGGCTCCTTGGTGTGAACGGTTTCCAGTAAGTGGCCTGCCGTAGCGCAGTACATTTCGATGGTGCTAAGACAGGCAGTTGGAAGCTGCTTTGTAAAGGATTTTTGCCTCGGATGTGGATCTGGATATTATTTGGTATTTTCGGCAAAAAGGAATGGCTCTAATATGTTGAAAATCCGACGCCAGGAAGAGATTTATAGAGTATTCGAACATCAAGAGCCGTGAGTACAGTTAGCCGCCATGTCGCTTGCCACCAAATCTTCGCCACGGCTTTACTAACTTCATACATCCAGCTATGTATATATGCATCGACTAGTTAATTTGTGTTTGTGGTTTTAACAATAATCCAAATGCTATAAATCTGTGTTGTTTTCGTACCTTCCATCCTTATCACCAACCTATGCAGGGTCCTCTCCCAAGATCTACTAAAGCCGAGTATCGTGTTTTAAATGAGCAGTTTTTGCATTCAAGTGTTTCAAAGTGATTCTTTTTTGTCAAATGTAGAACGAGTAGTGAAAGTTGAAGATAAAACCACCAAAGTGTAGTTATATAGGATTAGCCTAAAGTACTCTCAGTTTATTGCAAAGTAGAGTTTTGCATGACTACAGTACCAGATGGTGTTAATGTTATTGTCTAAAGTACCTGCTTGACAGGTTGTAAAAAAGACCAATAATTGAAGCTCATTTTAAAAATAGTGCTGTTTTGATTTCTATCGTGAATGGTTCCTTTTTCGAAGTTAACTGAGCTCAGTGTTGAGTTTTTTGTCTTGTAAAGCAAATTATAAACTACTCCAAGTGAAGGATTAGCTTTGTTTGAATTGGTTTTCTTTTACTGAAATAATCATAGAGTTTGACCAGTGACACTATACAAGTTTATGGGTTCCCATCATATTCTCCACATATTAGAACGATAATTTGACTATTACTGCTGCTGCTAAGGAAAACTGGTATATGTAGAGGAGTATAAACAGTGTACTTATGATATTATCTACCTATATTTGCGTTTTTACACGTCAGTTAAGATAGAAGCCCCTCATGTCCAAATTTAGCTCTGCACTTCATGTGAAATATTTCAGTATTGGTTTAAGTGATGATCTTGAGTGTAGCTGTTATTAGAATGGGCTTGGTACAAATTTGCTTTCTATAAGTGACTGGTGTGTGCGTTACTGATAACTGCTGCTACACACAGCTCAAAGTAGCCTGTGTCAGTTTGTATCCTGTGTGCTATTCAAAAGGAAATATTAATGGAAGGAGCTTCAATAATCAATATATAATTTTCTCAAACATATATTTCCAAATTAATGTGACGAATTGGGCTGGCGACTGTTCATTTTTTTATTCACATAATATTTTACCACTTTCATTAACTCCCAATGTTAAAGCCCGTTTAGTTTTTTATTAATTTCACCGTATTCAAAATTATAGTCCGATACCTTTACTTATAAGATACACGCGCTGTCAAAAACTCGGTATCCTCTTAGAGGGTAAAATGGTTCAAATGGCTCTGAGCACTATGGGACTCAACTGCTGTGGTTATCAGGCCCCTAGAACTTAGAACTACTTAAACCTAACTAACCTAAGGACATCACACACATCCATGCCCGAGGCAGGATTCGAACCTGCGACCGTAGCAGTCGCACGGTTCCGGACTGCGCGCCTAGAACCGCGAGACCACCGCGGCCGGATTAGAGGGTAAAGTTAGCTTGTTTCACGGTACGCTTGTGCATTACATGTGGGAAGTTTGGGTTATAGGTGGCTTTTCGCGTGACAGGGCTAAAGGTTCAGTTGTTAGGGAAGAGTGATATAACAGGCAGACTAGTGTTGTAGTTACATTATTTCCCTTTAAGCAAGACAACATACGAAAACCCAACGGCCGTTTGAATGCACTTCTTACAAATTAGCACAAGGTAGTGTCGATAGTAACTATGCGGATATACAAGGGTTGTTCAGTCTCGGGGCACCTTCCCTGCTATAGATCATATGTGCTAGTTCAGTTTCATATCGCTCTGCAGCCTTAAACCTAGAAATATAATCGACGTGAGTGTGTGTAACAGTGGACACTGCTGAAGGAGTGGCCACTTGCTCACCTGACAGCCAGACCCCATAGAGCTATTCATTCACGTCCTCGTGCAAAGCGAACCGGTTACAAGCGACCAATAACTCTGCAGTGAGTGCAGCTGGTGATAGGAATAGCTGAATGAAGACAGGTGATTGAGACAGTTGCTCGAAAGCAAACGACTCATTCGGTTGTGGTTTTACATATTCATTGATTTACTCATTCCTTCTTTTGAGTGAAACGAGTGTAATGTTGCAACCGAATGAAAACTGCCAACCCATTAGTTATAGTTTTGCTTAATGACTGAATTCTTCATTCATTCTTTGCTAATGAAACCAGGTTATAGTTTCTCTGTGGGTTGAGCCATGCATTCATTCTTTTAGCTGTAAGCACTCTTTAGTGCGTCACTGATGAAGTATCTACGCTATCAGGATAGAAATGTGGAAAGCGGAAGTCCGAAAACAGTGTATTGGACTCACCAAAATGAAACAATAATACACTCTTCAAAAGAACTACAGACTCGATCCCAACTGCGGATCGTCACGAATATAAAATAACAAATAATAAGCGAAAAGATCCGACTCTTCACGGGGAGATACCACAATAAAAACAATTGTACAACGTCAGGATGTTCGTCGACTATACCAAGTCAATCTGCAAGAGATCGACCAGCTATGAGAGGCTTTTAACCGTTGCTACTGGGGTGGCACCTCTGTTTACTTCCAAGCGGTGCGTCGAACTGCGCTTTGCCTTCACTGCGCCGCCCTATAATGCCCGTTTGGCGGACGTGTCTGCCAGTACTATATGCGATCACGTACCTGGCGTATCAAAGTGGTTCCTGGGCTAGCTGCAAACTCTGGTGAAGCTGTTCTGCAGACTCCGCGAACGGGTAGCGATCCCTGGCGGCCGTTGGTGGAGACCTGGTGTTGTGTTGTGTTGTGGCCGCCGGTAAATATTTGTATTGACAACGCAGACGACGTAGGTTTTCCTGGTGAATATATGCCCTGTGATGACGGCATCCCGTGTTGGTTCGACGTGAAGTGGGATGCCGATGCAGTAGGTGGTACGATGTATGAAGTGGGCAGCCTTAGCAACTTACTGACCTATCCATTAATTCTTCCGAGTGAAACAAATCTGTTGTACTTTCGTTACTTTAACTGAAGTAGTAGTTTAAAACTGGGGAGCACGCCACTGGGAAAAAGTAGCAGATATAGTACTGTGTGGTATAAAAAGAAAGAAAGAACTGAATGCAAATGTTTAGTACAGACAAACTATAAAAGACACAAACATATTACGTAAGTCACTGGATAGAGGAAGGTTCAAAGTTTTCACACAGCTATACTGTCGTTTTTTCGTAGAAAAATTTTGACTACACCATTAAAGAAATCATGTTGCGTGTTGGAATTTGGTCGAAGTCAATCCTTTGCTCAAAGTCAACGTGCATTCTGCCATCGATTCAGCAAGAAGATGCCTCTGCACAAGCTGATTTATGACTGCCATACAAAATTCTTGGCTGTTGGTTGCATATCTAAGGGAAGATAGCTGGTCGACCATGCATGTCTGACGAAAACGTTGACTGTATCCGAAGAGCGTTCACAAGAAGCCTCGGAAGTCCGCAAGACTTGATAGGAACATCAGCTTTCTCAAACAACAGTGTGGCGTGTTCTGAAACGTACCTGAATGTGAAGTCTCTGCAGTAATTGCCTCCTAGCAACCACAGAAGAAGATACGAATTTTGTATTTCAGTTCTCCAGTATATGGCAGAGGACACGTTTTTCGAACGACTCATATTACGGACAAATCGGCGTTTCATCTACTGGCTAAAGTAAACTGCCGTTATGTAAGAATTTGGGGCTCAGAAAATGCTGGCGTCGTTGTAGAACATGTGGAAGACTCTCCGAAACTGAATGTGTTTTGCACCTTTTCTGTTCATAAGGTTTATGGAAATTTCTTTCATGCGAAGGAAACACAAGAAAGTTATCCTGGGCATGCTGCAACACTTGTTGTTTCCTCAACTTCACGAAGATTCCAGTGCTTTAATTTTTATGCGTAACAGCGTCCCGCCTCTCTTTCTTCTTGGGGCAAGGCGTTGTGTTATCAACACCATCCCACGACATTGTTCATTGCTTTTGATTTCCTAGGTAAC
Organism: Schistocerca americana; assembly: GCF_021461395.2. Taxonomy (NCBI): domain Eukaryota; kingdom Metazoa; phylum Arthropoda; class Insecta; order Orthoptera; family Acrididae; genus Schistocerca; species Schistocerca americana. The sequence goes on along the minus strand of NC_060121.1, from coordinate 836,855,811 downwards.
CAGACCTCACACCTTGCAATGTTTTTTTCTGTCGGTTTGCATAAAATACGTATTTGTCCCACCTGAGGCAGCCACTCTTCAAGAACTGAGAAATCGAATTGTAGAAGCTGTCGAATCAGTAAACAGGAATCTGTTGATTCGTGTCTGGAATGAAACGGACAACCGTTTCGATGTTTCTTGTTCTGTATCCCTTTGACTGCTGTTGACGAGTTTACTCGTCATGCTGCGTGCCACTCCCTGGGTGCTGATGACGAGTATAGTCGCGGCCGCCGGTTTTCACCTGAGCGCTGTTGACGAGTTAAGCCGCACCCGCTTGCCGGTCCCTGAGCGCTGATTACGAGTATAGGCGTGCCGCTACCTGAGTGCTGATGACGAGATAACTCGGAGAGCGGACTTTCCGTCCCATGTCTCAGTAGCCTTTCGCAGTTCTGGCCACTAGCTTGCCTGTTGTGAGCCTAGGCACTACAGTTCAGTGGTCATAGGAATTTACATCAGTGTTCTTCGCGTCCTGTATTTTACAATGAAAATGGCGAGACGTCGTGGTTGCACTGAGGAAGAAATCATGGGGATTCTTACGAGGAGCGACAGTGAGGGTGAACTATTTGATTTTGACGAAAGTGATGGCTCTTCCACAGAGTCCGAAAGCTCTATTCATAAATCATCCACGTCAGTAGGGGTGTCAAAGCAGTCTCATGTTTCAACGAAGAGGTGTTAGTTGTTCGGAATCTGTAGGATCAGAAAGTGATAGTGAAACGCCTACTAAGAAAGCACGTCTTAGTTATATATTTGACTGGAAAGAAAATGACTTTCAGCCAGTTAGTCACGCATTTGATGATACGCTGTCGGGACATGTGCGTCAAATAGGGAATGAGTCAAGTATTCTGTCAGTTTTCATGTTATTCTTTACATAAGAACTGTTGAAATATATAGCTGACGAAACGAATCGGTTTTATTTATTCACCAAGGAGAATACTCCCGAATCAGTGCATTCTCGAATCTCAAGGTGGAAAGATACTGGATATGAAGAAATGTATTGTTTATCTTCTGATGCCTCGCGTGAAAAAACTGAAAATTAGCGAATAATGGACCAGAGATGTTCTTATAAATACGCCAATTTTTAGTGAACTGATGTCAAGAGACCGCTTTTTGTTACTTATGAGAATGTTACATTTCATACTGGAGGAGACAGATTATTCAATTTTAGGAACATTGTCAAAACAATAAAGTTTATACAGCTTTCCGTTGTGCATTTGATCCACATCAGAAACTCTGCATTGAAGGACGCTTATTTTACAGACAATTTATTCCATCGTAACGGAGTAGATTCGGTTTAAAAACATTTGTTTTATGTGTTTGTAAGACTGGCTATGTCTTGGATTTCATTGTTTATACAGGGGCATCAACAGAAACTGATTTCCACAATTTGGGGAAAAGCGGTGACATAGTGGCTAAACTTATGAAGCTGTATTTAGAACGTGGACATACTCTGTACGTCGATAACTGGTACTCAATCCCAGACTAGTTTGCCTGGCTTCACAGTCATGGGACGAACACATGTGGTGCTATCCGTAAGAACAGAAGCAACATGCCAAAACTTCAGAAGAAACTCGAATGTGGAGATATTCAATTTATGTGTACTGATACAATGCTTGCTATAAAATGGTGTGACAAAAGGGAAGTGTGGATGTTGACCACATGTAACACCACAGAAATGGTTGACACAGGAAGGATTGACAGGAATACTGGAGAAAAAATTAAGAAACTAGAATGCATTATAGATTATAACTTGAATAATGGAGCAGTTGACCGTTCTGATACGCTGCTTAGCTTTGTCGGATGTATACGGAAAACAATGAAGTCGTATAAAAAGTTCTTTTTTCACGTTCTAGATCTGTGTGTTTTAAATGCTCATGTCCTACACAGATCACTAACAGGTCGTAAAATGACGATAACAGAGTTTCATCTGTCACTGGCAAGGGAACTTAAAGAAACGTAAGCGTTAGAGTGCAGAAAATCTGGCAGAGGAAGGTGTTCTGATGATAATCCTCTAATATTTGTGGGAAGGCATTTTCCAGACATTATAACAAGTGAGCAATCCAAGAAAAGTGCGCTAACGCGTAGATGCATTGTCTGGTGGAAACGTAAAGTGCGTCGAGAAAGCAGTTACGAATGTAAACTTGCAAAATACCATTGTGTGTCGTACCCTGTTTTGAAAAATACCACACAAAACAGAATTACTAATTGCAGCATAGAACGAATACAGTAATGCTATTAGAAAAAAACTTCGAAAACGAAAAAAAAAATTATAAAAAGGGAAGAAAATTAAATTGTCTTTAACTTCGCCAGTGCCGGTCCAAAGCCCGGATCAAAAAGAAGGATGGGAAACATATTCACAAAGTGTAAAAGTAACGCCTAAATTTACAGTTCGTGACTTTGAATTTTCTCTATAAGTGAATTTCATGTGCTAACAAAAAGACTGAGATTTCACAGCTTTCAGATGTTGGAAAATCTGTTGAATACTTATGTGCAACAGTCAAGAATATTGTACAAATTTCGCGAAAGAAACAAAATTACCCATAATCGGGTAATTACAAAGCGCAACAAATATTCGGGCAATTCAGCGATACAAACAGTAGGCCATGTGAAATTTCTTATTACACCAGAATACGAATTTAACGACGTGAAGTAAAATTGTTCTTACCGTTGCTCACAGTAAATTCCAATGTTGCAGTGCGATATGAAAGATGATCTGCATGTCGCTTTCTCCTATAAACGACGTAATACGAGGTTCTGAACAACAAAAGTAACCTACAGTAATCTATAATCTATGGCTTATTTTATTCGTTCTTGAGTTAGTACGGTGAGGAACGCATAGATAAATGCAGACATTATAAACGGGTATCCAAGAAAGAACAATAAACTATTGATGTAAAGCCAACGAATCACGCCCCTTTCGGCATAATCTACAAAGACAGTGCAAGAAAACTATAAGCAAGATATCATTCTTGGTGACGGAAAATAATTTTACCAGACAGTTTGATTCTGTAGTAATTCACCTGCAGGGGAACTACGTAGTGAGAACATTTACCAGTATTCTGTATCAGCCGTGAGAGGACACAATATTTCGCGGGGCGTCGCAGCCACTGCAGAAAAATTCAGCACAGGGCAGGTGGGGCGAATGCCGGACATTTGCCACGCCGGACATTTGCCACGCCGGACATTTGCCACACTTGCCCCTTCGTCAGGTAGCTTGAGTAGCGATCCCTCAGGTAAGGGACGCCCTTTCTCGTACTTCTTCTGTTCGCTTTCAAACCGCCGTCTCCACATCTTACTCGATACAACCAGGACGTACGGGACATTCTTCTTCGACATCTTGGCGAAATACAGAGCTTCTTTTCCGAAATCGAAATATTTATAACTTTTGGGAAACGAAAGTAATACCGATGCTTATAGCAGTATGTAATTAGTTCCGTCAAGTATAAATATAGATCCCTCTGTCTGTACGTAGCTTCCTTTCACACTTACTGATTGAGATAGAAAAAGTCCCTCGACAGGAGAGTAACAAGAAAGGAACGATGTAAAGAGAATGCGAATGTACGCTAATCATTTCTTTTTGATCACTGCATTTGTGCCTACTTTAATTACTACAACTGCATGCCCAAAAGACAATAAGGAAAGAAGAAATGGAAATGTGAATGTTTGAAAAGAAGAACGACATACTCGATATTAATTTGCGGCGAAACATTAGTTAATAAAGTGTAGCTGGACAATGTTCAAAACATGACTGAAAATACGTTCACTAAATAGAGATAAGAACATCTATGATTGACATATTATTCAAAGTCGACGTAGAATTTTAAAATGTTAGAAATAAGGAAATTATGTAATACAGAATGCTGTGCTTGTAACGTACATTGTTGTTCTACATTGCTTAGCTCTGGTATTTATAGGGTCACATAGAAAGCATCCTAGGTTTTGGAGGGAAAAGCCGTAATTGTAATGATCTCCACTACAACAGAAACAAGAAGCACAACTTAAAATAATGTAATGTGTGCTTCAGCTCACAAGCGACATTGAAGCAGATAGTTGCTGTGATTTAGTATGGGCAGAAGTTATAATCGACAACCGGAATAAGTTAATAACTGGCTCCTTTTACCAACCCCTGGTCTCACACAAAACAGTTGCTGAACAGTTCAAAGAAAACTTGTGCCTCATCACAAATAGGTACGCTACTCATACAATTATAATTGGCAGTGACTTCAATCTGACTTCCGTATGTTGTCAAAAATACGTTTTCAGACCCTATTGTAGATAGAAAAGAACTTCTGTAATTGTTCTAAATGCTGTTTTGTAATTACTTTAAACGATTGGTTCACGAGGCCCTTTAAATTGTAAATGGTTACTAAAACACAAATGACCTCTTAGCCACAAATAATCGTGAGCATCACGACGGATGCAGGGATTAGTGAACACAGTTGTTGCGAGGCTCAATTCTGTAACAAAGAAATTCACCAAAACTAAACGTGAAATATTTCTGTTTATAAAAGCAGCTAAAAATTCGGTTGATGTCTTTCTAAGTGACAGTCTCCAATCATTCCAAACCATGTAAGTGAAGACCACATGTGGGTTAAGTTCAAAGAAATAGTATCAACAGCATTCGAGAGGTTCATACCAAATAAATTAATAAGAGACGGAACTGGTACACAAAACACAACAGAAAGCTGCTGCAGGAGCACCTAAAAAGGCACGTGTAATTAAGGCAGACGCAAAATCTCCAAGATTGGCGAAGTTTTACTGAGGCTCGAATTTTTTTGCGGATTTCAATGCGAAATGCATTTAATAGTTTCCACAACGAAAGTCTCCCTAGAAATGTGGCGGAAAATCCAAAGAGATTCTGGTTCAATGTCAAGTAAACCAGCGGAAAGGCTTAGTAAGTGCCTCTACTGTGCGACAGCGATGAGGAGAAGGAGGGGGAGACAAAGGACCCAACCCTTCGGAGCAGGTAAAGTCGTGGCAAATGTCCGGCGTGCAAATGTCCGCACACCGGTGGGGCAGCGAGGGGCGCTCCGCCCCAGGCGGCAGCTGGGGGGGTCAGCCACATTAGGGCAGGTATACGGATGACAGTGCAGGCCACAGCGCCTCAGCGTGCCAAGCGGATCGTGCGCCCTCGCAGTCAAAGGGGTATATGGCATAGCGTCTGCGCGAACATAAAACCTGGGATCTTTCTCTATGTGTTTCTATCTTTCATAGTTTGTCTCTAATAAACAACTGAAACTTGTTCTCACATTTTGATACACATGTTGGTACTTGTATTGTTACTTTAGTTTCACAAGTAAGCCTATCTGTCTCCAGCCACATGACCCACGTCACGTTCGCATCCCCTCTGGACCGCGTGGAGAGCGACGCATTACATCACCGACTGTGTCGCCAATTAGGGTAGCAGGAGGTGCGAAGAGGTGGCGCGCAACGCCCGCTGCCGCAGTTGCCTGTTACCGGGCGGGCTCTCGCTACCTCCTACATTCGGCTGTTCACCTGGTCGAGGCTGGCTGCGTTCCCTTCTGCGCGGCAGGCACAATTTGGAGGAACAGCTGTGGAGGAGAGGAGGTTTGGTAAGCAGCTCATAGGAAGCGGCTCTTGGCGTATCTGCTGGCGTTACAGCCAGTACAGTATTCAGTAATGATCTACTGAGTGTTCCTTAAGGTGAAACGTGTTAAATGATGTTCCCTCAACAAACTAATATTTTTATACACATTTTACGCCTCCGTGAAACAATATATGGGAAGTTTGGGTATCATCAAATAGACAGGTAATACAGAAACGGTGTTCTCTCGTTCATCGAGTGGATCTGCGAAACAACAGCCGCATGAACTACTTAAAATTGTCACATGACGCTAGGTAGGAAATCCAACGTTTCTGGATATCGTGTGACTGATGGTTAGTTGATTTGGGGCAGGGAGCCAAATTGCAATGTCATCGATCCCAGGATAGAAAAAATGCTTTTGCATTTCAACGGGCCGTGCGGTTCTAGGCGCTACAGCCTGGAGCCGGCCGACCGCTACGGTCGCAGGTTCGAATCCTGCCTCGGGCATAGATGTGTGTGATGTCCTTAGGTTAGTTAGGTTTAATTAGTTCTAAGTCCTAGGCGACTGATGACCTCAGAAGTTAAGTCGCATAGTGCTCAGAGTCTTTTGAACCATTTTTTGCATTTCAACGAACTTTTAGGACCAGATTTTAAAAATATAGTTATTGAAATTTACATTAACTATTAAACCTAGGCACTTTATTAAGTGGAAGAGTAGTAGAACGTTATGCCTTGTTGTTCTTTGACAAACAGTACACTTAGCTATGTTGATATGTTGTGAATTCCAAGATAGTGTGAAGGGAAATTTGGAATATTTGGTATTCCATTATACTTGATTAAAATGTATGGTATTCCATATAGCACGACATAAAATCCTGCTTATTCCATATAACGTGATACAACGTTCTACCCTGGATTAGATTTTATAAGCCATAAAATGTGTTTATTCTCAATTTTAATATCAGATTAAATGCAAGGCTATAAACACTGGGGCAATAAATTCTGTACTCCTAAACACAACAAACTGATATTTCAGTGTAGTAAAATTGCAGATCAGCATTAATATACTTATATTACTTGGTTCCAGTTCCAGGCAAAAAGGAGACAGAAAGACGTTGCGGAAGCACTGAGACCACGAGGATATGCTGAAGGCAGTGTTGGCAGTCTATGGAGAAAAGTATTGCGTCCATAAAGACTCAAAAGAATATAAATTTTCACTAAGATGTGTCATCAGAATTGGACTTTGTACTATCTTTTGTACCAAATGATACTGATGCAGAATGTTTATTTTGCGAAGGAAAGTTTTCAGATGACGGCAGAGATGTTTGGATTATGTGTGTGGTGTGTGAAATATAGGACCACCTTTGCAGTGTAGGAGCTGAAAACGAATATTGCATTTGTGACTTACGCAAATAGACAAATGTAGAAGGAATCGCCTTATTTATGTAGCAAATGTTAGTCTTGAAATAATTTTTTTAGAGTACAAAGATTTATAAGATCCCTTACTGACTCAAAATAGTGTTTCCTTTCATTGTTATGCAACTAATTTAAGGATTTATGTTAAGAATGATCTAATAATTATATTTTGTACACAATAAAACGTTTTTCTCAAATTTATATGATTATTTAGATTTTAAACATTACCCAACTATTCGATATTACCCTAAAAGTGTTACTCCTTTAAAAACTATCTTTTGAATGGAAAATTTTAAGCATGTTATTAAGTGAAATATAAATACTTCCTGGTAATAGTTGAAGTTTTTGATAAACTGCATATGAAAGCTACCAACAAACTCCGTTTGATACGAGAGCTACCAACGAGGTCAGTTGGGAGAGACAGTAACAAAAGTAAATGGTTACTACAACGGAAAACCAGCCAAAGTTACAAGTATCACTTTTTTATTTACTTGATGGCCAGTTTTGCAGTGGGACTCATTATCAAATTATCCATATAGCCAAAATGGTACGTCCAAAATACTACCATTCCAAGATAAAAAAATGGCTCAGAGCACTATGCGACTTAACTTCTGAGGTCATCAGTCCCCTAGATCTGAGAACTACATAAACCTAACTAACCTAAGGACATCACACACATCCATGCCCGGGGCAGGATTCGAACCTGAGACAGTAGCTCTAGCGCGGTTCCAGACTGTAGCGCCTAGAACCGCTCGGCCACCCCAGCCAGCAACTCCAAGATAAATACGTACGTATCATGACGTGCAAGTGAACATAGCGCATACAGTGTGGCCCGAAAATGGTCATCATGTGAGTAAAAATGTGAAATTTACTACTTTTCCGTGGTCTACTGTACTAGTTAACAGTCGTTGCTGATCTATAATTATTCCAGCATGCTGGAAGTTCGTAAAAATAAATGGTTCCTATATGTTTTTTGTCTCTAAAAAAGTTGACGACCCTATTCATGGTTCATGTATGACAGAAAAGGCTGAAAAAGTATGTAGGTGAAATTAGTGAAATGCAGAGGCTGAGTGAAAGCATTCCCATCACTTCACAAATTACAGAGACTTGTTCCAGTTGCTTGTCTCTTTTTAGAGTAAGCCACGCAAACCCGAAGAGTGAGCAAAAAACAGACGTATAGCCACGTAGTCACAGACTTTAGTGACATTTAGTTGTTCCATTGTACAAAAAAATCTGACTGAATGGAAAAACAGCCGAGTGGACAATCGGTTGTTAAAAACCAATTAGTTATCCCGTCACTAAGCACAGCTTCCCTGCGTCGGCTATACTGAAAGGCGATACGACAACACAGCACATGGACGAAACAAGAGACAGTATAGAGGAGCTCTGTTCGTAGCACTAGTTTTCCCACCGCCACTACAACCAAAGGCAGCAACCTGCAGACGGCTGAGAAAGGCCAACAGTGTCTTCAGCTGTCTGGGAACTGCTGCCATTTCCCACTGCGTCCGCGCGAAGCAAAAACACTCCCTATTTATCGCAATACTGAAATTCGAACGAAAAAAAGGAGCCCCCTCGTCTTTTGGAGGCGGATTTTCAGTAGCAATCTTGTTAAAAACTCAAACCAGTCACTGGTACTACTTCGCTGCGCACTGGAAAACAATACAATGTGAGAACCGGTACTTATATCGCTATGTTCGAAACTACGATACTGTGGCGCTACAGACGGTGGTAAGCTACACTAAAATAAAGTCGAACTGCAAAGAATGGAAACAATGAGTATGAGCCCTTTTCTCTGCAGACAAGGATTTTAGACAGCAAACTCGTATTAGAAAGACGATTGCAAGTTACTATAAGGGGCAATCAAAGATGGAAAAATTTAGCAGCTGCCTACGGAACCACGAATGTACCCTGGCGTCCACATCTTCTTCTGAAGCAAATCGACAGCCACGAATGTCTTTCTTCACGGCTCACAAAACATGGAAATGGCATGGGGAGAATTTGGGACCGTATGGAGGATGTGTAAGGGCTTCCCAAAAACGTTTGCAGCGTAATCGAAACAAGTGTTCAACATGTTGGCGGGCTTAATCCTGCAAGAGAATGATGCCGTCCGTCAACATTTCTACTGATTTTAACTTAATGATTTACTTAAAATTTGGCAAAGTGTCCGCGTACCACTGTGCATTAACAGTTGCGCCGTGTTCCAGAAAGTCATTGAGCATCGGGGCCTTACACTCAAAGATAAAGGTATTCATGACTTTCTCGAAATTAGCATGCTTGTCTTTTCGAATACGCTGCCGACGTTTCGCTGGGAAGCTTTTAAACATGGTCCACATCACCTCTGATTCTCTTCATGTAATTTCATGTTTGTGGAATAGTGAAGAAAGACATTCGTGGCCGGCGATTTGCTTCGGACACAGAGGTCCAGGACTGGACGCAGCAGTGGCTCCATACGCAACCGCAAATACACTGATGTTCAGAAAAAAAAAGAATACCATGAACGACTAGAGTTATCCACAGAACTTATACATTAATACGTTCTGCGGAAATGATTAGTACTCCAGTCACTTCGGTTCAGCATGTGTCCTGTTGCCCAGTAGGCGCAGAGTCCACCAAGGGCCCTGATAACATCTTCCATACGTGATGGCATCGAGGCTTATGAGGCGCGAAAAGCGTCGTGTGGTATAGCTATCAATGATGCGTTCACCTAGTTTCTAAGTTCATCTGCGGTATGAAACTTCCTGGCAGATTAAAACTGTTTGCCGGACTGAGACTCGAAATCGGGACCTTTGCTTTTCGCGGGCAAGTGCTCTACCAACTGAGCTACCCAAGCACGACTCACGCCCCGTCCCCACAGCTTTACTTCCGCCAGTATCTCGTCTATTACCTTCCAAACTTTACAGAAGTTCTCCTGCGAGCCTTGCAGAACAAGCACTCCTGAAAGAAAGGATATTGCGGAGACATGACCTAGCCACAGCCTGTGGGATGTTTTCAGAAACTTGCCCGCGAAAGGCAAAGGTCCAGAGTTCAAGTCTCGGTCTGGCACACAGTTTTAATCTGCCAGGAAGTTTCATATCAGCGCACACTCTGCTGCAGAGTGAAAATCTCATTCTGGAAACATCCCCCAGGCTGTGGCTAAGCCATGTCTCCGCAATATCCTTTCTTTCAGGAGTGCTAGTTCTGCAAGGTCCGCAGGACAGCTTCTGTAAAGTTTGGAAGGTAGGAGACGAGATACTGGTGGAAGTAAAGCTGTGAGGACGGGGCGAGAGTCGTGCTTGGGTAGCTCAGTTGGTAGAACACTTACCCGCTAAAGGCAAAGGTCCCGAATTCGAGTCTCGGTCGGGCACACAGTTTTACTCTGCCAGGAAGTTTCATATCAGTGCACGCTCCGCTGCAGAGTGAAAATTCTCATTCATCTGTGGTGATTGGCATTGCGTCACAGGCCTGAACCCGTCGTTTCACCATATCTCACACAATTTAGATTGGCAATAAATCTGGTGATCTGGCGGCACAGGTGCTATGGGTAACATCCTGTGACACTAAGAAGGCACGTGGCCGTGCAGTAACATGTGACTATACATTGTCTTGCGAAAATATTGCGTCTGAGGTGCTGTGCAGAAAGGGTGCTGGGCAGAAAGGGAACCTTGATTCGTCCGAAAACACTATCTGATGCCATACCTGTCCACAGTGACGTCGTTCCACATACCACTGCCGTCTAGCATGTTTCTGCACATTCTTCAAAGGTAGGCGGAGAAGTGGACGACGTGCACGTAACCTTTGCCGTTATAAGCAGCGACGGACGTTCACCCCTGATAGTGTGCGATGTGTTACACTGTTATACTGTTGCGCCATAGCCGAGGACGCAGACCTGCAATGCCATTCGGATGAGGGTTCGATCTTCTAGGGGGTGGTATGGGTGATGCAACGTGATCCATCTCGTCGTGTGCTATGGTCTTCCATGAACTATTCTACACACACCCATAGCATTGGTGAAACACTTAGTCCTACAAGAGCAGCTGTTTCCCGGCTTTGTACACGGCATTCTCTAATGCGAATAGTGCGCCATACATACACCTGCGACGCATCCACAAAGTCTATTCAGGTCACACTGATCCATTTCCTTCGGTTTATAGTGACAACGATAGTCGGAGGCACATTTTACCGGTAGACAGTATCGCGCCGGGATATCGATACTGACCTTGAACCCGCTGGCCGACAAGACTCAAATGCTAATCATTTCTGCAGAACGTATTAACGTACATGTCCTGTGTATAGAACTTCCTGTCCCTAGTGGTTCAAGGTGTTTCGTTTTTTTTTCTGAAGACGAGCTTACGCTACCATGAAGGCATTGACCGTCTTGTCTTACAGTGGGATCAATGTATTAACAGGTATAGTGAATACTTTTTTTCTATCAGTTCTTACAGAAATCACAAAGTTTGTCACTGAAATTTCGTGTGACTAACTTATGTGAGGTGAGATAAGATGATGAAATAATTTCCATTGTTTTTTACTGTATTAACTTTTTGTGATTCTTGTCTAGTATTTACAAATTCCAATCCGTTTGTCTCATGTAGCTAAACTTTGCAGTCGGAGCAGTATATTTCGCATATGGCACGACTTTGGTAAATGTCTTTCTTGTGTTAAGGCTGTGCGTTAAAAGACGTAGCAGTGATGGTTACAATTTATATGCAGCATGTACACTACTGCTTTAAAATAGACTGCTGAGTTTATATGAGACCTCAATATGGAAATGAAGCGATACAAATTACTTTTTAGTTTTTGATTTGTGGCGACTTATTTTGGACTCCGTTATTATATTGGCGATAGTCCTAACTCCCCTGCTGCATCACGCTTCTCACCATCCATAACAAACTATTTTGTAGTCATACTCCTCTCTATCTCGTGAACCCATTTAAGTTGCGATCTTCCTCTACGTCCTCTGTTTGTTCTTCTATATTGGAATATTTCTTTGAGTATTCTTTCTTGTTCCAAAAAAACTGACTTCATGAAATTACACATTTCGTCAACTTTTAAGGAGTCTATTCATTGCAGATCGCAAGAATGCCTTTTTATATAGAGCAGGATGAGAATAAGTGTCATGAATAACGTCGAAAGACGAAGGTTTTTTAATAAATTCTGAAAAGATATCGATGTCGCTTCATGGCAACAGAACGATCTAAGAAATAAATGCTTATTATGTCGCTGGTACTTAGTTATAAAACTAATAAACGTAATAACCTGTTACATTTACTGAAAGTATTTGTGGATTGGTTGACATCGTTTTGTGGCCTGCATAATAAGTCGAGGATGTGACGAAGTTTGCAGTACACTGTAAAATCATTAATTTGACTTTGGTATTCGAATAATATTCTTTTCAAATGATTGATGAAAATATCTCCAGAGTGCCTTCTAATTGTGATATCATACCTACTTCATCTTTCTGAAGTTGGGTCTTGCTTTGAAAGAAGAAGTAGCTGTAATTTAGTACTATTTTCTGCAACATGATGATTTTTGTAGTTATCCTGGGGTAAGGGTGAGGGGAATGTCATGTTGTTGAGAAATATTGTTTTGATTTACGTTAAAATTCTTTTATAGGAGTGTTAGTGAACATATTTTCCACTCTTGCATAAGTGGACATACTGATGTGACCAATACTTTCCGTAAGTTCGTAACGGCTTTTTTACAGAATAATTGGAAAGAGGGTAGATAAATTTATTACTTATCAAAATGAGATTGCAAGCATGAAGAAGTGTAGTATCATAAACATCTTTGAATTCTGCTGCAGAATCATTTACAGTACGACACTTGCATTCTCTAAGAATGAACAGGCTCTTTTTAAGAAAGGCTTGCAATTTTTCACTCACCCAGAACTGCTGAATAAAAAAATTAGAAAACACTTAGCTCACTCTCTGAGTTGACGAACGTTTCGCTCTCACTTAAGTATATATCCGAAAGAGTGAGTCCTCAAGGATTGTGAAACGAGCCCTGTCTTCCAGGATTGTGTGCCACAAAGACCACAGATTCGCCATGAGATGGGGAAACTTACAACGTCTATTGTTCTGAATGAGGCCTAAGTGCTGTAGTGCGCTAGTGAGACAGGCGAGAACCTAGGTCATAGGGAAATCCCGTAGAAGCCGTTTGTGGCCAGGGAGAGGTAGCAGTGTTAAGTATGGCAGACCTAAGATCAGCCAAAAAGGGAAACAATTATGAAAACTATTTCATTCTGTAGTAATTCAGGGAATGAAGCCACAGTAATTTTAATCTACCATCCTTCATAAGTTGACCCCAATAAAAACTAAATATTGATCATACCTATAATAGCTTAGGATTTACTGTTAACGTGAAATTAACAAGTTTTGTAACAAAACCAGAATACTAAAATCTCAACGCTTTGGTCGATCTTATCGATCGGCATTTCATATAGAGGGGCACCATTAAAATGACAAATTTTGTAAATACCCACTCTGTAACTTCATTTGTTTAAAAGATATAGTGAATTTAAATTATCAGTATTTTCGGTTAAGTATCATATCCTCCACACAAAACACACTGAACGATGACAGCATGGCATCTCATTGAATTATTAGGCAATAGAATATTTGTTGTAAAGTTTAGGGCATAACCGTTGCTTTTGTTCTTTATTTATTTACCAGAAAGCACGCGTGTGCAAGGCTGCTGGCCGTGACATTCAAACCTAAGAATGAAGTTATGTTGGTTTACTGTCAAATAATTTATCGTTTATTATGTAATTGATATTAATGGTCAAGCTTTGTTTATTTAAATATGTTAAAATGTAAAATAATGTAGAGTGTGTTGTGGCCAATCAGATGGACGGCTTCAGGAAAGGGAACTGCCCTAGTCAGTTGAGCGAAGATGTTCGGTACGCGGGGGACGTGGCCGGAGACAGGCAGAGATGTAAGTAGGCTGTTCAGGTTTTTATGTTGGTAACGCCATGTGGCTGGTTTGCATTTTTGGAATTTGCTATTGTAGTGTTGGACAGTTTACTGTTAACGGCGCGTAGCGTTGCGCAGTTGGAGGTGAGCCGCTAGCGGTGGTGGATGTGGGGAGAGAGATGGCGGATTTTTGAGAGCGAATGATCTGGACGTGTGTCCATCTGAGACAGTAAATTTGAAGACTGGATGTCATGAACTGATATTATATATATATATAAAATGACTTTTGAACACTATTAAGGTAAATACTTTGTTTGCTCTTTATCAAAATCTTTCATTTGCTAACTATGCCTATCAGTAGTTAGTCCCTTCAGTAGTTAGAATCCTTTATTTAGCTGGCAGTAGTGGCGCTCGCTGTATTGCAGTACTTCGAGTAACGAAGATTTTTGTGAGGAAAGTGATTCATGAAAGTTATAGATTATTGTTAGTCAGGGCCATTCTTTTGTAGGGATTTTTGAAAGTCAGATTGCGTTGCGCTAAAATATTGTGTGTCAGTTTAGTGATGATCAGAATAAGTAAAGAGCGAAATGTCTGCGTACGTTCAGTTCTGCTCAGCTGTTTGAAAATCAAATAACGTAAGGCGTTTACCAGCACAGTAATTCAATAATTTTTCAAAGGGGACATTTCAGAGAGACTGTTCTTGTCTAGACCACAAAGGGTACAGTTCTGGTGGAGACGCGAAAGTGGACGGTCGGTCTTTAGGTAGCTAAGAAGTCAAACGTCTTTGAAAATTTCGCGTTGCGTGGTACCTTTATACTCATGAAGTAGTGAGTGCTATCGACCGAGGATGTCAAATTGATTCCATATTTTTAGATTTCTAGAAGGGTTTCGACACCGTTCCTCACAAGCGTCTTCTACCCAAACGCGTGCCTATAGAGTTTCGCCTCACTTGTGCGACTAGATTCGTGATTTCCTGTCAGAAAGGTCACAATTCGTAGTAATAGACGGAAAGTCATCGAGTAAAACAGAAATAATATCCGGCGTTTCCCAAAGAAGTGTTATAAGCCCTCTGTTGTTCGTGATCCTTATTAACGACATAGGAGACAATTCTAGTAGCCGCCTTGAGTTATTTCCAGATGATGCTGTCACTTACCGTCTTGCAAAGTCCTCAGATGACCAAACCGATTTGCAAAATGGTTTACATAAGATATCTGTATGGTGCAAAAAGTAGCAATTGACCCTGAATAAAGAAAAATGTGAAGTTGTTCACATGAGTACTGCAAGAAATCCGCTAAATTTCGATTACGCAATAATTTAAAAAAAAAATATCTTAAGGCTGTAAAATCCACTGCCGGCCGCCGTGGTCTCGCGGTTCTAGGCGCTCAGTCCGGAACCGCGGGACCGCTACGGTCGCAGGTTCGAATCCTGCCTCGGGCATGGATGTGTGTGATGTGCTTAGGTTAGTTAGGTTTAAGTAGTTCTAAGTTCTAGGGGACTGATGACCACAGATGTTAAGTCCCATAGTGCTCAGAGCCATTTGAACCATTTTTTGTAAAATCAACTAAATATTTAGGGATTACGATTACAAATACCCTAAATTGGAACGAGCACAAAGAGAGTGTTGTGGGTACAGCCAACCAAACACAGAGATCATTGGCAGAACACATACAAGGTGCAGTAGGTCTGCTAATGAGACTGCTTACACCACGCTTGTCCGCCCTATTCTGGAGTACTGCTGTGCGGTGTGAGATTCGCATCAGATGGGACTGACGGATAACATCGAAAAAGTACAAAGAAGGGCAGCTCATTTCGTATTATCGCGAAGTAGGAGAGATAGTTCCACAGGCATGATACGTGAATTCGACTGGCAATCGTTAAAACAAATGCGTTTTTCCGTTGAGACTGGATCTTCTCATGAAATTTCAATCACCAGTTTTCTCCTCCGATTGTGAAAACGTTCTGTTGGCACCCACCTACATAGGGAGACGTGATCATCACGTTAAAACAAGAGAAATCAGGACTCGCACCGGAAAATTTAAGTGCTCGTTTTTCCTTCGTGCCGTTCGAGAGTGGAACGGTAGAGAGACAACTTGAAGGTGGTTTGCTGAACCCAGGCACTTAATTTTAAATAGCAGAGTAATCGTGTGGATGTAGATGTAGATGTTAGATGTAGATGTAGATCGCAGGATTTAGACTGAGCGGTGAGCAGCCCCGCGCCTGGTGTGAACCCAAACTTTTCGCATAAACAACGAGGTGAAGTATTTGACCTATATTTCGCGATGAGATCGTGCATGATCGAACTGAGTCAAATGTATATCCGCTCGAATGAAACAGTAAGTCTAAATACGACCAATTTCGCTATTAGTTTGCTTTCTGAATAAACATTACTCTAACCAAATCGCAGCTGTGTGGCCTACCTCGTTTATGGATCGCTAATTTAGCTCCTGATATTATTATTACTGTTGATATATGTTGTATAAACATTGAATGTTTCATACAATTTCGCAAACTTGCCACCAGCCATACAATTTAACCAAAGGGTCACAAGTGTACAATGTAGGGCGTGTAGTTCAACCCCTAGCCGGGTTTGAGCCAAGACATTTCGACGAAGAGGAAAGTATGTAAGCCCGAACATCTTTCGGATGTTAGCTCGCAACTCTAAAATAAGAACAGATACCGTGAAATACATAAAGTCACTATCCGCAGAAGTCAACAAAATTGTAAGTGACACTGCAAATCGATCTGCAACTGACGTGTATAAGCTGTATGTCGCGACATTACCGCATACTAAACGAGCATAACGCCTTGATTAACACAAAAGATACAGCGGACACACTCGTTATGACATATGTAAAGGATTGTATCCATGAAATCGAGCAATTCTTTAGAGATATTAGTGTTTCAGAGACAAATAAAAAAGCAACAAGAAAGCTTCCAATTGGAGCCAGGATAGTTAAAGACAGTAACTGCTTTCTATTCAGTGATGAAACCGTAAAATTTGCTTAAAAATAATTACTTCAAGAAGACCGTCTCCAAGTCTGCAGATTTAAACAGACTAGAAATATGCACCCACATGAATAATTGTCGTGGCAGGTAAACCAACATCCGACTGGGGAAAAGACACAATAATCCACCAAGAGGAAGCGTGCTTGAGGATAGTCTTCCGCCTTCCCTCTTCCCTTCATTTTCATATTTGTCGTTTATAACTCAACACTACGCTGTGCATCCTTTCATCAGTTACCCAAATCACGAACATGCTTGGCTGAAATTAGAAGAGGGATCTTACGTCAGTGTTTGGATATATTACACTAATACTTCTCAAAATATGTGAAGATTTTGTACCTGAAGTAATGAATAGGTAATCCGCAGTCAAAATACCATGATGTCGTAGATGAGAATAGTCCGGTCACCGATTCAGACATGGAAGTGTGACTGGCTGACATATAACTGACACGACGATGCAGATGTTGCACATCTCTTAAGCACAGCTGGTCGAAGAATTCCAAACCGTTTTCTAACACCATAGCTCACTATTTTTATTCAAAAACGAAACATTAGCTGAAAAAACCACCTTGGACGTGTTCTAAACTAAAACTTTTTGTAAAAATTGACGAAATCCGAAAGTAAGGATAAATGTTTGGATGTAAAATTATAGTAGTTTAATGAAGTGATGTACATGTCTCGTCACTGAAAGATAGCTCCATACAATTACATTGTTATCGATTTTCGCCACAAGTAGTCTACAACGAGTGTAAGAAGGAAACTCTTAGTTTCAGTTAAAAAATGGTTCAAATGGCTCTGAGCACTGTGGGACTCAACTGCTGTGGTCATAAGTCCCCTAGAACTTAGAACTACTTAAACCTAACTAACCTAAACACAGCACACAACACCCAGCCATCACGAGGCGGAGAAAATCCCTGACCCCGCCGGGAATCGAACCCGGGAACCCGGGCGTGGGAAGCGAGAACGCTACCGCACGACCACGAGATGCGGGCTAAAGAAGAACAACAGTGGAAGTTAAAATTATTCATCCTGTACGTGCCAATGGCTTTAGGTTTTCGGAACGATCTGGGTCATTCAGGGAAGTCGACCATAACGAATGATGGCTAACATTGTACAAGTTTGTGCAGAACGATTATCGGAAAAGGGACAGACCGGTGGGACCTATTCTGAGTTGCTGGCAGGAGTTAACGGTGCACTGGAAGTAATGGGCTGGAAGAAGGCGATACCAAGTGTGCTGAGCACGTTTAAACCGAGCTGGTAACTTGGGGACGGTGTGGTCTCTGCCTCAGTTTTATGGTCAGAGTTTGGTGTTTTATCTCCAGTAGTAAGGTACGTGAAGTTTCGCTTTCTGTCACTGGAAATGGAGGTAGCATTTCAGAGGCCGTAGTAACACAGCGTGACTTGGATACGACTGACCACCCAACACATATCCACATCGAGTACAGTCTTCGAGCAGTTTTCCCTTTGCTTATAGCCGGAAGACTGTAGAGTTTTCTGATGTAAGAAAATTATTCTGAAAGATTGTACTTCACGAACGATGACACGTTTCTTTTAAAAAAAATGCAACTGCATACTTCATTCTGTCATCTGACTATTTGAACGAGGGCGTTAAACCTCCTGCTTCCGGGAAACGGGGAGGGGGCCGGTCTCGGATCGCATCCACCTCACCGGCTAGTCTCGATATCGTTTCTAGGCGATTTTCTACATCCACCGGGGCTGGTTGCCAAGTCCTGCATCAGTTACATTATGCGCAAACGCTTAGAAATCGTTTTCACATTTAAAGATTGATTTACTCAGCAAGCAAAGAGATGTAATACACAGGTTTCGTCCCGCTGGGGAGTGTTGGTATTAGGAAGGTTATCCAGCCACGAACTGTTACGAACATTGTCTCAACCCATATCAAAACGCGGACCTCACAGGAGAAACGGAAAGAGGCAAAAAGGAGAAGAAGATACTTTTTGCCACTCTACTGGAACGACACTTTGAAAAACATTGACACGTGTGGAACTTTATCAAACAGTAACAAAATGACATCGCTGCAAACAACTAACCAGCCATCGGAAGAAGTACGGCAAACGTCTGCCCTACTGCATCAACTGTAAACTACTGCAGCAGTTGCTCAAAATATTGACCCGAATAGTGGCACATATTATAGAACAGGGACCAATCACGAAATTTTTGAAAAGCCTCTACCACACGTTGAGAAACCAAAATGGGAGTTCATAGAGTTGATCTGGCAGTGATAGGTACAACCACTGACCTCGATCATCACCAATGTACTTGTTCTATAAGCATAAAAATTGAGTAAAAGGAGAAACAGGTTGTAACAGAAGATATATGAAAGCGGTAGTTAGTTTCTGAATCTTTGGTGAAAACTGCATGATCATAAGAGCTTTTGATCAAGAGATATTCAACTTTAAATACGTATTGAATTCAGAATTCGTGGCAGCGCGCGAAGGCCGAAGGTAATCATTGTCGTGACTTAGGGTGACCGAACACGCAAGGATGCCAGGTCATCATTGTGGCCAGCCTTTGTGGCCGAGCGGTTCTAGGCGCTTCAGTCTGAAACCGCGCGACCGCTACGGTCGCAGGTTCGAATCCTGCCTCGGGCATGGATGTGTGTGATATCCTTAGGTTAATTAGGTTTAAGTAGTTCTAAGTTCTAGGGGACTGATGACCACAGATGATAAGTCCAGTTGTGCTCAGAGCCATATTTTCCTTTTGATGTTAATTAAGTCTACACACTTACAGTCGTGTAGGTAGTGTTTTTAACTCGCGCTTCAAAGTATTTTTTGCTGGCGCGAGTGTCACAGACTTAAACGGAGATAGGCTAGCTGGACAAAGTTTACCGTGCGTCATATAGAGTATCATCACTGAAGCAAATCTTGATAACTTGGTCATTGTCGATTATCTATACTCATGCTCATAAATTAAGGATAATGCTGATACATGGTGAAACAACGCTCTGGCGGGTGATTTGCGGGTTTGAATCACCTCGGGGTATGACCATGCGGTGCATTTGACGTGCGGTCGTCTCACGGTGGCGCTGGCAGCAGTCTACATACGCAGAGGCGTGTTGGTGCATGTCAGAGCACGGTTCAGCGAGTAAGTGTGCAGACGTTTTCAGACGTGCAAATGGTGTCTGTGTGTTGAAAATGGCTCAAAGAACACATATTGATGGCGTTATGAGGGGTAGAATAATAGGGCGACTGGATGTTGGTCATACACAGCAAGTTGTAGCACAGGCCCTCTGTCTGCCACAAAGTGTGGTCTCAAGCAGACAGGAAACGTGTCCAGGCGCTACAGTACAGGACGTCTACAATGTACAACACCACCATCAGTGCCCGCAGAGGGCCAAGGACTACTGCAGGTAGCCTTGTTTGGGACTTTAGCACAGCCACAGGAACAGTTGTCTCCAGACACACAGTCTACAGACCACTGAGCAGACATGGTTTATTCGCCCAGAGACCTGGAAGGTGCATTCCACTGACCGCTGCTCACAGGAGACCCCGTAAAGCCTGGTGTCAAGAACACACAACATAGTCATTGGAACAGTAGTCCCAAATTATGTTCACGGACGAGTCCACGTATAGTGTGAACAGTGATTCTCTCCAGGTTTTCATCTGGCGTGAACCAGGAACCAGATACCAACCCCTTAAAGTCCTTGATAGGGACCTGTATGGAGGTCGTGGTTTTGATGGTGTGGGGTGGGATAGTGATTGGTGCACGTACACCCCTGCATGTCTTTGACAGAGGAACTGTTACAGGTCAGGTGTATCCTGACGTCATTTTGCACCAGTATGTCCGCCTTTTCGGGGGTGCAGTGGGTCCCACCTTCCTCCTGATGGATGATAACGCACGCCCCATCGAGCTGCCATCGTGGAGGAGTACCTTGAAACAGAAGATATCAGGCGAATGGAGTGGCCTGCCTGTTCTCCAGACCTAAACCCCATCGAGCACGTCTGGGATGCTCTCGGTCAACTTATCGCTGCATGTCTTCGAAACCCTACGACACTTCAGGAACTCCGACAGGCACTGCTGCAAGAATGGGAGGCTATACCCCAGCAGCTGTTGGACCACCTGATGCAGGGTATGCCAACCCGTTGTGCGGCCTGTGTATGTGTGCATGGTGATAACATCCCTTATGGATGTCGGGGTACATGAGCAGGAAACAGTGGCGTTTTGTAGTACTATATCAGTGTTGTGACAGAATGTCACAGATGTCAACCTGGTCGATACCGGGGGGGTTCAGCATAATTTATGTCTTGGTGAAATCGTGTTACTTATTGCCGGCAGATACAAAACTATCCTGTCAGTTCATGTCTAAGTTGCGAGTGGCAGAGCAGCAAAGTGACTGTAACATGTATGTGCAGGTAACTAATTCGGTAGGGTGAAGTTGTCATTTCATTTGTATGGATAACGTATTTAAGTGATTAACATTGCAAGTTCACAGATCAACATCGGCACGAGATAATCCATTGCAAATGTTAAATGCTGGTACGTTAACAACCGTTGTAAGCGCCAGAACGTTGAATGCAAAATGCAAACGAGCGTGCATTATGTTGTACAGGTGCCGAATGTCACTTTGTTGGATGGAGTTCGATGCCTGTTGCACTTGGACGGTTCATGTTGGTCGTGGACGGCACTGTAGCTGGATCGAAGACTGACCTGGCGATTGAACACGCCAGGCAACTTGTCGATACTCTGTAGAACATGTTGGGTTACAGCAGTATGTGGGCTAGAGTTATCCGTTGGAAAACATATTCTGGAATGCAATTCATGAATATAGTATAACAGGTCAAATACCCAGACTGACATACAAATTTGTCATCATGAAAACCATAAGAATGCTCCTGGTGTCATACGAAATCATACCCCAGACGACGACAGTGCTCCTGTTGTCATACGAACTCGTACCCAGAATATAACTGCAGGTGTAGCTTCAGTATGTCTAGGACGCAAACAGGTTAGCTGCAGACCCTCATCTGGCCTCGTTCTAACCACACACTGCCATCACTGGCACCGAGGAAGACAAAGCTTTCATGAGAAAACACGACAGCGCTCCACCCTGGTCTCCAATGAGTTGTCGCTCGACACCACTGAAATCGCAAATGGAGGTGGTTTGGGGTCAGTGGAATGCACGCAACTGGGCGTCTAGCTCGGATGTGTCCTTGAAGTAAGAACAGTTCTTTGTGTCACTGCGCCGCCACCTTCTGCTCAAATTGCTGCTGCAAATGCAATACTACTGGACGACAGAGCCTCACGCCGAACACGAAGTTCGTCACTCCCAGTAGTGCCACATGGCCGTCCAGAGCCTGGTCTACCTCAGACCGAACATTCTCGTGATCACAGCTGCGAGTGACCATGTACAGTGGTTACACTCCTGACAAATCTTTGTGCAATATCGTAGAAGGAACTGTCAACTTCTGGTACCCCTGTTACACAACCTCGCTCAAACTCAGTGGGTTGCTGATAATGGCGTCTTTGTTGCTTGAAAGGCATTCTTAACTACGCCAACTTACCACCCCTAATCTCAGATGTAACTAATACCCACGACCGTTGCAGCGTGTATTTAACGCAAACCTGATTGCACCCTCATAGTGGCACTGCTGGTGCAACTCGTTTGCGGCTTGCACTTAATCTGAAAAGACATAATCTTTCAGATGTATAAACGCTCCTACCAAGACTACCAAATTTCGTATATGGCGCACATCTCCTTCTTGGTGTTACGCCCTTTTTTCCAGGCGGTATATGAAAAATACTCCATACCCCCTATTCCAGGCTCTCCTTACAAACTACCGCTTGGCCGCCCTTCCACTGATGTGCAGCTCTTAAGGACGAAAGTGACTTCCGTGTGATTTTTCAGTGCCAAGTTACATAGCTCGATGAAACGTTGACCATAAATAGAAAAAACTGCTACAGCACAGTACAAAGAAAAGAGGAAGAAATACGCCATCGGACTAACAGATGTGACATTTTTACTCAAAGACAACAATTACACTTAAGGAACCGAAAAATTATCATGGTTCCATGGACATTACAAATGACAAGACATAGTTTTTATTACGGTGTGTGATCATGAGCGATGGCAGTTCATCCTCTGCAACAAGCGCACATGCTGGCCACAAGATTGGTGAAGAATTCTTGTGGTACGGTTTTCCATTCCTCCTCCAGTTGATAATTAATAACCGCATCTGTTGTTGCTTTGGACCACTAAATATTGTTCACATAAAAGATACTGCTAGGTGCGGGTAGAACTCGCGCGTTGACGATACCATAAAATTAATTATGTATGCAGATAGTTCATCTGCTCCGGGAATCGACAGTCTTGACCATATTTGCCTGCTGTCACAATTGATGATGGCAAGATATGAGGCAAAATAATGTCAAGATTTTGGACAATGTCTTAATTTCTACAATATAAATGTGACATAAACTCACGCAGGAGGCAGGCGACCATTACAAACATCAGGAAAGGAATTACTTTATTGTTCATACGACACGTTCCGGTATTTATCCATTGTCTGATATCCAGGAGCTATTACTGCACGTAGACATGGCGTTTTACATGCAACTTGGAAGTCTGTATCTACGTGCAGTTACCGCTCCTGGGTATTTGACAACTGATAAAGTCAGAAACACGTCATATGAACAATAAAGTCATTCCTTGCCTGATGTTCGACTTTTACCATTGCGACCCAGTCAACCTGAATGTAGAACCACTGACTGTTTTAATTTCAAGTCTGACGTCGGATAACAAATGACAATTCTTTGTGCGCTGTATTATTACGAATGAACAATTTTAGAATTTTTCCCTTTACGTTTCTATTGTGAAATCTTGTTTCTTGCCTAATTTCAAGAGTCTGGGTCAACCCTATAGGTTTTGATAAGTGCGTTTGAGTGTACCAAAATATGTGACATATTAGCAGTACCTTTTCATTGGGTCGACTTATTATGCCGCCAAGGGACCACAGATCTTACTAAGTGATATAAATTCCACCTTGATATGTCTACCAGTTGCTGAGAAAAAGAGTTTTTAACTAAAGGACTGACAAACAGACAGACAGCAGACAACAAATGACAAAAAAAAAGATTCGTGTGATTTAATTACAAATTTATAATTCTCTTTTTTATTTTGGTTGTACTATGAAACCTTCCTTTCTAGCCAAATTTCATGATTCGCCCTTTGGGGCTCAGCATTATCTTGCTGGGTACGGGTTTGGAGACCGCGGGTTTCCTTAGTGAGCCGCCAATCCACCTCACTGGAAGCCCTGGACGTGCTTCGGCGACCGCAGTGCAGCATGGCGGTGGAACGTTGTCTGTCACAGGGATCAGGAATCTCGGCTTGACCGTCCCGATCGCGAGGAAGGTAAAAATACCTCTATAGAAAACCTTCATTCCCAACGTGAGCCGCGAGCTAATGAGATGCATTGCTGTTGAGATGAAACAGTGCGCAATCTCTGGGAAACCTGCCGCACCTCATCTATATAAGGCTTACTCAGGCACGCGGAGCGCTGTGTGAGTGGGGTCTCATTTCCCTAGATGCTCATGGGAGCGAGATGGAACCAGAAAAATCTTTTACATCTCCTCTGTGCGTAATGAGTGTACCGCCTGGGAGTATTCACACCCAGCCATACAGAACAATGAGGGAAGCTAGTCCTTCGCATAATAAATTCGACTTCATTAACAAGATCCAAGGAGTCATCAACCATCATGTGTTCTGGTGATCAAGAGGAAATAGGGGATGGATTGAAACAGTGTCCCCCTCGTATACCCATAAAGGTTTGGATGGACCTGCAGGCACCTTAAAGTCTAGTAAATGCTTGAATAACGGTTCTTTGCTCGTCGAACCTAACTGGTCAAAACAAGTTGAACTTCTTAAGATGTCGCACAAATTGGGTGAATGTGATATCGTTTTAAGCTGCACACCTCTCTCAACTCAAACAGTGGTATGGTCACGTGACGTAATATCGTGGACGTAGATGTGTAAGTAGGCTGTTTATGTTTTCTTTATGTAAGTAGGCTGTTTAGGTTCTTATATTGGTAAAGCCGCCGCCACGTAGCGCTCTCTGTATGAAAATGAAATCACTGGCTGTGCTGTGTGCAGTCTGTGGCTAGTTTGCATTGTTGTCTGCATTGTAGAGGGGCAGCTGGATGTTAACAGCGCGTAGCGTTGAGCAGTTGGAGGTGAGCGGCCAGCAGTAGTGGATGTGGGGAGAGAGATGGCGGAGTTTTGAAATTTGTCATGAACTGCTATATTTATATATGATGATATCAAGGTAAATACATTGTTTGTTCTCTATTTATATCTTTCATTTGCTAACTATCCCTATCAGTAGTTAGTGCCATCCATAGTTTGAATCTTTTATTTAGCTGGCGGTAGTGGCGCTCGCTGTATTGCAGTAGCTTGAGCAGCGAAGATTTTTGTGAGGTAAGTGATTTGTGAGAGGTATAGTTTAATGTTAGTCAGGGCCATTCTTTTGTAGGGAATTTTGAAAGTCAGATTGCGTTGCGCTAACAAAATATTGTGTGTCAGTTTAAGCACAGTCATGTAAAATTGTTCAAAGGGGACGTTTCATATGGCAGACACCATTTGTAAAAATTTTTTGTGGGGAGCATGGGGGCTATGTAACTAGGCTGTTTATGTTTTCTTTATGTAAGTAGGCTGTTTAGGTTCTTATATTGGTAATGCCGCCGCCACGTAGCGCTCTCTGTATGAAAATGAAATCACTGGCTGTGCTGTGTGCAGTCTGTGGCTAGATTGTATTGTTGTCAGCCATTGTAGAGGGGCAGCTGGATGTTAACAGCGCGTAGCGTTGCGCAGTTGGAGGTGAGCGGCCAGCAGTAGTGGATGTGGGGAGAGAGATGGCGGAGTTTTGAAATGTGTCATGAACTGCTATATTTATATATGATGATATCAAGGTAAATACATTGTTTGTTCTCTATTAATATCTTTCATTTGCCAACTATCCCTATCAGTAGTTAGTGCCTTCCATAGTTTGAATCTTTTATTTAGCTGGCAGTAGTGGCGCTCGCTGTATTTCAGTAGCTTGAGCAGCGAAGATTTTTGTGAGGTAAGTGATTTGTGAGAGGTATAGTTTAATGTTAGTCAGGGCCATTCTTTTGTAGGGAATTTTGAAAGTCAGATTGCGTTGCGCTAACAAAATATTTTGTGTCAGTTTAAGCACAGTCATGTAAAATTGTTCAAAGGGGACGTTTCAGATGTAAAGGAGGTGAAGCAATAATGGGTATCACAAGTGATAGTGGATGTGGAGCAACGGATGTGAAGGAATAGAGAAACTGAAAAGACGGCCACCTTCCGATGCTGACTGAACATATTATGACAGGATTCCTTCGACTTACAATTTCGCCTTACAAACCTAATGGCATACACTGGAAAAACTGCCAGCGTTTTGCCACACAACCAGGAGTTGTGGAAGTGATGCAACCTGTGGGAAGTGTGGAAAGGCAGCTCATGAAACTGACATTGCCTGACTGTCTCCGTCTATCTGCATCAACTGCTCTAGTAGCGACCCAGTCTGTAGCCGAGACTTCACTGCTTTTAAAGAGGAACACAAACTGCAGGAAATAAAACTGACCAAACGGACCACTTATACCGAAGCCAAAATGAATATAAGACACCAAAACTCCCTGTCTTTCTCGCTTTCTATGCTTCTATGGCGCAGAGATCTGTTCCCAACGTGGACGCTTCGACTCAGACACTGTCCATTGTACAACTATCCATCTATCCACCACAAGCCCCTGTACTTGCGCATGTACATGCCAAAGCAAAGCGAGTGAAAACAAAGCAATCCAGGCAGCTGCAACAGATGAGACCAGTATCAGTACCGCAGTGAGCATGAAGAAGGCCCAAGAAAAGCAGAATGACTTTCAATGCTCTTTTCCCTCATCATCCACGAAGAGCAGGTGAAGGGAAAGGATCACGATATTTGGTTCAAAAGCAGTCCTGGGTGCCGTCTGACGCCGTTCTGGCACTTCTGACTGATGAGGAGGACATCATGGAGTTATATAGTGAATGCCTCAGACCCTCCACACCCCTTCGCTCTACAAGTGCTTCATCTTTCTGGTACAAAATAGAGGTCAATTAAAACTTATTTACGTGACTAGCGTATCAAGAACAATAGTCTTCATTTTAATGACGTAGTGAGATTTCTGGGCCTCGTTACCGTACCGGAGGGATATGAAAGCAAGACCCCAGAAGGTACCGAATATCACGAAGTGTCTTAACCACAGGTCTAAGGGAGCAGACAGATCCCGTCTACTCCAGTTTTATGGGATCTTTTGCGTTCACGGCTAGCTTATGGCTGGACATTACATTGCTCTGCGAGACTTCCTTATTTGACGATCATTGACGCTGTCCACCATAAGGGGATTAGGTTGGCCAAGAGTGCTTGTAGAACCAACACCATACCCAGTCTCTGCGCCACTTACAACCCGATGCCAACTCCTCATGGTGCGTCTGACATGTAAATTCCTCTCATCTCTGACTTCACCTGCTCGTCCACCTCTGGAAAACCTATTTTCCAGTCTTCCACGAGCAACAATGCAGTTTTACATCCTCATGCATCCGGCCTGCCGGCATGGTTACTGCAGAGGTTCAGAGCGCTTTCAGATGTAGTGCAGTACAGGAGAGATTCCACTGCTGCATATGTTTTTAATACTTTATTTTCAGCCATTTTAAATGATAACGACAATGTTATAGCTCTCTTTTCGGATGGGTCAAAACAGGGGAGCTCCGTTGGTTGCTCTATTGGTTTCACTGATTGTGTACTCAAGATCCGACTGCCTTGAGACTTCATTGTATTCGAAGTGGAACTGTATGTGATCTTGCTGGCACTGGAGCAGTTGAGGCTTTCTTTGAGTGCTACATTGCTTGTCTGTTCCAGTTCTCGGTGTGCCCTTCATCCTCTACACGGCTTGTACCCAGCAGATTATAATAGTCCAGAATGTCCAGGGTGCCCTTCTCCACCTACAAACCTGGGAAAGGGATGTCTTACTGCTGGGTACCAGGGCACATGGGAATTGCGGGGAGCGAAAGAGCAGGTGCAGCAGCCACGGATGCGTGTCGCGATGCCGTGTTAATTTCGTGGTCCAACGCTCTGAATGTGGTATCCTCTCTGGTGAGATACAGAGTCTTGCTTCGTTGGGAGGATGCGTGACAAACAATAAGCTCCGTCCAGTAAAGCTCACCACGCGGCAGTGGCGTACCTCCTTCCAGTCAATCCGACGAGACGAGGTCCTACGTACTCGTCTTCGAATAGGGCAGAGCCCAATGACGGATGGCTTCTTGCTCCGGCAAGAGGACCCTCCTCCAGCCCCCCACCCCAACCCCTCTCCAACCCCAACTTGTAGTGCTTCTGGAGTACTGAATACTGCAAGCCAATTTATTCTATATTGTGTTTTATTGTCCAACCAGAGGGTAGCGGCGGATTTTCCGACGGATCTGCTCTCTATTTTAGGTGACATTCAAACGAATGACGTGAGAGTTTTGGCCAACATGTTTCCGAAAATTTTAAGGACATATTTTTAGCATGTTAACCGGCTGACTGGCTCAGCCATGTTTTTTGTAAGTGTTCCGGCAGTTACATTTCCCTGTGCTTTCTCTCGGCTCCTCTGCCGTTTTATTCCTGTTTTAATTCCATATACAGCACCTTTTACCGTATCTCCGTTGTCTTAGTGCATGTGGGTCAATGTGAGTGAGGTGGGACTGAATGCATGAGTGTCGTTTTATCTGTTTCCTACTCATTATATGATAACATTTTCCTAATTCTATCCACATTCGTTTCTTTCAATCAGTGTAAGGGCGCTGATAACCTCGCCGTTGAGCGCCCTTAAGATTCAACGACACACCCCCTCTCTTCCCCCCCCCCCCCACACACACACTTCATACACACGCAAAAATATCTTCAAAGACACCACACACACACACACACACACACACACACACACACACCACACACACACACACACACACACACACACATACGCAAAAATGTCATGATTCTAGGCCAACATGAAGTACCCTATAGGTTCGATAAGTGAGTTTGTGAGTTTCAAAATAAATGACATACATGCGCTCTTCTTTTGATTGTGTTGACCTTGAAGCTTACATTTTTTTCATCACCAAGAGACCGTAGGCCTTAGTATGTGACATAAATTTTAACTTCCTAAGAAAATGGATGGTAACAGACGGACGAGCAGACAGCGGGTAATACAAGAAATGACAAAAAATGTTTTTTCCTGTGATATAATTACAAATTTACAGTTTTTGGATTTTTTGTTTGGGTTGTACGGCGAAGCGTTCCGTTGTGCCACATGTAATGATTCTAGACCAACGCGAAGTACCCAGCAGATTTCGAAGAGTGAGTTCACTATTATTAAAATATGTGACTTAAATGGTCGTATTTTGTGATTGCGTTAACGTAGAAGTTCCAATGTTTTACACAGCCAGGGGAGCATAGACCTCGGTATGCCACATTAAATTCAGCTTGTTACGTCTATCCGTTCCTTAGAAAAAGAATTTTCAACGTTAGGACAGACAGACGGATAGACAGAACAGCTACAAAGCGATCCTACAATGGTTGCTTTTCTACGAACTGAGCTACGGAACCATAAAAACGAAGCTATAATTAGTTCGTAGTTGTGAATTTAAATTTAACAACGAAATATGAAGCTCATGAGTCTCTAAGTTTATTGCTTTGCTTTTAGCTATGAATACAGTGCAGAGCTCAAATGTAGCCTCTGGAATCGCAGCTGAGGAGTGGAATATGCACTTAAAATCGGCTGCAGTCTAGTTCTCTTTTCTACGATGGTGGGTGACGCATCTTCGCGTCACAATACCAGATGTAGAAGTATGAAACAGGAATTTTGGTTGCCATAATTACACTTCTGTTGGTTCAAACTGATAAACAATATTTTACTCAAAATAATCTCCATTGCTATTTGTACATTTCTCCCACCTCTCGGGAAGGCTAAAATGCCATGCCAAGTAACAGTTCTTCTTATGATGCGAATCTGTCAGCAAGCCATTTTCGTACGTGTTTATACGAACTGAAGCATTGTTCAGCAAGAGAGTGTCCCATTGATGTGAATGTGAATGTCGTGTGACTATGGCCTCCCATCAGGTAGACCGTCCCAGTGATGCAAATGGGTGATAATCGGACGAAGCCAAGTCTGGAGAATAAACCACATGCGCTAGTATTTCCCAACTGAACGCCTCGATCGTTTCACTGGCCAGTTTTGCTGTGTGTGAAGGGGTGTTATCATAGAGCAATATGACTTTATGTTGCCTTTTTCCATATTCTGGTAGTTTTTAAGGTAATGCTCGTCTGAAATCGATCGTTTTCTGTTGGTAACGATCAGTGCTAACGGTTTCACCAGGTATTAGCAGCTCGTAATAAATGACACCATTCTGATCCCACCAAACACAGAGCAGTGGATGTCCAAGGTTTACCTGGATTCACCCATGATTTACGACGCTTAGGATCCTCAAAATGAATGCATATTTCATAACCAGTGACTATTCGATGAAGAAACGACATTCTTTTGCATATGGATAGCATCACTTCACAAGTGGTCTTTCGATTTGCTTGCTGTCTTTCATTCATTTCATGCGGAACACATTTTCCCTCTTTCTACTCCTTTCCCATAGCTTTCAACCGAAGAGAATCGGCTTTATGCGGCACATTCAATTGTTCGACGAGTTGCTGTTGAGTTTGACTATCATCTTCATCCAATAAGGCCTACAATACGTTGTCTTAGAACTTTTTCGGTGGCTTCCCGCGCTCGTCGTTTCTCACGTCAAAATCATCACTTTTGAATTGCTTGAACCACTCGATTTCCCAAGAGCATATTGAAACGTCCCCTTAGAAAAATTATACATGACTGTGCTTAAACTGACACACAATATTTTTAGCGCAACGCAACCTGACTTTCAATAATCCCTACAAAAGAATGGCCCTGACTAACATTAACCTATACCTTTCACAAATCACATACCTCACAAAAATTTTCGTTACTCAAACTACTGCAATACAGCGAGCGCCACTACTGCCAGCTAAATAAAAGATTCAAACTACGGAAGGCACTAACTACTGATAGGCATAGTTAGCAAATGAAAGATTTTGATAGAGAACAAACAATGTATTTACCTTAATAGTGTTGAAAAATCATAATATACATAGCAGTTCATGACATCCAGTCTTACAAATTTCAAAACTCCGCCATCTCTCTCCCCACATCCACCACTGCTGGCGGCTCACCTCCAACTGCCGAACGCTATGCGCTGTTAACATCCAGCTGCCCAACACTACAATGGCCGACAACAATGCAAACTAGCCACAGACTGCACACAGCACAGCCAGTGATTTTCATACAGAGCGCTACATAACGTTGTCAATAAGAAAACATAAACAGCCTACTTACATAGCCCCATGCTCCCCACAAAAAATTTTACAAATTGTTTTGGGCACTGGCCAATATACATTTGTTGAAAATTTTCACAATTATAATAACAAAGAAATCAAATGCAGACACTTATTGATACAATGTTGGTCAAAAGCTAAAATTTTCTCACAGTCCATAAAGACAGTCCTGATCGTTCATCACAGTAAAATTGCAGTGTATATCTCGAAGTCTGAGCAGTAAAAGGAAATGCACACGGAAGTAGCGGATTTCCATGCCGTCTTGAAGAAGTAGTGTTGTCCTTCCAACAGAAAGACAGTGCTGACTCTTGACATGCAGACAGGTAATGGGCCACAGCAGAGCAAACCCACAGCAGAGTCAGTCGAAGTCTTGAAGAATATTGGTTGGTAGGTCATCACAGAGGAAGTGATATAGTCCTGGTAGAGAGTATGGTATTGGTGGGCTGCCAGATGTGCAGATCCACTGTAGTCCTGGTAGAGATCGTGGTATTGGTGGGCCACCAGAAGTGCAGACCCACTGCAGTTCTTGTAGAAATAATGGCACTGGTGGGCCATCAAAGATGCAGACCCACTGTAGTCCTGTAGAGATGGCCAGCAGCCATCTATTTGACTGTGCCGGTGCACAATCACCATTGAAGAGTCTTGCGGATAATATAGCAAGTCCATAACCACCACTTGTGCACTCACAAAGTTTTTGGAATTGTCCTTAGAACCAGCAATGCTGTTATCCAGTTCCTTGCTGAATTATTAACATTTGTGCAAACACTATCAGTCCCTACTTCTCACATATTGTCCATATACTATGACCAACAGAAACGTGTGCAGTGAAATGGAACTTACAAGTTAATAATATGATTAACTGGAGTCAATTACAATTTTATAACATAAGAATACAATAAGAAAGGTACAAAATACATCATTAAAGAACATAACAATACAGATAACATTTGTAGTAATACGAGCTTTACAAAAGAATCAAAATAAACATATACATCAGTGATACAGGAATTATGACATAAGTAAATGCATAAAAGATCAGAATAATTATTGAAACATCAACTTCACACATGATCATTAAAACAGAACAGAATTAATAATGTCCAACATCTTTACAAAGTAAATAACATATTATTAATGAAAATTATATTTGAGGAAAACAGTATTCCTCATCATAGTTCATGTAGCTGAGTATTAGAAAAATTCTACAACATAAGTCTAATCAGATAAACATATAAAGACAGGAAGAACATAAATACACAAGAGTACACAAAAACATAGTGGGATAACACAAGGAAAGGACAGAGTTTGTTTTACTGCAGTATTTTGCAAACCAAACTTTCTTTACTTCTCGGAGATCCCCCTTCATTCTTCATTATTTCCAAAAAGTCCTATCTATACCTGCTTTCTGTACTTTTCTTGTATAGCCTCTCAGTGCATTTCTTCAAATTCATCGCAACTCATTCTCTTATAGGCTACCGCCTCTTAGGCTAACTTAAATCTACTGAGCTCAGATGCTAAACTAAGGGACGAGGCAATGCAGCAGCACAAAACAATTAACACAAACAGCAATGCCAAAAAAATGGAAATTGGCAAAGCAAGCTACAGTAAATCTAAATTACCAAGCAATGCAGCATTACAACTAATATGAGCCAATGTGCAGCAACAAGAAAAATAAATCAGTAGTAAAACTAGCTTAACAGAGTAATACAAAGTGAAATTTAGTAGTAATATGCCTGGCAAACAGCAGCAGCAAATGCAATAACTTATATCTAAACATGACAAAGCTCAATCAGAAAAAATGTTACACTAAAGATGGCCATGTCTAATACCTACGTCACATCTTAATACTAGAGTGATGCATCACAATAAGTTACTGTAGCAGACAAGTTACCAAATCATTTAAAAAATTATTTATGCTGTTCCTGTGAAGGGAAATGTCTATTTAGGTGCCCTCGTTGTCTTGGAAGTAGATCATAAATTTATAATTGACTGGATCTGTAGGCATAAAATAACTATATTAGTACATCTATTAAATTTTATTTTAACCAATGCTGCAGTGCAGCTAGAAACTAGATATTAAACAAAATGAGCAAATATATATAGCCTATATAGAGCAATGCATGAAACGTCATTCACTAGGCAAATGGCATCTCCAAAGGCAAAAGAATCTCTCAACTAGAAAGACAATAAATGTAAAATGTTTCTCAACATTTCATTAGGCATTTCCGTAAATATCATAAATTAAGAGCTCCACACTGTAATCATATGTTTTCAAGTTTGAGTGTGTCGTATTTGCGATGCTTTCTACAAAGAAATGTCAATAGCGGGGATAATGGCCTCCCCTTCTTTTTACCTGTGCCTCTGAAAAGGCACACACTAATGGCTTTTTCTCCAGGCGTCTGGCACAGCTGGCCGCTAAAGACACATTATGTCAAGGTCACTTGGCTTTCTTACCGAAATATTTATTACACCAGTTTACACTACTCTGACAGTCTCATATAAAAATTTCACAGTTTGAGAATTTGTTTTGCAAATCTGTAGAAACAAAATCCTATAAATATAACAGTGTCCAAAAAATATTCATCGGCATTGTGATACATTCACGCATTTAGACACATTTCATAACTCTTGAAGTACGATTCTTGGTTTCCAACATACTTTTTCACAAGTCAGAGTCCCTAACCACTATTCATTATTCCTTACCTTATTACACATATACATATTCGTCGACACTTCTTCAATATGTAATCATAATAGATACATAGAATAATCAAATTCCCCATATAGCATCAGCTTATTGATCATAAACATACCGCAACAGCATAATACACATCGTCATCATAACATCATAAAACCTCAGCCAAATCTCAAAAAAAAGGCGTAGCTTTCTGCAATAATGTCAAAACCTAAAAAATATTCTCTGCTCATTTCAATAGTGTCATCTACATCAAATGTACTTTAACAATCATGCTCCCTTACCAAATACATCATTCAAAGCTCTCATAGTATCACAATGGTTCCAAAAAAATATGAACAGTTCACAAAGTACAGACTAAATACAATTTCATAAGTGTGAAGTTACCCAACTGTGTAATTGCGTAAACATCTGTCTCTGACATAGTAAAAAAAATGTTTCTTTCTCTGTTAAATAATCAGATAGCTGTGTAATTCTGTGTTACATAAATATGGTACCGATGTGTAAAGTTGTATAAGCAAATACCATATTAGCTAGGGCTCCTTGTGCTTGCCAAACACATGGTACACAAAGTAGGCGTGTACCACCTGAGGATTAATGAATGTATCATGGAATGAAATGTATCATGGAAAACTTTCTTTGTATCATTTTACTTCAAATATCTTTAAAAATAAATGATTTAAGTGCAAAATTAATCACTCAAATACGTGTCCTGTAGCGCTAAACTGTGCGTCTTGTTGTAAGATAATCTCTGTGGAAGTGTCGTAGTTATCGTCCTCTGAAAGCTAAGTTCTGCAGAAGTCAATGTACTTACCTAATGATAAACAAAAGTGAAATGCTTTGCGTATAGATATCTTAGTTATTACGCTTATTGCCGTGTTGAGGAAAGTACTGTGCTGTAACGTATTGTTGTGCTGCGGAAAAGGCTGTCTCCTTGTAGCTATACCACAAAAGTTACTACTAAAACATGTTTTACTTTCCAGAAGAATTCAGAAAAACTGTGCAGATATAAAACAGATACACCGCAAAAGCAACATTGTAAATTGTCACTCATTAGTAGCGTTGTGATAGAATCGTGTAGCTGTCACATAAACTAACCACTGTGTCATCTGGTATCTCACAGAAAGTACTTTAAATCCAGAATGTATTTTCAAGTAAACCAAAATGTTGCATTAAAATCTCATTAGCAGTAGAAGTATATGTTCAAATATGTGAGCCTTATAGTCGTTACGTAAAAGTGCAACTAACAAGCAAGAATGTACACACACAATAACACTGTGTCGTCTGTTCACTATAACAATGCATTTGTATGTGATTCTTGAGTTTCTCCCGGCGTATTTGATAATCAAAATATTCACGGGTATGCTGCCGGTCTATATTGTCCAACGGGCACAATATTTCGGCGATCATACATGTCGCCATCATCAGGTGAACTGACGGACTGAGGTCCTGTGAACGTGCCGGCACGGAGGTCCGTACGCTATGGCTGCTCAGAGGGAACTGGGTTCGGTCGCGGCGGCGGCCGATTTAAATACCCTCCGCCCGCGGCGCGCTCCCTCCGCCGTCCGCGCCCCGCGCCACGGTCGTGCGGTGGAACAGATTGTGACGGCGTCTGAGATGGCGTCGGTGTGATGGTTCTGTCCGCCGTGGTCGTCACAACTATACGTTCGCTCGATTTACTCTTGACTAACCCGATCGCTGGTTCCCAAGCCTTGTTAAGATTATAGCCACAGTCACGGTTTATGAGGTCGTCATTGGTGCGAATTTTGATGGCCTCTCTAACAACGCTGTCCCAGTATCTCGACGTCCGTACCAGAATCCTAGTGCGGTCATACTCCATGGCGTGATTTTCCGACAAACAATGTTCAGCGAACGCCGACTTGCTCGGATACATCAGTCGAGTGTGCCTCTGGTGTTCACGGCATCGATCCTCGATGCCAATATACGACTTGCCACATTGACACGGAATCTGGTACACGCCGGCCTTCCTCAAACCGAGGTCATCTTTGGCGCTCCCCACCAGTGCACGAGTTTTATTTGGAGGACAAAACACCGTTCCGACCCGGTGTTTCTTCAGAATGCGGGCGATTTTCCCCGAGAGTGCACCTTTGTATGGAATAAATGCAGTGCCTACCTCCTCCCTCATGACTTCATCCGTCTCAACAGGTTGTGCTGCAGTGATTGGGCGGAGAGCACGTTGAATCTGCCACTCTGAGTACCCATTTTTTCTAAATACAGTTCTCAGATGTTCCAATTCCTGGGGTAGACTCTCTGCGTCAGAGATAGTGCGCGCCCTACGTACTAGAGTTTTAAGTACCCCATTCCTCTGTGAAGGGTGGTGGCAGCTGTCTGCGTGCAAATACAGATCAGTGTGAGTAGTCTTCCGATACACCCCATGACCTAGGGTGCCGTCAGCCCTTCTCTTGACTAAGACGTCAAGGAAAGGTAATTTACCCTCCATTTCAGTCTCCATAGTGAATTTGATGTTGGGGTGTATGGAGTTTAGATGTGTAAGGAAGTCAAGGAGTTTATCCATACCATGTGGCCAGATGACGAACGTGTCGTCCACGTAACGGAAAAAGCAAGTAGGTTTCCATACGGAAGACGACAGGGCTTCCTCCTCGAAGTTCTCCATGTACAAATTCGCTACCACTGGTGAGAGTGGGCTACCCATGGTGACTCCCTCCGTTTGTTCGTAGTATTCTCCATTAAAAAGAAAATACGTGGAAGTCAAGACATGCCTAAAAAGTTCAGTGGTCTTCTCGTCAAACTTCTGACTAATCAATTCTAGTGACTCTCGCAGGGGTACCCTCGTAAACAAGGAAACGACGTCAAAACTCACCATGATATCTGACTCATCCAACCTGAAGCTATCAAGGCGTTTAAAAAAAATCCACGGAATTACGGATGTGATGAGGGCATTTACCCACATAAGGACTTAATATTCCCGTCAGGTATTTGGCCAACAAATATGTAGGTGCCCTGATGTTGCTGACAATGGGGCGTAATGGTACCCCCTCTCTGTGAACCTTTGGGATTCTATATAGTGTAAGCGGTACCGGACCTGGGGGTAACAATTTCTTAGCGTCACCCTCCGGTAAATCTGCGTCCTTGAGAGGCGCCCTCGTCTTGTTCTCGACCTTCTTTGTAGGGTCAACGCTGATCTTCCGGTAGGAATCGTCATTTAGCAGGCTCTGCAGAATCAGCCGAGGAAATACGTCGTGAAACTTGTCGTGCGTTGACGAAATCCAAGCCGATGAAGTCAAATATCAGCAGTAAAGAGAGGGCGGCCATTCGTGATCTGAGGGAGCGCTCTGAAATTGTTGTCTTACCGGCTGACAAAGGCAATGCTACAGTTGTTGTCTCCCATAAGGACTACACTGATAAGATGCACCCTCGAATCATGAAACGACGCGTCATGTTTCGATTCATGAGGGTCAGCAACTGATAAAAAAAAAGGGCCCCCCCAAGGTCGCGATGGCGGCGTCACTGTCCCGCCGAGATAATTTGTCCTTTAAAGACAATTATCTGAGCAACCACCCACGCCAGCAAAAGGTTGCCCGACACGTGCTGTTTGATAACGTAATGTATATAAAAGGTGGTAATAATTTATTTAGTGTAGTCAGCAAAATGTCTTGGGTAAATCAGTATTTAAGCATGGGCAACCATGGCTCTATACAATACCGCGGAGGTGTTTTATATCCGGGACATGAGGAAGACATTGAAATGGCGGAAAGAATTCCATTAACAAATGTTAATCGTTCTCGTAGCAGTAATGATATTCGAACAGTGCAAAGAGAGGATGCTGCTAATCGTATACGGTATGCAGATAATCCAGCATACGACGATTTGGATACTAGTGGCGAAACAGTTGAATTTGAATGGGTGCCAGAATCAAGGCCAGAAGAAAGCAATATTGGCGTGCACGGCGCCGCCCAAATAGACCACGAAATCGTGGTCAAGGTCACTAGAGTTCAGATATAGAAGCCGCTAGCGAAACAGTGCCCTTGTTATCTGAGAGTGTCAGGGACGGGGCCGCAATTAGCACAGCTGGTGTTACAAGTTCAGGGCAAATAGCGATAGCGGCTGGCGCGACAACTGCTGCCGCCACAGGTGCTGCTTACGGCATTAAAAAAGTATTTGAATGTGTACAGAACAAAGGATAACTGTAATTGATTTTTATTTGTTATAATAATTGACATTAAAAATTATACATTGTACAAATTCTTGTCTTTTATTTAATAAGGAATATTATACATTTCCAACAATGAAAAGAAAGCTAAAGGATAAGGCTTTTTTATTGAATTTTTCAATTCCTCAAACTTTTTCCACCTAATAGTTCTCACATGGACATTGTTGAAATCTGGATGACTACATACAATTGGCTGAGAATTAGAAATTATCAGTAATGGAATACGACTTAAAATAGCATCTCCTTTACATTTTACACGAATGTTGCATGCAATTCCTTCACAAACATTTTTGAAAGCTTCTATAACACCTTCTTCTAAGGAAATTTCATTTCCAATGATTGTACGCCTTATAACGGCGTCATGAAGAGCAAATAGGTTCGTCTTATTATTGCATCGGCCAATATGGCCTACATTAAGTCCAAGATGCGACCCTGCGATGTTAATGATAATCACCTTTCATCCACAGTATATAATAAAATACGTACCATAGACAGATCAAAGCAGAAATTTAAAGTAGGAGAGTTCGTAAGAATCAGTAAAAACAAAGCCATTTTTGATAAAGGATACACACCAGATTGGTCTACAGAAATATTTAAGATAATTAGAGTCCAAGAAACAAATCCTAGGACATACACTCTGCAAGATTTTGAACTAAATAATATTGCTGGTGCGTTTTATGGTCAGAATTACAGAAAACAAAATATCCCAATACTTATCTAGTATAGAAAGTATTGTACAGGAAAGGAAATAAGGCATTTGTGAAATGGTTAGGTTTTGATAGAAAACATAACAGTTGGATTACAGTAACATAAAATGTAATTTTATTATATAAAATTACAGTTATTTTTAAAGAATTGTATAAAAATTACAGTTATGTTTTAAAGATATACCAAACGAACAACTGCTTCTTCTAGTTCCTAATAGTTATACCACAGATGCACACCATCACACAACACATCAGGAATTTTAAAGCATTTACAAAAAAAGCCTGAATACTAGGAAATGAAAATAAGCTTCACAGTTTCACATGATTCACAATTGTCTAACAGTGAGGGGCCATTACACTCTTCACTCCACACTGTTCGGCGTAATGTTTTAAATAGTACTCTTTGTACCACTTCACCAGCAGATTTGTATTCAATTTCGCAGATACTGGTTGGTACCTGGCAATACCATTCAGCTTATGTAGAGCATGTAGTGAAGGGCAGCCTTTCTCCTCCACATTAGTTATTAGGCAGTCAGGTAAGAACTCTCTTACCCATTTCACTTTTTCAGTACCTTTAACAAGTACAGTGCAGTTTGTTGGTACCACTGATTTGATGGAGTTTAATGCACTATCCAGCGAGACTCCAACTGAATTAATGTTGTAGTGGTGATGGTTCTCTGCCAACCATTTTGCTGATTCGATATCAAGTTCGTAATACGGTGTTGTACATTGAAGAATGTAACTTCCAGAGGCAAATATTGGCACCCACGCCAGCAAAAGGTTGCCCGACACGCGCCGTTTGATAACGTAATGTATATAAAAGGTGGTAATAATTTATTTAGTGTAGTCAGCAAAATGTCTTGGGTAAATCAGTATTTAAGCATGGGCAACCATGGTTCTATACAATACGACGGAGGTGTTTTATATCCGGGATCATTTCACTATTTCAGTACCTTTACAAGTACAGTGCAGTTTGTTGGTACCACTGATTTGATGGAGTTTAATGCACTATCCAGCGAGACTCCAACTGAATTTATGTTGTAGTGGTGATGGTTCTCTGCCAACCATTTTGCTGATTCGATATCAAGTTCGTAATACGGTGTTGTACACTGAAGAATGTAACTTCCAGAGGCAAACACTGTTCCATCATCGCACAGCATTCGAATTGCTAAGTCCTTAGGAACAAATTCATTCGCACATGTCTTGAAGCCTTGACAGTCGAAGATTACAGTATACATCTTGAAAGAAGGTTACACACACACACACACTTGCTGCTGCTGCTCGTAGATGTCGACGTTATCGGTTCAGAGGACATAATGTGCTGTGCTCCAAATCATCCTCCTTATGTACTAAAATTCGGATACAGCAGGTTAAAACAAATCCTGTTATCAACACGTGTCGGGCAACCTTTTGCTGGCGTGGGTGCTTGCTCAGATAATTGTCCTTAAAGGACAAATTATCTCGGCGGGACAGTGACGCCAGCATCGCGACCTTGGGGGGCCCCTTTTTTTTATCAGTTACTGACCCTCATGAATCGAAACATGACACGTCGTTTCATGATTCGAGGGTGCGACCTCATAAACCGTGACTGTGGCTATAATCTTAGCAAGGCTTGGGAACCAGCGATCGGGTTAATCAAGTGTAAATCGAGCAAACGTATAGTTGTGACGACCATGGCGGACAGAGCCATTACACCGACGTCATCTCAGACGCCGTCGCAATCTGTTCCACCACGCGACCGTGGTGTGGGGCGCGGACGGCGGAGGGAGCGCGCCGCGGGCGGAGGGTATTTAAATCGGCCGCCGCCGCGACCGAACCCAGTTCCCTCTGAGCAGCCATAGCGTACGGATCTCCGTGCCGGCACGTTCACTGGAGCTCAGTCCGTCAGTTCACCTGATGATGGCGACATGTATGATCGCCGAAATATTGTGCCCGTTGTACACTATAGACCGGCAGCATACCCGTGGATATTTTGATCATTTGTAATTACTGTTTAAATAAGTTCTCTTGGTTCTTGATTGGATATTTAACTTCAAACATTGTTGCATGGTAACAGTTTCTAAGTCTGACAATGCATACTAGAAATGTGAAGTGAAAAATGCAGAGACTAAGTTAAAAAGCAGATTATCTCTCAATAAACGGTTTTACATGTGAAATGTGGTGTAAGCCTTTACTCTTTCTAGTACACAGAGGTTCAACTTGAACGCAATTATCATGCGGTATACGTCGGTAGGGAATGCTAAAATTTATCTCAAGGTTAGCGTCTATGTTACTTTTCTCTGAGCCAGCCGGCACACGTGGCTGCCTGCTGTGCAACTCATTGTCTGTCTCTTTGTTGGCGCGCGTTGTTATTGGGATTTGGAGACCTAACTTCTACAAATTCACCTTGTCGAGAGTGCCCTAATCTGTTTGAATCCCGCCAGTTCTGATAAAATTCAGGTCTGTCGTTATGATTATATAGTCTGTCGTCATGTCGGTAATTTCTGTGATTAATTTCTTGTCGGTCACGTGGTGGAGAACTTCTACCTGAGTCGTAACTGTGCGGAGGACCGTTGTGTCTGAAGTGATTCTGTCTCCCATGATAATAATTGTTTTGGTTCCCGTATTGTCTGTTTCTATGGTTATCTCTGCCATATTCATTACTACTGAAGTGCGATCTTTCTCTGTAACTATTATTCTGCCAACGGTTGTCATACGGGTGGTGTCTGTTTTGGTCACGATTTGTGTTGTGAGAATAGCCTTGTCGTGTCCAGTTATTATTTCTGTCATCGCGGAAATTGCGACGTATGTGACCTGTAATTGTTGTGTTCCTGTTTTCGCGTTCCGCGATTGTCAGTGTCAATTTCTAGTTCTTGTAAGAGTCCCTGAAAAGCTTCAATGTCGTCTTTGCAACGTCCTGCCAAAATAATATGTCGTAAATGTTCAGGCAATTTGATTAAGCAAATGCGGATGAGTTCTGAGGGGCTGTATGGGTTTGAAAGATACTGATTCTTGTGCAACATGTCTTCAAAATATTTCACAAGACTGGAAAATTCAGATTGTTCGAAATGTTTCATCATTATGATGCTATGTTTTACTCGGTCTTGTGTGGCTGGAGACCAATATGCTGAGAGGAAGGAATGATAAAATTCTCCTTCACTGTGGCAATCATGAATGACCGATCGCATCCTTACAGCAGGTTCATTCTCTAAGTAGCCACACATATATTCTAATCTGTGCTGCAATGACCAGTTGGGAGGAAAACAATGAGAGAATTGATGAAGCCATTCTTGTGGATGAATGTCGTTGCCGGAATTCTTAAATGTTTTGAATTTACGTGTAGTAATAAACAGCTTATAGTCAAATTCATCATGTCGGCGAGTCGCATGTCGGTCATTATTACGTCGTTTCGGCGGTTCCATTTCAAAATTCGGTGCACCTTGCCAATTTATTTCATAATTTCCGAAATGTCCTGTGTGAGCGATCTGAAGTGGAATGATCACATAAAACAAATAGTGGGAAAAGCAGGCGCCAGGTTGAGATTCATAGGAAGAATTCTAAGAAAATGTGACTCATCGACGAAAGAAGTACGAGTAGCTTACAAAACGCTTGTTCGTCCGATTCTTGAGTATTGCTCATCAGTATGGGACCCTTACCAGGTTGGATTAATAGAAGAGATAGACATGATCCAGCGAAAAGCAGCGCGATTCGTCATGGGGACATTTAGTCAGCGCGAGAGCGTTACGGAGATGCTGAACAAGCTCCAGTGGCGGACACTTCAAGAAAGGCGTTACGCAATACGGAGAGGTTTATTATCGAAATTACGAGAGAGCACATTTCGGGAAGAGATGGGCAACATATTACTACCGCCCACATATATCTCGCGTAATGATCACAACGAAAAGATCCGAGAAATTAGAGCAAATACGGAGACTTACAAGCAGTCGTTCTTCCCACGCACAATTCGTGAATGGAACAGGGAAGGGGGGATCAGATAGTGGTACAATAAGTACCCTCCGCCACACACCGTAAGGTGGCTCGCGGAGTATAGATGTAGATGTAGATGTAGATGTTACTATTTTGTGGTTGTTCCGTATATCTATGTCCCTCTTTGCGTACTGGAGCGCGAGTGTCCTCTGAAATATGTAATTCTTGTATTACTTGTGCCAACTGATCTTGTACTTCCCGGATTTCTCTTTTGTACTGTGTATTGATTTGATTTTGATTTTGTTTGAATTTTCTGATTTGTTCATACTCTTCAGTGTCCGTGAAGGCTACAGGTCTTGTGTCATTCAGATCATCATCTACCTTTGTAGATAAGTTAGTGAACTGATCTGAAAGTTTGGCTACTTTATCCGATAGTGAAATTATTTCCTCTGTGTGTTTTTCTGAACCAAGTTTCAGAGTGTCCATTTGTGTTGAAATCGTATCTACTGTGTCCTTTAAGTTTTCCTGAGTTTTTGCAAGTTGCGTAACCAAATCGGTAGATGCAACTGAGGCAATTTTAGCTTGCAAGGTGTAGTGATTTTCAAGAAGAATAGTTTGCAGTTCTTTTATGGCTGCTTCGTGATTCTGTAATGCATTTTCATGACGCGAAAAGATAGATTGGAAATGCTCACAAATTTGTGTTTTTACGTCATTACAGACTTTTTGACATTTCGATTCGATGTCATGTAACTCAGTAGTGAAGTCTTCACGTGTTTGTTCAAGCGTGGTGTCTAACTTTTGAAGATTTTGTTCCACTGTGTCTAACTTTTGAAGATTTTGTTCCATTGTGTCTAACTTTTTAAAATTTTGTTCCACTGTGTCAAACTTTTGAGGATTTTCTTCCATTGTGTCTAACTGTTGCTGTGTTTGTCTCTGATTTTGTTTCATTTGTTGCATTAATTGCAATAATAATGAATTTGTGTCTGGAATCTGTTCCACTATGCTTTTCGGCAGTGAATTTGCACCGGCAAAATTCACATTTTGACAAACGGAAAATGTATCCTGACTCATTTGAGAAAACGGTGAGAACCCAAAACCTGAGTCTACAGTATTTGCAATATTATGTTCTGTTATTCCCGATTCCTGAGGCGAGCTGTTGCCGACCAATCGATCGATAATGCTTCCCTGTTCACTACCTGTTTCACTGTCTACACCATTATTTGACGCCCGCTCCATTTCCCTATGCACAGTTACCAAATTACTACTTTGAATGTCTGTTAATTCATTACACAGTGGTACTGGTAAGCTACGCTCGTCGTCACTATTATTTCTCAGTTTGGAGCCTAGTGTTATGTTTTTACACGCCATTATTGTCACAATATTTCACACGATAACAAAGAAAAGCACAATTTGAAGAGCAAAAATAAGAAAACACATTAACATAGCACTGAAAATAATATCTAGTTAATTGCAAGCGCAGCTGCGAAATAGTTGGTGCAGATTTACATGCGTGCCACACCTGTTTTACTGTACAACAATGAAAGACTGCAACTACAAAGGAGGTTCTCCCTACAATTACGCGCTAGCAATAAACAA
Source organism: Schistocerca americana (assembly GCF_021461395.2). Lineage (NCBI taxonomy): Eukaryota > Metazoa > Arthropoda > Insecta > Orthoptera > Acrididae > Schistocerca > Schistocerca americana. Next base: position 836,811,381 of record NC_060121.1, on the reverse strand, counting down.
AATCTACACTAATCACACAAACTACAAGAAAAAATCAGAAGATTCCAGTGAGGTATCCTCGGCTAAGGGTCGACATATGAAACGTCCCCTTAGAAAAATTATACATGACTGTGCTTAAACTGACACATAATATTTTTAGCGCAGCGCAATATGACTTTCAATAATCCCTACAAAAGAATGGCATTGACTAACATTAACCTATACCTTTCACAAATCACTTACCTCACAAAAATCTTCGTTACTCGAACTACTGCAATACAGCGAGCGCCACTACTGCCAGCTAAATAAAAGATTCAAACTACGGAAGGCACTAACTACTGATAGGCATAGTTAGCAAATGAAAGATTTTGATAGAGAACAAACAATGTATTTACCTTAATAGTGCTGAAAAATCATAATATACATAGCAGTTCATGACATCCAGTCTTACAAATTTGAAAACTCCGCCATCTCTCTCCCCACATCCACCACTGCTGGCGGCTCACCTCCGACTGCCGAACGCTAAGCGCTGTTAACATCCAGCTGTCCAACACTACAATGGCCGACAACAATGCAAACTAGCCACAGACTGCACACAGCACAGCCAGTGATTTTCATACAGAGCGCTACGTAACGTAGCCAATAAGAAAACATAAACAGCCTACTTACAATATTTGCCGAAAGCTTCGACAAGTATTCGATAAGATTCTGCAGCAGTTTTCATCAAATTTTAACAGGAAACTAACGATGGCCACAAATCGTAGTTTGTAGGGACAAATGTCGATATGTTTACGGGTTTCAAACAGATACCGATGTTTGAAACTTCTGTCACTGTGTGTTGGGATTCGTCGTCAGCCGTTACAGGAAGCAGATGGCGCTGCAAGCGTGGTTACGGGCCCTACACTGACGGCTACCACCATCTATAGGGAAATTTCGGTCTCATTCTTCTACATCTCGCAAACAGGTGCTCGCAGTGTCTCTGTCCGCAACTGCGTCTGATCTCCCTCCACTGAGTTGTTGTTGTTGTTGTGGTCTTCAGTCCTGAGACTGGTTTGATGCAGCTCTCCATGCTACTCTATCCTGTGCAAGCTTTTTCATCTCCCAGTACCTATTGCAACCTACATCCTTCTGAATCTGCTTAGTGTATTCATCTCTTGGTCTCCCTCTACGATTTTTACCCTCCACGCTGCCCTCCAATACTAAATTGGTGATCCCTTGATGCCTCAGAACATGTCCTACCAACTGATCCCTTCTTCTGGTCAAGTTGTGCCACAAACTTCTCTTCTCCCCAATCCTATTCAATACTTCCTCATTAGTTATGTGATCTACCCATCTAATCTTCAGCATTCTTCTGTAGCACCACATTTCGAAAGCTTCTATTCTCTTCTTGTCCAAACTATTTATCGTCCATGTTTCACTTCCATACATGGCTACACTCCATACGCATACTTTCAGAAATGACTTCCTGACACTTAAATCAATACTGGATGTTAACAAATTTCTCTTCTTCAGAAACGCTTTCCTTGCCATTGCCAGCCTACATTTTATATCCTCTCTACTTCGACCATCATCAGTTATTTTGCTCCCCAAATAGCAAAACTCCTTTACTACTTTAAGTGCCTCATTTCCTAATCTAATTCCCTCAGCATCACCCGACTTTATTCGACTACATTCCATTATCCTGAGTATCAGCGTAATATTCTGCACTATACAAACCTGACATTTACAGTATGTTTACAACAATTAACATTTGACAACCCTTGAATAAACTTTTGAAATTACTTTCGACCAGTGTGACATAATGGAGTTCGTATTTAATTGAAGCATTAAAAATTGTTTGAACTTCTTGAAAAAGGACGAGGACGATAAGAGCATCCGATTTAAACACGTGAGTACATTCACTGTTATATCACTGCCAACTGTCGTCATAATCATTACGATATGTTTCAAATGGTGCCGAGCACTAAGGGACTTTACATCTATGATCATCAGTCCCCAAGAACTTAGAAATACTTAAACCTAACTAACCTAAGGACGTCACACACATCCACGCCCCAAACAGGATTTGAACCTGCGACCGTAGTGGTCACGCGGTTCCCAACTGAAATGCCTAGAACCAAACGGCCACACCGGCCAGCGCGATAGGTTTTATCTAGCATTGTAGTTCTTTGCAAACTCGAAAAGTACGGGTTGTAATTTATTTATGACTTTCCCTCTTAAATTAAGCTGCGAGAGGTATTCGGAAAGTGAGGTCCTGTAGTTCACGAGCCGGCCGGAGTGGCCAAGCGGTTCTAGGCGCTACAGTGTGGAACCTCGCGACCACTACGGTCGCAGGTTCGAATCCTGCCTCGGGCATGGATGTGTGTGATGTCCTTAGATAAGTTAGGTTTAAGTAGTTCTAAGTTTTAGGGGACTGATGACCTCAGAAGTTAAGCCATTTGAACTATATTTTTTTGTCGGTCGCGAAATGTAAACTACCCGGAAAATAAAAAAAAAAATATTTTATTTGTTAACAGTTAGCTATAGCTTCCTACTACTTCTCCACATAGTCGCCGGGCGCGACTGATGCATTTATCGTAGCATTGTACTAACTTTACGGTCACCTCGTCACAGAAGGCAGCCGGCAGTACTTTCTGCCAATTCTCTATGCTGATTTGCAAATTGTTGTCTGTGCCAAAATTTTGTCTTCATAGCCAGCGGTTCATGTGTGTAGTGGTGAAAATAAGAGTGAAGCAAGTCTGGGATGTATGGTGGTTGATGAAACACTTCTCACTCGAAACAAGTGAAGTGTGTCCTCAGTGCCCCTGCAGTGAGACCAAGAATTGTCACGAAGAAATAAATGCATTACAGTGACGTTGTGTGGGCTGCATAATATCCGGCGACATCCTTCACAGGCACTCACAGATGGCAGGAGACAAGGCATCAATACTTGCTCACTTTGCGCTCTTAACTGAAAAGAGCGACGTGACATGGTTGGCGGGCGTACTAGAGACACTGCCCAAAATATCTCAAAAGCTTTATAGGACTTCCCTGTGGTTTCCATCTCGCGTCCAATCGGATCTTACTTTCGCAATTAGCCCTCGTATATTTTTACGAAGTCCGCCCCAGTAGCTGAGTGGTCAGCTTGACGGATTGCCATCCTACGCGCCCAGTTTCGATTCCCGAACGGGTCGGGAACCTTCTCCGCTCAGGGAATGGGTGTTGTCCTGTCTCATCATCATTTCATCCCCATCCGGCGCGTAAGTCGCTCAATGTGGGGTCGAATGTAATAAGACCTGCACCAATGAGGCCGGACCTGCCCCGCAAGGGGCCTCCCGGCAAACGATGACAAACGCTCACATCCATTTCATTTGTACGAAGATTCGGCAGCCAGCTCTGAAGGCACAAATACATTTAAATTTTTTTGAAGGAATTTTGAATTTATTTTGAATTGAATGGTATCTGCATTAAGTGTGAAGGACTTTAACTCATAGACATTGCATATAAGTTAATTACATAGCACTGTGGTTACCATATTGTACTTGAAGTTGTGAGTGAAATTTTCTGTTATTTAGAAGTTTCTGTTTCTACTTTTCAAATTAAATCATTCATTAAGAAATGGACAAAGTGTAATGTGACCTTTGTTTGCAATTAATTAATTTGCATTACAGTGACATATTGGGTCAAACTAGACCGTAACTGGAACTTCCTGCCAGATTCCATTCTGTAGATTGGAGCTATTTTCGGTTTCAAAGTTGGTCGAAAGTAATAAAGGCGTCGCCACTGCAGAATAATAAAGGAAAACGTATGTGACGAACTCGGTAAATGTAACGGAAGAATTAATTTTGAAATCAGAAAACACGATGTAAGCTGCGGAAAGGAGGACGATATGAAGAGAGTAACTCTGAGGAGGCCACAGGCTGACCACATCATCAAAGGAAAAGGAGATGGCTGCACCAGATAAGATAGATTGGAGAGAGTGAATTGTCTAGAAAGTCTTCTATAAGGGATGCACTTTTATTAAGGCACGTAACAGTTCGGAGGGGAGAGCCACAATCTGAACGCTACATCAGATTTCCCGAAAATGGTTTTCGTGAGTTTATGGTGATCTTCCTAAAGATAAACAGAACAATAGGTCCAGCTTTATAAGACTGCCATCATGCGGGTTGTCATATCACGTCTTTTCGAGGCGGCAATTTCTTCGTTTTTTTTATGACGACACGAGAGAGATCTTCTCAATAGTGTCGTAGTGTGCGATCTATACACACAAAAACGAAATCCGACTATTCCGGCGGGTTTCCGTCTCCTCATAAAGGTATAATGTTTTCCGTGGTGGGAAGAATGCAGGTCTCAGCCACTCACACCGTATTACTTTCTGTGTCTGTTGATTTACTTCGGGTATCTTCTTATAAGAGAGTTCTGACTTAAAATTGTAAATTTTCGACGTTTATTTTATTTTTCCTTAATGATTAATGATTAATTTTGGTTGAATTGTTTGTCATCACATGTTAATGCGTAGGTCTTCACTCGAAGTACTTGCGTAAGATTTCCGTATAGCTGAGGATTGTGGTGGTATAACAAGAACGGATTGCAAATGTTTTTGTGAAGACAATTGAGGAAGTAGAGAATCTAGAGAGTAGAGACTATGATTCTGAAATTTTACATTAACGTTCGAGAGATGGCATGTTGACTCCGCTCATATAATACTTTCATACAATCATGCTTTATGGCTATTCATATATATGTTTTTCATTTCTGTAGGGTAGAATAAGAAGCAGATTTTAATGAAGCTTAAGCAAAACATTAAGTAGCCATCGTCTGATTTAGCGCGGTCCCATGGGAGTAACTGCGAAGCTAATTAACGTTATCATAATATCCTTCTACAGCGACTTACCGCAGAAAAACGGCGAGTTTCACTTAAACAACTTGGCCAAAAATTCACGCTGTACATATTCATGGCAAATATGTGACAGATCATGGTGTTGCATTATCAGGAAGTATATTATCGACCAAATTTAGCCTGTTTTATTCATCTTGTATGTTATACACGTCTCCAAGGATTTAGCAACTCTTGTTTCACAGTTCTCAATTACATCTATTGTATGTGTGAAGAAAACTATAAATTCATTAAGTCTTGTTGTGTCGACAAAAGTTCAGTTGAAACTAGTCACATATGATTTCACAGCTGCATCAACATGCATGATGGGGAGACGTTCACAATGAATGCTACGTGATACATCGTAACTACCTAATCTGGATCTGAAAACGACTGAAATCTGGACGTAGTCATATTTCTGTCCTCGCAACTGCACCCGAGTCGGACATCAGCTATAAGTCATTCACTGTTACTGTACCTCTCGACGTGAACCTGTCAGGTTGATTGGTTTTTGTAACTGTCTTTATAAAAAAATAGTTCAAATGGCTCTAAGCACGATGGGACTTAACATCTGGGGTCATCAGTCCACTAGAACTTAGAACTACTTATACCTAACCAACCTAAGGACAACACACACATCCATGCCCGAGGCAGGATTCGAACCTGTGACAGTAGCAGTCGCGCGGTTCCGGAGTGAAACGGCTGAAAACGCTCGGAAATACTGTGCAATTAATTTTGTCAGTCAAAACTTTACAGACATTGTTTTGTTTCATATTAAAGTAGTATATGCAAACGTAATGAAACTTCCCGGGCTGATAGCGAATGTGTTGTTATTTCAGTAATTATAAAATCGAATTAACTCTACACAGAAAGAGTTCCAAAAATCACTACTGCCGTGAATTGAAGATAGAACCGATGGCTCCCCATGTCGTGACGCCTTTAGAAAAAGTGCTGTGCGTCTTCAAAACACTGGAAGAATGTGTGACCTCTTCCCGTTTCGCCGCCATACTTGCCAACAGTGGTAATCCGGCGTAGTGTAGAAGCACGATTAATCGCTGAACACTATGCAACGTCGTGGCAGATTAAAAGTGTGTGCGGACCGAGGCACGAACTCAGCACCTTTGCCTTTCACGGGCAAGTGTTCTACCATCTGAGCTACCCAAGGACGACTCATGACCCGCCCTCAATTCCGCCAGTACCTCGTCTGCTGCCTTCCAGACCGAATTCGAGTGTCTGCCAGGAAATTTCACATCAGCGCACACTCCGCCGCTGAGTGAAAATTTTATTCAGGGAAATATGCGATATCATTCATCATCATTCCATGATTCCCGGTCGCGGTATCAGTCCAGACAGAGCTGTTTGTGTTGTGTTAAGTGGGCATGTCAAAAAGTAAAGGGTATTTTGCAGATTCTCGTTGTAGGACTTGGTAACATTGCTAGTATGTAGGGCTTAGTGTAATTTCGTCAGCAACAATTCCACACAATATGTCACTATTATTCCCGTGTTAGTGTGCTGTAGCAGACCGTGAAACATGGCACCTCCATTGAGCTCCACTGTCGATCTGCACCAAGGAGAGGCCAGTGATTCACTTTTAATCTGCGGAAGGTGTTAAACCTGCGGAAATTATTCTTAGAATGCAAGCGCGGTATGGTGACAGTTGCTTATCGCGAAGAAATATCTATGAATGTATAGAGCGCTTCAGGAAAACTTCTCTATGTGAAGAGGAAAAATCGGACAGGCCATCGACGTCAACAACTGAGGACAATTTGGAAGTTCAAAATGGTTCAAATGGCTCTGAGCACTATGTGACATAACTGCTGAGGTCATCAGTCCCCTAGAACGTAGAACTACTTAAGCCTAACTAACCTAAGGACATCACACACATCCATGCCCGAAGCAGGATTCGAACCTGCGACCGTAGCTGTCTAGCGGTTCCAGACTGTAGTGCCTAGAACCGCTCGGCCACACGACCGGCAAATTGGAAGTCTTTGAAGGTTTGGTGATGCAAAACAGATGAAGCACAGGAGACGAATTTGCCGATACTTTAGATGTCAGTCGTGGTAAAGCATATTCCATCTTGCATGACAGGCTAAATTTTCGGAAAGGATGAGCAAGGTGCGGACCTAAAGGATTTTCAGCGCTGCATAACGCGCAATTGACGGACATCTTCCGTTATCATCGCGAAGGAGATGGAATTTTACAGCAAATCGTTACTGACAACGAATGTGGGTGCATCATCACGAACAGAATAGTGGGGCTGCGACCGTTGTTTGGAAACACCCAAGATCACCAGAAGTTAAGAAATGTAAACGTAGACCATCACAAGATAATGCCAAACTGTTCCATGACATGGAATGCTTGGTAGCCGTTCATTTCATCCCAAGAGGCGAAACTGTGAACAATGAGAACTATTGTGATATGTTGCGAACTAAACTAAAACCAGCGCTCATATCAAAACGTCACGGAAAATTGTGAAAAAATGTCCTCCTGCAGCAAGATAACACTTTGCTACATCCTGCCAAACTGACTTCCAATACAATAAAGCAGTTGGAACTCGAACTGCTGGAACACCCGCCATGCAGTCCAGACCTGGCTCCAAGCGATTTCCAGATATTTGGACCACTGATGGAAACGCTAAGGTGAGGAAGATTTGCAACCGATGCAGAAGTCATTCACTTGCTGCAAAATTGGCTACAGGTGCAACCAAAAACCTTTTTTTCTGACTGAATAAAAAACTTGTGAGACGTTGGACGAAGTCCGTTGAAGTGCGGGGTGGTTATGTAGAAAAATAAAGTATGTTTCACTTTTCTATCATTCGAAAAAGTATTCCTTTTCTCAAATGTGCCTTTACTTTTTGACTTCCCCTCGTAAAACTGATCAAAACGTTGATATTTTAGCCATCAGAGAGTTCTGTAGCAAGTTGTAAATATTATCAACATTTTTCAGAGTTTAGCTCGGTGCAAATGATAGAAAAAGCTGCCTGTTTCAATAAATGTGCAGAGCCATGCATTATTTTCTACAGGACTCTGTCCTTGTTGGCGATATTTTGATGCCACGGGGGATTAGCCGAGCGGTCTAAGACGCTGCAGTCATGGACTGTGCGGCTGGTCCCGGCGGAGGTTCGAGTGCTCCCTCTGGCATGGGTGTGTGTGTTTGTCCTTAGGGTAATTTAGGTTAAGTAGTGTGCAAGCTTAGGGACTGATGACCTTAGCAGTTGATGCTATAATTTAAGATTTATTGAAGAAATGTACACATGGTGGAACACAAAATTCGAGTAAAAGTTTTGCTGACAGCATTTAGAAGAGAAGCCCAAAGAGAGCATTTCGCTCATTTACTACAGTTAAAATTTCCTGATACGTAGCTTCTCCGGTGTTGAACGGTGTTAACACTAAAAGAATCAGGACCTTTATGAGACTAGGATATGACGCAAGTTGCTTCATGGAAACCTATTCAAGAAGAGTGATGTTGTGTGTATTGATAGTTCTGAAATATTGACAGGAGAGGAAGCCAGAAAGATCACAGCAGAAGGAAAAAGCTACATGAAGACCAAATGTATGGTAATGACAAACCTTAAAGTACTATCTTCAAGTAGCTGCAGCCATTTGACTAAAATAATTGTTATTTTATTGTTACACGGTCCAGATTTCGGTCTCAGGCCACTTTCGAGTTCAAAACGTTATTTATATATCAAAAGATATCAGACTGGTATGAAATACAAGTCCTTTTCGGGAAAGCATATCTGGTCATATAGACAAAATCAATCAGTAAAAGTTAGAACATCTGTAAAACTCCTAAATACGAGGCTTGTTCAAAAAATTGTGGAACTTTATCGACGAAATTTTCCTACGCTTAGCCTTTACTTATTGTGCATGGTCTGCTTCGAAATACTCTCCTCCACGACACAGTGTCTACTTTCAGAAGCAGTCTTCGTACGCCTCCTGCTGGATCGCGCGAATCGCCGTCTACGAATTTTCTTTTATCACGTCCATGGTTGCAAATCGTCCTTTCAACGGGTTTTTCTGCTTTGTAAATAAAAGTAAGTCCGGAGGAGCCAGGTCTGCAGAATACGAAGGATGATGCAGCGCCCTGGATATATAGATCGGAGAAATGTTTCTAGCTCGTAACATACGTGTCCATATAGCAGATCGAAATTGTGATCCATTGTCGGAAATTACTTTCATCACATGCCCTACATGAAATAGTAAATGTTTTACAAATGCTTTCGAAACAGTTTTAGCAGTAGCTTTGCGTAACGGATTGAAGGTAACAAATTTTGAAGTGAGTTCAACAGCGACAAAGATGTAGCAAAAACCTCTATTAGTTCTGGGGATCGGACCAAAAATGTCTACAGCGGCCATGTGTCTTAATTTAACAGGTACAATGGGATATAATGGAGGAATATGTGTCTGACTTAGCTTCCTGGCAGATTTTACATGACGCTAAAACTCGTCATATACGTTTCTCCATGTTAGTAAAATAACAGTTCTGGCTCCGTAATGTGCGTAACTTAAATGAATATACCAGTTTAATTGGTTAACTATTTCGTCGGGAATGCGTAATAACCAATTGTTGCTGTCAGGATGATAGCGGCGAAACAGAATGTCATTGCGTACAGCGTAATGGTTTCTAATGGTAACATTATTCCTATCTTGCCAAAGGTGTTTAATCTCTTTCCACACGTTGTCTTTACTCTGCTCTTGTGCTATATCTTGTAATGACGACGAAATAAAATTTTCAAATGCAACTTGTTGAATGTACATGACGCTGAAATTTGCTTTGCAGAAGTTGGTTGCTATGTCTTGCTGATTGTTGCTGAGAGAACGGGTTAGTGCGTCTGCTACAACATTTTGTGTGCCGGCAACGTGAACTATTGTAAAATTAAATTCCTGTATATAAAGTTTCCGTCTGCTTAATCTATCGTGTGTGAATTTAGCCTAAAGTAAAAACTGTATCGCTATGTGGTCTGTGTGGACGGTGGTATGTCTTCCATAAAGAAAATGTCGAAATCTCGTAAAAGCCCAAACAACACATAATGTTTCAAGTTCTGTAACAGAATAATTTCGTTCAGCAGGAGACAGAATGCGACTTGCAAATGCGATGTTTTTAATTATTGTAGAACCATCTTCTTCAATTTCCAAGAACATATGTACGCCTAAAGCGGTGTTAGAACTGTCGGTGGCAATCGAAAAATTTCTGGTAAGGTATGGGTGCGATAAAAGTGGAGCATTCAACAAGGCTTCTTTCAGGTTCATAAATTCAGAATGTGCTTGCTTATCCCACGACCAAATAGTGTTTTTCCCTGTCAATTGGCATAATCTAAGGGTGTCTAAAGCAGAGTAATGAATAAATTTACGACAAAAGTTAATGAAACCCAAAAACCTGCGTAGTTGTTTTATTCGTCGTAGGAACAGTAATGTCACGTAGAGATTGAAGTTTTTCCGGGTCAGGCGTAATGCCTTCTGCTGAAATTACATGTCCAAGAAATTTTATAGAAGTTTTACCAAAGTGCGATTTACTGAGATTAACCGTGAGTCCTTGTGCACGAAAAGTTTGCAACAGTTGTTCAAGAATTAGATTGTGTTCAGACCAGTTAGCTTCTGCAATAAGAATGTCGTCTATGTACGTTGTGATTCTGTCTTTAAGTTCTGTCGAAAGTATTGTGTTCAAACCGCGAATAAAAGCTGCTGAAGAAATAGTTAAACCGAACGGTAATTTACAAAATTGATAACAGTCACCAAAACAGAGAAATTCTGTGTACTTTCTGCAGTTCGGATGGAGCTGAAGTTGCCAAAATCCCGATTTCAGATCTAATGTAGAATAAATAGAGTACCGTGAAATATCTGTAGTAGTTCCTCTAGTGTCTGTGGTCGATCTGTTTCATTAATAATTATGTCATTGATGTGACGTGAATCATGTACAAGGCGAAGTGAACCATCTTTTTTCTTAACAATATGTAACGGGTTTATGTACGGACTAACTGCCGGTTCAATAATTCCTTGGTCAAACATATCCTGCAATTCTTTCTTAACCTGTTCTCTATGGATATATGGAATGGGATAATGCTTCGCTTTAAATGTGTCGTGCTGTTTGACTTGAAATTCATACCTAAAACTGGACATAGAACCAGGAACATTGTCAAAAACTGGAGCTTGCTGTAATAGAATTTTGTGTAGTTGAGTGCGTTCGTCGTCTGTATTTCCACCGCTTTGTTTGACTTTATCAAAAATCATCTTATTACGTCATAGTCAGCTTCGTCTGGAGTATTATAGTTATGTATGTACGTATCTGTAAACAAAGTGGAATTACAGTATATGTTACGTGATGCAGAAATGACCTCTGTACGATTAATTGTTTGTTCTTCCGCAGATAGTGAGTGCTGAAATTCTAAAGCCAATTGTACATTTTCATCCTTCAACATTAAATAGGAATTTGGAAAGTCAATAATTGCGTCGTGTTGTACCAGAAAATTCGTACCTAAAATAACGTCTGTTGTCAATAAGGGAACAATCCAAAAATTCGAGTGAAATGTGTGACCTGTAATACAAAATGATAAATGTGTCCGTAATTTAACGTCTACTCCTTTACTCGATACTGCTCCTTTCACTTTCGTTTTGCCTAATGGTAATGTAGGATAGGTATTCTCTTTGTTACACTCATTGAAAGTTTCTTCATTTATGACTGACATAGGTGATCCAGAATCGATTGCTGCTGAAAATTTCGATGAACCAATTTTAATTTCGATGACAGGATGTGAAATGGTTTTCTGAACAATTGGTCTTTCCTGCAAAAGAGTGTCTCTGATGTCGTCAAAAGAAATAACATTTTCGTGAACAACATTCTGCGTGTCAAAAGTAGTGCTTGTGTTACTGGAAGATGCGACCTGTACTGTATCTAGTCAGATTCTATCTGACGTGTTATTATTTTCTGGAGGATGTTGTGGCATTTCGACTATTTGAACTGTTCTGTTATTTCTTCCAGACGTATTACGCTCTGGATGATACCTACTGTCGGGTTCATTCATGAGAATATGTTGTTGCTAATCATTTTGCTGCTGGTAAGACCGACTGTTATTAAACGTATGTTGATAATTTTGCTCATTATTTTTACGTCTATCGTGATAGTCATTCCTATACGGTGCATTGCGATAGGAATTGAAATACTGTGTTTTCTCTACATATTGTTTCTTTGCTGCCGTGCGTTACTATTTGTTGTACCTGGGACTATACGTGCATGCGGTGAAATATTAAAGTTTGGTTGACTTTGTAGACTACATTGTTGGTTAGGTATGCTAACCGGCTGGTTTTGTTGCTGTTGTTGTGAAAAACCTCTATTGTAACTAAAATGTGGTTCCTGCTGCTGATAATTTTGACGATACCGATACTTAAAATTTTGCCTGTTATTAAAGTTCTGTTGGTTGTCGTTCCTGAAGCGTCTATTACCTTTACTATTGAAATTGCGTGACTGATCGTAATTACTGTAAGTTTATTCACCTTGGCTATTATATGAAAAAGTTTTGTTTACAAAGGAATAATCCGATTGCTGCACTTCCAGAAGCTGTAACAGATCTCTAAATGCCGAACTATTTTCTTTTTGCTGACCCGTTAGAAGTGACACACATAATGATCGTGGTAATTTAGAGATACATAGTTGAATAACTGCAGATTCACTGTATGGTTCACTTAAGTACTGGTTTTGTTGGACCATATGCTCAAAAAATTGTGAGACACTCGGAAAATTCGAGTTCTCATAATTCGGTAAACTAATTAATTGATCCTTAATTCCACGCTGTGTCGTCTTCGACCAGTACGCTGGCAGAAAAGCATTCTGAAACTCCTCTACCGAATAGCATTGCCTCGGGATCGGTCTCATACGAGTTGCCGGTTCGCCTTCCAAACAACTATAAATAAATTCAAGTTTGTGTGTTACGGGCCAAGTCGGTGGAAAAGCAAAGCTAAATTGTTGTATCTAATCCAGTGGGTGAATCTTTGTTCTGTCATTTTTAAATACTTTAAATTTTCTCACTGATATAAAATGTTTGTAATCAAAATTATCGTCTCTGTATGTCGGAACCGGTTCAGGATTGAATGAGAATCTGTTGAACTGTGGCTGTTCGGAATCTAAGTCCTGTACTCTCTGTAGATTACCCAAATTATACGCGCTGCGTGAGTCTGACAAATGTTCGCAAAGTGGCGTCTGCTGTGATGTGTTATTAACTGAAATATTTTTCATCTCTGTTACTTCTTGCTGTAAACTTGACAATTTTCTACGTAATGTATTATTAGATGAATCTATCTCACTGATTGTCTGTTGTAGATTTTGGAATTCAGGTGTTTGATTAAATGAAACCGGTGAAGTATCGTCTGATTTGCTGTCATTATTATTTTCAATAACGTCAATACGACTGGCCAATTCATCATATTTTTCAGTCAGTATTTTTACCTGATCATCGTTTTTAGTGTCAGAAGTATTAATCTGTTTTTGTAATTTACGTGTGGTTTCGTTCAATTTTTTAACGTCAGCTTTGATGACATCAGAATACTGTGTTAGTTCTAATTGTTCGAATCTGTCTGTCACTGTCTGAATATCTGCTGTGTATGTATCTGTTTTTGATTTAAGATCAGAAATTTCATCACGTAATTCTGTGTTCAACTGCTTGATGGTATTAATTTCGTCGGACACTGTAGCAATATTGTTGTCTACGTATGTTTTTGCCTTTGCAAACAATTTACGTTTGTCGTCTTGTCTCTGTGCAGTAATTGTTTCCATGACTTGACGTTTTACTTTATTTTGATCATGTATAAATTTGCGGAAACGCGTATCACTGTTTTGTAGGTGAAGATTAAAACGTTCGTCCATTTGAGTGTTCTGTTGGTCGAATTTCGCGTCTATCTTTGCATCCATTGTGCGCGAAACTTCTGCTGTCATTAACTTGAACTCGTCGCATAATTGTGTTGCCTTCTGAGAGCGTTGTTTACCGACTGCACTAATTTCGTCTCTAAGTGTTTCTGTTGTAGCTGTTTGCATATCCCTTAATTCCTGAGCAACAGATCTAATTTCTTGGCTGCTTTTCCTAACATAAGCCTCAATTTCCTCGCGTAATTGTTCCTTAGTATCATGACACTGCACGGCAACGGCTCTAATCTGTTCACTAAGCTGTCTGGAATCGTTGTCTAATTTTTCACTTAACTGTCTGGACTTGTTGTCTAATTTTTCATTAAGCTGTCTGGAATTGTTATCTAATTTTTCATTAATTTCATGAATAAGTTGTTTGTGATTGTAGTCTTGTCTTTCATCCGACTGTTTGGAATTGCTGTCTAAATTTTCACTAAGTTGTTGTTTAAGATCTTCACTCTGTTGTTTGGAATTGTTATCTAGTTGCTTGAATTTTTCATCAAATCGTTGTAGCAATAGTCCCACAATTTGATCCAAGTCAATATTACCTACTCTATTCTCTGTGCTGTTTGATGACGTGCCTGCAATTGTCACGTTTTGTGTAACCACTTGGTTATTCTGTGATTCTCCAAAAGGTTTGCCCATCAGATGCGCACTGTTAGTCACTACCTCGGAATTAAATAAATCCGACGCATTCTGATTACACTGTTTGTTTTCATTAAAAAAATCTGTCCGTTCGTCATGTAAATCCTGCAAACTGGCTGCGTTAAGCTGGGCAGCGCTCATTGTATCAGAACGCCCCGCATCATCAATTGTCGTCAAATTAACAGAGGACACAATTGAGTTCGTCTGTTCATCACTAGGATCAAAATTAACATTAGTGGTTGGTACGTACTGATTGTCAGTAAACGGAGGATTCTCATCAATACACTGTGTGTCACAAGTACTATCGGTGAAGTTATTTAAATCGGTTATTTCACTCATTTTACCTCGCGATGCACTATTAGCAGTCTTTTGCGGCATTTTTACACTAGTCACAATTTTTCAGAATGAAACAAAGACAATACAAAATCCAACAAACACAAATATAACAAAGAGCAACAAATTGCCGATGACCTGTGAGAGAAAGTCACAAAATTAGTAAAAGCGTTGCGCCAAATGCTAATTATATTTTAGTAAATAAGAGCAGATATCTAACTACTTCTCAGAAGATTCTCAAAGAAATACGTTCCTGGTCCGGATGTCGCCAAGTGTAACCTCCCCGCAAGAATAATAAAATATAATGGCCCAAATGTTAACTCCCCACAAAATTAACGTTAAGATGATTGATCATTACACCCACAATAATACTACTTAAATAATGATCTATGAACTGGATGTAACATTTCAACAGCAATAATTATACCTGATAAATTTTATAAGGGCAGTGGCGCTGACCTTTGGCCCTGTGCAAAAATTAAACCTGAACACAAAAATCAAAATTCTTGCATCAGTAAACTGCATCAATATCTGCTCTTATTTTTTGGCACAGCTCCGTGCAATGTTGGCCCATGTTTAATTTTAATTCTTGGAGGGAATGCATAGGAGGTATTACTTGACTTGAAATGAATCTTTTGTTTAAAACAGTTACTTTATAAGAAAATTATTATTGGGGCAATTCTTGAACAAATTAATTACAATTAACATATGCTATTAGCTGAGCGCAATGCTGCTTCATTACCTTCTAAAACAATATACCTCGTCCTGAATCGTGACCAGAGATGGAAGGAGAGCATGCCGCCGATGCATGTCGACGCCCACTCAGAACAACTGTCCACTCGCTACAACTACTGCCGACTGACTACTACTGCAGACGGAGTGCCACTCGCAACTGCACCAGGCTACTACTGCCGACAGAGTGCAACTCACAACTGAACCATTCTCTCTGCCGACTACACACACACTGAACTCTCCCGCGGTCAAGCACAGACTAGCAACGATAAATAACTCTCTGGTCAGAGATTCTGTCATGCCTCGCCATCGCTGTTAATGAATACATATGTGTTTCACTGTTCAGCCACGTTATCCTGGTTCTATGCTAGTTTGTATTACTGATTTATATTTTTAAATTCTTCCACATTATTCTAAAAAATATGTTTACATTGACAAGAGAAGAATATTTTCTTGCTATTATTATTATTATTATTAATTTTTAATTTTCTTTCTTTATTTAAGTGTGAAGTTTGTTTTTTAAGAAGTTTGTTATCGAAAGTGAGGAGTCTTTCACATGATTTTCTTAGAAATATTTTTTTTAATAAATGTAGTAATTAAGTAAAATCTATTCATAGGACATTTTCTAAATATCATGTACAAGTAAAATGTATTTGTTTCTAGACACTCATTTCAACATTGTTACACTAACAAATAAGAATTATTTCCAAGAATTGCTTTGACAAAGAAATATACATACACAAGTATTGAGATATTATCCTAACAAATGGTACAAATGTTAAAAAAAGGGAAAACATACAACAAGATAATTTGTTATTCTTTGTTTTTATAAGGAGAAAGGAAGTAAAATATAGTTATTCTTTTATTTTTGTGAGGAGAAAGTAAGTGGTATACAGTTTTAGTGTTTGTTATGCCTTACTTTTGTTCTTTATATACTGTCCATTTCAGAACTAATGACTTATTTTTATCTATAGTCTATTTTTTACTTCAGTCCATAGTCAATGACTGTTATTTTGTAGCTTATTAGCTGTCTGGTGTGCTGAACTTATTTAGTGTTTCACACATTTCTTTTGGACAATTCCTACATCACATAATTTGATTTCACACATTCACACAATCCTAAGAATGTTTAAGCATGAGGTTGGCGAATGTTTTTGCACGAAGGTGATTGACTTGAGCGAGATGGATGTGGGCAAGTTTTTGATGTACAGCTTCGTTCGCCGTTCCTTGTAGGCTTTGCAAGTGTGTGTTGCTGTTGTGGAGGTCCCATAATGGAATGGAGCTGTGAGTGCAGAATCTCGTGGTTTACTGGCATTGTATGCATGAAAGTCATTGTTATGTGTCGCTGAAAGCGGTCGTTTTTCGTTGTAATACTTCGCAGACGACTAGTTTGCATTAGGATAGGGATTTGGGAAGGTATGTCGTCTATTCTTCACCAATCTTCTTTCTTGGTCTCAATCTTGCGAATCTTCAACTTCTGTTCTTCCTGCTTTTTCTCTGCTTCTTACTTGCTTCTTGCTTCTTCTCTGTGCAGGATATGGATATATTTATTGATAATTAGTCGCTTTGAAGTTCTCCTCTTAGTAACAGTTTGATAAATTGTTTGGGCATGTCATTTTTACTTTGTGGACGTTTTCTTCAGATTCGTGCATCAGCGTGCTGTTTAATAGCAGTAGTGTGACTTTTAAACATTTTTTTTTCTTTTTTGCCAGTGGTGGCTTGCCCAAGCGGTCTTCTCGTCTGGCCGTTTTTTGCTCGCTCCGCTGAGTTGGGGCATTCCAGGACCCTCTTGGCCTTCCGTGTTCCGCCACTCTGTGGTTCCGTGTTCTGTCCCAGCAGGGTTCTGCCACCCTGTGGTTCAGCAGATTTACTGCCCACTTCAGCTACAAGGGCCCTCTGTTGGTCTCGCTGCCCTTTCCCTTCTCTGAATGCTTCTGCCTTGTAGGGATCGTGTCTTGCTAATTATGTCCTTTTCTTTCTTGATACTTCTCACGTTGCTACTTGTGGGTCATTGGAACTGGTCTTTGCTGGACTTTTTAGAATGGTTCTTACAAAATGTTTTACTTATAATCATCTAACATATGTCTAGTACCTACATTGTTTTACGCCTTTTTAAAAAGCTTTACAAATTTCAGTGCCCTTTCCATGTTACAATTCTAAGATATTTTGAGTCTTAACTTATACAATAATCCTCAAATTTGTTTTTTATTTTTGTGTAGTGTCATGGTGTATAGCATTTTAGTATTTCATGCTGTTAGACTATCTATGCTTTATCCCTTCACCTTAATCTATGCTACTATTGGTGTTATTTTTGATTTAGTTTTTATTGAAACTACTTTCTTTTTCCCACCTTCCCGTATCTCCATTCTTCTTTCTCCTGACGATCTTATCTGCAACATAATCTTGAAATATTGTGCTGATTATTTACCAGTAATAAAATTAATCTTCAAAGTTTTTGATCTGGCTCACATGGTGAAGTCCTAAGGTTTTGCCTGTTTTTGGGTTCATTAGTTCCACAACGTTATCATGAGCAATCTGGCTAATTATGACAGGTCCTTTGTATGCAGTGTAAAACTTATGTATTTTGTGTTTCTGTTTGCTGGAGAGATGGTGTATTTTTACAAATACTTTCTGGCCTACTGAGAATGTTCTTTTAATTGCTGTTCTATCTCCTCTTACTTTTCTTCTAATGGCTGCCTTTCTGATGTTGGACAGTGCTGTTGCTATGACTTGTTTGTGCTGTCTACGTGGTACAATAGGAAATCTAACATTTTCTGTGGTTGTATTTGAGGGTTCTATATTCTTAAGTACAGTAACTTGAGGTAGGAGTGTAGTGCTATGTGGCATTTCATTTATTAGTTCTTGAAAATCTTTAAGTGTTGTGTCTTTCGCCTGCATATAATCGGCATAAAGTGCCTATGTCCTTCATAGATCGTGCTGCTGGATTTACGCTAGGTTTGTACTTAGATATGTAGATGGGTTTTATTTTGTGTTGTTTTAACGTGTTCTGCCATTGCACTGATTTGTATTGTGGGCCATTATCCGAAATTATTCGTTCCACTCGACCTACTTGTCTGAGAAAATCTTGTCTAAATGCTTTACTTATAGTAAGACCTGTTGCCCGTTTTAATGGTGTCAAGGTAACATATTTAGAAGTAAGTTCCAAAACGACAAATATGAAAATATATCCATTTTTGTGCGTGGGAGGGGCCCCATCAAATCTGTTGCAGCTATTTGTTTTAATTTTTTCGTATTGGAAATATAGGTGGTTTGGAAAGTGGCGTGTTTAGCCCTCATACATTTTTTGTATTTGACTAATAGTGCTCTAATTCGTCTTTCCGTATTAGGAAAATGGCTTGTTTCTTTTATTTTTAAAAAGCATTTCTTTGGTCCAAAGTGGCCATTACTTAAATGTGTATACCATATGTACTTATTAATTAGTTCATCTGGGATATAAATTAACCATTCATTCGTTGCAACATTTCGTCTAAAAAATAAAACATTGTTATTTACGAGATAGTGCTGTCGAATTTCTTGAAAATTCTTACTTCTCCACTTGTGTTTGATTCCTAGTATTTCGGGATCCTTGTCCTGTTCTTTGCCTATGTTTTTCAAAGCTGTCGTAATGTAGTTTTCGAAAGGTACTTGTTTCATACAGTACATTGTAAACTGGTCTTCTGCTGCTTCCAAACCTATGTTATTGGATGCACCCTGTGGACATCGTGATAAAGCATCTGCTAATACATTCTCTGGTCCTGGTATGTGTGTAATAGTGGAGTCAAATTCTTGTAGTATTAACATCCATCTGGCTAACCTCCCATGAGTTAGTTTGGCGGATAACAGAAATGCTAATGCTTTGCGGTCAGTGTATACTTTTGTTTTTCTTCCGAATAGGAAGTATCGAAAACGTTGGAAGCCCCATACAACGGCCAATGCTTCCAGTTCCGTGACTGAATAGTTTTTGTTGCTTTTTGTTGAGCACCCGGCTGGCAAATGCAATTGTTCTGTATGATCTTAGCCCCACCTGTTCGTATTCTTGGAATAAAACAACTCCTAAACCTGTTTTAGCGCTATCAGTGCCCATACGAAAATTGTGTGTTAGATCAAGATGTGCTAAAATCGGTGCTGTTGTTAGTGCGTTCTTCACTTTTAAAAATTCTTCATTGGCTTGTTGATCCCATACCCATGGCGTGCTTTTTCCAGTCGATGCACATAGGCGTGGTGTTGCGAGAGAGCCGATCCAAATAAATTTATGTAGAATCCGGTGAGACCTAGAAATCCTCTGAGAGTTTTCTTATTATATGGAGTACAGAATTCTTTGATTGCCGTTAGTTTTTCTGGGTCGGGCATTACCTCTTACTCTGAAATTATGTGTCCTAGAAATTTGACCTGCCGCCTTCCAAATTTGGATTTTGTTATATTTACTGTGACGTCATGCTCTTTCATGATCTGTAAAAACTGATTTAATGTGTCGTTGTGATGTTCCCGAGAGGGATCTGCTATAATCACATCATCAACATAACAAGTAATATTTTGTAAAATTTCAGGACTGAGTATAGTATTAAATCTCCTAATAAACGCTGCTGATGATATGTTTAAGCCAAATGGCAATCGTTTAAACTGGTAACATCTACCGAATACGATAAATGCCGTAAATTTTCTACATTCTGGGGCAATTCTATTTGCCAGAAACTACTCCGTAAATCAATTGATGAAAATAGCACCGTGGAAGTTTTGTATCAATTTCTCTAATTTTTCTGGGCGATCTGTCTCAGTGATTATGATTGTGTTGATCTGTGTGGAATCAAGCACTAACCTGATGCTCTCATCTCGTTTTTGTACAATATGGAGTGGGCTGTTATATATGGAGGTAGCTGATTCAATAATAACATCATCTAACATTTTAGATATCTCCTGGGATACTTTATTCCTGTAGCTTAATGGGATTGTATAGGGGCACTCTAAATGGTTTGTGCTGTTTTACTTCAAACTTGTACTGAAAGTGTTTAATACTGCCAGTCTTAGGTAAAAATATCTCTGCTTTATCTCGTAAAATACCCTCTAATTCTCTTTTACTGTGTTCCGAAATGCCTTGAACTGCTTGCAGTTTTTCGTCGATTTCTTTATGGACTTCTAACATGAGTTGAGGCGATTCCCCCTTTTGTGCATACCATTCTAATTCTTCATCCTCTTTATCTCGCGTCATTCTTAATTGTTTGTTTATAACTGGTATTTCTTCTAATTTTAGCTTTTGCTCAAAGAGAAGTGTGACATTCCCGAATGTTACGCTACCTTTCCCCATATCTATTATCGCTCGTCTCTCATTTAAAAAATCAGCACCTAAAATCAAATCTACAGTTAGTTTAGGTATAATCACAGAGTTGGCTTCGATCTTTTGACCTTGACACGAAAGAGTTAACATTGTTTGTCCCGTAACCTCCGCAGCATTGTTTCTAATAGACCTCTTACTTTAATCTTACGTGTTTTCAGAACTGGCAATTCCTCATTGGTATTACACTGCATGAAAAAATTTTCTGAGATCGCAGTCAGTTCACTTCCGCTATCAATTACAATATTGACTGGGATATGCCTTACCATGGCCTTCACAATTGGTTGAATTTGAAAGGGTTGGTTCTGTTCTTCTTCTTCTTGCATCAACGAATCCTCCACTGAATCATACATGAGTCTTTTCAGGAATTTCCCTTGTGAATTCAAACTTTCTGTAGGATAAGCTTCGACTGCTACTTCTCTCTCTTTTATTTCCTCTTCTCTATTTCTTCCTTCGTTTACGCTTTCTTCAATATCCTCTACTTTTTCCTCATCCTCGTCTATCTTCTCCTTCTTCGTCGCTACTTCCACATAATCTCATCTAAATGCTCTAATTATCGCTTCATAACTTCCTTCATTATATACGTTGGGTTGTGTGCCCACTAGTAACTTATTTTCAACTTCTGACGACTACGCATTATCCTCATTGAATTCGCTTTCCCTGGTTTCCATCTCAAATAGCTCTGCAATACTCATTACTTCGTCCTTTCCTCCTACATTCGTTGTGCATGCCTCTGGTAATTCATCTTCCTCGTCAGTATTCTCCCAATTAATTTCGTCCCAAAACGATATTGTTGTTTTCCTGTCTTCGTTTTCATCTGGTCCCTGCGGATTTGTTTCTTCCTTCTTCTCTTCTCGTGATAAGGTATTTACTTCTCTGTTCAAGGTGCTGCAATTGTCCTGGGTCGGTGCGTCATTCTCTTTGGCATGGGCGCTTAGCTGTCAATTCGAACGTTTATCGGAGTTTGGTGGTCTTACCTCCAACTCTTCTATCTGTATTCTCTTTTCTTGCTTCGCTTGTTGATATTGATTTCTTTGTTGATAATTTGTCGGTCTATTGGCGCTCCAATTCCCGTTCCGGTTGTCGTTATTCCCTCTGTAATAGTTGTTGCCGTTCCTGGGTGAATTACAGTTATTGCCATATTCTCTTCTAAATCCATAACCGGTCCTTTGTTGAAATCTATTGTCGTTTCTTGGTGCGAAGTTATCACGTGGTTCGTAATTATTGTTTCTTCGTACTGTGTCTTGTGGATTCCACTGCTTTTTGCTTTCGTTTTCACGTGCGTTTCGTCTTTTTCTTGCGTCATCTTCCAAAAATATGAACTGTAGTTCCCATAGAAGACCTTTAAATGCTTCGACGTCATTGCCTCCGCGACCTACTAATTATTGCTGGTATTTCATGGTAACTTCATCGCGCATAATTTAATCAACTCTCCGTCACTGTATGGTACATCTAAGCATTGATTTTTCTTTGCCATTAATTCGAAAAATTTCACGGGACTCTTCTCTCCTGAATTTTCATAATATGGGTTCTGTAATAATTCGTACTTCACTTTGTTCTGTGCTTCTCTGGACCAATATCGTGAGAGAAACTTCTCTCTGAAATCGTCGTACGAGCGGCATGTCCCTGCAACATTTTGCATGGTTTCTGCGACTGTTCCTGACACGTGTGCACATATAAAGTCTAATTTGTGTGCTAGTGTCCAGTGTTCTGGTAATCCTACTCGGAATTGATCAGTAAAAGTTCGTGGAAGTAATGCGTTTCCTTCTCGAAAGTGCTGAAATTTTCTGACTGTGAGGAAATGATCGCTGTCGTACTTCATCGTAGTTCCATATGAAATTCGCGATTCTTCGCCACTTTTGTTTCTGAACATTTCTCCCGTCGTTCTTTCTTGTTGTGTTAGATCGATTGGATATTGGCCACTGTAACTTTCGCCTACCCTTGCGTAGTATCGTTGGAGTGGTTTGCAATAATTTTCTTCAATCGGTTGTGAACGTGTAGCTGAATGCATTGCACTGTACTCTTCGCGACCTGGCTTTCCATTGTCAGATATTGGTTCGGTATCTTGTCTGGCTAACCTTGCCGCTTCATTGCACGATCGAAACTGTCTTGAAACATACATTTGTGGTTCTGCATGTGTTTGTGGTGCCGTTTGTTCATCAAGAATTTCGAAACGTGTTTGTTACGGTGCAGGCTGTCTGATTTCACGTATGTTATTTTCCGCATGTGATTGGATTCGAAAATGAATGATATCTTCGTTAATTGCTTGTTTTTTCGGTGCTGTTACAGATACGGATGTGATTGCAGACTCAGTGCTTGTTCGATCCTGTTCACTACGCTCTTCAGGGGTTTGTAACAACTCTGTTCGCAATTTCTGAAATTGTTGCTTCGTTTCCGCTTCCATTTTCACTATGCGGTTATTATATCTTTTCACCGCTGCTTCTGTGATACGTTCGAGTAACACACTGTTTACAACAATTTCACGCGCTGCACCTGCTGCTTGACTAGTAATTACGTTTATCTGTTTCTCTAGTTTCTTGACTTCCCCCTGGGTGTTGTTACGTAATGTTTTGATCTCGTCCTGAATGTCATTACGCAATGTTTGTACGTCCGCTTGTACCTTGTCAGTGTCTGTTCTCAATTGATTGTGACCTATTATTAAGTTTCCTATCACTTCTCGAGATTCTTTTGCCTCGTCTTCAATATGACTTAGGTGTAACTGGATTTTTTTTGTTTTGTTCTTTAATCTCACGCATTTGTCTCGTGGTTTCTGCAATCTGTTTCGTCGTTTCTGCATTCTGAATTTTAATTTGGTTCGCAATTTCTTTATTTTTTTCTTGTCATGGTTTCCGTCATTAATTGTAATAATTCTTCCAGATTGGTGGGTCCTATTGCGTTTTCTTTCGACGTCCTACGCTCTGTGTTTTCGCCCAAGTGTTGGTTTGCAACCGATTGCATTGAACTGTGCGGTGACACGTTTCTGCTCGAATTCCTTGTACTCTGTGGTGAGGGAGCTCTGATTACTTGTACTATGGGTTTTACGTATTCAAGACGCAAGTTGGAAACCTCATCGGCTGTCTCTCTACTTTCCTGCTCCTCTGTCGTATGCTGACCTAGGTTTTCTGGGCCTTGGCGTACATTATCCTCGTTATGGTGCGTTATCTGTCCTATTTCTCGCGATACTGCATCGTCTGTTGTACTGTCCTCTATTCTCTGTCCATCTTCATGTTGGGTCTCTACCTCAATTCGGTCAAGGTTTCGATCTGCCATTGCTAATCTTTCCGAATCCCTTATTTTCTGTTTTAAAAGCAATTCACGCGCCCTACTTCGCGTCAACATGCACTCATACGATCTCACGTGTTTCATGAACTTTTTGCACACACGACTTGACAATCCATTCACTTACCTGTAGGGTCAGAACCAACTTGTCAACGATGTATCCGCCACCTGTGCGCTTCCATTGGAGAGAAAACTTAATTCTAATAATATTAAAATTCATAACTTAATTATGCTATGGTCTCTGCTAGAATGTCTCACGTTCTATTGAATACTTTGTTACTATCTATAGCTGCAGCTACTGTATTCGACTATTTATAACTTTAGGAAAAAAAATTTTACTATGAAAATTTTTAACAGGATATTTTTCTGACCTAGTTATGCATGTGGTCGCCCTTCAATCATGGTATTTTACCATCCTGGCAGGGTCGCCATTCTCTAACATTCTGCGTGATGTCTGTTTGTTCTAAGTCATGTCTTCCTACCACTTTCGTGCAACGACGCTCTGAGCGTGTTTTTTAGGGAATTGACTAGTTTGAACCTGGGACCTGTTGCTGGTAAGGAGACGCCAGACCACACATGACATGTAGAATTCAGAAGAGTCCAGTGAGACTAGCGATGATATAACCAAATACTTAATGATTTCAGCGTCAGCTGCACTGCACTCCCTGTAAAACAATCTTAATACTAACTAAATTTAGTGGAAGGGGTTCAAGGCTTTCCTATTTTTAGTTAGCTGGTAAAATAACGTCTAAAAAGCAGTTAACTTTACCATTGGAAATTTTATTCTACTTACAAAATATTGTTTATAAATTGCACTATTGATAAAACGAAATGTTTTATTACAGGATGATAAAATCCAACTGCGTTCAACAAAAATGTGAACGAATATTCCCTGAATGGGTTTCCAAGTTCTACAATGGATCGAAGGATGACCTATGCCATATCACATCTATAATCTAGGTTTAAATTAAGTTTCACAAAAGAGAAAACTATCAAAATGGTCAACAGTGACCCTCAATTATCTTTAGTTACTTATCTAACTTGTCGTAAATTACAGTGCCTGATGTGGCTTCTCAATAATTATATAACAGAAAAATCATCGGATTTCAGATTTTAACTTACGTAGCAAATGTGAATACTATGAGATTTAATTTACGATCGACACTAGTGTTACGTAAAAAGAGGATGTAACGGATGAGACTTCTGCAGTTCTGAGTGAAGCCTTATGCACTCAAAAATGCGGCATCGCGTGCGTTCATTACCTTATCGGTGTTCGTCAGGGGGCGGCGGCCGGCGCAGTTCCATACAGCTTGCCGTCTCGGAAGCAACTCCCTCCTAACTTCTCCTTACTAAAATTTAGCGAAGTTGGTTTAAAAAAAAACTATCTGGCTGTGTTTTCATCTGATCAAAGAGGGTGTCAATGTTAACCTTAAGCTCCACCTACAAAAATTCTGTGTATCCGATGAGAAACGTCATATTTTTCGTAGTGGGGCAATGTTTTTAAAGTTTGCAACGTAACCGAGACGCGAAAAAGTCTCACGCTAAAACTTGCAGCTGGTGTGGCCCTTTTCGTGTTAACATAACATCTATACTGTTCTTCTTGAGGGCTCTAGCTTTTAACATGGCCTGGGGGGTGGTTCTGTTGGTTAGCTGGCGACGTGGGTGTCCTTCCTTATCGTAGGGCCTTCTAGCTTAACACGGTTCTGCTCTCGGGTTCTGTTCTCGTTTCTCCCCTCGGAACTGCGTCTGTCTCACGGTGTGAAGGCATGTTAGTCTGTGGTATTCCATTTGCTCATTCGTTACTCGTATTACTTTGGTTAAGTTAATGTCACGATTTATTCGGAGCTATGTGACATATTACTGGATTTGCTTATCACGTCAGGGTTTTCATGGAAGGTTTTGGATTTGCCTGACACCTTACATACTGTCATACTTATTTAAATTTTTGTGAAACAAATATTGCTAAGTATAACTAACATAAATTTAGAAAACTGTTGCAGTTGATTTAAGATTGATATTAAAAAACTGGTACACAGACTTAATTTTCTAGTTACTAAAAATAACTTACCAGAGTTTGAAAGTCATGAGCAAAGAAACCATTGAGAAAATGTCCCTCATATGATAATATGTGCTCTAAAGGTATCCAAGTATGCATCAATCACCTGATCAAATTCATTGAAAAAAATATGGAAAAGTAGCAGGACAATAGCCAATAACATAATGACAACGTATGTAAAATTTGATTGAATCATCTCTGAAACAGCGAAAGTTAAGTTAGGTTAGGTTAGGTTAGTGTTGTTTTAACGTCCCGTCGACAACGAGGTCATTAGGGACGGAGCGCAAGCTCGGGTTAGGGAAGGATGGGGAAGGAAATCGGCCGTGGCCTTTCAAAGGAACCATCCCGGCATTTGCCTGAAACGATTTAGGGAAATCACGGAAAACCTAAATCAGGATGGCTGGAGACGGGATTGAACCGTCGTCCTCCCGAATGCGAGTCCAGTGTGCTAACCACTGCGCCACCTCGCTCGGTAAAGTTAAGTTAGCTTACGCTAACCTTTTTATCTTCTCATACGTCCCTTCTTAACGGCAACCACACGTGGGACTCTTATTCCCTATACTCACTGCTGCTGGTCTGCTGTCCAGTGCGCGGGATGACCCGCAATGTTCCAGCGAGTCAATCACTTGTTCTTGAATGGCAGGCGCAGAGGTCAACTGATTAGGTGTGCTTCGAACATAATACAGCGATATTACCTTACGGCGGCCAGACGTAGTCAACTGGAACCTATATGAGGTTGCCTGCCCTTACATACCCATGCATTCCAGCATCGGGCCACAATGGTTCAGGTGTCTCTAAGCGCTATGGGACTTAACATCTGAGGTCATCAGGCCCCTAGACTTAGAACTACTTAAATCTAACTAATCTAAGGACATAACGCACATCCATGCCCGAGGCAGGATTCGAACCTGGAGCGCCTAGAACAACTCGGCCACAGCGGCCGGCAGCATAGGGTCACTGTCACATCTGAAGCTGGATGTTCCTCAATCTGACCAGTTGACCAAATGGAGATCCAACAGTGTCGCCACTTTGATAGTGTCAGTTGCTGATAACGCTGTCTCACACGAATATGTGGCCTCTTCGTGTCCTTCACAAAAATGACTACATCTGACTCTGTACACCCTATCAACACTAAACACGAACAACGTTATGCACCCTGGTGGTTGTTTTACCTGCCACAGTGAATTGCAACTCTAATCGTCAACATACCAGTTGACGGTGCATATGTCTATAAAATTACGTTGTTATCTGATCATGTGTACTGGGTAATTTACATTTTTTGTCAGACATGAATATATACTAGTTTGGAGGTTTGGTAGTTCTGTAACGGTGAACCTATTAGAATAAGAATATCTGTACGAATCGGTTTTCAGATATAGCGTAGTCCTAAAGTAAATAATACGTGAAAGTCACAACGTATACAGAAAATCGCGGTAACAAAAAGAACACTTGAGATCACAATACAATCATGAAAAACGTATATAAAATTATAAGTATTTTTGTGACAAGTTAAGAGAGCGGCGTAGTGCAGGCCGTAAAGGTAACACAGTTACATCCTGAATAACATTTGGAAGTCATTGGGTTAGCAACGGTGTGCACTCTAATGCTGTTAACTTCAAAATATGGTAGTCGCTCCACCTAAAAGAATATGAATTAACGTGTACCAGCAGAAGGTTTTACTGTCGCATGGTGGACCATGACTAAATAAATGTTTCATATAGATAATACAGTTTCCTGATCTATCAGTACAACATTTCAAATGATTACAAATTTTAAATTTCATTTAAAATAATTTCATGTTTGATAATTTACTAATATTAATCACTGTAGGGCTACTTGTCGCTTTCTAAACGTACCTTTAGTCTCACTAGCTCCCGAAAGCTGTTAAGTATTTAATAGATTCCACAAAGGCCATGAATCACACTGAAACCTGCGGAACGCGGAAGCAAAACACGAATAGTATATAAATGTTGAGCGAGATCCTCTTATCACAGTTGAGAGTATCGACTTTAACACAAATAGAAGTCTAAAAATTATGAGAATTACGTAACTACGAAAGCACATTTCACAACAGATTCAACACACAACTGTCTGCAAGTGGGGTAGGTGTGGCACATGGAAGCTAGGTGTGCTCAGGGGTTGCACTTACCGACACCCTCCCCCCTTGAATCTACATCTACATCTACATCTACATTTATACTCCGCAAGCCACCCAACGGTGTGTGGCGGAGGGCACTTTACGTGCCACTGTCATTACCTCCCTTTCCTGTTCCAGTCGCGTATGGTTCGCTGGAAGAACGACTGTCTGAAAGCCTCCGTGCGCGCTCTAATCTCTCTAATTTTACATTCGTGATCTCCTCGGGAGGTATAAGTAGGGGGAAGCAATATATTCGCTACCTCATCCAGAAACGCACCCTCTCGAAACCTGGCGAGCAAGCTACACCCCGATGCAGAGCGCTCTCTTGCAGAGTCTGCCACTTGAGTTTGTTAAACATCTCCGTAACGCTATCACGGTTACCGAATAACCCTGTGACGAAACGCGCCGCTCTTCTTTGGATCTTCTCTATCTCCTCCGTCAAACCGATCTGGTACGGATACCACACTGATGAGCAATACTCAAGTATAGTTCGAACGAGTGTTTTGTAAGCCACCTCCTTTGTTGATAGACTACATTTTCTAAGGACTCTCCCAATGAATCTCAACCTGGTACCCGCCTTACCAACAATTAATTTTAAATGATCATTCCACTTCAAATCGTTCCGCACGCATACTCCCAGATAATTTACAGAAGTAACTGCTACCAGTGTTTGTTCCGCTATCATATAATCATACAATAAAGGATCCTTCTTTCTACGTACTCGCAATACATTACATTTGTCTATGTTAAGGGTCAGTTGCCACTCCCTGCACCAAGTGCCTATCCGCTGCAGATCTTTCTGCATTTCGCTTCAATTTTCTAATGCTGCAACTTCTCTGTTACTACAGCATCATCCGCGAAAAGCCGCATGGAACTTCCGACACTATCTACTAGGTCATTTACTAGGTATCTGGCTTCCGGCGGCTATCTGATTTGGTGAAGACTGCCAGTCTCGCTAGCGGGATGAAAGCAGAGCTCACCATCTGCAGCATCGTCGACAGGACTGACTGCGGACCTTTGGTACAGAGCCGAGTGGAGGATCTGAATCAGAGGCTGAGACGGTTCTGCGACCGTGTGGGCTGCAGATTCCTCGACTTGCGCCATAGGGTGGTGGGGTTTCGGGTTCCGCTGGATAGGTCAGGAGTCCACTACACGCAACAAGCGGCTACACGGGTAGCAGGGGTTGTGTGGCGTGGGCTGGGCGGTTTTTTAGGTTAGATGGCCTTGGGCAAGTACAGAAAGGGCAACAGCCTCAACGGGTGCGGGGCAAAGTCAGGACATGCGGGGACCAAGCAGCAATCGGTATTGTAATTGTAAACTGTCGAAGCTGCGTTGGTAAAGTACCGGAACTTCAAGCGCTGATAGAAAGCACCGAAGCTGAAATCGTTATAGGTACAGGAGGCTGGCTGAAGCCAGAGATAAATTCTGCCGAAATTTTTACAAAGGTACAGACGATGTTTAGAAAGGATAGATTGCATGCAACCGGTGGTGGAGTGTTCGTCGCTGTTAGTAGTAGTTTATCCTGTAGTGAAGTAGAAGTGGATAGTTCCTGTGAATTATTATGGGTGGAGGTTACACTCAACAACCGAGCTAGGTTAATAATTGGCTCCTTTTACCGACCTCCCGACTCAGCAGCATTAGTAGCAGAACAACTGAGAGAAAATTTGGAATACATTTCACATAAATTTTCTCAGCATGTTATAGTCTTAGGTGGAGATTTCAATTTACCAGATATAGACTGGGACACGCAGATGCTGAGGACGGGTGGTAGAGACAGAGCATCGAGTGACATTATACTGAGTGCACTATCCGAAAATTACCTCGAGCAATTAAACAGAGAACCGACTCGTGGAGATAACATCTTGGACCTACTGATAACAAACAGACCCGAACTTTTCGACTCTGTATGTGCAGAACAGGGAATCAGTGATCATAAGGCCGTTGCAGCATCCCTGAATATGGAAGTTAATAGGAATATAAAAAAAGGGAGGAAGGTTTATCTGTTTAGCAAGAGTAATAGAAGGCAGACTTCAGACTACCTAAGAGATCAAAACGAAAATTTCTGTTCCGACACTGACAATGTTGAGTGTTTATGGAAAAAGTTCAAGGCAATCGTAAAATGCCTTTTAACCCACCGTGGTACAACAACAAAGTTCGGAAACTACTGCGAAAGCAAAGAGAGCTTCACTCCAAGTTTAAACGCAGTCAAAACCTCTCAGACAAACAGAAGCTAAACGATGTCAAAGTTAGCGTAAGGAGGGCTATGCGTGAAGCGTTCAGTGAATTCGAAAGTAAAATTCTATGTACCGACTTGACAGAAAATCCTAGGAAGTTCTGGTCTTACGTTAAATCAGTAAGTTGCTCGAAACAGTATAACCAGACACTCCGGGATGATGATGGCATTGAAACAGAGGATAACACGCGTAAAGATGAAATACTAAACACCTTTTTCCAAAGCTGTTTCACAGAGGAAGACCGCACTGCAGTTCCTTCCCTAAATCCTCGCACAAACGAAAAAATGGCTGACATCGAAATAAGTGTCCAAGTAATAGAAAAGCAACTGGAATCACTCAACAGAGGAAAGTCCACTGGACCTGACGGGATACCAATTCGATTCTACACAGAGTAAGCGAAAGAACTTGCCCCCCTTCTAACAGCCGTGTACCGCAAGTCTCTAGAGGAACGGAAGGTTCCAAATGATTGGAAAAGAGCACAGGTAGTCCCAGTCTTCAAGAAGGGTCGTCGAGCAGATGCGCAAAACTATAGATCTATATCTCTGACGTCGATCTGTTGTAGAATTTTAGATCATGTTTTTTGCTCGAGTATCATTCGTTTTTGGAAACCCAGAATCTACTATGTAGGAATCAACATAGATTCCGGAAACAGCGATCGTGTGAGACCCAACTCGCTTTATCTACAGGTTAAAGTTTTTCGTCATTACAGAATTGTAATGCAACATGCGTAAGCATCATTTATCAACGACATAAGAAGTTCTTTATGTCAGCTATACAATTTATTTCTTGTGGGATGACACGTCACGAAACTGACCAACTCATTTATACAAAACAATCCAACTTTAGGCTCCTGCCCCGAACCAGCGTAAATTTTTGCGGACACCGATGGGTTCATATATTTTTTTCGAATCATAATGTTTGACGGCAAATATCGCATTGTGAAAGCTTGTTATAACAGCTTCTTACAGAAAAATGGTCCCACAAATATATAGATATCTGCTTTTTATTTACTACTGAAGACCTCACGAATCTATACTGAGTGCTGAATTTCTGTATTTCACTTCCCTATAGTGAATTATCATTGTATAGTTCATAATTATTGGATTTCAGGATCATCTTCAGGCCTACGGTTTGATTTTAATGCGGAATATGACTACATACACTATGTGATCAAAAGTATCCGGACATCCTCAAAAAATACGTTTTTCATATTAGGTGCATTGTGCTGCTACCTACTGTCAGGTACTCCATATCAGAGAACACACAGTAGTCATTAGACATCGTGAGCGAGTAGAATGGGGTGCTCCGCGGAACTCACTGAATTCGAACGTAGTCAGGTGATTAAGTGTCACTTGTGTCATACGTCTCTACGCGAGATTTCCACACTCCTAAACATCCCTAGGTCCTCTATTTCCGATGTGATAGTAAAGTGGAAAGGTGAAAGGACACTTACAGCAGAAAGGCGTACAGGCTGAACTCGTTTGTTGACTCACATAAACTGCCGACAGTTGAAGAGGGTCGTAACGTGGAGACCATCACACAGGACTTCCAAACTGAAACAGGATCCACTGCAAGTACTATGACAGTTAGCCGGAAGGTGAGAAAACTTGGATTTCATGGTCGAGCGGCTGCTCATAAGCCACACATCACACCGGTAAATGCCTCACGACGCCACGCTTGGTGTAAGGAGAGTAAACATTGGACGACTGAACAGTGGAAAAACGTTCT
This sequence comes from Schistocerca americana, assembly GCF_021461395.2. Lineage (NCBI taxonomy): Eukaryota > Metazoa > Arthropoda > Insecta > Orthoptera > Acrididae > Schistocerca > Schistocerca americana. The sequence continues at coordinate 836,779,182 of NC_060121.1, read as the reverse complement.
GTGGAGTGACGAATCACGGTATTCTATGTGGCGACCGTATGGCAGAGTGTGGGTATGGCGAATGCCCGGTGAACGTCATCTGCCAATGTGTGTAGTGCCATCAATAAAATTCGGAGGCGGTGGTTTTATGGTGTCGTCGTGTTTTTCATGGAGGGGGCTTGCACCTCTTGTTGTTTTGCGTGGCACTATCACAGCACAGGACTACACTGATGTTTTAAGAACCTTCTTGCTTCCCACTGTTGAAGAGCAATTCGGGGTGGCGATTGCATCATTCAACACTATCGAGCGCCTGTTCATAATGCACGGCCTATGGCGGCGTGGTTACACGACAATAACATCCCAGTAATAGAGTGGCCTGGACAGAGTACTGACCTGAATCCTATAGAACCCTTTGGGATGTTTTGGAACGCCGATTCCGTCCCAGGCGTCACCGACCGACATCGATACCTCTCCTCTGTGCATCACTCCGTGAGGAATGGGCTGCCATTCACCGAGAAACTTTCCAGCACGTGATTGACCGTATGACTTCGAGGTCCGGATACTTTTGAACACATAGTGTATGTCGGAAAGTGTGGCTATCGTTAAAGTTGTAGTGCAGTAATCCCAGTGCTATGTCATAAACGCTTACATTAAAATAGGTGATACAGATGTAAGTGACAACGGTAAATACAAAACAAGAAAATTTTTGTATCAACCCTTTATTTAGAAATTAATGGCTCATAAAATAAAAAGCGACTCTGAGGCATGCGTATTTATTAATTTCAACTGTATCAACATCACTCAATTAAAAAAAAAAAAAAAGAACTTAGTGTAATAAGATAATTGTCTGTTCACCAGGAGGGTTTCTTCTCAGTATTTCTGAGCAAGGCGAATACGTGCTGGAACGTCTCGTTGCTCGGATCCTGGCTTGAATCGGTCTTGGCATACCATCGATGATATCATCAACCTATCTGCCGTCCATGGTGTCCCATTGTCTAAAGGTGATTCTGCTCGTTGTCGACAGCCAAAAACAGCTCGTTTCAATCGATCCCACATATGTTGGATTGAGTTCATGGCCGAGGGACAGGACACTACAATCTGGTGATCTCTAGTGAGCTTAAGGAACGTCTTCACGATCACCACACGATGAGGAAGTGAGTTAAGTCTCTCAAGAAGAAACTGTCACCGAAATGTTGGCGATTAGCTCTCGCTACTGGTTGCAGAATCTCGGCACCCTACCGCAGAGCAATAAGACTGCCATCAACAACGGCGAGATGTGTCCGTGGTCCAATGTAAGGACATCCCAGAATATCACTCCGCCGTCACGTTGTTGCACATGTGGGACACAGTGATTGAAGAGCTCGATATTGCCGGGTTGTCTCCAGACACGCTGTCTGCGATTATCAGGGTACAAACACATCCGAGTTTCGTTCTTAACACCTAGTCCTGCGTGAGTGAACTAATGGGTACGCACACGGCGCCAGAGCGTGTGAGTAGGCGATCGATCCATCGCGAAGCGGAGCGATGTGGCTGCTGCATCGTACGTGAGCAGCCCTGCCGCGTGGCGGCTGATACCAGTACATGGAACATTGAGCTTTCATTTTGGTTGTTTGATTTGGGGCAGGGGACCAGGCAGCGAGGTCATCGGTCCCATTGGATGGGGAAAGAAATCAGAAATCGGCCAAGCCCTTTCAAAGGAAACATCCCGGCATTTGGCTGATGCGATTTAGGAGAATCAGGGAAAACTTAAGTCAGGATGACTGCACGCAGGTATGAACCGTCGTCCTCCCGAATGCAAGTTCAGTGTGCTAACCACTGTGTTTGGTGCGTTTTCCGATTTTCGTGCTATAAAAGTTACTGTGTAAATGTTGTGTGACTAGGGGAGACCGTTCGCCGGTTGCTAGTCTTTCAATTTGACGCCACTTTGGCGAATTGCGCGTCGATGAGGATGCAATGATGATGATTAGGACAACACAATACCCAGTCCCTGAGCGGAGAAAATCTCCGACCCAGCCGGGAATCGAACCCGGGCCCTTAGGATTTACATATTGTCGCGCTGACCACTCAGCTGCCGGGGGCGGACGTAAAAGTTACTGTATAAGCATGAAACAAGCCACATCAACTTGACTTAGTTTTTCGGTATTCTCCTTTACCTCTAAAAAATAAAAAACCATTCATTTAACCTTTGCGCGTTTTCTTCACTATATGATTGACAAAACTAAATGGCACACAAAATTCATTATTTCTGTTTCTGATAATTTCAAATGACAACCTAACAACCAAGCATCCGTTTTTTCCATATTAGTCATAATTATTGTGATACTTAATTTCAAAAGTAAACTATCGCGTCAAATTTGAAGGGTTTGCAATAACAAATGTGGTCGCTGTCTACTTTACATTCGGTTCATTTTTGGTGATGCAATGCTGCGTACCGAACATAGCAAACACATGTAAACAATTTTTGAAGCTGAAGCGAAAGCCATATATCATCGCAGTTTGGCGATAATAGAAGTTGCGGTATTTTGTTTGACCACGCCGGCGTCGAGAGCGCTGCATCAGTCGTGAACAGTATCTGGAAGCAGACGGGTTGCTCAGCTGTGAGAACGCCAGCCAGGTCAGCACAGTAGATTCATTATGAACAAAACGAAAGACATTTTTAATGGGAAACTCTTACCTAAAGTATCAAATACTGAAGGAACATTATCTGTGGGACAAAGGAGTGAAACTAATAATATGTATTTGGGAAGGGATAACCACGGAAAATTTCACCATTTGGATGAAGAATTGAAATTCAAAACCTTTCCTATTCAAGAAATATATTCGAATGCTACCTACAACGTTTGATCGTATTTTGAACACTATAAAACCTGTTCTACAATTGAATACAACTAATTTCTAGCATCTATTTCTGTTGAGAAACAGTTGGTGGCGACTTTGAGGTGAGAAAACAAAAAATTAATCACATCTTCTATTTCTGTATTTCCATAAAGGTTAGTTATTCTTTTACATTTCTTAAGGTTTTGTGAGATATGAATGACAAAGTTGTGGCACTTGTGGTGTATTTAGTTTCGACTGCTCTGTTAATAACATCTTCTGCATCTGCATTCTAAAATGTAATTTATTTAATGATAACAACTGTTTCGTTTATGGTAATATCGACTTGAGTCAAAGGACGTCTTCGCCATCGTTGTCTTTTTATCTTGGTGCATAACTTTAGCCCTCTCTCTCTGTAATTCGAGAAATGGATGTACTCCATCTTCTTTTTGTTTACGTTTATTTCTTGTTGCAACTGTTGGTTTTATCTGGTCTGAAGGGAAACTATCCTGTGCTGTTTGTGTTGCTCTGGAGATCGGAAACACTGCCTGTTCTGACTGTTCGTCTTCGTGAACCTAAAGTTCAGTTTCATCGTTGAAATCAACACTAATGACAGCGGCAGAGTCCCAACTGACAGTAGCGCTTTAATTGCATTTTCTGTATCCCTCACAACCAATTCGTTTTCTGGAGTAGCACATGTAGAGAACAAAAAATCCGAAGCTTTACAATCTGTTGAGTGTTCTGGGTGTATTACCCCTTCTGTTTTTCACGGTGGTAAAACATCTTTTAAAAATATCATGGATCGAAATATTGTCAAGTTTCTGTACGTAGCTGTTCACTGTCAGCATCAGCTCGAGTACGAGGTTTCGTTATTTTTGAACTCCTTTGTGAATGTGTCTCTTAAATTTTTCCATTTTTTATCCGTCCCATCACCTGACGTAAAAACTTTTCAAAACATAACAGTATTAAAAAGTACAGGGTATTTCAAAAATAATATACATATTTCGAATGCTTATATTTATTAAACTTTAAGACAGACGAATATGAAACTTTACGCACCTATTTACGAACCTCTCAAGTTCACATTACGGATGTTCAACATGTGCTTCATCAGTGACACGAACAATATCACATCGATACTCAAATTCCTCCCATAATGGGCCAAGCATGTCCTTTGTCAATGATGTTATGGCAGTACGGATCCGGTTCTTCAACTCTTCCAGCTTCTGTGGGAGTTGTGGTACACAAACGTTGTCTTTAACGAAACCCCACAGGAAGAAGTCAGAGAGTGTCAAATCAGGTCACCGTGGAGACCAGCCGAGACATGTTAAGTCCCCAGCTCCTTGACTACCAATCCGACGGTTCGGTAGAATTTCATTCAGATATTCACTCACTTGGAGGCTACAGTGATGGGGTGCCTCGTCTTGTTAAAAACTGAAGTTGCCTTCGTGCAAACTCGGAAACAACCAGTTTTGTAACATAGCGAGATACTGCTGACTGTTAACCATGTTTCCATCAAAGAAGAATTGGCCGTAAATAGATGATCGGGATATCGCACAAAACACATTGACTTTGGGCGAATCTCGTACATGTTCAATGGCCGTATGTGGGTCCTGTAGGCCCCAAATTCGAACATTGTGTTTGTTTACCTGACCACTAACATCACTGAACACTATGCGTTGTGCGGAAGTGTTATCATTGTCAATAGCATCAAAAATCTCGTTGCAAAATGCCACACGTTTTCGTTTGTCATCAGGACGCAGAGTTTGTAACAGCTGTAACTTGTATGGCTTCATAACCAACCGACGTCTCAAAACATGCCAAAGTGTTGTTGTAGGCAGTTGTAACTCCCAACTGGCACGACGAGTTGATTTAGAAGGACCACTTTAGAAGGCAGTTTGAATTCGTCCAAAGTTTTCTTCAGGAACATGAGGGTGGCCACGACTCTTTCTTTACATACACATCCTGTATCTACAAACTGTCGATACCATCTGCGAATGTTCTACCCACTCGGAGGATCAATTTTGTACCTCAACCTGAAACGTTCCTAACAAATGGTTCAAATGGCTCTGAGCACTATGGGACTTAACTTCTAAGGTCATCAGTCCCCTAGAACGTAGAACTAAGTAAACCTAACTAACTTAAGGACATCACACACATCCATGCGCGAGGCAGGATTCGAACCTGCGACTGTAGCGGTCACGCGGTTCCAGACTGAAGCGCCTAGAATCGCTCGGCCACACCGACGCCTGCAACAGCGTGTTCATGCATTCTAATCTTTTCCGAATCATGGTAATTTTTGCTTCTTTGTGAATTTTCTTTGTCTCATTACTCTAAGTTCGTTGGAAACCATCCACATGGGTTAATATTAGAGTTTGTTGGCCCTCTGTCATTATCCTTTGCCTATTCAAATGTGTTCTCTGTAAAGTTTTCATTGTTCGCTTCTGAGTGGTTTGATGTTACTAAAACCTGTCACCGCGAACCACGTGGGCACACTAGTGTGTTGTGAAACGTATAGCGTTTCGCAAGCAATTGCACTTAGTTACCAGACAACAGCAGTTCTATAGATGCCCTACATCAATGTTTTAAGGAATAAATAATTTTACCTCCAATCTTATCCAGTTTACCGATGTTACGTCTCCGGTACCTACGCGATTTACCTTGTAGTTTTCCTTGTTAGCCCATTCACGGCGTTTCCATGCACACAGGTCCAATAATTAGTGTTCCCTTCGTATTTTAAACAAATGCTTTAGAATAGATCGTGTTTTCAGGAATGTTGCTGCAAGCTGTTCTTTGCACAGTGTCTACGCACTCTTTACGTTACTTTAAAATCTGATTCACGTGAATAATGCCGGGATCATATTAATAATTACATCCCATTCTTTATGAGTGAATTTATAATGAATGTTCTTTTATGAGTTTTTCTTATGAATAAATTATGTAATTTTGCGATTCAGTCCAATCTCTTATTTATCGTGTGGCTAGAGCTGGTGGCGACCCTACCTTTTAACTTGACTTCAATGCCAGACAGCATTTTCTTGTTCAAAATGCGCTTCACGCACCTTACACATAGCGACCCTTTATTCACACTACTTACAGCCTATTTCCACAGTCGTAGTAGAAGGTTGTAATGCTACATGGACAACATTCTTAAGAAAGCACATGCCCAAGCCAACAGAAGATAACTTTAAAGAAACAGCACAATAATTGAGGACAGATGGAAAATCCCTAACTGTTTTGAAAGTACTGATGGGAAACACATTCCCGTTAAAAACAACATAAATCTAGGTCCATGTATTACTGCTATAAATCCATCTTTTCCATTGGTTTATTTTCTGTCACTGATGCAAGTTATGGTGAACGTAGGCTCATACAGAACGGAGAACGACGTAGACGTTTTCGGTAATTGCCCATTCCGACCTGCAATAGAAATGAGAAGACTAAAAATAACTGAAGAAAATTTTTTTGCGAGGATCGAGTACGAAGTATCTGTACGTTTTCCAAGGGGATGCAGCATGTCCCCTAAAGAATATTTAACGAGGCCTTTTCCGGAAAGAATAACGAGTGTAGATAATGCTAAAGGGAGATACAGCTATCGGTTATCTACGGCAAGAATGGTCGTAGAATGTTCATTTAGTTACGTAACAGCTAAATTTCGGATTTTGCAACCTATCGAAACCGGTTTACAAATGTAGAACCTATTATTAAAGCTATAACTTTATTACACAACATGCGTTTTTCTGGGACGTATGCCGCAATGTACCAAAAACAGCACAAAACATTTTACGAAAGAGATATAATGCTTCATCGCGAGCAGCTGTGCAAGTGAGCGAAAACTTAAAATTGTGTTTCGAACGAAATCCCGTACAAAGAATGTGAACCATGTTGGTTAATAAACGTGTTATATGTACTTATCTGTACAATCCATTATTTTGGAACGTGAGAGAAAATTCAAAATCCTATAGAAAGTATGTAAATCATGTTGGTTAATATATGAGTTATATGTAATTAAAAACCATTCAACAGCCAAGATCGCATAAAATTTTTTTATTCAAGACAACCGGTTTCAACAGACTATGTTATCACCTTCATGTCTTAAGGAATGTGCAGTAACTGTTTGTTCACAAGCTGACGGAGCTTATTACGCAACCACTAGCGCGAATTTTAGCATGTCGTTGTTTAGTGCTCAAAATTTTGGAACTGAGTGTACTTATAACTCAGCCTCATACCCACCAGTACTGTCAAACGTAGCAGCTACTGTTAAAAAAAGAATGTAAAATCAGTGATCTATCCCTTTTGAAAATGTAAGTACTATGACTGAAAGTACATAATATAAAACTTCAAAATATACACAGGTGTCTGTGAAAGAAAATATTGGTTCTCCCTAATTTATTTGTGCGATTAAACGTTGCACATCTCTTGGTCATTTTTCTTCACGCGCATTAGAACGTGTAGGCAGTGTCGTTACCACTAACAAACACGGTATGTTTGCAACAACAAATATATAACGATCGATATGTGTCCTTGCAAGTCACAATACACTTCAACCTTTCAGACTGTTACGACCACAATAACGTCCAGCCCAGGGAGGAAAATGTACTGCGCCTTCAGCGCCCTCGACGAATCTGATTGTTTTCACAGGGTCTTTGGACTATGCGTCCCGTCACGCAGTGTTTCCCTCACACCACTTGTCCGCCCTCCGCTGCCTATGCGGTTGGGTAAGGTCGGTCACCCGCGGAGAAGAGAGAGGGAGTAATCTCTCCCTCCCCACTCCTGTCATGAAATTGCAACTGTCCGATGTGCTTGCTGAGCAAAATGAAAGGCATTCAGCATTTTTTGGCCCGAACAGTTATGCGTTTTCTCATTATTTTCAACAATAATGTACAAACAATTTCAAATATACCGTAACTAAATCTGCAAAAGTTACAACTTGAAAAGGAGGACCGAATGTAAGAAGAAAACACAGATACAACAAAAGATATTATATATTTCATAAAATAAAAAGGAAAAAATATATATGTGGGAAATATATGCAGAATATAGATTTAGAATATATTTATGCGGAAGAATCTTATTAAACAACCCAACATGACAACTGACACAGAAGTGGACACATATCGGGCGCCTGTACAGCGAAACAAAGATATTTCCGGCTTATATCTGACAAATGCGGCATTTGTATACTAGTTCTTCATATATGATTGAATTTGGTATTAACAATGCTCTGCGTTTTGCTGATAGTCAAATGTGGGGTGAGCAAATTTAGGAAAAAACGACCTTTCCCTCAAACCTGATTACTCCGTTGTAAGGTACGTTAAACCAAACGACTTTTGTTTGAAGTTTTTTTATGTGTGTTTCCGTATCAACGGCATTCACTCAGAAACATTAAACACTTTGTTTATCAAGCTGGTTTATCACCCCCTTAACCGCCGTATAGGCATATATTAAAAAGTAAGTATGTATTGTTTTGCACTACACCACTACATTTTCCGAGCCGATTGATATCGAAGTGTATCCCTTGGTCCCTTGGGTAGGTTTACTTCCAAGATATACACATATACAAGTATTAGTACAGCTCGAATAAAACAACAACATAATGTCTGCTTATGCCATCAGAGAACTTTAAAATTGCATACAAATCAGTGCGTATACCAACAAGAAAACACCTTAATCAAAAGATGCGAAACTGGTACTACAAACACAGTTTGGCTGATGTCTGAACACAAAATGATTCAAACAACAAGTATAAACAAATTTGCAAGCACGAACAAAAACAGGACTAACCGCGAAGCTTTTTACTAAACACGACCAACTCTCTGCAGCTACAGATTAAATACGAACTTTTAAATTAATAACCAAAACACGCAACAGGGTACTTCACAAGTCTAACTGACCACAATTGTTCTTCGATTGAGAGCTTTTCAAACCCGCCAGTCAAAAATGGCTCAAATGGCTCTGAGCACTGTGGGACTTAACATCTACATCTACATCTATACTCCGCGAGCCACCTTACGGTGTGTGGCGGAGGGTACTTATTGTACCACTATCTGATCCCCCCTTCCCTGTTCCATTCACGAATTGTGCGTGGAAAGAACGACTGCTTGTAAGTCTCCGTATTTGCTCTAATTTCTCGGATCTTTTCGTTGTGATCATTACGCGAGATATATGTGGGCGGTAGTAATATGTTGCCCATCTCTTCCCGGAATGTGCTCTCTCGTAATTTCGATAATAAACCTCTCCTCTCCATATTGCGTAACGCCTTTCTTGAAGTGTCCGCCACTGGAGCTTGTTCAGCATCTCCGTAACGCTCTCGCGCTGACTAAATGTCCCCATGACGAATCGCGCTGCTTTTCGCTGGATCATGTCTATCTGAGGTCATCAGTCCCCTAGAACTTAGAACTACTTAAACCTAACTAACCTAAGGACATCACACACATCCATGCCCGAAGCAGGATTCGAACCTGCGACCGTAGCAGTCACGCGGTTCCGGACTGAAGCGCTTAGAACCGCTCGGCCACCGCGGCCGGCAAACCCGCCAGACAAGAACAAATTGAACACTAGATGTGGCTGATGTAAGCTCGTGTGACTGATCTGACCAACACTGGCTGCTCGTAACACTCCTGAGTTAAGTGCAAAATCCAGACAGTCACCTGCAGTAGTCAACAACAAGGCCATAACCTTTTGTAACTACAGATACCAGGAGCCTACATGAGCCACAATGGAAACGTTCCAAAAGTCGCCCACCAACTTCAGCTCCACGGCAGCCATTTAAGAATACGAGGTCTGTTCAAAAAATTTCGGAACGTTCGTAATTTCGCGCCAGTAGTGTTCTGGGGCGAAATGCGGTTGACATGTCTGCACATTCCTGTGTTTCATGTGTAACCGCCGCCTGTTTCATTGTTTTATGTCTGTTAGTTATTGTTCAGTGCTGTATTGGACAGAGTGTTGTGTAGGACAGTCTGCGAAATTTCGAAATGACAGCGATAGAGGAGCAACGCGTCTACATTAAATTTTGCATGAAACTCGGGAACACCTGTACAGAGACACACCAAATGATGCAGAAAGCCTATGGTTACGAGTGCTTAAGACGTTCTCGGTGTTACTAATGGTTCACACGGTTTAAAAATGGCCGGACGGAAGTTAAAGCTGACTTCGTTGAAGACGCCCTTCAACGTGTACCGACGGCAGTCATGTCAAGAACGTCATATTTCAGTGGCTGGCAAAGTTGCTTCTTTGCGAATCAGAGCGTTTCCGACTCTTCTTTCTCCCCGAACCATTGCCTATCCTCCCCTTTCGTGAAAACCGGACCGGCGTTTTTTGGAAAATCACTTTCGGTCCAGTTGTCGATGTGGTAAGCATGAATGCACCTTGGAACATACTCTCGCATATTTCCTGTTTTAGTTAGTGAGGCCAGATACTTGTCTTTTATTAGGAAGCCTCCTCATTAACTTCAGTAAACACTAAGGAGTGTTCCATATTTCGAATCGTAGAGTTTTTCTATTCATTCGCACAAGTGAAATTTTAATTTGAGCTCTACCCTTCTTCGTATCAATACCGACCAGGTGCCATCAGCACTGGTGTTTCCTTACTTGAGGACAATTTAAAGTCAGTGCTTTCCTTAACTCCTGTTCATAGCGATGCCGATATTATCTGATAACTTGGAGTAAGTAGATAAGTAACTTCTACGGATGAGTTTCGAGTGGAAGCAAGGTAAAGCTTCCAACTGGACTCGCATTCGGGGGAGGACGACCGTTCAATCAAATGTTCAAATGTGTGTGAATTCCTAAGGGACTAAACTGCTGAGGTCATCGGTCCCTATATTTACACACTACTTAAACTAACTTAAACTAACTTACCCTAAGATCAACACACACAACTATGCCCGAGGGAGGACTCGAACCCCCGGCGGGAGGCGCCGACGGTTCAATCCCACTTCCATCCATCCTGATTTAGGTTTTTACGTGATTTCCCTAAATTCCTTCAGGCAAATGCCGGGATGGTTCCTTTGAAAGGGCACGGAAAACTTCCTTCCCCTTCCATCCCTAATCCGATGGGACCGATGACCTCTCTTTTTTTGGTCCTCCCCCAAATAGACCAACCAACAAACCAGCGTGATTGGTCGCGGGATTCGAAGTTTTTTCTCTGTTGCTGGCGTGAGCATTTCGAAGGGCGCCCCTTTACGTGTGTGCAAAGTGAGGATATCGCGAGCAGAAGATTTCCTATTGAGTGGGATGCACCATTATATGCAGGAAGAACCACAATTTGCATCAGACGTTTCAAACATTGTGTTTATTACGAAATTTGGTAAATTTAGTGTGAAGGCTCTGACTTCACACTGTAACACAGCCTTTTGCTTTGGTGTTGGTCAATAGTTGGGGAGATGGAACTATTCTTTTTGCTTGTGTGTTGCGTGCGTCCGTTCTGATGCTGATTCCGGATAATTCCATGATTCCCCTCTTTGCATGGTTTACCAACGTTCATGCCTTTGTGTCTGAAGTCTGTCGCGCTTATTTGTCCCCCCCCCCCCCTCCCTCTCCGCCTCTACATATTATTCAGTCATGGCAGTCATGCAAGTAAGAGGCTGGTTCCGTTCCCGCTACTATCGATTGCCTGCCCTGTACAGGGTGTTACTAAAAGGTACGGCCAAACTTTCAGGAAACATTCCTCACACACAAAGAAAAAAAAATGTTATGTGGACATGTGTCCGGAAACGCTTACTTTCCACGTTAGAGCTCATTTTATTACTTGTCTTCAAATCACATTAATCACAGAATGGAAACGCACAGCAACCGAACGTACCAGCGTGATTTCAAACACTTTGTTACAGGAAATGTTCAAAATGTCCTCCGTTAGCGAGGATACGTGCATCCACCCTCCGTCGCACGGAATCCCTGATGCGCTGATGTAGCCCTGGAGAATGGCGTATTGTATCACAGCCGTCCACAATACGAGCACGAAGAGTCTCCACATTTGGTACCGGGGTTGCGTAGACAAGAGCTTTCAAATGCCCCCATAAATGAAAGTCGAGAGGGTTGAGGTCTGGAGAGCGTGGAGGCCACGGAATTGGTCCGCCTCTACCAATCCGTCGGTCACCGAATCTGTTGTCGAGAAGCGTACTGAACACTTCGTCTGAAATGTGCAAGAGCTCCATCGTGCATGAACCACATTTTATGTCGTACTTGTAAAGGCACATGTTCTAGCAGCACAGGTAGAGTATCCCGTATGAAATCATGATAACGTGCTCCATTGAGTGTAGGTGGAAGAGCAAACTAAAATGAGCTCTAACATGGAAATTAAGCGTTTCCGGACACATGTCCACCTAACATCTTTTCTTTATTTGTGTGTGTGGAATGTTTCCTGAAAGTTTGGCCGTACCTTTTTGTAACACCCTGTATATCTGTGACTATAAACGACAGAGCGAGGTGGCGCAGTGGTTAGCACAATGTATTCGCATTCGGGAGGACTGCGGTTCAAACCCGCGGTTCGTCGTAATGATTTAGGTTTTCCGTGATTTCCAAAATCTCTTCAGGTAAGTGCCGGAATGGTACCTGTGAAAGGGCTCGTCCGTCTTCCTTCCCCATCCTTCTCTAATCCGATGGGACCAGTGACCTCGCTGTTTGGTCCCCTTCCTCCGAATTAACCAACTAACCACTATATACGAGTATGTAATTAAGGTTTAGCCCTCAGCTCATGCACAGCGTGGTTCGAGGCTTTACTGCAGACCAGCGGAGTGAGAGGGGAGCATTCTAAGCTTAGCCAGCGAACAGCCAGCTATTCCAAGACCGATCGCAAGTATTGCAGGCAACGATGGGCGACCGAGGCCACAGTAGTAACACGCCATTCAGCTTCAGTCAGCCAGAGGAAGAGTAGGAGGTCCTCCCTGTTCGGAGGTGTTTGGTTTTGGTTCTGGACACGAGCGGTAGCAGGATCCTACTTAGAGCCGTACATCGTACGAGGTCTGTTCAAAAATTTCCGGAACTTTGTGCACAACATTTTTCTGCTCTTACCTTTTAATTCTTGTGCATGATCTCCTTTGAAATATTCTCCTCCACAATTGATACACCGCTACAATACCGTTTCCACTTGCGGAAGGTACGCCTCTTGTTAGATCGCGCGAAACGCCGTCTGTGAATTATCTTTTATCTCGTCTATCGGTGCAAATCTTCGTCCTTTCAACGGGATTTTCAACTTTGCAAATAAAATGTCCTCAGGTGCCATGTGTGGAAAGTTCGGAGGATGAAGCAGCACAATGATTTCGCTTTTTGTGCAATGGTCACGTACCAGTGTGCAGGTGCGCAAGAGTCATGAATTATCTTTCCTCATTTCAGGCCGTTTCCTTCACACATTTTCTCGCAGGCGTCGCGACACCTCCCGATAGTACCACAGATTAACAGTTTGTCCCTGTGGTACGAATTCGAGACGAACTAATCCTTCAAACTCAAAGAAAATTATCAGCATGTCTTTGACATTTCACCTTACCTGAGCAGTTTTTTTTGGTCTTGAAGAACCTTAGTCGACGCACTGTCAAGATTGAACCTTGGTCTCAACATCATTATCGTCGACCCGTGTCTCATCACCTGTTATGATTCTCTTGGGGTACGTCTGGTTCACATTTGCGTGATCCAAAAGCTCTACACAGATTGCGAAGCGATGGTATTTCTGGTCTTGATTCATGAGCCGTGGGTCGAACTTGGAGGCAACACGATGCATTCCAAGATGCTGTGTGACGATTTCATGACATCATTCAACTGAAAAGTTACATTCCTCTGCGACCTCTCGGACAGATGCCGCCAGGACCAGTTTCTTTCAAGGGAGAGCTCGTAGCCGATAGTTCTGAGAGAAAGAAGCCTGAACAATTTGATTCGAAAACAGGCACTTTGCTAGACCTCTCTAGGGACGTTTAGCGAGTTGGCACTGCTCTATCAGAGAGCATAAAGATGTGTCTGTTCCCCTTGCCGGGAGATATGTACGCATATATCGCCACATTCTACTAGCAGAGATTATTTTGGGATATGTAGTGGATAAGTAGACGTGCGCTGACAGTCGTGCTCGTTAAACCGCCGCTTACGGGACGGGGAGGCGCGTCAGGTCCCAGATCGAACCCGCCCCGTGGCCAGCCTTGATGTGGTTTTTAGACCGCTCTGGTTTCCAAGCCCCATCTCAGTTACACGATTTCCACACATTTAGAAAATTTTCGCTGACTTTTGCATGACTGACACTACACGCAGACGGTTAGGGTACACATCTTCTGATCCGGTGGGTAACTGGGTGGCAACGGTGAGGGCATCTGGAAAACACGTAACCGTGCCGAAGAGGGGACAAAGGGGAACAAGATGGAGTGGATGAGAGGGGGATGGTGGCGATTGCATAAAATAAATATCGTCGCCTGATTCATATTCTATTTCCAATCGACCTTCTTTTTTTGAGTCTTCAGTCTTCTGACCGGTTTCAAGTGGCACGCCATGAATTAGTCTCCTGTGCCAACCTCCTCATCTCAGAGTAGCACCTGCAGTCCAGTCTCTGTCTTCCTCTACAGTTTTTCTCTTTACAGCTCCCTCTAACACCATGTAAGTCATTCCTTGATGCCTTAACAGATGTCCTACATTCCTGTTCCTTCTCCTTGCCAGTTTTTTCCACATATTCCTTTCCTCTCCGATTCGGCGCGGAGCCTCCTCATTCCTGACCTTACACTCGTCTGCAGCACCACATCACAAATGCTTCGATCCTCTTCACTTCCGGTTTTCCTCTCGTCCATGTTTCACTATCATACAATCGTTTGCTCCAAACGTACATTCTCACAAATTTCTTCCTCAGATTAAGACTAGTAGACTTCTCTCGGCCAAGAATGCCCATTTTGTCAGTGCTAGTCTGCTTTTGATGTCCTCCTTGCTCTGCCCGTCATTGGTCATTTTGCTGCCTAGGTAGCAGAATTCCGTATCTTCATCTACTTCGTGACCATCAATCCTGATGTTAAGTTTCTCACTGTTCTCATTTCTGTTACTTCTCATTACTTTTGTCTTTCTTCTATTTACTCTCAATCCATATTCTGTGCTCATTAGAGAATTCATTTAATTCAGAAGATTGCGTAATTCTTCTTTACTTTCACCCAAGACGGCAATGTCATCAGCGAATCTTATCATTGATGTCCTTTCACCTTGAATTTTAATTCCACTCCTGTATCTTTCTTTAATTTCCATCATTGCTTCTTCGATGTACAGATCGAACAGTGAGGACGAAAGATTACATCCCTGTGTCTCACCCTTTTTAATCCGAGCACTTCGTTCTTAGTGCTCGCTCTTCCAATCGACTACCACAGACAAAAAAGTCATCTGTGCAGCACATGAATGATTTTACCATGCAATAGGGTAATGCGTACGGAGCGTATGAAGTCGACCGTCCACATAAAGCTAATCGCAGGCAAGGCTAATGCCAGGCAAATTCGCTGGAAGAATCCTCAGGAAGGGTAATCAAGCGGCGAGAGTGATAACTTAGGAAAGCTTCCTCCGATTAATACTTGAATATTGATAGCGAGGCAAGAAAGAGGGGAGATCGAAGGAGCAGCAGTGCATTTCGTTGTACTCAGCCATTGGCAGACGCTACAAGAGAGGCATTTTATGTCACAGTTTCTGTTTTGGTAGTAAAATTCCATAGCGTACGTTCGTAGAAGAGTCAAACAGTATATTTCTTCGTCTTACATATATCTCGCGAAAAAACCTAGAGGTTTTGGTATTAAAATTCCATAGCGTACGTTCGTAGAAGGTCAAACAATATACTGTTTCGTCTTACATATATCTTGCGAAAAAACCGATAGGCAAAATTAGAGGGTTTCGATCTCACAGGAATGCTTACCATCAATCGTTCTCCCTGCCCACCACAATTCGTGACAGTAACAGGACTGGCCAGAGTGGCCGAGCGGTTCTAGGCGCTACAGTCTGGAACCGCGCGATCGCTACGGTCGCAGGTTTGAATCCTGCCTCGGGCATGGATGTGTGTGATGTCCTCAGGCTAGTTAGGTTTAAGTAGTTCTATGTTCTAGGGGACTGATGACCTCAGCAGTTAAGTCCCATAGTGTTCAGAGCCATTTGAACCATTTTTTTGTATCTGATCATATGAAAAAAGGGGGGAGTTGCCACTGGTACCCAAAGTATCCCTCTGCCACACACCACAACGTGGCTTGGTGGAATGTCTATGCAGATGTAGTACCAGACCCGTCAATTCCGAAGGTAAATAATCACCTCCCATCAGGTCGAAATGTGTGAAGATGTGAAAAATGTAAGGGTTTACGGAAATAAATATTAAGGAGCCATTCACACAGTTCCACTTCACCTATAGACTGTTGTGTCTGACAACTGCCGTCACACAAAAAGGAAGGAGCTGACAAGCATTTGCTTTTAAAAACAATATCTGAAATATTACCCTGCGGGGCGACTGCTGCTACCGTTGCCATAACAATGGCGCCTTTTCCTTGCAGCCCATTGAATGCCGATGTGCTGAGTTGCAGCCCACTTTGAATACTACTTATTCTCCTGTTCAGCACTATTACTCTGAAGGGAAATGTAACATTGTATATTAGTATGTCACTACTCGATATACCAAGTTTACGAAGTTAGTAAAGTGTGATGTGTTGTAAATGTACCATTGAGGACTCTTCATATATTTGGAAATAGTTTTTAGTTTTGTTTTGTTTGTAGTCTCTTTTGATACGGAAATATATTTAATCTGTAAATCTGTAGCTTCCGTTCACCCCACACAATGATCCTGAGTAACCCTAGTTCCTCCCAAATTTCAGTGTTGACGTTAGCGTACTATTAGATTGAAATTGCATATAATGCGACAAACATATGAACACGCTCCAGTTGCGAGCTAACATCAAAAACATGTTCGGGCTCACATGCGGTTCCCCTTCATCGAAATTTCTTGGCTCAAACTTGTCTAGGGGTTGAACCGCACGTGTCGCATTACACGCCCTAAATTACACACTTGTCATCCTGTGGTTAAATTGTCTGACTGATGGCAAGCTTGCGAAATAGTAAGTTAACATAGCATATAATAACATTAATAATAATCTCGGAAACTAAATTAACGACCAATAAATTATGTAGGGCACACAGTTGCAATTTTGGTAGAATAATATTTATTCAGAAAGCAAACTAATATCGAAGGTGGTCGTATATAGAGTTACTGTTACATTCGAGAGCATACCCATTTGACACAGTTCGATCATTCACAATCTCATCGAGAATTACAAGTTCGATACTCCACCTCGTTAACTATGCGAAAAGTTTGTGTTCACAGCAGGCGCGCTGCTGCTCACCACTCAGAGACTAAGTCCCGCGATACCACACAACGCGAAATTTTCTAAATTGTTTCAGTTCCTTCCTACCTAAAAACCGAATGCCCGCTTTCGCGTCTCCAGACCCTTGGTGTCTCCAGCCGAACTGTCAGTTTTCTTATCTCCATCCGAACTGTGCCTTTTGGTGTCTCGACGAGAGTTGTACTCTTTGGCGCCAAGACTAGAACTGTACTCTTTGGTGTCTAGACCAGAACTGCCCTCTGCCCGTCTCCGACCGCGTTTCCCGCGCGCCGAACAACTTCGCTCAACTGACTAGTGCAGTTCCCTTTCATGAAGCCGTCCATCTGATTGGCTACAGCTTATTCTACATTACTTTACATTTTAACATGTTTAAATAATCCAAGTTTGACCACTTTCACATTCTGAATAAAGTAAAAATAATATCCATTACATAAGAAACGTTACATTCTTTTACATAAAACCAGTACAATTTCTTTGTTAACTTTGAATGTCACGGCCAGTAGCCTTGCACCAATGTGCTTTCTGATAAATGAATAAATAGAAAACATAAATAACTATTATGCTCTAAACTTTACAACAAATATTCTATTACCTAATGATTCAATAAGGTGTCATGTTGTCATCGTTCAATGTGTTTTTTGAGGAGGAAATGATGATCTGATGCTTAACTGAAAATACTGATAATTTGAACTCACTACATCTTTTAAACAAATAAAGTTGCAGAGTTGATATTTACAACGTTTGTCATTTTAATGATGCACTTCTATATGAAATGTCGATCGTTAAGCTTTCAGATTTTAGCATTCGGGTCTTTCTTACAAAACTTGTTGATTTCACTTTAACAGTAAATCCTAAACTATTAGAGATATGATCAGTGTTCAAGTTTTATTGGAATCACCATGAAAATTTATGGACGATGGCAGATTATAATTACTGTGGCTCAATTCCCTACATTACTACAGAATTATTTAGTTTTCATAAATGTTTCCCTCTATGGCCGATCTTAGGTCCACCATAGTTAATACCGCTACGTCTTCTTGGCCTCAAAAGGCTTCTACTGGGTTTCCCTATGAAGTAGGTTCTCGTCTGTCTCACTCGCACACTACAGCGCTTAGGTCCCAATAGACAGTAGACACCTGTGAGTTCCCACATCTCGTGGTGAATCTGGACCCTTTGTGGCACTCGGTCCTGGACGACAGCGTTCGTTTGACAATTTCTGAAGGGTGACACTGTTGGCCATATTTTTAAATGAGAGCGCAATGCTCGTTAACACACACAGTGCACATTTATAACCTATACCGGGTTATCAAAAAGTCAGTATAAATTTGAAAACTGAATAAATCACGGAATAATGTAGATAAAGAGGTACAAATTGACACACATGCTTGCAATGACATGGGGTTTTATTAGAACCAAAAAAATACAAACATTCGAAAAATGTCCGACAGATAGCGCTTCATCTGCTCAGAATAGCAATAATTAGCATAACAAAGTAAGACAAAGCAAAGATAATGTTCTTTACAGTAAATGCTGAATATGTCCATCATCATTCCTCAACAATAGCTGTAGTCGAGGAATAATGTTGTGAACAGCACTGTAAAGCATGTCCGGAGTTATGGTGAGGTATTGGCGTCGGATGTTGTCTTTCAGCATCCCTAGAGATGTAGGTCGATCACGATACACTTGCGACTTTAGGTAACTCCTAAGCCAATATTCGCACGGACTGAGGTCTGAGGACCTGGGAGGCCAAGCATGACGAAAGTGGCGGCTGAGCACACGATCATCACCAAACCACGCGCGCAAGAGATCTTTCACGCGTCTAGCAATGTGGGGTGGAACGCCATCCTGCATAAACATCGTTCGAACAGGTGTTTATCAGCCAGGCTGGGGATGATGCGATTCTATAACAAAAAAATGGTTCAAATGACTCTGAGCACTATGGGACTTGATATCTTAGGTCATCAGTCCCCTAGAACTTAGAACTACTTAAACATAACTAATCTAAGGACATCACACACTTCCATGCCCGAGGCAGGACTCGAACCTGCGACCACAGCAGTCACGCGGTTCCGGACTGCAGCGCCTAGAACACCACGGCCACCGCGGCCGGCGATTCTATAACATATCGGCGTACCTCTCACCCGTCACGGTACCAGTTACAAAACCAGAATCATGCATTTCCTCGAAGAAAAAAAGGCCGGATAACGGTAGAGGTGGTAAATCCAACCCATACCGTGACTTTCTCGTCGTGCAATGGAGTTTCCACGACAGTTCTAGGATTTTTGGTAGCCCAAATTCTGCAATGTGGGCGTTGACAGACGCTGAGAGCGTGAAATGAGTTTCGTCGGTCCACAACACGTTACTCAACCAATCGTCATCTACCGCCAACTTTTGAAACGCCCAAACCCGCAAATGACCTTCGCTTCACTAAATCGCCAGGTAACAGTTCATGATACCGATGGATTTTGTACGGACAGCATCGAAGGGTACGCCTAAGTGGTAACCAAACAGTAGTGTATGGGACGCCGGTGCGGCGTGCGACTGCACGAGCGCTGACTTCCCCGTGCATAGACGAACCCGCTACAGTCTCCATTTCTTCCTGAACTGTCTCAGCAGCATTACGCCTTGTGCTCGGTCAGCCACTACGGGGTCTATCGTCTAAACAACCCGTGGCTTCGAACTTCGAAATCATTCTGGTCACAGCTGCATTTGTCAACGGACCTTTACCCGTTCGAATCCCCTTCCTATGGTGTAACGCTGAACTAGCACATTCCCCATTCTGATAATACAGCTTCACTAAAAGCTCATTTTCAAGTAACGTCAACATGCTGCGACTGCTGGCGCATCTGATTCTCTCTCTCATTACAGCTCCTTTTATACACATTTGTTATGCGCAGTCACTGACGTTGTGCTGTCCAGCGCCATCTGTCGGACATTTTGTGAACTTTTTTTTT
Source organism: Schistocerca americana (assembly GCF_021461395.2). Classification (NCBI taxonomy): domain Eukaryota; kingdom Metazoa; phylum Arthropoda; class Insecta; order Orthoptera; family Acrididae; genus Schistocerca; species Schistocerca americana. The sequence continues at coordinate 836,759,121 of NC_060121.1, read as the reverse complement.
TTGTTCTAATAAAACCTCATGTCATTCCAAGCATGTGTGTCATTTTTTACCTTTCTATCTACATTATTTCGTGGTTAATAAGTTTTCAAATTTGTACTGACTTTTTGATCACCCGGTAGTTTGTACTTCACTTTTCCACTTGCTGTTTAATAACTGTCCCCAAATAAGATGATATATGACAGACATTTTTCAGAGAAAATGTGAGGAAAATTCTAACCCCCGGGCTTCCCCTCACCTGTCCCTCTCCTCCTCCCCCCATCTCCTCAGTCATTGGCATCCTAGTTCTTCCCCACCTCAGCCTTCTTCTCCTCTTGGCAGGTCCCCGGACTCGCACACGCTAAGTGGACATTCGCGCGCCGGAGATCATCGCCATTAGTGTCTCGTGTGTGCCGTCGTGTTTAGAGTTCAGTGTTCACCGTCACACTCCATCGTTCACTAGTGCCATCGACATCTTCAGTGTTTGTGCTTCGTGTCAACAGTTTGTAGTGTGGATTGTCATCGAGTGTGAACGGCTTCATGATTTTTTATGTTCATGTGTCTACTGCTTTTTCCCCGCCATTTTGTTCCAACTCATGTGTCTTCTCTGTTTTATCATTGTACTATCTTCGGCTGAAGAGCGGCGTGTTGTGCTGCTGCCAGCCTACCTGTTATACGGGTTTTAAAATCACAGTAAAGAAAAAAAATTCTAATGTTAAACGCAAAGATTTGAGCAAAACTACCTCGTGTGGGTCTGAGAGGTGATCGAGTTGAAGAGAATAATGGATTCAGAATTAAATTTATAATTACGTACATGAAATATACTCCCGGAAAAAAATTGCAACACCAAGAAGGAAATGTGCGACGTAAATGAAAGTTGATAGATGTGTTTCTACACCTGACAGATGTTATATATTGAAATTTCGCGCCTTTCGCATAAGAGGGGTGTTGAATCGCCACTGTAAGGATTCAAATCAGGTTTACTTCAAATACACACTGTTTGACGGTCGTGAGCGTTAGTTATGTTTGAGATTGAACGTTGTGAGTGGATTTTAGTCACGAATGTCTGTAAGGCGACAAAAACGCCGTTATCAACACCTCACTGAGTTTGTACGACGTCGTAGGGCTACGAGAAGCTGGATGTTCCTTCTGCGATATTGCAGAAAGTCCTGGCAGGAATGTAGCCATTGTACATGACTGCTGCCAGCGGTGTTCACGAGAATGTACGGTAGCAAGAAGACCGGACCACTAAAGGCCACGTGGCACTACCGAGAGGGAAGACCATCGTACTGCATTTGCAGCAGAAATTAGAGCAACAGCTGATACACAATGACCAAATGAAGTTTCATAAATCTGTTTCTTCAAGCACAGCTCCGAGGCAGACGCCCTGTTGCGTGCATTCCGCTGCGACTGCGCTGGTGTCAAGCGAGAAGCGAGATTTCATTGGAGCACAGGGGAGGTATGGTGTCTTTTCTGATGAAACTGGTTCTGCCTCAGTGTCAGTGACGCCTGTGTTTTGGTTAGAAGGAGAGCGTTGAGGGCCTGCAACCAACGTCTCTGCGTGCTAGAAACACTGGCCCTACATCTGGGGTTATGTTCCGGGGAGCAATTTCATACTACAGCAGAAGCACTTTCATCGTTATCCCACGCAGCCTGACTGTAAATTTCTTCGTCAATCTTGTGATTCGACCTGTTGGGTGCTATTCATGAACAGTAGTCCAGTCGATGTTTTCCAACAGGATAACAGTCGCTCACATACAGCTGTTATAGTCTAACCCTCTCTACAGAGTGTCGAAATTTTGCCTTGGCCTGCTCGATCACAAGATCTGGCTCCAGTCGAGCAAATATAGGGCGACATCATCGGACGACAATTCCAGCGTCGCCGGCCGGGGGGGGGGGGGGGGGGGGGGGGGAGAGCGGTTCTAGGCGCTACAGTTAGGAACCGCGCGCCCGCTACTGTCGCAGGTTCGAATCCTGCCTCGGGCAGGGTTAAGTGTGATGTTCTTAGGTTAGTTAGATTTAAGTAGTTCTAAGTTATAGGGGACTGACGATCTCAGCAGTTATGTCCCATAATGCTCAGAGCCAGCCAACTCCAGCGTCATCCACAAACAGCATGAACCGTAGCTATATTGACAGACCCTGTGCCACAGGCTTGGAACTCTATCCTACTGACTGACACCCGGCAACACTACAACATAAAGCATCCACGTTTCCATGCTTGCATTCAACATTCTGGCCGGTTATTAATGTATCACCATTTCATATCTGCTAGGGCTCATCTCGCGCTTACATTAACCTGTCATCTTACTATGTTAATCACTTAAACATGTTATCTAGACAAATGTATTCTAGAACTTTCGTTACTCTACAATAATTATTTTTAGGTGTCGACATTGTTTTACCGTCAGTGTAGTAGATCTTTTATCAGCTAGCATTAAATGAGAATTGGAAGGAATAATGAAAGGGGAGATGATTGAAATGGAAATGACAATGACTGTTACGAAAGAACAGAATTTCAATAGCGAATTCCGCAGACAAGGAGGAAGAGAAGTGATGGTGGAGGAGGGCCAGAAAAAATTGAGCTGCAGGCGAATGTGTGGAAGAGATAGCTGGCCCTAACCTGTCTTTTGCTGTTTGAAAGGATTTTAATTTCTCTAATATTTTCAGGAAGATTGTTCCAAAGATGAGATCCTGATACAGAAAATTATTTAGAGAACATGACAGTGTTGTGTGTTGGTGCAGAGAGGAGAATTTTAATTTCTTGTGAACGAGTATTTGCATTGCACTTGTAACCTCCCCACCGAAAATTATGTATGACTAACAAAGTTAATAAAAAATGGAGCCACGAAGCAATATCGTCCCCTCAGAAATATTTAAATGAAAAAATAATAAATGGGAGCCAAGTGTAACCTTCCCGCAATGAAGTCTATTGATAATGACAATTAAAAGTAAGAATCGCAATCTGACCCAAGTGTAAGCTCCCTACAAAAATGCAAGACATAAAAATGTTCCAAAATTCAGATCCCCACAAAAATGAAAGATATTTCAATGATAATGAAATTTCAGTGACAATGAAAACTCAATTAGACCGAAAAGTCGATCTTTGGCCCTGTGCAAAAAAAATCAGAATTAATTTCTTACCTCACTAAAACTGCATCTGCTCTTATTTTTCGCCATAGCTTGGAGGAAATGCATCGCAAATATTCTTTGAATTTAACTGAAACTTTTGTTTAAGGAAAAGCAAGGGCCATATTTTTTCAATTAAATGGCTCTTCTGTTAAAATGCTTTCAAAACAAAATTATTATTGGGGTACTTCTTGAAAATTAATTACAATAAATATACATTACATTATCTGATGTGCGCAATGCAGCTTCGTTACCTTATTTAACAATATACCTCATTTAGCATCTTGACCAGAGACTCATGGCGACGCCCGCGGACAGTGTCCCACTCGCGACTCTACCCGCAACTGTACAAGACTACTACTGCCGACAGACAACATGCAACTGTTCTCTCGCAACTGAATCATCTCGCACGCGCTACTATTCTCTGGTCAGAGATTGTCATGGCTCGCCATCGCTGCTTACGTGTTTCACGCTTTCAGATAGTAATGTAACGTACAGTTTCCGAAAGTAATGTAACGGCTGAAGATGAATAAGAAGGAGCGCAATGACTGAGAAGACGATATAGCAAAAGCACGGTATGATAATCTGTACTCTTATCGGCACGTAGCCATGGTTATTGTTAGTAGGTAGGAGTGACATGGCCGAAATAGCGTACATCACAAATGTATCACACACAAGTAATCATCACCTTTCCAGCGGACGTGAGCTCTCATTCGATAGACCTTGGAAAATAGGACCGCCATAATAGAGAATGGGGAGCGTTAGTGACTGTACGAGTCTATTTTAAAGCTCTAGAGAAAAATAATTTTTTATAGTTCATAGTGAATGAAGTTATGTTGACAACTTTTTACAATTGTGACGTTCTGTCGGGTGTAAGTAATGGTCCAGAATTATTCCTAGTTTCTTTACAGAAGAAGAAGTTTCTTTCTGTGTTGTTTATGATTATGGGTAGAAGAGATTATCTGAACTAAGGGGTAATAATTCTTTTGTAAGAGACTAAGACAGCTTAGGTCTTACATGCGTTGCGTTTGAAGCCGATGTTCTGCGCCTCCTGCGATAAAGCAAGTCTGCATTTACATTCGAGATGGCTGCGCGCAGGTTTGTTGTGCTTCGACTTAGATATAACTGGAGGTCGTCAGCGTATAAACGATATCAGCAGTGGAGGACACTAATTGACACATCATTAACATATAATGAAAAGAGTAATGGGTCCAATACTGATTCGTGTGATACCAATGACGCTGCTTTCCTCCATTGCGACCTTGTCCGGATCTCTTCACGCTGTTGGTAGCGTGTAATGTGTGAGCGGTACCAGTGCAAAGCACTTCAGGAAAAATTTTGGCTATCGTGTTTAACAGGCAGAATGTCAAAGTCGACAGTACCGAAAGATTTGCTCAGATCCTAAAAGCTCCTAACAGTTGCCTCTTGTCTCCCTCTAACTTACTTCATTTCATCAGTCACTTTTATAAAAACAGTCGCCGTCTTGCAATTTTTCAGGGAAGTGGACAAGTATTCACCTGGATGTTACTTAGTTTGTAAGCTGATAATGTATTGTTTATTCTAAAGCCTTACATAACGTTGGTAGAGGGTAAATGGACCAGTAGTCAGAGGATTCATTGCCAGATTCCTTTTAGGCTAGGAGTTCTATGAGCCCCTCCAGGCTACTGGGAAGAAGCCGGTGGCCTTAGAAACGTCAGTTATTAGGGGAAGTAGTGGACTCACAAGGAAACTGATCATTTGCCCTTTAATATTTTCGTGCCCTGCACTGCCAAACGAATTCGTGCAGTTGTATTCCTGGCCGGATTAAAGCTTACTGCCTGCATTAAAAATTTTTCTTTTTTACCTACCACCAATTCTGTCATTAACATTCTCTTGTGTGGTAACAGACTTTAGCCTTCCAGAACGAGAATTCTCCACTATCGACCCACTCTCTTCTCATCCTAAATTTTATCTGTGAATGTCTTTTCGACGTGGAGATTGGGTGTTTGGAAAACGTTCAACAAAATAATGAAAAATATCACTGTGATTACGGTCTTGTTTCCACCATGTTTGCAAAACACATACAAGCTGATGTGAACCTTATTTTCTATTCAGTGTTCCCAAATAAAAACAAACAACATAACCTCAAACTGCTAGCTTACGAGCGCTACACACTAGTCAAGTTCAGAACTGGCTATCACTACGACAGGTAAGGGTTGCTAGTAACAAATGACTTATGGCCCACGTCAAGAGAAAACCAAAAACTGAATCATATTTTTTGGCCTGTTCTTAGTAAGCTACTCAACGCATAACTACTTATCCCACCCTGTCTAACAACATAGTGCACTGTTCGGTAAATTGTTACAATGTGCATGGATGGAAATATCTTGTCAGAGGCATTCCTGATACCCAAACACAATGAAATCATCTGATGAAGCTACAACAATACCTCTATGTTATAAGTTATGTCACATTAAGATACTTCTAAATTATTTGTAAAAAAACTTTTGAAAAGAATTGTAGCAACGAGCACCAGTATCCCCTGGAATAATTAATGAATTACAAGAAACTGCAGTTTTTCGTAATTTTGAATTCCACCAAAGTACAGAAACTGCAAAAAGGAAATTTTAGCAGTACGTGTGTATCGTGATCCTTAAAAACGTGTTTAATTATTTTCACTATTTTTTAAGATAATAAGTACCATGAGGTGTGAATTTGTGATACAAAAACAGTAAAACGTTACAGATTATCAACGATTTTAGAGTAACATATGAATTGGAAATTTAAGCACAAAATTTATTACATAATATAATAAAGCATTTCTAGCTTTCATGTTTATAATAGTTTTACGTACAGAAGATTCGGAAACAGCACATTCGAAAGTGAACAATGAAGCAATTTGCAAAATTTGGGATCAGCTTATACACCAAATAGGGAGAGCTGTTTGGATTTTTGTACGACGCAAAGGCCTTTCTTAACCTCGAGTATCTGGGATCAGCTTATACACCCAATGGGGAGAGCTGCTTGGATTTTTGTACGACGCAAAGGCCTTTCTTAACCTCGAGTAGGGGGCTTGCTGCGAGAGAACTGAGTATCCTATCAGACATCCGCAGCCATGTACGATACTCAAATCGTTCTGGAGCAGTCAGCTAGTCTACACCAAACAGTGCGTTTAGTCAGTCAGTACTAGTCTGCTCGAAGCTATGGCTGCAGAAATAGTAACCGCGTGCCTCACATGACTGCTTTTTAGTAAATGTTTTATTGCAGAAAAGACAAAGCGAATATTTTATAGGGGTGGTATTTTCCACCACAGTACTAACTCCAGGGATTGATTGATTAGAGGGATGTCCGGAAATGTATGGTTTCCGTACTAGTCATTTATGTAGTAAAGCTTTGTTACAGAGACTGCGGTCTAATACGCGCTGTACCATGCCGCCACAGTTACAGAATGCATGGTTTCCTCCTAGAGAGTGGTACTGTTCCTCACACGTCACGCCCCAGCTAGGCATAATGTATAAGGAACAGTACCACCCTCTGTGAGAAAACCGTGCATACTGATTTTGCATTGTACAGTGTGTATTAGACCACAGTCTCTGTAACGATGTATGATTGAATAAATGGTCTCTATCATGGAAACTATGCATTTCCAGACATAAGCTCATTAGACCTTTCTTGTTCTGTATCCTCTCGTCGATCGGTCCTAGAATTTTTACACTGTGGAAAAAATCACCCCGTATAAATTAATGAAACTGACTGGCTCATGTGATATGTTTGTAAGTAGACTGCAGGTAACTTGCGAATTTACATGTCAGAGATTTCGTAATAGTTTTTGTGTGCTGCGAGCATGAGGTACCGCGCACCAAGTGGGGTGTTTGAATCTGCCACATTTAGGGAGATCATATTAATTATGAAATAACCATCCAATAATTATTACAATTAGCAGAGTCAAACGTTGGAATATTCTCAGGCTTTCAAATAGGAAACATGCAAAGAGATTCTTATTTGTCTTACTGAAGGGCTTGGTTATGTTGTGAAAAATAGATTCAATATACTTCAGTTTTACCAGCTCGAGATTTGCTTATTTCTTCAAAAGCATGATTATTATGACCTACAATACTGCAGGCATTGTTTTTATTAGATGCAGCTCACAAGTGGTAGATCAGCAAATGGACGGAAGATCCAAGTAAAGCTTTTAAAGACTTTTCAAGTCACTAATATTTGACTTGCGGGCTCTAGGTGCTTGGGTCGATGATAAATTAGGCAAATAAAATCTTTACACAGAAGAAGAGAATGAGCAGTGTGAAGAACTGGTCTCACTTTCGATTAGCCTTAGTGAGTTTGTAACACCATAGCTCTACTGCTCTACTGATTTATTTTGCCTTTTTGTTTTATTTAATATTACATAATTGAGTTTCTGTAAATTTTGTTGGATTGAATCCATATGTAACCTCCCCCTCACTTATCGACCTTAATGACAGTGAAAAATTAAACCGCATGTAACTAATGGAAATTTGGGAAAAGCAATCGTCACCGAAGTTAATCTGTCGGTAAAGAGGGAGGAAAGGGTTACATCTAAATGAAAGGAAAAGTGCAAATGAAACTGGTGGATATTAATTTTGAAAAGGGGTAAAGTTAATAAAGAAATTAAATGTGTGGTCGTTATGGTAACAATTAACAGGCGTTAATTAGATATTTGAGATTAGGGGAAAATTACGGTCGCCAGTCCTATGGACAACTACTATAATAACTGAAAAAGAAAGGTTATTGCACATATAATTAGCACTAAAAGCGTGGCAACTGAAGGTTGACACGTGTTGTGTGAAAACTGAAAGTTTGTCAGAAGTAATAAATTTCGCTACACTCTGACTTAATTTATCAAAAGAATTAATAAAACCGCAAAATTGGAAGTTAATTTAGTGACTGAAATTAATAGTGAACTTTGTTTCTGAAGCACTACGAAATTCAATAAAATAAGGTTAGTCTTGGGCTACCTCAACAATCATCTCAAAAGCTACTTGAATCTACGCAATTTAGAAATAAGAGATTTAACTTTGAACTTGAATTAAATGATTCTGAACATTTAACAATAGTAATATTTAGTACGTACCAAGCTGAGCTGCAGTCATAGATAAGCTAAAATATGGTAACAAAACTCGCAACTCTTAATTTGTGCTTGTGAAATCCAAATATTGTAGCCAGCTATGGATACTTTAACTGAACTTTGAAATTAAAGCAATGAAATGGAATGATATTACTTTAATGCTGGCGTTTGAAATTCAACGACACTCGGGCTCAACCCGGAAAAGGAAGGGACCCTGCTTGGTAATGCAATTGGGACAATGAGTAACAAAGGTTTATGCTAAGTTGCTGTAATTCTAGCTATGAAAATGGAAAAGTTTGAAAAGCTGAGGACTGCCATACAGTTCTAAAACTTTACGTGCTTCCAGTCGTCCTTGTTGGTTGATTGAAGGTTTGAAGCCGTCGATCGAGGCGGTGGCGACAGTCACTCATTGTCGGAGGTCGCTATTGCAAAAGTTGGATGTTGGCGCGCCTTCTTCTCGACACGGTCACCAGGCGAAACGGGCTCTTGGTGTGCGCCAGCTAATGCTTCCCGTCCGCAATACCGTGTCAGAAAGTACCATAGCAAGTCGAGCGCAATTACGTGCTGCTAAACCCCGAAAGTGCGGCAACTCGCGGGGGCGTCACAAAACACACCTGCTCAACCGCACTACTCCCCAGCCAGACTCCCTCTGCCCGCACTCCACGCGACAGAGTTAACACCACCAAAGACCCTAAACACTTTGGTTCTCCAAACGACCTATCGATGTATTCGTTCGATATCATAGTTTTCCCTAGGCCAGACCCACCGTATAAATACAAATAATATTCACAAAACAAACCAGTTATAAATGCACATATATATATATATATATATATATATATATATATATATATATATATATATATATATATAGAAATAGTAAAACAATTACAACATACAAAGACAAAGAAATGTTATATCTTTAGGTACCAAAATAAGGAAAAAAATTTGCAGTGCAGTAGATGGAAATAGGAGGATATGCATTTCCGGCGTTACACGTGCCCACATTGCCTCAGGAAGTTCGTGTAACCTAAACAGACTCAGAAAAAGTCCCAAAAGAAAAAAAAAAAAAACAGTGGAAATGCATATGCGCAAAACATCAAGAAAATTTAGCATTAGGCTAATTAACCATAAACCAATTTTTAGACCATAATAATTGAGTCGAGACACTCCTAATCTTATTCCACTCTGTCATCTTACACAAAAGAAAACAGGTTGACAACATATTAAAATTCATAGAAAACATAGAAAATGGTTTAGCTATTCAAAAAATCTAAATTTCTAAAAACAGGTATATCAAAATAAGCAAATTAATAATTAATTACATAAATACACATTTTATATAACCTTTTCATAATTAATACTCTCGCCATGAGAGTCCACTTAACGCAACAAGAAAATAATATACAGCAGATCGACAAAAACATAATTGTTGACAGCAGAATTCTTTCACATCAGCTGTCCGGGAAGGAAAACAACGCCACCTTCCGCACCCGTACGTACAAAGAATGCCGACAGCGGCACAAGAGCCGACAGCGGCACATGATCCGACAGCGACTCCGCCTCGCCAGTAATGTTGCGCCCGCCTGTGCGGCACGCTTGATCTCACTCGCCCTTGTAACGGCACTTCCAGAACGTCCGTTTCACATAATTCTTTCGGAGAAACTCACTCCCGAGTAATCTCAAGGAGTCCATTAACACTATCACAGTGAATAACTCAACACTGTCCATCATCATAAGCATGTACTATCCTGAAACTTAAAACAGCGTCTAAGTAAATCGGCAATGACTAGTAAATCACATATTTATGAAATCTTACAGCTAATTACAAAATCATATTTACATTCCTTAATCTACTGTGACTCAGCTGAAAACTTAAACTAGCAGCTTGGATTTTTCAATTGATTAATAATTAGTTACTCTTAAATCATTTAGTCAAAATCAATTACATATTAATTACAACTTCTTTAATGTGCTCTTGGTCAGGCAAAAGCATGGCAATCTAGCAAATCGTTAAATATTACACTCTGTATTTACATACTGTACAAATTACTCATTCTGTTGTATTAATAAATCCTTGGTTGGTACAATTTCAAGTCTACAATATTCCGTATACCTAATAGTTTTCCAGAGCTTGGATACTCTAAGCAATAAGCATTTGTGTGAGGTATACCAATGACTTTATATGGTCCATTATAAACATACTTAAATTTAGGGATTTCATTGTCGCTCGATTTCTCATGAGCTTCCACAAGTACTAAGTCTCCGATTGCAAACTTAGCAAAACGCGCTTTAGCGTCATGACGACGTATGCGAGCATCGGCTTTTAGCTTCATTACTTCTCGCAAACGATCTTTTTTCACACCAATACTAATGTCAATCCGTGGAGGGACTTCGATTACCTCTTTCACTAAACTCTTACTTCTGTCATCCAACAGGATTTCCCCACGTTACAGTAGTTCAAATTCATCCTACGTCAATGGCATCCGGCCCTTAACAATGTGTTTAGGCTGGTATTGCCTATGCACACAGTCTCCTGCCTCGTCAAAAGTAACTACCATTGCTTTATCTTGTGACGTAGATGTCAAAGTTTTGCTTTCGCAATTAATCACTGCGCGGTACTTTAATAGCCAATCTAACCCGATAATTACTTCCGTAGTTAAGGCTGGCACAACGACAAACTCTTGTTCAAATCGTGCCCCACATATCTCGAAGTTGACAAAAATCTGTTCTGTGACCGGTTTACCGGCCTTTTCAGTAGCACCGATAATTTTCACTCCTGTTACTAGCATGACTACGATGCCAGGTCTGTCTTTCAGTAACTCAAATATTTTTCCCAGATACAGCACTCAATTGTGCACCGGTGTCAATCAACACGTGTAGTTGTAGGTCGTGCATATTAACATACACTACTATCTGTCTACACTTGTCCTCGACTGTTTCTTTATTTTCCCACAAAAAATCCTTGTCTATATCCAGGTCATTCCAGCTTTGATCCTAAATCCGGCTTATCTGGCGGCTTTTTCAGCCTCTTTTCACATACAGTTTTAATTTCAACACGTTTGTCCCGAGGCTTAGTCTGTAGCTTCGCCTCCAATACCGAAACCTTTTCCTGTAACTCGTCAACTAGTGAGTGTTGCTTTATTATCAATTCACTAATTGTCACCTTGGTTGATTCCTCTTTGGTCAGATTGATCTCATCTCCCAATCTACCTGGAGGAATGTGCCCAGTAGTATCAGCAATTGTTTCCTCTGGATCTGCGCAATCCACACTGCTACTGTCTGACCGTATAACGTCAGCTCCAACTTCGTACACGCTGTAATCTACGTGCTTTTCTACTAATCGTGTCCGGCTATCACTAAAATTTTCGTAATCTTTCTCCTTAATACTCTCGCAATGTTTAAACTGGAGGTTTGCGTCGGATGGGTCGGCTACTTCTACCACTACAACTTTCGATAAGGTCTGCCGGTTAGGGCCAGAAATTTCCGTTACTACTTCGACATCTAACTCCTGCGGGACGACCACGACGAATCTTGCTCGTGCTCCCCATTAACATCAACTATTTCTGGTAAAATCTGCCGATTAGGGCAAGAACTTTCTATCACTTCACAAACACTATCTTCCCGCCGGACGAGACACGGCAAATCCTGCCCGCGCTCCCCATACACACTTCTCCCGTACAGGCTCCTATAATCTCTTAGTTCGCCGTATAAGCGACCGAACTGCCTTAACCAGACCTCATCCCTCTCTCCATCCCCTCGCTCGTTGACGGACCTGTTATCCGACATCTGATCTTATCTCAACACTTGCGAATCATTCTTAAACTCAATCTCCAGTTCCGCTGTGGGTGTTACAGCTGCCACTTTATAATCGATTTCCGGAACACTACTTAAATTGTTCTCACTGACAGTGAATGTATTTTCTACTGCCGTGTCTACAGCTGATCTACTACTTGTGGGCGCACTCCTTTCTCCTAACACTGGCACACTCTCCCGCCGTTGATTATTCCATACGGAATTTTCATAACGACGACACCTCGGTTTTCTACTGTTATTGAGCCGCCAAAATTTCTCCACTCCCGGTCGGCCCCTCACCGGCGCGGCTAATGGTTTCCCTGTCTCGTCCCAGCAGATACGCTCCCCGGTTGCTGCTGAGGCCGCTGATCACACCCTCTGGCGTTATTACTATTCTGCGAAGCCCGTATCACGCTCGTATGATACTGGTTTTCGTCATTTCTGTTATTATTTGCATTGTACCGATTACGGCCGGAACCACTATTGTTATTGCTGCTAAGATTGCGGTATGCATTATTCCCAAAGTTATCATTGTTGTGGTTGCTGTAGTACCCGTTGTTGTTACCACGGCCTCTACCACTGTCGCGATTATTGCGCCTATTGTCCTCGTCCTCAACTCTTTCCAGGAAGTAGTTGATTGTCGTGTAATTGCTTCCTACGTAGCGTTTTGTATCATCTGGAAGCTTCTTGTAGAGTTCCCAGACTATTTCGGATTCCGTGCGGCGATCACGCAAATATTCCAACTTGCGGATCCAACCCTCACAAAACTCCTTCATCGAGCCGCGCGAATTCGCATCGAAAGGCCTCGATAACACAAATTCGCGCCAGACACTTTGTTGTTTTTGCTCTGACCAGTATTCAGCCAGAAACAAATTTTTAAACTCGTCAAAAGTCAGGTTCGTAATGTTGAGGTTTAAGCCCCAACGCGTGGCATCACCAGCCAACACGTCAATAACCGCATTAATTTTTCTCTCATTAGTCCATGATCTGGGTAAAACTCTTTCATAATTTTTAATGAAATCCGTTACGTGTATACCGCCTTTTTTCAAGGGGTCGAACCGCTCCTCTTTCGTCAACAATTCCGAACTGTGTGCACAGATTGGCACATAGCTGTGTTTTTCGTCAAGTTTCTTTTCTTGTTCCGAAACTCTCGTAATTACTTGGCAAGTGGTTGTCGCAAGCGTTTCCACTTCCCTCTATTTCTCTTCGCAGGTATTAGCCTGCTTCATCACTTTGGTATCTACTTCGGATACTAAAGCCTAGTTTCCACCTTCTTTTGATCCTATTTTTTCACTAATTGAATTTGTTCCGTCACCTTATTCTCGATGATCGGAGCAACTGCTTCTCCTACACTTTTCTCGATTCTGCTAATTTCGGAATAAAAACGAGTATTTATGCTCGCAATTTCCGCCTCAACGCCTATCATTTCCTGTTTGAGATAACCGATTTCGGTATTAATCACAACAATATCTTCTTTGATTTTACCAACTTTTGTGTTAACAACTCCAACATTGTTGTTAACAACATTAACAGCTTTGTTCTGATTGTCTATCTTCCGTTCAATTCTTTCACACTGAGCTTCTTGCTTGGCAGACTGAGCTTCTTGCTTGGCAGCCTGAGCTTTAATTTCTGCCGATTGACTCTTGATTTCGTTAATCAAAACATTCAATAAATCAGTTAAATTCCCGGAAACTACCAGTTTTACTTCCATAGCGGCTTCCTCTTTAATTGACCCCCGTATTCGTCATCAAGGGGTTCAGATTTGATTTTCACTTCCGATTCCGAAACATTTTCCAAGTTTGGAATTCCATTTCTGCTCTTTCTTACGTTTCGGCGGTCGCGTCTTTCATGCTAGCCGCCTGCCCCTGAACAATGGGTACCGCTGTGCGCGTTTCCCACTGTTCGACCGATTGTTCCGTATCCAAGTCTACCAAATTTTGGTAATTGTTGCCTTCACTCATTTTAATAATTTTCAATATAAATGCCAAATCTCAAATAAAATTAGGATTACTCCCACTACTTATTCTCGCTGACGTAACGGCCTGTTCGTAACCGGTACTTTGTTACGATATTTGCACAATACAAAATTCGTGTCCAGAACAACTCAAATCTGAAGACGGTACTGTCACCAGGTCACCACGTGTAACTTCCCCATCACTTATCGACCTTAATGACAGTGAAAAATTAAACCGCGTGTACCTAATGGAAATTAGGGAAAAGCAATCGTCACCGAAATTGATCTGTCGGTAAAGAGGGAGGAAAGGGTTACATCTAAATGAAGGGAAAAATGCAAATCAAACTGGTTGAAATTAATTTTGTAAAGGGGTAAAGTTAATAAAGAAAGCAAATGTGCGGTCGTTACGGCAACAATTAACTGGCTTTAATTAGATATTTGAGATTAGGGGAAAATTACGGTCGCCAGTCCTATGGACAACTACTATAATAACTGAAAAAGAAAGGTTATTGCACATATAATTAGCACTAAAGGCGTGGCAACTGAAGGTTGACACGTGTTGTGTGAAAACTGAAAGTTTGTCAGAAGTAAAAAATTTCGCTACACTCCGACTTAATTTATCAAAAGAATTAATAAAACTGGAAAATTGGAAGCTAATTTAGTGACTGAAATTAATAGTGAACTTTGTTTCTGAAGCACTACGAAATTCAATAAAATAAGGTTAGTCTTGGGCTACCTCAACAATCATCTCAAAAGCTACTTGAATCTACGCAATTTAGAAATAAGAGATTTAACTTTGAACTTGAATTAAATGATTCTGAACATTTAACAATGGTAAAATTTAGTACGTACCAAGCTGAGCTGCAGTCACAGGGAAGCTAAAATATGGTAACAAAACTCGCACTCTTAATTTGCGCTTGTGTAAACTAAATATTGTAGCCAGCTGTGAGTACTTTAACTGAACTTTGAAATTAAAGCAGTAAAATGGAATGATATTACTTTAATGCTGGCGTTTGAATTTCAGCGGCACTCGGCTTCATTCCGGAAAAGGAAGGGACCCTGCTTGGTAATGCAATTGGGACAATGAGTAACAAAGGTTCATGCTAAGTTGCTGTAATTCTAGCTATGAAAATGGAACAGTTTGAAAAGTTGAGGTCTGCCATACAGTTCTAAAACCTTACGTGCTTCCAGTCGTCCTTGTTGGTTGATTGAAGGTTTGAAGCCGTCGATCGAGGCGGTGGCGAAAGTCACTCATTGTCGGCCGTCGCTGTTGCAGAAGCTGGATGTTGGCGCGCCTTCTTCTCGACACGGTCACCAGGCGAAACGGGCTCTTGGTGTGCGCTAGCTAATGCTTCCCGTCCGCGACACCGTGTCAAAAAATATCATAGCAAATCAAGCGCAATTACATGCTGCCAAACCCCGAAAGCGCGGCAACTCGCGGAAGCGTCACACAACACACCTGCTCAACCGCACTACTCCCCAGCCAGATTCCCTCTGCCCGCGCTCCACGCGACAGAGTTAATACCACCAAAGATCCTAAACACTTTGGTTCTCCAAACGACCTATCGATGTATTCGTTCGATAGCATAGTTTCCCTAGGCCAGACCCACCGTATAAATACAAATAATACTCACAAAACAAACCAATTATACATCGACATAAATTCATATATATACAAATAGTAAAACAATTACAATATACAAAGACACAGTAATGTTATATCTTCAGGTAACAAAATAAGGAAAAATATTTGCAGTGCAATAGGTGGAAATAGGAGGATATGCATTTCCGGCGTTACATATACCATGGAAGTGTTTATTCTTTGGTCTGTTATAAACTTGATGTCCTTTGGAAAGTGAGAAGTTTGACCTATGTAATATATACGATATGAGCAAATGATATGTTTGTCTTTCTCGCTTAATGTCTTTGGTTATCTTTGACATTGAATAATTTTGTTTAATTAATTTTTGTACAGAAATATTAATATTTGTAATGGTTCTGTTTTATTTAAAATGTTTCTTTGCTGTTATTTAAACTGCTGACCTTCACTTAGGGTTCCTAGTTATTTTGTATGTAAAAGGTGTTGTGACTCCCCTCGGGAACGGAACTGTGTAGCGCGCGCAAATTGTGGTTGGCCTAGGTAGAAAAGGTGGAACCAAGAGTCAGCCGGGGACGAGCTGCCAAACTGTCAACTGCTCATGTAAATGTTGTATACTTTGCTGGGTCCGAGAGAGGCTTTTCCTGCCGCTTTCCAATGCCTCGGATGGATGGATAAAAAGCTGGAACTATTCTGAAATTGGTATGTTTCATCGCCACCAAGAAATGACAGAGTTCAGCAATTCTATCTGCAATTCCACCTACCGACATGCAATCGCCGCCACATTTCGCAATCACCGGTAATGGAACTCTATAGTAAGGTACAGTGAAGGATCAGCTTATTGGATGTGTCAGTGTGCTCAAATATAAGGTAACTTTAACTGCACTCTTGTACCTATCGTGATTTATCCTCAGTCACATATCCACTTAGGATCCCTACCACGCTAAGGTGCTTGCCGAGTGTCCTTTATTGAAAGAAAGTTAAAGTTAATGTGGCAAGGAAGTGAGCTAAATTACATGATGCTTGCTGAAAGTAATTTTTCTATTAAAACTGCGTATTAATGTTGTTGCCAACTTCAAAATTAAAAGTTCTTAAAACTGAGGGTTATAAAGTTTTGCGTAGTAAATGATCACATTGCTGCCTGTTGTAAATCGCTGAAGGTGAGTCAGTATCTTATAAATATGTTAATATTGTGTCTCACTGTAGTAAAAGTGAAAAACTGCAGTTGTGGAAAGTTATACACTCATGCTTGCTAAGCACTTGTTTCTTTTGGGTATTGAAAGTGCGTATTAATAGTGTAATAGGATCCACAGGTTATCCTTTATGGTCATCATAAGTAACAATTAACAGAAAGATCACTATTTAAGTAAACAATAATTTCTTTATTCGAAAAACAGTGAGAAGTAACCTGTTAGTGAATTCCATTTAACTTTCATTATAAATAGAATAGTATTTAGTTGAGAGAGACCTAACCTGTGATCAGTTAATAATTTTGCAGTGAACTACATTTACAATTTTATGTCAGCTAGGAAAATGTTTGAAAAGTAATACTGAACCTATGTCCAACTTATGATTCTACTGTTAATATTAATAGTAATGTTATAAAGACCATTCAGTTTAAAAAAGCCCTGAAAGTAATAGTGTGTATTGTTATCTGTTATATTTATGCAAATAGTTTGTTCTGATCTGGTAGCTCCCGCCTTAACGTGAGCATACTGTATTCAGGTGCCAGAGTTCATTGCACTCGCGTGTGGTAAGGTATAGATTGTATTTGTCCGTTAAAGTTACTCATACTTATTATCTTGAACAAGAATGTCAATCATTCTCTTTCCTATTTAGGCTGGCGACCGTTTTCCTTATTCTTTGAACAGTGTAGATATGTAAAATACTGTTTGTTACTGTTTAAATATTTACGTAATTCTGACTTTCACTTCCGATAAGCCACCTCCGTTAGGTACTACACGGTCAACATAACAAAATTCCTCTCAGAGGGTAACACTGCTCTGTTGCTTTATACCATAATTGCATTAACAAGATACTTTTATTTCACGACCTGCCTCCAACATTAAGGTTATGGTATAGCAGTAACGGTCAGTAGTGTTATAAGTTCCATTGCCCCGTAAAAGATTTCGAGAGAAGCCAAGCGAACGTAGATTCCATGTGTAAGGCCCAATCAAATGAAAACGAGACACATGGAAAAAAGTAAGTAAAATATTAATTATTTCGGAAGTAAGTGCCATAACTGTTAATACATTTATCCCACTGTGCCTTAGTGGAAAAATGTTTGCGCTTAACTACGAAACCATGGCTGTACCCAGTCCTGTATATACGAGGGCAGTTCAATAAGTAATGCAACACATTTTTTTTTCTGGGCCAATTTTGATTGAAAAAACCGGAAATTTCTTGTGGAATATTTTCAAACATTCCCTCTTCGTCTCGTATAGTTTCATTGACTTCCGACAGGTGGCAGCGCTGTACGGAGCTGTTAAAATGGCGTCTGTAACGGATGTGCGTTGCAAACAACGGGCAGTGATCGAGTTTCTTTTGGCGGAAAACCAGGGCATCTCAGATATTCATAGGCGCTTGCAGAATGTCTATGGTGATCTGGCAGTGGACAAAAGCACGGTGAGTCGTTGGGCAAAGCGTGTGTCATCATCGCCGCAAGGTGAAGCAAGACTGTCTGATCTCCCGCGTGGGGGCCGGCCGTGCACAGCTGTGACTCCTGCAATGGCGGAGCGTGCGAACACACTCGTTCGAGATGATCGACGGATCACCATCAAACAACTCAGTGCTCAACTTGACATCTCTGTTGGTAGTGCTGTCACAATTGTTCACCAGTTGGGATATTCAAAGGTTTGTTCCCGCTGGGTCCCTTGTTGTCTAACCGAACACCATAAAGAGCAAAGGAGAACCATCTGTGCGGAATTGCTTGCTCGTCATGTGGCTGAGGGTGACAATTTCTTGTCAAAGATTGTTACAGGCGATGAAACATGGGTTCATCACATCGAACCTGAAACAAAACGGCAATCAATGGAGTGGCGCCACACCCACTCCCCTACCAAGAAAAAGTTTAAAGCCATACCCTCAGCCGGTAAAGTCATGGTTACAGTCTTCTGGGACGCTGAAGGGGTTATTCTTTTCGATGTCCTTCCCCATGGTCAAACGATCAACTCTGAAGCGTATTGTGCTACTCTTCAGAAATTGAAGAAACGACTTCAGCGTGTTCGTAGGCACAAAAATCTGAACGAACATCTCCTTCTTCATGACAACGCAAGACCTCACACAAGTCTTCGCACCCGAGAGGAGCTGACAAAACTTCAGTGGACTGTTCTTCCTCATGCACCCTACAGCCCCGATCTCGCACCGTCGGATTTCAATATGCTTGGCCCAATGAAGGACGCAATCCGTGGGAGGCACTACGCGGATGATGAAGAAGTTATTGATGCAGTACGACTTTGGCTCCGACATCGACCAGTGGAATGGTACCGTGCAGCCATACAGGCCCTCATTTCAAGGTGGCGTAAGGCCGTAGCATTGAATGGAGGTTACGTTGAAAAATAGTGCTGTGTAGCTACAAGATTGGGGAATAACCTGGTGTATTTCAATGCTGAATAAAACAACCCCTGTTTCAGAAAAAACATGTGTTGCATTACTTATTGAACTGCCCTCGTATTTGTGCGAAGCAAACCGAGAGCCCCGAATGTTTTTCTTTAGGGCTCAACACAATATAGAAATCGCATGGGGAGATATCGTGACTGTATGGAGGATATATAAGGGTTTCATATGGGCGGGTCCAGAAGTTGCCTAGGTTGTTTTGATAACGCTGCAGAAGTTTCTCTTCAAAGCCCTCATACATCCAATGTCTTCCCATGCGATTTCCGTACTTTTGGAGCCCTAAAGAGAAACATTCGTACTATTCGATTTGCTTCGTACGAAGAGGCGCGCTTTTGGGCACAATTATGTTTCCGTAAGCAATCCGAAACACTTTTTCCCGTACGGCATTAATCGTCTTGTCTCAAAGAGGGAAAAATGTAATAAACAGTTATGATGATTACTTTTGAAATAACTGGTTAATTACGTTTTCCGTTGGCCTAGTATTCACTTGACTGCCCCTCATAGATACTAAAGGTATGATTATACCTTAAGTCGTGACAATAAGCGTATTACGTTACCATATCATAGTTACTAAAGTTATGGTGATATCTTAATTCATGACAATAAGCGTTTTATGGTACAAACTCATTACTTTGAATGAGAAAGTAGAATTAATTGTTAATACTTACATTTTCGAAGAAGTTGCTACAGACGAACTGATTACATTTCTCGTACAGGGTATTTCGGGACAAAAGGGACGTTTTTCCGGAGATAGAAGTATGGAAAATTACTAATTGCAGAAGTCTATTAACAGCACAAAATTTTGAAAATTAGTTGCATAACGAGTCACTTATAGAATATTCAGATGTCTTAAGTCCAAAATGACGTTCCATAGATACAAAGCAGACTGTTTTAGTGACAGACGAGAGGCATTTTCCACAAAATCTGTACCATGAAGGACTCTGAGGTAATACATTACGGCCAGTTAATGGACTGTTGGTCGCAATTCGCTTTTACAAAAATGTGACACTGAAACTGCCTCTCGGTCAAGGCACGCTGAATTTTATCTAGCCGAATGATACGAGTTACCGGTGTTAACGCCATTACTTGGGAAAACGTAGCCATGTTGTGTTGTTATTGTCGCTACTGTTGCGGTTTCGCTCTGAAGACTGGTTTGATGCAACTTTCAACGCTGATCTACTCTGTACAAGCCTCTTCATTGCCGTAAAACTAATGTGCCTACATCCATTGGAGCTTGCTTCCTAAAGTTAAGCCTTGATATCACTCTACACAAAGTTTATTCTCCACACTTCCGTCCATTAACATATTGCCGGTTACTTGATGTATCTCGCTTCAATTCGTAGGAGATCTGTGTAACTAGAACTAATCGTTATAAGATTACACTCTTCGAGCTGCATCGTCTGCGTGAGGGTACTTCACTGGCTGATGATAAATCTATGACAAGCCTTGTCCTTCTAAATTCTAATAATCATCAAATCATCACACTTCAGGACGATCTCAGAGTCTTTTTGTGTGTTACCGTAGAACTACGTTCCATCGACCGAAGAACTGCTTCGACTTCATCCACATTTTATTCACACTCATAATCTACGTGTGTGATGTGAAACCGCAATGCTTACACGAAATGTTTCAATAACGGTATTGGACGCGTAATTTTGCAGACAGGAAGTAGGTCACGCTATTATATACAACATTCAAGAACATAGAAAATATTCTGTGACATCGTACTGGAATTTTACCAGTGATCAGCGATACTGATATGACTTGTCTCTGAAACAGAAAAAGGTAGGGAAAAATGTTTTCTTGGTTATGTGTAAAAGCACTATCTCACTCCTGTTGTTTTGTCACTCTGGTAGCCTGCCTTAGCCAACAGACATGCTATGGAAGTTGTGTTTAAGATATATTGTTTGATAGCTTAAAGTAATTGAATGTGAACTGGATAGAACTAGTCTACTATTTTATACCTACCTAATCCCAGTATGGGTAGTTACATGACTTTTGCCCCTGCATAATGTGGTACAGACTGGAACCAGATCATTGTGAAGGGACGTAATGATTGTAAGAGTATCATTAATTTTTTATCTCACAGCAGCCATCAGAGGTCCTGAGATTAAATACTAGTCGTTGAACGTATCTTGGCAACGGCCTTGCCGCAGTGCATACACCGGTTCCCGTGAGATCACCGAAGTTAAGCGCTGTCGGGTGTGGCCCGCACCTGGAAGGGTGACCATCCAGCCGCCATGCGCTGTTGCCATTTTTCGAGGTGCACTCAGCCTCGAATAGTAGCGGCTCCGGTCAAAGAAAACCATCTGACGGTCTTTGCCCCTGTGGGACACTGTAACAACAACAACGCTGTACTATTGTACATATAATAATTTTTCCATTTGAATTTTCGATAAATTAGTGTAATCGATGTTCTGATTTAATTTCTTTTCTTTTCATGTCATTGTGTTAAGAAAACTGTAAACAAATTTCGATGTGAATGTATTTATGTCAAATTGCAAGCAGTATTATAACAAAATGGAAATGTAAGAAATGTTGAAACTGTTGTAAGGTGTTGAAGCTGTAATTGTGCGCCTGGTCCATACGGAGGCAATGTATTAGGATACGTGGAGTGCAAAACCTTTGGTGAATACCCTGTCTGTAGGGGAGCAGTAAATGGTGGATGGCAGGCGAGCGCGGGAAAATGCACACGGGCGCTGCACGGCATAAGGGGCTCAGCAGTAGTAGTCGGAGTTGGGCTTTGATCTGAGCAACACGTTCTGGATCGAGGAGGGTCTCCTGGAAAACGTGATTTCGTTGAGCCTCGGATGTGCCGTTTCCGACGACTATACAGCATGGCAAAATTCCATAGGCACTAAATAAAAAAATATTGCGACGCTATGAAGAAGTAAAGTGCCGATACATCAAGAGCCATAGCTGTGATTGTATGTGTGCTCTGCGCCTCGCCATCTCGCCGCCCGCCAACCACCACATCGATACGAACGGGTGGAAACTATTACTACTGTATTCGTGTGGACCAGTGTTACGTTTGTTCCTTACTGTTCAATAGTAACTTAACTTTTACCAGAACAGTCCTATCATTTAATTATCCTAATCACTAACCTAGACAGGGTCCTTTCCACATGTTGTGCAATCCGAGTGTCCCGAAATGAAGATTTAAAGTTTATGTTAAAATTAATTACCTGCAGACCTATTTATGTTAGAATGATGTTTAAAGAACTTTGTTGTTAATGAATATATAGGTAAATAATATAGGTCAGACAAAGTTGGAAGATAATGTTGAAATTGGTTTAGTAATGAAGGCTAATTAATTTGAGACAAAAATAATGGTAGTTAAATGAGCAAGAAATAAGACAAAAAGAGTAGTAACTCACATATTGGAAATCTTGAGTGCTTAACGATTTCGATAATAAAAAATTTCAGCACAGTGATCATAACAGTTTCAGGGTCCCCCCCCCCCTTTCTCTTTTCTATTCATGTAAATTCTGAAATGTACTGAATTGATTTGACCAGCAAAGTTAAAGTCAAGATAAGACCAAAAGTTATTAGTGTTTTACCTTTTTCAAAATTGACAAACTTAAAGTCAAGATAAAACCAAAAGTTATTAGTGTTTTACCTTTTTCAAAATTGTGTGTTTCGAAAGTGCTATTTGTAGGGTAACCTATGCCCGATTTTAATCAGATCAATAGACTGTACGAAGTTTGTAGTAAACATTATAGTGTATTGTTGTGTATTTATGGCTTGTTCATATTAGTACAGGAAGTGAAATCATTAGTTCAGTAGACTTTCTGGTTCTAAAATTTACCATATTATGCAGTGTTATTACGTGTTGTTTTGCATACACGTATTTCAACTTGTACAGGGAAGAAACTCAATTAATGCCTAATTAGGCTGGCGACCGTTTTATTAACAAATTGGTAGCATCTGCTGTGTTGTTTCTTGTTCGTCCTAATGTGTAGTTGCACTTCAGACTTGCTTGACGTATCATTGTTGTTACTGAGTGGGTGAAAGTCTGATTTTGCCTCCATTCTGGTACACGCGGTCAACATATATACCAAAATCCTTTCTTATAAGGCGAAGCCCGTCAACTTA
The DNA here is from genome assembly GCF_021461395.2 of Schistocerca americana. Lineage (NCBI taxonomy): Eukaryota > Metazoa > Arthropoda > Insecta > Orthoptera > Acrididae > Schistocerca > Schistocerca americana. The sequence continues at coordinate 836,735,883 of NC_060121.1, read as the reverse complement.
CCATAGTACAGGCTTTAATAAGTATCGTGCGCAGTAGCGTAACGTTACAAGTGGCTCCCGGTGACAGGACGTGCAGTTGTTGTCGGTCAAAAATTAATGTGAATACCAAACAGTGGATGTTCAGTGGCACGTATTGCAATACTATTCAGTAAAATAAATAGTAGTGAACATCAAGTACGGTAGTGTGGTGTAATTTGCATTCAATATGGACAAGAACGTAGAAACAGTAGATGTGCCGAGCGTAATGGAAAATGCGGCTGGCAGTAGCAGGAGTTTACGCGGCCAGATAACAGATGGCGTTAGCGGAAGACAGTTGGCGTACATACAATATCACGAAGATGTTAACGAACAGATTGAAATGTCGAGATCATCTCGAACACAGCAAGGAATAAAACAGGAAGTAGAGGAAGACTTTGTAGATGATAGTGGGTACGTGAACCAATCTACTGACATATTTGATTCTCCACAGATAAAGAAAGAATCGAAAGAAAATTTTGAGGTAGGATCGGAACACACCGATTCCGTAGAACAAAACAGTGTGAAAATTTTAAGCATGAACGATTTATTTGAACAATTAACCAAACAAATTGCAGGACAGAGTGAGCAGATCAAAACACAGAATAATCAGCTTAAAACACACGTTGCTGAACATCTCAAAACACAGAATAATCAGCATAAAACACACGTTGCTGAGCAGCTCAAAACGCAAAATGATCAGCTTCAAAAACAAGTCAGTAGTCAGGTTAGTCAGCTTAAAACACACGTTGACGAGCGGCTTAAAACACAAAGTAATCAGCTCAAAATGCAGAATGATCAGCTTGAAGCACAGGTCGAAGAACAAGGAATTAAAATTAGTAAACAAATAAAACAGGTAGAACAAAAAGTGGGTAACTTAACCTCTGTAGTAAATACAATGAAATTTGAAATTGACACAATTATATGGATACTATTCAGGGGGAAATTGACAACATTAACAGTAGGTTTGATGTTGAAATTCTCAACATCCAAGAGAAAGTAGAGCCTCTGGTTGAAACAAAAGTAGACGAAAAAGTTTTCGGTCTTAAAACTGAGATCGTAAACGAATGTCAACACGGAATCTCACAGTTGAAAAAGGCAGTTTCAGACACTGAAAGAGATTTAGGTGAGAAAGTTACTGAATGTGTACAAAAATTTGAACAAAATTCTTCGAATATTCAAGGCAGAATTTTCGATCTTGAGAGTAAAATTAAAAATAGGCTTGGTGTTGTCTGTAATGGCACACCACTTACGAAGCTGTGAGAAGGTGAGGAACGCTTCGATCCCGCCAAGAAACATAACGGATGAAATCCGTTAGATTTCATCAAAAATTGCGAGAGGATATTTCCTGAACACTTGTCTGGTCAGGAAAAGATAAACGTAGTAATTAGCGCCTTAGCAGGTGATGCTAAGCGCTGGGGAATTAATTTAAATACCGAACGAATGACGTTCGAAGAATTTAAGCAAAAATTTACGGAAGAATATTGGTCCGAACAAAAACAGGATCATTTGTGGCGCGAGTTTATCATGGCCAAACTTCATGATAACAGGGACAGGAATTCTTTGAAAGATTTCTGCGAATATTGGTACCGAAAGTTGACACATTTAAGAGGGAGAAGATCCGATTCAGAAATCGTATGGGAGCTACATAAAAAGCTTCCAGAAGATTCAAAGAGATACGTGGGAAGCAATCATCGCAACTTCCAAGCATTTCTTGAAAGGGTCGAAGACGAAGACCACTGGCGCGAAAGTCGTGCCAATTATCAAAATTTTGGTAACAGAAACAACCGTAATCATGACGAGAGAAATGACGGCGATGGGTTTCGCGTCAATATGATACAAAGAGGTAGAAGCAGAGGAAGAGGAAGAGGAAGTTATTCAGGTCGCGGTAGAGGGTACACCGCGAAAAATAATAACGACGCGGGAAACTGACTTCCGCGAACGCCAAACGGAAGCGGACAGAATATACCGGCCCCGATTTAAGAAATGTTACCGGGCTAACTGTAAATTTATGAGACAGGTTAGAGACAGGCGTGGAACGACGCAACTTGTTGTTGCGAAACAAGCGTCAGGTGCAAACGCGGATGAGTCATCTTCGCTGCGCAGAGTGCTACATGTTAACAGGCGAGTTGAGCATCAGGGGGCAACGGCCCAGCCTATCAGAACGGATGTTCAGAGAGAAGCCGCTAGCAAGGCGGCAGCATTAGGTACGAACATAGCCTTAAGAACTGGTGAATACATTACGAGTGGTGATTCCGTGGCGAAGGAAATAGTAGATAAAAGTGTGGATACACAGAGAGGTGCGGTTAGCAGTGTTAGCAATGAAGTAAATGGCGAGAATGAATTAGCAGAAGTAACAGATTGGCGTGTGCAGATCGACGATCTGTACAAGGGCCTAAAGCAATGTGAGTGGGAGGATTTTAAGAAGGAGTATGAGGCAAGGAAGTTAGCTAGTGTAAAAGGAGATAGTAGGGACGTCGATAAGGTGACGTGGCCCAAATTTAAAGAGGAGAGAGTAAATAGCGCCGCGCAAAGTACGCGTGCTGCCTATAGGACGAAGGTTAAAGATAGGAAGGAATTGGAGGATGAAATCCTGAGCATAAACGAGGAAGTAACTTCCGTTAATGATCCGCCAACAGTACAAGCTGCTACCGAAAGGCACCGTGGGGAAGAGGCAGGTAATTACATGAAGGTAATTGAAGTCCACGAGGATTACACTAAATATGAAGTAACAGTGGATGTGAGTAAAGCTGATAATGAGGCCGTTTGGCCAAAAGAGGATATTGCATTAAAATTAAAGCCTGACGAAAATGCAGAGGAAGAACTTAGTGCCTGTCTCAGAAAAGCTTTTATGTTAGAACCTGAAAGCGATCCAGAATGGTCGGATTCGGATGATAGTTCAGATGATGAGTATTTCGGTAATAGTGAAAATAACGGGAATACAGCTAATTGCGATATTGTACCTACTGATGACGAAGTTTCAAAACAAAATCCAGATGTTGAGACTGAACAAAGAAAGAAAGAGCCACCGGACGACTCAGTGTTTATTTTGCAACGAGTTCAAGTAAGCAAAGACTTTGATCTCCAGAAACCGAAAAAGCCGCCAGATATAAATGGTTCACAGGTCAGGAACGTATCTTGGGACATTGTCACAGTCGACCAAGGTGTGTTGTGGAAAAAACAGGAAGGGGAATGATTTAGAGTCTGGGGCAGATTTATATCGGATTTTGAGAATGTCATGAACACCTTACATCATGAAACTACTGGGTTCCCACCGGAAGAAAATTTGTTAGGCAGCAGAAGTAAAAGTTTAGTTGAGGAAAAACTAGAGTTTTCACCTTGTACAAGTTTGGAGTTGAGTCAAAATAAAGAATTAGTCAGAAAAAGGGCAAAACAAAAAGCTGAATCTAGATCTAAAAGACAAGATAAAAATCTGAAAGTGTAAAAATTTAAAATTGGGGATTACATTCTTTTAAAAACCCACGAAAAGTCTAGTGAACTGAACCATGAAATTTCCAAATTTAAATATATTTATAATGAACTGTATATAATACAGAACATTCCACACGATAATGCTTACTACCTGATCTACCCAAAATCCAAAAGACCTTTAGGTGTAAGAAATATTGTGGATCTGAAACTGTACGTTCCTAGGAGTGAGTGACCTAAGTACACTCAGAAAGCAATTTGCAATAAATATGCTATATTTTATACTTAAACTATTTTATTCCAAATGTAACAAATCTTTGTAAATATATGTGTACCAATATCATTGTGCTAATGTACTTATGTGAGTTTCAGATTACCAAATGTACTGTAAATGTACAGATGTATGGAGAAAAGGGCTGAAATGAAAGGGTAAATGCTGTAAGCCAAATAAAAGATGGGACTGCCGAAAATCAAAGTGGACAATATATGAGTCATAATATAAAGGACTGCCAAACACCAATGAGGGCAGCTAAATAGTCAATGGAGAATTGTATGTGTGGTACAGGTGATGTGGTAAAATGATGCGAAATGGACTGCCCAAATTCGAATAATAGGCAGCCAATATGTGTAATAAATTTTATGAGTATGTGTGTTTATTAGTAAGTAAGGAAATGGACTGCCATTCAATGCAAGCAGCAACAAATTGTCTTATAGTGTATATAGATATTTGCATTTGATTTTGTAGTTAAGTGTTTGTGTTCCAGATTTTGAAATTATTTCTTTGAGAAATTTAATAAATATGAGAAATTTGCTATTTAAATCATGTTGTGATAGAAGGTTGGACTGTGCCAAAGGCACTTAATCAAACGATAGATAAATGTTCTTGATATATTAAAAAATTATAGACCTATATAACGTGAGTGAAAGGAAGTTTGTGGTATAAATTTTTTTTGATGGGACAATCACACAAAGATTCAGAACCACTGTATAAATATAAAAATTAGTGTTCCCATCAAATTTGCACTTAGTGAAATTTACTGGAAACAGGGGCATGTGTAACAACAACAATGCTGTACTATTGTACATATAATAATTTTTCCATTTGAATTTTAGATAAATTAGTGTAATCGATGTTCTGATTTCATTTCTTTTCTTTTCATGTCATTGTGTTAAGAAAACTGTACACAAATTTCGATGTGAATATGTTTATGTCAAATTGCAAGCAATATTATAACAAAATGTAAATGTAAGAAATGTTGAAACTGTTGTAAGATGTTAAAGCTGTAGTTGTGCGCCTGGTCCATATGAAGGCAATGTATTAGGATATGTGGAGTGCAAAACCTTTGGTGAATACCCTGTCTGTAGGGGAGCGGTAAAAGGTGGATGGCAGGCGAGCGCAGGAAAATGCACACGGGCACTGCACGGCATAACGGGATCAGCAGTAGTAGTCGGAGTTGGGCTTTGATCTGAGCAACACGTTCTGGATCGAGGAGGGTCTCCTGGAAAACGTGATTTCGTTGAGCCTCGGATGTGCCGTTTCCGACGACTATACAGCATGGCAAAATTCGTTAGGCACTAAATGGAAAAATATTGCGACGCTATGAAGAAGTAAAGTGCCTATACATCAAGAGCCATAGCTGTGATTGTATGTGCGCTCTGCAGCTCGCCATCTCGCCGCCCGCCAACCGCCACATCGATATGAACAGGTTGAAACCATTAGTACTGTATTCGTGTGGACCAGTGTTACGTTTGTTCCTTACTGTTCAATAATAACTTAACTCTTACCAGAACAGTCCTATCATTTAATTATCCTAATCACTAACCTAGACAGGGTCCTTTCCACATGTTGTGCAATCCGAGTGTCCCGAGATGAAGATTTAAAGTTTATGTTAATAATAATTACCTGCAGACCTATTTATGTTAGAATGATGTTTACAGAACTTTGTTGTTAATGAATATATAGGTAAATAATATAGGTCAGACAAAGTTGGAAGATAATGTTGAAATTGGTTTAGTAATGAAGGCTAATTAATTTGAGACTAAAATAATGGTAGTTAAGTGAGCAAGAAATAAGACAAAAAGCGTAGTAACTCATATATTGGAAATCTTGAGTGCTTAACGATTTCGATAATCAAAAATTTCAGTACAGTGATCATAACAGTTCCAGGGTCCCCCCCCCCCCCCCTTTTTCTTTTCTATTCATGTAAATTCTGAAATGTACTGAACTGATTTGACGAGCAAAGTTAAAGTCAAGATAAAACCAAAAGTTATTAGTGTTTTATCTTTTTCAAAATTGACATTGTATGTGTGTTTCGAAAGTGCTATTTGTAGGGTAACCTATGCCCGATTTTAATCAGATCAATAGACTGTACGAAGTTTGTAGTAAACATTATAGTGTATTGTTGTGTATTTATGGCTTGTTCATATTAGTACAGGAAGTGAAATCATTAGTTCAGTAGACTTTCTGGTTCTAAAATTTACCATATTATGCAGTGTTATTACGTGTTGTTTTGCATACACGTATTTCAACTTGTACAGGGAAGAAACTCAATTAATGCCTAATTAGGCTGGCGACCGTTTTATTAACAAATTGGTAGCATCTGCTGTGTTGTTTCTTGTTCGTCCTAATGTGTAGTTGCACTTCAGACTTGCTTGACGTATCATTGTTGTTACTGAGTGGGTGAAAGTCTGATTTTGCCTCCATTCTGGTACACGCGGTCAACATATATACCAAAATCCTTTCTTATAAGGCAAAGCCCATCAACTTACCATAGTACAGGCTTTAATAAGTATCGTGCGCAGTAGCGTAGCGTTACAACACCAGCTGTTGTTCTAACAATTAAATGGCTCACCATCTTAAAATGATGTGTTCTCTTCCTTTGAATTTACAAGGGTAAAGTAAAAGTAAAATAAATAAGAATGGTATCAGCGCAACATGCAGAGAGTTAAAACTAATTGTGTGTATATTATACTGCATGTCTGTCCTTTTCTGTTTCGTGTATGTTATTCAAGACATCATTGGGAGTCCTAATTCTGAAAACCAAAGGTGAAGGTCAGCCAGTTATAAAACCCTATGAAAGACGGAATTATCTTTCTGGGAGGAAAAGGAAACGTTTCTTACGACGTATAATTGTTGTTCGACAACTCTCTTGAGTGTTTCATGACTAACTGTTTACTAATTTTAGATTTTGAGTCATAATCTTTCGTCTCTGTAATTTCATTTTTGTAGATGGTTGTACGGAAGCTGCAAAACATGGCCTACTGCGCCGTGCATTGGCTAGATGTATGCTAGCTGCTCTTCTGTTAGTTACATTAGCATCGATATTTACTATTTCAGTCAACAATTGTTGCAGCACGTAGTTATCGAACAAGTAAACTTCAACTTCGTGAATAATTATGCTTTTAAATATTACGTATTTGCGAAATTAAACTTATGACAACAATTAAAGTAAAAAGAGAGGAACAAACGTGTCAACATTTACACTACAAAATGTATGAACAAGTACAAAGCTGGCAGTTAAAATATGTGTGAATGTGTTCAGCATCATTTTATGTCGTTGTATAGGCACATATAGTCCAGATGTAAATACACTCGCGTTTAATACAGACATCAGCATCGTGAGACCTAGTAATTTGTTCCAAAAATTTTTACGTTTCAAAACTCGACTCAGCCACAACAGTCGTACACTGTGGGACCGGACCCCCTTTTGCGCGGCGTAGTGCAACAACGTGACGTGGCATGGACTCGACAAGTCGTTGAAAAGTTCCCTGCAGAAATACTGTATCATGCTGCTTTCACAGCCGTCCACAATTGCCGTTCCAAGTTGTTGTGCACGACCTGATCTCTTGATTACGTCCGATAAATGTTAGATGAGATTTACATCGGAAGGTCAGATCATTCTCTCGAATTGTCCACATAATTCTACAAACCAACATCGAAAAAATGTGACCCGATGACATGGCACATTCTCATCCATAACATCGAGTCCACGAACTGCTGCAGATAGTCTCGAAGTAGCCGAACATAACCATTTCTAGTCAATGATCGGTTCAGTTGGACCAGAGGACCTCAACCGTTCCACGTAAACACACTCATACCGTTATGGAGCCACCACCAGCTTGCACTGCATCTTGTTGGCTTCATGGCGTCAGTTCCACACTGGAACCCTACCATCAGGTCTTACCAGCTGAAGTCGGGCCTCATTTGACCAGAACCCGGGTTTACAATCGTCTAGGATCCAATAGATATTGTCACGAGCTCAGGAGAGTCGCTGTAGGCGAGGTCATGCTGTTAGCAAAGGCACTCACGTCGGTTGTGTACAGCGGTAATTGCCGGTGCTGAGAGGTAGTGCCTGAAAGTAAAGTTCTATGTACTGACTTGGCAGAAAATCCTAAGAAATTTTGGTCTTATGTCAAAGCGGTAGGTGGATCAAAACAAAATGTCCAGACACTCTGTGATCAAAATGCTACTGAAACACAGGATGACAGACTAAAGGCCGAAATACTAAATGTTTTTTTCCAAATCTGTTTCACAGAGGAAGACTTTACACAGAGTACGCGAAGGAACTTGCCCCCCTTCTTGCAACGGTGTACCGTAGGTCTCTAGAAGAGCGTAGCGTTCCAAAGGATTGGAAAAGGGTACAGGTCATCCCCATTTTCAAGAAGGTACGTCGAACAGATGTGCAGAACTATAGACCTATATCTCTAACGACGATCAGTTGCAGAATTTTGGAACACGTATTATGAGACTAGAAATCTACTCTGTAGGAATCAGCATGGGTTTCGAAAAAGACGACCGTGTGAAACCCAGCTCGCGAGACTCAGAGGGCCATAGACACGGGTTCCCAGGTAGATGCTGTGTTTCTTGACTTCCGCGAGGTGTTCGATACAGTTCCCCACAGTCGTTTAATGAACAAAGTAAGAGCGTATGGACTATCAGACCAATTGCGTGATTGGATTGAAGAGTTCGTAGATAACAGAACGCAACATGTCATTCTCAATGGAGAGAAGTCTTCCGAAGTAAGAGTGATTTCAGGTGTGCCACATGGAAGTGTCATAGGACCGTTGCTATTCACAATATACATAAATGACCTTGTGGATGACATCGGAAGTTCACTGAGGCTTTTTGCAGATGATGCTGTGGTATATCGAGAGGTTGGAACAATGGAAAGTTGTACTGAAATGTAGGAGGATCTGCAGCGAATTGACGCATGGTGCAGGGAATGGCAATTGAATCTCAATGTAGACAAGTGTAATGTACTGCGAATATATAGAAAGAAAGATCCCATATCATTTAGCTACAATATAGCAGGTCTGCAACTGGAAGCAGTTAATTCCATAAATTATCAGGGAGTACGCATTAGGAGGCGATTTAAAATGGAATGATCATATAAAGTTGATCGTCGGTAAAGCAGATGCCAGACTGAGATTCACTGGAAGAATCCTAAGGAAATGCAATCCGAAAACAAAGGAAGTAGGTTACAGTACGCTTGTTCGCCCACTGCTTGACTACTGCTCAGCAGTGTGGGATCCATACCAGATGGGGTTGATACAAGAGATAGAGAAGATCCAACGGAGAGCAGCGCGCTTCGTTACAGGATCATTTAGTAATCGCGAAATCGTTACGGAGATGATAGATAAACTCCAGTGGAAGACTCTGCAGGAGAGACGCCCAGTAGCTCGGTACGGGCTTTTGTTGAAGTTTCGAGAACATGCCTTCACCGAGGAGTCAAGCAGTATATTGCTACCTCCTACGTATATCTCGCGAAGAGACCATGAGGATAAAATCAGAGAGATTAGAGCCCACACAGAGGCATATCGACAATCCTTCTTTCCACGAACAATACGAGACTGGAATAGAAGGGAGAACCGATAGAGGTACTCAAGGTACCCTCCGCCACACACCGTCAGGTGGATTGCGGACTATGGATGTAGATGTAGATGTAGATTATCGGCAAGTGGTTCACACTGTGAATCTCTGAATTCCGTAACGATTTCCGAAAAGTAACGTCCCATGCGCCAAGTCTCTTAATTCCCGTTTGTGCGGCCATAAGCACGTCGGAGATCTGTTCACATGAATCGCCTGAGTACGTATGACCTTTTATACCTTGCGTTCGCCATACTACCGCCACCTGTATATATGCATTCGGGTTTCTATGACTTTTGGCACCTAAGTATGTGTTTGTATGGAATTTTTATGTACAAATTTTCCACTTACACGCCATCATATAATTTTGTGATTGACCCTGGAACACGCCCTTGGTGGAACGAGAGTCGTGGAAGCTCCTTCAGGCATACTGCCAGCGCATTTCTGTTTCTATTACTGTACTGTTGCTTTTATACTTGACCGGCAAGAACGATGCTATGAGCAGCGCACGTGACCATTATGATTCTATAAACAGTAGGGGCGTCAGGTCGCATTTTGATGCGGCGGTAGGACTTCATTCTGGCGTATGCATGCCACAAAGTAGATTCCTGGCCCCAGTTACAGGGGGAGAAGGGAGAAGGGCCCCACCGGAATGCAGACAGCCGGGTAAGTGCTGCAATGAAATCGCCGCAGGGGTCGCGACCGAGCCGTGGCGGAATGCGCAATTTCTCAGAGGCGCATAAAAGAGAGGAGTGATGAAATGCTGGACGTGCAAGGATTCACCTTTTATGCCTTCGTAGCCGGAATCTGTGGCTATCTCTATGTACTATCCAGAAAAATTAAGGAATATATGAAATTCCTAGTACATAACAAGGAAACAGGACTATGAAAACGATAGCCGAAGAAGAAAACCAAAAGGGGGAAACTCACACTGGCTATACGATACTGTTCGTTATTTAAGATACCACAGTTAACATTTCTCTACAATTGTCTCGAATGAAAAATAGCGCACTGTTGAACTAAATTATGATTATTTTAAACCTTGACCATGTTTGCTGCTAAAATAATATAGCCTTCTTCAGAAGTCATACACACTAATAAATGAAAAATTTCTTAGCCCAGCGGCTGCCTGAAGATCAATCAAATTACTTCAACAGACATAAGCCTGTTTCGAACATAAGTAAAATTACATTTGATATGTTGCTGTTATCGCTGCCATGATTAAAATAATTTCTCCACAACTTTCTGTGCCTTTAAAGAGAGAAACTATACTGTGGCTCATAAAGAACGCAATTCTTAATTTAATAATAATACACATAAATTATTTGAAAACTACTGGTAATGTTATGTCAATATGAAACAGAAATACTGCGATTAAGCTTTTAAGAAAATATCAGGCAAATGTCCTCCACGGCTTCGTATGTACACACCTGCTCTATGGGCAAAAATTTTGGACAACTCTACAGCAATGATCAGCTCGAATTTGACGTGTGATACGTCCAATTTCTACCTTGTGTTAAAGCAGGATTCGTGGATTGCCCACATAAACACGAAATTATACAACCCTCCCCCTCCCGCACCCAACCACCCACCCAAACACACACCAACAGAAAAAGTCACTGGGTGTCAAATCACACGACCTTAGCGGCCACTTGTGATCGCCATTGCGATAGATGAGAAGAGCAGCGAGTCTTTCTCTCAGCAAGGTTATTATTTCAACGGCAATGCGGCAGGTTTCCTCATCCTTTTGCAGCCACATGTGTTCCACGTTCAGTTCTTACGACTGCGTCCACAAAATCCATGTTACCATGTGGCGATAACGATCACCAACGCCCGTCGAACGTGTACCTCACCCCTCATGGTAATGTACATCTGCGTCAGTGAAAAAGACCTATAAAAAGGTTTTAGCATGTGGACGTAATGTGCTGTTCCAGTCTCTTCTGTACCTAAGGTCCATCATCCTTCCCTTTGGATCCCTACGTAATTCGGTGCTCTCCTATACATACGATCGAACAGCGGAGGAGTGGTACTCAAGCGTCAACTTTAGGTTACAATATCTCCGGATGTAATTAACATTTTACAATGCAACAAACGGCACTGATTACGTATTTTTTTATATGTTCAGATGTGCTAACAAAACTTAGTTACATTTAAAACAACGTAGGTTCGTGTTAAAAAACATACTTCCGTGCATTTTTTTATGGTTTGTATTAACCAATTACACTAGCCCCTCTCCTCACGTTCGGTCTGTGGAATCGATTGGTCAGTATCTGATGTGGTTTACGAAATATATCCAGCGGTAACGTTAGGTGACTCACCCTGTATATATACCGGGTGATCAAAAAGTCAGTATAAACTTGAAAACTTAATAAGCCACGGAATAATGTAGACAGAGAGGTAAAAATTGACACACATGCTTGGAATGACATGGGGTTTTATTAGAACCGAAAACAAAACAAAGTTCACAAATGTCCAACAGATGGCGCTGGACAGCAAAACTTCAGTATCTGCGCATGACAATCGTGTATAAAAGGAGCTGTAATGAGAGAGAGAATCACCTCTCCGATGTCTTTTCCATCCCCGATGATCCCCAGTTCGATTACTCCCTCTTCCCGGATGTCTGCGATCGAACTGACACCTCTGTCCCTCCCCTCGCCCCTGGTTTCCAGTACTTGGACAACATTGCGCACACCGAACTCAATGCCCCCATCACTACTCAGGATCTCATCGCTACACTCCGCATGAAACATAACACCGCTCCTGGTCACGATCGTGTCACCTACCATCACCTTCGTGAAGCTCCTGCCTCTTCCTCTCCACCCTGGCCAGGCTCTAAAATGTAGTCCTGTCCACTGGTTACTACCACGACCTGTGGTAAACCTCCCGTATCCTGATGTTCCTTAAACCTGGCAAACCACCGTCCGCCGTCTCCTCCTACCGTCCCATCAGCCTTACCTCGGTCTTCAGCAAGGTCCTGGAATCTATCCTCACCCGACGCATCCGCCAGCATCTCTGCCAGCACCGCCTCCTTCCCGTTACCCAGGCTTTCGGCCGTCCTTCTCTCCTGACGATCTTCTCCTTCACCTCACTCATCTCCTTTCCGACCAGCTTAATTCCCGTCGCTCCACAATCTTCCTCTCCCTGGACCTCGAACGAGCTTATGACCGCGTATGGCATTCTGGTCTCCTCTTCAAGCTCCAAACCTTCGCCCTTCCCATTAACTACGTCCATCTGATCGGCTCCTTTCTCTCCCATCGTCCTTCCTACGTCAACATCCATAACATCGACTCCTACACCTTTTTCCCCTCCGCCGGTGTGCCCCAAGGCTCCGTCCTCTGCCCCCTTCAGTACCTTTTGTATACGGCGGACATGCCGCCGCCGTCACCCCCCGTCCACCTCCTCCAGTTTGCCGATGACACCGCCTTCCTTGCCATTGCCCCCACCCAGCAGCGCTCCCAACACCTTCTCCAATCCCATCTTGACCGGTTCACCACTTGGTGCAACCATTGGTTGCTCAAGGTCAATCCCTCCAAAACCGCCGGCCGAAGTGGATGTGTGGTTAAAGGCACTGCAGTCTGGAACCGCAAGACCGCTACGGTCGCAGGTTCGAATCCTGTCTCGGGCATGAATGTCTGTGATGTCCTTAGGTTAGTTAGGTTTAACTAGTTCTAAGTTCTAGGGGACTAATGACCTCTGCAGTTGAGTCCATAGTGCTCAGAGCCATTTGAACCATTTGAACCTCCAAAATCCAGGCGATGATTGTAGGCAAAACCACCCCTTCCTTCCGCCTCCATGATTTCTCTCTCACCACCTATGGCCGTCCTATCGCCCTCACTCCCACCCTTAAGTACCTTGGCGTCACCCTCGACCGTTGCCTCTCCTGGACTCCCCATCTCCAGACAATCCAAGCCAGTGCACACTCCCGACTCCTTCTCCTCAGGCTCCTTTCCGGCCGTATGTGGGGTCTGGACCCCTCCACCATCCTCCACACCTATAAATCCCTCATCCGCCCTATCCTTTGTTACACCCATCTGACCTGGATCTCCGCCCCCCTTCCTTTTATAAATCCCTCGAAATCCTTGAACGCCATGCTCTCTGCCTCACCTATCGCATTCATCTCCCCTCCCCCACGCGGATCCTGTATGATCTCATCCCCTTCCCCCACCTCCTCCTCTTCCTTGAAAGGATATGGATCCTGTACACCTCCCGCAAACTCGATCCTCCTCATCCGCTTGTCTCACCAATCCTCTCCCACCCCCGCCTGCTGCCGCGCCTGTATTCCCATGTCCCACCCGGTCTCCATCTCTCCACCCTCATTATCCTCTCCCAAGGTGGCTTCCGCCAGCTCCCCCTCCCTGACGATGTCCTCCTCCCCTCCATCTACCCCTCCCATCAACTTTGATCCTCCTCCCCCACTTCCTGTGTCCTTTCCTTTAGGCAACCTCCCTCCCTTCTCTCTCCTTTCCCCCCTTCCTCCATCCCTCTTCCCCCTGGATTCCCCTCCCCCTTCCTCCATACCCCCTATCACCCCTGCCCTTGGCATCTCTGTTCTCCCCTCACCTTCTCCCACCCACCCCTCCTCCTGTCTTGGCAGGTCCCCGGACTCGCACACGCTACATGGACTTTCGCGCGACGGAGAGAATCGTCATCAGCGTCTCGTGTGTGTGCCTTCGTTTGTGTTTAGTGTTTGTTCGCCGTCACGCCACCACTGTTCACGTGTACCGTCGCCATCATCCATGTTATGTGCACCGTGTCAACTAGTGTTCGTGATGTTTCTCGTCCAGCGTGAGCGGCTCCATGTTTTTTTGTTTTTTAAGTGTCTACATTTTTTGCCCACCGTTTTGATTGTATTCTCTGTGTCACCTCTATGTATTACTTATTGTAACACTCAAGGCTGAAGAGCGGCGTACTCTGCTGCTGACAGCCCGCCTTGTGTAAGGTGATCAAAATCACAATAAAGAAAAAAAAAAAAAAATCAGACGCGCCGGCAGTCGCAACATGTTGACGTTACCTGAAAAAGCGCTTTTAGTGAAGCTGTATTATCAGAAATGGGAATGTGCTAGTTCAGCGTTACGATCCTATCGCCGCAGGAAGGGGATTCGAATGGGTAAAGGTCCGTTGACAAATGCAGCTGTGGCGAGAATGATTTCGAAGTTCGAAGCCACGGGTTGTTTAGACGATAGTCCCCGTAGTGGCCGACCGAGCACAAGGCGTAATGCTGCTGAGACAGTTCAGGAAGAAATGGAGACTGTAACGGGTTCGTCTATGCACGGGGAAGTCAGCGCTCGTGCAGTCGCACGTCGCACCGGCATTCCATACACTACTGTTTGATTGGCACTTGGGCGTACCCTCCAATGCTATCCGTACAAAATCCGTCGGCATCATGAGCTGTTATCTGGCGATTTAGTGAAGCGGAGGGCATTTGCGGTGTGGGAGTTTCAAAAGATGGCGGAAGATGACGATTGTTTGAGTAACGTGTTGTGGACCGACGAAGCTCATTTCACGCTCCGAGCATCTGTCAACGCCCACAACTGCAGAATTTGTATGGGTTGGATTTACCACATCTACCCTAATCGGGCCTTTTTTCTTAGAGGAAATGTGTGATTCCGGTTTTGTAACCGCTACCGTGACGGGAGAGAGGTACGCCGATATGTTACAGAATTGCATCATCCCCAGCCTGGCTGATAAACACCTGCTGGAAGGTACGATGTTTATGCATGATGGCGCTCCATCCCATATTGCTAGATTCGTGAAGGATCTCTTGCGCTCGTCGTTTGGTGATGATCTTGTGCTCAGCCTCCACTTTCGTCATGCTTGGCGTCGGAGGTCCCCAGACCTAAGTCCGTGCGATTATTGGCTTTGGGGTTACCTGAAGTCGCAAGTGTATCGTGATCGACCGACATCTCTAGGGATGCTGAAACTCAACATCCGACGCCAATGCCTCATCATAACTCCGGACATGCTTTACAGCGCTGTTCACAACATTATTCCTCGACTACAGCTATTGTTGAGGAATGGTAGTGGACATATTGAGCATTTCCTGTAAAGAACATCATCTCTGCTTTGTCTTACTTTGTTATGCTAATTATTGCTATTCTGATCATATGAAGTGCCATCTCTCGGGCATTTTTTGAACTTTTGTATTTTTTTTTTTTTTTTTTGGTTTCTAATAAAACCCCATGTCATTCCAAGCATGTGTGTCAATTTGTAACTCTCTATCTACATTATTCCGTGATTTATTCTGTTTTCAAATTTATACTGACTTTTTGATCACCCGGTATTACATAAGTATTAATTTATTATTAGACTTTTATACATGAACAAGCTAGCAGCCTGCAGCCTGGTTAACCCCCTCAGAGCGAGAACTGATAGAAAAACGATGTACGCTAACGCTTGGCGTTAACCACTTTGCTAACAATGGTAACTGCACATAAGTAGTACTATAAAAGTTGTGTGATGGATCCGTCGTTCGGTTTCGTCACATATCGCATTTGTCTGGAACACTTCTCGTCGACATCCCTGGTCTTTTTTTTTCTCTTTTTTCATTCCACCTAGCAGTTGTAGTGTCAAAATTCCGTGCTGAAGTCAAACGTTGCAGTTTCTGTTGGTAGCGCCGAGCGCCGATGACGTCAGCTTTTCCCCTCACATGTCTCCGCCCACCGCAAAGACCAATCGTGTCATTTAGATTTTTTGTTGGTTCTCGGCAACTGTTTTTGAAGAATGCCGACGTGAAGAAGTAGTTAAAAATGTTTTGAACGCAACTGGTGTAGTATTTCTTGACATCGGAAATCTTGTTATTCTATTCATCCCCCCCAGTGAAATCAGACGTCTTCTTTGTCCCACCTATACTTGCTTCACAGTCAAAGAGAATGACTGCTGGATGTGATGAAAGCTCAAAAAATAGTATGGTTCCTACACACCATGAAAATAAAACTATGTTCTACTACAATTTCAAAAGGACACTTTCACATATTTGCCGAAAATTGGGGGGAAGAAAACAAAGTAATATAAAATTATCGGCTCCCGATGAAGACATTTCGATGTCCGTATATCGATATATGGGGATGGGGAATATCGCAGATATTTACCGATATTTTATGGGATAAGTGTCGATAAATCAATATTTAATCGCCAACACCACAGCCTACCCCTGGAACAGTAATTCCTCTAGTCTGGCGTGTTCTAGTCTCCAACTAACAGTGCGGGGTGCACAATATGGCAATCCTCCATTGTGGCGGTCAGATATGGTCCACTGGGACTTTCACGACTAGTATGCTTGTCCTCAGGTTCCCATTCAGCCCAACATAAGTTCGCCGTCACATCTAAATGTTCCACATAACTGGATACTGAACGATTTGACAAGGCGGCCAAACGGATACCAAAAGTGTAGGCTTTTAAAACTGTGCCAGCTGCTGATAATGCTGTCTCACACGGTTACGCGACATCTCCTTGTCCTTCTCAGTGATTACTTACCACCTGACGCTGTTTACATTGCTTATATACCCCACAAGGAATGGTAACAACACTAAAAACGAACACCACTAACACACTCTGATGGCCTTTCTACCTGTCACTGGGAATTGGAACTATGTAAACACTTACATACAGGCCGACGGCGTGCTCGTGTACGTTGTTACACCGACATCCGACCCCGTCATCTGTGTGCTTCGCTTTCTTTGTCAGACAGTATATAAGAAGCATTAACTAGGATAGTGAAATGTTAGGAATTGAATGAGGAGACGGGAAAGGAGCTTCCATAGAACCGAAACTATTCTTATCACTTTAGAGGAACCTTTCAGATACTTAAATTAAGGAAAAGAAGGAATATCTGTTAATCGTACATACTTCAAGCGTCCTGGTCTTTATCAGTACATTTCCCAGTCTGCTCGTCTTGCAGAAAAATTTCAGCAATGAAGACAAGAACGTAGGAGAGCAAGAATGAAATTAGGCCGGAAATCAAATTACCACAACGTTAAAATAACGTATCATCAATAGTCTAACAAACTTCTAGAAATCATCAATGAATTTGTAGAAACAGTTCTTAGTTGCCTTACAGTTGACGAGAGTGACTAGAATGGCAGTAAATTAAATATATTCTTATTCTCTTCATCATCCAAGTGTTAGACATTTGTCTGTTACTTCCCCTTGTTCTGTACCTCTGTTGTATGCGGTTAGATTCTTTTTCTTCTCTCAACATCTTTGTTCTTCTAACTGTGGATCTTTTCCCTATAGGTCGGCAACTAATTTTTATCTGAGGAATCCTATTTTCATTCCATCGTCTGATATGAAATCTCAGCTTATTTTTCTGCTTCATTAGCTTTTCTTTGTGCTTCTAAATGCTGTTTCTTTTGTGATTGTCGGCCGGGGTGGCCGAGCGGTTCTAGGCGCTACAGTCCGGAACCGCGCGACCGCTACGGTCGCAGATTCGAATCCTGCCTAGAGAATGGATGTGCGTGATGGCCTTAGGTTAGTTAGGTTTAATTAGTTCAAAGTTCTAGGGGACTGATGACCTTAGAAGTTAAGTCCCATAGTGCTCAGAGCCATTTGAACCATTTTTATCTTGTGTGATTCCTGTATTTTTTATCACTTAAATCACCCACACTTAGGTGTTCTTCTTAAAATGCTTATTCCCACAGTCCATATTCTTATTTCCCAAATAAACTGTAAAGTAAAAATGGCCCGAGGTGTTTTTAAGAAAACTTGAGCCTTCGAAAGGAAAATTGGGATATGTCTGTATCGTTATCTGTAATTCCCGTTGTTTAATTTTACCTTCCTTCCTCCATGTTTGTAACGTTAAGTTTACATTCAGTGTATGTTATTGTTCTTGACTTACCACAGTGCGATGAGGATCATTAATGGCAAAAATATTCTAAAACTGAGTGTTGCCCAGTGACGGATGGATTGATGTATTATGAAAATTCCTAACATAATCGGGAAAAAATACAAATATATCAATGTAGAGTTCAGAGTGGAAGAAGTAATTATGAGAGTAGTGGAAATGAAATGAAGGAGACTGAGATCTATAACCAGACTGTAGGTTGGCGGATAGGATAAAGAAACTGTTTCCTGGGCTCCACGAGATCAAAACAGATCAACGTGACGAAATAACGAACGATATGTGGATGACACAAGTAAACACTTACGTCAACATGCTTGTCCGTAAAGACACTAGTGCATGGGAAGGACCTTTATACGCCAGTATCGAACGGCCAGTGGCAAATATGTTGTTTGAATAGAAGGACAGCTGATTCAAATGTACGTGGTGGTTTCCTGAATCTATACGTCGCCATCACACAGTGTATGAGACTGCTTCGTTTCCAGCCGTTTCCAATGTCATTACTGCAAGGTATCTGATCAAAGCGCCCTTCAAAGCATCTCACTTTGATTATATTCGTAGCTCACAACTTAACACGCTTAGTTAATAATCTAGTTTGCAGTACCAAAGTTGGTACATATTGAATTACAAAGAGCGAATAATTGCATTTCCAGTGCTAGCAAGAGTTCCGAACCCAGGCTAATCTCTCTCTCTACCTGCTGCAACATACGTGTTGTTTCCTTTAGACGCCTTAACGTGTCATCTATTGGCAACCCGTTTAAATCATTGATGTAAAGGTCCCGGGTTCAGTCTCTAAAGTTTAGCTGTTAGCTATTGAGTTGAAAGAGGGGGAGGAGCCGATTTAATTTTATGTTACTCCAAAACTCACGGAGGAAGATAGCAGTTAAGGAAGCGAACTAAGAGTTCGTGATAGCATGGAGGTCACAAAAACTGGTGCTTTGCCTGAGACTGGATTTTGATAGAAGGCTACTAGTCTGCCCTAAGTGAAGTAGTAGAATAAGATCGAAAATCTGTAATCACAAGAAAAACATCAAAAACGTAGCACAGAAAAAATGCGAAAAAACTTTCCGTGATCATCTCTGAATCAAGAGTCGATGACTTTTGGATATGTAGTAGATAGGGAGATCTCTGAAAATGGGCTGTCTACAATCTGAACAACAGGAGACTCAGCATTAGATTTCGATAATAAACGTATGAGAAATACAGAATGACACATCACGGGCTTTAAAATCGATGAAGTTCTCGCCGAATCGTTACTACCGTGAAAAATATGGTTCATGCCAAAAGAGACTTATCTAAGTGAATATCTTGAACACACTTTGTTTCAAGACAATATTTACTGTTCACCAAAATCTTACGTGAAGATTATTTTGCGATTATCAACTCAGATTCAGCTACAATCCGTTTTCAGATGTTCTACTGCTACTGCAATAGGTCTAACGAGGAATCATGTGGTATGTCATTCTCCATCAAAGTGAAACGGATTGTCGCAAAGCAGGTACTTGCTGTTCTGACGGATAAAAAAATACATTGTGCAAAAACTTAAAAGCGCTAGAGTACCATTTATGGCTTTGTACTTACTAATAATGAAGGCCAAACTAGTTTCTCCAAAGAAATCATTCATACTCTAAGGAAGGTGTCATAACACTGTTGTAGATACAGACGAGCGCCATCTACAATAATCAACAGGGTGTGGTGAAATTGGAATGTCCTGAAAAGTAAATGCATATTAAGAGAACAGTAACACTGCGCAGTAGCTTATTCCCACTTTTTAACATCCATGTCAAAGACGCAATGAAGATAGTGAAAGAAAAGTATAAAAAAAATGATCAGATGTGGGTGATTTCCTAAGGGACCAAACTGCTGAGGTTATCGGTCCCTAGACTTACCCACTACTTAAACTAATTGATGCTAAGAACAACACAGACACCCATGCACGAGGGAGGACTCAAAACTCTGGCGTCAGAGGCCGCACAATCCGTGACATGGAGCCTAAGACCACGCGGCCACTCCGCGCCACAAAAGTATTGAAATTCCAAATGAAAGTCCGCTGGCGTGATATATTATAGCTGAAAATCGTCGCTTGAAAAAATTTTTTTTGGGGGAAAGCAATGAATTCGTAAAAAAAAAAAGTGAAATACTTACGTTTTGCCGAGAAGGGATGTCGTCAGGACGCACTACAGAAAAGTGGCGGTTATTGAGAGTAGCAGGAAAACAAAGAAAAACAAATTGCTGAAAAGAAATTGTGGAAGACACAACAGAAGAAAAAGAGACTACTCGTAATAATGGGCAAGAACGATTGCAGAAGAAAGTTGTCAGATATATAAAATCTTTACGGCGTACAATTTCTACTTGTGCATTTAATTATTAGTTCTTAATATTTATGATTATTGTTGTTTCAGGCTGCTTATATAGTTCACAGTGTTGTGGCTACGGACTCACAGACCGAAGTAATAGGCGCAGTAGTTTTGTAGCTCCTTGTGATTATCTACAATTACGCTGAGCGCCTGAGTCTGTGGTGGTGGCTCTTAGTGTGCGGCTGTTCAAACCTTCTGCAGTGATGAAAAACACCGCGGGAAATTCTGGTGCGCTGTTGTGGAGCCTTCAGCACCACACCTAGAGACATCCAAACTATTTAGTAGGTGACGGTCCCATTACATATAAATAAACAAATTATTCATTTGTTAAATGAAGACAAAGCCATACTGTACATAAATATCCACAAATTACATGGGAAGATATACAAATCCGTTAATTATAATGAATGTATAATTTACCGAATGGGAGTAAAGGTTAAACTCTTCAGATAGAGCTAACACAGAGTCTCAGTTTCTTCCCGTTACAAACGAAATGGTCTATGTTACACAGTTTGAGCGAAGTAATGGACTTTTCCACTATCTTTTCTGAATTGATAGAAACACAAAGACCAGCTGTGACTACTCACCAGTCTGAATATAAATGGCAGAAGAGGAAAAAGCAGCTGCTCCCGATCAGTTCTGACGGGAACGTCGCCGAATTGAAGATGTAGCAACGACTGCTAGATAGACTCTCAGAGGTAAAACTGTCTGCAACACAATCAGAGCAATAGGGAACTTCGATACTTTAAACCGTCAAGTCGATTTTGTCGCTGAAAAAGTACAGGGTGGGACAAATAAAAGTGGCCGGACCAGTGGATACGATTGGACGTGAATGTATGCATATACCTACACTCCGTGACGCGCGTACCACGTGTACGTCCGCGACTGTGTCAGTGTGAGTGGAAGAGCGCAAAGGGAACGATGGTACCCACAGTGGGGCAGCGCGTGTTCGTTGTGGAACGTTATGTGACAACAAAGTCGTGAAAACTGTGTGATCAGTTGTTTGCTGAGAAGTTTAACGTTGTCAAAGTGCCACTAAAGAATGCAAAAGAAATTCCTAAACGTGCCCTGACACCAGAAAAGCCGGCCGGGGTGGCCCTGCGGTTCTAGGCGCTACAGTCTGGAACCGCGTGACCGCTACGGTCGCAGATTCGAATCCTGCCTCGGGCATGGATGTGTGTGATGTCCTTAGGTTAGTTAGGTTTAAGTAGTTCTAAGTTCTAGGGGACTGATGACCTCAGAAGTTAAGTCCCATAATGCTCAGAGCCATTTGAACCATTTGAACACCATGCGGCTGTAGTTCACCAGAATATGCTACAGAGTCCTATCAACTCACCCTGATGTCTGTCGCGAGAGACTGGCATATCACTTCCATCACGTGGACGAATACCCCAGCTGGACATGGACATGCATCCCAAAAGAGTGTTCATGCATTAAAACCAGCAGTTGCCACTCATCGCCTCCAGTTTTGTGAGTAGCTGTTCACTCAGATAACAATGAATGGACATGGATCTATTTTATATGTCTGAGGAGCCTAATTTCACCTGAGTGGTTATGTCAACTCTCAGAATATACGTCCTGGCTGGGTAGAATCCTCATATCTTCCACCAAACACCATTGCATGATGAAAAAATTGGAGTTCGTTGTGCAGTGTTTGCACGCTACATTATTGGTCCCATCTCCTTTCATCAGACGCTGACTTCGACGCGTTACATTGCCAATATTTTGAAACTGTTGGTGGCAGCATTAACAGAGGAGGAAAAGACCTACAGTTACTTTTAACAGGATGGAGCAATTACATATAGAGCCGACCGAATCCTGGAGCACATTTTCACAATCTTCATGCCTGACAGAGCCGTTAGCAGTGGTCAGTCTGGTCGTGGCCCTAGCTGGCCATGCAGGTCACCTGATTTGTCAGTGTTCGATTACTTTGTGTGAGGAGCCCTAAAGCCTAAGGTGTATCATAACAACCCTTGTAGTCTTCAAGAACTGCAGCAGAATAT
Organism: Schistocerca americana; assembly: GCF_021461395.2. Lineage (NCBI taxonomy): Eukaryota > Metazoa > Arthropoda > Insecta > Orthoptera > Acrididae > Schistocerca > Schistocerca americana. Next base: position 836,713,377 of record NC_060121.1, on the reverse strand, counting down.
TTCGAATGACACTGCAGCAATTTCAGCAGCACAGTTTTTATCCGCCTTCAGCAGCTTCCTGAAAGGGCTCAGAACTGCCAAGAGACGAATGGTGGTCACTTTCAACATTTTCTTTAGTCAGGTTAGTACTGTACGTCCTTCCTCTGCTGTGTTTCTTTGTACCCTGGATCACTGTTCTCCATGTCAATTTTATATGTTCCACCCTATATAACGTAGGTTTAGTCAACAGACATCCCAGCAAAAACAAGCAAAGACAGAAAACGAATCTAGCGAATAAAAACTTAGCCCGATAGCTCTATCCCCCCCCCCCCCCCCCCCCCCCCCAGGCTCAGTAACGAAAACCAGTGCACCTTTTTCCTGTTACAATAAAGAGGCGGCCGACACAGAGGGAAATTGTGCCACTGGATGACTACATATAGAATAGTGTACAGGTAGTATCTTGCTAAATGTAGCACAAACAAACCGAAATAAGACAGAAAAGCATATTATGTAATGCAAACCCAGTTGAGTAATCAGGAGAGGTACAAAAAAGTTTGTAGTGCTGATTCACATAAATGTAATTTTATATTAAATGGTCGATTGTTGTCATTACGAAAGTGGTCTAGAATGACTAAATAAGTACAGAAACACAAAAAGTCTTCGTCCATGTTGTCGCAGTTGTTGGTGGTACGTCTGGAGATTATAACTATTACGTTGTATACATACAAATGCTTCCAACTTTATCACAGTGGTCGTTTTGCGCAATGTTAAGTTCGTGGAAATAATTTTTTACTCGACTGTTTTCTCTTTTTTAAGTGAGAGTAAGGCAATGTGAGTGGAAGCCTACCGCAAGGCATAGCACCTTTCACGCCACGTACCCTATGAGGCTTTGTTGATAATTTCTGTGAAGGCCTGGTGCTTACAAAAAAAAAAAATTGTTCAATTGGCTCTGAGCACTACGGGACTTAACATCTGAGGTCATCAGTCCCCTAGAACTTAGAACTACTTAAACCTAACTAACCTAAGGACATCACACAACACCCACTCATCACGCGGCAGAGAAAATCCCTGACCCCGCCGGGAATCGAACCCGGGAACACGGGCGCGGGAAGCGAGAACGCTACCGCACGACCACGAGCTGCGGACGCGGTTCCAGACTGAAGCGCCTAGAACCGCTCGGCCACACCAGCCGCCTCGCGCTTACAGACCAGTACCACTGACGTCAGCCCGTTGCAGGATCGCAGAGCATATTCTGAGCTTAGACATTACGATATTAATGGCAGAAAACAAGTTATTCCGTAGCATGAATTATGGAGAAACCACACATGTGACGCACAGGATGGCTTTTACACGCAAAACATCCCGTAATCAATAGTTTCATGTTCACAGGTGGTTTCCATATTTCTAAATTTACAAAAAACGTTCTATACTGTACAACATCATTGACTATTGACCACGATACGGTGATATGGTATATCTGTACTAGTATGTGATAGGGTTCATGAACATGGGACTAATGGAAACCAGTTAGCTGCAGGTGAAGAAGAATGTTCCACAGAAACATAATTTATAGCAGGTGCGTATTATAGGATCTCTAATGTACACAGTATACAATAACGATTTATTATGTAGCAATAGAAGCGCTATAAGATCATCGCTGGGTAATATCTGCTGCAAAATGTCGCCATCGGAGGGTTGTAAGGAAATCCAGAGAGACCTTAACAAAATTTACAGTTCCTGCAGTGAACGGAATTTCTCTTTATATGTGGTTAAATGTAAAATAATTCCTACAGTAAAGAGTGCGGACCCGATTACATCCGTTTACAAGATCAGTGGTGAACATCTCCAGCACGTCAAATCGTGTATGTGTTAAAGCGCAGCCGGCCGAAGTGGCCGCGCGGTTCTGGCGCTGCAGTCTGGAACCGCGAGACCGCTACGGCCGCAGGTTCGAATCCTGCCTCGGGCATGGATGTCTGTGATATCCTTAGGTTAGTTAGGTTTAACTAGTTCTAAGTTCTAGGGGACTAATGACCTCAGCAGTTGAGTCCCATAGTGCTCAGAGCCATTTGAACCATTTTTTGTTAAAGCGCAATGCTAAGAAGCGATACGAAATATGACGATGACATAAAACAGTATTAGGGAGGGCAAATGGAAGACTTGTATTTGTTGGAAGAGTTGTGGAAAAATATAGTCCTTCGGAAAAAGATATCCCACTTCATCAGTTCTAGTAGTATTGTACCAGTTTTTGAAGTGCTTATCAAGTAGGCATGAGAATAGATACCGTAAGAATTCAAAGACGCACTTGTATGGTTGGAAAAGGGCGGTAAAGTCAATAAAAATGTTTAATAGAAATGATAAAGGAACCTAAACGAAAATCTTTGGATGAAGCCGGCCATTGTGGACGAGCGGTTCTAGGCGCTTCTGTCCGGAACCGCGGTGTTGCTACGGTCGCAGGTTCGAATCCTGCCTCGGGCAAGGATGTGTGTCATGTCCTTAGGTTAGTTAAGTTTAAGTAGTTCTAAGTCCAGGGGACTGATGACCTCAGATGTTAAGTCCCATAGTGCTGTGAGCCAGCGTTGGATGACACACAACGTAGTTATCGCAATACTCGTTGCGTAAATTTAGAGAAACTGTGTCCGAATATAGTAGTGTGGTCATTTCAGTGCCACCATCACATAATTTCCGTAGGAACCATGATAGTGAAATTGGAGAGATTAGTCTGCGTACTGAGGCAAGTAACGAGTTACTTTTCCCTCGCTCAGTAAGCAGACGGAATCATTGAAAGTCGATATTTCGTGAGAGACTGTACAGTGTGAGGTTTGGAAGCGGTATATCATCTAACTGTCACTCCCATCTCAACTTTAATAAATGGGTACATTAAAATAATGAAGGAGAGCTGTAATTAGGTGGAATCAAATAAAGAAATACGTAAAATTTTATTAGATGCAGATGGTGAAAAGCCAAATCGTCATCTGAATGAAGGATAATAAGGTATTTTAGTATCGTTTGGGCTTACCTATCCGAACTGACGAGAGCCGGGGGTCTGCCACAGACAGCCATCACCAGGGAGAAAGGCGATTCACCAAGACAGAGGAATTCAGACTACGGCTTCTGGAACTTTGACGGCTAGAGTAAGAATACTGACCGAAATAAAAATACTGAATAGTATGCGTCGACTAACAGGCCTCAGCTAAGATCTACTGGACTCCAAGGGTAAGCGTAAGGAGAAAGTAAAAATAGTCCATCGTGAAGTTCTTAATTGTCATAGTTAGGACGAAGGAGGAATTATGTCATGTATCACTCTGAGAGTGTCTGGAGCCATCAACTTAAGCTGTTACAATTTTACAAGAATTAATATACCCTAAGTGGAATTTCTGACGTCACTACAGCAAAGAATGGGCAGCAGTGGTGGCGATACGCCATTGTTACGGAGAACGCGGCTGGTGTTGAAAGTGCTTGGACTTGGGGCTAGTGAGAGCTTCATCTCGTTGGCATAATAAGCTTTGGTTTTGTTCATTTTTAGTTAAGAACGTCTAATTAAGTACAGTCGTATACTCAGTGAATTTGAATGATGTAGGCCTAGATTGTTTTGATTCGTGACAATCTACGCAGAAGGATATACTGATAAACAATGAATAAGGGCTATGCCTTGCGAGACGCCATCATCCCAAGTCATGTCGGTAAGTATGATGCTGTGACTATTAACGGTTCATTCAGTGTCTCAGACTTGTGAATTTATCGTCGCCACTTGGATCCGACATTGGGGTTAGTTTATTTATGTTTGTCATCGAGAATATAGGGTTTTTAAATCCCAGCTAATCCTTAACTGTTCTGGGGTTGTGATTTGAAGCCCCGAGTAGCAGATAGCGTAAATCACATGTAGCACAGAACAGCAAAATTGTGGTGCCTTAGAATTGTAAATTCATTTACAAGCAAATTTTTCTTTAGTATCAGTAGTGTCGTGTCGAGAAAAAAAGAGTTACGGTCGCGAAAGCATCGTGATTTCTGATAAAAGCACTTTGAACTTCGTGAAACTGATGCAAATAAGGTACATCATTATCAGAGTTCACGTATTGGAGAACAACATTCTAGCAGCTGCACTTCAAGTAAGGTCAGGTATATTCAACTGATCGATGATGGCCAAACTGACATGGAAAATGTAGGACAAACATTTGGGTCTGAAATTCAGTTGAGTCACGCAACCGTGATAGGCTTCCGCTCCCTGATACAGAGTGGTGATTCGTTAGTTAGGTTCTGGACATCAGCCATTTTTACTCGATGTAAACCGATGCATTTCGTTTCGATTTGTACAAAGAAAAGGCAAAAGAAAACTAAGGTCAAGTGTGAGATGAGGTAAGGGAGAATCTTTCAAATGACCTACGTTATATACAGTTGTGCGCAAAACTTAAGGACGAAATAAACTTGAGAGAAAGAAGTATAGTACAGAAGGGAACTGAAAGAAATATGCAATGAAACGAACAGTTCATGGGAGGTTCTTGAGAAAACTCGAAAAAAGGCGTTTTTCGCCATTATTTTCCGTCAGCAGCTGATATCTAAGTACGTAACAGCAGAAAATTGTTCAAATTAGAACGGTATATTCTCTAGGCATTTTTCTAGAAGAACTATGTTCCCGTTTTCAAAAATCTTTGAACTCTATCGAGGAACATCCCAAAAACATGATTTTTGGATACCAAAACCGGGCCATAGATTCCAAGAGAGCTATGCACAAAAAATGGCTGAAATTTTTATGATATGTTACTGAGATCTCGTTCTCGTAAGAACGTGAAAATTTTCTTAATATCTTTATCAGATGCCGAGATACAGAGATTCAAAATTACCTAACGTTTACACGTGAAATACGTAAAATCCAGTGCGAGCAGAGATCTAGATAATAAATAACCACAGAACACTGTCGGAATGTTAATGGTGTATTCTCTAGGCATCTATGTAGAAGTGCCACCTTCCTGTTTTCAAAAATCTATTGCTGTTATGGAGAAACACCCCCAAAGCATGGTTTATGGATACGGAAACTGAGCAGCGGATACCAAGATGGCCATGAATAAGTATTGGCTACATTTTTTCGATATATTCCTAAGATCCCTACCTCGAACTAACTTGAAATTTTTCTTGGTGTGTTTATCCGTTTGCGATATACAGAGGTTCAAAATTACACTAATGCGACAAGTAAAATTCGCAAGTAATAAACGGTGTGAGACGAATACATTGCTTGAGAAGTGACGTAGGAGGGAGAAATATTCTGCACAGTGTCTCCATTACCATCAGAATGGTGCCTGGAACTAAATGATGCAGTACTGAAGCACATACAAAATTTTTATGCGCACTAAATAGGGTCTGAGTTGTAAATTTAGTTTTACATTTTTTTGAATCTCATATAAAGAAACTATCAAAATATTACTGGTCCATAAAGTTCTTTCTATACGACTGACACGCTCGACAGTAGCAGGGAACAGAAGGGAACAAGAGGAAAAAAGCTCCTACCAGAGCACATAAAAGGCGAAAATGCTCCTACATAAAATTCGCTGATTGAGAAGTGAGTTACCAGGTGCCTCATTCTACGCTCCTTCAAGAATCTTGACAAAAATTTAGCATGCTAACACATTCGCACTTTTTTATGCTGAAAGAGAAGGAGACAGTGCCAGTGGGGAAAGACTAAACAGTAACATACTGTAAGACTGTAAGCAGTGATTGTAGTGTAGGAAGAGGGAAGGAGACAATTGCAGTGGGAGAAAAACGGGCACATTGATAGTGACAGAAGAGTGGTAAGAAAAGATTGAAGAAGATAACGTAAAGAGGGATGAGGAGGAATAAAGAGTGGTTGAGAGCTAATGACCATGGTGAGAGGGAGAGATAGTGACACTGAGAAGAGACAGCAGCAGTGGGTAGGAGATGGTAGCAGTAGGAGAGAGCAAGAAGGAGACAATGACAGTGATAGAAGACAGGAGTTACAGGACAGAACGAAAGAGACTGTGGCTGTAACGTAGTGAGAGACACAAACAGAAAATGACAATGCGTTGGGCCGAATGAGAGAGTGAGAAGGGGAAAGCGGGCGTGAATAGGTGTTGGACTAGCACTAGTTGATGTGAGCGAGATACAGTTATAGGAGGCTGCTGCAGTGAGATGTGAGTTGCATGTTAAAAAGACCGCGAATATGTTCACATCCCAAAATTTCAGTGAAATTTTTTTAGGTGCTGAGGAAGGTAGAATGAGCTGGTAACCTACTCTTCAATCAGAGTCTGTAAAAGGGGAGCGTATTCGCCTTTATTGGGCTCCAATAAGAGCGCTTTTGCGCTACTGCCACTTTTATTTATGGATAATAATTACACTGAAATGGCTGCGATGCAAGATGGTTCTATCAACATTACAAGGTGTGTGACACTGTTCTTAATAGGGTGTGTGATCACCAAGGACGGTAATGCGCGCTCTGTAATGCATACTGACCGCCAGGTTGGTAAGAAGTTCTTGCGGTAGGATGTTCCATTCTTTTATCAGCGATGTTGACGACTGCTGTGTGTTTGTTGGTGCATATGGATTTGCTGCAACACGTCTCCGAAACACATCTCACACATGGTCGATGGGGTTTGAGTCGAGGATTGAGCAGGTCAACCCATTCGCCGAATATCTTCTCGTTCCCTCTCGTGCTGCTCTCGTGCTGTGCGATGCGATTCCTCATTGTTGTTGTGATCTTCAGTCCTGAGACTGGTTTGATGCAGCTCTCCATGCTACTCTATCCTGTGCAAGCCTCTTCATCTCCCAGTACCTACTGCTACCTACATCCTTCTGAATATGCTTAGTGTATTCATCTCTTGGTCTCCCGCTACGATTTTTACCCTCCACGCTGCCCTCCAATACTAAATTGGCGATCCCTTGATGCCTCAGAACATGTCCTACCAACCGATCCCTTCTTCTGGTCAAGTTGTGCCACAAACTTTTCTCCCCAATCCTATTCAATACTTCCTCATTAGTTATGTGATCTTCCCATCTAATCTTCAGCATTCTTCTGTAGCACCACATTTCGAAAGCTTCTATTCTCTTCTTGTCCAAACTATTTATCGTCCATGTTTCACTTCCATACATGGCTACACTCCATACAAATACTTTCAGAAATAACTTCCTGACACTTAGATCTATACTCGATGTTAACAAATTTCTCTTCTTCAGAAACGCTTTCCTTGACATTGCCAGTCTACATTTTATATCCTCTCTACTTCGACCATAATCAGTTATTTTGCTCCCCAAATAGCAAAACTCCTTTACTACTTGAAGTGTCTCATTTCATAATCTAATTCCCTCAGCATCACCCGATTTAATTCGACTACATTTCATTATCCTCGTTTTGCTTTTGTTGATGCTCATCTTATATTCTCCATTCAAGACACTGTCCATTCCATTCAACTGTTCTTCCAAGTCCTTTGCTGTCTCTGACAGAATTACAATGTAATCGGCAAACCTCAAAGTTGTTATTTCTTCTCCATGGATTTTAATACCTACTCCGAATTTTTCTTTTGTTTCCTTTACTGCTTGCTCAATATACAGATTGAATAACATCGGGGAGAGGCTACAACCCTGTCTTACTCCCTTCCCAACCACTGCTTCCCTTTCGTGTCCCTCGACTCTTATAACTGCCATCTGGTTTCTGTACAAATTGTAAAGAGCCTTTCGCTCACTGTATTTTACCCCTGCCACCTTTAGAATTTGAAAGAGAGTATTCCAGTCAACATTGTCAAAAGCTTTCTCTAAGTCTACAAATGCTAGAAACGTAGGTTTGCCTTTCCTTAATCTTTCTTCTAAGATAAGTCGTAAGGTCAGTATTGCCTCACGTGTTCCAGTGTTTCTACGGCATCCAAAGTGATCTTCCCCGAGGTCGGCTTCTACTAGTTTTTCCATTCGTCTGTAAAGAATTCGTGTTAGTATTTTGCAGCTGTGGCTTATTAAACTGATTGTTCGGTAATTTTCACATCTGTAAACACCTGCTTTCTTTGGGATTGGAATTATTATATTCTTCTTGAAGTCTGAGGGTATTGTCAGCCATAAGAATGAAGCCAGGCCCAAATGCCACCTGAAGAGACGAACATGTGGAAGCAGCACATTATTACAGTAACGCTGATCGGTGAGTGTACCATCTTCTAAGACACCTATGCACATATTATACCTCCCAACACCTCAACACCTGAACCACCAAAACTATCATCTTTGACAATGCAGGACGTACCCATATGCTGCGAGAGATGAAAACGCGCAATGCACACAGGAACATTATCCAGCACTATCGTCTCGGTATTCCCAATACTATGGTATGTGGAGGCGTAATGTCGCGAGGCCCAGGGGTGCATTCGGACCTGAGTTCATTTTGATGGATGGCAAAGCGTGACCGCATCGCACAGTGCCGGTGAAGCTGCTGTTGGAACGAAGGGTGATGGACTGTCATGCCCATTCCCCAACACATGTGCGATGCGTTGGGGAGACATATGGGCCACATCTAGATGTCCAACAACCGTCCAGCAAATGTGGTCCGTGGAGGTTGAGGAATGGAATGCCCAATCACACGAACTCTTTACCGTCCTCGTGGCCACACGGGAGCATTTTGCGGAACACGCATTGCAGTCAAAGATGATGACACACGCTATTTAGAACCATGTCACACCTTGGTAGTATGCAGGGAACCACCATGAATTACAGCGACCTCAGTGTGATTATTGTCTTTTAATAAAGTGTCAGTTCTGTTCGTCTCATTACGTATTTCTTTCAGTTGCCTTCTGTACTAGAGGGTAGCAATTCTTTCTGTGTACAGCACAAGTTTCATTAGGCTACGTTACTTGGCAGTAGCATGTCATGCAAAAGTAACTTTCTTCCTCAAGTTTTGCTCAAGATTGTAATTTGCTAAGTAGACGATTCAAATGGTTCAAATGACTCTGAGCACTATGCGACTTAACTTCTGAGGTCATCAGTCGCCTAGAACTTAGAACTAATTAAACCTAACTAACCGTAGCGGTCGCTCGGCTCCAGACTGTAGCGCCTAGAACCGCACGGCCACTCCGGCCGGCTGCTAAGTAGACGAACCCATCACGAATTACGCTGCACTAATTAAAATATTTAGTATCCCATTTATCCTGTACGGTACAGTCGCTGACAGGTGAACCACGTTGAATAGATGCCCGAACGAAGGTTTTGTATGCGCCAACTTTACTAAGTAAATTAAATTTAGCTGTGATTATTCCGATAAGTTTCAGCAAAGCATTTATGCCAGAACAAAGTCAGATATATCTGATCATTCCACTATAAAACACTAGATAAATACTGCTAGATAGTTGACAATCACAAATGACTCCACAATCTGGTCACTTTTCATGTAGTCGAACGATATCGCACCTTTGATCAAATTATTCAGGATGTATTACATTTATTATTTTGAGATTAAGCTGCCTGTCAGTTGACTGTGGCTTCGGATTGAGAATAATTTGCCGGCCGCGGTGGTCGACCTGTTCTAGGCGCTACAGTCTGGAACCGCGCGACCGCTACGGTCGCAGGTTCGAATCCTGCCTCGGAAATGGGTGTGTGTGATGTCTTTAGGTTAGTTAGGTTTAAGTAGTTCTAAGTTCTAGGGGACTGATGACCTCAGAAGTTAAGTCCCATAGTGCTCAGACCCATTTGAACCATTTTTTTAGTTCGCGATGCCTGATGGAATATTTTCAGTCCATTAGGAAACCTGTAATGATCTCAGCTTCGATATGGTATTGATCTCCAGCCTTCCTTCGGTGGTTTTAAAAATCTGATTTCTGAAGTTCTCTGCTAGAGCATTAAAGGTATTTGAAAACGGTTAGGAAGAGTTTTAATGTTACTGAAACCGAACTGTGTTTCACAAGTTCTAAATTTTGATCTCATGAGAATAGTTGCTGAAACGATGTTAAAAATAAAAACAAAACGTGTTATGGGGATCTAGACGTCTTTAGTCACCAGGGACTTAAAAGTTTGCCATAAGATTTTTTGATCCGAGGGGAAGAAGATACAATAGGAAAATTTGCTGTTATCATTTTTAGGAAACCGCTGTCCATAAATGCTTTTAGTTATGACCTTCATTATGTTAACTTTTCTTATTCCAATTAATGAACCATTCGAAGCGTGCTATATATTTACGCAAATGACCGAATAAAATACACTCCTGGAAATGGAAAAAAGAACACATTGACACCGGTGTGTCAGACCCACCATACTTGCTCCGGACACTGCGAGAGGGCTGTACAAGCAATGATCACACGCACGGCACAGCAGACACACCAGGAACCGCGGTGTTCGCCGTCGAATGGCGCTAGCTGCGCAGCATTTGTGCACCGCCGCCGTCAGTGTCAGCCAGTTTGCCGTGGCATACGGAGCTCCATCGCAGTCTTTAACACTGGTAGCATGCCGCGACAGCGTGGACGTGAACCGTATGTGCAGTTGACGGACTTTGAGCGAGGGCATATAGTGGGCATGCGGGAGGCCGGGTGGACGTACCGCCGAATTGCTCAACACGTGGGGCGTGAGGTCTCCACAGTACATCGATGTTGTCGCCAGTGGTCGGCGGAAGGTGCACGTGCCCGTCGACCTGGGACCGGACCGCAGCGACGCACGGATGCATGCCAAGACCGTAGGATCCTACGCAGTGCCGTAGGGGACCGCACCGCCACTTCCAAGCAAATTAGGGACACTGTTGCTCCTGGGGTATCGGCGAGGACCATTCGCAACCGTCTCCATGAAGCTGGGCTACGGTCCCGCACACCGTTAGGCCGTCTTCCGCTCACGCCCCAACATCGTGCAGCCCGCCTCCAGTGGTGTCGCGACAGGCGTGAATGGAGGGACGAATGGAGACGTGTCGTCTTCAGCGATGAGAGTCGCTTCTGCCTTGGTGCCAATGATGGTCGTATGCGTGTTTGGCGCCGTGAAGGTGAGCGCCACAATCAGGACTGCATACGACCGAGGCACACAGGGCCAAAACCTGGCATCATGGTGTGGGGAGCGATCTCCTACACTGGCCGTACACCACTGGTGATCGTCGAGGGGACACGGAATAGCGCACGCTACATCCAAACCGTCATCGAACCCATCGTTCTACCATTCCTAGACCGGCAAGGGAACTTGCTGTTCCAACAGGACAATGCACGTCGGCATGTATCCCGTGCCACCCAACGTGCTCTAGAAGGTGTAAGTCAACTACCCTGGCCAGCAAGATCTCCGGATCTGTCCCCCATTGAGCATGTTTGGGACTGGATGAAGAGTCGTCTCACGCGGTCTGCACGTCCAGCACGAACGCTGGTCCAACTGAGGCGCCAGGTGGAAATGGCATGGCAAGCCGTTCCACAGGACTAAATCCAGCATCTCTACGATCGTCTCCATGGGAGAATAGCAGCCTGCATTGCTGCGAAAGGTGGCTATACACTGTACTAGTGCCGACATTGTGCATGCTCTGTTGCCTGTGTCTATGTGCCTGTGGTTCTGTCAGTGTGATCATGTGATGTATCTGACCCCAGGAATGTGTCAATAAAGTTTCCCCTTCCTGGGACAATGAATTCACGGCGTTCTTATTTCAATTTCCAGGAGTGTAGATTCCATGTAGGGGAGGTCGACGACGTTCTACGCTTCATTTTGTTGCTTTTTGTGGCATGTCATCATGGGCTGACATTTCAGCAAGGTAATGCCCGGATCCACACCGCGAGAGTTTCTACTGCTTGTCTTCGCGCTTGCCAAACGCTATCTTGGCCATACTGTCACCGGATCTCTCCTGAATTGAGAACTTATGGACCATTACGGACAAGACCCTCCAGCAGCTTTAGATTTTGACGATCTATAGTGCCAGCTGCACAAAATTTGGCATTATATCCCTCTGGAGGATATCCCTCAATTTTGTGAATCAATGGCAAGCCGTATAACTGCTTGCATATGAGCCAGAAGTGTACCATCGTGTTATTGACTCACTCAATTTGTGAAGCATTTTCTCTTGAATAAATCTTCTTTGTTTTCTGAAACTGTAATCATTTGTTTGTCCATACATGTACCTCACACCTACCGATAACCGTCCCATTCGGATAAATCCTTACTGGTGCGTCGTACATTTTTTTTTCCTGAGATGTATTTAATGGAATGACATTGCACCGACATTCACCTACATTTGATTTGTTTCGACGTTGACCCTAGTTAATATTTTCTGCCAAAAATATCGTCAGCATACACCTAAATGTTATATATCCGTCCGTATAGCCGAGCGCTTTAACTCGCGGCTTTTGCGTTTCGGAGAGGTGAGCCTGCTTCCGATCCAATACGCCTCGAGGATTAATGACGAGGACTTATGAGCCGGTCAACTTGGATGTGGATTTTTGGTGATTCCCCACGTTTAACAAGGTAAATATAACAAGAACAGTTAAACTATTTAATCATATACTCTATCTCAAAAGTCACCGATCTGTGACGTCATCCAGGCGCAATCGAAGGTCCCCGGCCAGATGTCTCGAACTAGTTGAATTCGCGCAGGGGCTTTATTTTTATCTCCTGGCCTCACGGTTGGGAATTTCGGTAGAGTCTTGTAGATGTTAAAGAATTTGTATACGATATTCTGCAGTAACGGTTAGATCCCGACTTAACTTCACATTTGGTGAACAATTTTTTATGGTTTCTTGGCACCAGCGAATAATCTGTAACCGTTAGATCCCGATAAAACTTCACTTTTGGTGAACCATTTTTGATGGTGTCTTGGCACAAGCGAATAATCTGGTCATGTACACATATTTAGACACCTTGGATTAAAATATCTCTTTGCTTTATTTACACGTCAAAGTCGTTTACATCGAAATTTGTATTTTCTCTAACGTTGATTTCTGAATCTCTCTCTCATTCATTAACGTTTATTCTACAGGGGATGCTCACCAGGTATGGCGGGTACCGGGAAAATGAAATATCGGGTGGACCAAAACTACTACGAAGAGCACGATGGTTCCATGTGTCAGTGGCGGTACCCCAGTAGCATCTGTTCCATATGTTAGCGGTGGCTGGTTAATATCTTCTGTGGCTAACAACCATTATTGTAACACGGAGCCGGCCGCTGTGGCCTAGCGGGTCTAGGCGCATCAGTCCGGAACCACGTGGCTGCTACGGTCGCAGGTTCGAATCCTGCATCCGACGTGGATGTGTGTGATGTCCTTAGGTTAGTTAGGTTTAAGTAGTTCTAAGTCTAGGGGACTGATGACCTCAGAAGTTAAGTTCCATAGAGCTTAGAGCCACTTGAACCATTGTTTTGTAACAAGGAGCTTGCTCCATTCGAGACTGATAGCTTCTCACAGCCAAACATTACAAGGTATTTTAGAGAAAAATTTCCCGCCCAGCCCAATGGGGATGGAGAAGGCACCATCGGATTCGATGGGTAGCCGATTAGAAGACTCAAGTGAATCGGAACATTTCAAATCACCCAATTCTCATCAAGAGCATAATGCCAAAATAAATCAGAGACACGTTAACCTCATTGCAACCCAAAACATAAATTCCTTACTGAAAAACGGAAAGCTCAAAAACTTCACAAAAAATTCGACAGAGAAAACATCCTAATAGCAGTACTCCAAGAAATGAAAAATATACCAGAAGACACGTGTGAAATTAAAGGTTATAGAATTTACAATGGAAAACCAGGACAAAGAGTTATGAAACGGTGCTCACAATTCGGAACAGGATTTAGAGTAAATTTGAAAATGACAGATTCAGTGACTTATTTTAAAGCTCTTTCTCCACGAATCGTAACTTTAACTCTGAAAACCATAAACAAGGTCTATACTATCATAAACATTCATGCCGCTACCAACAACAACAATTTTCTAAGAAAAACTAAGGGAGAAGTAGAAATTTCTGGGATCTTTTGAATCAGACAATAAGTCAAGTAAATAAACACAACTTAAAGGTCATAATAGGTGATTTAAAAGCACAACTGAGAAAGGAAAGGAAGTCAGAGACATAACTGGAAAATGGGCTCCACATAAACCAACTGATAGAAATGGACAAAGACTCGTTGAAATATGTAAAACACATGGGCTCATTTCTAAATCCACATATTTTAAAGGAAAACAAGCAAACTTATGACATGGAAACATCCTGATAGGACAAGAGGATAGGGGCAGCTGGACTATGCCTGCATAGACAAATTGTGTCATAAGGAAATTCGAAATATTGAAGTACTGAGAGAAACAGACAGAGGTTCACATTATTTGGACAAAATCAAAATCAAATCCACCTCATTAAGGAAAAAAGAGAGAACAATTGGAGATAAAAGAAAGTATGGCCCGCATAAATTACTCAAAAATGACAAATATCAGAAAAAACACAAAATACAATAGAAACCGATAATCTTGAGGAACTAACACCAATTTTAAAAAAGTATACTGAAGAATCAGTCTCAATAAATCAACGTAAAGACATGGATGGTGGACGACAGAATGTGTCGAATTTCATGATGAAGGACTTACGGCTTGGATAAAATTTCAAACCCACTAAACAGAAGATAATGCAACTAACCTCAAAAAACCTCCCTGGGGGACACCACCTTGAAATAGCACTGTCCATGTGGGTGGAGAGGTTTGTGTGTTCACAAGAAGTTTAGGGCTAAACCGGCTGTAGGAACCTATGGTCGGTAAGGTCTTGGCCGATGGACCAGACTAAGTGTGCCCCACAACGACCTATCATCCTACATCCATTCCTTGTCCTTTCCCAACTCTTCAATACCCAACCAAAGGTGTGATGCGATCTGTTTCGAGGGGTGCATGGCACATAGGAACATGTGTCATGATTGGAGCCTCAGGGTTACCAGGCAATCTCCCTGAGTAATTAGCCTTGCAGTGTGTGGGGTTTCCGTGGTGTGGACCAGTTATATCCCCAACTCTCGTGGGACCAAAATGGACACGAAAGACAATTGCAATACTGAGGGGTAACTTGGGACCACAGACACCAAAAATTGGGGCTGGAACTGATGGAAAACATCCTCTCAGCTGAACAGGGGGCAGACCTGTTCAAGAAGTGGGAATGGTTACTAAGAAGTGGGACCAGATTAAGATCAAAGAATTGTCTGGGGCTCAGGGGAGGAAGCTTCTTAGAGAACAAGAGCTAAAGGAAGGAAGAGAGTGGCTTACTAAACAAAACTGGAGGGAATGAAAAGGGCTTGAGCCGAAGACCTCCAAGAAAAGACTGTCCCAAGGCGAAGGGGGTGTACAAACCCCTTCCACATCGAGGGCAGGCAGTAAGAGAACAACTGAAAAATCACAGACTCCCACTTCTCAGGATAAACATATCCAGGAAAAGTCGAGGTAAGAAACAGGGAAACAGACCTATTTACTGCAGTCTTGGTTTTCATAATGGCGGTTATCCAGCAAGGCTGTCCACTGGTCAAGGTCGCCTCACAGTAGGAGCAGCTCGAGCTCTCTTTGAGAAGACTTGGGAGGAGAGTATATCTGGATCACAGTGCTCTTATCTTTGTCTGTGGGGGGTTGGTGGGGGGGGGGCGGGGTACAGTGGACAGGTTTACGGAATATGTGCCCCTAGTATCAGCATGGAAGGATGTTAAGCTGCTGGTAAAGACAGCTGCTGAGCTCTTTAAGACCACAAAGATATTAATCTGGGTGCCAAATCTCCTTAAGGTTACCGCTCTGGAGACTCTGATTTAGAAAATAGGCTCTCAAAACCCGAAAGTCTCGACAGAGGATTGGGAGGTAATCAACCATAAGGTTGCACCAAACGGCCAAACCCTTGTGGTGGAGGTCAGAGTGAAGTCCCTGAAGGCAATGCAGGAACAGGACCTGACACTATTATCGGGGTTCTCGCAGGTTGCCGTTAGGGTAATCAAAGACATGTGAAGCGACAATGGCGGCAAGATGGGGACTGAATGTGCTGCAGATAAATCTGCAACACAGTAAAGGGGTCACTGTTGCCCTTAGTCGTCTTCTGGGAAGACACGAAGTGGATGTGGCCCTAATTCAGGAACTCTATTTATATAAAGGGGGTGTATCAGGCCTCGGCGGCACTGGAGGTAAGCTGGTTTACACTAGAAATATAAGAAACTCCAGAGCGTTCATTTATGTAAGGAATGGAATCCCCATCATACCGATGGTGGACTTTTGTTCTAGGGATTGGAGACCATCAGGATGCGGCAACAGGAAAAAGGTCTCATAAGGGAGTTTGTAATGGTCTTGGTATACCTTCCTCATCAGGACAGTGCTCCTCCTTCTCAGGAGGTGAGGAGACTGATGGAAGCCTGTGCACAACAGGGCGAACTACTATTTGTTGGATTCGATGCTAATGCTCACAACCAACCAGCATCACCACCAACAGTAGAAGTGAGTACCTTCTAGAATTTTCTCTAGCTAATACGACGGCAGTTCAATAAGTAATGCAACACTTTTTTTTCTCGACCAATTTTGGTTGAAAAAACCGGAAATTTCTTGTGGAATATTTTCAAACATTCTCGCTTCGTCTCGTATAGTTTCATCGACTTCCGACAGGTGGCAGCGCTGTACGGAGCTGTTAAAATGGCGTCTGTAACGGATGTGCGTTGCAAACAATGGGCAGTGATCGAGTTTCTTTTGGCGGAAAACCAGGGCATCTCAGATATTCATAGACGCTTGCAGAATGTCTACGGTTATCTGGCAGTGGACAAAAGCACGGTGAGTCGTTGGGCAAAGCGTGTGTCATCATCGCAGCAAGGTCAAGCAAGACTGTCTGATTTCCCGCGTGCGGGCCGGCCGTGCACAGCTGTGACTCCTGCAATGGCGGAGCGTGCGAACACACTCGTTCGAGATGATCGACGGATCACCATCAAACAACTCAGTGCTCAACTTGACATCTCTGTTGGTAGTGCTGTCACAATTGTTCACCAGTTGGGATATTCAAAGGTTTGTTCCCGCTGGGTCCCTTGTTGTCTAACCGAACACCATAAAGAGCAAAGGAGAACCATCTGTGCGGAATTGCTTGCTCGGCATGTGGCTGAGGGTGACAATTTCTTGTCAAAGATTGTTACAGGCGATGAAACATGGGTTCATCACTTCGAACCTGAAACAAAACGGCAATCAATGGAGTGGCGCCACACCCACTCCCCTACCAAGAAAAAGTTTAAAGCCATACCCTCAGCCGGTAAAGTCATGGTTACAGTCTTCTGGGACGCTGAAGGGGTTATTCTGTTCGATGTCCTTCCCCATGGTCAAACGATCAACTCTGAAGTGTATTGTGCTACTCTTCAGAAATTGAAGAAACGACTTCAGTGTTCGTAGGCACAAAAATCTGAACGAGCTTCTCCTTCTTCATGACAACGCAAGACCTCACACAAGTCTTCGCACCCTAGAGGAGCTCACAAAACTTCAGTGGACTGTTCTTCCTTATGCACCCTACAGCCCCAATCTCGCACCGTCGGATTTCCATATGTTTGGCCCAATGAAGGACGCAATCCGTGGGAGGCACTAAGCGGATGATGAAGAAGTTATCGATGCAGTACTACGTAGGCTCCGACATCGACCAGTGGAATGGTACCGTGCAGGCATACAGGCCCTCATTTCAAGGTGGCGTAAGGCTGTAGCATTGAATGGAGATTACGTTGAAAAATAGTGTTGTGTAGCTAAAAGATTGGGGAATAACCTGGTGTATTTCAATGTTGAATAAAACAACCCCTGTTTCAGAAAAAAAATGTGTTGCATTACTTATTGAACTGCCCTAGTAATTTAGAGATCTTCAACAGGGGCAAGGAAACTACATTTAGGAATATAAGAAGAGTAGAGGTAATTGACATAACCTTCAGTCCAACTTTGATGGGTAGTTATGTCAAACAATGGAATGCTGCTTTAGAGCCATCCTCATCAGACCATTTGTATATTAAGTCCAAAGTTGAAATGGGTATTAGACAGACCATGTCCCACAACAATCCCAGGAAAACGAAATGGGAGGTACCTCGACTCAAGCTTATCGGAAGTCAGTACTTTGATAAGGAATCCAGTAGAGTTTGAGGAGGTAGTAGATGCAGTGATCTCTGCCATTATGACTCATACCGTGACAACTGCTCAACCATCAAGAAGTGCATGAATAGGAATGTATTTTGGTGGAACAACAACCTGGAATCACAGAGGGAATAGGTGCAAAGACTGTTTAATCTTGCTAGAAGAAAAGGACTATAGGCAGAACACTGGGACGCCCTTGTCAAATACAATCTAGCAACTAAACAAGCGCAGCTGGCCTCCTGGAAGGTATTCTGTGAGGAGGTAGAGGGTACAGCTGTTCAGACCTGCATTCACAAAAGCCTCACTAGGATACCAACTAATCCAGGATGGACTTTAAGGAAAGAGGATAAAGAGCATACAAGGACAGCACATGAAATGCTGGAACTGCTCCTCAAGACTCGTTTTCCTCAGTGTACTCTGACAGTCAACGTAGACCAGGATGGGAGCCCTGTGAGATATCGGTTTTCAGGTATTCGAAGGGAGAACTAGGAATCTGCCAGAGACTATGTTGACCATAGTAAAATCCAATGGGCAGTCGGAACATTCCAACCGTTCAAGACACCTAGCCCAGATGGAATTTTTCCATCGCTCATGCAACAAACAGGAGTGAACTTAGTAAGATTCCTATGCAGGTTATTTACGGTTAGACTAGCAGCAGGAATCATTCCTAACATCTGAAGGGCAGTGAAAGTTGTCTTCATTCCAAAGCCATGGAGAATTAATCATATCAAGGCCAAGGATATGAGACCAATCAATATGTCCCCCTTTCCTACTAAAACATTAGAAAAACTGATAAACGTGCATGTTAGGGAGGGGAGGTTAACTAGTGTCCCTGTGCACATAAACCAACAGCCGGCCGGGGTGGCCGAGCGGTTCTAGGCGCTACAGTCTGGAACCGCGCAATTGTTACAGACTCAGCATCGAATACTGCCTCGGGCGTGGATGTGTGCGATGTCCTTAGGTTAGTTAGGTTTAAGTAGTTCTAAGTTAAAGGGGACTGATGACCTCAGAAGATAAATCCCATTGTGCTCAGAGCCATTTGAATTTAAACATAAACCAACATGCACACCAACCAGGAACATCGTGTGAATCAGCACTCCACCAACTTTTTGGGAACGTGGAGAAAGCACTACACTTTCAGGAAATATCCCTCTGCATCTTCTTGGACATCGAAGGTGCTTTTAACAACACGACCTTAGAATCCATGGTTAAGGCAGCAGACATGCATGGCTTGGAGACTTCCGTTTGCCAGTGGGTTGGAGTCATACTTAGTAGTAGAAAGGTAGAAGTCACCATGATACAAGAAAAATGGTAATCAGCACCACCAGAGGATGTCCACCAGGAGGGATCCTGTCCCCTCTAGTGTGGTGAGTGAACTCATTGTAGAATTAAACTCTAGACATTACTTTTGGCATAGATACGCAGACAATCTTATATAGTAATACTTGGCGAATTTTCAAGTGTAGACAGAGGTATGGCACAACGAGCATTGAAAGTTGTGGAAAATTGATCAAGAGAACAAGGTCTAAGGCTCAGTCCGAAGAAAACTGCTGTAGTACCATTACGAGAAAGCAGATCCAATACACATATTGGAATCTCAAGCTTCTCGAAGAAACTTTACCTGTGAAAGGGATAGCCAAATATCTAGGGGTAACACTGAATGACAAACTATCATGCACCCCTCACGTAAGGAGCAGCTGTTCCAAGGCGAAAGGTACTCTGATGGGTATGAGGAGAGCTTGTGAAAAATACTGGTCCTTAAGCCCCAAGAGTATATACTGGATATACACCACAATATGAAGACCTATGATCACTTAAGGGACAACAGTGTGGTGGAAAATGGTAGAACAGTAGGTGGCTGCTAAGGAGCTTGCTAAGGTACAGAGATTTGCCTGCTTAGCCATTACAGGCGGAAATAGCAGCACACGCACTGTTGGAATGGAAACCGTGCTGCATATGCCCCCATTACACCTGTGGGTAAAGATGGAGGCAGCAGCTGGAGCGCACAGGTTAGAGACTGGCAAAAACTGGAACTCACTGGGGCATCCAGGATCTCACTCTACAATAGTGAGTGAGGTAGACAGGCAGACATAGGTATAGCTGGGGAAATGCCAGTCGACTCTATAACAACTCCCAGCTGCTTCAACAAGTCTTTCAATGTAGAAATTGGAAGTAGAGAGCTCTGGGAGAACAAATTTCAACACCGTACTGGGGACATAGTCTGGTTCACTGACGGTTCAAAAGCAGACAAAGGTGTTGGGGCTGGGATATATGGGGTGCTGCCAAAGCTGGAGAGTGCAGTCTCTGAAGGCAAGGTGGCCACTCTGCTTCAAGCAGAAATATCTGCTATCAGGGTGTGCGTGGAGGTGCTACAGAGGTCATAGCATTTTCATTTATTCAGACAGCCGAACAGTCCTGAAAGCACTGGCAGCGTCTACAACAAGATCAAAGGTTGTGGCAGAATGCCACAAAGTCCTTGTGGCGCTATGGGAAAGCAATAGGTTAAATCTAGTGGTAATGAGTAAGCCGACACTATGAAACCGTTTGTTGGACTGGAACCTGTCCTGACAATCATTAAAGCGATGATGAAAAAACTACAGGACTGGACAAGGAAACAGCATGTTGAATGTTGGGCTAAGGTCCAAAAGCAAAAACATGGCAAGGTATTGATGCCGAAGCCATGTGCTAAGAGTCTCTTAACCTTGGGCTTGAACAGGAGAGAAATGATACTCGCGGTTCGACTATTGACAGGGCATGAGAATTCCAAAGAACACCTACATGCAATGGGGCTAAGAGAAGAAGACCCCAAATGTAGGATGTGTGGTGTGGCCGAGGAAACCGCATCACATTTGATCTTTGAATGCGAGGCATTGGAGATTAAGAGACACAGAATATTCGGATCAACCAGGCCTGAAGAAATTGTTTAGAAAATCACTGGTAAATGGTCTCCTTCCACTGTTCAAGGGCATTAGTTGGCTTTACTAGAGACATACGGAACGATAACACACAACAAATACTGTTTCAGTGGGGCAGCAGCGGGCTTGACCGATATTTTTACTTCCCTGATAAAATCAATCAGCCACTCAATCAAATCTAAAAAAATAAAGAAATAAAAATAAAAAATCTCTCAAATTGTCAGAAAAACAAAGCGGCAATTTCAAAAGCATCTACTGAGTTCCATTGAAATAACTTCTACAAAGCCAATTCCAGAGAGGATTTCAAAGCCTTTGATACAAAATTACGTTATTGCAACCCTCCCAACACTACTGCTGATAAAAAGATGAGAGAAAAGCCCATAATAACAAGGAAAACTATGAAATCATGGCACAAACATTCAACAAGCTCTTGAACGGTGATGAACCCGAAAAGCTTCTAACAATAGACACAGGCACCCCTGCATAAACCAAACCAGAAAATATAAACCCACCTGCAGTACAAGAAATAGAAATTGCACTTAAAGAAATGAGAAAATACAAAGCATTTTGGGTAGATCAAGTGTTTGCGGAAATGTGGATGTGTGCTGGTAAAACAAATCAGATATCTGTACATATTATTTTCACATAAATTTGGGCAACAGAAAAGTTCCCAGAAGAATGGACCACCACTGTAATTAACACACTTCATAAGGAAGGATACAAAAGTGATCCAGACAACTATAGAGGAATCTAGCTATTGGACTCTTCCTACAAGATTTTTTTCCAAGATTTTACACAATGAGAGCAAAGAAGGGCTGGATAAGGAACTCAGGAAATACTAAGGAGGCTTCAGATGTTGGAGAAGCTGTGCTGAGAAAATAATTACTCTGACATTAGCCATGGCATACTGCTTCAAACAAAACAAGCCTCCCGCAATTACATTTATAGATTTTAAGAAAAAATATGACTGTCATAGGCCGTCACTGTCAAAAAGTTTGAAACTTTTCGGACTCCACCCAAAATTAATTAAATGGACAGAGCTTACCTTAACAAACATAGATTCGAAAATTAAGCTCAGAGGGGAACTTTCTGAATCATTCTTGGTAAAAACAGTTTTTAGGCAGGGAGATGACCTGTCATCACTTCTTTTTAATTGTACCCTTGAACACATAATGAGGGAATGGTACAAGTACAATACAAAGAGCATTGAGATTGGAAGACAAAAAGATGATATGAAGTTGAACTGTATAGGATTCTTCAGATGACCTGATTCTTCTCGCCAACAAGGATCAAGAAACCAAACGACAAATACAGTAATTACAGGAAATAGCCCAGAGTATTGGCCTTAAAATAGCTTTGAAAATCAATAGAAATAATGCTAACAGAGCTGCCACTGGCAAACAAAATCAGAATGGGAGAACACGACATAAAAAGTGTTGAAAAGTTTAAATAGTTGGGAGCAATAATAACACAACCTGAACGAGGAACCATCATGGCAGAGTAGAATAAGGAAATTGACTAAAACTCATCATGTTACTGAGAACACAAACAAAATATGGCTCTCAATAGTCAGAAAAGAGAAACACTGCAAAATAGTCACACAGGCGCCAATAACGTATGATAGCGAAACTATATTTAAAACGACCAACACTGTAGCAACAGACAGATTACTCAAGATAGAAATAAGTAGTCAGAACATCTATTAATGTTGTTGTTGTGGTCTTCAGTCCTGAGACTGGTTTGATGCAGCTCTCCATGCTACTCTATCCTGTGCAAGCTTTTTCATCTCCCAGTACCTACTGCAACCTACATCCTTCTGAATCTGCTTAGTGTATTCATCTCTTGGTCTCCCTCTACGATTTTTACCCTCCACGCTGCCCTCCAATACTAAATTGGTGATCCCTTGATGCCTCAGAACATGTCCTACCAACCGATCCCTTCTTCTGGTCAAGTTGTGCCACAAACTTCTCTTCTCCCCAATCCTATTCAATACTTCCTCATTAGTTATGTGATCTACCCATCTAATCTTCAGCATTCTTCTGTAGCACCACATTTCGAAAGCTTCTATTCTCTTCTTGTCCAAACTATTTATCGTCCATGTTTCACTTCCATACATGGCTACACTCCATACAAATACTTTCAGAAATGACTTCCTGACACTTAAATCAATACTGGATGTTAACAAATTTCTCTTCTTCAGAAACGCTTTCCTTGCCATTGCCAGCCTACATTTTATATCCTCTCTACTTCGACCATCATCAGTTATTTTGCTCCCCAAATAGCAAAACTCTTTTACTACTTTAAGTGCCTCATTTCCTAATCTAATTCCCTCAGCATCAACCGACTTAATTAGACTATATTCCATTATCCCTGTTTTGCTTTTGTTGATGTTCATCTTATATCCTCCTTTCAAGACACTGTCCATTCCATTCAACTGCTCTTCCAAGTCCTTTGCTGTCTCTGACAGAATTACAATGTCATCGGCGAACCTCAAAGTTTTTATTTCTTCTCCATGAATTTTAATACCTACCCCGAATTTTTCTTTTGTTTCCTTTACTGCTTGCTCAATATACAGATTGAACAACATTGGGGAGAGGCTACAACCCTATCTTACTCCCTTCCCAACCACTGCTTCCCTTTCATGTCCCTCGACTCTTATAACTGCCATCTGGTTTCTGTACAAATTGTAAATAGCCTTTCGCTCCCTGTATTTTACCCCTGCCACCTTCAGAATTTGAAAGAGAGTATTCCAGTCAACATTGTCAAAAGCTTTCTCTAAGTCTACAAATGCTAGAATCGTAGGTTTGCCTTTCCTTAATCTTTCTTCTAAGATAAGTCGTAAGGTCAGTATTGCCTCACGTGTTCCAGTGTTTCTACGGAATCCAAACTGATCTTCCCCGAGGTTGGCTTCTACTAGTTTTTCCATTCGTCTGTAAAGAATTCGTGTTAGTATTTTGCAGCTGTGACTTATTAAGCTGATAGTTCGGTAATTTTCACATCTGTCAACACCTGCTTTCTTTGGGATTGGAATTATTATATTCTTCTTGAAGTCTGAGTGTATTTCGCCTGTTTCATACATCTTGCTCACCAGATGGTAGAGTTTTGTCAGGACTGGCTCTCCCACAGCCGTCAGTAGTTCCAATGGAATATTGTCTACTCCGGGGGCCTTGTTTCGACTCAGGTCTTTCAGTGATCTGTCAAACTCTTCACGCAGTATCGTATCTCCCATTTCATCTTCATCTACATCCTCTTCCATTTCCATGATATTGTCCTCAAGTACATCGCCCTTGTATAGACCCTCTATATACTCCTTCCACCTTTCTGCTTTCCCTTCTTTGCTTAGAACTGGGTTTCCATCTGAGCTCTTGATATTCATACAAGTCGTTCTCTTATCTCCAAAGGTCTCTTTAATTTTCCTGTAGGCGGTATCTATCTTACCCCTAGTGAGATCGGCCTCTACATCCTTACATTTGTCCTCTAGCCATCCCTGTTTAGCCATTTTGCACTTCCTGTCGATCTCATTTTTGAGACGTTTGTATTCCTTTTTGCCTGTTTGACTTACTGCATTTTTATATTTTCTCCTTTCATCAATTACATTCAATATTTCTTCTGTTACCCAAGGATTTATACTAGCCCTCGTCTTTTTACCTACTTGATCCTCTGCTGCCTTCACTACTTCATCCCTCAAAGCTACCCATTCTTCTTCTACTGTCTTTATTTCCCCCATTCCTGTCAATTGCTCCCTTATGCTCTCCCTGAATCTCTGTACAACCTCTGGTTCTTTATGTTTATCCAGGTCCCATCTCCTTAAATTCCCACCTTTTTGCAGTTTCTTCAGTTTTAATCTACAGGTCATAACCAATAGATTGTGGTCAGAGTCCACATCTGCCCCTGGAAATGTCTCACAATTTAAAACATGGTTCCTAAATCTCTGTCTTACCATTATATAATCTATCTGATACCTTTTAGTAACTCTAGGGTTCTTCCATGTATACAACCTTCTTTCATGATTCTTAAACCAAGTGTTAGTTATGATTATGTAGTGCTCTGTGCAAAATTCTACCAGGTGGCTTCCTCTTTCATTTCTGTCCCCCAATCTATATTCACCTACTATGTTTCCTTCTCTCCCTTTTCCTACACTCGAATTCCAGTCACCCATGACTATTAAATTTTCGTCTCCCTTCACAATCTGAATAATTTCTTTTGTTTCATCATACATTTCTTCAATTTCTTCGTCATCTGCAGAGCTAGTTGTCATATAAACTTGTACTACTGTAGTAGGTGTGGGCTTCGTATCTATCTTGGCCACAATAATGCGTTCACTATGCTGTTTGTAGTAGCTTACCCGCATTCCTATTTTCCTATTCATTATTAAACCTACTCCTGCATTACCCCTATTTGATTTTGTGTTTATAACCCTGTAGTCACCTGACCAGAAGTCTTGTTCCTCCTGCCACCGAACTTCACTAATTCCCACTATATCTAACTTCAACCTATCCATTTCCCTTTTTAAATTTTCTAATCTACCTGCCCGATTAAGGGATCTCACATTCCACACTCCGATCCGTAGAACGCCAGTTTTCTTTCTCCTGATAACGACATCCTCTTGAGTAGTCCCCGCCCGGAGATCCGAATGAGGGACTATTTTACCTCCGGAATATTTTACCCAAGAGGACGCCATCATCATGTAATCATACAGTAAAGCTACATGCCCTCGGGAAAAATTACGGCTGTAGTTTCCCCTTGCTTTCAGCCGTTCGCAGTACCAGCACAGCAAGGCCGTTTTGGTTATTGTTACAAGGCCAGATCAGTCAATCATCCAGACTGTTGCCCTTGCAACTACTGAAAAGGCTGCTGCCCCTCTTCAGGAACCACACGTTTGTCTGGCCTCTCAACAGATACCCCTCCGTTGTGGTTGCACCTACGGTACGGCTATCTGTATCGCTGAGGCACGCAAGCCTCCCCACCAACGGCAAGGTCCATGGTTCATGGTCCATGGTCCATGGTTCATCATCTATTAATAAAAAATACAAAAAAGACGGAGTTTGGAAAATAGCTTCAAATGAAACAGTTTATAAAGAAATAGACCAGTGACAAGTGCAATGCAAAAGAACTGATCTCTTTCCTAGGACACTTGATGAGGACAGCAGAAAATAAAATTCGCAGGAGAAAAATTGAGAAGTTACGGAATAGTAAGAACGGCATTAGATAGATCGCGGAGATCAAGGAAGACCCGATCCAAAAACAAATTACGATGGAGGATTTGAAACGCAAGACAGACGAGCTCAAGATACTTCGGGACAAACATATCACACTACCAACAAAATTAACAGAGTATGGAAGGGTGATTTGTGATGAGGAGAGAAGGTTACGATCTGAAAGAACGAAGAAGTACTGGGTCAACAAAAAACAGAAGAACCTAGTTCACAATATTGACTGAAGTGGTTCAACGTAGGCTATAAAGTAAATAAATAAACAAAGCTTGGTTTGAACGATTTAGTAAATTTGTTATCCCTTCTATAAAATGGCGCCCGAGATTCCGATATTCAGGGGTTGGGTTTGGTTGTTTGGGGAGGGAGACGAGACAGCGAGGTCATCGGTCTCATCGGATTAGGGAAGGATGGGGAAGGAAGTCGGCCGTGCCCTTTCAGAGGAACCATCCCGGCATTTGCCTGGGGTGATTGAGGGAAATCACGGAAAACCTAAATCAGGATGGCCGGACGCGGGATTGAACCGTCGTCCTCCCGAATGCGAGTCCAGTGCCTAACCAGTGCGCCACCTCGCTCGGTTAAATGGCGCCCCTAATGTTTATTTATTGTTGCACTGTCTTGCCAGAGAACAGTTGACATTTTAGAGCGACCCATAACACCGAATATTTGACGGCATGCCGATGGATTGACATCAGATGTAAACGTACATCAGATGTAAATGTAAAAATGTCGCCAATATTAATAATCCATGTAGCTCATGTCTCAACCGCAGTTTCGGTGTCATGCAGTATGGATAACAACGAAATTCCTGAACTATCCGTAAATTATTGCTACTTCTCACTGACATAGGAAAACGAGAGAGTGTAAAAGCTCGATCTTACGCATGACACAAATCCTTCTAACATTAAGAGCTGTATGTCCACTGTACAAATGTTTGACCATCATGTAGCCGGCAAGTTGCTGTGAAGTGGCTGGATTAGGTAGACAGGTGCCCCTAGTTGCTGTAGCAAGCCACAAGACGAGGCGGGGGCGGACACAACGCGGAATTCCTGTGATTGTTAGGAAAATAGTACGTCCACATGCCTGTGAACGCCGAATAATAACAGCAGGGTTTGATTGTACTAAAGGGAAGAACTATACTGCTCACTGATAACACGAAAATATTTACAGATATGCTACAGAAAACCTGATGAGATCGTTGAAATCGCAATAAAAAGATAAATTCAGCAAAACTGCTACCCTATATTTACAGTAAATATTAACCAAGCTATTAACATAAATATTAACCAAGCTGTTAACATTTATGTGTAAAACTGTTCACAGCAACAGTAAAAAAAGCTACAGACACATGCATACGACAAAAAGTTGGATAGATCTGGACGTCCGCTATAAAATGACCCTATTTATCTTATTTTTGAACAGATACACTAATTGTTAAAAGTAATTTATTTAATATTTATCAAAATAATGGCAGAATAAAATCTCCTACAGACACACAATGGATTAGCATCAGCATAAATGATTTTTTGGGTTATTCCTGTTTGTTTATGTTTATTTAGTAAGTTAATGTTTTGAGACGGTTGTTTGAGTTGCACAGAACGTCAGCAGTAGGCTGAATAAAGACATGAGTTTGACTAGGTCCTGCTTTTCTGTCTTAAGATGCATGCAGTACAAATCTAGGTAGAATGCTCTGCGATGTTTAACGCATAATGAAGTAATACCTGTCTGCAAGTTGTGGAGAATATTTACATTATATATGTTTGAAATATGTGAAAGTTGTAAGGTATGCAGAGTGGTCAAGAACAGTGTGGATAGCTTGTAATTGGGTTGCAAGGCAGGTAGTGCTGAGAGATAACTGTTAGGATAAAATTCGTTACGTTGCGCCGTTTCCTAGTAAATTAGCATTGAAGTTAGCCAATCAGGCTGTTGCGCATGCAATTTCAAGTTGCCCGCCAGAGGCCCTGTCGCCAAATGTGTTCTTTGTTTGGTTTCCTACAACCGAGCAAGAGAGCGACACGAAAATTGGACATCCGTACTATGAGAAAACTGACATTAACTGTGTATGGCGGGCCACTTGAATTTGCGCTCGTAACGGCCAGTGACTAGCTCCAATGCTACTTACCTCGGAAACGGCGACATGTACCGAATTATTTTCTGGACAATTATTTGTCAGCACAACCATTCTTATATGAGCAACGGAAGAATATGCAATTAACGACTTTAAATCAATCTGACGAAAACAAATAAATATAACAATAACCCCACCTAACACCATTACAAGTATTTCACGCTGTTTCCCATCAGCCTGTAGACTCCTTAGAATGGTGGCACGAATCACAGATGCACTCTTGACTTTAGTGGTTGGTCACGTGATAGAAGTTTTAAATAGGCGAGCAGAACATGTTTCGGGGTCTTTTGAGATTGGTATCTAGTTGGGTAACAACTTTTCTGCGGGTGGTTAGTTGCATGAGAATAAGTGTTGGTGCAGAATACAGAAATTTTTTCCATGTGCACCTATTCAAGATTTAGGAAGTTTTGAGTGTAACAGTCTAGGACTTAGAAAATATTTGGAAATTGAGTACTAGTATAGCTATCAGGGGCTGAAGTATGCCATGCTGATACGTTTATTGTACATATAGTGTTGAATGAACTTACTAAACTTGTAATTTGGGTGACTACATAATGACTTTTGTTTACATTCGTTGTTGCCTGTGATTGTTATCCACGCCCTGCTAAGTCACTTAATTTGTTTCTTACTGATTACTGTGTTTAAATATTACCCCGCATAATTTTGCCATCAAAGTAAATTTTGTTTGATCTGAATAAAACGACAATGTACCTCAATCCCGTGGTTAGGCAACAACATTATCCTAAGGTATCATTCCCTTTTCCTCTCCTTAATTTATTAACTCATTCATTTACTTAACTGTCAACAGAAATACCACGGATTTTTTGCCAAGTACGTCATATGAAAAACCGATGCTTACACATGCTTAAACCAGCATTGCACGACGGAACCCTAATTTGCAGACGAGCCATATACAAATTAAGCGGACCACACCGTGGTTCAGGTCGAAAAAAATCAATTTTCCTTTTTCACTATATTTCGATAGATTAAGGTTTTATTTAAGTACTCTGAAGAGGATTTTGCTGAAAAAGAAATTTGTTCGAGCACTTAAAGAGCATTTTCCTACCACGTGTGTTTATGTGCCACGGCCACTTTTCTGTCACCCACTTTTCTGCATATATTTTATATCTTTATATCCCCTACATTGCACGTTAGGGATTTTTGTTACTCCCGAGTGTGTTGGCTATCCTTGGAATGCAACGGTCGGCATTCTTTTGTTTCTGCTGTTTGTAAACCACATGCTTTCAAATACGAGGTTAGTTTTGTTCGAGTGTGATTGCGAGTAGTTATTGTACTTACGTTTGCAGTGCTTGTTTACATGTGTTTTGTGTGTTTATTGGAGCTGACGTTCTCAAGAAACGACAATTTAGAGGAAAAATGTTTAGAAAGCTTTCTCTACAAAACGTTATGTCGCCTGGCAATAATGTTCTAATTATATTTCTTCAGCAAGTGCATCGTCAAAGAAGCTCTCACCATTTCAAGGAAGTTACAAAGAGTATATTGTAAGTGACAAGGGGTGCAGTAACATTATTAAAAATTTGAGAATATTATCAGATGTAGTTTCTAATTTGGTACAATGTAAACAGTGTGGTGAGACATGGAGTGTGAAAATTTGTGAGAGTGCCAGTGGGAGAAAAGGCGTAGCAATTGCTTTGGATTTAATTTACACTAAATGCTCGGCTGTGACTTTATTTATGAGTTCTTCAAAACCAGATGCAAGTGGCCCTTATGAAGTCAATACAAGATTACTTTATGCCTTATGATCCATTTACAAGGGCATGGCTGCAGGGAGAACATTTTGTTCAGTGATGAACTTACATCAACCACCAAATAAATTTGAAAAACTGACTACAATATTAGAGAAAGCTCTATGTGAGGTAATTGAGGAAAGTATGAAAGTAGCTGCTAGGGAAGCAGTGGAAGAAAATTATGGATGTTCGGATATTGCAGTTGCACTTAATGGAAGTTGGCAGAAAAGAGGACATACTCCTCTGAATGGAGTAGTGAGTACCACGAGTATACACCGGTAAAGTGTTAGAGGTGGAGATTATGTCTAAATATTGCAAATGTTGTAAAGTGAATGAACACAGAGAACACAACTATCTGGCAAATTTTAGTGAACAAGTGGTGGTATGGAAGTTCATGGACTACAACAAATATTTCATCACTCGGTAGAAACAATAGGCGTACAGTACACCAAATATTTGGGCGATGGTGACAGTAAGGCATACAACAATGTGGTGAACTCTAAGCCATATGGAGATGCCACTGTGTAGGCCATGTTCAAAAACGTTTTAGACCAATTTTGAGAAAACTAACTGTTGCTATGAGAGGAAAAAAATTAGAAGATGAAAATTGTTGACCGAACAGGGTCGGTTAACTAAAACAGAAATAGAAAACTTGCAGGTATCCTATGGGCAGGCAATGAGGACAAATAAAGAATATCTGGAGGCAATGAAGAGCGATGTTTGGGCCATATTCTCCCATAAATCCTCTACTGATGATAAGTCATGTCATGGATTGTGCCCATCATGGGAAAATTCATGGTACTAATACGACAGGGCTCAGGCAACTGGAGAATCTTATTCTTGCCAGTATTCTCTTCCTGCTGCTGTTATTACAGCAATTAAACCTATTTTCAGAGACTTGGCCTATCCTGAGCTTCTAAGGAAATGTCTGCATGGGCAGACACAGAACCCAAATGAATGCTTCAACAGCATAATTTGGATCTGCCTTCCTAAAACTGTATTTGTAGGGATGCATACAATAAAAACTAGGAGTTCATGATGCTGTTAACACATTCAGTTGTGATAATATTGGAAAGTGTTGGGTACTGATATAGCTGGGAATTAATCCTGGTGAAAATATGATCACTTGGCTGCAACACTGTGATAAAATGAGGATAGCTGATGCAAACAGGTCTGCATCCAGTATGGCCAGGAAATCAAGACAAACATCCAGGAAAGTGAAAAAGAAGCGAGAAGACCTCCTAGAGGCCAAAGAAGGGTCATCATATGCAACAGGACAGTTTTAATTAATTGTAAATAACAAATTTCAAAAGTTTTTTCTTTAAAGTCAATTTCCTGCAAACTAAAATTTTCGGTACATATGCCCCATTATATCAGAAACTTTCATAGATAAATGAATGAAATTATCAGAGACTCTGCATAACATAAAAAGACACCTGTGGTACTACATTCATTAATATTCCCCTGATAGAAACTCCACAAAAAATATTTTCTGCAGAAAAAGCTTAAAATTTTTTGTTAGTAAATTTAAAAATGTATTTCTTAAAAATTATAAAATGGATAAAGTATATTTTAGTACAGTTGACTCTATTGGCATCATGTAACATACAGTACAAATATTAAGGTCTTGCATCAAGTAGTTTTTTCAGAAATGGATCAAATACTTGCCTAAATTAAAATGGGTTAGATAGGCAGGGTGTGGTCTCCTTAAGGTGGTGTACTCGCTCTCTGGTGCTTAGGTAACAACAAATAGACCTGAACTGAAAATTGAATTCATCATATTTACAAGGCAACGAAAACCTGCAGTAAAGTCGCAACTGTTTTACCTCATATGGCACTAAGCAGTTGCTGCAGTGAAGTTATATGCTTCACATAACCGCGGATAGATTTTGTGAAGTGTTTACAAACATGACTGACGTGATATGTACAACGAGATGGGGAAAAGAATGTATGTTGGTGCCAAAACTTAAAAACGTTCTCCTCGTATTATGTGGAATATGCTTTTCACCTCACTGAAGAGAAAAAATAGCGCATTTAGTATGAGAAATTACACCTGACGATGCACTCACAGGGTCCGAAATACATCGTGTATTTATTACAACACGATAAGTTGTGACTGAAGGCGTTTTTTAATTCATACTTCCAGTGTATCGAATACAGCCAGGTTTGTAGCTGCAAAATACGAATAAAATCAAAATGAGAGATAGAAGGTTCACAATGAGCTGAATGTGAAGTTTCTAATATATACCCAGTTCCGTGATGGTAACGAAATTGTAACTGATCTGAAGGCTGGCAAGACAACATGATACTGTAGATAAATTAGACTCAGTCACCATCTTTGAAGATAAATGAATCAAAATTACGCATATGAAGATAGGTTTAAAATTAAAAGCAAATTAAAATTTACGGTTTTTACAGTGTTAGGACATTTTTTTCATTTTAATCGCGGTCAAAATGGATACATTTTCGCCAGCAAGCTGCCCACTCAGAGCTCAAGTTAATGGTAGGTTTTTGTCTTCCGACTAAAGACCCTGTTAGAAGTTCCTTAATGCTTGTTTGGGCCGTCATGTAATTAAGAACACTGTTGGCTCTGGCGGAACAGCAGACCTAATAAAGAAAAAAAATTACCAAAACTTCAAGTTTCTTATCGAAATAATTAGACAATGTACGCTCTGACAAAACTCATTTCCAACATATTGTTTAGGAGACATTTCAGTTTACTCAAATATTTTCCTCCAAATACTCCCTCTACTGCTACTGATTATTTTTTTCTGAGTGACCTGTACTGAGGGTATTCTTTCAGATAATGTAGATCCTCTGGTTCAGTTCTTTCAGCGCCAGCCTGCTGCATACGTAGTTTTACGAACGAAGTTTATACATCCATGTCGTATATCTTAGAAATATGTAAAGTTAGTGGCGTCTGAATCTTAATATTTTCATATTAGACACTATATGTCTCCCATTTGTTTTTGTTTTTCCGTTCAGCTAATTAGTGAAAGTCTTTATCAAATTTTTTGATTGATATTTCTTGTCTTACGATAATGCCAATCACATCTATATTGTTCCGCATTCATTTCAGTCTCTCGTTTCCACCACACTCATGGTGTGATACAAGATCACAGCAGCGTTGCAATTACCAATCTGTTACTCATGACCGGCCGCGGTGGTCTCGCGGTTCTAGGCGCGCAGTCCGGAACCGTGCGACTGCTTCGGTCGCAGGTTCGAATCCTGCCTCGGGCATGGATGTGTGTGATGTCCTTAGGTTAGTTAGGTTTAAGTAGTTCTAAGTTCTAGGGGACTGATGACCACAGCTGTTAAGTCCCATAGTGCTCAGAGCCTTTTTTTTTTTGTTACTTATGTACTTCCCGCCCATAACTTTTTGATAGTTATTTTTTTCCCGACTTTGTACAGATCCTACCGCAAAACATTCATATCTGATGTCTTTCTCCTAGCAGTTTGCAGTTAATATATCATTTTTAATGTCCTCTATTACTATACCCCATGTGACGAAATATACTATCGGCTGTTAAAATTGCAGCACGGGAAGAATAACAAAACGAAATTTTGCTTCTCGTACATTTCAATTAGAGTTCCGTGACTCACCCTGTAAAAACGAAACCCTTGTACACTGAAGAGCCAAAGAAACTGGTACACCTGCCTAATATCGTGTAGGACCCTGCGACCACGCAGATGTGCCGCTACACGACTTGGCATGGACTCGACTAATGTCTCAAGTAGTGCTGGAACTGACACCATGGATCCGGCAAGGCTGTACATAAATCCGTAATACTACGAAGGGTGGAGATCTGTTCTGAACAGCACGTTGCAAGGCATCTCAGATATCGTCAATAGTGTTCGTGTCTGGGGAGTTTGGTGGCCAGCGGAAGTGTTTAAACGCAGAAGAGTATTCCTGGAGCAATTCTGGACCTGTGGGGTGTCGCTTTGTCCTGCTGGAATTGCCCAAGTCTGTCGGAATGCACAATGGACATGAATGGATGCAGGTGTTGAGACAGGATGCTTATGTAAATGTCACCTGTCAGGGTCGTATCTAGTTGTATAATGGATCCCTTATCACTCGAACTGCACACGCCCCACACCATACAGAGCCTCCACCAGCTTTAACAGTCCCCTAGTGACATGCAGGGTCAATGGATTGATGAGGTTGTCCCCAAACCCGTACAATTCCATCCGATCGATACAATTTCAAACGAGATTTGTCCGAGCAGGCAACATGTTTCCAGTCATCAACAGTCAATTGTTGGTGTTGATGGGCCCAAGCGAGGGTAAAGATTTGTGTCGCGTAGTCCTCATGGGTGGACCTTCGGCTCTGAAAGCCCATATCGATGATATTTCGTTGAATGGTTCGCATTCTGGCTCTCATTGACGGCCCCGCATTGAAATTTGGAGCAGTTTGCGGAATGATCGCACTTTTGTTAAGTTGAACCATTCTCTTCAGTCGTCATTGGTACTCGTCGGAGATTTGATGTTTTGCCGGATTCCTGATTTTCGAGGTAGGCTTGTGAAATGATCATACGGGAAAATCCCCACTTCATCACTACCTCGGAGATGCTGTGTCCCATCGCGCGTGCACCGACTGTAACACCACGTTCAAACGTACTTATATCTTGATAATCTGCAATTGTAGCAACAGTAACCGAACTAACAACTGCGCCAGGCAGTTATGTAGGTGTTGCCGACCGCAGCTCCGCATTCTGCCTGTTTACACATCTCTGTATTTGAATATGCATGCCCATCCCAGTTTCTTTGCAGCTTCAGTGTAGGATCACTTACTTGTCCGTCCGTCCGTCTGTTTGAGTGTCCAACTGTTAAGATTCCTTTTTCTGAGGAATGGTTACACGTATCAAGTTGAAATTTATGTCACACAGTAAGGCCCACGGCAGCTTCGCGGTGTAAGAAATTGAAGCTTCGAAGACAAAGCAGCCTAAATTTTCCGTAACTCATATCACGTAGTTTGATATTCGCAAACTCACTCGTCAAAATGTATAGGGTACTTCCCATTCGCCTACAATAATAAAATTTGGCAAAAAGAAAAATTTCGCAATGCAACCAAAGGAAAAAACGGAACATTGTGAATTCGTAGGTATATCGCGAAAAATAATTTTTCTGTCATTCTTTATCTGACTCTGCCCGTACGTACGTCTGTTGTGACTCCTTTTTCTAAGAAACGGGTCGACGAATCAAACTGAAATTTATGTCACATGAAAAGTTCTATGGCCCTTGGCGGTATAATAAACGTTACCTCCCTAGTCAATGCAAGCAAAAGATACAGCCATCATAAGGTGCGCTTGTCTTTTTCATTTCTGTGATTTATCGATGTGTACGTCAGAGAGAGAGAGAGAGCGACTTATGTTACTATTAAACAATCTTTGGTCTTGCTGTGGCACAGTCTTTGTCCCTACGCTGAGTGATAACATTCTTAGTTAAAGTGTGGAAGGAGATGGACGTATTCAGTAGTGCTGTGTTGACTTGTGATTGTGTCTGTTAGGTGAAGAAAGGTTTATTTTGAAGGACAGCAAGGATGAACATGATGCATATATTGAAAGGAGAAAAGAATATAGATTTTGAATAATGTTGTTTTTTTGGAGAGAACAAGTTTGAGGTAAGACTGCAGCACTATCATTTATGTCACAAATTTTGACACTCGAAAAATAATTCATGAAAACCGACTGGGTACCTCCTGTTGATCCGCAATGACGAACATTGACAAGAAATAAAGTTTCACAGTAAATGTAAGGTAAAAGACAGCAAAATGTTAATTCGTAATTATATCCCTCGAAATTATTTTGTCATTTGCTATTCGACGTCATACTTGAAATTAGAACAGTCAGCAGTGTATGAAACAAGCATTCGCCGACTAATACAGTATGTTTGACATACGATTTGAAACGCCATATCTACGTGTAGCAGGGTATCTGATAATGGGTGATTTCCGAAACGCGTCATTCCTTGCCCGATGTTTAACTTTTACCATGCGACCCAGTCAGCCTGAATGCACAGCTACTGACTGTTATAATAATGGTCACCTGCTTCCGACATTTCGTTATGTCATATTTACATTACCAAAATTGAAACATTCTCGAAAAACTTTGAATCCCTGGGACCAATATCTGTCAGCGTCAATGTTGATAACCGGTAGAAATGGTCGAGACTTTCGACTCCTGGAATATATTAACTGTTCATATACATAATTAAGTTTGTACGGAACTCTCAGCGAGCAAACCTACTCACACCTGGCAATTTTTTTTAATTTTATTTTATATTATTGTATTTTTTTGGTAGGAGATTTCGGGTTGTATACGGTGGAATTTAGAACACGCAGCTGGCACTTCTGGCAGGAACAGTAACTTTGTACAGTGACTGGGAATGATCTTCGATGACATATATGGATACGTCATTGCAAGCTGCTTCAGCTCTATCCCAGAGTTCATCAATGGTAGTGGCCAGTAAATGGTGACGTGCCACTCTGTCAACAAACCCAAACCATACCAAGAAATTTTTGTGGGTGAGAGTCCAGTAGAACATGCTGGCCAGAGCAACAGTTGAACACATACGGCTCAGTAGTTGAGGACAACAAGAACCACATCAGTATTCCATTATTTTGTTGAAAGACAACATTACGGAAAATAGGAAATTGGGCACATCCACTGGTGTTGACACTTCAGAAATGTAACATTAGCTGTGCAAATTACGATGAGTGCAAAACCGAAGGCACGGTTTGCCACAAATTCCTCTTCTCCCCGGTACTATTAAGTACCTCCGTTTTAGTTACGTGATCTACCCATCTAGTCTTAGCATTCTTCTTTAGTACCAAATTTCAAAAGCTTCTATTCTCTTCTTGTCTAAACTATTTACCATCCATGTTTCACTTCCA
Source organism: Schistocerca americana (assembly GCF_021461395.2). Classification (NCBI taxonomy): domain Eukaryota; kingdom Metazoa; phylum Arthropoda; class Insecta; order Orthoptera; family Acrididae; genus Schistocerca; species Schistocerca americana. Next base: position 836,676,503 of record NC_060121.1, on the reverse strand, counting down.
TTCATGGCTACACTCCATACAAATATTTTCAGAAAAGTCTTTCTGACTCTTAAAGCTATACTCGATATTCACATATTTCTCTTTTTCAGAAATACTATTTTTGCCATTGCCAGGCTACATTTCACATCCCGTCCGTTTTGACCATCATCAGTTATTTTGTTTCCCTGATAGTAAAACCCATTTACTACTTTAAGTGTCTCATTTCCTAATCTAATTTCCTCAGCATCACCTGATTTAATTCGACTACATTCCATGATCCTCGTTTCGCTTTTGTTGGTGTTCATGTTACTCTCTCCTTTCAAGAAACTGTCCATTCCGTTCAGCTCCTCTTCCAGGTCCTTTGTTGTATCAATGGTTTTATAATAGTGCTGGACATAGAAATTTGACTGCTCACTACTGAAACGAGTGAAAATCTGTCTTATTGAACACTGGAATAAATAAAAATTTACAAAATTTAACTCTTCCTAGAATTTACGAATATTACCCTCAAATGCAATACAATAGTCATTAATATTCTTCGGCTGAAGCAGATAAGTTCCCATACTGCCTCTGGAATACCTGAATATATTCAGTCCTTATATGTAAATAAACTTTATTCAGAGCGCCACTATCTAAATTGAAGGTTTCGCGCTCTCTAAGTGCCCTAGCAACAAAAATCTACCTGGTTGGTCGAAGATGACTCGTGTAACGGCGAATCTCTTACGACGTACATATTTCACTGAAACTCTTAGTGAGATATTGCAGAATCCACAGCAGAATGTCTCCAAACTTACGAAGGAAAGAGTGGCACAAGCAAACTCTGCTAACACCAATTTCTGATTAATAACATATAAAAAGACAAAAATAAAAGAGAATATTTCTTTTTATAGTAGGAAGTCGACAATGTGCACTGCATGCAAGAGTTAAGAGAACGTAACAACTGCAGTTACTAGTCAAATTATTATTTTGCTATAAACGCGTTATACAATGATTTCGGTATAATGCTGTCTAGGTGATTAATAGAAAAGTTATATAAATCACTATTTTACTGCGTCCAAACTATTACTCTTGCAGTATATTATTACAATGAAATCTTATTAAAACAGTGCGATGAGGCTTAAGTAGGTCAGACCACACACACTGTGATAGAACGCTGCACTGAACATTAATGTTGCAGCCGGCTTTTGCAAACAAACGAGTCTGCTATTGCCGAACAAACTATTTCCACTGGAAATTCAATGGAGCGTGAGAACAGAATGATTCTGCCAATAGCACGTCTTTTGGGGTCTCCGTTATTAAAGAATCCGTAGAAACACTCCTGACGGAAAATCTGAAGAACGGTGATAGCGGCTGGCAGTTAGCATGTGCGCGGAATCCCATCAACTCCACGATTTACTCTAATCGAAGACGACGAAGTGCGCGAACGGCCGCGGTGGGCGGTAAGGCAGAGGTCTGATGAGACCGCGGTTCTACCACAGAGAGCGCAGCCGCCGAAAGTGTCGTCCGTCTGTTAGCTTGATTTTGACGTATTAGCGGGAGCCCTCAGCACGCTATATATTGTGGAACTGAGGGCGCCTTCGAAAGTTTCAGATGGTTCACCTGAGGATGACTAGCCGGTGACCAGTTGAAATTTCATAGAGTGTACTGAACGATGGCCATTTGGAAACCCAAAATCAGTTTGAACATTCAATTCGCCGACAAAATTTTAACATTTACAGAACCCCCATGTCTACCAAATTCAATAGGTATTCAATAAGCGTTTCAGCTACATGTTCCTTTTTGCCTCCACAATATGAATTTAAGACAAAAGTAACATTATATAATTGATTCTACTAGAAAATGTTTGAACCAGATATTAAGATATACGTACAGTACAATAATTAAAATAGTTTAACATAAAATATACTCTCATTGTATCCTCTTGCAAACTTTGCAACAATGATCTCTCATTTGGCTGAAGGAACGAGCACGGTTTCTTTTCCATATATTACATTTTGCTAGATCCGTCCTTACAGTGCGTGGCATTACCTACCTGCCAGTGCTCAAATGTGCATTTCTACACTGCATGGCGTTCACAAATGGCTTCTCCAGTACCTTCAAACCACTCACTCTTTCTCTTTGACCAGCTCTCCTTTTATAAATTAGTTTGGCTACCGATGCATCATAATAATAAACTTCAGGCAGTTTCTTAAGATGTTCCTTATAACTTAATACATTGCTAATTGTAGATTGTAGCAAAACTGTTTCTCTCCATAGGACATGAAAATTAAATTTATCTTTGTTAGATGGAAATGTTTGAGATCTATGACTTTACTGCTAATTTATGGAATAATATCTACTACTTCAGTCATCTTTTACTAATATTTAATTTGCATGCAGCATTTTGGTAGCATACTGCCATTCAAAGATACATTACGTTTAAATTGGTATTACATTAATCAGAATAGTGATGAGGTTCGTTTGCTGCATTTGGCAATGAGATATATCCTATACTAGATTACTCAAATTCTTTACACTTCAGCTTCATCAATTGACACAGTTGCTACATGTTGAATCTTGACCCTCCATATAGTAATTCGTTCCTCCTCATATTTACTGGAAACTTCACCTGAAGCTCTACTGGATATTTCATCTACCACCTCATTATTGTGATCACAATTATCTTCATCTTCTTTGCCATTGAACTTATCTCGCCGTCTTATTTTCTCATATCTACTTTCATACTTTTCACCCACTATCTCAGACTCCACACCACCAGATTCACTCTGGGTATTGCTACCATCATTGCTATCATTTTCACTATATTCCCCATTGCTCCTATCATTTCCCTCTTCCCCATTTTCATTATACATAATTTTCTGTTGCTTAGCTTCATAGTCTTGCACCTCTTTACACATCCGATACAGTTCATTAATATATCTCTCTCTCAACTCTTCCCTATCTTGCATACTATCCCCAACTAGCATCTCACTTTTTGGTCCTCCAGTACCACAAAAATATATACTTTCTCCATCAACTGATCTTCTTTCATTATTCTTAATATAAAAATGGGGTAGATAATTCACCCTTTTATTCCCTGACTACTCAGAGTTATTAAGGTTGGATCCTTTGTTATCATATACCTTGCCTTTTCCAGTTGGAACTAAGTAATTTTGAAAGCATTCAGTAAGAAAATTTTGGTAATAATCTGTTCTTCCCTCTTACTTGCGACAAGATGGACTTTCACTGTTGCAGCATCTAATTTCACACCTGGGAATCTGATCTCCTATGGTTATACTAATCTCTACGTCCTCTGAAATTGCTACGATCTATTCCTTCTCTTGTACCTATCAAACTCATATGCTTTACAAATCTTCTCGCCTCTTGCAGACATTAATTATGTGTGGCATTATAATTTCCTTGCCACTTACCAGTTTCTTCAGTTCTCACCAAAAATTCTGGCACTTGATGATAACTACCTATCAAACTTCCTCTCTTATTAGAGGGTATCTTTCCCAAAAATAAATTTATGGTTTCCTTTCCTGCAAACAAAAGTGTGTTAGTTTTCTGGGCAGTTCTTCACAGTATTCTTTCAGTGTTTTCGCTGACTGACTGTAATATCTGGGTGTCTGAGTGTCTTTATATTATTTCTTTCTGTTTGGCTCTAGAGCAGTACCTGTCCAGCAAGCGTTTTGCCAAGGACTAAAACATTCAAACCTTTATAGTGTATTTGCACCGTAGTATAAACTTTCCTCTTTAAGTCATGCACTGGCACACCTTATGTTACTGTTCTCTGTCCAGCCCTCTCTGAATTGGTTTTCTAAACTATTTGTGAAGAAAACTAAATGTAATGCCCCATTTGGCTCAAACCTGATGTTACTGAAACTTCCCACGCCTTTTATGTGCATTATCACGGTTGAATTGCCATTTTCCCTTAGTGAAATTTCTTTTCAAGTAATCCATTCTTCCCTGACTTCCTGAGATAGTCTCCATTTCTTCTTCCGCAGCTTCTCTATCTTGCTACCAAACGAGGTGGTGCAGTGGTTAACAATAAGGTCTCGCATTTCGGAGGACAACGGTACAAATCCGCATCCACCCAGCTAGACTTACGTTTTCTGTGATTTCCTTAAATCGCTCCACGCAAATACAGGGACATTTCCACATTCCCTTTGAAACGATTGGAGTTGTGGTTCGTTTCGAAGGACCTCCATGTCGACGGAATTTTAACCCATATCTTACTTTTTCCTTTTGTCTAGCTTGCTCCTAAACCTGACCACAACAGATTTTAGCTTCGTTACTGATTTGACTACAGTCTTTGATTTGGTCCTCAACAATTTTATCCAAGCCATTTTTTGGCCTACTGCCTTTCAATTTTAATTCAGTTTCTTTACGTGTATATTTTTCTTACCATATGAAATTATCTTTCTACCATTTTTCTGATCATGATTTTGAATTATGTCTGATTTTCCCCCTTCTGTATTGATAGTTTCCTTGTTATCCTCCGCTGCTTTATCCCCTATCATTTGAAAAGTAGGTGTCCTCTCTGCTTCGCTGATACTCAATTGGGATAATAAATCCGAAACCCAACAAAAGAGTATCGGTACTCGCCTCAATAGTACTTAACGAAAGCCCTCGAACAACCGGCTCAGGACTCCTTAATATAAGATTCTCCTGTCGCGCACATCGCCACTTGTAACAAAGCAGGACACCTCCCCCCACTTAATCTTCCTTCCACTATGACTATGTCCATGCCAAAAATCAAATAGGATTTGATTCATCAGTCAAATAGAAGCGAAATCTGATGGATAACAATAAAGGGGGGGGGGGAATATCTAATCACTCACTAATGACACGAGTAAAATGTCTTAAATTGAGTCCACGTGTTGTTATATAGTCCTCTCTTCAGGACTGTCACCAGTGGGATATGTAGCAAGAACTGTCTGAGAAAACATTAGCGTTGAAACAATTAGGATTGTGTATTTTGATATGTGCATTCATTACTAAGGTGAAGCCTCATATTCTAGGGAAATGCACCACAGACCATATCATAATTAGGAAATGAATATCTGTTATAAGAATAATGAAACTTTCAAACATATGGAAACCATGCAAACCATTTTAAAGTTCGACACATTTTCTCCTTAATAGCTCCAACTCAGATATACACTTTTACAGTTCCTGGTCGCTGGTATTACGATAAACAAATATGTCCTTAACTGTGAATGAGATCACTATCAAACTGCTATTTCATTCGTGGTGGAGCATTATAAAAAAGAATGGAGTGTTTTTTGGTGTTCATACAAAATCACATACATAGTGTCTTTCTCTCCTTTTCACCCACCCACCCACCCACCCACCCACACACACACACACACACACACACACACACATACACATACACAGAGAGAGACATGTGTGCTTTTCCCTTATTATTTATCTGGGAAGTATCGACTTCGAAGCGTAATACCTCGGTTCTGACTAAAGTTTCGGAGGATTTCCTTGATTATAAGATAAATGCAAGAAATGGTGAACCCCAGTATGCCAGTCGGAGCCTGCTCAGATTTGGCTGAACAGAACCACAAGTTCTACAATGATCTTCTCTTGGATAGCGAATTAAACACTTGAAATGAAGGTGTTAATAAAAATAGATGAATAGAAGAACACTTTTATAACATGAGTGGATGCAAATAGTAACAAGAGATGAAATATATTTTATTATCACTGCATTTGCTTGGTATTATCAACCTTATATAGAATCAAATTTTACGCATGTGTAACAGGTTTTTATTTGTGCATATTCTATCCAGTTTCCCGATATAGTCCAGCATGTCAGTCATTCTCATATTTATAATCTGCAGTTGCAAGCTCTCTTCGAGTAAATTATTAACACAGTATAATTAACTTTCGGGAACTGGACTCTTTCACTAGTAGTAAAGGTCACATCTGTCTGTCTTATTCGTTTTTAAGAGACATGCACTAGTTGTGCAGCAGTTCAAATAGACCAATAAGCAATGGTAGACAGGTAGCTCACTGAACTTGCATTTGAGAGGATACAGGTGAGCCAGTAATCCAGAACATAACAAATGGATCTTCTATATTGCAAATGTTCATATAGGTACGGAAATTACATCGCTATGCTTTAGACTACCGAATTTCAACTACTTTCGAAAAGAATAAAATTTTTTGTCTTTTATTAATAATTTTGCATCTCTAATTGTAACTACTTTTTGCAAACATGATAAATTTTTCCTCTAAAATGGGAGTTGAAAATGAAAAATCTACCAGAAATAAATATAAATATTCTATAACAGAACTTTTGGGAAATAAAGTGAAACCAACCAAGGAAAATTTTAAAAACTCCATTTGTAAGGACATCTATTCATTATCATTTAAAATAATATTTTATTCCCACTTCTGTTTCTCTTATTTTTTGTTCCTTCTTCAAAATATTTTTGTATTCGACGTTTAGAGATGCAGTACCATCCAATATTATGTATTTCTTTCGTGTATACTTAAATTTTCAATTTCTTGTTCTCTCTTCTTATTAGATTGCAAATAAATTGCATTAACTGGTTAATTTCTTTAATATAACATGGATAAATTTTGTGGGTAATACTAAATCTTTCTCTGGATAACAATGAAATAATATTGTTTGTTTTTGTTAGTCCAAATACTTCAATATCTATTTCCTTTGGTATTGTGGAAAACGAGCTACTGGATTTAGAAAAATATGTTTCTCCAGATTTTATGAAGCATGTTTGTTTCACAGAAATTACATTCTCTGCCTTTTAGAAAATTTCTATATAGTTAATAGGTAACAAGTTAAAACTAAAAGCAGATAAAAAACTTTAACTGATTTTTCTCTTTCCTAATTATTTCCTGTATTAATTTTTATTTGTATTTCAGTTAATTTTTGTTTTACTTCCCCAATAGATATATTGCAAGAGATTGTTGCAAATAAGAAATCAACTATTTTGTAATGAATTGGTTAACTTTTTCCACGTTTTGGGTAATGGAACAGAATAAAATGTCACTTTCTCGAAATATTTGCCAGTGTTCATTATAATTCTAAACAGTCTGTTAATATATCAAATTCCTATTCTCTTTGGAAACTGGGATTAATGTAATTATAAATTGTTGCTTCAAGTCTTGTAATTCTATTTTCCTTAACTAATTTGTAAGCGAATGTTTCCTTTCATCTCCTGTCTGGGCAATTTAAAAAATGATTCCCAAGCTGTTTGTTAACTCCTGGGCCTGTTAACTGGCAGATAAATTTATTGTATATTTTCACTCTAGAATTAGAATTAATCCATGTTAAACAGTCTTTTCCAACAGTGTTGTCTTTGTTAACTATTACATTAGATTCCTCTTTATATTCATCCTGCATTCAAAAACTAAAATCATTTGTAAAATATTTGCACATTTCCTCTTTGTTAAAAATTCCTGCAAAATGCTGTGTTATATCTAAATCCAATAAATAACAGTGTTCCTTTTTAAGTTCTTCTAAAATCTCTGGTAACTCTCTTAAAAGTGTGTCAAATTTGACATCTGCTAATTCTATTTTGTAAGGAATAACAACAGGATCTTTATATTTTTGATAAATATTTTTTATATCTTTGCTAATAATTTCTTTGTTTCCTTTAATTGTTTGTGTATTGGAATTTAATAAATATGATATTTTTAATTTAACGCCATGTCTTGCCAAAATTAAATCTACAAAATCTAGATCTTAAAACGCTATTAAAACCACCGCAAGCTTCCTTTTTACAAGAAATTTTTCACTCCTCATTTCTCTTTCATAATGCATAAAATCTGTTATTTTAACTACCATAATATTATCGCAAAAAGGTTCTATAATTAGTTTAAAGTGTTCTAAATTTTTTCTCCATTTGTTTGGTAAGATGATGGAAAATATAAGAAACAGAGTAGACATAAAATTAGTTTCAGATGGAGAAAAATGGGATAAATTTATAGCAAAGCCAAACTTTAAAGGAAAAACTATATTTAATGAATATCATGTGGTCATTCATATCAACAAAACAAAAATAACATTTATTAAGCCCATCTATGTCATAATGTGTATAGATGATTTACCTAAGGAACTGATTTTCACTATACAATAATAAAACCGAAATATAGAGAAAATATTGAGTTGGGTTATCAAGATTCAGATACTTATATCTACAATTTACACACTGGAGATTTTGATGAAGACCAGAAATCGAGTATTGATTACTTTGATACAAGTGATTATCCAGCAGATAATATTAAGGGATTCCACAAGTAAACAAGAAAGTCTTAGGAAAAATGAAAGATGAATGCAATGGAAAAATAATGGAAGAATTCTGCAGTTTAAGAGCAAAATTGTGTGCTTATAATGTTGGTGATAAAACAGAGACAAAATCTAAATGAGTTAAAAATGTGTTGTTGAAAACAGCATAAGCTTAGAAGATTATTAGGATTGTTTCTTTAACAGTGGAGAACAGTATAAAATAATTAATATGATTAGAAGTGAAAATTTACACAGTTGAATCAAAGAAGAAAGCATTCAACCTTCAAGACAGTAAAAGATATGTTTTGAGAAAAAAAATAGCTACATTACCTTATGGACACTACAAATTATAACTCATTTTATTTATGTTCTTACATTCACCTTTCATAAAAAATTCTATTAACTTTATTTTATTATGTGCACCTTTGTAAAAAATGTATTCTTTTGAATGAATGTTGGGTGAGTTAGACTTCAACATTTTGAGTATAGTAGATCCATTTCGCAGGTTCTCGATAACTGCGACACATTCTGGTGAACCCTCAGGTGAGTCACGAAGTGAGCCAGTGAGCTAGAACCTACCAAATGGATCTACTTAGGTGAAACATCACATCCAGCTACACAGATGCAGGTGTCAAATTATTTCCGAGAGTCGATCTGGAGCAATGGTGGAACCGCTCATTTCAAAACGATTCAGGCGATACTGCATTTTATGAGCTTTTGTGCAACCGTTTCTGTGCAAACTCTAATGACCCTTTTACGATGCCAATCTGTAACCTTCTGGGCTTAAAAAGACACATGTTTTTGAATATGTTTATGCGTGATAGAACATTTTAAAAGTTCACTAATAAAACAGACAGAGAACCAGAATTGCTAGAGGTGACAGTTAAACGTTCACTGAATGAAAGTAGTTTTATGGTAATCTTGACTGTAACTCGAGGAGCTATTTAGTCGCGCCGGCCGAAAAATTGTTTTTGTATGTTTCTTTCCATCTTGCTGTATTAGATGCTGATGAAATGCAACTCTGGTCTTCCTCATTGTGTCTAATATTCAAACTGCTGTTTCGGTAACTTCTTTGTTACTCCCTCATTTCCATTTCCCATTGCGACCTTTTACTCCGAAGACTTTATTGTTTATTTTCCTTTCCTTCTTTTCATATTTGACCTAGTTGTTTTGCTGTAATTACCGAAAGGCGTTCTGAAGCACAAGAGTATTCTGATCTATGACAGTGCTGCAGTGCTAGACTTTTGCATTTATAGAACTATCTTTCCTATTAAGTAGGGTTTTGTTAATTGGTAAGCCACTTCTGTTTCACAGTTCCTTGCTAACTTAGTATCTTTGTCCAAAGCATTTGGTTGTGTTATTTCACCTAGATATTAAAATTTTGTAGTCCTTCTTATTCGTCAGTATCAAAGTTCGCGTATTTCCTCGCCCTCTTTACGTCTGTCATGCAGTGCCTTTTTTTTTTTTTTATACATAAGCCTACATGTAAAGCTGTAGGAGGTTAGTCTGCATTCTTGCATCTTCTATAGATTCAGCTAAGTAGTCAAGAACGTCTGCGGAAGTCAAACAACCAATACTCATATCATCCTATTTTCTATCAATTGTGCCATTTTTTTAATGTCGTCTTCTTCCATTCTTTTCTTCCCTTCCCTGATTACCTTTCTAATCCACAACAGAATGGTAGTGGGGATAATTCATCATCTCGTCTTGCATCAGTTTTCATTTCAAAAGCCTCAGACATTGCACTTAAAAATTTCATTTTGTATTTCGTATTTGTCTGTGTGTCTTTTATGATCGCGATTGACTAGTAGTCAGCTTTAAACTCTTTTTTGAATAATATTTTCCAGCCAATCGAATCGTATGCTTTTTTGAAGTCTAAAACTGTTTTATAAACCCTCCTAGGTATTCTCCTAATTGCTGATCCAGTTGTCTTTAACGTTTCTGAAAGAATTTATTAAGTCACTGGAAGGAGAGAAGGTCATTTATAGTTGTTGGAGTCAGTTTTATCTCTTTTCGCGGAGTGGATGAATTAATGCTGTTTTTTGCTCCTTTGTGCGTATAACTCTTCCTTCCTACGTATACAAATATATTTATGGGAACAGATCTCTGAAACTGTCATACAGTCTTAACTTTTATTCTTTGGACATTTCCCTTCTTAGGTGTACAAATTATGTATCATGACCCGAAGAACAGTGAAATGTTCTTAAACTAAAACGAATGGAAACACAAAATGTGAATGTGCTTCATATTCTATCAGTCAGCCAATTGCTCGGAGTCTTTTTAAACAGCAGGAATTTGACTCTCGGATGACGTGCCTCATTGTATCACAGAACTGAATACTACGTCCAGTTTCAAAAGACAGTTAACAGTATATCTACTGAAGCAACAATAACGTCTGCCTTTGTCCCGTACGCATTCATATCCCATTACACCCTTCATTCCAACCACATCATCTTTTCCAAATTCTCTTAGCTAATGCAGACTACCTACATTATTCTCCCTCAAAACTCGCTACGTCAGAAAATACTACTTTTGTTTATCTGCAAACACATTTTCTACCTGCTACTATCACTACTATTGTAGTTATTATTATTATTATTGACATTATTATTATCAATGGGTTATATCTGTGTTGCTGCGGGTGGGGGAGTATACAGGCTAAGCGCCGCGTCCAGCGTTGCCCGGCAGCCGATACCGAAGAAATAGGCTCCCATTGTCGCATACGCTCCGGCGTCTTCTCAGACCTTTGACAGCTATCGTTTCGGCTAGAACTGATACGTCCCATGTCGATGTACGCAGGAGATGCCAGAGCGTATGCGACAATATGAGCCTACTTCTCCGGTATCGGTTGCCGGGCAACGCTGGACGCGGCGCTTAGCCTGTGTACTCCCCTATCCACAGCAACTCGGATACAACCTCTCCCCATCCCACCCACCACAAACATACACGCGCTGTTTGTGAACATTGTAATAACAGGAAGGAATGGTCTGAATCAGCCCTAAAGCGGTGAATGTGTAGAACAGCGGAAATGTAATAAATGATTAATACTCCAGAAAGACAGCGTCCACAAGAGCCTAGAAGCTCTCTACTTTTGTGTGATTGGACCACTTAGTAATGCGCCACGCTCAGTCGATGCAAAGCCGGCAAACGATGTGGAAATTTCGGTATGCATCGTCGATATCAAAGGATGCAATACCAACAGCTGAATGAGTTCTAAACTGGACAAAATGACTGGTGTCCGTGAAACGGGTTTGTCGCACGATGACATTGCGGACCAATAGTGTACGCTGCTATGATAACGACTTGTGTGTGGAACCAGTGGAGAAAGGAGGGTCGTACGCAGCGACGAGCGGTTACTGAATCACATAACGCGACAACAGCGATGACCTCCTTCTTGTCCGCATGGCCATAACCGACAGAACAGCCTCATCCAGAGTATTGGCTTGACGCTGGATTGATGCAACGGACGTTTAAATATCTGTGTCGACGGTCTGAAGCCGTATGCCAAGGACACGACTGAAGGCAAGCACGGCGCTGCATTTGCTTCCGTACGCCAGAAACCACCAGCACCTCAGACTGCAATGGGCACATGAACGGAATCACAGGAGTGCTGAGCGGCAAAATGTAGTGTTATCGGACGAGAGCAGCTTCAATGTGTCCTGTAGTGATGGCCGCGAACCTGTTGGACGTTACCATGGTGAACGTATGGGGCAGTCTGCACTCTAGAGCGGTACACTAGACGAACGCCAATTGTAACGGTTTGTAGCATCATGGGCTAAAGATGTAATCTCGCCTTGTACGTATTGAGGGCAACCTGAACAGGAACGGCTACGTCGTGGAGGTTTACAGCCCGTGGCACTGGCCATCCTGCAGGCAGCTCTAAGTTCCAAATTTCGAGGGTACATTTCGGAGTCACATGTGAAGAGAAATGCGCAAGCCTTCTTCTCGGAATAACGAGTACCACTGCCTCTTTGGTATGCACGTTCGAGTGACATGTCGCCCATCTAACGTGTCTCCGATATGTTTGGTAGGTAACTTGTTCGTTCTGGTCCTCTTGCAACTAATATCGACGCTTTTTGATGAGCCTACAAACCGCATATCCATTGTGTTCCACAGCAGCAGATCCACGCTCTATTAGATTCCACTCCACGCCACGCCTTCTAGAGGCTCTGATTGCCCCATGTGGCGGCTACACACTACACTGAATACCCACGGTCAGTGCGTAGGCACAGATCTGTAACACAAATCATCTGTGTTTTTCCATGTCACTAATCTTCTATTCCTTTTACTTTTACGTCTCTCCGTTTCATATTAGTGGTCGGCACTGTTGTAAATCAGTTTTGTCAGTGTCAGCGGCATTTTGTGGCTCATTGCCATTCCTAACGCCCCCTCCGTCCACCCCCTCCTCCCCATGGTATCAGCTGGATGTGGGAAAGGTTCTCATGTCCGTTATCCGTGGAATAAATTTCTTTGTACCACACTTGCCTGCGCCTTGAGTAGATCTCATATTCAAGTCATTGAAGTGCGATAACGTTCTTCAGAGTGTATATGAGTTGTGTCATGGTATCAGCTGGATGTGGGAAAGGTTCTCATGTCCCTTATCCGTGGAATAAATTTCATTGTGATCACAAGTCTTCCTTCTGGTGTTGCAACTGCCACAAACAGTAATGGAGGGCGTCCCTTCCAGACCTCTCACATTTGAAAGACCCAGATAAATAAAGTACAGTAGATACAATACTGAGATTGCGGCATACGTCAGCGCTTCCCAAAGAATCTATATTACCGCGTCAGACGTGCCAACTACCAACGCCAGAGTGCAGCCCGATCGCGTGAAGTGAAAATGGCGATTCCATAGCAGTGCGCACAAGTAATAGTGCGATTTGCAGGAAATAAATCGCTGATTACTGTGCGTGGGAGTTGTCACAGGTTGTACGGAAGTGATTTACCTGACTTGAAAACAATTAAGGAATGGTATCGTAAGTTTCCGACAGCTGGACGTGTTCTGAAACATTTTGGGGGCGCACGTGGTAGTGTTTCGGAAGAGACAGTGTGGAACATCTGATTTACCTAGAGCAACACTGCGTCGTGTAGTATACCAGTGCCTTCATTCGCATGCTTACAAAGTGAAAATTCTGTAACATCTGATGCAGAACAACAAACCATGCCGACAGCAATATGCTACGGATATGCTTCAGCGCAATGACCCGAATAGAAGCCTTCTGGAAAGAGATTTACTCGCAGAAGTGGCAACCTTTCTTGTATCAAGAACGCTTAATCGGCGTAATGTTCGGATTTGAGGCTCGCAACATTCACACGCTATCATTGAAGATGTTCCTGATAGCCCTAATTGAACGTCTGATGTGGGTTAAAGCGCGATAGGATTGCAGTACCTTCCTTCTTTCCAGGGAGCACATTGAATGATCCAGAGTATCTGCCCTTGTTTTAGCAGTTCGCGTACGCTCAGATCGAAGATCTGCGACAAAACATGATCTTTCAACAAGAAGAGAAGCAGGTACCTGGATACGACATTCCCCAGTCGCTGGATCTGACGCGGAGAATCCATTGCCTAGCCACCACGTTTATTCTTGTATGGATTCGTGAAGGGCCTTGTGTACGTCACCAAAATGGACGATATTCATATGTTACTACGTATCACTGATGCGACTGCAGCAGTGACATATGATACGTTACGAAGTCCATGGCAAGAAAACTGAATACTGACTACACTACTGGCCATTAAAATTGCAACACCACGAAGATGACGTGCTACAGACGCAAAATGTAACCGACAGGAAGAAGATGCTGTGATATGCAAATGATAAGCTTTTCGGAGCATTCACACAAGGTTGGCGCCGGTGGCGACACCTACAACGTGCAGACATAAGGAAAGTTTCCAACCGATTTCTCATACACAAACAGCAGTTGACCGGCGTTGCCTGGTGAAACGTTGTTGTGATGCCTCGTGTAAGGAGTAGAAATGGGTATCATCACGTTTCCGACTTTGATAAAGGTCGGATTGTAGCCTATCGCGATTGCGGTTTATCGTATCGCGACATTGCTGCTCGCGTTGGTCGAAATCCAATGAGTGTTAACAGAATATGGAATCGGTGGGTTCAGGATGGTAATACGGAACGCCGTGCTGGATCGCAACGGCCTCGTATCACTAGCAGTCGAGATGACAAGCATCTTATGAGCATGGCTGTAACGGATCGTGCAGCCACATCTCGATACCTGAGTCAACAGATGGGGACGTTTGCAAGACAACAACCATCTGCACGAACAGTTCGACGACGTTTGCAGCAGCATAGACTATCAGCTCGGAGACCATAGCTGCGGTTACACTTGACGCTGCATCACAGACAGGAGCGCCTGCGATGGTGTAGTCAACGACCAACCTGGGTGCACGAATGGCAAGATGTTATTTTTTCGGATGAATCCAGGTTCTGTTTACAGCAGCTCGATGGTCGCATCCGTGTTTGGAGACATCGCGCTGAACGCACATTGGAAGCGCGTATTGGCCATACTGGCGCATCACCCGGCGTGATGGTATGGGGTGCCATTAGTTACACGTCTCAGTCACCTCTTGTTCACATTGACGGCACTTTGAAGAGTGGACGTTACATTCCAGATGTGTTACGACCCGCGGCTTGTAATATTAATAATTTTCGCCTCACAAACATTAATATACGCTCAATAGTAAACGCCTGATGGCCTAGAGTTATCGAACAATTGTAAAGCAAAAGAAATGAATCATCGCATAGCAGCGACAGAATCTATTATTCTTTATCTTTGCCGTTCTTGCGCGGTGCCAGTAAATCTCTATGTACATGTATCGATTAATGGTATAAAAAAGAATTCTGTTGTTTCAAGACAAATGAGGCTTTTGGCGCCTCACCTTTTACTGATTGTATTCCATGAGAGGCGGACGCAGACTTGCTGCGTTCCACAACTGTATTTTATATTTGATGTGAAAATATTGAGTGAATATGCTAATTGTTATTTTTTTCCAATCACAAAAGATGTAGTTTCTTGTAACTGATATCGAACAGACAGAATCAAGAGGACATTTTGACTGTTATGTATAAAGTATTTAACCACAATGGTCATCTATTGTAATTTAATATGAAAAGGTACGTAGCATTAAAAAAAACGTGTGTTAAAGATAAGTGTGCTTATTTTCGTAAATTAACCTTGATGAGTCCATCTCCTTATTTACTTAACTGTTAATTATTTTGTGTTACTTCATCATCAGAAATTACGATCACGCTGATGGGCCGAACGCAGCATGAGGCAGAAGGAACATTATCGTTTTCCTATTATTTCTGAACCAACTCTTTTTTTAATTGTGTAGTGTTGCATTTATTTTAAAGTCTATAAATCTTCTGGTCCCTTAGTGTTAATCCGGGTATGACTACATCGTCACTATAAAAATGCACAGAAATGATAATGTTTCTTCCGAGCGATCTCAAATATATATATATCAATATGCTGCTCTTATTCAGGTATTTAATGATCAACGTATGTTATTATAATAGCGTAATAAATCCCTGATTCTGTTGCCAAGTGGCCCACCAAAATATTCACTTTTTCGACATTAAAAAAAAAAAAAGTAACAATTCTTTTTATTTTTTGTCCCCCAAGAGCAACGCTACACTTGGCGCCCGAACAGGGACATGATCAAAAAATCATTTCATGTATGTGTTTAAAAAAATTTTCTTTGCTTGTTCTAATAACTGTTTCATTTTTTCATGTGGATGCAATTCAACCGAGAAAGAGAAGTGGGAAAACCTTTTAATTAATTCAGAAGAACGATTGATGAAATTACCAAAAAACGCGAGTATCCAGCTGTATCATTATCAAGACAGCCATAGTAAGTCAAATTTTTATACGCAGTAGCCAAGCTTTCGTAGTGACGTAGCATCTTTCGAGTTGATCAGAACGTAAACCTGTCTTTCCTTGCCTTGAAACAGCTTTATTTCAATTTGTCCATAGTCCATTCCTATGTAGTTAAATTCAGTGAAAGTGTACCATTGTTGTCAGTGCATAAAAAAAAATTACGATATGGCGGATAACTACGCTCAAAACTGGTAAAACGTGTGATATTTCATTTGTTTGTAATTAGTAGGAACCATCTTGTCTTCTTGGCGTAAATGAACGTCAGTTGTTACCCAGAGTTAAAATTTTATCTTAGGTCCCAGTAAGCCATAGCACTACGTCACAGACAAACGACTGACGGCAGTGACAAACAATATCTGTAGTATTTTGACGTTTGACAAATAATTCATGAACATGGCTGACGGTAAACAGCGGACACAAACAAAACCAGACGACAGCGGTGATGCGAATGGACCTCACTATCCATTACGATCACGCGCGATAGGTACACGAGCGGAGGCAGAAGCAGCCTCGACCGAAGTTTTAGAAGCTGGTCCTAGTGTGCAAACTATTCCCGCTTTTGAAAAAAATGACTTGGCTGCAATGATCGAAGCAATAATGGAACGCAAGTTCGAAAGTCAAAGACAGAGAGAGGCGCAAAGACAGGAACGTGAAAAGCAGGAAAAATTAGATGAAAAGGCCCGCGAAGAAAAAGAGAAGGCCGAAAGACGGCATAATAAAAATCAGGTCCTTACAAATCTGTGCAACTCAGTAAAAGAAGACATAAATTCAGTAAAAACAGAAATAAATTCGGTAAAAACAGACATAAATTCAGTAAAAACAGATCTGCAAACGGAGATAAATGACCTAAATACACGGTTAAATTCGGTAAAGGCCGAACTAAAGGCAGACATAACAGCTGATTTAAATACCCTGTTGGGTAATGTCCAAAGCCAAATCAGCAGTCAGATCACGATCATGAGGCTAGAAATTGACACACAAGTAGAGTCAAAAATAGAGGATATTTCAAAACGGTTAGATGAAAAAATCGAAGCAGCCAAGGGAGAGATTAATTCAAAAGTGATAGAATATCAAAAACAAGCTGCGACCTTAAAAGAAGATTATACTGCAATCTCTGATGAGGTCAAAGGAGTTAAAACCGCAGTAGACACGATCGAGAATGTTGTTGATGATCTTTCGAAACAGATTGAGACTCTTAATGTAGAGGACCAAATAAAGAATACTGTTAAGGCACATGCTGAAGCATTGTCTGATCACTACCAAGAGTGGATTAAAAACAAAGACGGATTCATAGAAAACAAGGTCAAGAACGAACTCAGGGAAACTGTCAAAAACATGACCTTTGAAATATTGGCAGCCCCTGGAAAAACAGGAGACACGGTGATGTCAGAATTAGGCCAGATAAGACGAGCGTTAGCTCAAGATTTACCTGAATGGCGTCAACAGATAGTTGATGAAGTTCGTACACTAAAATGTCAAGTTGAAAATTCCCCACCTCCCGTGTCAGGAAACTGGAATAATTCACCACGAAGTAATGAATAACAGCAGGTACATTACCGTTCACCATTTGATAACGCTCAAACTCATAGTTCTATAGAAGCACAAGTTAACCAGACTACCAGCCCATCCACTTTTGTCAGTTTGATGCAGGAGGAAAGCGTGATCAAACATCGTATTTTTCCGACCTTTCACCCACAGAAAAGAGAAATTCATCCTATAGTGTTCCCCCGAAATTTTTCAGGAATTTTCCCGAGTAGCTGGAGTGACCGCCAGCGAATTCAATTTGTTAGTGGATTTATCGTAGGCGATGCTGCCTTATGGGGAACCGAAATGGTCGACTCTTGTAAAAGTTACAAAGAGTTTGAACAGATGTTTTTAGCTAAATTCTGGAGTTCTGGTGTGCAGCAGCGCCTGAGAAAAGAGGTTTACAACGCCGAAGTGTTTAACAGTAAGCGCGGTAGTTTGAGAAGATATTTTGAAAAGTATTTAGCGAAAATCAAGTTCTGGGATTCGCCGATCACCGCCAAAGACGTTATTATGATTCTAAAAACTAAGCTACCGATTGCGATCAGAGAAAAGTTAGTAAACGTGTCTGAGGACGATACGGACACTTTCCTATCTGTGTTAGACTCGTTAGATCTGATTTACGAGGACGCTAGAGTTGATGTTGGCAACGCCCACTTCAGTGCAGGCGGCCAGCACAATACAGAATACGTAGGCAACAATGGTGGCCGAGCGAAAGCGCGTCACAGCGACAGCCAGTACCAACCCCACAACGGTTTCAAAAATAAACACACTACGTACTCCAACAGCAAATACAAAAATAAGTACAATAACGGCCAGAGATACAATCCAATATATAATTCGTCACCACCTCAGTACGAAAATACACATTATAGCACACAGCCCCAGCAATATGGAAACACGCAACCGATCAACGGTAATTATAAATACGATCAGTCTTACGATTCAAATCGACGGTGGAAAAGAAATAAATGGCATAATCAAGGTGGAGACCAATGTACACCTTTCAGTAACGGTTACAATCAACACAAGCCACAGCAAAATACCTTTCAGCCACAAAATATACGCTTCACGCAACAAGCGAACGGACCTTCGGGAACTCTGAAGCCTAAACGCCCGCATAATACGCAAATTTATTATGCGCAAGCGAATACGCCAGGACAACAAGATCCGTTTCCAACCGAGTTCGTACCACAAAACCAACACCAGTTCCAGACGGAAGAAACATTAAGAAATATAAATCAGCAGGAAAGTAAGCGTCGAGCGGAAAATTAAAAGCAGCACCTTTGAGCCTCCTAGAGGATGCTGCAAGTTTGAATGGGGGCACCCTGTCCCTTAGTCCACACGAAATTAAAGCAATTAGGTATGACAAAGAGACAAACTTACGGGATGATCTAGTAGCAGACACTGAGACGAAAGACAATGATGACGTATGGGACGAACAAGTTCAAGCTTCCATAAGGGTATCAATTGCCAACATACCTGTAACAGCTATTGTAGATACAGGAGCTAATATAAATGTCTTATCTTTATGTTTATTTAAGCAAATATCCTCTGTATGCAAAGTTTTATCACTTCCAATTCAAGGTTGCACCATATCGGGAGCAATTGGTCCACTAACACAACGTGTAAATCTTCAGACTCAGCTTCAAATCCAGATAGAGTCTATTTCAGTAACGTGCATTTTTCTTATTGTTAAAAACCTATCAGTGCCATGTATCCTGAGTATGGAATTCTTGAGGCAGACGAAAGCTAAAATTGACATCGAGTGTGGAATCTGTACTCTAGTAGCGAGCCAGCAACAAGTAACTGTAAATTTGTTAAGAAGTAAGGTGAAGACAAACTTTGGGGTGCTTCAAATAGCAGTACGGCCATGGACTAAAAGCCAACAGTACAGTCAGACAGAAGACATGACAGATCTTGAAAGTGTTAATGACGATGAGTATAAAGACCTAATTCCCGGTCAGAATGAATTATACGGTAAAGCTAGTGAGTCCATTGAATTATCCAAACAACAGAAGAATGAGCTTTACAATTTGTTAACAAATTACGTTCAAGTATTTTCTAAGAAACCTGGACTAATAAAAGGCTTTGAATATCGAATGGATGTCCTGCCCCATTCAACCTACTGTAGAACAAGCTATTCCATTCCATATGCGAGACGCGAAGCTGTCAAGTGCGAGATCAAGAAAATGTTACGCTGGAATGTGATAGAAGTATCTCATTCACCTTATTCGAGTCCTTTATTGTCTGTGCTAAAATCAGATGGTAGCGTAAGGCTAGTCCTAGATGCAAGATTAATCAATAAAATTATAGTACCCATAAGAACGAGACCAGAGGCTCTTGAAGAGCATCTGCAGAAGTTTCTTGGAGTTAGTTATTAGTCAGGACTCACTTTAAACCATCCCTGTTGTTAAAGAAGAATCGTAAGTGGCAACACATTTATGAAGGTCCCTTTGTGATAATGAGGAAACCACACATTGGTAGCTATTTGTTATCTGACCCTGCCACGAATAAAATCAAAGGATTGTTCCACCATCAAGATTTAAGAAAATTTTATAACGCCAGGAATTAAGTTAATTTAAGCTGTAAGAAAATTCTAAGGTATTGGAGATCAGGATTAACCAATGAGTAACAAGAACGGAACTGAACTGACTACGGACGTTAACCGGTGCTGAAAGGAAACCTTGTGTATTAAAACAACGCGTCTGGAAAATAAAATACAGAATAAGTTGTAGACAAGTATTTACATGAATAATCTTTATGCAAACAGGAGGACATGTCCTAGAGGCGATTTTCAATTTTAGTTATAAGTTAGTATGTAAGGAAAATGATGTACTCGAGAGGTATTAATTAGCCCCGAGGTACTAAAATGAGGAAAGAGGAAGGAGCGAATAATGCACTTCTCTCGCTAAATAGTAATTTGAGAATGAGCAGGAAGGAGCGAATAATGCACTTCTCTCCCTAAATAGTAATATGAAAATGATGATTATATGTGCTTAGTATTAGTAAGTGAAATTTAATCGAGGACAAATTAATTACCTGTTTTAAAAGGAAATACTTAAACGTCCAGACAAAAGAGGTGACATAAATAAGGCACCACCTGTTAGCGTAAAACAGTCGGTAGATTTAACTTGTAAATTCCAGCACAGTGCTGTGCCAGCGATAAAATAACATCTCTTTGAAGTGAACAGATACCTAGGATTAAGCAGGAACAGATTGATAACGAAGTGCAATTGTTCTGAAAAGGCCTGACGTTAACCTTAAGTAAAAGCGTGATGGAATAAAAAGGAAGTTTATTGTATAACGCAAAGTAAGATGAGTCCAGACTATAAACAAGCTGAGTAAAAGAAGATATGAGTAACATGGTTTATTATGGCAACTTCACGGTACTATTGAGCATTAGCGATACTGCAAATTCACAAGCTAGCAGCACATAGAATAAGGATCTCGCCCAAGCTTCACAGGTAGCGACAGCAGCAAAAAAACAACACTCTAGTGAGAGGCTTATATATACAAATGATAATTAATACCCAAATGCGTAATGCATAAACTTGACTTAGTCTAAGAAATGAGCAAAGAGTAGTAAGCAAGCTGCAGCAAGATACATATTAGATATACATGCTTGAAGTGATAGATTTTATTTTAAGTGTGCACTGCAATATTTATTGTTTTCTCTGTGATTATGTGATTATTGAATCCCTTTCCTAAGTGCAAATCCTTTAAGATCCTTGATCCTATCCACTCCTCAGGATCAACTTGTAAAGATGCACGTGTGCTTAGGAAGTGAGGCACTACATATAAAAATGAGTAGGTTCGCGACGCGCATATTGCTTTTGTAATGCGCAAGGTAAATTAAATTTTCGACCTGGTTGAGGAGTAATTTAAATTCTGTCGACGATCAGCGAGTAGACCCGCTTTTCCCACCTTTCTTTTTTCGACTGTTTGTATTTCTACACGAAACTCAGAGGCGGAATTGCTATTTTCAAATCTGTCCTCGAACTTTCTTTAAAGACAAGCACATACGAGAAAAACTTTTGACACTAAACAAGACGAGCACTAAAAAAAAAAAAAAAGTATTGGTCCTACAAAACGAATAAGCAAGCGTGATAAAGATTACTATGAATGAAATTAATTTGTAAAGGAGATTGGAATGGATTTGGTCAAAGAAAAAGTACTTATAATAGCCTACCTGTGATCGTAGGCTTAAATAAAAAAAAGACTAATTGAGAAACAATTGTTTTGATTCAAAGTGGTCAATTAGATTATTTATCGATTTAAATGAACTCTTGTAAATATTAGTATGTAAATCAACTTGTAAACACCGTGTGATGTTATGACGCGAGAATTTCTTTTAATACACCGTTCACGCAGACGCTCACCACAGTGCAAGTGAAGTTTTAAAGTTTGACGATTGTCAGTGGCAGTATTCTACTGCACCATATGTGTGAACAATTTCGTTGATGTGTGCAGTGTGTAATAATCAGTGTCATTCCACACATGCAGTTGCAGCGGTAACTACCACTTACCTGTGAATCCGTAACTGGATAGTGGACAGGAAGTGATGTGAGGCAGTTTCGGTGGCAGAAGCTCCCTCCAGCAATCTAAAAAGCACAAAGCCACGATCCGCCGAACAAAAGCGACGCACGGCACCTCAAGCGCGAAATCAACGCTCTGCAAGAAAGCTCCGGTCACGTGCGCGCGCACAGACTGAATTTCAAGATTGCTCGCAACAGTGGAGGCGGACAGCCACACGTGACGAAATAATGTAAACGTTCAACCGACAACACAGTTGCTGTGCGCTACATTCTGTAGCAAAAACATTCACACCCAGTACTGAAAACATTTTGTATGTATCATAAACCTTCCGAGAGACTCTAAAATAGAGAAGTTAACGTAATTATTATAATGACTGATTGTACACAGAGACAAGTCACAAGGTCACCTCTGAACACTGTTGAAATGTAAACTTTGACGAGAGATCATGATACGAATGAAAATAAGCACACGAAAATACGTCAAAGGATCCGATCCTTCCTATATCCCATCCCACATGTATATAAAATTAGTTTTGTAAGCTATTCTAATATAAGATATTTTATCTGTTTCATACGGGAAATAATTCGGAGAGCCACACTCGAGCCCTGAAAGTGAAAGATATGGACTTCCTTGTCGAAGCCATCACCAGTGGCCGCTCTACAATCAAAGTCTATCATAAATAGTGTATGTGCGACGAAAATAAATGTATAATTAAGTGCGACGACGGACAAAGCAATCAATCGACAAGACGATGACAATATAATGAATACTGTCAAAACTGAAAGTTGTGTACCAGTTGTGATAGTCAAATTACTTTTGCAACGATGAAAAATGAAGTGTGACTCTATTTCCTTATAAATCTTGTAAATATGTGTACTTATAGCCTTAATTTTAAGAATCATCAAGATAGACTGAATCCATACAAACACTGATAGACATACAGAACAAATTCACAATGATCCACCGTCAGTAATTACAAATTGAAACGTTAATTCTTTTATTATGGAATGAATATAAAATGAAACTTTTAATAACCTGTATGTTACACTCGAAAAATTACAAATATTCCAATGTGCATGAGGATGAAAGTAATACCTTCGGTATTCCTTCCCTCCTCATGGGAGGCAGTGTAATATTAGTAATTTTCGCCTCACAAACATTAATATACGCTCAATAGTAAACGCCTGATGGCCTAGAGTTATCGAACAATTGTAAAGCAAAAGAAATGAATCATCGCATAGCAGCGACAGAATCTATTATCCTTTATCTTTGCCGTTCTTGCGCGGTGCCAGTAAATCTCTATGTACATGTATCGATTAATGGTATAAAAAAGAATTCTGTTGTTTCAAGACAAATGAGGCTTTTGGCGCCTCACCTTTTACTGATTGTATTCCATGAGAGGCGGACGCAGACTTGCTGCGTTCCACAACTGTATTTTATATTTGATGTGAAAATATTGAGTGAATATGCTAATGACTGATTGTACACAGAGACAAGTCACAAGGTCACCTCTGAACACTGTTGAAATGTAAACTTTGACGAGAGATCATGATACGAATGAAAATAAGCACACGAAAATACGTCAAAGGATCCGATCCTTCCTATATCCCATCCCACATGTATATAAAATTAGTTTTGTAAGCTATTCTAATATAAGATATTTTATCTGTTTCATACGGGAAATAATTCGGAGAGCCACACTCGAGCCCTGAAAGTGAAAGATATGGACTTCCTTGTCGAAGCCATCACCAGTGGCCGCTCTACAATCAAAGTCTATCATAAATAGTGTATGTGCGACGAAAATAAATGTATAATTAAGTGCGACGACGGACAAAGCAATCAATCGACAAGACGATGACAATATAATGAATACTGTCAAAACTGAAAGTTGTGTACCAGTTGTGATAGTCAAATTACTTTTGCAACGATGAAAAATGAAGTGTGACTCTATTTCCTTATAAATCTTGTAAATATGTGTACTTATAGCCTTAATTTTAAGAATCATCAAGATAGACTGAATCCATACAAACACTGATAGACATACAGAACAAATTCACAATGATCCACCGTCAGTAATTACAAATTGAAACGTTAATTCTTTTATTATGGAATGAATATAAAATGAAACTTTTAATAACCTGTATGTTACACTCGAAAAATTACAAATATTCCAATGTGCATGAGGATGAAAGTAATACCTTCGGTATTCCTTCCCTCCTCATGGGAGGCAGTGTAATATTAGTAATTTTCGCCTCACAAACATTAATATACGCTCAATAGTAAACGCCTGATGGCCTAGAGTTATCGAACAATTGTAAAGCAAAAGAAATGAATCATCGCATAGCAGCGACAGAATCTATTATTCTTTATCTTTGCCGTTCTTGCGCGGTGCCAGTAAATCTCTATGTACATGTATCGATTAATGGTATAAAAAAGAATTCTGTTGTTTCAAGACAAATGAGGCTTTTGGCGCCTCACCTTTTACTGATTGTATTCCATGAGAGGCGGACGCAGACTTGCTGCGTTCCACAACTGTATTTTATATTTGATGTGAAAATATTGAGTGAATATGCTAATTGTTATTTTTTTCCAATCACAAAAGATGTAGTTTCTTGTAACTGATATCGAACAGACAGAATCAAGAGGACATTTTGACTGTTATGTATAAAGTATTTAACCACAATGGTCATCTATTGTAATTTAATATGAAAAGGTACGTAGCATTAAAAAAACGTGTGTTAAAGATAAGTGTGCTTATTTTCGTAAATTAACCTTGATGAGTCCATCTCCTTATTTACTTAACTGTTAATTATTTTGTGTTACTTCATCATCAGAAATTACGATCACGCTGATGGGCCGAACGCAGCATGAGGCAGAAGGAACATTATCGTTTTCCTATTATTTCTGAACCAACTCTTTTTTTAATTGTGTAGTGTTGCATTTCTTTTAAAGTCTATAAATCTTCTGGTCCCTTAGTGTTAATCCGGGTATGACTACATCGTCACTATAAAAATGCACAGAAATGATAATGTTTCTTCCGAGCGATCTCAAATATATATATATCAATATGCTGCTCTTATTCAGGTATTTAATGATCAACGTATGTTATTATAATAGCGTAATAAATCCCTGATTCTGTTGCCAAGTGGCCCACCAAAATATTCACTTTTTCGACATTAAAAAAAAAAAAAAGTAACAATTCTTTTTATTTTTTGTCCCCCAAGAGCAACGCTACAGGCTCTACTCTCCATTCGATCCGTGCGAAACCCTACATTTCAACAGGATAATGCACGACCGAATGTTGTAGGTCCTGTACGGGCCTTTCTGGATACAGAAAATGTTCGACTGCTGCCCTGGCCAGCACATTCTCCAGATCTCTCACCAATTGAAAGCGTCTGGTCAATGGTGGCCGAACAACTGGCTGGTCACAATACGCCAGTCACTACTCTTGATGAACTGTGGTATCGTGTTGAAGCTGCATGGGCAGCTGTACCCGTACACGCCATCCAAGCTCTGTTTGACTCAATGCACAGGCGTATCAAGGCCGTTATTGCGGCCAGAGGTGTTTTTTTTTTTGGGTACTGATTTCTCAGGATCTATGTACCCACATTGCGTGAAAATGTAATCAAATGTCAGTTGTATTATAATATATTTCTCCAATGAAAATCCGTTTCTCATCTGCATTTCTTCTTGGTTTAGTAATCTAAATGGCCAGTGGTGTAGATATTCTGCATGCTACAAGTGGTTCACATTCAGATGTCTACTGATGATTATTAAATACATTTTCTGAGATGTTCTAGCAAATGTTGCCATTCCATTATGATATTTACTGTAGTTCTTTTTTTTCTGGGGCTTTTAAATATGGGAGGTTTGAAAGCGACACCCTATGTATACATGGTGAATCAAAACTCCACCAACAAAATTTATAGATCTGTTCAGGGATGGTTTCTGAGTATTTCGGTATGAGGGACCTGTCGCCTCCTGCGGCTCGTTGTGGTGTAGTAATATAATTATGATTTAATGGACTTTGTCCTGAGTATTATCTTCGCTTGCGTGAGAATAATTCCACAACCGGATGAAAGCCTGTAAGATACAATCACCAAAATATAGTATCACAAAGACCTTCTTCTTCTTGAGCGCCTGTATACAGATACAAATCTACTGTAATGCTATTACCGCCGAAGCGGGAAGAACTGATCATAGCGTCGTCACGCTGCCTTTGCTTTGAATTCAGCATACCCATATGCGACATGCATATCGGCTGATTCTTCAGCGGTAAACCTATCCATCCTGCTGTTCATCACTCTTAACGTACAACTAACGTTGACGGGGGAAACACACTGGAGACTGGACCGAGCAGTACTGAATGCAGGCTTCAGGACGAAGAGTAACAGCAGGTACTATCCGATGATAATTTTATTGCACTTGGCCTCCCATGGCCGTTATCGGAAACATGTGGTGAAGTTACGACTAACAACCACAGTGGTGACTAAGAAAAATGCAACTCACTGTGACTGATTTTAAGACAGTTGTGCATACAGTATCAAGCGTGTCCCGGTGAAATCTCACTATAGAAACTCACCATCCGGCTGAAGCGCCCCCTCTCCCAGGTACAATAGTATTGAATAGTATTGTGGTCGACTAATTCCCGAACAGAATGGAACAAGTTTCTTTCCAAGCAAGCCACACAGCGCATACCATCTACATTCTCAAAGTTGCGCAGCTACTTCCAACGCAATAGCAATACAAGTGGTAAGAAACGAAATGAAATGTAATCACTCTGTATCGAGCCTCCGGAGACCAAGGGTCCCGTACACCAAAATGCTCGAAAAATGTTCCTGTAGAATTTTGGAAATTTTGTGCGTATTTTTATAGACTGAAGCAAAAAATGTCAACATCGAAAAATAGTTAATGTAGAGTAAAGAAATTTTGGGAGTACATTCCTCTAGGAAACATATTTAAGTGGTCAACATTACAAGCTCTCAGGGTAATGGAAGCGCGAGATGAGCCATTGCAAGTGTGCAATGCTGGTACAACAATAACCGTTGTAGCGGACAGAATAATGAATGCAAGCCTGGAAATGTGCGAGAATTGTGTTGTACAGGTGTCGGATGCCAGTTTTTGGACGGAGTTCCATGGCTGTAGCGCTTTGTCGGTCATGACAAGGAATGATTACACTATTTGTCGATGGCATTGGAGTTGTCGTCCGATTACGTCCCATACGTTCTCGACTGAGACAGATATGGTGATCGATAAGGCCAAGGCAACATGTCGACACTCTGCAGAGCATATATGACCACAACAACGGTTTGTAGGCGAGCCTTATCCTATTGAACTACACCTTCTGGAATAGTGTTTATGAATGGCAGCACAACACCTCGAATTACAGACTGACGTTCAAATGTTCAGTCAGGGTGCGTGGGATGACCAGGAGAGTGCTCCTGCTGTCATACAAAATCGTACGACAGACCATAATTCCAGGTGTAGGTCCAGTATGTTGAGCGCGCAGACCGGTGGTTGCAGGTCCTCAGCTCGCCTCCTTCTGATTAATACATGGCCATCACTGTCACCGAGGCAGAACCAGTTATCATCAGAAAATAAATCAGACCTCCATAAAGCCCTCTAATGAGCTTTTGCTTGACATCAATGAAGTCGCAAATGGCTGTGGTTTAGGGGTCAATGGAATGGACGCTACAAGATGTCTGGCTCGGAGCTGTCCTTGAAGTAACCTATTTGTAACACTGTATGTCCATCTTTTTAGAGATGGTTGTGGGACTCGGCTGTGCGATAGAGGATGTCAAATCAAACACTTTTCAGCCGTTAAATTTTCAACTTTATTTTATTTGGCAACCACTTTCAGCGTTTTACTACGCCATCTTCGGGCCCCTGACCGACGAGTATGAAGAATCTACCTTGTTTGAGATCAAAACAGGGGCCAGAAATACTGGTATTATTAGATATATGCTACAGTGATTACTAAAATCATCACCTGCGGACTGTTCACAGTCATAGAACAGTCACAGAACAGTCGGCAGGTGATGGTTGAAGTGCAAATATGTACTGATAGCAGTATTACTGGCCCCTGTTTTGATCACAATCAAGGTAGATTCTTCCTAAACGTCGGTCAGGGCCTGAAGATGGCGTAATAACCCTGACACTGGCTGCCAAATAAAATAAGGATGGAAGTTCGACGGCTGAAAGGGGTTTGACATTCTCTATCTGTGACAGTTAAATTTTGTCACTGTGCCACCAGCTGCAGTTCAAATTGCTGCTGCAGATACAGTACAATGCGCCAGAGCCATATACAGAACACGATGGTCTTCCCTCGGGGTAATGCCACATGACCGTCGGGAGCTGGGACGTCGTGGAACTGTATATTCTCGTAACCACCGCTGCCAGCAATTATATACAGTGGCTACATTCCTGCCAAGTGTTTCTGCAATATCGCGGGAGGAACATCCAACTTGTCGTAGCCCTACTACGCGAACTCATTCAAACTCAGTGAGGTGTTAGTAACGGCGTCTTTGTCGCCTTAGAGGCGTCCGTCACTATATCATTTCACTCTGGCCAGAGGTCTCAGGGCCATTCTTCCCCCACTGAGCATCTCACGTTACCTCTCCCACCAAAACGGCTTTTCCCCTTTCCCCTGTTGCAACATCCATTCCTTCTGCAATCATACAACAGAAGTGCGGGAGTGAGTCTATGTGTTTACGTTTAATTTGTGCATAATGTCGAATCTGAGTGGTATTCGGTGGCAGTTTAAGGACAAAGTGTATGAAGTATATAATTTTTTCTAAGCTCTGAAAAACTACCAAGTAAATGTTTGTGACTTGTAAGAGATAAGGAAAAAGGAACCGAAAAAGCATGTCAGATCTCAGTAAGAACAGTACAAGGTATCTGTGAGGGAGCCAATAACAGTGTAATCGAAAATGAAGATGCCATAGGGCAAAGCTTTTCCTCTCCAAGAAAAAAATTACACTCTAAAAACTTGTCACAATGTTAGATGATTTGCAGGCAGACGAATCCTTCGTTCAATTCAGGAATTTCATGACGTTGCGAATACCCACTTCAAAGAAGCTGTTTTAAAAACTAAAATAGACTATGTATAAAATTTTAAGCTAATGAGGGCCACAGATTTTTGACCGAAAGAAAAGAGCCTCATTTTTAAGAAGAATGCATGAGGTAAGGAATGAAGGTCATCCCTGTCTTCTAATTTACGTAGACGAAACTTGGGTCACACAAAACCGCACTAAATGTTTTATCTGGTACGATTCTGAAAGAAACGGTGATCTAAAGGTCCCTTTAGGTAAAGAATCACGTCTGACAAGCTGCCATGCCGGATCGGCCAAATACGGTTTCATACAGAGGGTAGAACTGGTGTTTCAGTATAAAAGCGGTGTTGATTATCGTCTAGAAAAGAATAATGGGGGGGACGGGGAGGTTAGGGAAAGGTTTACCGATCTCCTCCGAAGACTGGAAGACGGATGTGTAGTAATCATGGGCAATGCAACCTATCATTCCATGATTAACGAAAAATTTCTCAAAAACAAAAAAATTCCAAGAAGATTGATAAATATGATAGCTTAATTGCTTTGCAGTATCAGGCAACACAACAGCAATTATAGGTGATATGAGATTGATGATACAGATGCAGAAATGGGACATGTAGTAATCCGGCTTCCTCCATATCACCATCAATACAACCCCACTCAACTAATGTGGGCTCAAATAAAGCGAAAGGTAGCAGATAAGGAGTGTACATTTAAAATTAGAGACGTCAGAAAATTACTAGAGGGTGCCAGTAAACACATGACAATAGCAGATTGGCCATAATGCGTTACCCATGCCGAGCCTCCACAGGAAGAAGACCTCGTATGGAAGGACTTCGAGATGAGCGCATTGAGAAGACTGTAATAATTCCACGTGAAAATTGTGAAGACAGTTTGTAACCTCCCCCGTACTAATCGACCTATCCTGCTTGCGATATAAAATATGACCGTGGATCGCGTGTATACCTAATGGAATTTTTCTAATTGGATAAGGCTATCTTTCCCGAAGAAGTAATACCGATAAGTAGGGGGAAAGTGTACAACCGATCTTTCTGACAGAAAAGTCTACTAAAAATAAAAAGGTAATTAAACCGAACAGGGGTACAATTTGGAAAAATATAATTTATTTTGTGCATTCACTCACCAACAACACTGGACAGAAAAGGGGTACCACTGATCATGAATCCAAAAGCTACACTAATAAACGAAAAGGAAATAATTACGGTCGCCAGCCCACTAGGGCGATTTACGTCTAAAATCCTGTACAAGATGATGGGAAAGAAAAACATTTATCATTAAACACTGACGTGGCAACTGAAGGTTGTCACGTTTTTGACACTAATTTTAAGTGGGTATGTAATGATAAAGAAAACTGAGAAGTCACTTTTACGTGTTAAGTTTGTCACTAAATTTTGAAAATGACTGTCAGAGACCTCAACATAACGTCATCAAAGAAATTTCGAGAAAGGCAAGCACTTTTTACTTTGCAGTTACTTAATTTAAAAATTGGATTTTATATTATTGTCTGAACAACTGAGCCTTTTTTACTGACTTGAAAAGAATTAAATACTAGATTGCTTACAACAGCCATGTGCTCCAAGTTATATGTAAAATAAATAAAACTTCTGCACTCTTAATTTGTGCATTTTCTTTAGATTTGGATTTTTTCCCGTGATAGATTCTGAAACTTTGGCTAGCACATAAGGAAAAAAGGGAACAAGAACCCTGCTTGGTAACAATGTCTGGGAGCAATGAGGATACAAGCGCCCGGATTTTAACTGATTATAATCTAAATAAAGTTCATTAATCAAATCACATTCAGTTGTGCTGCTGGGTTAGCCGTTAATACTTTCTACCAATGAACAGTCTTACTTTAGTGCTGTGCGTGCGATGAAACTCGGAGCCGATGACGAATCTGTGTTGCTACAATTGCTACTGTTACTGAAGACGGTAGCATCTTGTGGGGCCACGGCTGATTGTAAGTGATGCAGCCTCTTCCGCCCGTCCACTGTCCTTCCTCCTGCTACTAGTCATCTGGCCGGCGCACGTACATGATGCCGCCGAAATGGTACTCTCTACTGCGAGAGCGTTCACACCACACATCCGCTCACTACAAGCTCTGGAATCCGTCTCCCGCTCTCTCCGCGCGCTCTGCGCAACAACCCCGTACCCAAAGATTTTACAACGCACAAGCACTGCTATCATCGTTGGTAGTCGATGCAAATAACAATTCCTTTGGCTTTTCCCAGAGCTTATAACTTTCACAGTAAAACACAGTTAAATACAATAATACGGCAGCAGACTTCTACCTAAATGTGCACGTACAGTGAAGCAATGTCCTTACTTATTAAAAGGAAAGTATTTAAATTACAAATATTTACATACAATAAAAAAATTATATCGGTAACAGGTGCCATGCATTCTGCATTTTCGGTGTTACAAGTTCCAGTGAAAATGATGACGACGGAGGTATCTAAGATGGTGTCCACCCACTGTAGTTTCTGTTAGGTGGGTTACATCTAAACTTTTCCTTTCTTCTATTAATATAATTATTTTGGCCTAATAATTTTTAGAGTCACGTATAAACTTATTGCAACGTGCCAAATAAAGTTGATTAAAGTGTATTAAATAAAATCCAGAAACCGAGGATGCTTCTTAATTTCGGTACCTTGTTTAAGCGACAACAGCTGACGACTGTGGAGTGTTGAGTGTGCTTGCAAGGAAGTATTGGCGGGGAAGGGGGGCGCATGAAGTGACGTGGCCTGTAACTTCCTGGCTAGAATGAAAAGAGTATAACTGAAACTCACTACGTCCAGTCTCACGACCGTTATAGCGTACATTTAAGGCAAACCTGATCTGCATCCTCATAGTGGCGCTACTGGTGCCACTCATATGCGACTGGCGTGAAATTTGATTTGGCATCATATTTCAGATGTAGAAAGAGGCCTACCGACTTTCGTTTATGTTGCACGACTCCTGCTAGGTTTTTCGATATTTCTTCCACCAGTATGCAGGGTGGTCCATTGATCGTGACCGGGCCAAATATCTAACGAAATAAGCGTCAAACGAAAAAACTACAAAGAACGAAACTTGTCTAGCTTGAAGGGGGAAACCAGATGGTGCTATGGTTGCCCCGTTAGATGGCGCTACCATACGTCAAACGGATATCAAATGCGTTCTTTTTCGCATTGTGATAGGTGGCGCTGTAATAGTCACAAACATATGCCTCACAATTTTAGACGAACTGTTGGTAACAGGTACGTTTTCTAAATTAAAATACAGAACGTAGATACGTTTGAACATTTTATTTCGGTTGTTAGAATGTGATACATGTACCTTTGTGAACTTATCATTTCTGAGAACGGATGCTGTTACATCGTGATTACCTGTTAATACCACACTAATGCAATAAATGCTCAAAATGATGTCCGTCAACCTCAATGCATTTGGCAATACGTGTAACGACATTCCTCTCAACAGCGTGTAGTTCGCCTTCCGTAACGTTCGCACATGCATTAACAATGCGCTGACGCATGTTGTCAGGCGTTGTCGGTGGATCACGATAGCAAATATCCTTCAGCTTTCCCCACAGAAAGAAATGCGGGGACGTCAGATCCTGTGAACGTGCAGGCCATGATATGGTGCTTCGGCGACCAATCCAGCTGTCGTGAAATATGCTATTCAATACCGCTCCAACCACACGCGAGCTATGTGCCGGACATCCATCATGTAGGAAGTACATCGCCATTCTGTCATGCAGTGAACCATCTTGCAGTAACATCGGTAGATCATTACGAAGGAAATCAGCGTACATTGCACTATTTAGATTGCCATCGATAAAATGAGGGCCAATTATTCTTCCTCCCATAATGCCGCACCATGCATTATCCCGCCAAGGTCGCTGACGTTCCACTTGTCGCAGCCATCGTGGATTTTCCGTTGCCCAGTAGTGTATATTATGCCGGTTTACGTTACCGCTGTTAGTGAATGACGCTTCGTCGCTAAATAGAACGCGTGCAAAAAATCTGTCATCGTCCAGTGATTTCTCTTGTGCCCAGTTGCAGAACTGTACACGACGTTCAAAGTCGTCGCCATGCAATTCCTGGTAACAACTGTGCCAGACACGTTTTGTATTATATAGATTTTGCCGACCGCAACGCCACATTCTGCCTGTTTACATATGTCTGTATTTGAATATGCATGCCTACACCAAATACTAAAAAATTGTTCAAATGGCTCTGAGCACCATGGGACATAACTTCTGTCATCAGTCCCCGAGAACTTAGAACTACTTAAACCTAACCAACCTAACGACATCACACACATCCATGCCCGAGGCAGGATTCGAACCTGCGACTGTAGCGGTTACGCGGTTCTAGACTGTAGCGCCTAGAACAGCTCGGCCACTCGACTGGCAGGTCTGCCGACTTTCCTTTATTTGGCACGACTCCTTCTTCATTTATCGATATTTCTTCCACCAGTATATATTCCCTTATGCTAATCTTCACCTCGAGATACAGTAACTGCTATGTGAAAGAGCATACACTACGACGGAAAGGGAAGACCTATAGCCTGCGCTGAATGGGAAGGCATCGATTTCGAGTACTGGAGTTTTGCCGCGAGAACAAACCGGACAGGAAGTGCGGAAGCATCTGCAGGCGAGTTCTTTCGCGTCAGTTCTTTTCTGGAGGCCGCCTCGCAGCGTGATGAAAGGGGCTGCTTACTCCGGTGAAGTCCGCATTAGGCGCTTGCTTGGGTCCGCGGAAATTGCCGGCTCTTTCTCTCCTCCAGTCTGAGAGTAATCAGTCGGCGTCGGCGGTCCAGCCCCCGCCCCACGACACCGTATTAAACCTCCGAATGCGTCCTTGGGGCCCGCTGCCGCCGCCGCCGTCGGCGTTTAGTTTCTGTTGCTTTTCAGGACCCACGCACTCCAAAATGAAAAGCTCCCGTCCAGCAGACAGATTTAAGTAACAGCTGTAGGCCGAGACACTGGCCTCGCGACTGCGACTACCACTCCGACGCAACGTCTTCACCAGACCCACATTACCGCACAGACTACATCAGGTAGTTTTTGAGATTGCTCGCTAAGCTTCTCGTGCGACGTTCAGCAATGAGTTATTGAAGAGGTCTTCCTAAACCCTGATAAAAGAAGTGGATGGCCTTCCTGAAGGACTAGAAATACCTATATATCCTACTTTATATGCACTCGCAGTTAAAGTATCAAGCCGTTAAATACTTCCCTTTTAAGGTAGCCTGTAAAGTATAAAATGTCAGTACTTAACCTCTGACTTTTCTTTCCGTGAATACGGAAATGTCAGACGAGGAACCGTACAAATTAAAACATGAGAAGCTGTTTCTGGCATCAAGGTGTTCACTGTAAAATCTTTTACGGAACGAAATATAACATTCACAAACATGGAATTAAAAAAAAAAGTGATCACCCTTACACAGACTAAGGTATAACTGTGATATTATCGCGGCCCCTTCCCAACTTCTCCCATCACGATTCATTTTTCAGAACTAGACGGTGCTCCACGCAAGCACCATGTCTGTTGCTGCGAGGCAAATGATACTGGCGAAGGAGGCTCCTCGGACATGCCAGGCGCTGTATAGGTTTTAGTTCAACTAGACGATTTATGATTAGTCTTAGAATGATTTCAAGAAAATCTTAGAGTTTATACAGATCTCTGACTAGTGTTCCAGGAGCATCTGATCACTGACCTGTGCAACAGCGCAGTGCTGCCGTTGTCTACTGCAGCCTGACATAGGTGGATAAGCTGACCCTGAATTTCGTTTCGTTCAGCTGAAGCATAACTTGTATGTAAACCGGCAGAGTAACCGACGCTGGTGTTCTGAAAATCTTCAGCAAATAGGTGAAGAACCTCTACATGATCTGAATCCGGATTTTTTTTTTTTTTTTAGATGAGAAATCCAGCGTCGCCTGGATATTTGTTTATAGCTGTGCCCCAGACTTCGCACAAGGGGAACTTGCAAAGCTTCTTTCAATACCGCATTTGATCTA
Source organism: Schistocerca americana (assembly GCF_021461395.2). Taxonomy (NCBI): domain Eukaryota; kingdom Metazoa; phylum Arthropoda; class Insecta; order Orthoptera; family Acrididae; genus Schistocerca; species Schistocerca americana. The sequence goes on along the minus strand of NC_060121.1, from coordinate 836,641,243 downwards.
GTAGGATTGCGACATGAACGAATAGCTTGTCTGCTTCTCTATCGAGGGAGAGACGGATATAAAGCTCGGTATGCTGAAACTGACTTTAAGGTAGACTCACACAACATAGCACTGTCCTTTGTTTATGGTCATGGTATAACACAAGCTCACCGGCAACTGTACGCGTTTTATTCTTGGGAATAAGTGGGATTCAAGACATACAAGCTCGCTTGGCTGCGCCTCTTTCCATGGGAACTTCTTCTTCAAAATAAGCCTCTTTGAGTGAGAGGTACTGAGGGGGGAGATACTGCGCGACACTCTCGATCACTGATAAGTGGCGCCCGGCTTTCGGAAGAAGGTTGCAAAGAGTGTGCCACAGCAAGTCTGACCTCACAATCTGTTGGATCTTGAGACCGCATAGCTCTTCGTCTTTCAGCCATTCTGGTGTATTCAGAAAGACTCCGCTTCTTTCTAGGCACTTCTATTCAAAAACGAAATCCAACTGTAATGTGAGGGCACCCAAATCAGAAAGGAAACTTTAAAAATGTTGTATTTTATCCATCTCCAGCGAATTTGTTTCCATTTGTTGAAAAATCAGTGACTAACTGCACAACAGGAATTTTATTTCTTTCTCTGTGTCATGCACCTAGTGCCTTTCTTCAGAAGATTATAATTATTACATTATTAGTGAGCATCAAAAATAAGCATTTGCATGCAGCATTTTACTGTGGCCAAGTATATCATTGTTGTTGTTGTTGTGGTGTTCAGTCCTGAGACTGGTTTGATACTGCTCTCCATGCTACACTATCCTGTGTAAGTTTCTTCATCTTCCAGTACCCACTGCAACCTACAGCCTTTTAAATCTGCTTAGTGTATTCGTCTCTTGGTCTCCCTCTACGATTTTTATCCTCCACGCTACCCTCCAATACTAAATTGGTCATCCCTTCATGCCTCAGATCAAGTCCTACCAATCGATCCCTTCTTTTAGTCAATTTATGCCACGAACTCCTTTTCTCCCCAATTCTGTTCAGTACCTCCTCATTAGTTATGTGATCTACCAGTCCTATCTTCAGCATTCTTCTGTAGCACCACATTCCGAAAGCTTCTATTCCCTTCCTGTTTAAACTATTTATCGGCCACGTTTCACTTCCATACATGGCTACACTCCATACAAATACTTTCAGAAACGACTTCCTGACACCGAGCGAGGTGACGCAGTGGTTAGCACACTGAACGCGCTTTCGGGAGAACGACGGTTCAGTCCCGTCTGTGGCCATCCTGATTTAGGTTTTCCGTGATTTCCCTAAATCGCTTCAGGCAAATGCCGGGATGGTTCCTTTGAAAGGGCACGGCCGATTTCCTTCTCCATCCTTCCCTCATACGAGCTTGCTCTCCGTCTCTAATGACCTCATTGTTGACGGGACGTTAAACACTAATCTCCTCCTCCGACTTCCTGACGCTTAAATCTATACTCGATGTTTACAATTTTCTCTCCTTCAGAAATGCTTTCCTTGCCATTGCCAGTCTACATTTTATATCTCTCTACTTCGATCATCATCAGTTATTTTACCCTCCAAATAGCAAAACTCCTTTACTATTCTAAGTGTCTCATCTCCTACTCTAATCCCTCAGCATCATCCAACTTAATTCTACTACATTCCATTATCCTCGTTTTGCTTTTATTGATGTTCATCTCATATCCTCCTTTCAAGACACTGTCCATTCCGTTCAGCTGCTCTTCCAGGTCCTTTGCTGTCTCTGACAGAATTAAAATGTCATCGGCGAACCTCAAAGTTTTTATTTCCGCTCCATGGATTTTAATTCCTACTCCCAATTTTTCTTTTGTTTCCATTACTGCTTGCTCAATATACAGATTGAATAACATCGGGGATAGGCTACAACCCTGTCTCACTCCCTTCCCAACCACTGCTTCCCTTTCATGCCCCTCGACTCTTGTAACTGCTATCTGTTGTCTGTGCAAAATGCAATTAGCCCTTCGCTCCCTGTATTTTACCCCTACCACCTTCAGAATTTGAAAGAGAGTATTCCAGTCAACATTGTCAAATGCTTTCTCTAAGTCTACAAATGCTAGAAACGTAGGTTTGGCCTTCCTTAATCTTTCTTCTAAGATAAGTCGTAGGGTCAATATTGCCTCACGGGTTCCAATATTTCTACGGAATCCGAATTGATCTTCCCCGAGGTCGCCTTCTGCCAGTTTTTCCATTTGTCTGTAAAGAATTCGCGTTATTATTTTGCAGTTGAGACTTGTTAAACTGATTTTCACATCTGTCAACACCTGCTTTCTTTGGGATGGAATTATTACACTCTTCTTTAAGTCTGAGCGTATTTCGCCCGTCTCATGCATCTTGCTCACCAGATGGTAGAGTTTGGTCAGGACTGGCTCTCCCAAGTTCTAATGGAATATTGTCTACTCCCAGGGCCTTGTTTCGACTCAGGTCCTGTGTATGTGTATCAGAGTGCCTGAAAAACAAAAAGTAGCATAAGAACAAGTGCACTTGTTGCTTGATTTTGTTTCGGGCAGGAATCTCATTGGTTGGAGTGGTAATGTCTTCAGTTATGAGGCCCGTTTCGAACTGATCCCCAGTGACCTCTGAAGACGTGCCTGGAGAGGCACTGAACTGCAGAAGGTTACCAAGCTCACTTTAGCACTCGTACGATCCGACAACCAGGAGTGATGGTCTGCGTTGCCAATTCTTTCATAGAACGAAGACTTTGGTTTTAACCTGTGGCACCCTTATAGCACAGAGATACATCGACGATATTCTATGCGTCGTTTTGTTGCCTGTCATGGAAACCCAGACTGGGCTCGCATTTCAACATCAGAATGCCTGCCTGCACAAGGCGAGAGTCTCTAGTGTTAGTCTTCGTGCTTGCCAAGCCCTACCTTGCATAGTATGGTAGCCGGATTTTTCCTCGATTGAGAATGTTTGGAGCGTTGTGGGCCACTCCAACAACCAGCTCGAGATTTCGACCATCTAACGTTCCAATTGGACATAATTTGGCACGATATCCCTCAGGAGGACATCTGATAACTCTATGAAACAATGCCAAGCCGTAAAACCGCTTGCATAGAAGCCAGCGTTACTGACTTCCTCAATTTGTGAAGCTCTTTTTCTTGAATAAATGATCCAATATTTCTGCAATTGCATTCATTTGTTTGTCGGCACTTGTACATCACATCTACCGATTTCCGTCTCATTCGGATAACCCCTTCGTGGCGCGTCGTTTTCTTGTCTTAGATTGTACTTATGATGGAAGGAACTGTCGTCGTTAGCTTTTAGCCGGAAATGGGAGGAAAGTTAATGACGTACAGTTTCTAATCATCAGACTTTTCTCCAGTGACTAGGAGTAAATTTCAAACCTCTTCATAGTGCTCAAGCAGTGTGGCCACATGACACTGTTGATTGTGAGAGTCCATCAACAGGGGATGCTAAACTCGGTGGTCTTGTTAGTGCTTTTTAAGAGTATCTGCCCATGAGCTGGTTCCAGGTTTCACTCTCTCCCATCCCTTCATCTTTAAGAAAGCAAACACCAAACTATGTTGTTTGAGCAGTCGTCACAGTCCTCTACACGCCACTGATGCACACTGATACTACATCAGAAACGACAAACCATATGCTATGCACTAGATTGTTGTCCAGAATGTCAACGTGGACACCCGCATTTTCCGCCAGTGCTCACTTCTTTGATACATGACTGGTGACATTTTTTTCCGAATAGTTTCAAGGTCTCGCTATCATCCCTATCTCGTTCCCTACCGTTGTTCATTTTTTGACCGATTACTAGTAATGAAAACTTGTTCCGTTATGATTGTAACTAGTTACCTACAAGTCCAGCACCACCCCATTAGCGTCTTACCAACCTCGCCTGTGGTTAATAGTCTATCGACTCTCCGTAGAAACAAATAAATCATATACGCATTTTCCGTATGTGAATAGTCGTATTCTAATGCGTGCTCAGTTGAAACTGACGTGCAATAGCCGCCGAAACATGTGAGGCTCAACTTTTGGTCACTATAAGCCGTGTGTGAGCTGTTGTAAGTTGTTGTGTTTATACTCCTTATGGGTTAGTACTACCTGCAACTGTTTTAATCTTAGTTGAGGGCTCTAGTCGTAGGCATGAGAAGCGAACTTTTGATAGACTTCTTTCAAACCTCTCATTTGATGACAGAGTTTTTTTATCTTGCTGTGAGTCTAATATTAGATGTTGCCTTCTAGGCGTTTGTAAATTTAAATATTGCTGGACACGCTAAGGTTTTCCTAAAGTTATTATTTTGGACTTGATAGTAACTCGCTTGTGTAAGATTTTACCTCCGAACATCGAGTGTTTCTTAATTAAAAGTTACTGTACTTTTAATAGTTGCTCAGTACCTTAAATTTTCCGAGAAATATACGAGGGTAATACGAAAAGTAAGAGCTCCCATTTTTTTATAAGTACATAGACCTGTTTATTTCTACAATGGTTTACGTCAGTTTACATCTTGAAAATTTACCTATTGTTCGACATAATCACCATTTCTGTCGATGCATTTTTTGTAGACGCTGTGGCAGTTTTTGTATGCCCATGTCATACCAGCCCGCCGCCATGCTCTTCAGAAAGTTATGAACTGGCGTGATTGTTGCTTGGTCTCAGGTGTAAAGTGGTATGTCGAGGTTTCGTCACCCGTGACAAATGAGTCCAGAAAGTTGTCCCGTTCGGCTGCAAGGTGGTGAAGAAATGCGCGGGAAGCATCAACTCGCTGCAGCATGTGGTCCTCAGTCAGTATGCGTGGCACCGATCTTGCGCACACCTTCCGGTAGTTCAATGTTTCCGTTAAAATTCTGTGAGCAGTGCTTCGGAAAATCTCAGGAACCAACGTGCAGATATCATCCAGGGTGATCCGCCGATCTTCATGCATGCTTTGCTCACCCTTCAACACTGTCTCCTCAGAAACTGACGGTCTCCAGCTCCTTTGTTCGTCATGAATTTCGGCGCGACCAGCTGTAAACTCTTTACATCACTTATGAACATTTTTGACATCCATGCACGACTCACCGTACACTTCCGTCAGTTGGCAATGGGTTTCAATCGGCGCAGTGCCCTCTGCGTTCAAAAACTGAATAACTGCGCGCAGTTCGCACTTGGCAGTAACATCAAACACTTAGCGCCTCAGCGCGGGGTGCGTATGTTTCCACACAGCACGTGAAGCACTCTTCATAACAGTGTGACCAACTGACACACAAACAGAGTTCGGTTCTTATAAAAAAAAAAAATAGGAGACCTTACTTTTGGGATTACCCTCGTATTAAATTTGGTAATCTTTCATAGGACGTTATTTATACACATCACAGTTGTTTTTACCTAGATTCGATGGTAGTATCGTCTGTTTTTCAGAGGAGCCACATTGTCCACTCGTGTATTGCATTCAAGTTGACTGGGAAGAAACACACTGAAGGAAACAAAGTCGCAACACCAAGATGGAGTTGTACGACATAAACGAAAGTTGGTAGGCCTGTTTCTACAACTAAAAGAAGATATCTATTCAGATTCCGCGCCAGTCGCATAAGAGTAGCGCCAGTAGCGCCACAATGAGGCGGCTAATCAGGTTTTCTTCCAATATGCGCTGTAACGGTCGTTAACGTTCGTTGCCTTTGAGATTGGATCTGGCGAGTTAATGTTAGGTAAGGATGCCTTTAAGGTGGTAAAGATCCCATTATCAACATCTCACTGAGTGTGAACGAGGTCAAGTAATAGGGCTACGAGAAACTGGATGTTCCTTCTGCAATACTGCAGAAAGACTTGGCAGGAAGGTAGCCACTGTAAATGACTGCCGGTAGCGGTGGTCGCGAGAATGTACGGGCGGGCCGGCCGGTGTGGCCGAGTGGTTCTAGGCGCTTCAGTCTGGAACCGAGCGACCGCTATGGTCGCAGGTTCGAATCCTGCCTCGGGCATGGATGTGTGTGATGTCCTCAGGTTAGTTGGGTTTCAGTAGTTCTAAGTATAGGGGAGTGATGACCTCAGATGTTAAGTCCCATAGTGCTCAGAGCCATTTGAACCATTTTTTTTTTTTTTTTTTTGTACGGGCGGCAGAAGACCGGGCTCCGGACGGCCACGTGGCACTACCGAGAGAGAAGGCCATCGTGTTCGGCGTATGGCTCTGACGCACCATATTACATCTGCAGCTGCTATTTGAGCAAAAAAAAAAAAAAAAAAAAAAAAAAAAAAAAAAAAAAAAAAAAAAAAAAGTTCAAATGTGTGTGAAATCTTAACTGCTAAGGTCATCAGCCCCTAAGCGTACACACTACTTAACCTAAATTATCCTAAGGACAAACACCCACACCCATGCCCGAGGGAGGACTCGAACCTCCGCCGGGACCAGCCATATGAGCAGCAGGTGGCGCTACAGTGACACAACCACTGTTACAAATCGGTTTTTTCACTGTCAGCTCTGCAACAGATGCGCTGAAGCGCGCATTCCCCTGAACCCACACCACTGCCGTTTGCGACTTCTATGACGTCAATCAAGAGCACATTGAACGTCAGGGTGTAGGTTTTCTTGTTTTTTCTGATGAAGGCTGGTTCTGTCTCGGTGCCAATGACGGCAGTGTGTTGGTTAGGAGGAGGCTAGTTGAGGACCGGAAACCGGGTCTGCGTGGTAGACACACTGGACCAACACCTCGAATTATGGTCTGAGGTGCGGCTTTGTACGACAGCTGGAGCACTATCATAGATTTCCCACGAACACTGACAGCAAAACTGTACGTCGACCTGATGATTCGAGCTCTTGTGCTGCCATTCATGAACAGCATTCCAGTTGGTGTTTTCCAAAAGAACAACGCTCACTCACATACCGCTGTAGTAAGACGACATGCCGCACAGAGTGTGACGTGTTGCTTTCGCCTGCTGGATCATCAGATCTGTCTCCAAGGGCACACGTAGGAGACATCATCGGACGACAACTTCAGCTTTATTCACAACCAGCATTAACCGCCCCGTACTGAACGACCAAGTGCTACACGCATGGAATTCCATCGCACAAACTGACATCTGACACCCGTACAACACAATGCATGCACGTTTTCACACTTGCATTCAACATTCTGGCGGTTACACCTGTTATAAAGGTACCACCATTCCACATTTCCAACGAATCATCTCACGTACGTTAACATGTGGTCTTGCAGTGTTGATCACTTACGTATGTAACATGGACTGCTATAAACCCGAAATTTCATTACTCAAAGTTAATTATTTTGTTGTTGTTGTTGTTGTGGTCTTCAGTCCTGGGACTGGTTTGATGCAGCTCTCCATGCCACTCTATCCTGTGCAAGCTTCTTCATCTCCCAGTACCTACTGCAGCCTACATCCTTCTGAATCTGCTTAGTGTATTCATATCTTGGTCTCCCTCTACGATTTTTACCCTCCACGCTGCCCTCCAATGCTAAATTGATGAACCCTTGATTCCTCAGAATATGCCCTACAATCCGATCACTTCTTCTAGTCAAGTTGTGCCACAAACTTCTCTTCTCTCAAATTCTATTCAATACCTCCTCATTAGTTATGTGACCTACCCATCTAATCTTCAGCATTCCTCTGTAGCACCACATTTCGAAAGCTTCTATTCTCTTCTTGTCCAAACTATTTACCGTCCATGTTTCACTTCCATACATGGCTACACTTCATACAAATACTTTCAGAAATCACTTCCTGACATTTAAAACAATACTCGATGTTAACAAATTTCTCTTCTTCAGAAACGCTTTCCTTGCCACTGCCAGTCTACATTTTATATCCTCTCTACTTCGACCATCATCAGTTATTTTGCTCCCCAAATAGCAAAACTCCTTTACTACTTTAAGTGTCTCATTTCCTAATCTAATTCCTTCAGCATCACCCGACTTAATTCGACTACATTCCATTATCCTCGTTTTGCTTTTGTTGATGTTCATCTTTTTCTGTGTTTCGATTTTTTTTCCGTCAGTGTACATCTGATGGTTTGCAAGGTGCGGATGTGCATATATGGATGTGAGGCAATGAGATTTACCTAAAAATGAAGGCATCCGCTAATTATCTTATTTAAAACTGCTGTGGCAGGCTGTGTGATTCATGTGCGAATGTTTTGCTGCGGCATGAAATAATCGAATATTGGTTTTTGGCGTTTGTAACAGTAAAATAGCATGTTTGAACAAATCTTTCTGCACATTAATAACGTAGTTTATCGCTCTCACTGTCTACTATTGGAACAATGCTAGGTACATTTTACAACTTACGTATAAATAAAGGATATGAGTAAATGATGCAGCGCGGTAAGGTATGATGCTAGCTTCAGTACTTATTCTGATTCTCCATCGATCCGCCTCACCTCCCCCCCCCCTCCCCCAAACCTACCAACCAGTCGTCTTCGTCACACACACACACACACACACACACACACACACACATGAGCCGTAATGAGAGAGACAGATAGAAATAGAGAGAGAGAGAGAGAGAGAGAGAGAGAGAGAGAGAGAGAGAGAGAGAGGTAGTGAGAGGAACGGAAGTCTGAGACTTAGAGGAAGGAGACATAAAGGAGACCGAGAGATTTCAGATACGAGTGGGTGGTATCACCCCGGCCTTGCACCTCGTACTTCTCGCCTCCCGACGCCCGCCCGGCTCTCCAGAAAACCCCCGCCATGACGAGGTTCTCCACTGCCGTCGGGGTCCTCAGAGGAGAGTTCCACGTGCCGTATCGGCAGTCGGAGTTAAGCCCGCCGCGAACCGTGGAGGCGACCGCGCCAGGGCACAACTTCCGGTGACCCGACATTCTGATAAGGCACTGCGGGGAACGAGACCTCGTGTGTGGGCGTTCCATTCTCATCGCACAAGCCGCCCACTGCCGCCTCTTATCACGGCTAAATTAAGAGCCTCACTAGAAGCGTACACTGGCGAGGGCGTGTGTGCCCCTCTCTCTGTGCGCTTGCTTTTACAGACGGAGAGGCACCAGCGCTTGCTCTAATCAACAGCGAAGTTTATCACTCGTGGTACAAAGCGTTTTAAATACAAAATCCATTATGAACCAATTTGCGGTCGCACTTTTTGTAGCGACTCGGTGAACTAAATTTTTTATATCGTGCTATGTTGCGATCAAGCTGACTATACTTAATTTTTGATGATTTTAGTTATCTGATTTTGGATCAGTAGCTCTGAGGGTAACTATTTTTTCCACCAAACTTTTGTAAGCTCTTATATTTTGCCATTCACAAACTTCGAAATTCTCATGATGAGGCTAAACATCTGTAGGAGCCTCGTATCGCTATGAGAGAATCATCTTACTAGGGTTTGAAGCTTCTGTTCAAGTTTTTCTGTGTTTGCGATTTAAAACATGCGTTGATTTGAAAATCCGTCTGATGCAAATACTCTTTATCTCTTGTTATTTACCCAGATATGTTTCGACACCTACGTGTCTTCTTCTGTGGGTCAAGTTTCGTTTCTGAAAATTTCATTTCTTTTGAAACTGTGTCGTTATACATTTACGCACCTTTTTGTAGTTTTTGACAGCATATTTTCTGTTCTGTTGTGTATTTGCCGCGTGGGATTAGCCGAGCGGTCTTAGGCGCTGCAGTCACGGACAGAGCGGCTGGTCCCGGCGGAGGTTCGAGTCCTCCCTCGGGCATGGGTGTGTGTGTTTGTCCCTAGGATACTTTAGGTTAAGTAGTGTGTAAGCTTAGGGACTGATGACCTTAGCAGTTACGTCCCATAAGATTTCACACACATTTGAACATTTTTTTGTTGTGTATTTATGGTGGATATCTCTTTCTACTGTCATTGAGTACTCTGTTTCCAGACTGTTATTCATAAAATTTTGCTCACAGGTTTACTTAATTTGTATTTTCCACAAAACGTGACTAAATCTGAGATAGAATTGGCTGCTCAAATCACGTTTTGCGGCAAATACGTGTTAAGGGGACCACACTGTGGTTCAAGTCGAAAAGAATCAATTTTCCTTTGTCATCGTATTTCGATAGGTTAAGGTTTTATTTAAGTACTCTGAAAAGGATTTTTCTGATAAAAAAATTTCGAGCATTTAAAGAGCATATTCCGACCACGTGTGATTATGTTCCACGCCCACTTTTCTGTCAACCACTTTTCTGCATATATTTTAGATATTTGTATCCCCTACATTGCCTTGAGCAGCCGCTGAAGTATCAGTGTAGCAGTAGTGCAGCAGCAGTGCAGCAGGGAGTCGCATATATAGCTTTCATATTTGTTTTGTAGTTTGATTCTTAATTTCTTTCCGAGTGTTTGTGCGCTTGCATATTTAATTACATAAAATCCTTACGTATTCTCGTATTTGGGAGGAGTAATATTGCTTATTGATAGCTGTAAAGTATAAATTCGCGGAGTCGTTAGTCAGTTGTTTGCTTTGGACAGCCAGTGCTTTCTGTTTATTTCGTAGAGTCAGTCAGCTGCAGACAGAGGCCAGTGCAGTTTCATCTATGCTTGAAAAGTGACGTGTGCGAGCAGCAGTAGGAGAAACTAGACGTATATTTAGTTTTTCGTATTAGTTCCGCAGGTTTAATTCAAATTGCTTCGTGTGTTTGTGTGCTTACGTGGTGAAATTTTTTGGATCTTTGCGTATTATCGAATTAGAAAGGGGTAATATCAAATTTTAATAATGGTAGAGTGTAACATCGCGTAGGCGGTTGTCATTTGTACTAATACAGGGGTAGGATAGCATTGTAATATCTGTATAGTGTCGTAGTCGTGGTCATTTGATTGCTAAGTTCGTAAGTAATTGTTCATATATCGCAGCTTAATCTGGCGCTGGTGACGCAACTGTGCAGTCGCATATTGCTGTTTTATTTGTCGCAACTCTGTACGTCCTGATATTAGCTGTAGGATGGGTAGGATGTGTGCGTGCTGTGTGCGGGCGCAGGAGGAACTGGCCGCGGTTCGCGAGCATCTGAGCGTGCTGTTGGCCACGGTCAGCCGCCTTCAGACTGCTGCCTCGAGGTGCAGCGACGGCAGAGGGTCAGGCGGGTCGCTAGAGACACCACAGATGTCGCTTGCTGCATCCGCTGACTCAGCCGCTGAGGCACCTTCTAGTGTACCCGGCGCGTTGGAGCCGCCCTCACCTCAGGGTGAGTGGCGGACTGCAACGCGTTCGCGTCGCTCGAGGCAGAGGGTCAATGTGGAGGCTGGCCGGATGGCCTCGCCCGTTCATCCTGTCAGTGGGCAGGTGGCCGCTCCTTCATCAGGGCCCGAGCAGGCACACGGGGGCAAAGGCTTGCTGGTTATTGGGAGCTCCAACGTTAGGCGGGTGATGGAGCCCCTTAGGGAAATAGCGTACAGGGCTGGAAAGAATTCCAACGTGCACTCGGTTTGTCTGCTGGAGGGAATCATCCAAGATGTGGAGGCGGCCTTGCCTGCGGCTATCGAGTGTACGGGGTGCAGTCGTCTGCAAGTAGTTTCTCACGTCGGCACCAATGATGCCTGTCGCTTGGGTTCTGAGGTCGGGCACACAGTTTTAATCTGCCAGGAAGTTTCATATCAGCGCACACTCCACTGCAGACTGAAAATCTCATTCTGGAAACATCCCCCAGGCTGTGGCTAAGCCATGTCTCCGCAGTATCCTTTCTTTCAGGAGTGCTAGCTCTGCAGCCGGCCGCGGTGGTCTAGCGGTTCTAGGCGCGCAGTCCTGAACCGCGCGGCTGCTACGGTCGCAGGTTCGAATCCTGCCTCGGGCATGGATGTGTGTGATGTCCTTCGGTTAGTTGGGTTTAAGTAGTTCTAAGTTCTAGGGGACTGATGACCACAGATGTTGAGTCCCATAGTGCTCAGAGCCATTTGAACCATTTTTTTGCTAGCTCTGCAAGGTTCGCAGGGGAGCTTCTGTAGAGTTTGAAGGTAGGAGACGAGATACTGGCAGAAGTAAAGCTGTGAGGATCGGGCGAGAGTCGTGCTTCGGTAGCTCAGATGGTAGAGCACTTGCCCGCGAAAGGCAAAGGTCCCGAGTTCGCGTCTCGGTCGGGCACACAGTTTTAATCTGCCGGGAAGTTTCATATCAGCGCACATTCCACTGCAGAGTGAAAATCTCATTCTCGAAACATCTCCCAGGCTGTGGCTAAGCCATGTCTCCGCAGTATCCTTTCTTTCAGGAGTGCTAGCACTGCAAGGTTCGCAGGAGTGCTTGTGAAAAGTTTGAAGGTAGGAGACGAGATACTGGCAGAAGTAAAGCTGTGAGGATCGGGCGAGAGTCGTGCTTCGGTAGCTCAGATGGTAGAGCACTTGCCCGCGAAAGGCAAAGGTCCCGAGTTCGAGTCTCGGTCGGGCACACAGTTTTAATCTGCCAGAAAGTTTTGGTCGGGGTCCTTTGGTTTGGAACCGAGTGGAGGGTCTCAACCAGAAACTTCGTCGACTCTGTGACGGTCTTGGCTGCAGATTTCTCGACTTGCGATATTCGGTGGGAAATTGTAGGTCGCCCCTAGATAGGTCAGGGGTGCACTACACAAAGGAAGCGGCTACTCGGGTAGCAGAGTGCTTGTGGCGTGCATATGGGGGTTTTTTAGGCTGGGCAGTAGTGTGAAGTCTCCTGATGAACACTCACCAGTCGACGTTCTGGCAGGGAAATCAGGACGCTCCGTGTCAAGACACTTCAGCTATCAAGATATTAGCAGTAAATTTTCAGAGTGTTCGGAATAAAGTTCCTGAATTTACTGCCCTCCAGGAAGCGTGTGGCCCGCAAATTATTCTCGGGACTGAGACCTGGCTGAACCCTGAGATAGGAAGTTCTGAAATATTTAGTGAGGGTTGGAACGTGTATCGGATAGACAGATTAGACACCGTAGGAGGTGGTGTCTTCATGGCAATTGACAAAAATATTGTTTCTACTGAGGTCGAAGTAGAGTGTGATTGTAAAGTCATCTGGACACATTTAACAGGACTAGGAGAAATAAAGTTAATTGTTGGGTGTTATTACCGGCCATCAGGTTCCACCGTGACAGTTCTAGAATCATTCAAAGGGAGTCTACACTCTATATCGCAGAAGTACCCGGATCATGCTACATTAGTCTTGAGGCGATTCCAACCTACCTAGTATAGACTGGGATGTCTATGGATTCATTACAAGCGCTACAAACAAGGCGTCATGTGAATTACTTTTGACCACATTATCCGAAAACTGTCTTGAGCAGCTAAATCGATAGCCGACTCGTAATGGAAATATTTTAGATCTGGTAGCCACGAACAGACCAGTCCTCATCAACAGTGTCAGTGTTGAGACAGGGATTAGTGATCATGATGTTGTCATTACGACTATGGTTACAAAAGTTAAAAAGTCGGTCAAGAAGGCTAGGAGAGTATTCTTACTAGAAAGAGCAGATAAGCGGTTGTTAGCAAAAAATAGTTCAAATGGCTCTGAGTACTATGCGACTTAACTTATGAGGTCATCAGTCGCCTAGAACTTTTTTTTTTTGGTCATCAGTCTACTGACTGGTTTGAATCGGCCCGCCACGAATTCCTTTCCTGTGCTAACCTCTTCATCTCAGAGTAGGACTTGCAACCAACGTCATCAATTATTTGCTTGACGTATTCCAATCTCTGTCTTCCCCTACAGTTTTTGCCCTCTACAGCTCCCTCTAGTACCATGGAAGTCATTCCCTCATGTCTTAGCAGATGTCCTATCATCCTGTCCCTTCTCCTTATCAGTGTTTTCCACATACTCCTTTCCTCTCCGATTCTGCGTAGAACCTCCTCATTCCTTACCTTATCAGTCCACCTAATTTTCAACATTCGTCTATAGCACCACATCTCAAATGCTTCGATTCTCTTCTGTTCCGGTTTTCCCACAGTCCATGTTTCACTACCATACAATGCTGTACTCCAGACGTACATCCTCAGATATTTATTCCTCAAATTAAGGCCGGTATTTGATATTAGTAGACTTCTCTTGGCCAGAAATGCCTTTTTTGCCTTAACGAGTCTGCTTTTGATGTCCTCCTTGCTCCGTCCGTCATTGGTTATTTTACTGCCTAGGTAGCAGAATTCCTGAATTTCATTCACTTCGTGACCATCAATCCTGACGTTAAGTTTCTCGCTGTTCTCATTTCTACTACTTCTCATTACCTTCGTCTTTGTTCGATTTACTCTCAAACCATACTGTGTTCTCATTAGACTGTTCATTCCATTCAGCAGATCATTTAATACTTCTTCACTTTCACTCAGGATAGCAATGTGATCAGCGAATCGTATCATTGATATCCTTTCACCTTGTATTTTAATTCCACTCCTGAACCTTTCTTTTATTTCCATCATTGCTTCCTCGATGTACAGATTGAAGAGTAGGGGCGAAAGGCTACACCCTTCTTAATACGAGCACTTCGTTCTTGATCGTCCACTCTTATTATTCCCTGTTGGTTGTTGTACATATTGTATATGACCCGTCTCTCCCTATAGCTTACCCTTACTTTTTTCAGAATCTCGAATAGCTTGCACCATTTTATATTGTCGAACGCTTTTTGCAGATCGACAAATCCTATGAAAGTGTCTTGATTTTTCTTTAGCCTTGCTTCCATTATTAGCCATAACGTCAGAATTTCCTCTCCCGTCCCTTTACTTTTCCTAAAGCCAAACTGATCGTCACCTAGCGTATTCTCAATTTTCTTTTCCATTCTTCAGTATATTATTCTTGTAAGCAGCTTCGATGCATGAGCTGTTAAGCTGATTGTGTGATAATTCTCGCACTTGTCAGCTCTTGCCGTCTTCGGAATTGTGTGGATGATGCATTTCCGAAAGTCAGATGGTATGTCGCCAGACTCATATATACTACTCACCAATGTGAATAGTCGTTTTGTTGCCACTTCCCCCAATGATTTTAGAAATTCTGATGGAATGTTACTTATCCCTTCTGCCTTATTTGACCGTAAGTTCTCCAAAGCTCTTTTAAATTCCGATTCTAATACTGGATCCCCTGTCTCTTCTAAATCGACTCCTGCTTCTACTTCTATCACATCAGACAAATCTTCACCCTCATAGAGGCTTTCAATGTATTCTTTCCACCTATCTGCTCTCTTCTCTGCATTTAACAGTGGAACTCCCGTTGCACTCTTAATGTTACCACCGTTGCTTTTAATGTCACCAAAGTTTGTTTTGACTTTCCTGTATGCTGAGTCTGTCCTTCCGACAATCATATCTTTTTCGATGTCTTCACATTTTTCCTGCAGCCATTTCGTCTTAGCTTCCCTGCACTTCCTATTTATTTCATTCCTCAGCGACTTGTATTTCTGTATTCCTGATTTTCCCGGAACATGTTTGTACTTCCTCCTTTCATCAATCAACCTTCTTTGTACTTATGTTTTCCTTCCCAACGTCTGTGATGGCCCTTTTTAGAGATGTCCATTCCTCTTCAACTGTACTGCCTACTGCGCTATTCCTTATTGCTGTATCTATAGCGTTAGAGAACTTCAAACGCATCTCGTCATTCCTTAGTACTTCCGTATCCCACTTCTTTGCCTATTGATTCTTCCTGACTAATGTCTTGAACTTCAGCCTACTCTTCATCACTACTATATTGTGATCTGAGTCTATATCTGCTCCTGGGTACGTCTTACAATCCAGTATCTGATTTCGGAGCCTCTGTCTGACCATGATGCAATCTAATTGAAATCTTCCCGTATCTCCCGGCATTTTCCAAGTATACCTCCTCCTCTTGTGATTCTTCAACAGGGTATTCGCTATTACTAGCTGAAACTTGTTACAGAACTCAATTAGTCTTTCTCCTCTTTCATTCCTTGTCCCAAGCCCTTATTCTCCTGTAACCTTTTCTTCTACTCCTTCCCCCACAACTGCATTCCATTCGCCCATGGCTATTAGATTTTCGTCCCCCTTTACATACTGCATTACCCTTTCAATATCCTTATACACTTTCTCTATCTGTTCATCTTCAGTTTGCGACGTCGGCATGTATACCTGAACTATCGTTGTTGGTGTTGGTCTGCTGTCGATTCTGATTAGAACAACCCGGTCATTGAACTGTTCACAGTAACACACGCTCTGCCCTACCTTCCAATTCATAACGAATCCTACACCTGTTATACCATTTTCTGCTGCTGTTGATATTACCCGATACTCATTTGACCAGAAATCCTTGTCTTCCTTCCACTTCACTTCACTGACTTAGAACTAATTAAACCTAACTAACCTAAGGAAATCACACACATCCATGCCCGAGGCAGGATTCGAACGTGCGACCGTAGTGGTCGCTCGGTTCCAGACTGTAGCGCCTAGAACCGCACGGCCACTCCGGCCGGCAGTTGTTAGCATCCCACTTAGTAAATGAATCGACTTCATTTACTTCCGGTGCGATGGACGTGGAAGAATTATGGCTAAATTTTAAACACATAGTAAATCACGCATTGGAGAAGTATGTGCCGAAAAAGTGGGTTACGGACGGAAAAGACCCACCGTGGTTTAGCAGCGCAATTCGGAGAATGCTCGGGAAGCAAAGACAGTTGCACTGGCGGTACAGGAAAGATCGTGAGAATGAGGACAGGCAAAGGTTAGTAGAGATTCGTGCTGCTCTAAAAAGAGCGATGCGCGCAGCATACAACCACTACCACCGGCATACCTTAGCAAAAGATCTTACTGAAAACCCAAGGAAATTCTGGTCATACGTAAAATCGGTAACCGGGTCGAAGGCTTCCATCCAGTCACTCACTGATCAGTCTGGCCTGGCAACGGAAGACAGCAAAACGAAAGCTGAAATTATAAATTTAGCATTTGAGAAATCTTTCACGCAGGAGGATCTTACAAACATACCGCCGTTTGAGTCTCGTACAGATTCCCGTATGGAGGACATAGTGTTAGACATCGCTGGGGTTGTGAAGCAGCTGAATGGTTCGAAAATAAATAAATCGCCAGATCATGATGGGATTCCAATTCGGTTTTACAGAGAGTACTCTACTGCATTGGCTCCTTACTTAGCTTGCATTTATCGCGAATCTCTTGCCCAACGTAAAGTCCCGAGCTACTGGAAAAAAGCGCAGGTGACGCCTGTATATGAGAAGGGTAGAAGGACGGATCCTCAAAATTACAGACCAATATCCTTAACATCGGTTTGTTGTAGAATTCTCGAACATATTCTCAGTTCGAATATAATGAATTTCCTTGAGACAGAGAAGTTGCTGTCCATGCATCGGCACGGCTTTAGAAAGCATCGCTCCTGCGAAACGCAACTCGCCCTTTTTTCACATGATATCTTGCGAACCATGGAGGAAGGGTATCAGACGGATGCCATATTCCTTGACTTCCGGAAAGCGTTTGACTCGGTGCCCCACTGCAGACTCTTAACTAATGTACGAGCATATGGGATTGGTTCCCAAATACGTGAGTGGCTCGAAGACTTCTTAAGTAATAGAAGCCAGTACGTTGTCCTCGATGGTGAGTGTTCATCGGAGGTGAGGGTATCATCTGGAGTGCCCCAGGGAAGTGTGGTAGGTCCGCTGTTGTTTTCTGTCTACATAAATGATCTTATGGATTGGGTGGATAGCAATGTGCGGCTGTTTGCTGATGATGCGGTGGTGTACAGGAAGGTGTCGCCGTTGAGTGACTGTAAGAGGATACAAGATGACTTGGACAGGATTTGTGATTGGTGTACGGAATGGCAGCTAACTCTAAATATAGATAAATGTAAATTAATGCAGATGAATAGGAAAAATAATCCCATAATATTTGAATACTCCATTAGTAGTGTAGCGCTTGACACAGTCACGTCGATTAAATATTTGGGCGTAACATTGCAGAGCGGTGTGAAGTGGGACAAGCGTGTAATAGCAGTTGTGGGGAAGGCGGATAGTCGTCTTCGGTTCATTGGTAGAATTTTGGGAAGATGTGGTTCATCTGTAAACGAGACCGCTTATAAAACAATAATACGACCTATTCTTGAGTACTGCTCGAGCGTTTGGGATCCCTATCAGGTCGGATTGAGGGAGGACATAGAAGCAATTCGGAGGCGGGCTGCTAGATTTGTTACTGGTAGGTTTGATCATAGCGCGAGTGTTACAGAAATGCTTCAGGAACTGGGTGGGAGTCTCTGGAGGAAAGGAGGCGTTCTTTTCGTGAATCGCTACTGAGCAAATTTGGGGAACCAGCATTTGAGGCTGATTGCTGTACAATTTTACTGCCGCCAACTTATATTTCGCGGAAAGACCACAAAGATAAGGTAAGAGAAATTAGGGCTCGTACAGAGGCATATAGGCAGTCATTTCTCCCTCGTTCTGTTTGGGAGTGGAACAGGGAGAGAAGATGCTAGTTGTGGTACGAGGTACCCTCCGCCACGCACCGTATGGTGGATTGCAGAGTATGTATGTAGATGTAGATGTAGATGTACGTTGCATGTTAGAGATTTTTATTTTACTCCCGAGTGTTTTGGCTATCCTTGGAATGCAACGGTCGGTATTCTTTTGTTTCTGCTGTCTGTAAACAACACGCTTTCAAACACGCTGCTAGTTCTGTTCAAGTGTGATTGCGAGTAGTGGTTATAGAAAACTTGCAGGTATACTATGGGTAGGCAATTAGGAGAAATAAAGAAAATCTGGAGGCAATGAAGAGAGATGCATGGGCCATATTCTTTCATAAGTCCTCTACTGATGATAAACCATGTCATGGATTGTGTCCATCAGGAGAAAATTCGTGGTGCAAATACAATAGGGCTCAGGCAACTGGAGAATCTTATTCTTACCTACATTCTCTTCCTGCTGCTGTTATTACAGCAGTTAAACCTATTTTCAGAGACTTGGCTCATCCTGACCTTCTATGGAACTGTCTGCATGGGCAGACACAGAACCCAAATGAATGTTTCAACAGCGTAATTCAGAACCGCCTTCCTAAAACTGTATTTGTAAGCATGCATACAATGAAATTAGGAGTCCATGATTCTGTTGTTACATTCAGTTGTGGTAATATTGGAAAGTGTTGGGTACTGGAAAAGCTGGGAATTATCCTGGTGAAAATATGACCACTGGGCTGCAACACTGCGATAAAATGAGTATAGTCGATCCAGACAGGTCTGCATCTAATATAGCCAAGAAGGAAAGGCAAACATCCAGGAAGGAGGAAAAGAAGCTGGAAGACCTACTAGAGGCCAAATAAGGACCATCATATGCAGTAGGACAGTTTTAATTAACTGCAAATAACAACTTACAAAAGTTCTTTCTTTAAAGTCAGTTTCCCACAAACTAAAATTTTCAGTACATATGCGCCATTACATCAGAAACTATCATAGACAAGTGAATGAAAATTTCAGAGACTCTGAATAACATAAAAAGTCACCTCTGGTACTACATTAATTAATATTCCCCCCTTTGGAAGTACACAAAAATATTTTCTGCAGAAAGTATTTTTTGTTAATAAATTTAAATAAGTATTTCTTAAAAACTATAAAATGGAGAAAGTATATTTTAGTACAGTTGACTCACTTAGCATCATATAACATACAGTAAAAATATTAAGATCCTGCATCAAGCAGGTTTTTTCTGAAACGGGTGAAATACTTGCCTAAATTATCATGGGTTAGATAGGCAAGGTATGGTCCCCTTAAATTATGTTGTGAGAGAAATTTTATAAATAACCGTATGGAAACAGTATACTGTGCAACAGTAGAAAGAGATATTCACCAGAGGCAAACCACAGGACGGAAAATGTGATATGCTGACAAAAACGACAAAAAAGAGCACAAAAAGCCAGCTATAATAACGCAGTTTCAGTAACTGTCAGAAACAAAGCTTGATTCACGGAACAGCACAAATAAGTACCTGGGTAAATAATAAGAAATAAATAGTGTTTGGGTAGGGTGAACTTTTCAAAACAACATATCTCTGTTGATGTCGACTCGCTATGCACCGGATTTGAAAATTAGACGGTTTCTGCTCGTTGGGACCTGTGTGGGATACCACAGAAACGAAGCAGTGTGTTCGGACTTCAGAAATTACCACAGTAGTGGTGTCATGACAAACAGGAACTCGTTTGGTAGCAGCTTTTACCCACTTGGTACAGCGTACTACCACGAGATGTCAGGCACATCCAGAGGTGGTAAGACATATTCATCTGAACGTAGTACAACCACAGCTGGTGTAGCTGACACCGTTAGATGCCAGAAGCGTACATAGGTGGTACAACGTATTCCCATGATCGCAGAAAATAAATAGTTGCTGATAGAAGGTTTAGAAATAGTATCTGGTGAAATAGGTGGTTACTTCAATCTGCGTTGCCACTTGCCAAGTGTGCTGGTGCTGAATCTGTAGAAACACTAATACCTCTTTGATTCAGGAGAGAGATAACGTGGATTGTCCAGAGCTGCAGTAATTATTTCTTAGTGGGAACACAAACTCGCGCAGACAGACGCGTACGTGTCAAGAACGTTATGACAGTTCTGGAACACTGAGTAAATGCTAATTCGTTTCAGTTAATTCATTTTTAGATGACTTTGTCTCCGGAAAGCTCGATTTAAAAATGTAAGTAGTCCTCGTCGCATCGGGAGAAGGAAATTAGGACATAACTTGGTAGCAGAATGAAGAGCTGTGACTTCCGCATATTATAACCTTTCAACACAATACTGATGGAACCGAATTACACACGTCTTTCTCGCACCAGCTCAAAAGGCAAACAGACACCGAGATCGGTGGAAAAAACGAATGAGGTACATAAAATAGTTGTTATTTTAACCTTTCATTTTCTGTTAGCTTACTGAGATGATCATACATCCCTACGATATCTTTGGCGCACGGGGACGACGCGAATATTTATTTATATATGCAGGTCATTTGTGGAACCTACGCAACTGTCACCATACTGTTACATATTTTTACGCAGCAATGATTGTAGTTTATTTTTACGAATCCAACTCTTTTGTTCAGATTTAATCTTCCTTACCTTTCACAATATTCACAATACTGGTTGTTCGATTGTTATAGCAACAAAGGAAACGTGCGAGTAGAGAACAATAAATCCTATTAAACATAGGTCGAGTATATAAATCTCTTAGAACAGAGTCCCCGAGGCTCCATTCTGCAAATACAACAAGCGTTTCACAAGGCCACAGTTCTTATGAATGCTGGCTTCATCGTCTCCTCATCGATACTGGCAAACGGCTTTAAGTCCCAGGGAGCGTTTGACGACCATCCAAATTGGTTTCCCAGAGTTCACCAACACTATCAATACGGTAATTATAAACAAAACTTCAAAAAAATGGTTCAAAAGGCTCTGAGCACTATGGGACTCAACATCTGTGATCATTAGTCCCCTAGAACTTAGAACTACTTAAACCTACCTAACATAAGGACATCACACACATCTATGCCCGAGGCAGGATTCGAACCTGCGACCGTAGCGGTCGCGCGGTTCCAGACTGACGCGCCTAGAACCGCACGGCCACACCGGCCGGCAAAACTTCAACTGGTTGAGTTTGGTGAACCTCGGATGTGGTGGTGCTGGCGAGCGACAACAGATACACTTGTTGTCGAAGATTCGTGCTACGTGTTACCAAAGATCCACATATAAGTGCCCCGTTGCACCATCATTCTTGTACCATATATCCATCCTTTCACCATAAGGAACGTTATCCAAGTAGTCGATAGACTTGTTTGTGAAATAAATGAAGGTATATAATACCAGCACATCGACCAAGTAGAAAATGTGACCGTGTCGGGGAAACCATTGGTTTCCGAACCTATGTATATCTAGATTATATGCTTGTCTAATTGTCATCTACTCGCATCTTTCGTTTGCACCTGTGGCAGCGAGATAGCCTCTACTGTTCAATTACCGCATAATTGCAACTTTTTCCGATATTATGTACATTAATTTGGAAAGAGCAACGTTTGTGTCAAGTTAGAGACCACAGTGATTGCTTGTTTGAAATTCATTTATTATCCGGTTCAATCACATTTATTCCTAACGAAATGACCGCTCATAAAAACAGGCTTGACGTGGCTGGTTATTTCGACAGAAATAAATGTGACTGTTTGCGTTATTTTCCCAGCACCTCGACACCGCACGTAAATAAAGCCGTTGCCCAGCAACGCCCTGTAGCCCAACGCAACGGCAGTCACGTACAGTCTCCTGGACTTGGCTGGCTTGCCTGCAAAATCAAAATACTTAGCTGACGGTGCCGTCGCTTAGCAAGGGTATGCCCAGCATAGACGTGGAATCTGCTGGGATCAGTCTATGCTAGCTGCATTCGTTGAATACGTCTTCTACAGCCTATCTTCGAAATAACGCCTCCCGATACACCACAACTGGCTACAGATTGCTATACAGGTGACGACGATATTTCATTACTAATTCTGAAAGTTATCCACCTTGTACCGAACTAGTTGACGTCAACGACTGTATTATAAATTTAGGTTAATATTTTTACTACCTATAGTGCGAGTAAAACTACTTGGTTCTTGACAATTCGCAGAGCGGCCGGGCTGTGTTGCCAGCTGCCGCTGATCGCAGGTTTCTGCTTGAGTTAGATGGTTGAAGTGCTGATACACTTAAGAGCCAAAGAAACTCGTACACCTGCCTAATATCGTGTATGGCCCCTGCCAGCACTCAGAAGTGCCACAACACGACGACTCGATTAATGTCTGAAGTAGTGCTGGAGGGAATTGACACCATGAATCCTGCAGGGCTCTCCATAAATCCGTAGGAGTACGAGACGGTTGAGAATTCTTCTGAACAGTACGTTGCAAGGCATTCCAGATATTCTCAATAATGTTCATTTCCGGGGAGTTTGGTGGGCAGCGGAAGTGTTTGAACTCAGAAGAGTTTCTGCTGGAGCTACTGTATAGCAATTCTGGACGTGGACGTGTGGGGTGTCGCATTATCCTGCTGGAATTACCCGAGTCTGTCTAATGCACAATGGACATGAATGGATGCATGTCATCAGACAGGATGCTTACGTACGTGTCACCTGTCAGGGTCATATGTAGACGTATCAGGGATCGCATATCGCTGCAACTGCACACGTCCAACACCATTACAAAGCCTTCACCAGCTTCAACACTACCCTGCTGACATGCAGAGTCGATGGATTCAGGAGGTTGTGCCCACACCCGTACATGTCCATGCGCTCGATGCAATTTGGAACGATACTCGTCCAACCAGGTAACATGTTGCCAGTCATCAACAGTCGAATATAGGCGTCAAAGGGCCTAGGCGAAATGTAAAGCTTTGCACCCAACAAGGGTACACTAGTGGGCTTTTGTCTCGAAAAGCCCATATCGGTGAAGCTTCGATGAATGGTTCGCTCGCTGACACCTGTTGATGGCCCAGCACTGAAATCTGCAGCAATTTGCAAAAGAGTTGCACTTCTGTCACGTTGAACAATTGTCTTTAGTCATCGTTGGTCCCATTTTTCTGGATATATTTCCGGCAGCAGCGGTGTCGGAGATCTGATGTTTTACCGGATTCCTGATATTCACAGCACACTCGAGAAATGGTCGTACGGGAAAATCCCCACTTTATCGCTACCTCAGAGATGCTGTGTCCCATCGCTCCTGCGCCGACTGTAACATGACGTTGAAAGTAACTAAAATCTTGATAACCTGCCATTGTAGAAGCAGTGACCGGTGTAACAACTGCTCCAGATACTTGTTGCCGACCGCAGCGCCATATTTGAACACGTATGCCCGTGCCAGTTTCTTTGGCCCTTCTATGTACAACTTACACAGAGTGAGGGAAAGCAGTAGATGTACCTCCGCTTTTGTATGGTTACCGTCACTTTTCGTTTTGTTACACGAATTTCGGCAACAAATCGTAAAATTCAGAATGTGAATACAATGAAACCAGTACCAAAAAAAGCTACATATTTTGTTGTAGCTTATCGTCACTCGGGCAACGGCCTTTCCGCAAGTGGATACACCGGTTCCCGTCAGATCACCCAAGTTAAGCGATGTCGGGCGTGGCCGACACTTGGATGGGTGACCTTCCGGAACACAATGCGCTGTGGCCATTTTTCGTGGTGCACTCAGCCTCGTGATGCCAATTGAGGAGCTACTCGACCGAATAGTAGCGGCTCCGGCCACAGAAAACCTCATAACGACCGGGAGAGCGGTGTGCTGACCACACACCCCTCCTTTCTGCGTCCTCAACTGAGGATGACTCGGCGGTCGGATGGTCCCGGTGAGCCTGAAGACGGAGTGCTGATTGTCACTCAACATGTTATGTCTCCGACAGGTGGAGAATACCGCTTATTGGCTGGGAGATTTCAGCGGACAGGGAATGCAGGGGGAAAGCAGTAGTGGTGGGGGTTATGGGCAATCACCGTAGGGGAAATGCCGAGTGCTGGAGGAGAAATGCCGCTCTAAACTGAACCCTACACTCACACTTTTTGTAAATATTAAGTGGAGCCCCTCCAAGCCCACACCTACATGGTGTGCTTTGGTTGGTACCTAAAAATAACTCCTCCAAAAACGCAGCAATTTATTTTCGCTTGGCTTGTTAACCATTTGTAACTGCCAGAGAAACGTCATGAGTGGCGAGTTTTGTGTAAAACGCACATATTTCTCTGGGTGTTATGCCAAAATTTGCTTCTTTTGCCAAAAACAGCGGAGTTTACACAGTGTCACCTCTGTAACATGCTGCGCAGACACTATTGAGAGGGAATCCTGAAACAGTTGTTTATTAAATTTATTAAGTGAGCGACTGAGGAAAAATAAGGTCAGTGCCTTATTTAAAAAACCACATGTTCGGTATAGTATGAACGTGTAATGTCTTCACTTATATTATATATAGGATTTCACGTTTCACCAGCTACCGGCGCCGCATAAAAAATACATTCTTTCGTCGAAAATGTCTGTAGTTAGTGAATTAGCACGGTAGATAACTAAGTTTTGCACAATAACAATATGGTAAGATACAGTACTCCTTGCACGCTATGATTTGCCAAAATCTCATTTCGATATCCCAAACCGTTTATGAAATTTGAGGAATGTTGTGGATAATTCATTTTGGCTTTATTGCTGGCTCGACGCGATCGCAAATGGGTGTGCTACATCAAATCACTTTTCTCTAGTTTGGTGACGCATAGAGAATTCAACCCAAATCGAAAGGAAGATTCGATATGCCTAAATTTCATACACAGCAACGTATTATGTAATTTGCTCCAAACGTAAAATCATAGCGAGCTCCATTCTTCATTGCAAACATTTTCGAATATTGCGCACTGTGTTATTTCCGTGTAAATATCTCAATAACTACGACCATCAACGAAATGATGTGCACATCATCATGAACCTGACACATAAATCTATAAGCAACAAAAAAATTAAACTTTTTACCACTACTGGACATGTTCTGTGTCCGACAGCTGGAAAATGCCGCCAATACCCGTGTCGCTGAAACTATCAAATGACTCCCCGAAGACAATAATTAACTCGGAAACACTATCTTCCAAAATGGATTCGTTCTCCCTAGCTTCCTGAATAACACCTTTTGCATGTGCTGCAACATTTCTCCAGTGTCCCACAGCTACTTCAGAAATAAAGGCCTTTCTACTTCTGAAAGCATGCATTTCTTATTTTCACGTGCAATGTCTTCTTTGATTTGGGCCCATATGAGCTCCACAGCATTAAAGAGACAGTGATAGGCGGTTATATAGTTACAGAATGTCCATTCTTGTTGGCAACTTCATTTACAAATTACGTCGAGTGTCGTGCCTTATGGTGCCTTGTGGTACAAGTTCTAATAGTTGTGCTTCTTTCATTTAGTCATCGAATATTATATTATATCGTCGAAGATATTTTGTGACTTCTGTTTTTCTGGAAGCTTTCGTAGGAGCTTTGTCCTTTACACCAGTGCGGTACGGCTTATTGTCAGTATTAATATACTATGGTTTCTCTAAATACGGTAACAGCGAATTATCAGACTATCGTAAAAAAGTGGTGTGGTTCATTTCCGCACGAAGATCCGGTTTTCATGGACTTGAAAATGTGTCGACGGCCAAGAACAAAGACATGGGCTGTACCTGCATGAACAACAATAATTCTGCTTCTTTGGCCAACAGTTACTGCCATTTCTTCTTGTGATCCGTCAGACCAACCTGTCTTCATCATATCACCAGAATTCACCCACGTTTCATCTAACCATGCTAAATCATCGTAATCAATGCCCCTTACATGCCACAAAAAATCGGCATCGCCATCTTGTTGTTCCAAGAGTACCTTACGACCAGATAGTTTTTCGTAATTAACCCCAGATTTAATAACACCAACCAAAGAGATGACTTATTGCCAACAAGAAGATCAGCTTCTTTAAGCTTTACTTGCAGTTTTCGTAATGATGGCTGCTCGCAATGGTGATAATATGCATACAAATGTCTGAAAATCGAATCCTGTTCGAAAGAATCGAGATTTGTCACATGTTTCCGACGCATCGTTTTTCCCCCGGAGTTCCCAGACTTGGCGGTTCTGAATTAAGATTTGATGGTCAGGTACGCGTATTCTGTTTTTCACTTACTATTTACTATTAATGCCACAGCGGTCCTCTGGACTGCCTTATTAATAGAAATAGGAGGCCTTCCAAACGTTCTTTCCATCTGCAAATATTGTCTGACCTTACAGACGTAGTCACGTGATCGGCCTCGCAATGGTATTCCTTGTTCAACTTTCTTCAGAGATGATTTCGGACTGTGTATTCTAGGACGACCTCGCTTTTTAGTTTCAGACCTTTCGTACGAACAAGTCACTGCAGTAATTTGTCACACTCAAGCAATGGAAACAAATTAAAAGCAAACAGTAAGATAACACTGTTCACACGACACCACGGGCACAAGACCACGCGTCAGCAGCTATAGAGTGCTAAGACTAAGCAGTGGCAACCATGACAGGTGGAGAGGTGCTGAATCTCAGCGTGGGATTGGCCCGCACTCTCCCAATGCTACGTGCCCGGCAAGCTGTCAAGTACAAAGTAAAGTTTTAATCGCACTATAAGTCACTTTTTACCAATATTTACCTGCGCTACGTGTTTCAGCAGCCATCTGCCACCATCAACTGCTTTACAGTTATATGTACATTATACACATCAAAAAAAGTTTTGTATCACCTCGGTTCCGAGAGTTCCGGAAACTAAACAAAAAATTGGAATATAGATCAACATAAACATCATTTCCGCCGTTTTTATTGGTCATGAAAACTACACATTGCATGTTGTACCACCATACAGCGAGACCTTCAGAGGTGGTGGTCCAGATTGCTGTACACACCAGTACCTCTAATACCTAGTTGCACGTCATCTTACATTGATGCATGCCTGTATTTGCCGTGGCATACTCTCCACAAGTTCATCAAGACACTGTTGGTCCAGATTGTCCCACTCCTCAACGATGATTCGGCGTAGATCCCTCAGAGTGGTTGGTGGGTCACGTCGTCATTAAACAGCCCTTTCAATTTTTCCAATGTATGTTCGATATGGTTCATGGCAGGAGAACATGCTGGCCACTCTAGTTGAGCAGTGTCGTTATCGTGAAGGAAGTCATTCGAAAGATGTGTACGATAGGGGCGCTAATTGTTGTCCATGAAGACGAATGCCTCGCCTATTCCTGCCGATATGGTTGCACTATAGGTCGTAGGTGGCATTCACGTATCGTACAGCCGTTACGTCGGCTTCAATAGCCACCAGCGGCGTACCCCAGCTCCACATGATACCATCCCAAAACAACAGGTTACCTCCACTTTGCTGCACTCGCTGGACAGTGTGTCCAAGCCGTTCTGCCTGACCGGGTTGCCTTCAGACATGTCTCTGACCATTGTCTGGTTGAAGGCATATGAGACACTCATCGGTGAAGAGAACATGATGCCAATCCTGAGCGGTCCGTTCGGCATGTTGTTGGGCCAATCTGTACTCCGCTACATGGTATCGTGGTCGCAAAGATGGACCTCGCCATGGACGTCGAGAGTGAAGTTGCCCATCATGCAGCCTATTGCGCACAGTTTGAGTCGTAACAGGACGTCCTGTGGCTGCTCGAAAGGCATTATTCAACCTGATGGCGGTGCTTTCAGCGTTCCTCCTAGCCATAATCCGTAGGTAGCGGTCATCCACTGCAGTAGTAGCCCTTGGACAGCCTGAGCGAGGCGTGTCATCCACAGTTACTGTTTCTCTGTATCTCCTCCATGTGCAAACAACATCGCTTTGGTTCACTCCGAGACGTCTGGACACTTCCCTTGTTGAGAGCCTGCTGTACTGACTGTCTAGTCATGGTTGAACTACAGAGTACATGAGTCGTGTACCTCTTTCCTGGTGGAATGACTGGTACTGATCGGCTGTCGGACCGCCTTCGTCGAATAGGCATTGCTCGTACATGGTTGTTTGCGTCTTTGGGCGGGTTTAGTGACATCTCTGAACAGTCAAAGCGATTGTGTATGTGATACAATATCCACAGTTAACGTCTATCTTCAGGAGTTCTGGGAACCGGGCTGATGCAAAACTTTTTTTGATGTGTGTATTAATCTGAAGAGTGATGAGGACTACTTTCTGGGTGTGTCAGTAAAGTTGTTAACAAAATGTAACCCTGTACAGAAAGATTCATTTTTTCCAGTATTTGCCCTAACAGAGTTTATGTTTAAATCATTTCACTGATCTCTTTACTTACATATTGGCACTAAATTTTTTTACATAAATTTGTTCATGTCATGGAAGATATTAAGTAGTGTGATTATTCGATGTTGTTGGTCACTCAGAAATGTTAAGCTAATATATATTTTGATTATTAAAACACACATTTCACATTGGAAAAATATTTGAACAATTAGCACAGTGCCATGAATGAAAATTTCTAGTTATTCATACAAGTTTAGTTGGTGTCCCTTATTCATTTCATTTGATCTTTCGCAAAAATGGGAAACAGATATTCAGAGATCTTAATGTGACTGGCTACTCCTCATTTAGCATAATCGTTTGCGTGCTAGGCATTTATGCGTTCGTTGTACTGCACACTCCTCTGTAAGTTACTGATTGTGTGAATTTATCTGACTGCATGTTTATGTTGCGTCCCAGTTTCAGTTGCAGTTTGTTATGTGTAAAAGCGATATTAATGTTGCGCGGTCTGAAAATATTTACTGTTCTTTAGGATGGTTTGCTTGAGAATGGTATGCGATCAGTGGTCTTTGTTTCCGTTTCTGTAAAGCAATTGTTTTACTATTGTTTTATTTTCTTATCTGTAGAAGGTTGTCAATAATTTGTCATCATAGCCATTTTCTGCTGCTTATTACTTGATAACTATTTAAATAATTTTTTATAATTCTTGACAGATTCCTAATACTGTAAAGCTCTCCTATGCATTACTTTGTCTCAACTTAATTGAAATCACGCATACAGATTTGAGAGTACAACGACATCCACGGACTGTCGCCACTCAGCCGTCTCTCCTAGTACGGTGCTCTCTCCTAGTACGGTCTCACGCAGTCAACGATTGAGAAGTAACACGGGATCACTTTCGGTATTTGCAGTACGGTTACGATTTCACGAAGCGTGTGCATTGACTCATAGCCTTTGCCGCCAAATTTAGTAACCTCAAAGACGCACTATAGTACAACACGGCAAATATTAACAAAATAATGAACTTTGCAGACTTTCAACACCTACGTTTTACGTTGACAGACGCCCTTTAGGTTAGCACTTTCCAGATTTTGCCTCTGATTAGTATCTCCTGCCCATTTGTTTCTGTTCTTAAGGAGACCTTTATCTTCAGCAAGATTCCTGTCAGTAATTCCTTTGCATAGTGTATTTTGCCGTACATTTTGCATAAAGAAACGTCTAAATGGGGAAAAGTGTTGTAGCTCTATAAGCAATTCTGTATATTTCATATAGACACTGTCACAGAACTATCTTTCAATCTCTGTCTGTTTCAACCCTGCACTAACTATCTTCAGGTATCGCATGTTTTAGACACCGTACAGTATGAAGAACAAAGCGTCCACGATGAATACAAAAATGTGTCTCGTGGACACACTTTCCATCATTTGCTGGCCAACATGTGTTATCATAGCTAATATATGGTCGAAAGCGATGACATTTAAATGCGCTTTCTGTATAGTTTCTAAAGGCGATGAAAATATCTGAATATGTTCGTATTTCTTGGTCATCCACATTTTTTTCTGTTTGTTTCCTTCCACCACAATGTCAAACAGCTTTATCATTATTACTAAACGATTAACCTGGTGTACGGTTACTAAATTAAAGTTGCAGGTTGCATATATAGCGGCTTACAGGGCCACAAAAATTTGATCTCTAATATTTCACATAAAGGGTGACGTCATCGATATACGAGTACTACAAAAATAAATCCGTTAAATTTCCATTACACGATAAATGACACAACTTCAAAGGCTGTCAGTTCGACTAAATACCTAGCAATTACAATTTGAACATCTCTTATAGAATCGATCCCATAGATAATGTTTTCGTGAAGGCAAACAAAAGACTACTTTTATCTGGAGAAAGCTCAGAAGATGTAATAGATTTACTAAAATGACTGCCTACACTATACTTGCTCGCCCTTTACTAGAGTACTGCTGTGCTGTGCGGGATCCGCAACAGATAATATTGATGGAGGACATAGAGAAAGTTCAAAGAAGAGCCTGTCGTTTTGTATTCTCGCGAAATAATGGAGAGAGTGTCACAAATATGATTACCAAGTTGGGATGCCAGCCACTAAAACAAAGGCGTTTTCCGTTGCAGTCAAATATTGTCACTAAATTTATATCACCAATTTTCTCCTCTGAAGGTGAGAATATTTTACTGTCACCATACTGCACAGGGAGAAATGATGATCATAATAAAATAAGAGAAATATGAGCTTGTACAGAAAGTTTTAAGTACTGATTTTTTCCAAGGTTGTTAGAGTGTGGAATGGTGGAGAAATAGTGCGAAGGAAGTTTCAGAAACCTTCTGCCAGGCTCTTAAGGGTGACTTCCAGAGTAGCGATGTAGATTTGGGTGTATTCACCAGATTTTAAAGTTTATAGAGCTCTCGTAATCATCTCTTCAAGAGGTTCAATTGTAACACACACTAAGACAAGTATTACTGTTAGAAACTGTGTATATGTCTTAAAGCAGCGTAACTCATGGCGCTCAAATTACCCAGCCGAATGAAATGAAGAAAAGATATGAAATTAAAGTTTGTGCTAGGACCAAGAATTGAACCTGTGTCTCCTTGCTTAGCAGAGAAGTGTGGTAGCCATTACACCACTGCAGCAATATTGCTAACACAGCCGCTCGGACTTCCCTGACCGAATGCCTCCCCTAACACAAAATTCAGTTCACGTGTTCACCTTAAGGTTGAGCTGAAGATGTGAACTGAAGTTTGTGTTATAGGAGGCATTAGTTGTACTGTTACAGTGGTGTAATGGATTGCACACTAGTAAAAATTCCTGTAGTAGTTGATGTTACAGCTGCATCTTTCTTAGACTGAAGTCAGTTGACAGGTATACGTACTTCAAGGAAGTCCCTCTAAGGGCTTATCTTCAGAGGAAATAATGTTTGCAAGTAGAGAAGGAATTAGCATATTTCCTCAAAATATAAGTTAATGAACTACTTATAGATGTTGACTCTGAAATTATTGGTATGTCGGAGCACCACTTAAATAACTTGACAATTCAGAGACTTCCTTTACCATGATACAGATTAGCTGGATGTTTTTTAAGGAGTTCCTTTTGGGGTGGGGTAGTGGCTATGTACATGAAAAACAGTATTCCATTTGAGTCCATTAGACGTATCACTGCATGATTTGTCTGAGACTAGCAGCAACCAGATTACTGAATTACCATCCAATGTGTAGGCTGCCATTAACAACAGAACACAAATTGTAGCATTTGGAGTGGTCCCCAGACCAGGAAGCATTGACCACTGTACTGTCTCAGACTATCATAGTCGGTGAGTATGGTGATAATGTGGGGAGAGGTACCATTTTCGGAATGTTTTGGAGACGCACACAGGTGATACTTCTGGCATCTTGGCATTTGTAAGAGTTCAGATCACAGGTGGTATTGATGGAAGGGACTCTGAAGGCACAACGGTTCATTGCAGGAATACTGCGTACTCATGTTCTGCATCTCATGTGACAGTTAGAGATGCCGTTTTTCATCAGTGCGACACCTGCCCACATATGGCCCATGTCCTTGTAAACTGGATGAGTGGCCCTGTGGTAGTCTCATGGCCAGCATGATCCCCATATCTGTCCCTGACAGAACAGGTGTGGGGCTATGTGAGGTGTCAACTCTGTCCCACTGCCAATACCGAGGACATCAATTGTGATTCAATCAGCTGGGGGACAAATTGCCTCAGGAGATGATACAACAGCTTTATTACATCCTCACCAACTAAAACAGTGTATGCATTAAGGCTGGAAGGGAAGAGTAAAAAAAAAAAGTTTCAACTGCTCAGAAAATATAAGAAATGTTAGGTGAGAAACAAGTAATAAACCTTACATTGAATTCCTGAAACAATTCTAGTTAACTTAGTATGTCACACGACATAGTTATGCGAAAATGTATGAATTTTATCGACAGGTACAGCGAAGTGAATAAACAAACCGACGTTTCATGAGAAGAAATCCGATTCCCGGCGGGGTCAGGGATTTTCTCTGCCTCGTGATGACTGGGTGTTGTGTGCTGTCCTTAGGTTAATTAGGTTTAAGTAGTTCTAAGTTCTAGGGGACTGATGACCATAGATGTTAAGTCCCATAGTGCTCAGAGCCATTTGAACCATTTTTTTGAGAAGAAATCACTAACACACACACTAGTAATTGAATGCAAGTAATTTCCCCCATCCAAGCTACGACATGCAGTTCTGAGGGAAAGAAGAACTATATGATGGCTGAACCCCTCACCATAGAACACCTGGCAGACACAATGCGACGCTGCTACCACTGCATAGGCAACCAGTAACAGCAGCCCTTCTATCTCCTATTAATGTCTACCTTCAAAAAGTCTTTCTACAGGAACAGGGTCGGAGATCACAAATAAACATCCAGAGAAACACAACTCGAAACATTGGTTACTCACTGTAGCCACCTGCGTTAACACTTGCATGAAAGAAAAAGCTGTTTATGTCAGTATTACGTAGCAGAAGTTAAAATCTGCCCGAAGAAAGAAACGACACCTGCCATAGGTTACAAAAACTCTAGTTGGTGGAGATATTACAAGTACGAGCGCCCTGATTGGCCAGAAAGAAAATCTGTGACAACCAGATTTGATATAGGCAAGTTGCAGACAGAGTAATGGGGTTCTTCTCTGGCAGAAAATCGTCGAGTGTTTGAGCGAGGCGATTCGCGCAGCACTGAGAGGATTGCGAGAGTCATTGTTTGAACACTTGTTCATAGGCTCATCTTAATTCGTAGGAGTTAAACTGCAAAGAATCATAGAAAAGAGAATCGCACCGAGTACTAATACTTAACGCTTGCGAGCGATTTGGGGATAACGACGTACGCGTTATACAAGCCAAATAGCGTGTACCATGCCAATTAACTTAGCAAGTGAATAAATAGGAGTCCCGGCTTCACCCAAGACGTAGGAAACGTACCAGACTGGTGTTTAACACTCGAGAGAGATTTAGATGAGATAGTCAGACTAACAGCGCGCGCCGATAGCTGCCACTGCCACCTCCAATGCAAGATAATCACAAGTGTTCGCACTATGCGAATAAGAGATATTCAATTGACACTCAAAACTGTGGTCATCTCTATCTCTCCTAGTTTTCGTACATTAAACCATGACCTGTAGTTAAACATATTCACGATTGCCAGGCGTAGTACTGAAGCAGAAACGCGAGATGTCCAATCTAACGATAAGGATTGATCTGCCACTGTAGAGTTATGAATTGTTTTAACTGTACACTACTTTTTGCTTGCTCTTTGCCCAACCCCATTCAAATATGGTATTTTCATGGGGCAATTTAGCGTAATTAATATCTCTGGTCTCAACTGTATTTCATTTGTTGTGTATTTATCGACAGCCAGACGAGGTCATCAACCACCTCACCATTAAAGAATCTTATAATAGGAATTTCGCTACACAGTTGTGAACACCCACTATCAATGTTTTACCATTGCATGTGTAATTTTGCTAGCATTGTTATGTTATGAAGTCATATTTAGTGTAAAAATAAACCTTCTAACGAAAATCTAAAAGTTTCATTTTTTCTTACATATACTTACGCCTGAACCTGTACACTAATTTCTGTTCAGAATGTTCAAATGTCTGTGAAATCTTATGGGACTTAACTGCTAAGGCCATCAGTGCCTAAGCTTACACACTACTTAACCTAAATTATCCTAAGGACAAACACACAAACCCATGCCCGAGGGAGGACTCGAATCTCCGCCGAGATCAGCCGCACAGTCTATGACTGCTGCGCCCTAGACCGCTCGGCTAATCCCGCGCGGCACTAATTACTGATAGCGATAACGTTTCCTTTACAGGGAGTGTAGTGGAACCGACATTGAGATCATTGTCTGATTATATCGCTGTCTGTAGTGCTGCACTCTTCTGAACTCTGTATGTGTGGGACGGTTTCTTCCTACTTTGATGGCTGTAGGTTCAACTCTAAATTCCTAAAACACTCACAGTGCATCCTTGCACAGCTGTGGTGGGAAGACAGATCAGAACTACTCTCACATGTGTCAGATAATGGCGATTCTGCCAGAATGGTGTAATACCATGGTAAGGTGTTCCATCATATGTTATTAATAGTTTAAGGAATATATCATTTAAAAACCTTTCGTATTTAATTTTTGTGCTGTATCAACCAATGGCTAATATTAGCGGCTACTTACAAATCAATAGGGAGACAGAGACGTTGCAATGCACTGAGAGACATGCACAGTATTTCTATAGCATAGTTTTAATGCCATTGTTAGTTTAAGTATTTCTTGCAAGCGCACAGGTGGCTGACACAGTGTTGATAAGTCGGTTCTGTCCCAACTGCTATGTGACAATCGTGCAGTCTTATTATTGTCTCGAGGGAATTAGAAACTGGAATGAAAGGGTGAAGGGAATAGTTTTAGGATGCCAGTAGGTTCGTATGATCGCATGGTTACGCGAAGTAGGGCGCGTCAGTTACAATTGCAAAGACGGGAATCAGAGATTAGCAATGACAGATCGGGGCCTTAAAAGAATTGAGATTGACAGCTAACAAGATGACGTATGGGAACAAGGTGCCATGAGGGGCGACCAACATAATGCAGAGGTGCAGGATCATGGGGAACGTCTTGCATACGTAGAACCAATAGTACATGTAATAAGACCTCCCTCACAACCATGTACAACTCGAAATGTGTCACCGCATGGTTTCACTGCAGTCAGTTGCGGACAGACGCGAGAATGTAATTGCAGAACAAAGTGCGTTGGAAGAAGAGGTAGCAGGATCCGTCAATTTGTCGTAAATTCTGCAGCAATTAACGAGCACCATAACGATACAAAACGGAGAGATAAAACAACAGACGCAACAACTGCAACAACAGATACGTGAGCAGAGTGACAGAGTGCGGGAACAGCGAAATAGCTGTAACAAATACGTGAGCAGAATACTGAAACAACGAAACATGAGCATGAAACTAAGAAACAAAACAGAAGTCAAAGAACAATTACGTCACATTGAGGAAGAGGCAAAAGAATCCCGAGATGTGATCGAAAATTTAATAATAGGTCACACGCAATTAAGAACAGATATTGAAAAGGTCCAAGTGGATGTGCAGACATTACGGGATGACACCCAGACCGAAATAAAAACGTTGCGTGACGACACACAGACTGAAATCAAAACATTATGTGATGATAGTCTCGGTGAAATTGCAAAGATAGCCAAACAGGTTAATGCAATTATACGCCAAGCAGCGGGCACAGCGCGGCAAATAGTTGAAGATAGTCTGTTGCAAAAACGCATCACTAAAGAGGTTCTCAAGAGGTACGATACATGTATTGTGAGAATAGAAGCGAAAACGAAAAATAAGTTCGAAAAACTCATAGAGGAACTGTTACGAACTATACAATAGCGAAGTGATGAAGATCATGCAAGCTCTGAATCTGTAACCACTTCCAAATCATCAACGTTACCAGAGGGGCAAGAAGTTTCACAAGGAAAGAAAAAAGATGTTATGCACATACAACTCCAATCACAGGCGAAGAAGAAATCTACGTCAACGTGATTGCTTTGCTTTCCACAATAATGCGCCTGGAAGAGGGTTCAGTAAACCACCTTCGAGCTGTTTCTATGCCGTTCCAGTCTCGAACGGCGCGCGGGGAAAACGAGCACTTAAATTTTTCTGTGTGAGCCCTGATTTCCCTTATTTTATCGCGATGTTCGTTTCTCCCTATGTAGGTGGGTGCTAACGGAATGTTTTCGCAATCGGGGGAGGAAACTGGTGATTGGAATTTCATGAGAAGATCCCGTCGCAACGAAAAACCCCTTCGTTTCAATGATTGCCATTCCAATTCACGTATCATGTCTGTGACACTATCTCCCCTATTTCGCGATAATACAAAACGAGCTGCCCTTCTTAGCACTTTTTCTATGTCATCCGTCAGTCCCACCTGATGCGGATCTCACACCGCGCAGCAGTACTCCAGATTAGGGCGGACAGCGTGGTGCAAGCAGTCTCTTTAGTAGACCCGTTGCGTCGTTCAAGTGTTCTGCCAATGAATCGCAGACTTTGGTTTGCTCTACCCTCAACACTTTCTATGTGATGGTTCCCATTGAGGTTATTTGTAATTGTAATTCCTAAGTAATTAGTTGAATATACTGCCTTCAGGTTTGTGTGACTTACAGTGTAATCAAAATTTAGCGGATTTCTTTTAGTACTCAAGTGTATTCTCTTTATTCATGGTCCATTACCACTATTCGTACCATACAGATATCTTATCTAAATCATTTTAGAATTCGCTTTGGTCATCTGATACTCTACAAGATGGTAAATTGCAGCATCTAAGGCGGCTGCTCGGATCGTCTCCTATGCCGTTAATATAGATCAGCAACAATAGAGGGCCTACAACACTTCCTTGGGGAGCGACGGATATTACTTCTGTTTTATTCGATGACTTTCCGTCTATTACTACGAAATGTGACCTTTCTGACAGGAAATCAGGAATCCAGTCGCACTAAAGAGGTGATATTCCATAGGAACGCTGTTTGGTTAGAAGACGCTTATGAGAAAATCTAAAAATATGGAATCAATTTGACATCCCATATCGATAGCACTCATTAATTTAGGAGTATAAAAGGAAAAGCTAATTGTATTTCACAAGAACGATGTTTTCTTTATCAATGCTGACTATGTGTCAATGAACCGTTTTCTTCGAGGTACTTCATAATGTTCGAATACAGTATATGTACTGCAAATCGACGTTAGTGATATGGGCCTGTAATTCGATGGATTACTCCTATTTCCCTTTTTGGGTCTTGGTGTGACTTGAGCAGTTTTCCAGTCCTTAGGTGGGGATCTTTCTGTGAGCGAGCGGTTGCAAATAACTGCGAAATATGGAGCTATTGTATCAGAATACTCTGAAAGGAAGCTGACTGGTATACATTCTGGACCGGAGGCATTGCTTTACTACACCGAGGATATCTACGTCTATGTTTCTCATCTTGGCAGTTGTTCTTGATTGGAATTCAGGAATATTTACTTCATCTACTTTGGTGGAGTAGTTTCGGAAAACCATGTTTAATAACTCTGCTTTAGTGGCTCTGCCATCAGAGACTTCACCGTTGTTATCGCGCAGTGAAGATATTGATTGCGTCTTGCCACTGGTGTCCATTATGTATGACCAGAATCTCTTTGGGCTTTCTTCCCGGTTTTGCAACAGAGTTTCGTTGTGGAAATTATTTTAAGCACCTCGCATTGACGCACACGCTATCTTTCGAACTTCTGCAAAACTTTGCCAATCATGGGGATTTTTTGTTGTTTTACATTTGGCATGCTTTTTTCGTTGCTTCTGCAACGGCGAAGCGACCCGTTTTGTGTACCATGGGGGGTTCAGTACCATCACTTATTAATTTTTGTGGTATATATCTCTCAATTGCCGTCGATACTATCTCTCTGAAATCATTCCATATCGTTTCTACACTGACATGATCAGAAAGGAAGGAGTGGAGACTGCCTCTTAAAAAGGCGTTAAGAGCATTTTTAGCAGCTTTTTTAATTTGATGTACTTTGCGTTTCCTTTTGATGGTTGTCGGTGTTACGGTATTCAGCCTAGCAGCAACTACCTTGTGGTAATTCATGTAACTGTGACGATACTCCCTATATCTCCAGGATTATTTGTTGCTAGGAGGTCAAGTATGCTTTCGCAACCATTTACGCTTCGAGTGGGCTCATGTTCTAATTATTCAAAATAATTTTCTGAGAAAGCATTCAGTACAATTTCGGATGACGTTTCATGCCTGCCGCCGGCTTTAAAAGTATAATTTTTGCAGCATATCGATGGTAGATTGGAGTCACCACCGACTATAATTGTATGATTGGGGTATCTATTTGAAATGAGACTCTAGTTTTCTTTGAACTTTTCAAAAACTATACAATATCTTCTGAGTCGGTGGGGGGTTTGGTAAAGTGACCCAATTAATAGCTGAGTCCGACTGTCAAGTATAACCTCTACCCATACTATTTCGCAGTAATTGTCTACTTCAATTTCACCACATGGTGACCTACTTCTGGCAGCAATAAATACTCCTCCACCAACTGTATTTAATCTATCCTTTCTGAACAGTGTTAGGTCGTTTGAAAAAATTTCGCCTGAACTTATTTCTGGTTTTAGCCAGCTTTCCGTACCTATAACTATTTGAGCTCCAGTCCTTCCTATTAGGGCTTACACGATAGTTGACCACCCGCGTTGCCGCAGGCACGTTTCGAAACACACGAAGAGCAGGCGGCGCCACGAACAGATTGGGTATCACAGGCATACTTTTCGGAACAATTCGAGCCACATGAAAATGCGCCCAGATTAGCCATTGCGAGACACCGAGCCACTACGTGACTGGAAAATACAAGGGCGGGAAAGTTATAGCGTGAAGCATACCAACACTCACACAGAGCCGATGGAAGATAGTCATTGCGTTCCATTACAGCGGCATCATGCGAGACTAGGCGAAATTTAGAGTGGACAGTATCCAGTGGATTTACCACAACCTGAAAGACTGGCACATTAAATGATCGAGAACAGAAGTAGCGAGGGCTCTCGAAAGTCTTGCGGTACCATGACGAGTTACGACAACGATCATTTCATCACTGTAAGGAAGTTTTAAGCATTTCCGTGTAGGGAACTCATTGCATCCACGAACCTTCATTGATCAATACAGAGTAGGGCTACAAGAACACTGGACATCAGCACGCAAACTAGATTTGTACCTGCACATATGTCTCGAACAGTAGCAGAAACGATGCAAAACACAAGAGCTACGTGTCGATCACATGATGATGTCAGAGATAAATTTCTCTTACGCTACTGGTCGAGTGAAGAGCAAAATAGGGTGAAGTATGATCTACTACGAAACCCATACTTTGATAATTCCGGAGAAAAGAGCCCTGTATAATTTCTCGGAGCAATGGAAAAGAAAAACCAATGTTCGGATGTGCCGTACAGCGAGGGAGAATTGATTAAATTGTGTGCCAAGAAGCTGCCACTAAAATACCAACTGAGGCAATAACGTGGAAACTTTTAAAGGAATTTTGACAGAATTAGAATTCATGTTCTCGGAAGATGAGGCAAGAAAAAAGCGAAACCTGCGTAAAAACGTGAATGGAAGACCGTCAAATGAACCAGAGGCCATATGAAGGAATGTCAGCTACTGCAAACCCCGTGATATCTTCGCGCAGAGAAGTGGCAGTAGGTTCCAACAAAGAAACGACTAAGGGTACGGAACAAGAAATCGTAACGGTTATCCACACAGGAATGGCAATAACTGTTAGATGGGGAATAACGGTAATCGCAGTGGGTATTGGAGGACAAACAGGCCAACAATTTATCAGCAACGACACCTGTGTCACTAAGTCGAACAAAGACAGGAGGAACCGGAAGAAGACGTGAAGATAAGGCCACCAACACCAACAAAAGTTCGAATTGACGAGAGAGCGCCCAAGTCAGGGAGAACAGCGCACTTACATAAGCAGGCAGCAGCAACGTAATGAGAGAAATATACACTTTATCGCGAGAGGTGAAAGGTGAAGGAACAGAACCGCAGAGACCGAAAGAATTCAAGATATTGCAGACACCTAGTTGGACAGGAACTAGTTGGGAGGATTTCGTAAAAAAACCTTCAACTGGAACAAAATGAAGCAAGAATAACAGAAGTCGAGACAAGAGGTAAAGTAATTAGCATTGCAGAGTTATTTAATACTGAAACTAGGGAGAGCCAATTCCAGAAGGATAACGTACCATCGACAGAAACATTTGGTCACGACAGATAATTAATGAGGAAACAGAGTCGCAGGGATCGAACAAGGCAGGAAAACAACATCATCATGCTGAGGAGAATTTAACTAGGAGGATATCGACGATGAAAACGAACTACCAGAGGAAGTTACAATGGGGGAAGAGAAAAGGGACGAAATCATTAAAATTGCAGAGTTATTTGTGGCTGAGACCAGAGAAAAAGAACTCAAGGAGGATTGCGCAGTAGACGGAAGTTTAAAATAAATTGCGATTGGGCACAGATTCCAATGTGTACAATGATGGAAGTTACAGAGATATAATAAGGGGGTTTGGATGCGACAATTTTGGAATTTCCGCGAACAAAGAAGAGGCAGATGAAATCGAGTTGGGGAAAGACGAAGTTAAATGTGAAGAAGAAGCATTAGAAGAGAGAGAGATAGTGGTCGAGGCATATCCGACATAAGGATCGAATTAACAGGTAAAAATCTTGAAACGACTCACATATGATTCAATAGAGGATGCTTTCATCCAGGGAGATGAGAAAGAACAGAGCAAACCGGTCGAGATACAACCAGTTGTGAAAGTCATCATAGCGAAAATCCTAATTAATGAAGTCATAGACAGTGGAAGCGAGGTAACCACGATCTGGGAGTACTTATTTAACCAATGCAATGCCAATGAAGAATTATCGATCTTGAGAACGAAGAAGATTAAAGTGAAGGGTCCCAACAAAAATCATACTGCAGATGTCAATTTACAAAGAAGGTTAACTCTTTCGTACCAAAGTCAAAAGGTGAAAGCCACTTTCGTTGTCATACCGAAATTAACGGTGGACATGATAATAGGTGTGGATTTCCTGAATCGAAAACAAGCTCTGACAAACATGGGAAAAGGTTGCGTAACTTCTCTTTGAGCCAGGGCTGTACATTGTCAAACACAGGTGCAGGAACAAGAGCCTTCCATACCTAAGGAACGATGTTTCACCACTCAAACAAAATGGTATAGACAGAACTTACCGAGCATTGAATTAGACAGGTAAAAGTTTAGGATTTCATCATACAAGCCATATTAAAAGCTATGATGAATAATCACTTATACGCATCAGCTAATAATATCAAAGAAGGCATGAAGTACGTTTCAGACAGGACGTGACTAGGAGTCTGAGGAAAAGAAGGGATAGAGAACTGAAAATCACTTTAAATTTTTATGTGTAGCACTTAACGTGACATGTAGAGTTTGACAAGGTGATGATCTAATAGCATGATATACTAAAATACGACGTGGCGACACCATACACAACTAACAGAATTAGTCTCAATAGCTCAAGATATCAGTAACAAACTGGAACCTGATAAAGAAACTAGAATTTTAACGAAAAGATACGAGACCGAAACATATAAAGAATTTCTTAAGCGGCGTAAATTAGGTATTATGCTTAAGGTAGATTGTAAGAAAAGATTTTTGCAGTCGACCTCCTGCAAGAAACAATCATAAAGTGCCCATGGCAATGCGGCGGACGACAACTGAAAATGTATATGGGATGCGAATGGATGAGATCAAAAATTTTTACGATGCTGAGGCGCAGGCAAGGGCACGAGAATGATGGAGATTTGTAACCAAGCCAACCATTGTACCTAACTCCAGTAGCAACCTTGCCGTGATAAAGAATTGTAAGTAGGCTGTTTAGGTTTTTATGTTGGTAATGTCACGTAGCGCTCTGCATGAAAATCACTGGCTGTGCTGTGCTGGTTCGCATATTCGCTATTGTAGGGTGGGGCAGCTGAATGTGAACATCGCATAGCGTTGTATAGTTGGAGGTGAGTCACCAGCAGTGGAGGATGTGGGAAGAGAGATGGCAGAGTTTTGAGAGCGGACGATCTGGACGTGTGTCTTTTGAACACTATTTATTGCAGTAGTTCGAGTAACGAAGATTTTTGTGAGGTAAGTGATTCATGAAAGGAATAGGTTATTGTTAGTCAGGGCCATTCTTTTGTAGGGATTATTGAAAGTCAGACTGCGTTGCGCTAAAAATATTGTTTGTCAATTTAGTGATGATCAGAATAAGTAAAGAGAGAAATCTCTGAGTACATTCAGTTCTGCTCAGCTGTTTGAAAATCCAATAATGTAAGGGGTTTACCAGCACAGTAATTCATTAATTTTTTTAAGGGGAAGTTACAGAATGTACAAGGAGGGTGGATGAGCAGCAGAAGATCAACTTCGGGTCCAGGCCTTGCGAAAATTCACTTTAGACCGGTACTCGAATTGGAAGGATTTCGGGGAACGACGGGCAACAAAAACGAAACAGCACCCAGCATCCGGGGTAAAAAGAAAACGCCTCGCCGAACCCCCGATTTGGCTGAGGCAGAAAATTACGTGTAGAATCGCACTGTCACTGCGATATCACACTGAACTACATAGCTGAATGAAAATCACTCAGTCAATGCTGAACTCCACGTCCTACTCCACGATTGAACCACTAACAAATGGACAACTTCGAAGCAACTAGTAGTCAATAATTTCCTGTATCCCGCCCAGAGAAGAGACTAGATTCAAGTCTGAAGAAAGGAAGATGCTTGGAAGAACAGAAGATGAAGAGTCCGAAAACTGCTGTTGAAGAGAGAAGATCAGCGAAAATGTTTCAAGGTACACGTTTCCAAATATCTATCCCATTGTAAACTAGTTGTCTACGAAGTGCAACAAAAATATAAATACGTTCAAGAATGTCTTGAGAAGAAACGTATATGATATAAAGCCAATACTCCATGAGACTCTGTACTAAAACGTCTACATTATTATCAGAGACACACCAAACTATGGAAACATCCTGTTGGATCATTTTATGAAGAACGATGCTGCCACCCAAAGGTTTGCTGACTAGCGTCTCACACAAGTCCTTGAGCTTCGTGCAAAGACAGTCATCGCCAACCTCATGGAAGAACATTCGTAGACATCGTGTGAAAATGGTTGTAGAAATTAGGTACAGGCAGTGGAAAAGCCACAAAAAGCACAACAATTAACATAGGACTTCGATGTATTCGTATCGATTACATGCAATTTACATCTGTCTATACAATACGTATAAATGTCTGAATAGGAACTGTATATCAATCTTTTATAACCTTTGTTTCACGAGCAATGCAGTAGAAATATTTTTGTAAAGGAGTGTTTGAAGTCTTACGATGATAATTAGAATGATATGTTAAAAAGGAAACCTATTCAGGAATATTGCGTCTTAAAAACAACACTTCTGTAATGATAATTTACTGTCTATGAGTGTAATATTTCCAAATCTTTACATGCATAATTATCAATGCAACATTTCCTAAAAACCACATACTGTGTTAGGGCAATATTTTTCTTAGGATAATATGTGTGTATGAATATTATTTGTGACTAATATTTTTGAATTTGTATAATCAATAACAAAAACCTTCAAAATTTTTACATGATTGGGATTTGCTAAAGAATTATTTTCATTCTTACATTAATTGTTAGAATTTTAAATTTTAGTAAAACAAACAGCAGAATGTAATCATTGCATTTTTGCATTAGGTATGAAGTATTTAACTTTTTTTAAGCTGATTGAAATAGTAAATGGCTGAGAAGCTGGTATTAAAAGATACATTTGAGAGGCTCCTCATCTTTGACATAAAATCTGAAATACACACAACACATACTTAAATAAATAAGAAAAAGAAATTGATATCGGTATAAAAATTTATAGTCTTCCCTTAATGGAGACAATTAAATCAATAACAAAGTTAACCATGTTAAAAATTAAAGTATACAAACCAACAGAATTAAATAGAATAAGAACTAGACCAAGTGGCTGACCAATATTCAATGCTTGAGAAAAGCTATAATTTTTTTATTGATTTAGACAATGCCTCAACAATTGTCTAATTCAATAAAAAATTATCACAGAAGGGTGGTTTATATGTAAGGTGTCAACCAAATAATATACCTTACGCTGAATACGTGAAACAAGTATTGTTAACTCCAAATGTCACATGACATAGTTACATGAAAATCTACTAAATTTATTGATAGGTAAAGCGAAGTGAAGAAACAAACCAACATTTCATGAACATAAACCACTAACAGTCACACTAGTAATTGAACGAAATTAATTTCCCAGATCTGAGCTACGACATTCAATTCTGAGGAAAAGGAAAATTTTATGATGGTATGCCATCTCACTTGGCTGAAACCCACGCCAGAGGACACCTAGCTGACACAATGAGAAACAACATCCAATGCATAGGCCGCCAGCAAAACCAGCCCTTGTCTCTGCTTTTAATTACTACCTTCGAAAAGCCTTTATATAGGAACACAGCTGGAGATCGCAGATAAACATCCAGAGAAACCCAATGAAAACAATGGTGCCTCATTGTAGCCACCTGCATTAAAACTCGCATGAAAGAAAAAGATCTTTTTGTCAGTATTATATAACAGAAGTTAAACTCTTCCCTGTGAAAGAAACGACACCTGTGATAGGCTACAAAAACTCTAGTTTGTGGAGATATAACATGTACGAACACCATGATTGGCCAGAAAGAAAAC
Organism: Schistocerca americana; assembly: GCF_021461395.2. Taxonomy (NCBI): domain Eukaryota; kingdom Metazoa; phylum Arthropoda; class Insecta; order Orthoptera; family Acrididae; genus Schistocerca; species Schistocerca americana. Next base: position 836,596,326 of record NC_060121.1, on the reverse strand, counting down.
ACGTGACCACCAGCTTTGATATAAGCAAATTGCATACAGAGTAATAGGCTTCCTCTCTGGGAGAAAACTGTTGAGTGTTTGAGCAAGGTAATTCGTGCTGCGCTGAGACGATTCCGAGAGTCGTTATGTAAGCACTTATCCACAGGCTCGTTTTAACTCGTAAGGAGTTAAACTGCAAAGTCTCCTAGAACAGAGAATCGCACCGAGTACTCACAGTTAACGCTTGCGAGTGATTTGAGGACAATGACGTATATGTTATTCCAGCCCAATAGCGTGTACCATGCCAATTAGCTTAGCTAGTGAGTAAATAGGAGTCTCAGCTTCACCCAAGACGTAGTAAATGTATCAGGCTGGTGTTTAACAGTCGAGAGAGATCTAGAATAGATTATCAGACTCACAGCTCGCGCCGACAGCCACCACTGCCACTGCCGACACAAGCTAATCACAAGCAGTCGAGCTATGCCAGCAAGTGATATTCAATTGACACTCAGAACTGTGGTAATCTCTCCTAATTTTCGTTCATACAACCATGACCTGTAGTTAAACACATTCACGATTGTCAGGCTTAATACTGAAGCAGAAATGCGAGACGCCTAATCTAACGAAAAGGACTGATCAGCCCCTATAGAGTTATGAATTGATTTCATTGCGTTCTTCTTTTTGCTTGCTCTTTACCGCCCTCCATTCAAATTTAGGTATTTTCATTGTGCATGTTAACGTAATTGACATCTTTCGACCCAGCAGTATTTAAATTGTTCGTACATTTATCGACCCCCAGACATGGTCATCAACCATCTTACCATTAAAGAACCTTATAATAGTTAGAAGCTTGTCCATGCTTCAAATTCAACTTGAGTCATGTGGTATGGGAATTCATCATTGATTATAAAAGTACAAATTTGTGGCCCATCAAACATTCCTGCATTTAACTTTTCTTTATTGGGACCAGGAAATGACTGAGAAATATATTGGAAACAATGGTAATTCCTATCTAAACCTTTAACAAACTGTTATATGAACCCAAGTTTAACTGTAGTGGCGGAAGAATAATTTTTCCCAATTGATAAACGGTTCATGGACTATCTTACCCTTCCCTACACTGAGGTTCATTTCGGCGGCTTGTCTTTCTTCCATCAATGTTCATTTTGCGCACGACTGCCCGGCAGACAAAGAAAACAGGGATATTCAGTTTATCCATTTCGCTGACCCAATAAAAATTCTCCATTTCTAAATCCACACGCGCTGACCACTGATGATGAAATGAAATTGTCTCTAAAGGAGTTTTTATTTTGACCACACATAAAAGTGAAATTTGGAATGAATTACGATCACCAATTAAACGGTATTTGTTTTGTGTTACGTTCTTCATTTCGCTTCTATACTTAGAACATCAATGTTGGGGCGTCTACTTTCTAAGTAGCCTGTTTATATTTTGTATGTTGGCAGTGGTATAGACTGCATTATTATTACTGACAGCACTCTGCGCCCTCGCTAAGAGGTTTTGTAGCTGGAAGGACTCGCAGTTGGCGGTTAATAGTTATCAGTGATGGAGTTTGGCAGTGTTAGCGCTAGTGGATGGTCTGGATGAGTGTCCGTAACGGAGATTTAGTATTGGTTGGACGTGGATTGTAAAATAATGATGGATGTATTTACTAATGTTTGTAAAATTGAATTATTGACGATTATATAATTTTTGGAACCTGTTGTCAAATGAATAGGGTAAAATCTGCTAAATACGTTGTTTGCTCTGCAACAAAATGTTTCCTTTGCTAACAACATGCCTATTAGTAGTTAGAGCCTGCAGTAGCTAGAATGTTTTTATTTAGCTGTCTGCAGTTGCTGCTTGCTGTATTTGCTGTAGTTCGTGTCATGAAGATTTTCTGTGAGGTAAGTGTCTTATTAAATGTATGTGTTATTGGTAGGATTACTTATAATTCAGCCAATTCTTTCGTGTTAATTATTTGCAGTCAGATTGCGTTGCGTTTGTGCATTGTGGGTAATAGATGAAATGATTAAGAGTGAGCTGTGTTTGTCAGGGAAAATTCTGTAGGTCAGTGAAATGAAATGGTAAAAGCTAGAGAAGCATTCATCAGTTTGAGAAGATGCAGTAAGCATTTAGCAATTTAAGTAAAAACGTAGACGTTTCACCTGTTGACCCTTAGCCGAAGATACTTCACTGGAATTTTCTCATTTCTTGTAGTTTGAATAATTTGAGCACGATTAGATATTAGTTGTTGTTTACTGCTAGTGCATAATTGTATATATTATTTCCTTTTGTAATTGTAGTTTCTTATTGTTGTCCTGTATTGTACTGAGCAAAGCAGATGTGGCATGTATGTGGATTTCCACTAAGTATCTCGCAGTCGCTTTTGCAATTAGATAGATATTTATCATTTTTAGTGGTATTTTAGTGTGTCTTATTTTTGCTTTTAAAATGGTTTTTTGTGTGTTATCGTGTATAATAGTGTGATAATCATGGCGCGTGAATTCTTCTGAAATTGGTATTTGTGTGTTATCGTGTGAAATAGCGTGATAATCATGGCGCTTGAAAAGCGTAATACTAGGCAGCGATGAAAACTGAGAAACAACGGTGACGACGAGCGTAGCTTGTTAGTACCACCTTCTAACGAATTGACAAATGTTAAAGATATTGATTTGATAATAGTGTGTAGGGAATGGATCAGGCAATAAATAACATGGTAGACACTGAAACAATTAGTGAACATGGAAGTATTGTCGATCGACCGGTCAGTAACAGTTCGCCTCAGGAATGCGAAATAAATGAACCAGATCTTGCAAATACCGTAGTTGCAGGTTTTGCATCATTACACTTTTCTCAATTATGTCAAGAGATATTCTCAGCTTTTCATAATTCGAATATTTCCGAAGCAAACACAGTGACAAAAAACATAATGCAACATGTTTCAGTCACTAATGCATTGTTATTGTTATTAATTCAAAATGATAGACAAATACAGCAACAAATGGAACAAAATCAGAAACAAGTAGACTAAAAGCCCGAAAAGTTTGACACAATGGTACAAAATTAGGAACGAATACTGCAAAAGCTCCAAAAATTAGACGCATTGGAACAAACAATTAAACTTTAACCGCCATGTCACTCGAAATTGGATCGGAATATCAAAAAGTTGCAACCACAACGGAGGGGTATCTGTTGAGAGGCCAGACAAACGTGTGGTTCCTGAAGAGGGGCAGCAGCCTTTTCAGTAGTTGCAAGGGCAACAGTCTGGATGATTGACTGATCTGGCCTTGTAACAATAACCAAAACGGCCTTGCTGTGCTGGTACTGCGAACGGCTGAAAGCAAGGGGAAACTACAGCCGTAATTTTTCCCGAGGGCATGCAGCTTTACTGTATGATTACATGATGATGGCGTCCTCTTGGGTAAAATATTCCGGAGGTAAAATAGTCCCCCATTCGGATCTCCGGGCGGGGACTACTCAAGAGGATGTCGTTATCAGGAGAAAGAAAAATGGCGTTCTACGGATAGGAGCGTGGAATGTCAGATCCCTTAATCGGGCAGGTAGGTTAGAAAATTTAAAAAGGGAAATGGATAGATTGAAGTTAGATATAGTAGGAATTAGTGAAGTTCGGTGGGAGGAGGAACAAGACTTCCGGTCAGGTGACTACAGGGTTATAAACACAAAATCAAATAGGGGTAATGCAGGAGTAGGTTTAATAATGAATAGGAAAAGAGGAATGCGGGTAAGCTACTACAAACAGCATAGTGAACGCATTATTGTGGCCAAGATAGATGCGAAGCCCATGCCTACTACAGTAGTACAAGTTTATATGCCAACTAGCTCTGCAGATGACGAAGAAATTGAAGAAATGTATGATGAAATAAAAGAAATTATTCAGATTGTGAAGGGAGACGAAAATTTAATAGTCATGGGTGACTGGAATTCGAGTGTAGGAAAAGGGAGAGAAGGAAACATAGTAGGTGAATATGGATTGGGGGACAGAAATGAAAGAGGAAGCCGCCTGGTCGAATTTTGCACAGAGCACAACATAATCATAACTAACACTTGGTTTAAGAATCATGAAAGAAGGTTGTATACATGGAAGAACCCTGGAGATACTAAAAGGTTTCAGATAGAATATATAATGGTAAGACAGAGATTTAGGAACCAGGTTTTAAATTGTAAGACATTTCCAGGGGCAGATGTGGACTCTGACCACAATCTATTGGTTATGACCTGTAGATTAAAACTGAAGAAACTGCAAAAAGGTGGGAATTTAAGGAGATGGGACCTGGATAAACTAAAAGAACCAGAGGTTGTACAGAGATTCAGGGAGAGCATAAGGGAGCAATTGACAGGAATGGGGGAAATAAATACAGTAGAAGAAGAATGGGTAGCTTTGAGGGATGAAGTAGTGAAGGCAGCAGAGGATCAAGTAGGTAAAAAGACGAGGGCTAGTAGAAATCCTTGGGTAACAGAAGAAATATTGAATTTAATTGATGAAAGGAGAAAATATAAAAATGCAGTAAGTGAAACAGGCAAAAAGGAATACAAACGTCTCAAAAATGAGATCGGCAGGAAGTGCAAAATGGCTAAGCAGGGATGGTTAGAGGACAAATGTAAGGATGTAGAGGCCTATCTCACTAGGGGTAAGATAGATACCGCCTACAGGAAAATTAAAGAGACCTTTGGAGATAAGAGAACAACTTGTATGAATATCAAGAGCTCAGATGGAAACCCAGTTCTAAGCTAAGAAGGGAGAGCAGAAAGGTGGAAGGAGTATATAGAGGGTCTGTACAAGGGCGATGTACTTGAGGACAACATTATGGAAAGGGAAGAGGATGTAGATGAAGATGAAATGGGAGATATGATACTGCGAGAAGAGTTTGACAGAGCACTGAAAGACCTGAGTCGAAACAAGGCCCCCGGAGTAGACAATAATCCATTGGAACTACTGACGGCCGTGGGAGAGCCAGTACTGACAAAACTCTACCATCTGGTGAGCAAGATGTATGAAACAGGTGAAATACCCTCAGACTTCAAGAAGAATATAATAATTCCAATCCCAAAGAAAGCAGGTGTTGACAGATGTGAAAATTACCGAACTATCAGCTTAATAAGTCACAGCTGCAAAATACTAACACGAATTCTTTACAGACGAATGGAAAAACTAGTAGAAGCCAACCTCGGGGAAGATCAGTTTGGATTCCGTAGAAACAATGGAACACGAGAGGCAATACTGACCTTACGACTTACCTTAGAAGAAAGATTAAGGAAAGGCAAACCTACGTTTCTAGCATTTGTAGACTTAGAGAAAGCTTTTGACAATGTTGACTGGAATACTCTCTTTCAAATTCTAAAGGTGGCAGGGGTAAAATACAGGGAGCGAAAGGCTATTTACAATTTGTACAGAAACCAGATGGCAGTTATAAGAGTCGAGGGACATGAAAGGGAAGCAGTGGTTGGGAAGGGAGTAAGACCGGGTTGTAGCCTCTCCCCGATGTTGTTCAATCTGTATATTGAGCAAGCAGTAAAGGAAACAAAAGAAAAATTCGGGGTAGGTATTAAAATTCATGGAGAAGAAATAAAAACTTTGAGGTTCGCCGATGACATTGTAATTCTGTCAGAGACAGCAAAAGACTTGGAAGAGCAGTTGAATGGAATGGACAGTGTCTTGAAAGGAGGATATAAGATGAACATCAACAAAAGCAAAACAAGGATAATGGAGTGTAGTCTAATTAAGTCGGGTGATGCTGAGGGAATTAGATTAGGAAATGAGGCACTTAAAGTAGTAAAGGAGTTTTGCTATTTGGGGAGCAAAATAACTGATGATGGTCGAAGTAGAGAGGATATAAAATGTAGGCTGGCAATGGCAAGGAAAGCGTTTCTGAAGAAGAGAAATTTGTTAACATCCAGTATTGATTTAAGTCTCAGGAAGTCATTCCTGAAAGTATTTGTATGGAGTGTAGCCATGTATGGAAGTGAAACATGGACGATAAATAGTTTGGACAAGAAGAGAATAGAAGCTTTCGAAATGTGCTGCTACAGAAGAATGCTGAAGATTAGATGGGTAGATCACATAACTAATGAGGAAGTATTGAATAGGATTGGGGAGAAGAGAAGTTTGTGGCACAACTTGACCAGAAGAAGGGATCGGTTGGTAGGACATGTTCTGAGGCATCAAGGGATCACCAATTTAGTATTGGAGGGCAGCGTGGAGGGTAAAAATCGTAGAGGGAGACCAAGAGATGAATACACTAAGCAGATTCAGAAGGATGTAGGTTGCAGTAGGTACTGGGAGATGAAAAAGCTTGCACAGGATAGAGTAGCATGGAGAGCTGCATCAAACCAGTCTCAGGACTGAAGACCACAACAACAACAACAATCAAAAAGTTTCTGAAGATGTGAAAACACAAATTTGTTAGCATTTTCAGCCAATTTTTCCTTTACATGAAGACACACTACAGAATTACGAAGCAGCCATAAAAGAACTGCAGATCGTTGTACATGAAAATCACGACACCCTGCAGGCGAAAATCGTCTCAATTGCATCTACCGATACGGTCACGCAACTTGTAAAAAATTAAGAAAACCTTAAGGTAACAGTAGGTACGATTGTGACACAAACGTCGCACGGCAATAATACATGGTATTTCGGAGATCTTTAAAGGAGTCGGCCGGGTGTCCTGAACTTTGAGATGGGAACACTGACACGACGTAACAATGGCAGATTTGTGACTAGGCGTCATGATGACTTTGCCTATAAGCTCTTCATTACAACGTGTAAATTTAAAACATCCAAAAATTGTAGTAATGACATAAATCCACAGACTTGGTTTCATCAGTATTTTTATTGATTTCCTCCTAATTGGACATTAGAGTACAAAATAAAATTGCGAAAAATTATACCACTTTTCTCGTGTAAAGCCGTTTATTGAGAAATAGTTTGCTTTCTGATTAGTCTTTTCCATTAAATTTTTCACTTGAAGTTACTATCACGCTTTGTCACATTTAGTATACAGCGATGTTTTGAAGTTAACTATCTAATCAAGAATCTATGGAATTTATTAAGATAGTAGTTTTATGAGTTGACTGTTATAGGAAACAGATGACACAATCGTATTGTACGTACATTTTTTGTTGTAGTTGTTAGTTGCACGATTACGTCAAGACTATAATACTCACATTCTTGGAACATATACTGCTAATGATGTTTTACTGCAACATTTTGGTTTACGTGAAAAAACATTTTTTGTCAAAGTACTTTCTGAGAGGTCACAGATGACAGAGTATTTGGTTTGTTTGTCAGCTACGCGATTATACTGCGACGCTACTGATGAGTGATACAGTTTTCATTATCACTTTTACACTGTTTCTGTTTTATGTCTGCACAGTTTTTCTACGTTCTTTTGAAAAGTAAAACATGTTTTGGTAATGACTTTTGTGGCATAGCTACAATGAGATAGTTATTTTCGTAACATAACGATACGTTACAGTATAGTACTTTCACGGTCACGGCAATGCACTTAGTTACTATAAGAATTATACGCACAAGACTTTACTTTTGTATATGACAAAGGTAAGTACATTGATTTTTGGAGAACTTTGCTTATGAACGACGATAACTACGGCACTTGATACATTTTTATCGTTAGCCAATGACCGAAATTAATAGCAAGAAGCATAATTCAGCGCTACAGGACACACATTTCAGTGTTTACTTTTTGTACTTGGAACATTTTTAAAAATATTTTTTTATTACAACGATACAGGAAAGGTTTACAGCTGTACATTTTACTCCACAGTTTTAATGTGTAACATTTGAGGTAGAATTACATTATCCGTCAGAGGGTGTACCTATTTTGTGTACCATTCGTGTTAGCTTTGCTTAAACAAATTTACACATCGGTACAATATTTCTCTAACACAGAAGTAAACAGCTATCTGGTTATTTAGCAATAAACATTTTTTACTATGTCTCTGACACACGTCTACGTACTTAAACAGGTGGATTACTTAGCATTAATGAAATTCTACTTTGTCTGCATTTTGATAGCTGTTCACATATATTTTCGGAACCACTGTGAAACTGCAAGAGATTTGAGTGATGTATTTTATATGGCACCATAATTTTAAAGTACGTTAGTGGTAGATGAAACTGTTGAAACGAGCAGAGAGCATTTTTTAAGGTTTTCAGATTATTAAAGGAAGCTACGACGATTTTGATTCATGTGTTCTGAAGATATTATTAGAACGATGATGTTTATTATGATGTCGATATATGTTTATGACCAATAAGGATATGCTATTTGAGGAATATGATTACGCCACGGCCGCGCGGGATTAGCCGAGCGGTCTAGGGCGCTGCAGTCATGGACTGTGTGGCTGGTCCCAGTGGAGGTTCGAGTCCTCCCTCGGGCATGGGTGTGTGTGTTTGTCCTTAGGATAATTTAGCTTAAGTAGAGTTTAAGCTTAGGGTCTAATGACCTTACCAGTTAAGTGCCATAAGATTTCACACACATTCGAACATTCATTCGATTATGCTATGTGTTTATAATGATGAAATATTAAGAATTATCGACGAATACGTACATATGTAATGAGGCAATAAATAATGAGTAGTGGTTAGGTACTCTGGTTTGTGGAAACGAATGTTGGAAACCAAGAAATGTACTTAAAAAGTTATGAAATGTGAGTATATATGTGAATGTCAGTACCACAACGCCGATGAAAATTTTTTGACACTGTTATTGATGAAATTTCATCTCTACACGCTTCTCCTGTGATTTCTTAGCCTTTGAAATCTTTTTATTTGTATGAAACTGTCATTATAGCTAAAACTGTTGTTGGAAATATTTTTGCTAAAGAGTGTATTTAACCTTGACGTAATGCTCTGCTGTGCACGCTGAGCGCTAGCTTCCTGGAATAACCCATTGTTGTGTTGCCTTTCAACTAGACTGGTACTGCTTAAGCCTTTTTGAAGCTCAGCACACTCCCGCAAGCGCTGACACAGCTGTGGAAAAGAAAGGTCGTGGACCTCACTATAGACATTTCATTGCTGAATGTGCCACAAACGCCGGCTGTGGTGGCCGAGTGGTTCTAGGCGCTACAGTCTGGAACCGCTCGACCACTATGTCGACCACTATGGTCGCTGGTTCGAATTCTGCCTCGGGCATGGATGTGTCTGATGTCCTTAGGTTAGTTAGGTTTTAAGTAGTTCAACGTTCTAGGGGATTGATGACCTCAGAAGTTAAGTCCCATAGTGCTCAGAGCCATTTATTTGTGCCTCTAACATGGCACACTATTCTTGGATACATATGATTACCCTTTGGAGCTTGTACTTACTGAAATGCTTATGAATTGATGAAAAAGATTCTTACATTTACACTTCTGATTATGACAAGTGTATATGGGAGTTGAGAGAACTTCTACTGACTTATCAATTGCCACATGGCTATTGAATGATGTTTTTATCTTTTGCTTCCTACATATTTGCTTATTTTCTTTGATATCTGGTTTCTGGCTGCCCTGCACATTGGTTTTATAAAATAAAATCTAATACGTATGCTAATGTGAACACTTTCTGTCAACAGATCGATTAAATAATAATTTTATGATCCACATTGTTAAAAAGACCACGTGGAAAGGAAAGAACAATACGAAAGAGAAAGGACTAGTAGCAGGAATTGCATAGATAATTTTCTTTTCAAGGACTTGGTAATTTTTTGGTAGGTTAAGTTGTTGTGCACCACTTCAGTGTTAAGATGTGACGAAGACTTTAATACGTGAATAGATATTTCCCTTATCTGCATTGCTGTCTTCACTGTAAATTTTTTTTTCTGATTGTGCCTTGTCATGTTTAGGTATAAGCTATTTCATTTGCTGATGCTATTTGTCAGGCAATGGCGTACTGGATTTTACATTGTATTACTGTGCTTAGCCAATTTTACCACTGGTTTACTTTCATTGTTTGCTGCATATGGACTTACATTAGTTGTATAGTTGCATTTGCTTTGCTAATTTAGATATCCTGCTGTGTGCTATCCCAATTTCCATTTTAGTCAGTGTTGTTTCTGTTAATTGTTTTGTACTGCTGCATTGCCCCATTCTCTAGTTTATGTATCTGAGAACAGTAGATTTAAATTAGTTTAAGAGGGAGTATGCTATATAAGAAAATGAGTTGTGACGAGTTGGGAAGAAATGCATTGAGACCCTATAAGGAATAGTTCTGGCCAAAGAATATTGTGTAATGAGGAGTAATTATGTTGAAAGAGGATAAGAATAGACATAAGTAGGGTAAACTGACAACAGTTTCTTGTAAACGAATGATGCGGTAAGAAAAATATGGAAGTATAAGCACTGATTGAAAGTATAAATACAGATAGCATGCTTAGATAGGACCTTTTATCGAGAGAAAAAAATTGAAGTAAGAGAGGTAAATTAAGTTTTGGTTGGAAATGAAGTAGTTTTTGCTGAAAGTTAAAGAGGTATGAGCATGAAGAATATTATTGAAAGGACAAAAATGAAACAGAGGTATCAAATGCTCACCACAAGTAGTACTGTACTAAACGTTACATGTGAAAACAGAACCAGTCCTTTCCTTTTGCGATATTCCACTGTGTTTACATGTACTCTTGTGTGTCTGTGTTTTTCTTGCCTCTGTGCATTTACCTGATAAGATAAATTTGGTAGAATTGTTTTTCTTTTAGTGGCTGCATTCACTATGGTGAGAAATACTTTTACCCTCAAATCGAATCTGTTTTTATAAGAGATTCTTTACTTTCGGAAGATGTTCAGACATTATTTATCCTGTTATGATTTCTTTTAATGTTCACATGTCAAGTTAATGTTTCTAAAGATATTCTCATTTTTCATTTATTTACTAATGTCATAATTCCTGTAATACTCATGTATGTGTTGATTTCTATTCTTTTTGTAAAGCCTGTATTACTAGAAAAGTCATTTCTATTATCATGTTGTTTCCTGTAAAGATGTTTTCTTTACCTTCATAATTGTATTCTTATGCTGTAAAATTGTAATTGTATAGACACCGGTTCTCCAGGTTAGATAAATGGTAGGAATTCATTTTACTGCACACATTTGTCTGTTGGTCATATTATATTCAGCAAATATCAGAGACTATATAATGTTGTTAGTACTAGCACGTGTGTGCCCTGCTAGGGATTGGTTAAAAGCATTGCTGGTTCTAGGGATATTACAAAAATTAGGGAGTGCACAAGTGGTGGTTAATGGACTTGCCAATTACCCTCAAGACTCTTCAATTCTGACTGTGCACCTGCACAGTCATAATGGATGGCTGCTAACCATCTCTACAAGGAATACATTGGATCTACACCTTTGATGGCACAGTACTACCATAATCTTTACAAGGAATATTGTGTGTCTGCTCTGTGGCGACCTACCAATTCTACCAACATTCTTCAATACTTTGACTGACATTGCTGTGAGTCTGCTCTGTTGTGGCCCAGTACCAATCTTCTCAACTGAAATCTTCATATCAAGAGTCAGTACTGTGTTTCCGTTGGGGGGACAACACTACTTCCTCAGACTGCGTGGTGGTCCACTGGTTATGAGTGCATTTTCTTTTACTGCTCAACCTTTGTGCATAAAACTGTCATAGACTTCTCTTCTGATGAACGAGTAGGACTGTCTTTAGGGACTGTGAGGAGAATTTTTGCTTTATTGACCATCAACTTCTTACTTAACCTTTGTGTGCATCTGATCTATTTGTTTTTGTTAATATGAAAAAATTTTAACAACTTAGTACTGAAAACTGCCCAAAACACTTTCTAAAATTTTCTGAGGGGAACAGGGGATCTATGTATGTAGCCTGTCTGTATGTTGTATGTTGGCAGCGTTATAGACTGTATTAAAATCACTGACAGAGCTCTGCACCCTCGCTGAGAGACTCTGTGGCTGGAAGGACTCGCAGTTGGCGGTTAATAGTTAGCAGTGATGGAGGCTGGCAGTGTTAAATCGAACAGACGGTCTGGACGTGAGTCCGTCATGGAGATTTAGTATTGGTTGGACATGGATAATAAAATGATGATGGCTGTATCTGCTAATGTTGGGAAATGGTATTATTAACGATTAAATATTTTTTGTCTCAAATAGCTCTGAGCACTATGGGACTTAACATTGGAGGTCATCAGTCACCTACAACTGAGAACTACTTAAACGCAACTAACCTAAGGACACCACACACATCCACCCCCAAGGACGGATTCGAACCTGCGACCGTAACAGTCGTGCGATTCCGGACTGAAATGCCTAGAGCCGCTTGGTCACAGCGGCTGGCTATAATTTTTGGAACTGGTTGTCACGTGAATAAGGTAGAATCCGCTAAATACATTGTTTACTCTGCAACAAAATCTTTCCTTTGCTAAGCAAATTCCTATTAGTAGTTACAGCCTATACCAGTTAGAATCGTTTTATTTAGCTGGATGCGTTTGCTGCTTGCTGTATTTGCTGTAGTTCGTGTCTTTAAGATTTTCTGTGAGATAAGTGATTTATTGAATGTATGGGTTATTGTTAGGATTTCTTCTAATTCAGGGCATTCTCTTGTGCTAATTATTTGCAGTCAGGTTGCGTTGGATTTGTATGTTGTGGATAGTAAATGAAATGAATAAGTTTGAGTTGTATTTGTCAGAAAAATTTATATAGGTCAGTGTAGAAATGATAAAATACCAAAGTGACTGTAGGTTCAGTTACACTCAGCAGCATTCAGTACGTTCAGTTGCATTCACCAGTTTAAGTAAAAAAAAAGTAGACCTTTCAACTTACAGAAAGCACTCGCGAGTACAAATGCAAATCCATACAATAAAACTCTTGCAGCAAAGACAGAAAGAACACTGCAAGCAAAAACGCTCATACGAATGCGCTACTGTAAAAGTTCAAAATAATGTTCACAGATCCATGGCTCATACCGCTATTTGCCAGTAACCTACTGAATTGTCTGTTCTAGGTCATACACGATTATTAGTTCACTAACACAGTGAAGGAGGAGCAGGAGCCTTATTAAACGCAAAAATAGAGATCAACCATACTTTCCAGTCAAGTATAACAGAAAATTTTCAATCGTCCTACTTACACTATTTTTCAGTCTGGTTATGCTTTTTATCTGGCGCATATTTTATGAAGGATAAGTGGCAACTTTCTCATCATTCTGTCACATAAATTATTTTTATCTTGTGCTCATTCTAAAGGCACAATTTCTGTATTCTTTTGGCACACCTCTGTTCAAAGACTTAAGCGTTATGGCTCACAGCACTAACAATTTACTTATAAACTGCTATTTACATATTTACACGTATGTCTGCTTAATGTGAAAGTCTGTCATTAGCATCATGCTAGTCGCTGCCGCAGTTCAGCCTTCACACATAATCCTAATATCTACGTTAAAAAGTGCTAATTGCAGGGAAGAAAAATTTGCTACTGAATAATGGAAGAAGTTAAAAAATATACTTTCTCAGATCGTTATGGGATAAAGTTGCGTTGGCTTTGTTGTTTCTGGATATACTAGAAAATAGCCTCCATGGGATTATGTATTTGTAATTATAACAAATGTTGCCATTTCTTGCTCGTCTTCTTGATCAGTGAAAATATAGGTTAAACGTTTAATAGTGCTTTCGCCCATCTTAAAATTTTTGCGTATTATTTAGGTTTCTGTCATATAGTGCTTTCCTTATCTTAGCTTTTTGGCTAAATGATACTAATGTACTTCTTCGTTTATCTCCCACTGATCCTCTTCCTGTTTTTGAAAAAGAGTCTAACGACTCGTTTCATTCCATTTGTCTGAACATTAGCTCTGCAGGAGTGTACGCTGTCGGGAAATGTCGTACACAATTTACAATCTGTTCAACTGGTTCAACTTGTTCTAACCACCTAGTTTGTTTGTGTGCAGTGTAAATACTGAAAAATATATTGCATTCCTGAAAAATACGCCCTACACCGTTTGATTGTGGGTGGAATCTGGAAATCAAAATTAGTTTACTGTTGTGTTCCCTTAGGAATGTTTTCCATTTAGCACTCGTAAAGATCTTTTCTGACTTGCTGACGTGCGGTATATAGTCGCTGACTATTTTCTACTGCCATAGGTAGCAAATTGCTACTAAATACTTAAGTCCTCCTGGTTGGGCACCAGGAGGGATGCAGACGTCAATACTCCTACATCTACATCTATACTCCGCAATAAATCACAATTAGGTGCATGGCAGATGGTATCTCCCACTGCACCAGTTATTAGTGGATCTTCCCGTTCCATTCACGTATGGTGCGCTGGAAGAATTATTGTCTGAATGCCTCTGTGCGTACATATCCCTATGTGAGCAATAGGAAGAGTCATCACTTGAACCGAGTTCTGGAAACCCTGTCAGTAGACTTTCTTGATAATATTTACGTCTATCTTCAACGGTTATCCAGTACAGTTCCTTCACTACATCTGTGACACTCTCCCACGGATCGAACAAACCTGTCACCATTCGTGTTGCCCTTCTCTGTACACGTTCAATATCCCCTGTTAGTCATATCTGGTACGAGTCCCACACCTTTGAGCAATATTGTAGAGTTGGTCGCAGGAGTGATTTTGAAGCAGTCTCCTTTGCAGACTGATTTCATTTCCTAGTATTCTACCACTAAACAGAAGTCTACGACATGCTTACCACGAATGAACCTATGTGATCATGCCATTTCATATCCATGCAAAGTGTTACACCCCGATGTTCCTATCAGTTGGCCGATTCCAGCTGTGACTCATTGATGTTATACTCATAGAATACTTCGTTTTTTCGTTTTATAAAGTGCAAAATTTCAAATTTCTGAACATTTAAAGCACGTTGCGACGCTTTGCACCACGTTGAGATCTTATCAACATCTGACTGAATATTTATGCAGCTTTTTTCGGATAGTACTTCATTATACATGACTGCATCACCTGTCAAAAGACTCCGGTTACTATTAATACTGTCGGCAAGGTCATTAACATACAACGTGAACAGGAAGGGTCCCAACACACTCCCCTGAGGCATACCTGGAGTTATTTATGCACCTAATGATAACTCTCCATCCAAGATGACAAGCTGTATCCTCTCTATCAAAAAGTACTCATTCTGGTCACACCGAGCGAGGTGGCGCAGTGGTTAGCACACTGGACTCGCATTCCGGAGGACGACGGTTCAATCCCGTCTCCGGCCATCCTGATTTAGGTTTTCCGTGATTTCCCTAAATCGCTTCAGGCAAATGCCGGGATGGTTCCTTTGAAAGGGCACGGCCGATTTCCTTCCCCATCCTTCCTTAACACGAGCTTGCGCTCCGTCTCTGATGACCTCGTCGTCGACGGGACGTTAAACACTAATATCCTCCTCCTCCTCCCATTCTGGCCACAAATTTCACTTCATGCCTCATATAATCGTACTTTAGGCAATAAGCGTAGTTGTGGTACTGAGTCAAATGCTTCTCGGAAATCAAGAAATGCTGCATCTACCTGATTGCCTCCATCCAAAGCTTTCGGTATTTCGTGTGAGAAAAGTACAATTTGGGTTTCATATGATCGATATTTCCGGAATCCATGGTGGTTGGCATAGAGGAGGTCAATCTCTTCAAGATACCTCATTAAGTTTGAGCTCAGAATGAGTTCTAAGATTCTACAACAAATCGGTGTCAAGGATACTGGACGGTGGTTTTGTGGATCACTTCTATTACCCATCTTGTTGACGGGTGTGACCTCCACTTTTTACAAGAACTGGCATGGTTTTTGTTCTAGGAATCTACGATAGATTCTGATTAGATGGGCTAACTCAGCCGCAAATTCAGTGTAGCATCTTACAGGCATTACAGCCGGTCCTGGAGTTTTATTCAGTATTAACGGATTTATCTGTTTCTCAACAACACTGACAGTGATACTTATTTGAATCTCACAAGCAGCTTCAATTTCTGGTGGATTAGAGTTTCTTGGCTACTGCAACAAATACCTCACCTCCATTTTCCATTTGACTGTCCTATCGATTTATACTTCAACTTTTGCCATAAATCTCACTGGTTTCAATTTCAGGCTTCAACCAAGTATTATGTGAGCTTCAAACTCTGGCACTTTTTAGCAAATGCTTTGACTGTTTACCTTTAGGATTTTAACACTTTCACATGTGGGAGAGATTTCTTTCGATCTTACACTGATACTTCCAGGTTTCCTACAGCTTTCGTTATCTAACCAAAGAAACTCTTGGTGCACCCTACACACAGTCAGCTACCTGAGTAGCAGCCTCTGATGTGTAGCGCACATTTGATACGTTTAGTAGGACCCTACAATTCTCAACCCTATCACGCAAGTCAAGCAAGTCACTGGTCTCCAGACTCAGAACCAGAGGGCCACGATCAGTTCTGGGACCATGCTACAAATTGTGAGCTTCGTCGAAACTCCATCCACAAGGCTGGTCTTCTCAAACTTCTCTGCCAGTCCCTGCAATGAGCCAAGTATGACCTCAGAGAGCAGAGGAGAGTCATCATTTGTTCCAACATGCTCCATAACCTGCAGCTGGTTGCACTCTGTTTCCCCATTCGCTGGTGGAACAGCCTCTTCAGCATGTTGAATGAGGGCCTCAGGCAAACACCCTGAGTGGACTTGGTGTCCTGTCCATGCACTTGCTGCCATTTTCCTAGGTGGTACCACCATTCGCCGTATGATTCAACTTCCGACGTTTAATAGACTCTTACCCGTTTATGTTTGCCTCCTCTTGACACCGGACAGAAGAGGTTTCCCCAAAAGAGTAGAAGTGAGTCCATGTGGGTCAGTTTGTGTCAGTGAAGGACAGAATCTCAAACGTATTGGTTAGGGGGATCAGTACAATGCCCTGACTCCTCCCTGTTCCCCATCCGCCCTGTACAGGGTGCATAGATCTACCATTGACACACCACTCGCAGTAAACTGGACGAGTAATGACAGAGGTACCTCAGATTCTGGTGTCACAGGTACACGATTCTCACGAGCTCTTCCAACACACTAATCTGCGTAAGCCGTCAATCGTGTGACAGTAGTCAGGGCAATATCCGGCTGCTTATGAACGTCAACGAACTCATCCTGTGTTCGAGAACAGCATTCACTATGGGGCTGCATTTTGCATGGTGCAATGTATTACAAAGCAGTGAACAAATAATTTTAAAATAAACCTGTAGATTACCTTTTCACCAGTTCAGCTAAAAAGTTGCTAATGCCCTATAAGAGTTGAAACAAATGCGCAAAACGAGATTTGTATTAAGGCAACACATAAACCTGTGGTAAATATTAGTAGTCTCTTAAAACATCTTTAGTTAATAAATGGAGATACGTATATAGAACTACTCCTATTTAAGGAAAACTAAATGTAACACAATATGTTAGTTAGAATATCCACTACAGTAACTAAATCACAAAAGCCAATGTGCTATGGATTGCTCATAGATTATGCAAATGACAATGATGGCTTCAAAAATCCTCAAAAACGAATGTTTCTTTGGGTTGATACACAATGAAATTCAGCGGTGATACATTCTCTGGCAAAACTGTGAACCACAAACGCTGATTTTCTAAGAAAGATGTTACTTATATAAGATACTTTTACCGGTAACTTACCTTTGTAAGCGTCCGAAACTTCTCCAAAATACTCTGTATCTCAAGAAATTGTACAATAAAATCAGAGAATGATTGCAGAAGCAACGTGAACAGTAAAATATGTGAATATAGAACTTCAAATTGACACACGCACACCAATGTTGCACATATAGTCTCACACAAAGAAAAACTCCGAAGTCGGCTTCTATATATAAATAAACGCGCGTATTGGACGAATTTTTCAACTAGCTGTTTCTGTGCACACTTCTGCATTGACGATCCAAAGAAGAACACTGCAGCCTCGGTTCACCTCGGTCAAAAAACGTGCAGCATCAACAAAGCACATCTTCTACATGTTGCAGCTAACAAAGCAGCATGTTAACTGTAAAAATTTTCGTAGGCAGAATGGCATGTATTTCAGTTCTGCTGCTTACGTATATTTCTCTGTCGATTTGGAAAGTAACAGTAAAATCCTAATTTTCTGCCGCATTTTGTAGAACCAAAATACCCCCATGTATTGTAAGTATCCAGCACCAATTTATCTAAACTGACGGTTGGAAAATACACTCACCGTCCACGTGATGTAACATTACTTCTATAAAACAATATGTTGTCGTATAGTTTATCATGTCGCCTAAGTTTGTCATCGTCATTTCCTGTCGATAGTTGTCTTGCCTTATTCCATCTCTGATCAGATTCCTGCAATTTTACCATATTTTTGTACATAGCTAATAATTGTTGTTTTTTGACATGGTCCTTGATCACTAGTACTTCAAACCCAGATCACTGATCAACTAAATCGTTGTATTCTGGTAAGCCTTGCTGTAACCTAGATAAGACACCAGCTATGATGTATTTAGCCTTACTGTGTATTTCTTCAACGCCGTAGTCTTGAAGTATATGTGCGGAACGTGCTAAACTTTCATGAAACAATTCACAAGTCACGAGAAAGTGTAATTAATACTTGGTGGTCACAGTACCCTCATATGTGACTTCTTTAAATATAATAATTAAATTTCTTCAGTTCCCAGACGATTGCTAAGGCCTCTAATCCTGTTGTAGTATGAGTTTGCTCACAACATGAGAGAAGACGAGTTGCAAAGCCAATAACCCTTAATTCAGTTTCAGCTTCTCTTTCTTCTACCATGAATAAGTATTTGCCTAGACCACAACTTCATGTGCCAGTAGCTAGGCAAAAATCCTTAACCGTGTTGCGATGACGTAGTATCTTTAAATTGAGTAAGTCATGGTTCTAATGGCTCTGATCACTATGCTACGTAACTTCTAAGGTCATTAGTCGCCTAGAACTTAGAACTAATTAAACCTAACGAACCTAAGGACATCACACACATCCATGCGCGTGGCAGGATTCGAACTTGCGACCGTAGTGGTCACTCGGCTCCAGACTGTAGCGCCTAGAACCGCACGGCCCCTCCGGCCGGCGAGTAAGTCATGTTTAATTGCGTCTAAAGCTCTTTCACGTTCCATACTCCAGATCCAAGATGTGTTCTTACGTAATAAGCTTAACACTGAATTACTATTCAATAACTCTTCAGGCACGTATTTGCGAAAAAAATGAGACTAGGCTATGAAACACCTTCAGCTGTATCTTAGAAATAGGTTATAGGCAATTCTTAATATCATTAAGTTTCTTCGGTTCTGGCACTATACCAGTATGTGAAATTATATGTCTCAAAAGCTTTATTGTTATCGTATCTACTTCAGCAATTCTGTTTAATATGTTTCTTAATATATCTAAATGTTCCTCTCAAGGAGAGTTTGCAGTCAGCAAATCACCTACATACAAAATTACTATGTTTCTCACTTCTTTGTTTAATACCCTACTTAATACAGTAATATATATTCCAGCACTAAGTTTCAAACTAAACGGCACCAATCGGGATACATAGCTCCAACTTGCACATATAAATGCCGTGTACTTATGGAATCGTTCTGATACCATTATCTGCCAATAAGAACTGCGGAATTAGATATTTTTCAAATATTTTATACCATAAGATCTTTGCAGTTGTTTCTCTAAATTGTCAGGACGTGAGCGTGCTGCTACAGTTATCTGGTTAATCACATGATCACCTAACACCAGAAGCATACTATCATCTGGCTTAGCTGCCACTAAGAGTCGACTACCATGTGGTGAAGAAGATGGTTCGATAATCTCCCTGTGCCACATCCCTTTAATTTCCTGACTTATCACCTCTCTCTTAGCCCATGGCACAGAATATGTTGTTTTACAAAATGTTTTGTGGGGTACCACTTCCATGTTATACACACACCCCTTAAAAATACCAGGTTCCTTAGAGAATACTGATAAATGTTTGTCAAGAAGGTTGTATAATTGTTCTGCTGGTAATCCTGTAGGCATTGAGGTTGACTAACTTTACCATATATGTTCACAATACTAACATCCACTTCTGCATCTGTTATTCTACTACTCATAATCCTATTCTCAAGACACTGTCTCCTTACAAGTTAGATTCTCGGTTTTGTGTACCTTGACTTTAGTTCACGACAGAATTTGCCATGAAATGCTGGCGTTTTAATTAAATCCATGCCACTTCTTCAACCTTATACTTAGTAAAACAATTACTTGTAACGAAATCGAGTCCGGCTCCCTTTTCTCTTAGGAATTCCATACTCAGTACGCAAACTATCGACGAATTCTTCACTGCTAGAAACGTGCATAAATAGACTCCACTTCCTAGGTTAATCTCCACATCTATCTGCTCCTTAACACATTGTGAACGAGCACTGATAGCACCCTTCACCGTACAGTTATTTGCTGGTAAGGTATGTATCTTATTACCACTACTTACCCTTTTACAGGAAATGTCATTCATTACATTGACAGTAACTTCTGTGTAGAGTGTTATTGTAATTAGTATATGACACATACTAGCCCGGCTGCAGCTTGCACTACTTCTCTATTTTGCTTGTTACACTTCATATCTTATGGGCATAAATCTTCTTACATTTCTTGCCCATCATATTACCTGAGCTTACTTCCATTGTTAGTAATGTTTACATTTTCGTAACTGCTATACTGTGTGGATGTGTAAATGTGATTCTGGCCCCATTCAATTCAAGATCAACATTAGAGGGTCGAATGCGGTCTCTTTCAATTTAACTGTGCCTATGCACTTGTGCAGTTGTCGTCGACGACTTCAACAACACAGACATTGTAGTTTGGTTGCTGCCCGTTTTGCTTTCTGTGTATTTCTTGTGATTGTCAGGAATTTGATTCTGCATAGGCATATTCTGTATCGGGGTCTACTATGATTTTTGGCCACTGCCTTATACCGTTACTTTGTCATTAATTGTTACATGAATAGGTATTTGTATTACTGCTATTACAATTAGAATGATAGCCATTGTGGTATCAATTTTGATACTTCCACCTATTTTTCGAACCCGGTGAATGGTTATTGTTGCAGTAAGGTCGAAAACTGTTGTTGTTCTGACTGGATGCCATATTTGAGTTATTATTGTGATAAACTCGGTTTCTCTTGTTATTTTGGTCACTACTGAGGCGATTTGTGGATTATGAGTATCTATTATTATTACTATGGTGTGCCTCACTATGCTTCTGTAACAATTCTATAGAATTAAGTATAGCTAGAAAATTTTCTTAATCAGTCTGAGGTACGTAAATCAATATCTCCTTCACATTAACTGGTAACTTTGCCTTTAATACTCTTAACACGTCTTTGTACGAAATATGTTCGTCCCAGTATTTTGTTTTATTAATGTAACGTTCGAGAAACTTTGTTCCCTGTTTTAAAATGCATGTTTCTGGATTATATTTTTCCTATACACATACTGACAAACATTTAGGTAGAAACGCCTTCTCAAATTCTGCAAACGCGTGAAACCCTTGATTTGCTTCAGTAGCCCAAAGTGCAGCATCGTCTGGACAGTAAGCTACTACAAAAGAAATTTTCTATTGTTCTGCCTAGGTTTGCGGTATCTTTGTACCAACAGCTGGGTGTGGGCTTATCATCTCTGGTGTGTGTGTTTGGAATTGTCTGCTCTTTAATAAACATTATTTGGCGACCTTTGTGGAAACCGAAGACAGTGTCCACATATTTGGTGAACTACTGTTTGTTACACCCGTTTGAGCAACAATCTGCTGACTCGTACAAATTTCTCGTGTGATAAATTTTGGTCATGTGAGGATTTGGCTGTATGTTAAGCCCTCACTTCTCTTATACCTCCTAGTAAATCTTTCATTTTATCGTCCGTGTGCCTTTGCCATTGCGGAAAATTTCGTGTGATCTCGTGTAACTTTGTTTTGATGACCTCAGTATTCTCATCCTCTCATACCATATCCTGTGAACTAACTTGTTATATTGTCTCAGATGACTCAGTTTCTAACTTTTCACTAATCTGAGCATCCTTTTCCTATTCATTTGTTAAACTGATCTAGATTCCTTGTTCTTGTTCCACAAAATACTTTTTAATGACACTGACTCTTTGTGCTGTGAGGTTTTGCGTTTCTGTCGATAAATTATTCACAGAGGATTCCAAACTCGTTTGACTGTCTGTATTTTCTTTACTTCAGGGTTAAGGTTAGTTAAACGGTCTGAAATGTCTTTAGAGATCTATTTGATTTGTCTAAACTCGAAATATTTCCAAAATTTTTTTATTTCTTTTGACAGTGTTCTAACTAGTTCTTGTTTTCTATGTAACTATTCTAAACTTATATCGTGTCTTTCATCCATTTTTTTATCTAGCTGTTGCATATGTTGTTTTTGTTGCGAGGCTAGGTACTCAATTTGTTTCAATGCGTATTTCTGTTGTTGTTTGCAGAAATACTCTTTCATGCGCTGTTCCTGCTCCTCTAATAACTTTTGATCGCGATTCTGCAGTTTTAACAAAAGAGCTGTGAATGGATCCAACACAGCTGTAGTAGTTATCGCAGCTTCTGTGGCCTATCTTCACTTTTTACATCAAATAGAGATGGTGCAGTAATCTCAGTTTCGTTTTCGGTAGCAGTTTCGTCATCTACGAACTGTTCAGTACTACTTTCGATTTACCAATCTTTCCCACAGCCGACGGCAAATACAATCACTATTAAAAATTTACCCTACACTTAAAAAATGTCTAATTGTTAATAACACTACCACAAAAATGGAAGACTGCAGATCAATAGGTACTCTCGCTGCTATTCCACTTTTGTGAGGCTAAAAAATGAAACAATGTGTTTGCATCAGGATCTGCTACGTGATAAAAAAATAATTTCAAAAATTGAAAATTACGCTCTAAAGCAAGGTAAGGCAGAGATTTTTTGACAAAAATCTAGTCCGAATTTGTTTTGCATTGAGAGGTACCCACATGCCTTGCTCATACTGTGGCATCAAGCAGTCAGGCCTGCAAGATGAGTGGTCTGCCAAGCGAGTAGATTCATTCTTACTTATATAGTAACATGAACTCTAGTACACACACTTAAGTTACAAGTTATCTTTCTATATGATTAATACGCAACGGAAACACGCATCTGACTACCAGTAATTTACAGAACTCTGACTGTACACTACGCACTGGCAATACCACATTTTCTTTTTGTCTTTTATTTAACGGCTTTTGTCAACACGTGGCCACCGCACTGAATATGAATGGCACACACATTATAAATTCGGGACATTATGACAACATACAATTCGAAGGAAAAGTCCGCCAATCTTTTTCATTTCACTATCTTATTTATTCCGATAAATTCTCTAACCTAAACACACAAATTCTACAACCTAAAACAATAACACGTGAGAAATTCCGCCCAGTGGGCCTGGCTTTACAATGGTGAATCTCTATATTATGGTCTCGTAATTATTTTTAACGCAACAGTGCACTTTCTGGATAGGATGGTGGATCATTTATTATACCTCACACTTCGACCCTCACAATCATCATCACTAAACTCTCCTCCAGACCGAGCGGTACCGAAGGAACAAGCATAACCCACTAATCTTTTGAAACTACCTAGTTACTCTGCCATGCAAACCACACATACCCGAATTACATGACATACACCACACTACAACATGAAATACTACACAGAGAATGGTCACAACATTATCACTTTCAGCTTTCCCACTTCAATTAATATTTATCCCAGTTTCACACGACACTGCCCCACTTCGTAATTCTACTTTCCTACTATGAACTCTGGAGTTATTTGCACGTCTTCCTGTGCAATGCAAGCCAAGTGGCGTTGCTGGATAGACGGCCGACTCACCTTGCTTCTCTCTCAGAGTTTGAATCAAGCGTCACACGGAATCATATCACGCAAAGTAATATTAAGAACATCACACACGCGAGTCCTCAACTGATACCATGGACGAGTACTTCTCTTTATCCTTTGCCTCATACACAGATTGAGACTCACACCGTACTCACCACGTGGAAGTACTCGTCTCTAATTTCAAGTCCTGCACACGCCATTTCTTAAATATTTCAACTTATGGTACACACGCTATTTCTTAAATATTTCAACTTATTGTACACACGCTAGTAATTCAGCTTAACTTAAGCACACGGAAGTATTTCAACTTATTGCTACACGTGGTTTCATTGTGACCGTTGGTCACTTCCGAAGATTACTACAATCCCTTTAATATTACCTGCCTGGCATTTAATTCTCCCCCCAAAAGTTCCTGAAATAGAGAAATTAATATTTCAAACTACTCTTAAATATTCCACATGCATACCATGTCTCCACTCTTTCGTCATTACGGAGCACAACTAAAACAGGTCTTAACAGCACAAGATCCAGCGGCAGAGTGCTGAAACATGGCTGTTCTCTAGGTCTTCTCCCATCTCTGTCGAGGTGGGGGAAGCACCTTGCTATCGTATTGGTCAGCCACATTTCAGGCGCTCAAAGCTCTGGTAAATTTCATCTCTTTGGTCCCACCAAAGGAGGCCAAAGGATCGACTCAAAGATGATCATATATTCACATTCACTATCTGCGGTTAGCAGACGACCATACATTCATTCATTTCACAGATCTCACCAAACTGGATGTAGGGATTTACTTTGTGGGAGTGCACATGTGATCAATTAAATAAATAAATTGTCATTCTTTCCCACACTGGTATCCGGCTTTGCTGTAATAATTGAAATTGAGTTAATTTTACAAAAAAAATGTGTTGTTCTGACAAAAATAATGAAGTATGTTGTACCTATTTTCAATGTTGGGCGGTACTGTACCCTTTCACCACCGGCTACTTATGCAGAAAAAAATGGCATGGTACTATCCTTGCAATGCGAGGGTAGTGCCGAACATTTTTTTTAAGAAAACTGTATTAAAACAAACATAGCAAGTCATCAAAATAACCAGGAGGAGACCTTAGCCCCTGGTGACCTCAAATAGACGACCAAATGCTGTTACTTTACCAAAGTATTGACACAATTGTTCCATTATTGTACTCTCCACAATCCGGAGTAACGTACACATACAAGTTTGCAACAATCCACATGAAAAATAAAACATTACATCACACAAATAAAAAATAATGTTGAGATAAAAATTTGCTTAGTTACTGGGATCTTCGTTATTTTTATGAGTAATCCAAACTAATTCTATGACAAAAAGACAAATAAAAAAAAAATTCCAATTGTACTCATGAAATTTTAAGTAGCTCACCGTCCAAACACAGAACAAGTAACCTGACATTCATAAATTGCGTTGTAATAATCTTTACACGGCAATGTCTAAATACAAAACAAAATCAACAAAAGAAAAAAATTTTGTACACTAGTTACACGTAGACGTCAGGCTCCATATCAATACACGCAATATGTAGTTAGCAATAACTGCCTGAATCCACCAGTAGCTCTCGTGTCTTACTCTACTGCTCATTTCTCTATTGTTACACATTTAGACGACAAGAACTTGCATTTCGACTAGCCTTCGTTACACTTTAATGTGAAATATCACCACTGTGATAATGAAAATAAGTGGCTTCAGTCAACACACCAACAAGATCATTACTGTCCACGACATCAAAATGCATCAGTTAATTCCGATATTTGTTGTGCAATGCAAACTCTTGTCCCCTGTGACAACCTTACTGACCAATGCAACAAGGGCCGCTACTTTACTATTACACCACTGGCTAATAATTAAAGCATCATTGTACCAAATATTCTAATAAACATGCTACGTGAACTGATAACCCAGAACAAACAAAAAACAAACACTAACTATTATAAACACAGATGTTAATGAAATACAATTACACTTGCTGTCCCTTCAGGAATGAAACACATAAAAAAAATTTACACAATTACAAGTACAAATACATTATTTCCTATCTTGCGAGTCACACGGAAACATCTCATTCTGTGATTTTCTTCGGGTCAAAAAGTTGCTGATAGTTTTCCTAGAAACACTGTCTCGGTGTCAAAGCTCTCCCATGGTTAGATTAAATTAGATTAGATTAGATTAGATTAATACTAGTTCCATGGATCATGAATACGATATTTCGTAATGATGTGGAATGAGTCAAATTTTCCAATACATGACATAATTAGGTTAATTTAACAACATACTTAAGTTAATATAACAACTTTATTTTTTTGTGTTTTTTTGTTTTTCTTTATTTTTAATTTTTATTTTTATTTTTTATTTTTATTTTTATTTTTTTAATATTTTTGTTTTGTTTTTTTTGTTTTTTTTTCTTAATTTACATCTAAAAATTCCTCTATGGAGTAGAAGGAGTTTTCATTCAGAAATTCTTTTAATTTCTTCTTAAATACTTGTTGGTTATCTGTCAGACTTTTGATACTATTTGGTAAGTGACCAAAGACTTTAGTGCCAGTATAATTCACCCCTTTCTGTGCCAAAGTTAGATTTAATCTTGAATAGTGAAGATCGTCCTTTCTCCTAGTATTGTAGTTATGCACACTGCTATTACTTTTGAATTGGGTTTGGTTGTTAATAACAAATTTCATAAGAGAGTATATATACTGAGAAGCTACTGTGAATATCCCTAGATCCTTAAATAAATGTCTGCAGGATGATCTTGGGTGGACTCCAGCTATTATTCTGATTACACGCTTTTGTGTAATAAATACTTTATTCCTCAGTGATGAATTACCCGGACGATAGTCTTTAAGTCACTTAAATCGGCATTTTGAACACCCACTGAACAGTAAACTGTATCTCACATTAAACACAAATATCATAGTCACTCTCAGCGTACCATCCACACGAATCTGGTCGTCCAGAAATGGCCCTACAACTACTATTACCCACAGTTCTGTCCTTTCAGTTCATGGTGTAATTAAAAGTCGTAAGTTCCAACAAACAGCACTTATTCCCGCACCAATTCAAGAAATGTCTCCAACTACAATTGCAAATGTCAATGTCCCACTTTAGTTTCTTGCATTCATACAATAATTAGTCACCAAATGACAACTGTCCTCTTTAAGTGTACCAAGCGTCCCACATGCAATTCACAAAGCACACTTAACAAGTCACTGCCAAAAGTTTATGGATCCCACCATTCAATGGTCAAGACAAAACAAAACGATCGTCCTGTCTGCTAAAGACAAAATCTTTTCCACTACTCACAACGTGGGAACACCAGTCTTTCACTTTCCACCTTATGGAGACATACGAGCAGTCATCTTGCTTCACGGCTCCACAGTCCAGTACTAGTTAATAGTTGCTGGTAACAAATGCCCGCCGGGCTCTGCCGCGCGTCGTCCTTTCTGCCGTGGCGCCACTGCGCGCCGTTGAGCAGAAGAAACCACCCGCTGTTGCCTCCGCGGGATACTTTCCCCTGTCGTAAGGGTGGCAGAACCTATGAATGGCCGGTGTTACGTGCGTGTCGCCCCAGGCCGTTGACCTGCTGTAGCGGGCGCGTGGAGTGTACCCCATCCGGCAGTGGAGTGGGGAGTGCCGCGGCTCTGTCGCCCATCGCCATGGCTACTTCAGCTCGGCCCACTAGTGGTATGGGCGTTACGACACCCAATCAGTCAGACCCTTCCGTGCATCTCGCAACATTACAGACAAAAGGATATATTTCAATACTCATTGATTACATGTATGATCTATTAGATACATTGGTAATAAAAGAATCTTTGTTCTAAAAACATAAAACTATACACCCTAGTTTTCTACACATACATCAACATTTATCCCTTTTCTATATACAGCCCACACTTGCGCTATTGATTGTACCTGTCGTCCCTCATACAAAACATGAAGTGTAAAAAAAACAGAAGGAGTAATAAGCAATCTATACAACTCATAATTACAATATAAAATAGTAGACTACTCTAACATCCTATCAAAGTGAAAATATTAGAAACTGTTGACTCTAAAGCTACCATATACAGTGAATCTTTGTGCTTGTGACAGACTGAAATTAATACCCCTTGAAAGAGTTCTAACAAATAATAAGAAATAATCTACACAGCTCACAACTACCTGCCACATGTTATTAACTAGTAAACTACTTTAACATCCTAACACAATAAACATTTTAGAAACTGGTGACTCTAAATCTACAACATACAATGCACCTTTGTGCTTGTGACAGACTGAAATTAGTATCTCTTTACATATTTTACATTTTATTATATATAACAACATTTCTAGGACACGTGTGTACCATCCACATGTCAGATCCTGACCTGCCATCGAGGTTCATCCAAATCAAACAATAACACAATAGTGTTTTAGTTATGGATCGGTAGCATCCCTTTACCGGAGTGTGCGCATTGATCACACTACTCTACGACTCTCACTCACCAGACATCACATTTTCCTTCTCATTCAATCCATTAATACACTAACAGAATAGGTCTAGAAGTCAGCTAACCTTAACACCACGACACTCACGACAACATACCATACCTTTGCTCCCTTATACTCATAACACCACCACACTCACAACATACCATACCTTTGCTCCCTTATACTCAACCACATAAGACATGAAGCTGTTTCGGAGATAGCATTCCAGTCTCCGAATTCGTCCTTTCACTTTGGCACCTCTCTCCATCGGCTTACCTCTGCAATCGCTTTACCGACTATTCCTCCTGCTGAATATCACTTTAGAATTGCGACATTTCATCTAAGAACAAAAAATACACAAATTATTCCTCCTGCAAAATAACTATACGCATTATTGGTACCGTTCTGATTAGTTATACTGGTACCAGGCTTCAACAACAACAAAAAATATTATTTTTGCCAAATCGCAAATGTTATGCTAAGAATTAAATCTACACTTATATTACATCTTACGTCAGTATTCCACAACGTTCACCATCTGGATCTCATACTCCCTTTATGTCCTTTCACATTGTGCAGTTGTCCTCATCTCTTCATTCGTATTTCGGCTCTCCGTCCAGCCATTACTCCATCATTTCCTGGTCTTCCTTCGCCATTGGCATCAATCTCTATTGCAGCATACACAGGTCTCTCTGTAACATACTTCTAAGACATCTCCACACTATTAATTCTACTCACCTTTACTTACCACTGTTTCATCACGTCGAATCTTTCTTTATTAATCACACTGCTCCACGTCGCTTCTCTCCTTATATATCACCTTTATCCACTACTATTTATCACGTCACTTCTCTATCTGCCATCTTTATCCACTCATTAATCATCACGTCGTTTCTGATTGATCCTTATTCATATGACAAAAAAATACGTACATACACCACTCTGTCGGCTCCTGTTCATGACTCATTCGACCAGTCTATTCCGTCATACTTCCTGACATCCCTCCTGAAAATTCTTATGTTCGATTTTAACCCTGCACAACGTTACTCACCACAAATAAATACACTGACTATCTACCATAAATTGCCTACTTTAGATCTATCCTTAACTTTCCCATAATTTGATGTTAGAAATGTGATGAAGCCCACGAGATTGCTTTCCCTTGATCGTCTCAATCAGTACAGCATTTTCCAGGACAATCCGCATCACTCTGAATGGTCCACTAAACACAGTAAAGAATTTGCTCGTTAGGAATCTGAGCTTACATGAAAATTAAGTGTGTGCAGAGAATATACAAGCTGGGAGAAATGGGACAGCCCAAGTGTTAGAAACTTCGGTGCTAGTGGTCTCTCTCCCTAACACCAGATTCCGAACAACCATACACAGCACCTCATTATAACTGTCACCACGACTATGACATAGTATAGATCAGATGGCATCTAATTTAAAAACTTCGATCACAATATTGACCTTTTACATTACGTGTTAAGTACCTGCCATAGTCATATCGCACCTATTATACTGAACACTTTGGCATTATTACATAACAATTTTTAGCAACTGGTCTTTGAGGAAACAGTCCTTTTACTTTACTGTTCGAAATAAAAATTTGCAAATTTTGCTCTGAGAGACCAGCCTAACAGATGCCATTACTGGTGTTTTATTCTCTGATCAGAGGTATGGTATTTGCATTCATACATATCAGTAGAGTATGTCTGCTACATAGACAATTTTCAGTGCCAGCTGCATGTGTTTTAAGGCAAGATGCTAAGGGCTGATATGTTGGATTAGTTTCCCCTATCCATCAATCTATTACGACAAGAAAGATATACCAGGATTCCATGCTCTCCTGTTATTCTGATAGTTTCTGCCGTTCCTATCCTCGACTCTGTCTGACCTATGAGTCGTGTCTCCGTTCACGATATTGCTCTCATTACCCAATCCTTGTAACAAGTGCTGAAATGACGCAGAATCGTCTACGCCTCTGCCTGATATCACTATATCTCTGCGCAATTTCACTGGCAACTTCGCTATACAGATCCTTATGAACTCCCCAGGTTCGTATGGCACATCCAAATACCTATTTAGTCTCAGCATTTCCTGATAGCACGACACTGGATCTCTTATACCACCTTCATTACAATTTGGCATCATCAATATGCTTTGCGTAACCTGGTCCTGCTTACTTTTCGAGCAGAATTCATTTAAATAGCTACTACAGTCTTTAATAACTTCCTGCATTTTCGCTTTAGCCTCGTCCCTCAAAAGGTTAGACACAAGCTTCATTTTGAGGAGCGGTCCCCACGATGAAGGTAATGAATCTGGAAACTGAGACAGCCACAGGCATGGGTGTTGGTAATTATCAGGATCCGGAAAACAAGTGTACGTTTGTACCGACACGAAGTGCCTCCTACATTCTTCTTCCGCATTTATGTTTTCCGACCTTGGGCTATACCCAGTTGGGTTTGCCACCTGCTATATCCGACACAACCGTTCTTCTAACTCTCTGAGTTCGTCTTCCTCTTTCTGCCTATTTTCGTTTTTTGAATTTATCTCACTCTCCCTCTGCAGTCTACCTGGGGTGTTTCACCTTCGCTTCTGCACGCTAATTGCAACTGTGCTAGTTCTTCACTACGTTTCCTACTTATTTCTAATTGCGCCTCTTTAAACTGTAATGGTGATTGTATCTCCTCCTGGTCGGCATAAACCTCTCGCTGCGTACTGTCAGAACCTGTCTCGCCTCATGTACTGATCTTTTCTGCATCTGCACTAATCGCAATCATTCTGACCACTACCTCTTTGATTCGCTCATCCGGCAACACGTCCCTACGTTCAGTAGTACCACTCTCTAATGCAAATATTCGTACCTCCAAATTACTAGCTTCTTCTTTCACGGCGTCACATACTTGCTTCAACACACCCAGATTCTTCTCCCCCTCATCTAACCGATTATTAACTGCGGACAGACACCCATCGATAACTGTGTGTAGCTTCCTCATTGCCTCTTTATTTCCCTTATCCATTGCCTCCAATCTTTCCTTATTCTCCCTATCTCTCTCCTTATTATCTCTATCCATCGCTTCCAATCTTTCCTTATTTGCTTCCAATATTTTCTTAGTCTCCCTATCCATTGCTTCCAATCTTTCCTTATTCTCCCTATCTCTCTCCCTATCTCTCTCCTTATTATCTCTATCCATCGCTTCCAATCTTTCCTTATTTGCTTCCAATCCTTTCTTAGTCTCCCTATCCATCCTCTGTAAAAACTGTAGTATCACACTGTCATTTGCTACTTTCGACGTGCTCACCTCGTTCGCCTGAGAAACCGTAGCCTCGCTAAGGGTAGCTGCACTTTCACTGCATACCTGACCTAGTCCCGGCTCGCCCGCATCGTCGGGAAAAGCCCCCAATTGTGAACAAAGCCTGCCGCATAAAGGATCACCTAGCTGCGGTCCGCTGAACAATTCAGCCCCTTCTGAGTGCTTGCCGTCGCCGCTCATTAACCCATGGTCAACAGCTACTTCCTGCTGCACTGCTACATCCACCCCAGAATCGCCATTCTCCATGGTGGCTACACTTTTCGACTGCGACCTAGTTACTACGGACATTATGCAAAAAAAATTATACCACGATCTTCCAGCCTTGGACGATATAGCAATTAATTTCATTAAAAAAATAAAAGATCCTCACCAATCCAGAAAGAAATTGCAAACAGAAAAAATTTTACTTCTTAGCGCTGTCACAATATATTCCATCAAAAACTAAAAAAATCTTAACAGCAAACCCTAACAGCAAAATATCCTGGCAAAAAAATATCCTGGCAAAAAATATCCTGACAAAGGAATCCTGGCAGAGTCGAAATTATGAGAGGCACCCACATGCCTTGCTCATACTGTGGCATCAAGCAGTCAGACCTGCAAGATGAGTGGTCTGCCAAGCGAGTGGATTCATTCTTACTTATATAGTAACATGAACTCTAGTACACACACTTAAGTTACAAGTTATCTTTATATATGATTAATACGCAACGGAAACACGCATCTGACTACCAGTAATTTACAGAACTCTGACTGTACACTACGCACTGGCAATACCACATTTTCTTTTTGTCTTTTATTTAACGGCTTTTGTCAACACATGGCCACCGCACTGAATATGAATGGCGCACACAATTTAAATTCGGGACATTATGACAACATACAATTCGAAGGAAACGTCCGCCAATCTTTTTCTTTTCACTATCTTATTTATTCCGATAAATTCTCTAACCTAAACACACAAATTCTACAACCTAAAACAATAACACGTGAGAAATTCCGCCCAGTGGGCCTGGCTTTACAATGGTGTATCTCTATATTATGGTCTCGTAATTATTTTTAACGCTACAGTGCACTTTCTGGATAGGATGGTGGTTCATTTATTATACCTCACACTTCGACTCTCACAATCATCATCACTAAACTCTCCTCCAGACCGAGCAGTACAGAAGGAACAAGCATAACCCACTAATCTTTTGAAACTACCTCGCTACTCTCCCATGCAAACCACACATACCCAAATTACATGACATACACCACACTACAACATGAAATACTACACAGAGAATGGTCAAAACATTATCACTTTCAGCTTTCCCACTTCTATTAATATTTATCCCAGTTTCACACGACACTGCCCCACTTCGTAATTCTACTTTCCTACTATGAACTCTGGAGTTATTTGCACGTCTTCCTGTGCAATGCAAGCCAAGTGGCGTTGCTGGATAGACGGCCGACTCACCTTGCTTCTCTCTCAGAGTTTGAATCAAGCGTCACACGGAATCATATCACGCAAAGTAATATTAAGAACATCACACACGCGAGTCCTCAACTGATACCATGGACGAGTACTTCTCTTTATCCTTTGCCTCATACACAGATTGAGACTCACACCGTACTCACCACGTGGAAGTACTCGTCTCTAATTTCAAGTCCTGCACACGCCATTTCTTAAATATTTCAACTTATGGTACACACGCTATTTCTTAAATATTTCAACTTATTGTACACACGCTAGTAATTCAGCTTAACTTAAGCACACGGAAGTATTTCAACTTATTGCTACACGTGGTTTCATTGTGACCGTTGGTCACTTCTGAAGATTACTACAATCCCTTTAATATTACCTGCCTGGTATTTAATTCTCCCCCCAAAGTTCCTGAAATAGAGAAATTAATATTTCAAACTACTCTTAAATATTCCACATGCATACCATGTCTCCACTCTTTCGTCATTACGGAGCACAACCAAAACAGGTCTTAACAGCACAAGATCCAGCGGCAGAGTGCTGAAACATGGCCGTTCTCTAGGTCTTTTCCCATCTCTGTCGAGGTGGGGGAAGCGCCTTGCTATCGTATTGGTCAGCCACATTTCAGGCGCTCAAAGCTCTGGTAAATTTCATCTCTTTGGTCCCACCAAAGGAGGCCAAAGGATCGACTCAAAGATGATCATATATTCACATTCACTATCTGCGGTTAGCAGACGACCATACATTCTTCATTTAGCAGGTCTCACCAAACTGGATGTAGGGATTTACTTTGTGGGAGTGCACATGTGATCAATTAAATAAATAAATTGTCATTCTTTCCCACACTGGTATCCGGCTTCGCTGTATTAATTGAAATTGAGTTAATTTTACAAAAAAATGTGTTGTTCTAACAAAAATAATGAAGTGCGTTGTACCTATTTTCAATGTTGGGCGGTACTGTACCCTTTCAGCATACACAGAGGACCCAGCGCTGATATCCTTACCTGTAGTTGATACAACACTACATAGTTGAAAATTACGTAACCTTTCTTGAAATATGTTCAATCTGGCTGTCCTGTATTAATTTCAGCACAAATTTTCCACACTAGTTTGTCAGTTTCTCAATTTTCATTCCATATGTGAAAGAAATCACACGTTCATCAAATACAAAAAGTGGAAATTACACATATAACCAACATTTACTTTATATATGAAAAATAAGTGTCTGCACACTAGAGCCTCTTTTAACTAGGGAAAAGAACACTTTTTTTAAATCTTACTACTCAAGCTTAAATACTGTATTTGGTGAGAGATTATAATTACTTTTATTTATAAGTAATCTGCAGGAACATATTTAAGAAGACGAAATTGTAGAGAAGACGCTTCATTGACATTGGAACAAGTAAACGATTGAATTTCAAGACTAAAATATGGAACGAAACTGGTCTTTGGTGAAAATAATGTAATTCATAAAAAGATCTAATCATAAAAAATTGGATTTGAAGAGGAATTTGATGCCTTAGTAAGGCATTACTAGGCAGACTGATCTTACTCTCGTTACACTTCGTTGTCGCTAGTCCATTTGGTGTCACAACTGCCAGATTGGTACATAGAAGGAAGGTACGTCTTCTGGTGTCCTTTAAACAAAATTTAAATATACTTGGACTCATGTGGAACCATGCCGCGTTCTGAGAAATGAGTGACTTTGAATCTATAACTGCCTCAAAAAAATAAAAAAAAGAGTTGGTACTATTTCTTGAATATCTATGAGCTAGTCTCATTTTCTAGGCACTTCTGCACTTCTTGAATAATGAAGCATCTGTCTGGACTGTCGCAATGAGTACAAACTCATTGTCTTTGTTTATTTTATTGTTACCGAAACGAATATTAAAGCAGCAGTTATCGCCATTCCCTCCAGCTTCACAATGTCAAGTGTGGGTAGCTTTCTTAATACGGATGTTGTTCCTTTCCTCACATAGTCATTACCCTGTATTTTATTGAATACCATAACTTTTATTTCAGGTATATTCGTATTATTCCCATCCGCGTCTGTTATTTCCAGCCTAGCATTTACTGAGATCGGCATCGTGTTTCACCAACAGCCACACTCTGCTTCGCTGGATTGATCGACTATTGTTTTTAAAAATGGCGCACGGTATCGATCAATGATATTCTACGTCCCTATCTCGAAAGCTACAGCGTGAATCTGTAAGTGCGTATCACAGTTTTTGCTTCTGCGATTAACCATAGCTCATAGCAGTTGCAGTTGTCCATTCTAATCTGTGGCATCCAAATGCAAAACACCTTCATCTCGTTTATTTTGTGGTCGTTGCTTTAGTAATCATGAACTGTTAAACTTTGAAATTACAGTGGTAGTCATGGTGTTTTCGTTGTTTTGATGTTACTTCATGCTAATGTACTAGTGACTCCACTTTCAGTGTCGTACAAACAAATGGAAGTAGCTACTGTACAGTTGTTATCAGAAACTGTAGTTCTTGTACTTCATCAGTACAGAACAACAGTAAATGTTGTCTTGCAAGCACAGTACCTCGAAGGTATCAGTTCTCTCCACGTCCGTAGCATTTTATATTTTTTGGGTTCTGAGAAACGTTGAGCACGTCAGCCAGTCTAGACTGGGTACCTATCTGGCGTACTTGAGGTGCCTGAGTTGTGGGCTGAGCAGCACCGCCAGTTTTCTGTGACAATAAAACCAGTATTTTGCGATACAGTGGCGAAACACTGTATATCAAAAGCAAAGTTGTCTCGGCGTAGGTGCTGGGTAAAAATTAAGCAGCTGGAAAAGGATCCTACATTAACAATGTACACTACTGGCCATTAAAATTGCTAAACCAAGAAGAAACGTAGATGATAAAGGGTTATTCATTGGACAAATATATTTCACTAGAACTGACATGTTATTACATTTTCACTCAGTTTGAGTGCATACATCCTGAGCAATCAGTACCCAGAACAACCACCTCTGGCCGTAATAACGGCCATGATACGCCTGGGCATTGAGTCAAACAGAACTTGGATGTCGTGTACAGGTACAGCTGCCCATGCAGCTTCCACACGATACCACAGTTCATCAAGGTTAGTGACTGGCGTAATGTGACGAGCCAGTTGCTCGGTCACCATTGACCAGACGTATTCAATAGGTGAGAGATCTGGAGAATGTGCTGGCCAGGGAAGCAGTCGAACATTTTCTGTATCCAGAAAGGCCCGTACAGGACCTGCAACATGCGGTCGTGCATTATCCTGCTGAAATGTAGGGTTTCGCAGGGATCGGATGAAGGGTAGAGCCACGGGTCGTAACACATCTGAAATGTAACGTCCACTGTTCAATGCGAACAAGAGGTGACCGAGACTTGTAACCAATGGCATCCCATACCATCACACCGGGTGATACACCAGTATGGAGATGACGAATACACGCTTCCAATGCGCGTTCACCGCGACGTCGGCCAACACGGTTGTGACCATCACGATGCTGTAAACAGAGCCTGGATTCTTCCGAAAGAAAGACGTTTTGCCATTCGTGCACCCAGATTCGTCGTAGAGTACACCATCGCAGACGCTTCTCTCTGTGATGCAGCGTCAAGGGTAACCGCAGTCATGGTCTCCGAGGTGATAGCCCATGCTACTGCAAACGTCGTGGAACTGTTCGTGCAAATGGTTGTTGTCTTGCAAACGTCCCCATCTGTTGACCCAGGGATGGAGACGTGGCTGCACGATCCGTTACAGCCATGCGGATAAGATGCCTATCATCTCGACTGCTAGCGATACGAGGCCGTTGGAATCCATCACGGCGTTCCGCGTTACCCTCCTGCACCCACCGATTCCATATTCTGCTAACAGTCGTTGGATCTCGACCAACGCGAGCAGCAATGTCGCGATACGATAAACCGCAATCGCGATAGGCTACAAACCGACCTTTATCAAAGTTGGAAACGTGATGGTACGCATTTCTCCTCCTTACAAGAGGCATCAGAACATTTTTCACCAGGCAACGCCGGTCAACTGCTGTTTGTGTATGAGAAATCGGTTGGTAACTATCGTTATGTCAGCACGTTGTAGGTGTCGCCACCGGCGTCAACCTTGTGTGAATGCTCTGAAAAGCTAATCATTTGCATACCTGAGAATCTTCTTCCTGTCGGTTAAATTCCGCGTCTGTAGCACAATTTTAATGGCAAGTAGTGTAAATACAACTGGCTCATGGTCGGAAATAAAAGTGCAGCTTTTTCCATACGTATACAATTTATTCTGCGTAACAGTATAATAACAACTTACCGTCATAGCAAGTGATCAAAGCAGCCACAAGCAGTCTAAATGCATGCATACAACTCAGTCCATTAGCAGAGCTGAATGCTGCGTTCAACATCATCTGTCAGAATTTCTTGCGAGTGGTACTTATGACAGAGTTATAACTGCTGTTGAGGTCCATTCTCCATGACTGATTTTACCCCTGCTTGGCACACGCAGAAATATTGTGAAGACAAAATATTAAGGTATTTAAAGACCGGTTAGTAGGACATGTTCTGAGGCGTCAAGGGATCACAAATTTAGCAGACCAGCTGTGAGGCTGGATTGAAGAGTTTTTAGCAAACAGAACACAGCATGTTGTTATCAATGGAGAGACGTCTACAGACGTTAAAGTAACCTCTGGCGTGCCACAGGGGAGTGTTATGGGACCATTGCTTTTCACAATATATATAAATGACCTAGTAGATAGTGTCGGAAGTTCCATGCGGCTTTTCGCGGATGATGCTGTAGTATACAGAGAAGTTGCAGCATTAGAAAATTGTAGCGAAATGCAGGAATATCTGCAGCGGATAGGCACTTGGTGCAGGGAGTGGCAACTGTCCCTTAACATAGACAAATCTAATGTATTGCGAATACATAGAAAGAAGGATCCTTTATTGTATGATTATATGATAGCGGAACAAACAGTGGTAGCAGTTACTTCCGTAAAATATCTGGAAGTATGCGTGCGGAACGATTTGAAGTGGAATGATCATATAAAATTTGTTGTTGGTAAGGCAGGTACCAGGTTGAGATTCATTGGTAGAGTGCTTAGAAAATGTAGTCCATCAACAAATGAGGTGGCTTACAGAACACTCGTTCGACCTATACTTGAGTATTGCTCATCAGTGTGGGATCCGTACCAGATCGGTTTGACAGAGGAGATAGAGAAGATCCAAAGAAGAGCGGCGCATTTCGTCACAGGGTTATTTGGTAACCGTGACAGCGTTACGGAGATGTTTAATAAACTCAAGTGGCAGACTCTGCAAGAGAGGCGCTCTGCATCGCGGTGTAGATTGCTCGCCAGGTTTCGAGAGGGTGCGTTTCTGGATGAGGTATCGAATATATTGCTTCCCCCTACTTATACCTCCCGAGGAGATCACGAATGTAAAATTAGAGAGATTAGAGCGCGCACGGAGGCTTTCAGACAGTCGTTCTTCCCGCGAACCATACGCGACTGGAACAGGAAAGGGAGGTAATGACAGTGGCACGTAAAGTGCCCTCCGCCACACACCGTTGGGTGGCTTGCGGAGTATAAATGTAGATGTAGATGTAGATGTAGATTGGAGGGCAGCGTGGAGGGTAAAAATCGTAGAGGGCGACCAAGAGATGAATACACTAAGCAGATTCAGAAGGATGTGGGTTGCAGTAAGTACTGGGAGATGAAGAAGCTTGCACAGGATAGGGTAGCATGGAGAGCTGCATCAAACAAGTCTCAGGACTGAAGACCACAACAACAACATTTAAAGATGCATAACGTTACTTGGACAAGTTACATGCATTTTTTCAAAATGCAGTGTCTTGCCTCTAAGTGTCATCGCCCACAATAGCCACTTGGCTCCTACATATGTTTTCCACATATTTCTTTCCTCTCCGATTCTGCGCAGAACTTTCTCATTCCTTACCTTGTAAGTCCACCTAATTATTAACATACGTCTGTAGCACCACATCACGAACGCTTCGATTCTCTTCTGCTCTGGTTTTTCCACAGTCCATGTTTCATTAGCATACAATGCTGTGCTCTAAACATATATTCCCAGAAATTTCTTTCCCAAATTAAGGCCTATTATTAATACTAGTACACATCTCTTGGCCAGGAATGCTCTTTTTGCCAGTGCTAGTTTGCTTTTGATGTCCCCCTTGTTCCATCCGTTATCTGTTGTTTTGCTGTTGTACTGCAGAATTCGTTAACTTCATCTACTTCGTGACCATCAGTCCTGATGGTAAGTTTCTCGATGTTCTCATTTATGCAAGTTCTCATTACTCTAGCCTTTCTTCGATTTACTCTCTGACCATATTCTAAATTCATTAGACTGTCCATTCCATTCAGCAGATCACGTAATTCTTCTACATTTTCACTCTGGATCGCAATGTTATCAGCGAATCGTGTCGTTAGTACTGTTTCACTTCGAATGTTTATTTCACTCCTGAACCTTTTTTTAATTTCCATCATTGCTTCTTTGATGTACAGATTGAACAGTAGAGGCGAAAGACTACATCCCTTACAGCCTTTTAAGTCCAATCATTTCGCTCTGGGTCGTCCACTCTTATTATTTTCTCTGTATTCTTGTACATATTGTATATTACCCATCTATCCCTAAAGCTTACCCCTATTTTTCTCAGAATTTCGAACATCTTGCAACATTTTACATTGTTGAACGCTTTTTGTAGGTCGACAAATCTACGAAAACCATGATTTTTCTCTACTGTTGCTTCCATTATCAACCGCAACCTCAGAATTGCCTCTCTGGTGCCTTCACCTTTCCTAAAGTGAAACTGATCGTCAACTAATACATCCACAACTTCCTCTTCCATTCTTCTGTATGTTATTCTTGTCAGCAGCTTGGATGCATGGGCTGTTAAGCTAATTGTGCGATAATTCTCGCACTTGTCAGCTCTTGCAGTCTTCGGAATTGTGTGGATGATATTTTTCCGTAAGTCAGACGGTATACTGTCAGACTCACACATTCTATACAGCAACGTGAATAGTCGTTTTGTGGCCACTTCCCTTCTTGATTTTAGAAATTCTGGTGGAATATTATCGATCCCTTCTGTCTTATTTGAGCTTACGTCCTCCAAAGCTCTATTAAATTCTGATTCTAACACTGGATCCCCTATCTCCTTCCTGCAGCCATGTCGCCTCAGCTTCCCTGCACTTCCTGTTCAATTCATTCCCCACTTCCTGTTTCTTCTTCTATCACATCAGAAAAATTTGCCTCCTCATAGGGGTCCTCAATATACTATTTCTATCTATTCATTCTGTCCTCTGCGTTTAACAACGGAATTCCGGTTGCGCCCTTAATGTTACGATCTTTGCCTTTAATTTCACGGAACGCTGTTTCACTTTTCTATATGCTGAGTCAATCCTTCCGACAACCATTTCTTTTTCGATTTCTTCACCCTTTTCCTGCAGCCATGTCGCATTAGCTTCCCTGCACTTCCTGTTAATTCATTCCCCAGGATTTCGGTATTCCTGAACTTCTCTGAACATTTATCTACTTACTTCTTTCATCGATCAACTCTAATATTTCTTCTGTAGTCCTTAGTTTCTTCACAGCTACCTTCTTTTCACCTATGTTTATCTTTCCAGATTCTGTGATTGCCCTTGTTAGAGATGTCCATTCCTCTTAAACTGTACTGCCTACTGGACTATTCTCTATTGCTGCACCTGCAGTCTTACAGAACCTCAAGCGTATCTCGTCATTCCTTAGATCTTCCGTATCCCACTTCTTTGCGTATTAATTCTTCCTGACTAACGTCTTGAACTTCAGCCTGCTCTTCATCACTGCTACATTGTGATCTAAGTCTATATCTGCTCCTGAATACACCTTGCATTCCAACACCTGATTTCGGAATTTCTGTCTAAGCGTAATGTAATCAAACTGATATCTTTGCACATCACCCGTTGTTTTCCAAGTATACCTCATCTTGTGATTCTAGACAGAGCATTCGCTACAGCTAGATAAAATTTACTTCAGTACTCCACCTGTCTTTCTCCTCTCTCATTCCTTATCTCAACCCTATATTCTGCCATAACCTTTTCTTCTACTCCTTCCCCTACAAATGCACTCCATGACTATTAGATATTCATCACCCTTTAAGTACTGCATTACGCTTTCAGTATCCTCATATACTTTCTGTATCTATCTCTTCATCTTCAGCTTGTCGTCGGCAGGTCTACCTAAACTACCGTTGTCGATGTTGGTTTGTTTTCGATTCTGATACGAGCAACCCTATCACTGAACTGTTCGCAGTAACACACTCTCTGCCGTACATTCATTTTTTCTGCTGCTGTTGATATTACCCTATACTCATCCGACCATGAATCCTTGTCTTCTTTCTATTTCACTTCACTGAACCTTACTGTATCTCGACTAAGCTTTTTTATTTCCCTTTTCAGATTTTCTAGCTTCCCTATCATATTCAAGCTTCTGACATTCCACGCCCCGACTCGTAGAACGTTATCTTTCGTTGATCATTCAGCCTTTATCTCATGGTCACCTCCCCATTAGCAATCCCCTCCCGGAGATCCGAATGGGGGACTGTTCCGGAAACTTCTGCCAATGGAGAGATCATAATGACACTTTTTCAACGACAGGCCACATGCCCTGTGGATACACGTTATTTGTCTGTAACCTGTGGTTTCCATTGCCTCCTGAAGCCTTATGTCATTGACCATTGCTGATTCTTCCGCCTTTAGGGACAGTTCCCGCCCCAAGGGCAAGAAAAATTATCAAATTCAAATGTGTGTGAATTCCTAAGGGACCAAACTGCTGAGGTCATCGGTCCCTTGAATTACATACTGCTTAATCTAACCTACGCTAAGAACGACACACGCACCCATGCCTGAGCGAGGACTCGAACCTCCAGCGGGAGAGGCCGCGCACTCAGTGACATGGCGCAAGGGCAAGAATCTCTGTCCGCTCCTCTGCCATCTCTGACAAGGCCGTTGGCAGAATGAGGGTGACTTCTTATGCTGGAAGTCTTCGGCCGCCAATGCTAATTAATAACCAAAATTTATGCAGTGGTGGGTCTCGAACTCAGGACCGTGAACGTTTCCATTATAAATCAAAGACGCTATTCCACCGTTTTTTTTGTCCATTATTGTTCGTTGTATGTCGTCGTTGCGAACGTCACATGACATCCGTTGAAGTTCGTTGTTGACCCTTTCACTCACCTTTTTTGATTACAGGGAGCAGCCCGTTGTCTGTAGGAACACGCTGAGCTACCGTGCAGGCATCACTAGACCACAGGTGAAATTGATCTTAAAGGAGGAAAACCATTGTGATATAGTAATGTTTCATCGATTCTCTTGTAAGGCTAACTGGGGTTTCACCTCTTCAGTTTTCTATTTAAATAGTTGTGTGCAATAAAGGTATGAAAGTCTTGTAAGTGGGTGGCTTCTCTGTTGGCAGCGCTGTGTAGCGTTTTGCATTAGATCTCTGACTGCGCTTTCTTTGTAAGAGACTCTGTGGCTGGTTGGACTCGTTGTTGGAAGTTAATCATCAGTGCTGTTGAGCAGTTGGAGGTGAACAGCCAGCAGTGATGGATGTTAGACGTGAGAAGTTAGTATTGATGGAGGGTAGAGATCTGAAGTGTTAGCTTAGGCTAACAATTTGTAAATGTTCGACTTGGAGACTGAATATTATTCATCATTATATACCTATGTACTAGATGTCAATGACAATTTATATTCGTGTTTGAATTGGATGTCACATTATTAAGGTAAAAAAATCGTAATTTGGTTTGCAACAAAATCTTTCCTTTGCTAACCACATGCCTATTAGTAGTTAGTGGCTTTAGTAGTTAGAATCTTTTGTTTAGCTGGCAGTACTGACGCTCACTGTATTGCAATAGTTCGCGAAATGAAGATTTTTGTGAGGTAAGTGCTTAATGAAAAGTACAGGTTATTGCTAAGATTTGTTTTTAGTCAGGGCCACTCTTCTGAATTAATTATATGAAGTCAGGTTGTAATTTTTTTGAGCAGACAGACTGCGTTGCGCTAGAATATTGTGGGTCAGTGTCAACATGATAAGGCAATGTAAAGGGAAGGTATGCTCAGTACGTTCAGTTTTACTCAGCTGTTTCAGAATCAAATAACGTAGAAATTTCATCTTCTCAGTCATTCCGCAATTTAAGTACTGACTCACACATTTAAATAAAGAAGCTTCACTTTATTCATTGGTATGTCATTACTTACCCATGTAAAACTCAGCACGACCACTCCGCCTAATACTATGTCCTTTATACATAAGTCCTTCGCTGTTTCCATTACAAATAGATTTGTAATAGTGAAGACAATATTTAAAATTGGAGTCAATAGCGGTTAGTAACCATATATTAGCAATTATCTTGCGAATGGCTCCTTTGGGTGCTAGTTAATTGGAAATCTTTTGGTTCTGTTATCTTGTATTTATGTAAGTTTTTGCTAATATGTTTCTGTTGAAATTACCCTGCGATTTATGCTCCTGCATATAATCGTTAGACGTGCATCACTGTGTGAAACGATAAAACTTTTACGGGATATTGAGTGAAGTGAGGGATTACATACTTTTTAGTTCTTGTAGAGAGAATTTGGTATTATATAAAATGAACCTTTTAAAGTGCCTGTCGTGCAGATAGCTGGGGCAACGCTTACTTCGCCTGTCGATGCACGCATCGGCAGGGGATTCCGTAGAGAGGAGAGGAAGTTGGAACGGATCACTTGTTCAATTAGTGGGTGCCAGTCCCTGGTAGCTGGAGGAAAATGCCGCCTTCTGCGGTCTCCGCACGTTCATCAGTTTCCAACTTCGATAATGACGTTGTCGTTCGTCTTTCCCTTGGAGGGAAAAAGTCTGTCCTAGCGGTGGCGATAAAAGTTTCTCTCTGTGTGGATAATCCTCGACAAGGACCAGCTCAGACCGCCTAGGAACGTATATTTTTTGTGCGTAAAGCGCCGCAGTTTCTACGAAATTTATTCGAAGCTGCAAATTTTGAACCAGTCGAAAGTGCATCATGTGATTAAAAACTATAAACAAATGTCTTCGACTATCTTTCTCACAGTTTTTTCTCTGAGCTATCTCTCGATGACTTGAATGAAAGGCAACGTCTGCTGCATTTCCCCGCGCCATCACGTCAATCGGTCACATACCCCACTACGTTCGATGTGCTGAAAGAATAACACTATTCGGAGTAACATCAAATTTAAACAGCATATTATTGACCCAGGAAGAAACCACATGAAATAAAAAACAAAATTAACCAAATCTTTACCAATATATGGCGCTGTAA
Organism: Schistocerca americana; assembly: GCF_021461395.2. Classification (NCBI taxonomy): domain Eukaryota; kingdom Metazoa; phylum Arthropoda; class Insecta; order Orthoptera; family Acrididae; genus Schistocerca; species Schistocerca americana. Next base: position 836,551,904 of record NC_060121.1, on the reverse strand, counting down.
GCGTCTTAACCTGAATGGGGTCGAATACAAATGACAGGTAAATCGCAATATGGCGACTATGGTTCAAATGGTTCAAATGGCTCTGAGCACTATGCGACTTAACTTCTCAGGTCATCAGTCGCCTAGAACTTGGAACTAATTAAACCTAACTAACCTAAGGACATCACACACATCCATGCCCGAGGCCGGATTCGAACCTGCGACCGTAGCGGTCACGCGGTTACAGACTGAAGCGCCTTTAGCCGCACGGCCACACCGGCCGGCGGCGGCTATGGTTTGGGTTGCACATTACACCATCTGTGCTGTTTAATGTGCGTGGTTACACAAAGGTTAAAAACAACAATCGGTATCGCAACAACATTTGTTTATTTACCGGTTTCGGCTTATGTTAAAGCCATCTTCAGAATTTTTGGGCCCCCTACGGCTGGTACTGGCGATACCACGATTCCACGATTGACAGTGTAAGATCGTGGTATCATGTGAAAAACCGATGAGCCACCAGCATAAGCCATAGGGGACTCAAAAATACTGAAGATGGCTTTAACATAAGCCGAAACCTGTCAAGAAACAAATGTTATTCCTATCTCGACTGTTGATTTTAGACTAAGTATAGCACCAGACTGCTACGCTTCACAGACAATGTTGTCTAAACTCATGATTACACAGTCCAGCAGTTCTGCCACCGTTGAATAAACCCACCCAGCAGGGCAAGGTTGTACCATTTGGGGTGGTGAAAACCAGTTTTGGCGGCCAACAACCTCATAAAGAGCAAAATTACGTCCTTTCTTAATTGTCCTGTGGCCGAAAGCGCACAAAAATGAAACTGAAATCGGTTTCTATTTGTCGTGAGATTCTAGCATTATATGTTAATAGGCCGTCCACCGTTTTCTGCCACAAGGTGAAATCGAGAAACAGCATGTCCCACAACTAGTAGGAGTGTCTCAGGTGTCACGTCAACAATGCGTCGCGCAGTGAGTGCCGTTAATTCACCTACGTTCGTAATTGGAGCACGGAAACAACATTTTGCGGAAGTTACGCGGACTAAGACCAGGTGATCTCGATGGCCAGACTGCAGGAATATGACGGCTAATAATTCCGGTACTCCCGAAATGCCTCTATAGTTGCTGCTTCACTGACTATGCTATGTACGGAGGAGGGCCATCTCGCATGAAAATGATCCTGCCCACAGAGCCATGCAGTTAAACGCTCGGAATGACGTTGGTACGCTGAACGTCCTCATAGCGTTTGCCAGTGACGGTACCGGTAACGGGACCCACAGGACTCATCTCCTAAGAAAGATATCACAATATGATGAACGATGCTTTCAACCCTCACCGCACAGTAGCCTCTGCAGAAGGAAGTGGTAACGACTGATGTGCATCCCGATTTTCCGTTGCCCACACACTGCAATTCGGTCTATTGACGTTTCGTTCGAGATGAAAATTGGCTTCGTCTCTCCACAGAAACCTCCACTGCCACTCATTGTCCACTTCCATGCGAGCAAGAAACTACAGAGCGAACTTTTGGCTTGCTGGCAGGCCAGCGGGAAGCAGCTCCTGAACATGGGTTATTTTGTATAGACAGGAATGCAGAATGTTTCGTAGGATTTTATGCACCGTACTCGCTGGCATGTCCAATTTTCGGGAAGCTCCCAGCGCACTGCACGTTTGGACACCGCCGCTCGGACCCTCCTTCAGTGCTGTGCCTGCATCTTCCACAGACGTCAGATCATTTGCTTTCCTCCGCTTGCCTCATTTCTCTTCAAAAGAACGTGCCTTGTCGAATTTTGTAACCATTTCCGCCAGACACTTAGCAGAAATCCGATCATTGTCTGTTTTCATTCCCTTAGGTTTCTGGAACCTCTGCAGGGCCACTACCGCAGTCACCGTTCTCATGAGCTTTATTCGTAGCCCGCGATCCTTCATGCAGACAGTCACACTGGGGGTCAACCGCGTGTCTGGTAGCGTGTATATTCTTACCCTTGGAGCACCATCTATTGGTCAAATTTTCGTTAAAATTTTTTATTTCATGACATGTCTCCCAGGGTCAACAGCAATTATGCTGTTAAGATTTGACGTCGTTTGAGCAGTGGTTCTCTTTCTACAGCGTTTTTAAAAATGGGAGTTTAGTTATGGACTTCCTGTAACTTACGCAATGACGCAGTACACTATGCAGAAAAGTTTCTCCATCTACTTTACATCATCCTTTAATGCAGATCCATGTCAGTGTAGAGATAGTCGGTTCTCTTTTCTACGAAAGCAACTGAGACAGCAGTCAACTTGCATGTGTTTCTCTTACCTAAGTAGACGTACAGCAGAATGTTGTTAAAAACCATGCTATAACTTCTGTAATATATTTGTTAACTGACACCGCATGGTTGTAACTGGTAGATAGTCAGAAAAATGGACTGTAAATAGCGTCTGTTAGAGTTTAAAAACACTTAAACAGTCTTGCATAGGGTCAAATATGCAATACATTCTGTAATTGTATATTGCAGTCCCCAAGCTGATAATGCAATGTGTAACATCTATTATGATAAAAGAAAAAAAATAAGTTAAATATATTTAATTTTTTTTCAATTTTAATCTGATAATCATTTATATATTTATATACAGTGTTTCATACTAGAATGTCGTGTTCCCAGTTTGGCACAGCTTTGCCAAAGGAAACACGAAAGCGGTCGAAGACGTTCGTCTTCTGGTCGGCTCCTGATCTTTGTCAGAAGGAGGCTAGGTTTTGATAACGCAAAGGCTTCTATTACTTGGAAAAAAACAACCCGGTTTTCTTTACGTAGTCAGTATGAAATTTATAATTACCTAAGGGACCTTTAACAATGAGCAATAAAAAAACAGATGTAAATGAAATCATTAATAAATGGGACAGCTATGAGTTGTATAGAAGACAAGGAGCGGCCTTCTGCCTACGACCAGGATGCCGCAGTATTGTCTTCTGTAGTAAAAGCTGTCTGACATTTATAAAATTAATATGACATGGAGGTAAAAAAATAAAGGAAGAGAATAGAATAAGAAATCTGGTAAGCACTAAATATATTCAGATAATTCTCACAGGCAATTGGGGCTTATTTATAAACAGTACAACTTACATAAGTAATTTTCTGACTATGGTGCGATCAGATTTCAGCCGGTCCTGTGCTAATTTCTTGGTTCACGTTTTTGTCACAAATTACAGTCATTACTTTTCTCCTTCCTTCGAGACAATTCTTGAACCGTTCAACACCTTCATAAGAATCACTTGCCGATTTACAGTATCGAACATAAATTACTTGAATTTTATTAATCAACAACTGTTGTCTGCAGGCTGGTAAGACCGCTCACTTTTATGGCTTAAAGACGACCTTCTTTATGCCTTTACATTACGAGCAGAAGTACGACAAAATCTGAAGATCTACAAAGGTTTTTTACCGTCATATTTTGTTTATTTGGATTGAAGCGGAACCCTCAGTTTACTTTCTGTTAAAATCTTTCTTTGACTGCGCAATCGATGTATTAGCGTTCGCGCTAAATGTGCATCTTTACAGTTACGCAAATTATGTAAAACAAATGTCTTTCTAAGACTAGGTCTCATCTCATAGGTTGATCATTTAATACACAGCGAGGTGAATGCCTTTCCAAGGGTACTCACGGCTTTCATACGACGGAAAGCCCAATAATATTACAAACACCAGAGCTCCATAGTTCTACTGACATAAATTTTTCTTTTTGTCTGTTCTACCTTCTGTCATTAAAATATTGTAAATATTGTATTCGCTTTTTCCTTTGCAAAAACTTTCATGTCATGGTTATTCCTATATGATGTAGTGTCTCTGTTATTTAAATTCTTTGCCTCATTTGGAGAAGACAAAACTTGCTGTATATAATTGTAATTTCTGAGAGAATAATTTTATGTAGAAATACTAATATGTCTAGTTGATCTAATTTATTTAAAGTAACTGTTTGCTGTTATGTAAATTACTGACCTTCACTAAAGGCTTTTAATTATTGTATGATAAAAAACATGGTGTGGTTCCTCTCCGGAACGGAACTTTGTAACGTGCGCTAAATGTGGTTGGCATGTATAGAACGGTGGACGGAAGAGTCAGTCTGGGACGAGCTTCCTACCTGCCAACAGCTCATGTAAAAGTTGTGTGATGTGCTGATACCGAGAGAGGCTTTTCGTACCGTTTACCAATGTGTCAAAGCCTCGGATGGATGGATAAATAGCTGGAACTATTCTGGAATTGGTATGTATAATCACCACCAAGAAATGACAGAGTCCAGCAATTCCGCCTACAAATCCACCCATCAACAAGCACTCGCCACCACGTTGCGCAATCACTGCAACGGACCAAGGAATTGTAGAAATGTGCAGTGAAGAATCAGCTCATGTTGATAATTTATTTGTTTTCAGTAATAAGGTAAACAAAAAGACTATTTTTGAAAACTTACCTTGATTTGTCCTCAATCACATATCCACTTAAGATCCTTCCCACGCTAAAGTGTTTACCGACTGTCATTGAAAGAATATTAAAGTTAGTGTTTTACTAATTAATGGCTCTTGAACACAGTAAGAAGATAGTTAAAGTTAATGTGGCAAAAGAATGTACTAAAGTAAATAATGTTTGCTGAAAGTAATTTTGCAGTTAAAACTGCTTATCAAAAGTTTGTGGGCTTGCTAAAAAACTAAAGTGAAACATAGAAATGAAAGTAATAAAGTAGTACAAACAGGTATTAAACTTCAAAACTTAAAAATTAAAAGTTCTCAAAACTGAGGCTTATATAGTTTTGCTTGGTAAATGATCATAGTGCTGCCTGTTGTAAATTATAAAAGGTGAGTCGGTATCTTATAAATATGTCAACTTTGTGTCTCACTGCAGTAAACGTTGAGAACTGTAAGTGTGGGAAGTTAAATACTCATGCTTGCTAAGTGCTTGTTACTCTTGTTTATTGAAAGTGCATATTAATAAAGTAATAAGCTCCACAGTTTGTCTATTGTGCTCGTGCTACATAACAATTAACAGAAAGTCCACTACCTATGAAAATAGTAACTACTTGTATTCAAAGGTCAGTGAGAAAGTGTTTGCTAGTGAAATATATGCACAATACATAATTTTGCAGTGAACGATATTCACATTTCATGTCGGATAGGAAAGTATTTGAAGAGTAGACTAAATCTATGCTTAATTGTATAATCCTAAAGTGCATTTTAATTTTAATATTATTCAAACCATTCAGTTTGAACAAGCCTTGTAGGCAAAGGTGTATGTCATTATCTATTGTACTTATGCGAATAGCTTTGTTCTGCTCTGACTGTCAGATGCGTCTTTAACGTTAACATATGCTTATGCCAGAGTTCGTTGCACTTTCGTGTGACAAAGTATAGGTTATATCATTCCATTAAGTTACTCGTATTTAGTTTCTTGAACAAAAATGTTACTTTTTCTTATGCCTAAATAGGCTGGCGACCGTTTTCTTTATCATTTGGACAGCGTGGATAAGCAAAATATTGTTTGTTACTGTTTAAATATAAAACAACAAAATTCCTTTCAGAGGGTAACACTCCGCTGCCTCTTTATACTGTATTTGCTTTAATAAAAATAATTTCACTATGCAAACTACCTCCATCTTTGCAGTTATGGTGTAACAATAGTAGTGGTAGTGATATAACTGCTCTTTTGTAAATGATGACATAAAGATTATCATAGTCACTTTATAGATAGCCATGTGTTTTTCTATTGTTCCATGGGGGAAAACTTTCCGAGAAATATGTATAACAACTTACAGGAAGCATCCTGTTCTTGAGTCTTTTGTCTATCTGTGACTCATTTTGCAAACTGGAAATAGTATATCATTGCCAGCAGATAAAATTCCGTTTACCATCAGTGACAGGTTAGAATAAGCCTGGAAAACCAATATGCCTACCTACAGGGGGAAGAGAGGTGGGAGAATGGGAGGTAGGAGGGGAGGTAATAGTGGTTCTAAGCTGCTTAGCCTGTAACAAAAAATGGTTCAAATGGCTCTGAGCACTATGGGACTTAACGTCTGAGGTCATCAGTCCCCTAGAACTTAGAACTACTTAAACCTAACTTAACCTAAGGACATCACACACATCCATGCCCGAGGCAGGATTCGAACCTGCGACCGCAGCGGTCGCGCGGTTCCAGACTGTAGCGCCTAGAACCGCTCGGCCACCGCGGCCGGCTAGCCTGTATCCATACATCGGTGTGAACACATGTGTAGCGGCTTCCACTTCATTGTGGTGAGGTCTTTTGTGGTCAATTTTTGTAATAGTTTTGTTATTACAGTGATTTTTCTCAATTCCCAGTGCATGTCTCGCAATATTACCTTTTGTTTAGAAGTCGTGGTCTTTTCACGATAATTTGGATGTATAATTAGAGCAGTGAAGCATTTTCTGTCACTTGTAGTAACGTGTATTGAACCATGATCTGTATCTGTTTCAAGCACCAGGGCAGTATGGTAGTTGTCAGTTAGGTTTCGAGTGGTATGAGGTTTTTTTTTTTTTAATTGATGATCTGCGAACTTTCTGTTACGGCGTAAAGTGAAGCGCCGACATGCCAGTCGGGAACAATAGAGAGAGAGAGAGAGAGAGAGAGCGCTGTGAAGTAGACGTCAGCCAGTTTATTCGGTGACCGACCCGTCTCCAGGACGACAACGCGACAGCAGCGGCCTCTATGCGAAGAGAACATAAGGGTGACGTGCTATTGGCCATAGCCCAGTTCTACAGAAGCTTACGACTAGCGACCTGAATAGAAGCTACATTATTTGACTTGTATTAGGAATTGTATATACTGAAGAGACTTCTTATTTGCATGTCGCCCTCTGCTTGCGACACTTCTATGTTATTGTCAGAGTTAAGTATTATCATCTACTTTTCGTAATAAAACTGACTAATACGATTTGTTTGAACTATTTTTCTACTTATCTGAGAAAGCAGGTTTCCTAGACACCCCACAATTGACGACAAAGCAGGATTCAACATTTTGTTCCCCGCTAATTCGTCAATCAATTTGATGAGATATTTCCCACCAGATATGAAAATGAACTGCAGTGATCAATGCAGTCAAGTCTTTTTTTTTGGTTTGGGGAGGGGATCATCGGTCTTCTGACATGCTTGATGCTGCTTGCTACGAATTCCTCTCCTGTGTCAACCTCTTCATTTCAGAGTAGCACTTGCAACCAACCTCCTCTGTTATTTGCTGGATGTATTCCTCTTCAGTTTTTGCTCTTTACAGCTCACTCTAGTACCATGGCAGTCATTCCCTGATGTCTTAACAGATGCCCTATCATTCTGTCCCTTCTATTTTTCAGTGTTTTCCACATATTCCTATCCTCTCTGAATATGCCCAGAATCTCCTCATTCCTTGCCATATCAGTCCACCCAATTTTAAACATTCGCCTGTAGCATCACATCTCAAGTGCTTTGATTTTCTTTCGTTCTGGTTTTCCCACAGTCAATGTTTCCCTACCAAGCAATGCTGTACTCCAGACGTACATAAGGAATTTCTTCATCTAATTAAGGTCTATATTTGATACCAGTAGAATTCACTTAGCGAGGAATGCTTTTCTAGCAAGTGCTACTCTGCTTTTGATGTCTCCCTTTTCTCCGTCCATGTTTGGTCATTTTGCTGCTTAGGTGGCAGAATACCTTAACTTCATCTACGTAGTGACCATCAACCCTGATGTTAAGTTTATCTCTATTTTCATTTCTACTACTTATCATAACTATCCTCTTGATCATTCCATACAGCATTTCATGTAATTCTTCTTCACTTTCACTCAGGATAGCAATGTCATTGATATCCCTTCACCTTCAATTTTACTTCCTCTCCTGAACCTTCCTTTTATTTCCATCATTGTTTCTTCGTTGTACAGATTGAACAGGAGGGGGAAAAGACTACATCCAAATCTTACACCATTTTTAATCCGAGTCCTTCGTTCTTGGTCATCCACTCTTATTGTTCCATCCTGGTTCTTGTACATATTGTGTATCACCCATCTCTTCCTATAGCTTACCCCTATTTTTCACAGAATTTCGAACATATTGCATCATTTTACATTGTCGAACGATTTTTCTAGGTCAACAAATCCTATGAACGTGTCTTGATTTTTCTTTAGTCTTGCAACTACAATGCAACTGCTATTTTAGAATTGCCTCTCTGGTGCCATTACCTTATCTGAAGCCAAACTGTTCGTCACCTAGCACATTTTCTTTCCTTTTCCATTCATATGTATATTATTCTTGTGAGTAACCTGAATGCATGAACCGTTAAGTTCATTGTGCTATAATTCTCGCGCTTGTCAGCTCTTGCAATCTTAAGAATTGTGTGCATGACATTTTTCTGTAAGTCAGATGGTATGTCGCCAGACTCATACATTCTATAAACAAAACTGTATAGTCGTTTCGCTGCCACTTCTTCCAATTATTTCAGAAAATCTGATTGACAGTTATCTATCCCTTCTGCCTTATTTCATCTTAAGTTCTCCAAAGCTCTCTTAAATTCTGATTCTGATACGGGATCCCCTATGTCTTATAATTCGACTCCTGTGTCATCTTCCATCACATCAGACAAGTCTTCCACTTCATAGCGGTCTTCAGTATACTCTTTCCACCTAACTGCTCTCTCCTCTACATTTAACAGAGGAATTCCTATTGCACTCTTAATGTTGCTCCCCTTTCCTTTGATGTCACTGTGGGTTGTTTTGACTTTCCTGTATGCTGTGTCTGTTTTTCTGACAATCATTTCCTTTTCTATTTCTTCACATTTCTCATGAAGCCATTTCATCTTAGATTCCCTGTACTTGCTATTTGCTGAAGTGTTTCTTCTGTTACCCATGATTTCTTCGCAGTTACCTTCTTGGTATCTATGTTTCTCTTTCAAATTTCTGTGATTGCCCTTTATAGAGATGCCCATTCCTCTTAATCTGTACTGTCTACTGATCTACTCCTTATTGATGTATCTATAAACGTAGAGAACGAGTGACTCATCATCACTTAGTACTTCTGTATCCCACTTCTTTGCGAATTGATTTTTCCTGACAAATCTCTTGAACTTCAGCCTACTCTTCATCACTACTACATTGTGATATGAGTCTATATCTGCTCCTGGGTACGCATTACTATTTTGTATCTGATTTCGGAAATCACTGCCCGATCACGATGTAATATGACAGAAATCTTCCCATAATAGCCGGCCTTTCGCAAATATACCTCCACCTCTTGTGATTCTTGAACTGACTATTCGCTATTACTAGCTGCAATTTATTACAGAACTTAATTAGTCTTACTCGTCTCTAATTTCTTGTCCAAAGCCCATATTCTACTGTAACGTCTCCTTCTGCTCCTTCCCCTACAACTGCATTCCATTCCCCCATGACTATTAGACTTTCAACTCAGTTTATGAGCTGTATTACCCTTTCAATGTCCTCGTACACTTTATCTCTTCATTTTTAGCTAGCGCCGTCGGCATGTATACCTGAACTATCATTTTCGGCATTTGTTTGCTGTCGATTCTGACAGGAATAACCCTATTACTGAACTGTTCAGTGTAAAACTCTTTGTCCTACCTGCCTGTTTATAACGAATCCTGCTCCCGTTATACCATTTTCTGCTGCTGTTGATATTACCCTATGCGCATCTGACCTTGTCTTCTGTCCATTTCACTTCACTGACCCATACTATATCTGGACAGAGCCTTTGTATTTTCCTTTTCAGATTTGATAGCTTCCCTACCACATTAAAGCTTCTGATATTCCATCCTCCGATTCATAGAACGTTGTCATTTCGTTGATCATTCAGTCTTTTTCTCATGATCACCTCCCCCTTGGCAGTCCCCTCCTTGCTCCTGGAGATCCGAATGGGTAACTATTCTGGAAACTTTTGCTAGTGGACTGATCATAATGACACTTTCTCAATGACAGGCCACATGTCGTGTGGATACACGTTATGTGACTCTAATGCAGTGGTTTCGATTGCGTTATGCATCCTCATGCCGTTGATTTGATTAGGGGCAGATTCCCACCCCAAGAACAAGGGAGTGTGCAGAATATCCTGTGCAATTCTCTACCCTTTTTGACAAGGCCATTGGCAGAATGAGGGTGACTTCTTATGCCAGACCTCTTCAGCCACCGATGTTAGTTATTAATCAAACTTCAACTGGGGGCGGGTGTCGCACCCAGGACAAAGTACATTTTGATTACCAATCAAAGACGTTAACCCTAGACCACGGACGTATCATTGAAAATTGAGTCAGTGTTTCCAGAAGATGATGGGGACCTGAGAGGCTTTGAGATTGAGGTAGTAAAGGGTTTCGACCTAACTACATCAGTATCCACCAGTTTGTAAGAGTTGAGGTACTGAACTACTACTCATCAATGTTTCTTGATGCCAGAATTGGTGCAGGGTTTCCGCAAGACGAGAGGTAGAGTAGGGGAGGGATTGAAGGCTATGAGTTTTCCCAGAGGTGGGAAAGTTGCTCAGAACTAAACTGGGTGACAAACAAATTGTCGCAGCATCGGAGTCCCTTTTCCCAGAGTGGCGGGGGAGGAGGAGCATGGGGATGGGTGGGGTTTTCTCAGAAGAACGAGTTATCTCAAGGGGTCATAAATCAGCATAACAATACAATAAGGGATTACATCATCAGTTTAATTAAGTGGCATATTAATTTGACACTAAAGATGTCCTAGAATCCCCTTACCTCACTACTGATGTAAATATGTTTAATGACGCGAGTTTCCAAATAAGTCGTAGTTTGAACGTTGTTGTATATAATTCAGACCCTTACTAATACCACTGCTAGCTACACACACACCCAAACACACACACACACACACACACACACACACACACACACACACACACACACACACACCCATACACACAGCAACACATTTCGCTGAAACGAATTTGTACGTATTTCCATTCTGCACAGGTCTGACACTGCATCTATATCCGTACACATTACAAAAATGTGTATACATATAGAGAGCTCCAAAAAATGTATTCACTGTTTAGAAGTCCATAACTGGCAAACTAATTGACGGAGTTGTCTCATCTTTGGTAGTGTAACAGTTTGTAGTTCCGGCAATCGCCACACAAGCGTTGTATTGCGTTGTTTTGTTTTGTCAGATGACAGTCGCCAGATAGTGTTTTGTTCTTAGTTGCACCCAGTTACTCGAGTAAATATCGCTGCCGCAAGGCTTACATTCGATGAAAGGAAGTCAGTTTTGAAGTGGTATTGTAAGTACGAAAAAATTAATGAAGTTCAACGGCAATGGCGAAATGAGTATCAAACAGAGCCACCGACACGTTTAACGATTCGTCGCATTCGAGACTAATTTGAAGCCGAAGGCTGTGTTAAAGATGTATACAAATAACGATCTGGACGACCTGTAACAGTAACAAGTCCATCTAACTCTCGTCGTGTGTTACAATAATTCACTCACTCATGACAGACACTGTGAGACAGTGTGCCCGTGAAACTGGAGTGAGTCGCTGAAGTGTTCGGCGAATTTTGAAGACAGCAAAGTGGAAGTGCTACAACCCACGATTGCTACACCCAATGAACGAGGACGACCCAGATCGTAGAATGGAGTACTGCGAGTGGTTTACTAACATGGTGTGCAACGATGAAGAGTTTGCAGAGATTATTGTGTGGTCTGATGACGCACAGTTCAAACTCAATGGCACAGTAAATCACCACGTTTGCATCTACTGGGCCGCCAAAAATCCGAACGTCCATGTAGGCAAAGCCGTGAATTTGCCAGGAGTAAATGGGTGGTGTGGGTTGTCTTACCGGGGCTTGATTGGGCCATTCTTCTTTGACGGCACAGTTAACGGTGAGGTGTACCTTCAGAAGCTTAAGACATCCATTTTACCTGCCATCCGAGACTCTTATGGAATTTACTTTCAACAAGATGGTGCCCCAGCCCACTACCAAAATCGTGTTAGGGCCTATCTCGACGAAAATCTACCAGGAAGATGGATAGGCAGTAGAGGTGCTGTGGAGTATCCACCACGTTCCCCAGACCTAACTCCTCCGGACTTTTACCTGTGGGGAACACTAAAGGACGTCGTTTATCGACAGAAGCCACGCACATTGGATGAACTTCGAGAATCCATCGTACATTCATGTGCAAATTTTCAGCTGAACACGTTGCAGTCAGTAATTCGTGCTGGAGTTCGGCGGCATCGTTTTTGTGTGGATGCTAATGGTGACCATTTCGAACACCTACAGTGAAATCTTTAAGTTGGACTTTAAGCAACACTGGCACCAAAAATGAGACAACTCCGTCAATTAGTTTGCAAGTTATGGTCTTTTAAACAGTGGATACATTTTTTGGACCCCTCTGTAAATATATTAGCGTCGTGGAGTTCGTGGGTGAATTGCGTGTGGATACACACATGAACTTCCTTAAAAAAGAGAGGGAGAGAGATGATATTCATTGTGCTTTAATGCAGATATGAGTGTACATTTAAGACAAGTAGTATTGTGTCCACATGGATTGAATTTTGCACCTATCTTTTTCTGGAAACAAATTTTACACAGACAAGCCCTCTCAGATACATGCTGTTCACGAGACTCTTCTTTGTTCGGAATATTTCGGATAGTTTTAATATATGAACATCGTTTCCTGTAATTATCACATTTTTCGTTCGGCAGATGGTATCCACAAAGTCAGTACCCCTTATGCGAATCTCAAACATACACTTGGAGAACCACAGAACCTGTTATATCCGTCGTTCATCATTTTGGAACCAATACTTCAAACCACCGCCACAATTAAATCATACTTTTTGATCATGGTTGGTGGCGTAAAAGTACAATGCTTCACTTAACTCATCCAGTCGCTGCTTAGTAGCAAGAGGCGACTCATTGATTGTTAATAATCTACACTAGTGTGTAACATATTTAGGCCATAATGGTCCTGGTTTGATTTCAGCTGAACTATATTGTGACGTTGGTTCTTGAAACTAATTTGTACGTATTTCCATTCTGCATTGGTCTCACTCTTGCATCTATATCCGTACACATTATAAAAATTTATGTACATACATATGTGTTTGTGTATGTGTGTATGCTCCACGCCCCCTCCTAAACCAATGGACCGATTTCAACCAAATTCGGTACCCATATCTCTGGGGAGTATGGACCATCTGTCTATCACAGTTTAGAAGATGTGACGTCGCAAACAATGAGATGTGTGAAAAATTTCCAAACATGCATGGTGTGTAAATTTATTAATTCTTTGCTACTAACTATATTCGCAACAGATTTTGCTGACAGTATCCACACATGCCGTTGGATGTATCTTCACAAATGTATCATTTTATGACGCATAGTTCAAGAGGTAGACGTCACCGACGCTAAGATACGTTAAAAAACTGCGCATCATGCATGAAGTTTTAATACATTTATTCTTTACTACTAAGACACTACTACAGTTGAGTCAGAAGATCCCTGACACTTGGCACCGCTTTTGATAACATTAAACCGTGAAGCCCAAACGATTTTAGGCGAAAACAATATCCTGTAAAGTTATGGAATGGCGTTATCATACAGACGTTTACAAAATCTAGCAGTAGACACCGGAAGCAGCTGCTAGCAGTGCACAGAAACCGTCCGAGATTATTTTTCTTAATTGGGATATTGTACTTATACACTGAAGAGCCAAAGAAACTGGTACTGGTATACCTGCCTAATATCGTGTAGGAGCCCTGTCACCACGCAGAAGTGTCGCAACACGACGTAACGTGTACTCGACTAATGTCTGAAATAGTGCTGGAGGGAATTGTCACCACGAATCCTTAAGGGCTGTCCATAAATCCGTAATAGTACGAGGGGGTGGAGGTCTCTTCTGAACAGCACGTTGAAGGCATCCCAGATATGAACAAAAATGTTCGTGTCTGGGGAGTCTGGCTCCCATCGGAAGTGTTTAAACTCAGAAGAATGTTCCTGGAGCTACTCTATAGCAATTCTGGACGTGTAGGATGTCGAATATTGCTGCTAGAATTGCCCAAGTCCGTCAGAATACACAATGGACACGAACGGATGCAGGTGATCAGACGGGATGCTTACGTACGTGTCACCTGTCAGAGTCGTATCTAGACGTATTAGCGGCCCCATATCATTCCAGCTGCACACGCCCCACACCATTACAGAGCCTCCACCAGCTTGAACAGTCCCCTGCTGATATGCAGGGTCCATGGATTCATGAGGTTGTCTCCATACATGTACACACCCACTCGCTCGATACAATTTCAAACGAGACTCGTCCGACCTGGCAGCTCATTTCCAGTCATCAACAGTCCAATGTCGGTGTTGACGGGTTGAGGCGAGGCGTGATACTTTGTGCCGTTCAGTCGTCAAGGGTATACGAATGGCCCTTCGGTTCCGAAAGCCCATATCGATGATGCTTCGTTGAATGGTTCGCACGCCTACAGTTGTTGATGGCCCAGCACTGAAAACTGCAGCAATTTGCGGAAGGGTAGCAGTTCTGTCACGTTGAACGATTCTCTTCAGTCATCGTTGGTCCCGTTCTTGCAGGAACTTTATCCGGTCGCAGCGATGACGGAGATTTGATGTTTTACAGTGTATATCATCTAGCCGCGAGCAAACGTCTTATTATTTTAATATGCAACCAAGTTATAATGAGGTCGGATAAAGAAAGACATCGAAGTAATTCATTGGCTGGGTGGCCAGATTTATTAGCGGTGGGTTCGGTCAACAAGGGGGTATTACAAAAATAATGGCTCTGAGCACTATGGGACTTAACTTCTAAGGTCATCAGTCCCCTAGAACTTAAAACTACTTAAACCTAACTAACCTAAGGACGTCGCACACATCCATTCCCGAAGCAGGATTCGAACCTGCGACAGTAGCGGTTGCGCGGCTCCAAACTGTAGCGCCTAGAACCGCTCGGCCACCCCGGCCGGCGGGGGATATTACAGATATGCTTCGTGAACTCATGTGGGAATCCGTAGAGGGAAGATGACATTCCTGTCACGAAACACTAGTGAGAAAATTTAGAGAACTGGCAATTACAACTGACCACAGAGCGACTCTACTGTCCTCAACGTTAATTCCGCGTTTCGAGAACCGCGAAGATAAGGTAAGAGAAATTAGGGCTCATCCAAAGGTATAGAGACAGCCATTTCCATTGGTATTTATAAGTTGAGGGTCATGAAAGGGAGCGGTTGTTGCAAACGAAGTAGACAAGGTTGTAGCCTATCGCCGATGTTTTTCAATCTGTACAGTGAGCAGACAGTAAAGGAAACAAAAGAAAATTATGAAGTAGGAATTTGGAATTGGAAGAGTAGTTGAACGGAATGGACAATGTCTTAAAAGTAGGATGTAAAAGGAAAATAAACAACAGCAAGCCAAGGATAACGGAACGCAGTCTAATTAAATTAGACGATGCTAAGGGATTTATATTATGAGACGAGACACTTGAAGTAGTTGAAGGGTGCAGGGCACATTCTAAGAAATCATGGGATCTCCCATTTGGTATTCTACGGGAGTGCGAGGGGTAAATATCGTAGAGGGAGATGGAGAGATGAATACAGTAAGCAGATTCAGAAGGCTATAGGTTACGGCGGTTATTAAGAGGAAGAGGCTTGCATGGGATAGAGTATCATGCAGAGTTGTATGAAACTAGTCTTCGAACTGAAGAACATAATAACAATAATATTACGTGTAAACTGAGACCGATACAGACTCTCTGAAACTAGATCTGGATTCATTGGTGAATTAACTCCCAGAAACGGAGTGTGTTATTCTTCAAACGATAAAAAAATTATTTTTTTACCAATGAATTACTTGCTCTGCTGAGCCTGGTGATTAAGTGGTAAACCACGTGCCTGCAACCGAATGGTCGCTGGATCGAACTCGCCCTGACCACGGATTATTTCAGTCTCCTAATTTTTGCTATTTGGTGAGCAAAATAACTGATGATGGTCGAAGTAGAGAGGATATAAAATGTAGACTGGCAATGGCAAGGAAAGCGTTTCTGAAGAAGAGAAATTTTTTAACATCGAGTATAGATTTAAGAGGCAGTTGTGTGAGTCGAGGGGCTTGAAAGGGAAACAGTGGTTGGGAAGGGAGTGAGACAGGGTTGTAGCCTCTCCCCGACGTTATTCAATCTGTATAATGAGCAAGCAGTAAAGGAAACAAAAGAAAAATTTTGAGTAGGTATTAAAATACATGGAGAAGAAATAAAAACTTTGAGGTTCACCGATGACATTGTAATTCTGTCAGAGACAGCAAAGGACTTGGAAGAGCAGTTGAACAGAATGGACAGTATCTTGAAAGGAGGACATAAGATGAACATCAAAAAAAGCAAAACGAGGATAATGGAATGTAGTCGAATTAAGTCGGGTGATGCTGAGGGAATTAGATTAGGAAATGAGACACTTAAGGTAGTAAATGAGTTTTGCTATTTGGGGAGCAAAATAACCGATGATGGTCGAAGTATGGAGGATATAAAATGTAGACTGGCAATGGCAAGGAAAGCGTTTCTGAAGAAGAGAAATTTTTTAACATCGAGTATAGATTTAAGATGGCAGTTGTAAGAGTCGAGGGGCTTGAAAGGGAAGCAGTGGTTGGGAAGGGCGTGAGACAGGGTTGTAGCCTCTCCCTGATGTTATTCAATCCGTATAATGAGCGAGCAGTAAAGGAAACAAAAGAACAATTTTGAGTAGGTATTAAAATCCATGGAGAAGAAATAAAAACTTTGAGGTTCACCGATGACATTGTAATTCTGTCAGAGACAGCAAAGGACTTGGAAGAGCAGTTGAACAGAATGGACAGTATCTTGAAAGGAGGACATAAGGTGAACATCAACAAAAGCAAAACGAGGATAATGGAATGTAGTCGAATTAAGTCGGGTGATGCTGAGGGAATTAGATTAGGAAATGAGACACTTAAGGTAGTAAATTAGTTGTGCTATTTGAGGAGCAAAATAACCGATGATGGTCGAAGTAGAGAAGATATAAAATGTAGACTGGCAATGGCAAGGAAAGCGTTTCTGAAGAAGAGAAATTTTTTAACATTGAGTATAGATTTAAGTGTCAGGAAGTCGTTTCTCAAAGTATTTGTATGGAGCGTAGCCATGTATGGAAGTGATACATGGACGATAAATAGTTTGGACAAGAAGAGAATAGAAGCTTTCGAAATGTGGTGCTACAGAAGAATGTTGAAGATTAGGTGGGTAGATCACATAACTAATGAGGAGGTATTGAATAGGATTGGGGAGAAGAGAAGTTTGTGGCACAACTTGACTAGAAGAAGGGATCGGTTGGTAGGAAATGTTCTGAGACATCAAGGGATCACAAATTTAGCATTGGAGGGCAGTGTGGAGGGTAAAACCATAGAGGGCGACCAAGAGATGAATACACTAATCAGATACAGAAGGATGTATGATGCAGTAGGTACTAGGAGATGAAGGAGCTTTCACAGGATAGATTCGCATGGAAAGCTGCATCAAACCAGTTTCAGGACTGAAGACCACAACAACAACAACAACAACAAACAATCTTTAAACTAGTGTTTACATGTTAGTGATGTGAAAATTTTTCAGGATCTTCACTCGGTTCGGATCCATCTTAAATTCCAGGTCACCTTTGCACAGCAGAATTAAGGGGATAATTTAAAGGGACTCAATTGACAGATTTGTACCTGGCAACTGGGAGACAAGAATTTGTTTTTCTTCCGAATTTGGTCAACAATGATCTACGTAGAACGTAAGGCTTCTAAGACATTTTCTTGCTCTCTTCCCAGAGCCTCATTATTCTTTCACTTCTATGCCCTTACTCCTCCTGGGATATGAAATGTATGTAACTCGTTTATAGTTGTCTCACGTTAGATGATTTTATACTGTTGACTTTGCATGTGAATTCTTCTCTGATTTGGAGTACCTGTAGTTTAACATCAGTTTGTTGTGGATCTTCTTTGACCTCTTCTACCTACTTAGAGGTGTGCGAGTACTTCAATTAGCCAACTAAAGACCTTTTTGCTCAGTCGTTTTTCGTCGATTCTTATTGTTGCCCAGAAAATGTAAACCAAACTTTCAACACTGTGTCCCTGATCTCTCCAGTGTACTTGTAGTGCAACTTGTTTTCCTTATTTTTCCATCAGCAGTTTGCTGGGGTCCCAGAATTTCCCTTAAGTTCTTCCTTTCCTTCTAATAAAGCTCTTTCAAAAGTTACTTTTAATTTAAAATATGACACTCTGAAGCGGAGAGTCCTTCTGGTTTGATAACTGAATTATAGTTCCTGATTTTGGTCTTGTAGTATATGACCCATTTGTTGTACCTATTCTATGTTAGTTTGTAAGCAGAGCGTTATTTTCTGCCTCTCCTTTTGACTGCCTCTTTTTCCAAACCATTTCGTTAGATCTATTATCCTCAGTACTTGAATCTGTCGATCCTTTTATTCTTCGCATATTTTAGCTCTAAGTATTTCTCCCCTTGCTCTCTGTATTCACATTTTCCCTCTTTTCATATGAGACCTTGAGACCCGTTTTTGCGGTGACGTCAAGTAAAATCTACAGCATTCTCTTCTAGTCCAACCGATCTGCGTAAAATTGTGAAGTTTATCGACAGTTGTAAACACCTTATTTCCAAGTTCCAAACCGTTTATATCAATTTATCCTATCTATGTACTAACACACAGATCCTAAAGTGTTCTTAAAATTTACTTATGTATTTGACACTTTCTTTCAGCCTCTTAACTAGGTTCTAACGCATGCCGTAAAATTAAATTGTATACAAAACAAATAAGTTGTTTGTATACCTCACAACAAATTTGCGTAAAATTTTGTATTTCTTTGTTCAATAACGGTTTTAGAATTGCTTAAGTAGTATTAAATCGAAAAATATTACTCTTCATCGGATTTATAACGAAAGCAGATGCTGTTCTGTTTTTGTCTACATGGCTAAGCAGTTATCACTTTTTCGAAATCGAAACTGACCCCAGTTACGCAACACCCTCAGTGCCAACACCCACTTCTGATAAACAAGTCAAAAATGTACCTGTCAGAAGCTTCTATACCAACTCATCCAAGAGGCTGCTGTAGCCCACCTAAATTGTCTCTTACTCCAAAGCAGAAACCCTAAGCCAACCTTTGCAATGGCTTACCTCGCGTTTGCATTAACCTTTGATCTTGCAGTATTAATCACTTAAATGCGTTATCTGTACATATGCAATCCTGAAATTTCATTACTCTGCCTAAATTATTTTTGGGGGTTGCAATTTTTTTCTGTCAGTGTACTTGTAACGTGGTCAATAAAGTTGCGTGGAGGACATCAAGGATGCTCCCGAGCTGGGGCGGGGGGATCTTAGTAGCATCCTTTGGCGTTTTATTCAAGCATTCGTGAATGTTTCACTCCCGCGCAATCACGTCGCATGAGTGTAGGAAACAGGAGAGCTGAAAAAGCATCAGTTCTCTTTGCTGCCACTGAACACGTACCGATCTCGTCGAATGGTTTAGAACTTTTAAGTAGGCTGTTTAGGTTTTTATAATGATAACGCCACGTAGCGCTCTGTATGAAAATCACTGGCTGTGCTGTGTGAAGTCTGTGGCTGGTTGGCATTCTTGGAAGATTCGCTATTGTAGTGTTGGGCAGTTCGCTGTTAACAGCGCGTAGCGTTGCGCAATTGAAGGTGAGCCGCCAGCAGTGGTGGATGTGGGGAGAGAGATGGCGGAGTTTTGAGAGCGGATGATCTGAACGTGTGTCCATCAGAGACAGTAAATTTGTAAGACTGGGTGTCATGAACTGATATATATATTATGACTTTTGAACACTATTAAGGTAAATACATTGTTTGTTCTCTATCAATATCTTTCATTTGCTAACTATGCCTATCAGTAGCTAGTGCTTTCAGTAGTTAGAATCTTTTATTCAGCTGGCAGTATTGGCGCACGCTGTATTCCAGTAGTTTGAGTAAAGAAGTTTTGTGAGGTAAGTGATTCATGAAAGGTATAGGTTATTGTTAGTCAGGGCCATACTTTTGTGGGAATTTTTGAAAGTCAGATTGCGTTGCGCTAAAAATATTGTGTGTTAGTTTAGTGTTGATCAGAATCGGTAAAGAGCGAAATGTCTGAGTACGTTCAGTTCTGTTCAGCTGTTTGAAAATCACATAATGTAAGAGGTTTATCAGCACAGTCACTCATAAATTTTTCTACGGGGACGTTTCATATATCGACCCATAGCCGAGGATACCTCATTGGAATCTTCTGATTTTTTCTTGTGGCTGGTGTAATTAGTGTAGCGCGCGTAATTATAGAGCGAATTCCCTGTGTAGTTGTAGTATTTTATTGTTGTACAGTAAAACAGTTGTGGCTTGCATGTAGATTTGTACCAAGTATTTCGCAGCTGCGGTTCCAATTAACGAGATGATATTTTCAGTGCTATGCTAATATGTTTTCTTAGTTTTGCTCTTCAAATTGTGCTTTTCTTGTTATCGTGTGAAATACGTGATAATTATGGCGTGTGAAACCGTAACACTAGGCTCGAAAGTAAATTGAGAAATGATAGTGACGACGAGTGTAGCTTATCAGCACCATCGTGTAATGAATAAACTAATGTCCAAAGTAGTAACTTGGTAATTATGCATAGGGAAATCGAGCGGGCGGCAGATAATGCTGTAGACAGTGAAACAATTAGTGAACAGGGAAGCATTACCGATCGATCGGTCGGCAACAGCTCGCCTCAGGAATCCGAAATGACAGGACAAAATCTCGCAAGTACTCTACTTTCAGGTTTTGCGTTCTCAAATATCTCAAGACATATTTTCTGCTTTTGAAAACGCGAATATTGTCGGTTCAAATGCACTGAGGAACATGTTTCAGACACCAGTGCATTGCAATTACAATTAATGAAAAAAGTGGGACAAAAGCTTCAAAAGTTAGACACAAAGGAACAAAATCTTCAAAAGCTAGACACAATGGAACAAAATCAGAGAGAAACACAGCAAAAGTTAGACACAATGGAACAACACCAGAGACAAACACAGCAACAGTTAGACGCAATGGAACAAAGTTAAAAACAGTCACAACAACAGTTTCAAAAGTTAGACACCACGCTTGAACAAACACGTGAAGGCTTAACTGCCGAGTTACTTAAAATCGAATCGAAATTTCAAAAAGTCTGTAATGACATAAAAACACAAATTTGTTAGCATTTTCAACCTATTTTTTCGCGTCATGAAAATGCATTACAGAATCACTAAGCAGGCATAAAGGAACTGCGAACTATTGTTCATGAAAATCGCGACACCTTGCAAGCTAAAATTGACTCAGTTGCATCTACCGATTCGGTTACACAACTTGCAAAAACTCAGGAAAACTTAAAGGGCACAGTAGATATGATTTCAACACAAATCGACACTCTGAAACTTGGTTCAGAAAAACACACTGAGGAAATAAGTTCACTATCGGATAAAAAAGCCGAACTTTCGAAACAGTTCAATAACTTATCTACAAAGGTAGATGATGATCCGAATGACACAAGACCCGTAGCCCCCACTGACACAGAAGAGTACGAACAAATTAGAAAATTCAAACAAAATCAAAATCAAATCAATACACAGTACAAAAGAGAAATCCGGGAAGTACAAGATCAGTTGACACACGTAATACAAGAACTACATATTTCAGAGGACATTCGCCCTCCAATATGGGAAGAGGGACATAGAAATACAGAACAGCCACAAAATAATAACACAATGCACTTCGGAAATTATGAAAGAAATTGGCAAGGTACACCGAATTTTGAGATGGAACCGCTGAAACGAAGTAACAACGACCGATATGCGACTCGCCGACATGATGATTTTGACTATAAACTGTTCATTACTACAGGTAAATTCAAAACATTTAAGAATTCTGGCAACGACATTCATCCACAAGCATGGCTACATCAATTCTCTCATTGTTTTCCTCCCAACTGGTCATTAGAGCACAGATTAGAATTTATGTGTGGCTATTTAGAGAATGAACAAGCTGTAAGAATGCGATCGGTCATTCACAGTTGTCACAGTGAAGGAGAATTTTATAATGCCTTCCTCTCAGCATATTGGTCTGCAGCTACACAAGACCGAGTGAAACATAGCATCATAATGATGAAACATTTCGAACAATCTGTATTTTCCAGTCTTGTCAAATATTTCGAAGACATGTTACATAAGAATCACTATCTTTCAAACCTACACAGCCCCTCAGAACTCGTCTGCATTTGCTTAATCAAATTGCCTAAACATTTACGACATATTATTTTGGCAGGACGTTGCAATGACGACATTGAAGCTTTTCAGGGACTGTTACAAGAATTGGAAATTGACGCTGACAATCGCGGAACGCGAAAACAGGAGCACAACAATTACGGGTCACATCCGTCACAATTCTGCGATGACAGAAAGAATAACTGGACACGACAAGGCTATTCTTACAATGTAAATCGTGACCAAAACAGACACCATCAGTATGACAACCGTTGGCAGAGTAGTAATCATTACAGGGAAAGATGACCTCTCCATGGTAATGACTATCACAGAGACAATCAGAGAAACAGACAATATGGGAACCAAAACAATTATTATCATGGGAGATGCAACGGTCCGCCATGCAGTTACGATTCCGGGAGAAATTCTCCAACACATGACTGACAAAAAAGAAACTATGTAAACTACCGACAAAACGACAGTCCTGAATTTCATCAGAACTGGTGGGATTCAAACAGGGCAGGGCTTTCTCGACAAGGTGAATTTGTAGAAGTTAGATCTCCAAATCCCAATAACGACGCGCGCCTACAAAGAAACAGACAATGACTCGCACCGCAGGCAGCCACGTGCGCCGGCTGGCTCAGGGAAAAATAACATACACGCTAACCTTGAGAAAAGTTTTAGCATTTCTTGCCGACGTATACAAGATGATAATTGCTTCGAAGTTGAATGTCTGCACACTATAAAGGGTAAAAGGACTGCACCATATTTCACATGTAAAACCGTTTAATGAGAGATAATCTGTTTTTTAACTTAGTTTTTACTATAAAATTTTTCACTTCATGTTACTAGTAGAAACTGTTAACATGCAACTATGGTTTAAAGTTAACTATCCAGTCAAGAACCTAGGGAACGTATTTAGACAAGTAATTGCAAATGCATTGTTATAGTGAACAGAGGACACAGTGTTATTGTGTGCGTACATTCTCGCTTGTTAGTTGCACGATTACGTAACGACTATAAGGCTTAGGCTATACTTACAACATATACTGCTAATGAGATTTTAATGCAACATTTTGGTTTACTTGAAAAGACATTCTTTATTTGAAGTACTTTGTGATCACTGTAATGTACGTAATAACTGTGATATCTATACGCATAGCATCTCACTTTTGTTCATGCTGAGGTAAGTACATTGACTTCTGCAGAACTTAGCTTTCGGAGGACGATAACTACGACACTTCCACAGGATAATCTTACAGCAAGAGGCACATTTAGCGCTAAGGGACACGTTTTTGGGTGATTAATTTTGTACTTAAAACGTTTATTTTTAAAGATTTTTGAATTACAATGATACATAGGTTTTCTGTGATACATTTCATTCCATTGCTGTAATGTGTAACACCTGAGGGTATAATTACATTAATCCTCAGGGGGGTACACGTTTACTTTGTGTACCATGTGTTTGGCAAGCACAAGGAGCTCTAGCTAATATGGTATTTGCTTATACAACTTTACACATCGGTACCATATTTCTCTAACACAGACTTACACAGCTATCTGATTATTTAACAGAGAAACAATTTTTTTTTACTACATCAGTGACAGATGTTAACGTAATTACACAGTTGGATAACTTAACACTTATGAAATTGTATTTTGTCTGTACTTTGTGAAATGTTCATATTTTTTTCGGAACCATTGTGATACTATGAGAGCTTTGAATGATGTGTTTGGGGTGGAATCATGATTTTTAATGTACGTTTGAGATAGATTACACTATTGAAATGAGCAGACAATTTTCTTTAGGTGCCGGCCGAAGTGGCCGCGCGGTTCTGGCGCTGCAGTCTGGAACCGCGAGACCGCTACAGTCGCAGGTTCGAATCCTGCCTCGGGCATGGATGTGTGTGATGTCCTTAGGTTAGTTAGGTTTAACTAGTTCTAAGTTCTAGGGGACTAATGACCTCAGCAGTTGAGTCCCATAGTGCTCAGAGCCATTTGAACCATTTTCTTTAGGTTTTTGAAAGTATTGGAGGAAGTATGATGATTTTGAGATTTGACTGAGGTGTTATGACGTTATTATTACAATGACGATGTGTATTATGCTGTTGAGGTATGTTTATGATCAATAAACTGATGGTATATGAGGAATTTGATTATGCTACGTATTTATTATGATGAAATATTGAATAAGTGTCGACGAATATGTATATGTGTAAAAAAGTAAGGAATAATGAGTAGTGGTTAGGGACTCTGATTTGTGAAAAAGGATGTTGGAAACCAAGAATCATACATTAAGAGTTATGAAATGTGTGTAAATGCATGAATGTATGACAATGCCAATGAAAATTTTTTGGACACAGTTATATTTGTAGGATTTTGTTTCTACACATTTGTAATGCAAATTCCCGACCTGTGACATTTTTTTATGTGAGACTGTCACTGTAGTGGAAACTGCTGTCGTAAATATTTCGGTAAGAAAGCTAAATGACCTTGGCGTAATGCGTTGTGGGAACCCAGCTGCCAGCGGCCAGGAGCCAAAGCCATTAGGTGGGAAAAAAAGAGGCCATTATCCTTGCTATTGACATTTCTTTGTAGAAAGCATCGCAAATACGACACGCTTGAACTTGAAAACGTATGATTACACTGTGGAGCTCTTAATTTATGATATTTACTAAAATGCCTAATGAAATGATGAAAAACATTTTACATGTATTGTCTTTCTAGCTGAGAGATTGCTCATTTTGTTTAATATCTACTTTCTAGCTGCACTCAGCACTGGTTAAAATAAAATTTAATAGAAGTACTAATATAGATATTTTATGCCTAAAGATCCAGTAAATAATAATTTTGTGATCTAGTTCCAAAAAAAACGAGGGAGCACAAAAAGACATTTTCCTTCACAGGAAATGCATACATAATTTTTGTCAATGACTGGGTAACTTGTTTTGTAGAGTAAGTCAAGGTGATGCATCACTCTAGTGTTAAGATGTGACATAGGTATTAAACATTTCCTAACTTTACTGTAATATTTTTTCTGCTTGAGCTTTGTCATGTTTAGGTATAAGTTACTGCATTTGCTGCTGCTGTTTGTCAGGCACTGTCCTACTGAATTTTACCTTGTGTTAAGCCAGTTTTACTACTGATTAATTTATCTTGTTTGCTGCACATTGTCTTATATTAGTTGTAATATTGCATTTGCCTTGCTAATTTAGATATACTGCTGCTTGCTTTGCCAATTTGCATTTTTTTGTCATTGCTGTTTGTGTTAGTTGTTTTGTGCTGATGCATTGCTTCGTCCCTTAATTTATATATCTGAGCTCAGTAGATTTAAGTTAACTTAAGAGGGGGTAGACTATATAAGGAACTAACTATGAAGAATAGGGAAAGAATGCATTGAGGAGCTATATGAAAAACATTTGGGCGCAAATGAGTATTGTAGAATGAGAAAAATTTATTTAGAAGAAGGATATGAACAAAACAGTAGGGTTTAGGGACAACAGGTATAGATAGGGCTTATTGGGAATAATGATGAATGAAGGGAGACCTCGAAGAAGTAAAGAAATTTTTGTTTGCAAAATACTGCAGTAAAATAAACCCTGTCCTTTCCTTTTGTGTTATTCTGCTAGGTGTTTGTGTACCCTTGTCTATTTGTGTTCTTCCTGTCATTATGTGTTTAGCTGATACAAGTTATTTGTCGAATTTTTCTAATAATATGTTATTTTCTTTTTTAAAGATGTTTAGACATTATTTATCCTATTCTGTTTTAATGCTCATGTGTGAAATTAATTTTTTGTAAACTATTTTCAGTATTTTATGTATTTACTTATGTCATAATTCCTGTAACACTGATGCATATGTCTATTTCTATTCTTTTGTAAAGCCTGTATTACTAAAAATGTTATCTGTATTATTATGTTTTAATGATGTTTTCTGTACCTTTGTAATTGTATTCTCATGTTATAAAATGTTAATTGACACCAGTTCATCAAATTAAGAAACTTGTAAGCATTTATTTCACTGCACATGTTTCTGTTGGTCATAGTATATGCACAATATGTGAGAAGTTGGGACTGTTAGTGTTTGCATGTGTGTTAATAATTCAGCAAGGGACTGGTTAACAGTATTGCTGGTTCTAAAGACACTTTCAAAAACTTTGTGAGTGCACAAGTGGTGGTTTATGGACTTGCTATATTGTCTGCAAGACTCTTCGATGGTGATTGTCCACCTGCACAGTCGCAACAGACGGCTGCTGGCCGTCTTTGCAGGGACTACAGTGGGTCTGCATCTTTGATGGGTCACCAATACCATTATTTCTACAGGGACTGCAATGGGTCTGCACCTCTGGTGGCCCACCAGTACCGTAATCTCTACCAGGACTACAGTGGGTCTGCTCTGTGATGACATACTTATCAATATTCTTCAAAACTTCGACTGACTCTGTGGTGGGTTTGCTCTATTGTGGCCCATTACCTGTCTGCATGTTAAGAGTCAGCACTGTCTTTCTGTTGGAAGGACAACACTACTTCTTCAAGACTGCATGGATATCCACTACTTCCATGTGCATTTTCTTTTACTAACGAGACTTTGTGAAAAAGAAACTGTAATTACTATTGTGATAAACGATCAGGACTGTATTTATGAGAACAATTTTTGCTTTTGACTAACAGTGTATCAATAAGTGTGTGCATTTTATATCTTCGTTATTGTAATTATGGATTTTTTTTTTCAAATATGTGTTGGCCACTGCCCAAAACAATTTGTAAAATTATTTGTGGGTAGCATGGGGCTATGTAAGTAGGCTGTTTAGGTTTTTATATTGGTAACGCCACATAGTGCTCTGTATGAAAATCACTGGCTGTGCTGTGTGAAGTCTGTGGCTGGTTGGCATTGTTGGAAGATTCGCTATTGTAGTGTTGGGCAGTTGGCTGTTAACAGCGCGTAGCGTTGCGCAGTTGGAGGTGAGCCGCCAGCAGTGGTGGATGTGGGGAGAGAGATGGCGGAATTTTGACAGCGGATGCTCTGGACAGAGACAGTAAATTTGTAAGACTGGATTTCATGAACACTTCTAAGGTGAATACATTGCTTTTCTCTATCAAAATCTTTCATTTGCTAACTATGCCTATCAGTAGTTAGTGCCTTCAGCAGTTTGAATCTTTTATTTAGCTGGCAGTAGTGGCGCTCGCTGTATTGCAGTAGTTCGAGTTACGAAGATTTTTGTGAGGTAAGTGATTTGTGAAAGGTATAGGTTAATGTTAGTCAGGGCCATTCTTTTGTATTGATTATTGAAAGTCAGATTGCGTTGCGCTAAAAATATTGAGTGTCAGTTTAGTGTTGATCAGAATAGGTGAAGAGCGAAATGTCTGAGTACGTTCAGTTCTGCTCAGCTCTTGGGAAATCAAATAATGTAAGAGGTTTATCAGCACATCCATTCATAAATTTTCCTAAGGGGACGTTTTGAACTGTCTCTAGTGGCTCCAACATGTACACGAGAGCAGAAATTACGGTCGTGCTGCACTTAAAGGGGTTCCATCACGTGCAACGGGGATGCAGCCGCACAACGTCCTTAGAGAATGGTTGAAACGTCCTAGAATGTTAGCAGTGTCAGAGGCAGTGAAGAACTTCTTCGTGTGGCCCACTATGCAGCCAACCGTCGTTTTCGACCGCGAAACGTGGGGCAACCCCACAAGGGAAGGGGTGGTTTCACTGATCCCTTTATGCGACCTCCTGAGGTTTTGTCGTTTCGATTTTTAGTGGTGGTGGATCTGAAATGCTTGTATACCACCCCCCCCCCCCCCCCCAAAAAAGAACCGCGTGATATCAACCCGGGCTGTCGCGGTTCTGACCGCCATCGCAGAGACGTCTAAATAAGAGATCTAAATAAGGGGTTAGAGGGGTTTGGTTGACATTCTCATCGTGTGAGAAGTCACAACGGCACTGGGCAGAACGCAGGTGAACTCTTATGCCAATATGATATCATTAACACACCTTACAGCTCACATAAACGTCTGATCTGTGGCCTTTTCTTTCGCAAATACTTTGTAAACTGATATTATAAGGAGGATATATTCCGGGTGTTTAATGAGTAAATGAGTGATGGTGGTCATAGAAACGTCCAAACTCTTAATGTCACCGAGATATTGAAATATAAAGTAAGATTTAAATCTAACTGATTTAAACTGTGAACCAGTTTAAATGACTATCATTATGGGTTTATTTATTTAAAAAAATGACTTTTTCTTCCAGCAACTAGGCGTAATCCCTGGTGGGTACTAAAGTTTATTAAAACCTGCGGTTAGTATCGTAAGGTTACAAGGCACGCAGGAATGGTATGAAGAGAGTATCGATACAATAAGGATAAAATTAGTTTGTTGTTTGTGTACCCAGTGCCAGTCCAGATCTAACAGGATCCAAACACGTGTCAATTTCGCTTTCTGTGCAGCGACTACACGATGCGGAAGTTTTGCAATGGTCTTGGTTAGACCAGTCTGTGTAAAATATGACCTAAACGCCAGCACAGGAAAAGGTGGCTCATCAAATAATACTAAAGGAAGTCCGTCCGAGCAGGCCATGAAGGCCCAACGGTACCGACCGACCGCATTGTAATCCTCAGCCCACAAGCGTCACTGGATGCAGATGTGGAGGGGCATGAGATCAGCACCACACCGCTCTCCCGGCTGTATGTCAGTTTATGAAACCGTTCCTCAGTATGCCTTACGAGGACTGAGGGCCTCCTGCTTGCCAAGAGCGCTCGGAAGACCGGCCGGTCACACAGTCAAGTGCTAGCCCAGCCCAACAGTGTTTAACTTCGGTGACCTGGCGGGGACTGATGTTACAACCGCGACAAGGCAGTCCACCGTCATCAAATAATACCATGCCGCTTTTAAGGCAGTGTTTAACGTGACAGATATAATGAGTTTGAAGTCACTCGAGAGAATGGTCTGTTTACTTCGAGTTATTCTGACCATGGATTTACAGAACAGCGAAGTCATTTGTTTTATTAAAGATAGTTATAATCAGCTTTTGGAACTAAAAACATATCAGTTTTTTTTACTACTAGTGTGTTCGTTTGTAAGGAGTTAATGAAAATCAGAGATCACATCAACAGCCTCCAGGAGTATCCAAAGGCTAAGAAAAGGCTACATATCGTTGGGAGGGATGATAAAGTCCTCCAGCTGGTCTCCTCCTTGACATAGGCTTTTGTTTCTCTTTTAATTAGGAACAGTTGATCACCAGCTCCCATCCAGGCAGCAGCGTTCACAGCACATAGTCCCGTTTGCGACTTCCGCGTTTTAATCACAGCTTATTTTATAGTTCCTCCGACGTTAGGCTGGATAGGGACTGTGATTGCTGTGCTCAGATGCGGGTTGAGTTGGTGACCCTTCGCTCACAGTTCCAGTTGATGCCACCTTCGGTCATGCAGCTAGAGGCTGTTGCCAATGGCCATCGCTCTGGTTGGCTCGATGTGGGGATGCGTGATATGTCCAGCATGTCTCTCGTATCCCCGGTCAGTCAGCCACTATCGCCCCCGGCATTGATGATGACCTCTCACGTATGGTCAAGTAGGAGATTGTTCCAAGAAGTGTCAGGTTGTGGAAAACTATGGAAAGGACCAACCGAAGTGCCTTCCCACTTCATCAGATGAACAAGTTTCGGGTGCTTGCTATGGCTTACAGAGACGCTGAAGCAGATGAAGCCTCTCTACACGCAAGATCTGTGCATTCATAGAGGAAGGGTTTGCGGGCAGCTGGGAGCTCCAGTGTCTGATGCGTTATGAGGCCCCTTACAGATATGGCTACCAAGGAGGGGAAGAAATCCAGTCGGCACTCTGTGTGCATACCGGGAGGAGTCATTCTCAATATGCAATGAGTGCTTCCAGATGTGGCCAACTGCAGGTGATGGCTCATGTCAGTATAATGTCTATCGCTTTGAATCTGAAGAGATTCTCTCTGGTTTTGGACGGCTGTCTGAAGTGGTAAGGACTGTAAGTCTTTCTTGAGAGATGAACGCAGGGCTCATCATGTGAAGCATCGTCGACAGGACCGACTGCGGACCTTTAATACAGAGCCGAGTGGAAAGTCTGAATCAGATGCTCCGACAGTTCTAGGACCGCGTAGATTCCAGGTTTCTCGACTGGGGTTGTATGGTGCTGGTGCTCCAGGTTCTGCTTAAGACGTCAGCTGTTCTCAACATGCCGGAGGCGGCTACACGGGAAATGGGAGGGCGTGTGGAATTGATTGGGCGGATTTTTAGGTTGGAAGGTCTCGGGAAAGGGCAGAAAGCGCTTCAGTTTGGAAGAGTTCAGGACGAACGCAGGTAGAGCGTAGACATAGCAACAATCAGTATTGTAAATGTAACCTGTCATACCTTATTTGGGAAATAACTAGACCTCCAAGCTCTAACAGAGTACACTTAAGCTCAAATCGTTATAGGTACCAAATGCTGGTTAACGGCAGAGGTCAGTTAAGCCGTAACTTTTACAATGGATCTAACAGTGTTTACAAAGGATATATTCGAGTTATTGGCAGCGTCTTTGTTGCTATTAGAAGTAGTGTACCTTGTAGGGCAGTTGAAGCAGATAGATCTTGTGAGTTACAATTGACAGAGGTTGAACTTGGCAACCGGAATAAATTAATAATTGATTCCTTTTACCAACATTCCGACTCAGAAGATACAGTTACTGAAACTTCAACGATAACATGAGTCTCATCACAGAAAACTATCTCACTCATACAACTATAGTTGGTGGTGACTTCAATCTACCCTCGATATCTTGGCGAAAGAACACACACAGAGCATGTCAGAAATTGTGCTGAATGTTTCTCAGAAAATTACTTTGAGCAGTTAGTTCAGGAGCCCATTCGAACCGTAAGATGATTGCGAAAACATACTCGACTTCACAGCAAAAATTAATCCTGAGCTGATAGCGAGTATCACAACGGATACAAGGATTACTGTTACATGATCGTTGTAGCGAGACTAACCAACGCAACATCCAAATCCACCAAAGGTAAACGCAAAACATATCCGTTTAAAAAAGAACAGATACAACAATTAGCTTGACCCCTTCCTAAGAGACAGCCTCTACTTCTTCCAGACAAACTATTTAAGCGTAGATGGGATATGATTTGAATTAAAAAAAAATTGAATCTTGGGCAGTTGAGTGATTTATACCAAACAAATTAATAAAATGTGGTGCCGATCCCCATGATAGACAAATCAGGTTCTAACACTGTTACACAAGCAACGAAAAAAGTATGCCGAATTTAAAAGGAAACAGATTCTCGAAGAGTGGAAATTTTTACTGACGCTCGAAACTACACTCCTGGAAATGGAAAAAAGAACACATTGACACCGGTGTGTCAGACCCACCATACTAACTCCGGACACTGCGAGAGGGCTGTACAAGCAATGATCACACGCACGGCACAGCGGACACACCAGGAACCGCGGTGTTGGCCGTCGAATGGCGCTAGCTGCGCAGCATTTGTGCACCGCCGCCGTCAGTGTCAGCCAGTTTGCCGTGGCATACGGAGCTCCATCGCAGTCTTTAACACTGGTAGCATGCCGCGACAGCGTGGACGTGAACCGTATGTGCAGTTGACGGACTTTGAGCGAGGGCGTATAGTGGGCACGCGGGAGGCCGGGTGGACGTACCGCCGAATTGCTCAACACGTGGTGCGTGAGGTCTCCACAGTACATCGATGTTGTCGCCAGTGGTCGGCGGAAGGTGCACGTGCCCGTCGACCTGGGACCGGACCGCAGCGACGCACGGATGCATGCCAAGATCGCAGGATCCTACGCAGTGGCGTAGGGGACCGCACCGCCACTTCCCAGCAAATTAGGGACACTTTTGCTCCTGGGGTATTGGCGAGGACCATTCGCAACCGTCTCCATGAAGCTGGGCTACGGTCCCGCACACCGTTAGGCCGTCTTCCGCTCACGCTCCAACATCGTGCAGCCCGCCTCCAGTGGTGTCGCGACAGGCGTGAATGGAGGGACGAATGGAGACGTGTCGTCTTCAGCGATGAGAGTCGCTTCTGCCTTGGTGCCAATGATGGTCGTATGCGTGTTTGGCGCCGTGCAGGTGAGCGCCACAATCAGGACTGCATACGACCGAGGCACACAGGGCCAACACCCAGCATCATGGTGTGGGGAGCGATCTCCTACACTGGCCGTACACCACTGGTGATCGTCGAGGGGACACTGAATAGTGCACGGTACATCCAAACCGTCATCGAACCCATCGTTCTACCATTCCTAGACCGGCAAGGGAACTTGCTGTTCCAATAGGACAATGCACGTCCGCATGTATCCCGTGCCACCCAACGTGCTCTAGAAGGTGTAAGTCAACTACCCTGGCCAGCAAGATCTCCGGATCTGTCCCCCATTGAGCATGTTTGGGACTGGATGAAGCGTCGTCTCATGCGGTCTGCACGTCCAGCACGAACGCTGGTCCAACTGAGGCGCCAGGTGGAAATGGCATGGCAAGCCGTTCCACAGGACTACATCCAGCATCTCTACGATCGTCTCCATGGGAGAATAGCAGCCTGCATTGCTGCGAAAGGTGGATATACACTGTACTAGTGCCGACATTGTGCATGCTCTGTTGCCTGTGTCTATGTGCCTGTGGTTCTGTCAGTGTGATCATGTGATGTATCTGACCCCAGGAGTGTGTCAATAAAGTTTCCCCTTCCTGGGACAGTGAATTCACGGTGTTCTTATTTCAATTTCCAGGAGTGTATGTGTGGACTTCAAACTGAGGTGCTTTTAATAGCTTCCGCAATGAAACTCTGCCTCTAAAGCTGACAGAAAAACCAAAGGGATTCTCATCATATGGAAAGGACACAAGCGGAAAGACAAAATCAATGCCTTCACTGCGCGATATCAATGGTAATATTACCAATGACAGCGCCACTGATGCGAAGTTATTGAACTCAGTTTTCAGAAATTCCTTCACCAAAGAGCACGAAATAAATATTCCATAATTTGAAATGAGAAAAACTGCCAACATCACTAATTTGGAAGTAGATATCGTCGGTGTAGCGAAGCTGCTTACAGCACTTATTAAAGGCAAGTTCTCCGGTCCAGATAGCATAACAATTCAGAGTATGCTAATGTAATAGCCTCATACCTCACAAACATATACAGGTACAACCACTCGCCCGACGAAAGATCCGTACCGAAAGATTGGAAAGTTTTAAAGTCGTCACCAATACTCAAGCAAGGAAATAGGATAAATCTGCTGAATTACAGGCACATATCACTAAGGTCCATTGACAGTAGGATTGTGGAATACAAGCTGGGTTGGAAAATTATGAATTATCTCAGAAGTAACGGTCTATTGAAATACATTCAGGACGGATTCAGAAAATATTGTTCTTCTGAAACACAACTAGCTCTTTATTCGCATGAAGTGATGAGTGATATCTACATGCGATCTCATATCGATTCCATATTTATATATTTCCAGAACTGTTTTGGCACTGTTCCTCACAGGATACTTCTAATTAAATAGCTTGTCTATTGATTATTTCTTCAGCTGTGCTACTGGATCCTTTATTTCCTCTCAGAAAGGTTACAGTACGTAGTAATTGACCAAACATTATCGAGTAAAACAGAAGTGATATTCGGCGTTCCCCACGGAAGTGTTACAGACCCTTTGCTGATCCTAACCTACAAAAACGATTTAGGAGATAATGCGAGCAGCCCCCTTATATTGTTTGCAGATGATACTACCATTTACCGGCTATTAAAGTCATCAGAAGACCAAAACCAATTAAAAAACGAATTAGACACGATATCTACACTGAAGTGCCAAAGAAGCTGGTATAGGCATGCATATTGAAATACACAGATTCGTAAACAGGTAGAATACGGGGCTGCGATCGGATTTTGGATTGTTTGGGGGAAGAGACCAAACAGCGAGGTCATCGGTCTCATCGGATTAGGGAAGGACGGGGTAGGAAGTCGGCCGTGCCCTTTCAAAAGAACCATCCCGGCATTTGCCTGGAATGATTTAGGGAAATCACGGAAAACTTAAATCAGGATGGCCGGACGTGGGATTGAACCGTCGTCCTCCCGAATGCGAGTCCAGTGTGCTGCGGTCGGCATCGCCTCTATTAGACAATAAGTGTCTGGTGCAGTTGTTAAATCGGTTACAGCTGCTACAATGGCAGCTTATCACTTTTTAAGTGAGTTTGAACGTGGTGTTACAGCCGGCGCACGAGCGATGGGACACAGCATCTCCGAGGTAGCGATGAAGTGGGAATTTTCCCATACGATCTTTTCATTAGTGTACCGTGAATATCAGGAATCCGTAAAGCATGAAATCTCCGACATCAATGCGGACGGAAAAAGATCGCCAACAACGACTGAAGAGAATCGCTCAACGTGACAGAGGTGCACCCTTTGGCCAAATAGCTGCAATCTTCAATGCTGAGTCATCAACAAGTGTCAAAGTGCGAACCATTGATCGAAACATCATCGATATGGGCTTTCAGAGCCAAAGGCCTACTCGTGCATCCTGGTTGATTGCCTGACATAAAGTTTTACGCCTCGCCTGGGCCTGTCAGCACCGACACTGGACCGTTGATAACTGGATACATGTTGATTGGTCGGACGAGTCTCGTTTCAAATTATATCCAGCGGATGGAAGTGTACGGGTCTGGAGACAACCTCATAAATCCATGGATCTTGCATGTCAGCAGGGGACTGGACAAGTTGCTGGAGCCTCTGTAATGGTGTGGGGCGTATGCAATTGGAATGATATGGGACCCCTGATACGTCTAGGTACGAGTCCATTGTGCATTCCGACGGACATGGGCACTTCGACTAGGACAATGCGACACCCCAGACGTCCAGAATTGCTACAGAGTGGCTACAGGAACATTGTTCTGAGTTCGGCTGGCCACCAAACTTACCAGACATGAATATTGTTGAGCATATCTGGGATGCCTTACGACCTGTCGTTCTGAAGAGATCTCCACCCCATCGTACTCTTACGTCTTTATGGACAGCCTGGTGCGATTAATGGTGTCATTTCTCTCCAGCACTACTTCAGACATTAGTCGAGTCCATGCTACGTCGTATTGCGGCACCTCTGCGTGCTCGAAAGGTTTCTACACGATAATAGGCAGGTGTACCAGTTTCTTTGGCTTTTCAGTGCAAATGATGCAAAAGATAGCAATTATCTCTAAATAAGGCACAGTGTGAAGTCATCGACATGAGTAAAAAAAGAAATCTGGTACATGTAGGTTACACGATAAATCACAATCATCTAAATGCTGACTGGAATTTTTGGGATTACAATTACGAATAACTTTAGTTGGAACAGAGACACAGAAAATTTCGTGAGGAAAATAAACCAAAGATTAATTTTTGTTTCCAGACGCAACGTGTCTGTTAAAGAGACTGCCTACACAATGCTTGTTCGTCCTCTGCTAGCATATTGCTGTGCTGCATGGGATCCTCACCAGACAGGACTGACGGTGGACATCGCAAAAAGTCCAGGGAATGCAAGCTTGTACTGTAGTATAGCTAAATGGGGGATACAGTGCCAGGGATATGATAAGCGAATTGGGACGACTATCATTGAAACAAAGGTATTTTTAAGATAGAATAACAAGCACAGTGTTATTGTTCTTCTGCTATTTGCTTATTTAGAATTTGGTTGAGGCTTATTAGGCCGTCAACAGGAAACGGAGGCGTTTTTCTTTGCGGCGACATCTTTTCATGGAATTTCAGTCACTAACTTCCGTTTCTAAATGTGAAAATATTTTATTTTCGCCCATCTACACAGAGAGAAATGATCATCATAATAAAAGAAGTCAGAGTTCGTACAGGAAGATATCCCATGCTTTGTTAGAGAGTGATGCGGTAAGAAACTGTTTGAATGTCATTGGAAGAACTCTCTGAAAGCCACTTCAGTATGAATTGCAGGAGGCGGCTACACGGGTAGCAGGGACTGTGTGGCGTGGAATGGGTGGTATTTAGGTTAGAGGGTCTCGGGAAAACACAAGAAGGGCTTCAGCCTCAAAGGGTGCAGGCCGAACACAGGAAGACCGTAGATACAGGAACCATCGGTATCACAGTTGTACATTGTCGTAGCTGTGTTGGGAAAATACCAGAGCTCCAAGCGCTAATAGAAGGCAATGAAAGCTGGCTAAAGCCGGATATACGAGTAAGCTCAACCGAAATTTTTGCAAATAACCAAACGGTGTTCCGAAAGGATAGGCTAAACACGGTTGGCGGTTGCGTGTTAGTTTCTATTAGAAGTAGTTTATCTCGTCGCGAAACTGAATTAGATATTTCCTGTGAGTAAGTGTGGGTAGAGATCATTGTTGGCAACCTGAATAAAATAATAACTGGATGCTTTTACCGACCTCCTATTCAGATGATACAGTTGCTGAAAGGTTCAAAGAAAACTTGAGTCTGATTTCAAACGTACCCGACTCATACGATTTGGTGAATTTAATTTACCCTCGATGTGTTGGCGAAAATACATGTTTAATTCCGGAGGTATGCATAAAACATCATCCGGAATTGTGCTAAACGTATTCTCTGAAAATTATTTCGAGCAGTTAGTTCACGAGCCCACGCGAATACTAAACGGTTGTGAAATCACACTTGACCTCTTAGCAACAAATAATCTTGAGTTAATAACGGGCATCAAAACGGATACAGGGATTAGTGAACACAGGGTTATCGTAGCGAGATTGAATATTGGAATCCCCAAATCCTCCTAAAATAAGCGAAAAATATACCTATTCAATAAAGCAGATAAAAATTTACTTGACGCCTTCCTGAGAGACAGTCTTCACTCCTTCCAAATTATTAAGTGTAGTCCAGATGTGGCTTGATTCAAAGAAATAGTATCGGTAGCAATTGAGAGATTTATACCAAATAAATTAAAAGACGACGGATCTGATGCTCCTTGGTACACAAAATGGGTCAGAACACTGTTGCAGAAACAACTAAACAAACATGCCAAATTTAAATGGACGCAAATCCACAGGATTGGCCATCTTTTCCAAAAGCTCGAAATTTAGCGCGGACTTCATTGCGAGATGCATATAACAGTTTCCACAACGAAACTTTGTCTCTAAACCCGGCAGAAAAACCAAAGGGATTCTGGTCGTACGTGAAGTATGTTAGTTGCAAGAAAGAATCAATGCCTTCTTTGCGTGGTAGCAGTGTGGATTCTATCAAAGATAGTGCTTCCAAAGCAGGGTTACTAAACACAGTCTTCCGAACTGCCTTTACAAAAGGAGACGAAGAAAATATTCCAGAATTCTAATGAAGAACAGCTACCAACATGAGTCACGTAGAAGTATATATCCTCGGAGTAGTGAAGCAACTTAAATCACTTAATAAAATCAAGTTTTCTGGTCCAGACTGTATACCAGTTGGGTTCCTTTCATAGTACGCTGGTGCATTAGCTCCATACTCAAAAATCATATACAACCGTTTCCTCGACGAAAGCCTCGTACCCAAAGACTGGAAAGTAGCACAGGTCACACCAACATTCAAGAAAGGTAGTAGCAGTAATCCACTTAAGTACAGGCTCATGTCATTAACGTCGATATACAGCAGGATTTTGGAACATATATTGTGTTCGGACATTATGTATTACCTCGAAGAAACCAGACTATAGACACACAGTCAACATGGGTTTAGAAAACATGGTTCTTGTGAAACATAACTAACTCTTTACTTGCATGAACTGTTGAGTGCTATTGACAACGGAAATCAGATCGATTCCTTATTTCTGGATTTCCGGAAGGTTTTTGACAATGTACCACACAAGCGGCTTGTAGTGAAATTGAGTGCTTATGGAATATCGTCTCAGTTATATGGCTGGATTTTTGATTTCCTGTCAGAGAGGTCACTGGTCATAGTAATTGACGGAAAGTCATCGAGGAAAACAGAAGTGAATTCTGGCGTTCCCAGGGTAGTGTTATAGGCCCTTTTCTGTTTCTTATCTATATAAACCATTTGGGAGAGAATCTGAGCAACGATCTTAGGTTGCTTGGAGATGACGCTGTCGTTTATCGACTAATAAATTCATCAGAGGATCAAAACAAACTGAAAACCGATTAAGAAAAGATATCTGAATTAGGCTAAAATTGGCAGTTGACCCTAAATAACGAAAAGAGTGAGGTCATCACATGAGTGCTGAAAGGAACTTGTTAAACTTCGGTTACACTTCTAAGTCGTTTTCAGCCACTTTTGATCAGATAGAATACGATTGTTAACATTCCAAGCAGTAACCTCAACCATTGTAAGATGTATAATAGAGGAAACATAGTATTAGAACCAGGTGTCCACCTTCGTGGAACATTAAAGACATGAAATGTTTTGACATTTACGTCAATGATTTTAAATTTCCGCGTACACACATGGTGGCTTGCGCATAACACGAAAATTACGCACTAAACATACACGTCGGATCATATTCAGAAACAATGAAAGTCAGTGATTGCGTAAGAGCCAGTGACGAAAGGGCATAGGATAAGTTTTCAAGGTACGAATATCCCTTCCCACTCTTCATTTTGTTGGGATTCAGTAGTAAAATAAACAGCAGAAAACCGTGTCGGCATTTGTACTGGTAACAAAGACAGTCGTGTAGAGCACTACTGGTGGAAAGTTCACAATGTACAGAAAATGAAATAATAATATCACTAGTTTGTGGTCGTGTGTGTCTACCCCTACTTTCGTTCTGTTTTTCCGCTGAGTTAGGGAAGTGAGGGAGGGTGTTTCATGTTTACTACTCATCCCACAAATTATTCGTGGCAGTTACATCTCAAATTCCTTGCTGAAACACGCAGCATTAAGCGTATAAGGAAGAGTACACGTGGTCAGATCTCCTAACCAGAGAACGATGCTTTACTGCTAGTTTTGGTACTACTCATGCCCTTCATAAGACTAGATCGGAGTTTATTCTTGTGCTGATCATAAATTTAGGTAGGTCCATATGTTTTGGAGAGAGACCAGAGTTCACATTGCTCTTAATGTAAATAATTAGTAAAATATCGAGAAACGCGCCGTAAAGTTGCCAAAACCATCTTACGACGGCAGTGGAAACGATAATACAAGGTCCAGTCTCGTTAATGTGAACACCACCTATGTTCGACGTCAACGTGCGACTACCACTCAGACGGAAGGTGGCTGCACTAACAGTGCAGAGCATATACAGCGTGTCAGGGGCACGCGGAAAACAGTGCAGTTGTTGTAATGAGGAAAGGCGCTACTTGTCTGACGTACAGAATGCCACGATTATTGGCTTTCAGGCCAAGGGTGGAAGCATATCCGGAACGGGTAAGTCTGTAAACTGTTCGCGTGTCGTGGTGGTTAAAGTACACGTGCTTGGCAAAATGGCGCCATTCACAACCGTTGGCTACGCAATTATGGTGCAAGATGGGTCATAGATGACAAGGGTGAACGAGGGCAGCGGAGATGTGTGCGGGCGAACAGACGTGCAACTGTTGAGCATCTGACCGCCAGATGAACCAAGGGACTACTAACAACGTATCATCAACGACCGTTCAGCAAAGGTAGTTGGTCATCAGGCGCCTGGTTCATGCACCCATGCGGCCTGGGGTTCATCGGCAGCGAAGGCTGGAATTTGCACGCCAGTACTGCAACTGGGCGTCCATTGAGTGATGATAGGTGGCCCTTTCAGGTGACAATTCATCGTTGTTGTTTACGGTGTGAAACGCCCGAAAGCAAATATTCTGTAACAATCGTTGGAACTGTCCAAGCCGGAGAAGGAAGCGTTATGGTCTGGGAAACGTTTTCGTGGCATACCCTTCTGGCGGGGACAAGGGGGCAACCCAAGTCTGCATTTATAACAAAAAAAAAACGTTATTGGTACAATACAATAATAATCATACAAAGTAGCCCACTACCTTAAGTAATTAGTGGGTCTTATAATTATTACAACAATTGCTACTTTTTACTTTAGTTAGTGGCTATTAATATTGCCATGGACAAGGTAAATGCAAATCTATTAGTCTACTCTACAAAATACAAAGTCTAATTCTGCAGTGTTACAAGTGTGCTGGTAGTACTACAAATTTACTATTGCTGGCCTGCCCACCGAGCTAATCCCAGTGGGCGTGCCCCTGGCACTGGGCTGGCCCAAATTACTTTAAGTCCCTGCAGTGTTAGTTAATATCTACATTCTGATCTATACTGCCAATACCTAATAGTTAAATGGAAGTGCTGTATCAGGTTGATATTTTTGATACACTTGCCTCTCTGATACTGGAGCGCGGCGGATGTAGGTAGTAACGACGATCGCCCATTCCGCGCCCCAGCAGTAGTGGGCAGGTGCATCTCAGTCTTCATCGGTTTTTATTCATTGACCATTATGGTCCCTAATGAACTCCCTCAGGTTCTTCTGTGATACCTCTTTTGCCAAGGTGTTGAGGATCTGATAGGTATTGGCATGTCTTAGCAGGAAATAGGTGTCGCCGTTCGGTAATTGGTGTCTTAGTTCGGATGCCACGGAGTCGTACATTGGACACACTTAAGTAAAGTGGTCGGGTGTACCTTCTTCAGCGCCAAAGTCACACGCGGGTGTAGCCCGTTTCCCAAATCGACATAAGTATGTCGGATATGGTGCATGCCCTGTAAGGAAGTGCTACAGACCCCTACTCGGCTCAAAATAACCCATCTGTGGTCTCTCCCTAAGTCAGGCAGCAGTTGGAAGACCCTCCGCCACCTTTCCTCATTCTCCCATGACTCCTGCTATAAATCCTCACCCTTCTTCAAATTTGTCGCCTACCTGTACTCCCATAATCTCTCTGGTCTTTTCAATCCTCCCTTTGATTGTCCAATACCACGCTGCCTGTTCTCGTATCCATAAGTATAATGGACATAGCGCCATTAACACTAGCAAAGCCCCCCGCCCCCCAAGAAGTTTCTCGGTACACCCCAACAGAGCGTAGCAGCATATTCCGCTGCACCCTTCTTACAGTCGTGGCAGGCATCACCCTCGTGAGCCTGCGTGCCCAGACCCCAGCCCAAAATGCATTATTGATGTTAAAATGCTGTTATGGTACAGTTTAATTAGATTGGGTGGCAGATGTAATCTTTTGTGGCCAATGTTGATGTGATTATTTAACATTTCCAAAGGTCGTTGGGCTGTGGCATCTATATGAGATGTGTAATTCTATTTTTCATCTTTCATGGCTCCTGGATATCTAGCTTCGTGGCGCCAAAGAACTGGTGTTCCCTCAATTCTTACAGTAGGATTCCTAATTAGACTACTTTTCAGCAGTAAGTACATTGATTTGTGTGGTGCAACCTTCATTTTCGATTTGTGCCACCATTCAGCGAGCGATGTCATGGTCTGTTCTACTTTTGGTTCCAAGTCCTCGCGGCTATGGCCGCCGGCCAGCAGCAGGAGATCGTCTGCATAGGCTATCAAGTCTAGCACGTCCTCACTGAGCTGTAGTTTTTCTAGCAGAGAT
The DNA here is from genome assembly GCF_021461395.2 of Schistocerca americana. NCBI lineage: Eukaryota > Metazoa > Arthropoda > Insecta > Orthoptera > Acrididae > Schistocerca > Schistocerca americana. The sequence goes on along the minus strand of NC_060121.1, from coordinate 836,510,193 downwards.
TGCATGTCTATGTCCCTGGACGGGTCCCTGAGGGCACCCTTTCATAATGGTTTTACTTACTTTTCCGCTAGGCGATGATAACCAGATCTCCCTGTCCTCACAATACCTCCTCAGACAGCCATAGACGGCCCTGGGCACTCCTTCTCACTCCGTCAGTCTGGCAGCCAATAGTTTCTCCTATATTTTCCTCAAGATATCCAGGAGAGCTTGGCTTCCATAGGATCCTTGTCTTTCCCCTTCTTTATAATAACGGCATTTGCCTTTTTCCTAGTTTTCGGAAATTTGCCAAGACTTAGGCTCTCGTTGTAAACCCTTGTGAGAGGTGCAGTTAGCTGAGGGGCGAGGAACTGCATGGCCTTCCCTACTACGCCGTCTGGCCCTGGAGCTTTCACAATTTTTAGAGATTTGATATGTGCCGCCACTTCGACCTCCGAGAAGGGGTACACCACGGTGTTGTTGGTATGCTCTTCTAGATCGTCCCTGCAGATCTGACACTACATTTCCGAAGGAGGACCACAGCAGTCTCGTGCCAGGACTCGGCCGCCATCCCTGATGGTGGAAAGAACTGCGGGAGGTCTCATTTTTTCCCTGACCAGCTTATAGGGGACTCTCCAAGGGTCAGTAGGTAGCAGATGCATCACATACCTCTCCCTACTTTTTATCCTTGTCTCCTTTAGATCTTTCTGGAAAACATCTTTGGTTCTCAGTATCTCTGTAGCCACAACTGTTTTTCATGCCAGACGACACTTCCCTGATAGCACCTCCTCTCCCTTCTTACAGACCGACGCATACGTTAAAGGTTGGCAGTCCATGGAGATGGGGAGGCCGCAGTGGCTTTCCTCCTGTTTGGTATTGCAGCTTTGACCCCTCTGACTACTGACCCTACCAGCTCTTTGGCATATCTATCCACCTCTTCGTCACCTTCGGGCAATGGAGGAACATCACACTCCTGAGCTAGGCTATCCCAAACCGTTCTATTGAAATTATTTTGAATCTCCCAGACCATGTCTCAGCGGCACTCCTCGTCACTTCTCTTGAACACGATCAGATTGTGGTCACTTGTTGTGACTTGATCTAGGACTCTCCAGTTCTTAATGTTGCTGATCACACAGGGTGTTGCAGGGTGACATCTATGTTCACTCAACAGGCAAACAGAGGAGGATTCCCTGGTCTATTTGCCACAACTAGTTGTGAGGCCATTATTAGCTCTTCAGCTTTCTCCCCATTTGCATCTCCAGAGCCGCTGAGCCATAAGGGGGATTTGCGCTCATATCGGATGATCTTGCGCCCTCGCAACGCCGTGGTGACTCGTGTAAGGTGATCCAAGGAATCTTCAAAGTTACCTCCATACTCGAAGTACATGTGGACGATGTAAACAAGCCCCACAGGTGACAGTAGTTCCATGACGTTGCAGTGGCTATGTGATAGTTGTGTTAGGATTGTGACCTGCAGAGCCTTGTTGCTACAATTAAAGATGCTTCTGGCTCTTCCCCAGTACAAATCACCTGCCAAGTGGCAGCCGTAAAAGAGATATGCCTCAACTTGGGAGTATGGCTTTTGCAGGCAGATTACATCCAGCCTCCACTCCTCCACAACCCTTCGCAGCTACTGCATCACTAAACGACTGTACTGCGTGTTTATCTGTTCGATGTTTATTTCACAATACATTACGGAAAATAGGTGTACACATTACAATCTGGCCAGGTGTTTTTCCAGTCTAGAGCAATTCGCCCATTTGCTAATACGGTCTGTATGTAGATTTCATCTTGGTCACACCTTTCATCTCTTCTTTCAAAAGCCTTTTTAATGACGTCAAGCAGGGCTCCGAAGTGAATGATGAGGTTCATCGACTTCAACTGTATTCTGTTCACAGCCTCCATTGTCGAGAAGGTGACTTCTCTGTCATATTTGTGTCCTACATGAACGACGTGTCTTAGTGCAGTTTTCAGGACAGCCAGCCGCTTCAAGCGCGACAGCTGCAAGGCATGCTCTAAATTGGGGTATACCCTTTTTGTGTCTGCACCCGTACCTCTAATTTGCGCCGCTTCCAGTAGGGGTATCGTGCTGATTACTGTACTATCTTGAGTTATTTGGTGTCACTGTTCTTTGTGCGCAGGTATAGTACTGTTAATCGTACTGGCCCGCGAGCGTTTGTCTATGATTTCGCTGCCCTACATTGTTACTGGCTGGCCCACAGCCACTGGTCGCCTCACATGTCATTCCACGTTTGGCTGTGCCACTGGTTGAGGTAGGAGGAGACACCTGGAGAAGCCTGAGCCACTGGCTGAGTCTAAATGCATACATCACCCATCGTTATTCTTCGCGCTCTCATTTCTGACGAAGACTTCAGGATGTCTTTGAATTTGCATATCCTCTCAACATCTCCTTCTACTCGGAGACTTTCCGTTCTTGACTATCCTAGCCATGATGACAGCTTCAGCCATAATCGATTCGAGATATCAAACGCTGTTCTAGCGTTTTGTATGTTGGGCAGTTTCTACCAGTGGCACTGCAGGTCTTTTTGCCTCTGCTCGTGCATGGAATACAGACTGTTGGTTTTGTGCAGTCTTTTCTTACATGAACCTCAGCTCCGCACTTGGAGCATGCCGGCTTCCTGCTACAGTGCTTGTGAACATGATCAATGTCCCAACACTTATGGAAACGAGGTACCACGAGGTAATCTTTAAAATCTATAGCATGGAAGCCTATGAATAACTTGCCCATAGTCATTAGTTACTTCCACAGGAGAGCCGAGACCTGGGCAACGTGATGAAGTACATCTCGGTCCCTAGGTCCTGTCTAAACCTTAACTTGGAATACTTCATGAAAGTGTTAATGTCCAAGTCATCTAAAGTCTGATGATACAGGGTCTCACATAGGTCCTGATCTTTTAGAGACGTGGGGACATCATATAAGATAATCAATGGGTTACACTTTCGGGATTTCTCGCATTTGATGACCTTGCACAGCTTTTGATTGGCTAGGAATTTATTCTTATCTTCTTCGGTGGCATAATCAACTACATTCTTGGTTGCTTTGACTCTATTTATGTTTATTTTTTCTCTAGAAAGGTTTACTGTAGAGGCGAAAATTTCCTGCGCTCTCTTGACGTCTTGACCAGGCATGGGTCTTAGAAAGACCGCTGCATTCGGCGGTTTGGAAACTTTGTCTATTGTGTTTGGTTGACTGGGCTTTTGGTGCTGCTTGTGCAGCCACGCCAGCCCATGTTTTCACAGGTTACTTCCTTAACTTATCATTTTCCTTTTCTAGCTCTTCAATGCGGCCTTCTAGATTCGCGTTGGCAATTGCCCACGCAGCCAGTTAATTTTTAATGGCCTGGACTGCGGCCTGACCAATTTTTCCGCTCTTAATGCTTTGATCAAATATCTGGGTGATCCTTGTATACCTGGTCACAATATAGTCCTCTGTCGCCTGACTCAGGTCATCTGGTGGTGAGGGACCGGCTAGCATCGAAGCCCTTATGGGCGCACCAGAATCGCTTGTCTCATCTCTAGCCTTTATATATTTTGACGAGCGAAAAATTTGGGAGCCTCGTTTCTTTCCCCACACTGGCTCCTCTTGCACAGGGGGCGGGGGGGGGGGGACAAAACTGTAACTCCCTCATGAGAGTCGCCCCTAGGCCAAGGACCCCTCAGAGCTGTCTTGTTCAACACGCCGTTTCCAGCGCACTGGTCCCCTGCAGTACCTGATCACAGCCGATTTCACTCGTCTTGCATCGGCAGGTGCATCCCGCACTCCAGAGAAGTGGATGCACCTTTCGCCCCCTACTAGCCCGAGCTTCCACCTTGAGGCCAGGCGCCCACTCCTAATCGGGTGGTGGGTCGGTCATCCAGTCGTTTGGGAGGTCTGGACCCATCTAACCTAACCTGGGCTGTGTTACCACCTCCTGGGCTCGGCGGAACTCGCCTCAGAAGACCAGAGGCACGGAGAGGCACACTTGCCGACTTGGGACAAGATCCCACGACGGCAAACCGTGCCACTGGCAGCAGAGACACAGATGGAGGCGTGTCTCTGCATTCTGGGGAGCAGCTGCGCCAGGCAGACGCAGCACGCCGCAGATAAGGCCAGCAACGCGTTGCACCCGCCCTACATCCGCCACTCGACCCAGGAGGCACAGATGTGGTGTCCCTGTTGCACAGCTCCCTCTGCGCCACCCACCCTTTGCTTTCGCCTTGGGTTGGGAGACTTGTGACGTCGTCCAGGACGTGAGGAGTGGCAGCAGCCAGGCCACACGAACCCGGGCTCGTCGTTAGACTTGCCCTCACCTCCCCGCCCGACCACCGCCGCTCAGTTCAAGAGAGACAGATGGCGTGTCTCTCGTAACGCAGCTTCCCCTGAGCCACGCACCCTTTGCTTTCGCTTTGGGTTGGGGGCGTTTAACGTCCTACCATGACGGGAGTTCAAAGTCCTTCCTTGACATATGACAACCCTCACCGTTCAATGCAGCCCATAGATGTAGAAAGATGTTGGCATTGTGCATTATGACGTCAACTAGACTGTGCGGCACTCAAACCCGAGTTACGTTCCGGGGAGGGCCTCCACACATACTGGGGGATCATGACCGACCATGTCTCACCCACCGTTTTTGATAATTCACAGTGGGCCAGTGGGGACCAGTGAGGATTTCACCCAGTCAAGGGCTAGCCTTTTAACGTCACGCATGGACGGCCCTTCCCGTGTTAGCTTTACCCCATCCAACGGGGCTACTGAGCGCCAGGGTCTCGTGAAGGCCACGGAATAGGTCGTTACGGTCCCCGCCCCACGCAGGTTCCTCTGAGCTGACAGAGCATTTCGGGATAATCAGAAGATTCCCTGGAATGAGAGGATCTCCTGGCGGTTTTAACCGAGTTATGGATGGCTACACACCTCGCCCCGGCGGCGCCACGCAGACCCCTATCCCAGCGGTCCATGGGGAACATGTCCACCCTACATGCAGTTTGCTTTTCCTCGGCACGATCGAATCGCATCTATCCGGTAGAACGTGTCACACAGCTCGCGGTGTACATGTGATGTTCAAGATCACCAGGATGAGTTCACCATACTACTATGGCCACCAAACTCCCTGGATTAAAACCCGATGGAGAAGCTGTGGTACCACCTCGATCGGGCTGTTCGCGCTGTGGATCCTCAACCGAGAGACATAGAGGAGCTGGCCAAGGCACTGAAGTCGGCATGGCTCCATATTCCTGTCGGTACCCTCTGAAACCTCGTTGACTCTCTTCGTGCACGTCTTGTAGCGGCCCGTGCTGCAGAAGATGATTATTCAGGATATTGACAGGTATTCACATTTATGTTACTGGACTATGTAAAATAATGTTAATTTGTCACGTTAAGCTGTACAGTCAATTTAAGGAGAGACTTGACTTAACTGAACGGAATGGACAGTATCTTGTAATGAGTTTATAAGATGAACATCAAGAAAAGAAAACGAGGCTATGGGAATGTACTCTAATTACATCAGGCGATACTGAGGGAATTAGTTTAGGAAGTGAGACATTAAAAGTAGTTGAAGAGTTCTGCTGTGTGGGTAGTGAAATACCTATGATGGCCGTAGTAAAGTGAGTATAAAATGCAGACTGGCAATGATGAGGAAATCTTCTCATAGAAAGAGACATTTATTAACGTCGAATATTAATTTAAGTAATAAGGAAGTCTTTTGTGGAGGTATTATTCTAGACTGTAGCCTCATATGGAAGTGAATGTGGGTTGCAGTAGTTATTCGGTGCTAAACAGGCTTGAAGAGAACAAAGTAGTATGGAGAGCTACATCAAACCAGTCTTCTGACTGAGAACCATAACAAAACCATAAAACGGTAATATAATGATAAAATATTGAATGAGAGCGTATTCTATGAAGCAGAGGAGTAGGGATAATGGAGCGAGTAAGAGTGTTAGTGATGGTGAAACAGAATTTAAAAGTTATTTATAATAAAAGCCTACAATTACTGGAACATAACAGTAGGTATATCAGTTGGGATGTGGTGCGATATTTATTACCCTGCAAGCGATTGATGATGAAGACTCACTATAGTGATGGAGAGAAATTCAACGAACTGGTACCGTAGGTTGTATTAAGGGATAAATGTATAGAGGACTAATAATATATTAGGACAAGTTTGGAAGAAGATGTAAAAGAACGTGAGAGATATTTTCCGAATTCCCAAAATTATTTTTCAGAAATGGGAAGCAAGGAATGGAATGTCTGTTACTGACTATATACTAATTGCACTAATTTGCATTAATATGTAAACGGTAAATATAAGAACGCCACGAGATGTAGTTCACTTAGCACTTAGATAAAAGAATAACTTTCTTGAATTATGATCACAATAACACAAGAACTGAGCAAAAAAGGACAGTCTAAGACAAAAAATAAGTAAAAAAGGAGAAACGACTCACCCTTCACGAAAAGCCATCCTTGGCTTACAATTCAGCTAGATAACGCCCGTCCGCCTACGAAAAGAGTTTCTACCACTTGTCTTAGTACTTGCCAAAACCTATCTTGGCCAGTATGGTCACCGGATCTCTCCCAAATGGAGAACGTTTGGAGCAGAATGGGCAGGTCTCTCCCAATAGCTCGGCATTTTGGCGATCTAATGCGCCAATCGGACAGAAATCAGTAATACGTATGTACCACAGGAAGACATCCAACAACTCTGTCGATCTTTGCCAAGCCGAATAAATGCTTGCATAACGGCCATAGGTGGACCAATGCGCTATATAGCTTTCCGTTACATTCGGATAGTTAATTCCTGTGCATCGTTCTTTCTGTCTTAAAGTCTAATTTCGTAATTCAAGATAAGAAAGTAATTTGAGAGAGACGATTCTTTGTCCCATTATTAAATTTATTGTGCTTGATGGTATTATCTAAACCAAGCAAGTTATCAATTACTGATTGCACCAACAAACATATAATATCTGCATATATTAGACTACGGACCGACCGCAATACCGTCGATTGAAGAGCATGGTAATCGAGGGTTCCGTGATTACGGTTAAAGCGCAATCGCAGTCCAACAAGGTTAAGAGCCGGTTGGCAAAACGCGTTCGGTTAACTGAGAATATGACCGCGGTTAACTCCATGTGTTACAAAGGGAAGTGCCCATTATACATGCAGATTTAATGATAATCGCTGTCTATGGTGCAAATGCGCGCTTGTCAGTTTATTCTCGTAACGTGGGTATTGTTAACTGTACTATGGAGAGAAAGAAAAGGAGTCATAATTTCTCAAAATTTGAATGTGGAAAAACTATGTTAAGAAGATTCCTGACTCTTCGGGGCGTTGAACAGCCAATAATGCTGTACAGTGCTCTGACACACAAACAAGTAGAAGTTATTCGTTACCTCGATTGATTCTTCATCCCATTTTAGGTTTTAAACTTAATGTAGTTAAATTACAGTGTCTAATGCCAGTTTGAACATGCATAACATTCATATTCCTGATGTTGCATTAACTATCGTCCCTATGAAAGAACGTACTTCATCACAGAGACCTTTAGATAGGGATTCGTTTCGTTATTTCGTTTGACTGGAAGTGGAAAGTTTTTCGAAGCTGCTTATCATCACTGAAGGAGATATATACCAGCAACATAGAATCATGAGGCAGTCAATAAAGCTGACAGATATGTATACTGGGTGTTACAAAAAGGTACGGCCAAACTTTCAGGAAATATTCCTCACAAACAAACAAAGAATATATGTTATGTGGACATGTGTCCAGAAACCCTTACTTTCCATGTTAGAGCTCATTTTATTACCTCTCTTCAAATCACATTAATCATGGAATGGAAACACACAGCAACAGAACGTACCAGCGCGACTTCAAACACTTTGTTACAGGAAATGTTCAAAATGTCCTCCGTTAGCGAGGATACATGCATACACCCACCGTCGCATGGAATCCCTGATGCGCTGATGCAGCCCTGGAGAATGGCGTATTGTATCACAGCCGTCCACAATACGAACACGAAGAGTCTCTACATTTGGTACCGGGGTTGCGTAGACAAGATCTTTAAAATCCCCCCATAAATGAAAGTCAAGAGGATTGAGGTCAGGAGAGCGTCGAGGCCATGGAATTGGTCCGCCTCTACCAATCCATCGGTCACCGAATCTGTTGTTGAGAAGCGTACGAACACTTCGACTGAAACGTACAGGAGCTCCATCGTGCATGAACCACATGTTGTGTCGTACTTGTAAAGGCACATCTTCTAGCAGCACAGGTAGAGTATCACGTATGAAATCATGATAACGTGCTCCATTGAGCGTAGGTGGATGAACATGGGGCCCAATCAAGACATAACCAACAATGCCTGCCCAAACGTTCACAGAAAATCTGTGTCGATGACGTGATTGCACAATTGCGTGCGGATTCTCGTCAGCGCATACATGTTGATTGTGAAAATTTACAATTTGGTCACGTTGGAATGAAGCCTCATCCGTAAAGAGAACACTTGCACTGAAATGAGGATTGACACATTGTTGGATGAACCTTTCGCAGAAGTGTAGCCGTGGAGGCCAATCAGCTGCTGATAGTGCCTGCACACGCTGTACATGGTACGGAAACAACTGGTTCTCCCGTAGCACTCTCCATACAGTGACGTGGTCAACGTTACATTGTACAGCAGCAACTTCTCTGACGCTGACATTAGGGTTATCGTCAACTGCACGAAGAATTGCCTCGTCCATTGCAGGTGTTCTCGTCGTTATAGGTCTTCCCCAGTCGCGAGTCATAGGCTGGAATGTTCCGTGCTCCCTAAGACGCCGATCAATTGCTCGAACGTCTTCCTGTCGGAACACCTTCGTTCTGGAAATCTGTCTCGATACAAACATACCGCGCCACGGCTATTGCCCCGTACTAATCCATACATCAAATGGGCATCTGGCAACTCTGCATTTGTAAACATTGCACTGACTGCAAAACCACGTTCGTGATGAACACTAACCTGTTGATGCTACGTACTGATGTGCTTGATGCTAGTACTGTAGAGCAATGAGTCGCATGTCAACACAAGCACCGAAGTCAACATTACCTTCCTTCAATTGGGCCAACTGGCGGTGAATCGAGGAAGTACAGTACATACTGACGTAACTTAAATGGGCTCTAACGTGGAAATTAAGCGTTTCCGGACACATGTCCACATAACATCTTTTCCTTATTTGTGTGTGAGGAATGTTTCCTGAAATTGTGGCCGTACCTTTTTGTAACACCCTGTATATACCATACACGAAGTTTCGTCACAATAAAAACTGCCAGTGTGTAACTTGTACTTACCTTCTGACAAACTGACATTTAGGCCACGTTATGGTTTCTGGTCATTGGGGCAATATCCCAGACATTGGCCTTTGAAACAGGAATTGCAGTTTTTATAATAAATAGCATCTACTACTGCGTGTAATACTGCTATTAAATTAAGAAGAAAGCGTCAGCATCTTTTAGAAAATATTTGATTAAAAGAATTTTGGAAGTTGATCGACTAGAATCTACCACCTTTCTCTTTATAACTAAAGATCTATCAATTCGGCTATGGCATTAAGCATGCTGCTGTCTCTCCGAATCGATATACCTTTTGTAAATACCGTATCTACAGATGTTGTTATTTGATATTTAACTATGACAAATTGTATTAAAACGATGCGCTTTTGACAGATCATCGATGTGCCATAGCACTGAAATCCACTGTGTTACCAACGACTGCTGGAAATCCGCCCATTACCCTGAAACCATCCATCGCGGAGTGTAATGCTGATCGAGAAGGCAACTTTACGTATCAGGGAGACATTGCTGCTATGAACTCCCATATATCATTGATGCTCCAGCTGAATATGCATTTAATATCATTAGAAGTCTGTTCATGGGCGTGACAGGGTTATTGCGATAACTAGGAAATTCCAATCTGCCGTTCATTTGCCCTAATAACCAGCACACCGTTCTTTTCAAAGACTAAGTCTTTTTGTCACAAACTAGGCCTTTGTAAGCGCTGTTGTTTATGACGTGTTGTGAGTGAAGTCGAATTCTTGACGTTACAGTGTTTACACAGTTTTCAGCACTCTGCGTGAAAGAAGTATTCCTCCAAGCTTCCATTTTCCTTCTGAAGGTGCAGTTCAACAGCCCTTGCAGAACATCAACACATTGTTGAGATATTGAGCCTAATTCCCCTACTAACAAAATGGCGACTTTCAGCACTTACCTATGTCGCACGAACACGTGTACGACGAACATTACATGGGTGAACTTGTATCCACACCGTGTACACAATGTTCACATTATCAACAATACCACATGACTTGAATTTTGCCACTGGTTGTATTGTAATCGTTATTTGCTTCCATTAACACTATGCACTGATGAAGCAACATTTACTTAACAGCATATGTAATAATCTTCCATGGTCGGACCAAAATCCACACGCTACAGTGTATTCCATTTCCATTTTAGTTTTGCGATCAGCGTTTGGTGAGGCATGAGCAGTAACATGTTGATAGGTCCATTCATTTTAGAAGAACGAATAACGGGGCAAAAGGTCGTGCATTTTTTGGAAAATTCGTTTGGTGAACACCTTGAGGACGTTCCTTGGGTCACGCTCTCGCCAATGTAGTTCCAGAACTGCCGGCCGTGGTGGCCAAGCGGTTAAAGGCTCTACAGTCTGGAACCGTGCGGCCGCTACGGTCGCAGGTTCGAATCCTGCCTCGGGCATGGATATGTGTGATGTCCTTAGGTTAGTTAGGTTTAAGTAGTTCTAAGTTCTAGGGGACTGATGACCTTAGAAGTTAAGTCCCATAGTGCTCAGAGCCATTTGAACTATTTTTTTTTTTTTACTTCCAGCACTACGGAGGCCCTTCACATTTCCTCAGACGTCTGAGGGAACATGTCAACCACAGTTGCCATAATCGCTGGATTGGTCGTGGTAATACAATGAACTGGCTACCAAGGTCTCCAGCTCATGGGGTCGGGTGAAGTCCCAGCTGTATAAACGAAAGGTGACTGCTTGCTAGTATCATGGGCGCTACTGCCCTCATTAGTGAACGTGCAGAGGCACTCAGACCAGAAATACAATATCACATCTCAAGATTGCACAAATATGTTGAAATTTACGGTGAGATATTCAATCATTTATTGTGAACTATACAACTGTAATCCGACAAGTACGATAATGTTTAGAGGCTAATGTGTTAAGAAATGCGTATTTTTCAACTGATAATCTGAAAAATCAATGGTGTAATGTTTAGGCTACTAAATGTCGTTCATGTGTACTTGTGTAAACCTGATAATCTGTTGAATAATGTAGAAAATAAATAACAATGTACATTAAATATGTTCTATCTCGGGAACTACTCGGAATAGGCCTTCTGTCCACATGAAATTTTTGTTTCAAATCAGCGTTCCCATCATATTTCTGAATATTGACCACTCCTCCTGAGACACCGTGTAGATGTAGCTTTAGTCGTATCTAATAGCTCCCCGAGCATAATTCCAGCAGCTGGAGAGACTTGGGGCGTTTACGGGGATGTCGTCGATTTCATCGCCACGCAGGCGAGTCTCAGCGGTGCACATCACAGAATTACACTAAATTTTCAAGTGGGCTCTGGCTCCACGTCACGCAAATCTCTGTTGTTTGTTGTATAATGTCAGCGGTAAGCTACGCTTGGAAACCCAAGATTTCACTCATCTTCCCGTATAACAGGTTACAGGTTATACCTTTATGCTGAAACATTGTTTCTACTTTTTACCCAAACATGTTGTGACACCTCTGTGCCATGATCAGTGGGTTTTGTTCATTGAAAATTGCAAAAAGTGAACATATTTTAGGTTGATACTGATCCAAAAAAGTGAGGCCTTAAGTAAGTTTTTGTTCGTTTCTCTTCTAACCACGATTTTATATTATATGACGTTTCAGGCCGATCTCTGTGGTGTCCTGCACTGATAGCTTGTCATCTACAAACGAAACAATGTAAATGGACCAGTCACAACAAAATGTGACTAATAACAAATTTATACGAAAACAATTTACCACGTCAGAATCATGTTTTAAAAAAGTCAGTGGACATATTAAGTCACCGATTAAATCCTCATTTATATCGTTTGGTTTGCAGTTGACGAGCTATCAGTGCAGGACAACAAACAGATGGTCCTGTAAAGCTGTATAACGTAAAATATTGATGAGAAAGAATGCGAATAAAAAGTTTCCTTAGGTTGCGAAGTTATCTTCGACTTAGAAATCCACAAAAGTCAATAACATAAGGAGTGAGGTGAGCAGCAACAGAGATTAGACATCAGGTAAATTCAAGCCTTTTGCGAGGGAGAGACTCCAGCGATTTCCAGTCTGTCTGGACCTATCCTCTAGATCTGAAGGCAGGGAGAAGACGGGAGCGTGCTGGCCCGGGGGTCTATGCGATCACGCAATTTTGGATGACAGAAACGTGACCCTGCAGAGAAGGATACGTTGCGGGTTGCAGAGTGACGACCAAAGGCAAAGAGGCACGTGGCACAACATGCTGGGAAAAATGCACATCTCACCGAGCTTGCCATAGCTTATTCTTTCGCAGTAGCAGAGAATAAACTGGTGCGTAACGCCGTAAAGATATCGGACGTAGTATTACGTTATTTTCTTCCTATTTTAATGGAGTATTCCAAAAGATCGTTGAAGGGCAGAGACGAGTAATACACTGTAGTTATATTACAATGACACTAAGTAACTTTTTCATACAATAATATTATCTGAATGTTGCGTCTGTTAATTTTGTTTAAAACTGAATACTTAGTGTAACAACATACATTTTGCTTCTGTGATATCTGTAAGCGTGGATGTACTGAGTGTCCAAGAACAAATATTAATCCCTATCCAACATCTCTCGTCTCCAGTATACTGTTTACTGGTACCCATAGACACATTACATTCATCGTTCCTGTACAACCTTTCTCTAGCGTGACTTTCCAGAGCTCTGACGACGAGCATTAAATGACTTACAAAGATTACTTATGGAAATTTAGAGCCAGTCAATTATCTGGTATGGCATTTAGAAAGTTCTTAAAAATGATGTTTATTTTCTATCTTGTCTCATTTTTTGTGCTGATGGGGTGAGCAGCATAATTCTGTGTTCTGAGAAGAACTTCTCACTTCCTGGATACAAAGCAGTTTTGTACTAATAGATTTATACAATTATGTTCATTCTCCTAACGAATGTTAGATTTGACACTCTTCAATTACCAACCTGGGTTCTACAATGAACTATAGCCCCAGCTACTGACCATTAGCCATTAATAACGCAGTCTGACTACTATTAACGTTCCAGAGATGCTAAAGCCTTTGGAAATTGCGACCAAAATGTGTCGATTTACTCCGAAGCAACACAGTTGCGATTTAAATTACGAAAGAAGTCTGTGGGGGTACACTTATATGTGGCACCCGAATATTGTAGTGATACTAATGTAAACGAAAATTAAACTATTATACTGTAAACGATGTATGTCTCTGATGAGCTGTATACAGCGGATCGCTCACTTTGCAAGACCGCAGGGCCAAAGACACTGATTCTGGCCTGAGATTGTAGTGTTGGAATAAGAGTGTGTCAGTCTGTGAGCGAAAGAGGATGCAGCAGGCAGTTTTTGTGGTGTGCTCTGTAAAGCCACCAAGTGCTACATTATAATGTAGGACGTAAAATAGGTAGTTGAAAATGATGAGTGGTTTTATAATAAAATGTAAATTTAATTTGAAAAGAAAGTATTACAGGATTGATATTACAAAGAAGCATTACGAGTACATGTATCGTTAAAAACATAAATGTGGAAGCAGAAGTCTTCTTGCAGTTAAGGTAAAGAACTTAATTTTTTATTGCTTCCCATTTGCTGGGCGCTAATTAGGTATTTCCCTTTTGCAATGTTTCTATGATTGGTTAACACAGGTATACGTAATTTGATGATTTGTCTTTATGCTCTTTGATGATGTTAGACAGTACTTGCTGTACAAATCGCATTGTTCGTAACTACGTCACCAAAGAAAGGTTTTCATTTTGTAAAAAGGATGTGATTTATCTGGGTAATGTAATTTCAGTTGTCAGATGTTTTGAAAATCCAAACTTAACTCCGAATACAATTTCACTATTGAAAAAGACAGTGACAGTAATTCACCCAAATCACTACCGCCCCCTGTCTAGGTCATATGTATTTTAAAGTCGTTGAATGTTAATTAAATGTTTTCATTTATCATCCAAAATAATTTCATGTATATTTCAAAGCATTCTGGCCAGGACTGCACACCGCTGAGCCTGTAGCTAGTAACTTTTATTCTTTTTCTTGAGAGAGCAGAATACAATGCGATCCACCGTCGTTCCTTTAGAGGTAAGACTGTTTTATTTATCTGTTATGTCACAGGGTACAAAGTTGTCAGTTTTGAACAGGGCCAGAGGATTCAGTCCCCTACCGGCTGAATGTATTTTTCAGTGACTGTATTTCTTTATTGGTATTGGGAATTTCGTAGCCGAATCAGTTCGTATAAAGTTTCGCTATAAATGCAATACCGACCTTTAATGACGTGCTACAGACGCGATATTTAACCGACGGGAAGGAGAGTCTGTGTTATGCAAATGATTAGCTTTTCAGAGCATTCACACAAGGTAGCGACACGTACAACGTGCTGACATGAGGAAAGTTTCCAACCGATTTGTCATACACTTGACTGGCGTTGCCTGGTGAACGTTCTTGTGATTCCTCGTGAAAAGAGGAGAAATGCGTACCAACACGTTTCCAACTTTGATAAAGGTCGGATTGCAGCCTATCGCGATTGCGGTTTATCGTATCGCGACATTGCTGCTCACGTTGGTCGAGATCGAATGACTGTTAGCAGAATATGGAATCGGTGGGTTCAGGAGGGTAATAAAGATCGCCATGCTGGATCCCAACTGTCTCGTATCACTAGCAGACGAGATGACAGGCATCTTATGCGCATGGCTGTAACGGATCGTGCAGCTACGTCTCGATCCCTGACTCAACAGATGGGGACGTTTGCAAGACAACAACCATCTGCACGAACAGGTCGACGACGTTTGCAGCAGCATGGACTATGAGCTCGGAGACCATGACTGCGGTTTCCCTTGCCGCTGCATCACAGACAGGAGCGCCTATGATGGTGTACTCAACGACGAACTTGGGTGCACGAATGGAAAAACGTCATTTTTTCGGATGAATCCAGGTTCTGTTTACAGCATCATGATGGTCGCATCCCTGTTTGGCGACGTCGCGGTGAATGTTCATTGGAAGCGTGTATTCGTCATCGCCATACTAGCGTTATCACCCGGCGTGATGGAATGGGATGACATTGGTTACACTTCCCGGTCACCTCTTATTCACATTGGCGACACTTTGAACAGTGGACGTTACATTTCAGATATGTTACGACCCGTGGCTCTACCCTTCATTCGTTTCCTGCAAAACCCTACATTTCAACAGGATAATGCACGACCGCATGTTGCAGGTCCTTTACGGGCCTCTCTGGATACAGAAAATGCTTGACTGCTGCCCTGGCCAGCACATCCTCACAAATTGAAAACGTCTGGTCAATGGTGGCCGAGCAACAGGCTCGTCACAATACGCCAGTCACTACTCTTGATGAACTGTGGTATCGTGTTGAAGCTGCACGGGCAGCTGTATCCGTACTCGCCATCCAAGCTCTGTTCGACTCAATGCCCAGGCGTATCAAGGCCGTTATTACGGCCAGAGATGGTTGTTCTGGGTACTGATTTCTCAGGATGAATGCAACCAAATTGCGTGAAAATGTAATCACATGTCAGTTCTAGTATAATATACTTGACCAATGAATACCCGTTTATCATCTGCATTTGTTCTGGGTGTAGCAATTTTAATGGCCAGTAGTGTAACACAGAGTAAGCACACCATTTGCAACTACAACACGCTACACGACAGCTCCAGTTTTTTATGCATTTACAGTTCAGCCATTCATTTAAGTATTTCAATAAAATTGGGATTCATTTAAGTATTGCACTAAATTTTAATGAAAGTTACAACTAGGTCACTGACTGTAAACACCGTACTGTACACCTCAAAGTGTAATACTTTGTGCCTTATAGGTCTAGTTTGTGCAGGACAGATTTATTTATCATTCGTGGCCTGCACTGGGAACTTCAAAAAGTAATACCTAGTATGGTGGTTGAAATACGTTTCTATGTAGCTGTTTCCACTGCCGCATGTCTGAAAGTAACACAAATACGCCTCTTGCCCTGTAGTCCTCTAAAGTTCTTATGGAATGTAACAGCAAGTGCTGCCTATGAGTTTATCGTTGCCCCTGAGCAGGTCGTAATAAAAGTGAGTGGAACACGTTTTGTGAAGCAAATTTTAGGTATTCACGTATGGAGATATGGGACAAGTGGTGGAATTCGTGAACAAGGGAAGAGGTGCAAGATAATAAATTTAAGAAGCCCATACTTACGTTAAATTCAGAACAATGTCGTACTAACAACTTACGTAAAATTACTATTCATGAATAAATAAAAATATCGGATTAAACAGTTCAACATCCCAACTGAACATCACTGCCCAAGAACTTCAAAACGTAAGTTACGGACTTGTGAAATATGGCGCGAAAATTTGTTTGTATGTCATTTGAATGTACGGATGGTTAACTATGGAAGGAACCGATCACCTCGTGTGCTCATGAGATCAAAAGCCAGAACAAAAGCATAGCGCTTTCCATTCCGTATTAGAATGCAATACGAATCGTAAAAAGGACACCAATCTTTATAACCTGAAAGAATACGCCAATTACAAAGGCCTAAATATATCTCGAATGCTCGGCGCTTGTTGTAATCTCTACGTAATGCTGAAAGATGTCTGTGGAATGCATCCATCTCGAAAGCACAAGACAAGGGTCTAAATCATTTCCGTTCGATGAGCTACCAGGAAGAAAAAGCGAGCTTTATGCTAAAACTGCACGTGATATTTCAATTGACAAATACGCGCCGAGTGCTCGGAATGACCGGCACCAATAAAAGCTTCCTCGTCCCCCTAAAAGATACTTGCAGATTCCCACTGTAAGGATGCACCCCTTCAACAAACAAAATCGACTAGCTTCGGAACCGTCTTTCACTTAACGACTTATACTTGTCGTGCGAGTACGAGATAATGAAAGTCGCTAAAACTACAGCGGTCATCTTCCAATGCCTAAGAAAGGTAGTTCTCTTTCCTTTTGTATTTGCGTAGTAGCCTGCAGACAAAATGACACAGAACGTTCTTATGCATATTAGACGCTAATACCTGCAATTTACTCCACTATCACGATATTGTGACTACAGTTCTGCCCGCTTCGGACTGGATGTGGATGGTATACGAGGAGCGAATAATAAGTAATGTAAAACATTTTCTTCTGAAGGTATATTGGTTTTATTCAGGATCCCAATACATCATATTAGATCCCTTACTTTTTGCTACAAAACCCTATTTTTCAACATAAGCTTCGTTCAATGCGACGGCCTTACACCACGTTACTGGGAGGTACTGTATGACAGCGTAGTAGCACTTTATTGGTCGACGACGGGTCAATGTCTTGCCACATCAGTATTTCCACTGACTGTTTCCTGTGGAATACGTTCTCCATTGGCCTAACCACAAGGAAATTTGAAGACGCGAGATCAATACTGTAGAGTGGATGAGGTAAAACAGTCCAATGAAGTTCTGTGAGTTCCTCTCGGGCGCGCAGATTTGTATGAGACCTTGCGTTCTCATTGAAAAGGAGAATCGTTTGCATTTCTGCGGCGACGAACACGCTGAAGTCGTTTCTTCAATTTCCTGATGGTACATGATGCGCCTCAGAATTGACTGTTGCACCGTAATGGACAGGCCCAGAAGACCGTAGACATGACTACCGGCTCAGGGTGTGCCTTTGAACTTATTCTTCGGTGGAGAGGTGGTGTGGCACCAGTACATGTTTTACGTTTTGTTTTCGGCCCGAAGTGATGAACCAATGTTCTGTCGCCTGTGAAGGTATTCGACAAAAAATTGTCAGGTTCAGCCTCGTAACGCGGAAGTGTTTCAGCACAGATCATACTTCGTTGCTCTTCATGGTCTTCTGTAAGGCGGCGAAGAACAGGGCGGGGGCAAACCTTTGAGTAACCCAGCTGGTGGACAAGTGTGCCAGCGCTACCAATACAGACGTCTAGTTGTACAGCGAGGTGTTTGTGATTATGATCCGTTGATCATCTCGAATGAGACTGTCCGCACGTTCCAACACTGCAGCATTCACAGCTGTGTGTGGCCGGCCGTCACGCGGGAGATCAGGCGAGTTCGCGCGCCCTTGCTGCGATGATGACATGCGTCTCGCCGGAAGACTAACAGTGCTTTTGTTGATTGCCAGGTCTCCGTAGAGGCTGTTCTGGGCTGTTCTGGGATGAAGAGGCTGTTGTAGGGTCATATCAAACCAGTCAAAAAACTTGAAAGTGACAGAAACTTAATTGCTCCATGTGTAGTTCCTAGAAATTACATATAATATACGAGAGTTGGAACTTAAATAGTGGCAACTATTTACTCCCAGCCGATACAAAAGAGTTACATGTTTGCACCTGTTACTGTACTTCAAAGTAATCTCCAGCGCTGTGTAGAACCCGTTGCCAGTGTTGTGGAAGGCGTAGTATACCATTAACAGAGCCTGTTCTGTTGATGCTGCGAATGGAGCGGTCAACTGCCTGTCGAATCTCTGGAACAGTTCTGAAGCGAATGCCACGAAGTGATTCCTTCATCTTTGGAATCAAATCAAAGTCCGGGCAATATGGTGGATGGTACAGTACTTCCCAGTCCCATCGACCGAACAGAGCAGCCACAGCTTGCGCTGAATGCGCCCGCGCATTGTCGGGCAAAAAGATGGGTGGGTTGCGCAGATATCGTCGCCGCTTCTTTCGCCAAGCTGGTAGCAAGTGATGGTCCAACGTAGGTTGGAACTTAAATAGTGGCAACACTGTTGCGGAGACACAAATGCATTACGTTCCTCCATGGCAGACCGTAAATGCACAGTATTACTGTTCGTTTTTAGAGCAGCACCTGCGACCAGTGTTGCGAAATAAGCGGCGACACTTTTTGCGCAACCCACCCATTATTTTGCATACAATGCGCCGGCGCATACATCACAAGCTGTGACTGCTCTGTTGGGTCGATGGGACTGGGAAGTACCGTGCCATCCACCATACTCCCCGGACACAAGTCCTTGTGACTTTGATTTGATTCCGAAGATGAAGGAACCACTTCGTGGCATTCGCTTCAGAACTGTTCCAGAGATTTGACAGGCAGTAGACCGCTCCATTCGCAGCATCAACAGAACAGGCTCTGCTAACGGAATACTACGCCTTCCACATCGCTGGCAACGGGTTCTACACAACGCTGGTGACTACTTTGAAGGACAGTAACAAGTGCAAACATGTTTCCCTTTTCTATCGCTTGGGAATAAATAGTTGCCACTGTTTAAGTTCCAACCCTCGTACTTTTATAAATTACTGAATATGGAGTATGACGAAGATGATGTTTCTCCTCTCCATGAAAGGTAAAATTGCAGTCCAATTCCACGGACCCTAATAGTAGTGCGCCTAACGAGTGGTGTGTGATAAGCCCTGCCCCTTCCGACTGGGAAAGTGGATTGTCATTTAAGACTTTCTGTTGGCCTTGTTTTAGCACCTGCTAAACTCCCAAAGACCAGTAGGA
This sequence comes from Schistocerca americana, assembly GCF_021461395.2. Taxonomy (NCBI): domain Eukaryota; kingdom Metazoa; phylum Arthropoda; class Insecta; order Orthoptera; family Acrididae; genus Schistocerca; species Schistocerca americana. The sequence goes on along the minus strand of NC_060121.1, from coordinate 836,490,480 downwards.
GCAGAGTGGGAAGAGAAGGCCTGCAGGATGCTGAAGATGTAATTATGTTTCCAGCTGATGGGGGAAATACTACATATATTTGTAATGTCGCAGAGCATCATGAGAAATTCTCTGCTTTGTAGGAGGACAGTATGTAATGACTTAAGAGACGTGCTCCTGCGCAGGCACTCGTAGAATGATAGGCCTTACTAACTAAGTCGGATGGAATCTGCAACTAGTGCCTGGTAGACCACCAAAAATTCGCAAAGATGCGTACGACTAAGATCCATCGGCGGTGCTATTGCCTCCCCAACACAAAGACTGACAAAGTATTTAACGGAATTAATGGCGTCTACTGTTAGCCACTGTGAACACTACGTTACGACCCCTCAAATGTCTGTCGGTTTAGGCAGACTCATAAAGACACTCGCAGATGAAACTATGGCAAGTCACGCTATAGTCTATTTTATTCACCATAGTACCCGTAGAAGGTACTTTGAGTTTTCTGGTCAAACCACTCCTCTTCCGATATCGTCAGATTATTTCAGCACATGTTGACTAGCACTTTCTTTAGATGTAGGGTAAAATAATACGAAATAATCAAAGAAATGGCCGACATGATTTCACCTTCACAACTAACCCATATTTTCATGGAAAAGTTTCAGGACTGTGCTTACACACTGCTCTTATTGGTACATTCTAATACCCTACTGGCCATTAAAATTGCTACACCAAGAAGAAATGCAGATGATAAACGGGTATTCATTGGACAGATATATTATACTAGAACTGACATGTGATTACATTTTCACGCAATGTGGGTGCATAGATCCTGAGAAATCAGTACCCAGAACAACCACCACTAGCCGTAATAAAGGCCTTGATACGCCTGGGCATTGGGCCAAACAGAGCTTGGATGGCGTGTACAGATACAGCTGCCTATGTAGCTTCAACACGATACCACAGTTCATCAAGAGTAGTGACTGGCGTATTGTGACGAGCCAGTTGCTCGGCCACCATTCACCAGACGTTTTCAGTTGGTGAGAGATCTGGAGAATGTGCTGGCCAGGACAGCAGTCGAATATTTTCTGTATCCAGAAAGGCCCGTACAGGACCTGCAACATGCGGTCGTGCCTTATCCTGCTGAAATGTAGGGTTTCGCAGGGATCTAATGATGGGTACATTAACGCCTTTGCATTGGGAGACACGCAGCTGCCTTGCTACGCTACATGTACTTTGCTGAGGTTCTTGATACCTCGAGTCCGCTGACGACCTTTGTCATGCAGTGATGGAAGGAGAGAACTTTACTCCCAAACGTGCAGCTGCAGATAACGAAACACATCATTATCTGAATGGCATCGACGAGGATATCTAGAAGCATGTCCACGAGTGGCAACACCAGCCCGGTTATCAGATGCACCAAGGGTCAGAAGCATACCCACATATTAATTGTTTGTGTATGCCATACGTCTGTCACACGGGTTTACGTTGTACAATGAGAAAATTTGTTACGTGTACGCATGTACATTGGAGTCTGTCAAAGGTGCGTTACTCCACTCGAACTAGTCCCTGTCTGGTGGACAGTGCATACAGAGTAAACACGCCATCAGTCCCTTGCGCTGTTCCACCTAACGCGCATTACACTTCTGACAGATATTGTTGTGAGATCCTGACACCGCTAATTTTGGAATTACGCTGTTTCCTTAAAAGTTATAGATGTCATGTTTCCACAATCCCATCGCGAGAATAATAATAATAATAATAATTTTCTATACTAAACAGCATGTGAATCCCAGACTCAATGTTGAAAGGCATAAATAGTGGGACCATGGTGATAACAAAACAAATAGTAAACGATTTTGGACATTATTCGCAAAGCTTGTTGCTAGTCCTACCGGTAAGGCAAGGCACTAACGAAATGTAATGCACCTGTACGCGGCAGCCTGTCGGAGTGGCCGAGCGGCTCTAGGCGCTTCAGTCTGGAACCGCGCGACCGCTACGGTCGCAGTTTCGAATCCTGCCTCAGGCATGGATGTGTGTGATGTCCTTAGGTTACTTACGTTTAAGTAGTTCTAAGTTCTGGAGACTGATGACTTCAGCTGTTAAGTCCCATAGTGCTCAGAGCCATTTGAACCATTTTTGAATACGAGGCAAGAATAATAGATGGTACTAATCTGTGGAACAATTGGAGGAGGGCACAAAGAATACATGGAATCTTACATTTTTACGATTGTAGTATGTAAGTGGAAACGTTTTCTAGAGGACCTCCTGCAATCACTGCTAACGATTAAGAAGCTAGATAGCACACAACCAGGACTACGTTTACCAAATAAAAAACATGTGCCTCAACGCCGGGATCGAACCATTGACCTCCTGCATGCTAACCCAAAACTCTATTCTCTGCACCATCTGTACAGTTCAGCTAATATGTGCTGACAGAGGTAGTTACCGCACATGTGGTTACAGTGTTGCCAGGGTACAGTGTTGCCAGATTGCCACTCTTTAACATTCTTTCTCTGCCAGATGTACTCACCAAACGAAATTTTGTGAGCGACATTTTTTTATCGCTAGCATGTGAGGAGTCGTGCTGCGAAGCCCAAGTGTGCGAATTTCGATTCACCCTTTATATTCGGGACAACAGTGGGTATGTGGATTCGCATTGTCCTATCCATAACTACATATCTGACAAACTTGGCGTCTTCTTTGTAATGTACATGTTCTGGACAGTGGTAGCTGTTCGCACATTGCTATAGGCATCAACTTGTAACACTACTCAGTGTGGGATATATAGTGGACATCACCTTCTGTGGATGATGAAGGTATAACGGTCACTCATTTGAGGTTCTTAGTATACTCCAGGACGTGGTGAAAAGTAATTACTTCTAATTTTTTGTGTGAAAACTCATACAGCTCTTAAAAGAAAACAAAAATTATTAACATTCTACATCTTTATTCTTCAAGTCGACATATTTGCCGTCCTCAGCCGCTACACGGCACTGGACTGTACTGTGTAACATGGAGGTATGTAAAGTAAATGTGTCTGTGAGTGAGAAACAACACGCTGTAATCGAGTTTCCGACAGCAGGAAAGTTCGTCCATGAGTGGAAAGCCCTATCATTCAGTATTAAAATGCCAGACAACAAACCAGCTCTGCGGTATCTGCAACAATCCTACGCCTTGGGTTCACTGTCATCGATCATCCTCCAGACAGTCCCAACTTGGCCTCATAGATTTTAATTTGTTTCCAAAATTTAAAGAACACCTACGAGGACTTCATTTTGATAGTGATGAAACTGTGCAAGCAGTGGTGAGATTTTTGATCCGTCAACCAAATCAAACATTCTATATTGGTGGCTTCAGCAATTTGGTCCGACGTTGGGAGAAATGTCTTCGTCGGGAAAGTGACCATGTTCAGAAATTAAAACGTAGAGATAAAGAATTAAGGTGTCGAATCTAAATAACGTCTGTTTTATTTCAAAATCCTGTCCTGTGTAGCGACAAGTGCCAGCGCAACGATGAAGATCGCAAGAGCAAAGATGGCTGTGAGAGACGACGTCAGTCAATATCATGCTGACTAGAACGACACCACAACAGGAGTGGCATCTACGCAAAGCGCCGAGCAACCTAGCCACGGCTCACCGCCCTTCGATTAGTGCTTTGTCACTAATCGAAGTGTTAGGTTTGCAGGTGCCAGCCAGCCAGCCAGCCGATAGCAGCAGCGGTCCAGCCAGCCAGCAGCGGTCCAGCCAGCCAGCAGCGGTCCAGCCAGCCAGCAGCGGTCCAGCCAGCCAACAGCGGTCCAACCAGCAGCAGCAGCAGCGTTCCAGCCAGCAGCGGCAGCAGCAGCGGTCCAGCCAGCAGCAGCAGCGGCGGCAGCGGCGGTGGCGATGGCGGTCCCGTCCGCGGCAGCAGCAGCTGCGGCGTTCCTGCCAGCCAGCGGTCCTGCCAGCAGTCGCCAGCGCCGACAGCGTGGGACTTTGGCCATCCGTCTTTGTCCATCTTCATCCATCATCGTCCGTCTTCGTCCAGCTTAGTCCGTCTTCGTCCGTCCTCGGTTTTTCCCTCTCGTTTTCGTCCTACACTGTCTTAGTTCCTACCTGTCGTCATGTCAGCCCCCACCACCACCACTACTACCACCACCAACGCAACAGTTTATACTTCCCCCTCCGCCGCCGCCACCACCACCATTAGATGGTATGCCCAGTCGCCCCTCTCTCTTTCCATCCCTCCTCTTCTAACTCTCTCTTCGCCCACGCTCTTCGTCGCCCCCTCCCCAGCTTCTTCGTCCCACACCTCCACCTCTGATCCTTTCCCCCCACTCCCTCAGCCGGTCACTGGAGCTCCAGCTAGGGTGGTGGCCTGACGTGCCACAGACCATGCCCAGCTCTCCCCATCACCTTTGCCATCACCGTCATCGCCGTCGCCGTCGCCTTCACAATCGCCATCTCCTGCTCTGACTACTGCGTCCACGCCAGGACCTGCCATTTCTCGCAACCTCCCTGTTGCTCCCGTCCCGCATGTCACCACTCACCCTTCCGCTGCCCTCAGACGCCCTTGTGGCACCACCACCTCCTCAGCTCCCAAAAATGCCCCGCCCTGTCTTCCTTCCCCCCCCCCCCCCAGGATGCCATGGATGTCTCCCTGGCTGGCCCTACTCCCTCTGCCTCCTCCTCTTCCTCCCCCCCTCTTCCTACAAATACCTCCTTTCTCATCCCGACCCTTCCCTCCTCGAGGCCGAGAACCTCTACCTCCTCCTCTGCCAACACTTCCCTGGAGCCCCCATCTCCCTCCTCACTCCCCGAAGAGACTCTGTTCCCATCTCCTCCCCAAGCCCCACCCTTCATACTGACGTCCTTTCCCGCATCCCCATCACCCATTTTGGTCCCAATGCCTCCCTCACCCCTGTTCCTTCCCCATCTCCTACCCACCAACCCCAACCCCCACGTCGCCTGCCGACCCTCACTGCCGTGATCACTCAGCTTAGTCTGACGATCACGGAGGAGGAGGTGTTGGTGGAGCTTAAGGCGCATCCGATGTTGGAGGTCTGGGTGGTCCATCACATTTTTAACTCTGCCGGCCCCACCCACCTTATGCGGGTTTTTTTGGAAGACGCCCCATCCATTGACCGTCTCCTGAAGGAGGGTGCCCTCCTCTTCAACCAGAGATACATGGTCGACCCCTCCCATTCCCCTCCACTGCCAGAGGTGTCTGCGCTACAACGCACACACAACAGCTGAGTGCCAAGAGGCCCCCACCTGCCTGCACTATAAGCAAGCGCATTTCCTCTGGCAGTGCCATAACCTTCAGTCCTTTCCTTCCTGTAATACCTGCAATCTCCCGCATCCCACATACTCCCAAAGATGTAAGGCCCGACCCCCTCCGACCATTCCTGAACTGACCATCCCGTCCGACCTCTGGACGCCCCCACCCCTACTGGCATTTCCCTTCGTCCCCTCCCCCCCCCCCCATTGCAGAGGACATCATCAGGTTCCTCACCATTGTTCTACAGAATGTCCACCCTTTCCAGCGCCCTCACAACCTCCAGCAGATATTCCTTGCCGACTGTTCCGTTTTCCACCTTAAAATGTATGCTACCTACTCCCACAACCAGGCCCATTTCACCTTCTCCCATCTCGTCACCCTCGTCTAAATCCCTGTCCTGGCACGACAGCACCGTATCCTGTTCTACAGCATCTGTTCCCTTACCGCTAACAAGAACCTCTTCATGCACACACTCGCCACCCACCACGTGGATGCCTTCCTCCTCAACTAAACCTTTCTTCAGTCCCACCACACCATTCACACCTCGCCCTAACTCCTTCACCACTCCAACAATCCCTTCCCGATAGTGTAGAGTTGCCATTGGTCACCACCGCCAGATCCCAGTTCAGCTCCAACCTCTCCTACCCGACCCCACAGAACACCTGACCCTTAGTCTCTTTTTCCCTGGCCTTACCATCACCTGCGCCACCATCTACGTCTGCCCTAACACCCCTATTCCTTTTGACTTCCTCTCCCACATTGACCATACTTTCTCCACCTACATGAATGCCGCCAACCTCAACATCCATAGTCGTTCCGCCACCCAGCTACAGCGGTGGCATTGGTTCCTCCTATCCCTGCAGGGCGACCTCGTCCCCATTCCCCAGCACATCCGCCCCATATCCAACTCCACTCCTGATGTCGTCCTCTCCTCCCCTAACCTCCTTGGCCGCATAACAGCGGATGTCCTGGACCCCATTGGTGGTGACCATCTCCCTGTCCTCCTCACCATTTCAGACGGTCGTCGCCCCCTTCCCGACCCCTGTCATGACCTTCCCCTGAAGTACATCCATGATTATTCCTGTGCCGACTGGAATGCCTACCGGGATACCCTATCCACCCAGGTCGATGGCCACCCCTTCACCTACCGCCAGCCTGATGATATTACCCAGGGCGCCTCCTTTCTCCAGCAGACCTTGTCTGAGGCTGTGGAGGCCCACGTCCTTTCTGTTGCCCCACCGTCCTACCTTACCCCCACAGGCCATCCTACTCCTCCGTGAATCCCGCCATCTCTACCGTGCATTCCTCCACACACATGACCCTGACACACTACGACACCACCGGCAACTCCAGAGACACATCCGTAACTGGCTCGTGGCTAAGAAACGTCAGGACTGGCGGCAGACATGCACCCATTTATATACTACCCTTTCTATCAATACGTCCAAGTACTGGTCTGCCTTCTGCCACCTTACCACATCTAAGCCCCCTATACTATCCTCTCCTTCATGACAATCAACCCTTCCCTGACGACCTTAGTAAGTCCAATCACTTTGCCTCCTACCTCTCCAATGTCTTTACCATCCCTGACAATCCCCCGTTCGATCACTCCCTCTTCCCAGATGCCCGCGACCGAACTGACACCTCTGTCCTTCCCTCGCACCTGGTTTCCAGTACTTGGACAACATTGCACGCACGTAACTCAAATCCCCTCACACTACACAGGAACTCATCACTACACTCCGCACGAAACGCAACACCACTCTTGGTCATGATCGTGTCACCTATCGCCATCTCCGTGAAGCTCCTGCCTCTTTCCTCTCCACCCTGGCCAGGCTCTACAATGTAGTCCTGTCCACCGGTTACTACCTGGACCTGTGGAAAACCTCCTGTATCCTGATGTTCCTTAAACCCAGTAAACCGCCATTCACTGTCTCCTCCTACCATCCAATCAGCCTTACTTCGGTCTTCAGCAAGGTCCTGGAATCCATCCTCACCCAATGCATCCACCACCATCTCTGCCAACACCACCTCATTCCCGTTACCCAGTGTGGCTTTCGGCCGTCCTTCTCTTCCAATGACCTTCTCCTTCACCTCACTCCTCTCCGAACAGCTTAATTCCCGTTGTTCCGCTGTCTTCCTCTCCCTCGACATTCAACGAGCCTATGACCATGTGTGGCATTCCAGTCTCCTCTTCAAGTTCCAAACCTTCGCCCTTCCTCTCAACTACGTCCATCTGATCGGCTCCTTTCTTTCCCAACGTCCTTCCTATGTCACCATCCACAACACGGATTCCTTCACCTTTCTCCCCTCCCCCAGTGTGCCCCAGGGTGCTTGGTGCAACCAGTGGTTGCTTAAGGTCAATCCTTCCAAATCCCAGGTGATCATTGTAAGCAAAACCCCTCCATCCTTCCGCCTCCTCGATTTCTACATCACCATCTATGGTTGTCCTATTGCCCTCACCCCCACCCTCAAGTACCTTGGTGTCACCCTCGACTGTCGCCTCTCATGGCCTCTGGACAATCCAAGCCAAGGCACGCTCCAACCTCTGTCTCTTCAAGCTCCATTCCGGCCGTACTTGGGGTCTGGAGCCCTCCACCATCCTCGATACCTATAAATCCATCATTCGCCCTATCCTTTGCTACGCCCACCTTGCCTGGATCTCCACTCCCCTTACCTTTTTCAAATCCCTTCAGATCCTAGAACGTCATGCTCTTCGTCTCGCCTATCGCATCCTTCTCCCCTCACCCACGTGTATCCTGTACGACCTTATTCCCTTCCCTCACCTCCTCCTTTTCCTCGAACAGATACGGATCCTCTACACCTCCAGTAAACTCGATCTTCCTCACCCGCTGGTATCTCCCATCCTCTCCCGCCCCATCCGCTGCTGCACCTGTACTTCCACGTCCCACCTGCTCTCCATCTCTCCACCCTCCACACCCTCTCCCAAGGTGGCTTCCGCCAGCTCCCCCTCCCTGATGATTCCCTCCTCCCCTCCATCCACCCCTCCTAACAACTTGGATCCTACCTCCCTCTTCCTGTGTTTGTTCCTATGGGCACCCTCTCTGCCTTCTCTCCCGCTTCCCTCCCTCCTCCCTTTCTCCCCACTCCTCCCCCGGGCTTCCACCATCCCCATTCCTCCACTCCTCCTACCATCTCCTCTGCCATTGGCATCTTGCTCACCCCTCTCCCTCCCCCTCCGCCTTCCTCCCCTCTCGACAGGTCCCCAGACTCGCATACGTTACGTGGACATTCACGCGCCGGAGATCCTCGCCATCCGTTTCTCGTGTGTGTGCCATCGTGTTTCTGTTTAATGTTCGCCGTTACGCTCCATCGTTCACATGTGCCATCGCCATCATAAGTGTTCGTGCGTCGTGTCGACTGCTTTTAGTGTGGATTATCGTCGAGTGTGAACGGCTCCGTGTTTTTGTATTCTGTGTCTGCTGTATTTTACCCGCCATTATGTCAATTATATGTATTCCTTATGTTTTCTCATTGTCTACTCCAAGGCTGAAGAGCAGCGTAGAATGCTGCTGCCAGCCTACCTGTTGTACAGGTGTTAAAATTACAGTAAAGGAAAAAAAATAGCCGCGGCTGGAGTCGGCGACTAGCCGTCACACAAACGCTATAGCAGTGACTTATGAACTGTTTTGTTTTGCTTTCATTGTACTTGTACATACTGAAAGACACTGAATATTTGCATGGCGCCAATTGCCTGTGACACACGTTTGTGAATACGCAAAGTAAAGTATTGTTAATGTAACTTACCTTAACAAACTGCATTAATACGATTTGCTTGAGATCTTATCTAGCCACCCAAGGAAACAGCTTCCTAGGCACTCTATATTAGACGAGTGAGCAGGATTCTACAAACTCATTAAGAGTTTCCGCATAACACACTTGGAGGCATTCACGGTCAAGTGTTCTACCGAATGAGCTAACCAAGCACGACTCACCAGATATCGCTGATCAAAAACTGAATCCTCCCTCTCTTCCTTAATACAAAGCGGTGTTGATTGTCTTAATGGTCGAGTCATTTCCATTCCATTGAAACAGTGACATCTGTTGACCAGCCAAGCACTACTCATTAGATCACCCGCTACCACAGCCAGCGGTGCCTCATAGACGATGCCTTGCTCCGTCTTATTCTCGACTGCCGTTAGAGTCCGACTTATATGTCAAATGCTATTCATGTCTTACAAGATCTCTAACGCAATCGAATGGGCACTGTCTCACTGTCGGTATCGATCGGTCTTTGAAGTTCTACCTTGCAGTCGGTGTCATGGACTTCGTTTAGCAAAGTCTGGTATTTATGTAAGTTCACATACAGAACTTTTCCCCAGAAAGGGGTTAGAGCTCCTGTCACGGTCGCCGCGTGTGGCCGAACCCACCGATACCATGTGTGACCGATTCGTAACAGTAATTAATAGTGTACAAACCACACTCTTCTTCCTATAGCCTTAATACAACTGAGTTTGTTTAAATAAATGAATGTACAGCGTCCAGAATTATGCTCGTATTCTTCCGAAAGCCGAAAGTTACGGCTGACACAGTGCCAAAGAATCCGAAATGTACTTTTTGGTGAGAGCGGGCAGAGTACGGCTGCGGCACGTGGGAAAGCCAAAAAAGTAAATACATAAACCGGTTACCTCCCTGGCCTCGCTGCTGTTCGCTTCTCAAGCACTAACTACTGTCACTAACTTGCTCGTTCAAGTATGCATTTTACACTGTCCGTTACTATTGATGTTATTATTGAAATTAAACCACAATAAATAAAATTTTTTGAGCGGTGCTACCTAACGGAATTTTGAGTGTAAGGCTATCGTTTACTTTGAGTTACTTCCCAAAGCACATTGTTGATGAGGGGGCTCGCTTTTCAGTTATTCGTGGGACACACAAGTTTCTCACTCAGTATGGCCTACCTGGCACCAGATCCACCCTTAATGCCGAAGCACGCCACATTAGACACGAAACTTAATCTTTGGCTGAAACTCACTAAAAGAAGAACTATTTCTAATAGATTGGGTCTGGTCGCCATTCTGAAGGATCAATTCTGAATCTTCCTTTCATTAATATGATTTTTACAGTACCTTAAGTGGCTTTAATTACTTTTAATGAAAGTTAATTTGCTCTGAAACAATATGGTAGCAACCTGAGACTTCTTTGCACGGCTTACTGTATCCGTCTTTACTTTTACCGAAATTTACGAGAAGTTCACACTTTGTAATCAAAGCAAAATTAGATTTCAAACAGCGAGACGTCATGAAATTTGACTTAAAGTGACTCTAAAAATGCGACCATCGATTCTTAGTTACTCTATAACCAATCAACACTTTAAAAAAAGAAACTATCTTCTTCTCAACAATGAAGCAGTCATAGCACGGAAGATTCCAATTTTTGTGCACTTTGCACAACTTTTGATATAAACAAATTTACTTTAACACACAAGTAACTTTTATACATAAGTGATAAGGAAATATAGAAATAGTTGTGACTTGGGTTAAACATTCTCAGAAATACTATTAACAGCATTTGTTCGTCTTCAGGCCAAAACTGTGAATGTAACACCCATCATACACTCCGAGATGGAAATGTTAATTAACTATGTCTTGCCTTGTGCACCTTTAGGTGCTAGAACAGTGTTCCCTGCAGAATAATTTCCATTGGCTTTTCACGTCACGAGTGATGGAATTAATATAGGATAGCCACGCAGTCCGAGACAGCCATGTTTACTTGATGATGCGTTGGCTGGATTCCGTCATATGAAACAGTCGGATACTGTTGATTTTCGAACTTACAATTATGGAGACGACTTTAGGACATAAATTACGCTGTCGCAAAAATATTAGTCGCACTTTTTACACATTATTAGCACTGTTTGGGCCATACATCGGCGGACATGACACAGCACGATGTACAAAGTGCGAGGGCTCCATTGTAACTTACTGGACTTTGTATCTTTTCCCCATTGGCACAGCTATCGCCAAGGTCTTCCACACAAAAAAAAACGGTTCAAATGACTCTGAGCACTATGGGACTTAACTTCTGAGGTCATCATTCACCTAGAATTTAGAACTAATTAAACCTAACTAACCTAAGGACACCACACACATCCATGCCCGAGGCAGGATTCGAACCTGCGACAGTAGCGGTCGCTCGGTTCCAGATTGTAGCGCCTAGAACCGCATGGCCACACCGGCCGGCTCATCCACACAACTGGGAATGTAAAACCTGACGTGGATTCCCTATTTGTTTACTTTATGTTTGTTTAAATGAATCACAATTTAAATAACCATGAGGTTCTTACAATCAGTACGAATATTGCATCCTGATACCCTAACATTTTTAGTTCCATTGATTATTAACGCTTTCGTACTTTCTATTTACATGTTCAAAGAACGTATTCAAATAATATACTCATTCAGATTCCACTGACATTTAATCTTCGGCACCATATATCGCTACTTCGACATTCTAATACAAATATAGCAAAGGTTTTTAAAAAAATTAAAATTTTTTATTTAACTGTGATATCATAGGCCCAGTATTGAAATCTGCAGCAATTTACGGAATGGTTGCACTTTATAAAATAAATAAAATAAATAAAATATTAATTATTGTATATGTATGATAGTGATTGGTTGTAATTAATATTTGCTTATCTGGAACGTGGACGTTTAATTAATTGGTATCAGACTCTTGACAATGGCTTTTTCGTAAATGCAATGTTATTCGTAGTTGACCGTGAAATGTGATTCAAATAATCGGACTTCGTATTTAAATCGTTTCCAAAGACTGCTGCGGTAGGTGCGGACTCAAAATCTAAATCTCAATATTAGAATAATTTGCCAGCCATGTCAATACGTCGTACAGAGGTGACTGTCTACTAAACATAAAAAAGTTTACACAGTTAGTTAAATCGGATATATTCAACGAATAAGCCTACAGTTAAATAATTCTACTTACTTTCATAAATATAAATTCTTTACGGAATCGAGTGCCTAGTAAGATTGTAACTCGCAGTGTTCTTATATAACTTCAAATATGGCGGTGTGCCAGTTAATAAAATATACGTGCTTCCCGCACCAGTTGTTCTGCAAGACCTCTCCCTTCTTAATCAAACATAAGAGTGTCATAATTGTATTTTGTTTTATCAGCGGCATAGCGCTGCAGTTCTGTGCCATGGGCTTTATTTATTTGTCAGAGATTAATTATTTAATTAAGATTTCGCGTTTCCGTGGAAACTCACGCACGGCATGCAAATGTGCCCTTCTATTGCCCCCTGAATTGCGAGGCGAAAGGACACACCTGCAGGCGAGCAATTCACCTAAAGGCACAAGAAAATCTAAGTTATGTACAACTATTTACATGACATACATTATACAGTATATTATATACAAAATTTGAATGACGCGCGTGCGCCGTAAAAGTTCTTGTTGTTGTTGTTGTGGTCTTCAGTCCTGAGACTGGTTTGATGCAGCTCTCCATGCTACTCCATCCTGTGCAAGCTTCTTCATCTCCCAGTACCTACTGCAACCTACATCCTTCTGAATCTGCTTAGTGTATTCATCTCTTGGTCTCCCTCTACGATTTTTACCCTCCACGCTGCCCTCCAATACTAAATTGGTGATCCCTTGATGTCCTACCAACCGATCCCTTCTTCTGGTCAAGTTGTGCCACAAACTTCTCTTCTCCCCAATCCTATTCAATACTTCCTCATTAGTTATGTGATCTACCCATCTAATCTTCAGCATTCTTCTGTAGCACCACATTTCGAAAGCTTCTATTCTCTTCTTGTCCAAACTATTTATCGTCCATGTTTCACATCCATACATGGCTAACTCCATACGAATACTTTCAGAAATGACTTCCTGACACTTAAATCTATACTGTATGTTAACAAATTTCTCTTCTTCAGAAACGCTTTCCTTGCCATTGCCAGCCTACATTTTGTATCCTCTCTACTTCGACCATCATCAGTTATTTTGCTCCCCAAATAGCAAAACTCCTTTACTACTTTAAGTGCCTCATTTCCTAATCTAATTCCCTCAGCATCACCCGACTTAATTATACTACATTCCATTATCCTTGTTTTGCTTTTGTTGATGTTCATCTTATATCCTCCTTTTAAGACACTGTCCATTCCATTCAACTGCTCTTCCAAGTCCTTTGCTGTCTCTGACAGAATTACAATGTCATCGGCGAACCTCAAAGTTTTTATTTCTTCTCCATGAATTTTAATACCTACTCCGAATTTTTCTTTTGTTTCCTTTACTGCTTGCTCAATATACAGATTGAACAACATCGGGGAGAGGCTACAACCCTGTCTTACTCCCTTCCCAACCACTGCTTCCCTTTCATGTCCCTCGACTCCTATAACTGCCATCTGGTTTCTGTACAAATTGTAAATAGCCTTTCGCTCCCTGTATTTTACCCCTGCCACCTTTAGAATTTGAAAGAGAGTATTCCAGTCAACATTGTCAAAAGCTTTCTCTAAGTCTACAAATGCTAGAAACGTAGGTTTGCCTTTTCTTAATCTTTCTTCTAAGATAAGTCGTAAGGTCAGTATTGCCTCACGTGTTCCAGTGTTTCTACGGAATCCAAACTGATCTTCCCCGAGGTTGGCTTCTACTAGTTTTTCCATTCGTCTGTAAAGAATTCGTGTTAGTATTTTGCAGCTGTGACTTATTAAGCTGATAGTTCGGTAATTTTCACATCTGTCAACACCTGCTTTCTTTGGGATTGGAATTATTATATTCTTCTTGAAGTCTGAGGGTATTTCGCCAGTTTCATACATCTTGCTCACCAGATGGTAGAGTTTTGTCAGGACTGGCTCTCCCACGGCCGTCAGTAGTTCCAATGGAATATTGTCTACTCCGGGGGCCTTGTTTCGACTCAGGTCTTTCAGTGCTCTGTCAAACTCTTCACGCAGTATCATATCTCCCATTTCATCTTCATCTACATCCTCTTCCATTTCCATAATATTGTCCTCAAGTACATCGCCCTTGTATAGACCCTCTATATACTCCTTCCACCTTTCTGCTTTCCCTTCTTTGCTTAGAACTGGGTTTCCATCTGAGCTCTTGATATTCATACAAGTCGTTCTCTTATCTCCATAGGTCTCTTTAATTTTCCTGTAGGCGGTATCTATCTTACCCCTAGTGAGATAGGCCTCTACATCCTTACATTTGTCCTCTAGCCATCCCTGCTTAGCCATTTTGCACTTCCTGCCGATCTCATTTTTGAGACGTTTGTATTCCTTTTTGCCTGTTTCACTTACTGCATTTTTATATTTTCTCCTTTCATCAATTACATTCAATATTTCTTCTATTACCCAAGGATTTCTACTAGCTCTCGTCTTTTTACCTACTTGATCCTCTGCTGCCTTCACTACTTCATCCCTCAAAGCTACCCATTCTTCTTCTACTGTATTTATTTCCCCCATTCCTGTCAATTGCTCCCTTATGCTCTCCCTGAATCTCTGTACAACCTCTGGTTCTTTTAGTTTATCCAGGTCCCATCTCCTTAAATTCCCACCTTTTTGCAGTTTCTTCAGTTTTAATCTACAGGTCATAACCAATAGATTGTGGTCAGAGTCCACATCTGCCCCTGGAAATGTCTTACAATTTAAAACCTGGTTCCTAAATCTCTGTCTTACCATTATATAATCTATCTGATACCTTTTAGTATCTCCAGGGTTCTTCCATGTATACAACCTTCTTTCATGATTCTTAAACCAAGTGTTAGTTATGATTATGTTGTGCTCTGTGCAAAATTCGACCAGGCGGCTTCCTCTTTCATTTCTGTCGCCCAATCCATATTCACCTACTATGTTTCCTTCTCTCCCTTTTCCTACACTCGAATTCCAGTCACCCATGACTATTAAATTTTCGTCTCCCTTCACAATCTGAATAATTTCTTTTATTTCATCATACATTTCTTCAATTTCTTCATCATCTGCAGAGCTAGTTGGCATATGAACTTGTACTACTGTAGTAGGCGTGGGCTTCGTATCTATCTTGGCCACAATAATGCGTTCACTATGCTGTTTGTAGTAGCTTACCCGCTTTCCTATTTTCCTATTCATTATTAAACCTACTCCTGCATTACCCCTATTTGATTTTGTGTTTATAACCCTGTATTCACCTGACCAGAAGTCTTGTTCCTCCTGCCACCGAACTTCACTAATTCCCACTATATCTAACTTCAACCTATCCATTTCCCTTTTTAAATTTTCTAACCTACCTGCCCGATTAAGGGATCTGACATTCCACGCTCCGATCCGTAGAACGCCAGTTTTCTTTCTCCTGATAACGACATCCTCTTGAGTAGTCCCCGCCCGGAGATCCGAATGGGGGACTATTTTACCTCCGGAATATTTTACCCAAGAGGACGCCATCATCATGTAATCATACAGTAAAGCTGCATGCCCTCGGGAAAAATTACGGCTGTAGTTTCCCCTTGCTCTCAGCCGTTCGCAGTACCAGCACAGCAAGGCCGTTTTGGTTATTGTTACAAGGCCAGATCAGTCAATCATCCAGACTGTTGCCCTTGCAACTACTGAAAAGGCTGCTGCCCCTCTTCAGGAACCACACGTTTGTCTGGCCTCTCAACAGATACCCCTCCGTTGTGGTTGCACCTATGGTACGGCTATCTGTATCGCTGAGGCACGCAAGCCTCCCCACCAACGGCAAGGTCCATGGTTCTTATGTTGGCAAAATAGAGTGCGCGCATGCGCAGAAGCGTCTGTGCGACTCCGGCACTGCCGTTATATCGTAAATTTAGATCACGCGGCACAGTATTGCAGTTCATATTGTTCGTGTGCGCGCGCGTTTCTTATTCGTTGCATAAAGGAAATATTCCACCAAGATTACAGATGAAGAGTACATCCTATGACAGGTAACTTAGTTTTAAAATTACAATATTTGTTATAATACAATACAACTTTAGATTGTTGAATGTTCTTAGTTACATAGTATTTCACTGAAATGCTTCAAAGAAAAATGTCTTTTTGTTTCAGGTGCGTTGACCTATACACATTGTGTCGTTATTACAGTTCATATTCATCTGCTGCACAATAATTTTTCACAGGTTAGTGTCGTCGCGGTAAAGTTTTTTTGATCACAGTAACATCATTGTATAACAACGTAATTGATACATAAGCATGTCCATATCCTATTTCCATTATAGTCGTTGTGATGCAATTCGTTGTGACAAAAAGCATTGTTTATTACAGATCAGACGTGACCCGTCGAGTAATTGGTCCATATGCAGTTCGTTTTCGATATTCCGTGGAAGCTTGGTTGCAGAACCTCGGACGGCACATAGCTGGCGTCGATCCTTGGACAGTCCAGGTAAGTGTGTCCGTCACATTTCGAGAACATTCCATTCCCTGAAGTTCCAACCAAAATTCTTCCACACGTCGTGTTGTTTTCTGGACAGGCACGTTGTGACCATTTAATCCAGTTAACATCTTGAAGTTAGGTACAGTAGTAATGTCACTAGACGATGCACCAATTACGCACTTCACATTTTCAGTTTTTTGCTGAATATAGCTCACCTAAATGTTCGTAGTTACTTATCAAAGAGATCGTTCATCGCGTTTACAAAGGTACGATGCATGATGAATGGCATTAACAGTTTCTTTCACATAGGTTTTTTGCGTAGTTGCGGACTTAGTGATGTACGTTAATGTCTGTGAACAGTGGTTCACTAAGCAATTTTTTTTTTTAAGTTTTTCACATTTTGGCACTCGTTATCGTTCAAATTTTCACATAGTAACAGTTACATTATACATCATTTTTTTTAAAAACGTAAGTAATCATACATATACACGTCACATATTTTCTTAGCATAAACATAATACAGTTACACACAAACATGTTTACATCATCATTACACAGCTATAAATTATTACATTGTCTCACATTTGATTACATGAATTACAGATATTTAAGTTCTCTTTAACGGTTTTGCTGGGATTTTATCGATGTTTTTTGTGATGTCATCTGAAATTAAGCTAGGTTAGACACAACATTCATTACATCAGTAGGCAAGACCACGCGTTTTCACTACTCAATAAATATTCAAAATAATAAGAGAAGGAGAACTGTTAGATTTCTCGCGTTTTGTGAGTGTGTTTATTGTGTCCGTGTGGCCTTGGCTACTGGTAGATGCTTTTATTGCTGAGAGATGTGCGTCTAATCTATTTCTCGAAGTAAAAGATCGCTTCACAGATGACGTCTGTCGGTTCGTCAGGTGTCATACCAAGTCAGTGATACCTACAGTCACGTATGTTCCGTGAAAAATTAATATATCAGTCACTGCTACGTAATCATAAATTTTACCTTAATATTCAGTCTTCTTGGTAGTGCCGCGGCGTTGAAAGAAAAGTTCTTCTGTCTTCAACTGCGTCACTGGTACAGCTGAAATGAAAATTTCTATACTACTTATTATCTGTGTTGTAGCAAACAGAGTTTTGCGAGTTGCTTAGCAATGTTTTCATGGGTTTGACTTTGACATTATTTAGCATGAAATGCTATAAGATCTCGATGTGCGTACAGCCCAATAATTTTGTTAGTTCTAGGATGTAACACATACGCACCAGGAAGCGGTATGTTAACAATAATATAAGGTCCTTCACATAGCAGACGCCACTTAGCATTGCGTCGTTTGAGTGCTACAGATTTATGATGAGTACGAAGTAGTACAAGCATTCCTACCTTGAATTTTTGTTTTCTTTTTATTATGTTTGTGTGATGTTTGTTTCGTATCTGTGCGTGATGTGTCAGTGTAGTCAATACTTCTTTTATTTTCTGTTCAGGTGTGATTTCCTTGTCTGACAACTTAGGTAATGGTTCTATACATTGATCGTTCTGTTTGCAATAGAACATGATCTCGTTAGGTGTGTAATTTGTATTGTAAATATTTAAGTTATTGTGTACGTCTTTGAAAAGACCTAGGTAGGACACCCAATTAGTATGTTTTGATGAAATATATGTCCTCATGAATCGGTTTACTTCTCGGAAAAGTCTCTCAGTCGCGTTACATTGTGGACTAAACCTTGAAATAAATATACTTTTAATGTTATTGTCCTTCAAGAAATTTCTCCAATTGTACCCAGAGTAGTATGCTGCATTATCTGACAGAATTGCTTTATGTTTTCCCACGTGCGTCAGGTAATCACTTGAGAATCTTCGTATTATACCATTTGCAGTGGCGGATTTTAAAGCATAGAGTTTTACATGTTTAGAAAATACATCGTAAAAAGCTAAGATATATTTGACGCCTCCAGAGCCTGCTGGATGCGGTCCACTGATGTCAGTACACAGAATTTCCAGGGGTTTACTCGGTAAAATAGAATGTAAATCTGTTTTTGTGGATAAATTCTGAGGTTTTGATTTTTGACATATGACACATGTTTTCAGTTCCCTGTAAATTTTTCTTCTCATATTGCTAAAACAACAGTATGTGCTGAGCTTTGCCAAACACTTTTTCGTCCCATAATGACCCCAAACTAAGTGTATGTGCCAAATCAAATTACGTTCAGACTCTTTGGGAATGCATACACGCCAGTTAGTAGCATTTGGATGTCGGCGATAAAATAACACATCATTGTGTAACTTGTAATACTTAGTCAAAGGATGATTGTGTTTTTCTACCAGTAATGTTATTATCTTATGCCAGTGACGATCAGATTTTTGTAATTTAGCCATGTTTCTGCACATATCAATATAATATTGGTGATACTGCTTGTCTTGCATTAAGAGAATCCTGTAGTCATTTATATTTTCTAAGTCACTGTTAGTTTCATTCATACCTTGTGGAAGTCTAGACAAAGCGTCGGCAATGGTGTTGTCCTTACCTTTTATGTACTTGATTCCAAAAGAGTAGTTCTGAAGAGTAACTGCCCATCGTGATAATCTAGGATGTGCAAGTTTACAAGTTAACAAAAATGTCAGGGCCTGGTGATCGGTATAAATTACTGTATGTTTGCCAAATAAATAATAATTGAATTTCTTGAATGCCCAGACTATGGAAAGTGTTTCTAACTCAGTAGTGGAGTATGTACGCTCACATTCAGTTAGAGTACGACTTGCAAACCCAATAATTCTTATCTGTTCCTTTTCTTTATTCTTTACAACTTGAAATAAGCAACAGCCCAAGCCAGTACATGAAGCGTCACAAGTCATACAAAAATCTAAATTGAAATCTGGATGGCTCAATATGTTTGCATTCACTAAAGCATGTTTAATTGTATTAAAGTCATTCTGGCATTGTTCCGACCAAATCCAGACTTGATTCTTTCTGAGTAGATGTAACAGATGTTTACTGTTCAAAAGTGGTTGTGGTAAAAAACGTCTGAAAAATGAACATAGCCCAAAGAATGATTTTAACTGCTTTTTTGTTCGAGGGCTAGGAAAGTTTCTGATAACATCTAATTTACTGGGATCAGGACGTATGCCCTGTGAATTAATGATATGTCCTAAATATTTTATCCCACTGCAACCAAATTTTGATTTTCTAAGATTGGCTGTGACTCCAGCTTGTGCAAATTTTTCTAAAATTCTTTCAAGTGTGTCAGCGTGTTCATTCCAAGACTGTGTAGCTATCAGTATATCATCTACATAGTGTGTGACTGTCTCAACTAAATCATCGCCAAGCACGGTATCCAGGGCTGTAATGAATACCCCAGAACTGACATTCAATCCGAAGGGTAGAACACAAAACTGATAGGTTCGCCCTCCGAACATTAATGCAGTATATTTCCGAGAATCAGGAATGATACCTACTTGCCAAAATGAATTAGCGAAATCTATTGTGGAAAAATATTTTGCATCTAGAAATTTCTGTAATTGCTCTTCTAAATTTTCGGGTTTTGTGTGAACCGGTAAAATTATTTCAATAATTGCTTGTGCGTCTAACACTAGCCTAATGCTACCATTTGGTTTTTTGACAACAAGTAGAGGACTACAGTAAGGTGAGGTGGATGGTTCAATGACCTTCCGGTCTAACATTTGTTTTAGTTCTTGCCACACAGCAGGTCGTTGAGATAACGGTACGTTATGTGTGTTGTGGTAGAAGATCTTGTGAGGCTTAACTTCAATCTTGTACACATATGTGTTGATAACACCTAATCGTTTGGTAAAAACTTGTAAATATTTGGATAACACTTCCTGTAGTTTCATACGTTCATGTACACTGAGAGCTGTATCTCCATTTATCTTATGATCAAGCAATGTTTTCAAGTGCATTAGCTCTGTGTCAGATGAGTGTGTTTGCATGTCTTGAGTGTCATTGTCAGGTACTAACTGAACCTTGTACCCTGTACAGTGTTTGTCATGCTTTAGAGTTCTCCTGTCCAAATCAATAATAATTACACTGCCATTATCATTTAAAATACATTTACCTTTGGAGAAGTCTATAATGCAGTCCTTCTCGCTCATAATATCTAATCCTAATATGCAATTTGTCACAAGGTTTTGTACAACCAGGAATGGCCATTGTACGGTTCCATTACCTATTTTAATGTTTACAAAAACTTGTTTCTTAACCCTACATGACTTATTACCTAGAGCAGTAGTTATTTTACAGTTTTGGGCGGGAAACTCAGGCACAGGCTCCAATTCACACATCTTTTTATAGAAATTAAAAGACAAAACTCTCACAGCTGCACCTGTATCTAAGATAATAGTAGTAGGAATCCCACCTACTACACCAGTAGTAGAGGCTAAAACAATTTCATTTGTGTTAGAACGACATTGTGTACTGTCTTGCAAAAGTTCATCTGATATATTCTCATTGTGGTTGTATCTTATAAATAAAACAGGTAGTTTTGGTTTAGAATTATTAGGCAAATCAATATTTTGTTGTTAAATGGTGGTGTCAAATAACTGATTAACATTGAAGTCTCCCCCCCAAGAATTCTTCAGCCATGACCCGGGGCATAGAAGTGATTGTTTCTAGTTTGTTGGGTTAGCATTTGTATTAGGTACTGACAGAGATTGAGGTTGTGTATCAGGTGTCACTTCTGTTCTATTCACATTCGGATATTGCCTGTTGTGAACTCCAAACTTTTGCAGTTGTTGTTGCTGTTGCGCATTATGACTTACCTGTCGGTCGTAAGGTATGCTCCAATTTTGTCCTGGTGGCTGCTGTGGTATAGCAGTGTTTGAATGAAAGTATTGATCGTTACGAGTCCAGCCTTGATGCTGTCTTGGCTCGTAGTTATTATTATTTCCATTTCTGTTTGTGTTTTTGTTGTTACATTTGTATCCGTTGTTACCGTTATTGTTATTACCGCGGTGCCTTTTGTATGGATTGCCGCATGAAGAGTTATTACTGTTGTAACTGTTGTTTGTATTGTAATACGCGTGTTGATTTTGATTTCCGTATTGAGACGGCATGTGAGTTTGCTGTTTTTGCTGTACCGCGTATCCAACTGTGGGCGCGCCAGAATTGAGTTGGCAAGCCTGCATGTTTTGCATATCACTAGTATAAACATTGTGGCTGCTGTTTTGCTGCGCGAAGCGCTGATCTTCTAGTAACATGTCAACCGACTCTAAAGCCGTTAAAAAATAATCTGGATCGTCATCCGGAATATGTAAGAGTTTTTCTTTAATGTTGAAAGGCAATTTGGCCTTCAACGCACGGAGTATATCACGTGTTGCGACTGGTTCGTCCAAAAAACGTCCCATGTTCAAATATTTTTCAAAATATCTGCGTAAGTTACCATTTTTACTGTTAAAAGTTTCAGGTTCTAAAATTTGTCTTCTGATTCGCTCCTGGACGGATTGCGACCAGAATTTGTTCAGAAAGGCACGCTCAAACTCACTGTACGTGGTACATACGTCAGCTTGACTGTATGCCCAGACAGCTGCATCGCCTTGGATGTAACCGACAATATATGAAATCTTTTTCCGGTCACTCCAAGTGCGTGGAAATGCGTTACTAAAAGATTTAAGAAATATCACCGGATGAATGGTTCGTTTTTCTGGGATAAAAGTCTGAAATAGCCTGTGTTTTATTAAGCTTTCTTCTTCTTTTGCATTGTGATATGGATTTGTTCCACTGTAATTACTGTAATGTTCAGATGGCGAGTAATTACGATAATGTTAAAACTTCCTGGCAGATTAAAACTGTGTGCCCGACCGAGACTCGAACTCGGGACCTTTACCTTTCGCGGGCAAGTGCTCTACCAACTGAGTTACCGAAGCACGACTCTCGCCCGGTACTCACAGCTTTACAAAGTTGTCAGGTTTTCCGCGTTCTGCATCCTTAAGGTTGCCATATTTTCTGCGTTTTGTTTCATTAGCATTTGTAACATGTTGGCAATGTTTACTGTTAGCAAGGTCTCTACCCCCGCCGCGTCATTAGACGTGACGTCATGTATTAACATGGGCTCTGACTGAGACTTTGAAATTTTTGTGGTGGACGGCCTATTGTCAAAATTTCCGTTAACACTTGCGTCAATATTTGATGAATCGTCACTACCGGTTGCTGTCGTAACGTCATTTTCTAACATTTGTCTCTCGTCCGAGTCGGATTGCGTCTGAATAGTATGTCTTTGCTGTTCCATCTTTGCGTATTGTTTTCTAGTTATGACCATGCCACACGTATGGTATGCTTCAAGAAAATGAAGTTTGACACTGGTTTTAAAATAAAATGCAGTTGAACATGAATCGCTCGTAGCAACAATGGCTGTTTGTTAATTTAAAAATGTAAACTGAATATTGGATTATTCTTAATGGCTGCTGGCCATGTTACAACGTGTGGTACAGAAGTCGGCCATATTGTACACTCGTGTATTGGTATTGTTGCAGAAGTTATTGTTTAAGGAAAAGCACTGAGAATGAAATTTATCACTGAAAACTGCTACGCGCGAAAGAAATACTACAGAATCTACTGAAGAGCTAATACACTGAATTATGCGTCTGGTCAAGCCTGCCAATGCAAAGATGCTGCGTCTTACCTTATTTTGCTGGAAGCTTCGTTGCGTCTTCTCGCAAAATTTTAGAATTGGAAAATGTGGTTCAAATGGCTCTGAGCACTATGGGACTTAACATCTATCGTCATCAGTCCCCTAGAACTTAGAACTACTTAAACCTAACTAACCTAAGGACATCACACACATCCATGCCCGAGGCAGGATTCGAACCTGGGACCGTAGCAGTCGCGCGGTTCCGGACTGAGCGCCTAGAACCGCTCGGCCACCGCGGCCGGCAATTGGAAAATATCTTCAGAATTTTGTTATTTCTCGTACATTCACGTCCAGGTCCAGAAAGTTGATTTCTCACATGAATCAAAGAGAACAATGTAACAAATGACAAAATAACAAGTCCGACACGCAGTCGCCAATATAAAATAAATAAAATATTAATTATTGCATATGTATGATAGTGATTGGTTGTTATTAATATTTGCTTATCTGGAACGTTGGCGTTTAATTATTTGGTATCAGACTCTTGACAATGGCTTTTTCGTAAATGCAATGTTATTCGTAGTTGACCATGAAATGTGATTCAAATAAACGGACTTCGTATTTAAATCGTTTCCAAAGACTGCTGCGGTAGGTGCGGACTCAAAATCTAAATCTCAATACTAGAATAATTTGCCAGCCATGTTAATACGTCGTACAGAGGTGACTGTCTACTAAACATAAAAAAGTTTACACAGTTAGTTAAATCGGATATATTCAACGAATAAGCCTACAGTTAAATAATTCTACTGACTTTCATAAATATAAATTCTTTACGGAATCGAGTGCCTAGTAAGATTGTAACTCGCAGTGTTCTTATATAACTTCAAATATGGCGGTGTGCCAGTTAATAAAATATACGTGCTTCCCGCACCAGTTGTTCTGCAAGACCTCTCCCTTCATAGATTAATTATTTAATTAAGATTTCGCGTTTCCGTGGAAACTCAAGCACGGCATGCAAATGTGCCTTTATAACTTCTGCTACGTTGAACGATTCCCTTCTGTCGTAGTTGGTCCCCTTCTTGCAAGAACCTTATTCCGACCACAGCGATGTCGGAGATTTGATGTTTTACCGGATTCCTGATATTCACGGTACACTTGTCAAATGGTCGTACGAGAAAATCCCAACTTCATCGTTACTTCGGAGATGCTGTGAACCATCGATCGTGCTCCGACTATTACACCAAGTTCAAAATCACTTCAATCTTGACAACCTGTCATAGTAGCAGTCAGCTTCAGATGCCGGTTCTCCAAATTTTCTAAAGAGTGTTTCTCTAAAAGAACACCGCTTTCCCTCCAGGGGATCCCATTTGAGTTCCCGAAACATCTCCGTAACACTTATCGAATCTACCGGTAACAGATATAGCAGTCCGCCTCTGAATTGTTTCGATGTCTTCCTTCTATCCGAACTTGTACGAATCGCAAACACTCTAGCGGTACTCAAGAATATGTCGCACCAGCGTCCTCCATTACAAACGAACCACTCTTTCCTAAAGTTCTCCCAATAAACCGAAGTCGACTATTCGCCTTCCCTACCACAGTTCTCCCAAGCTCTTTCAATTTCATACCAATTTGTGACGTTACGCCCAGATATTTAAAAAGCTTCGCTGTGTGAAGCAGGACAGTAGTAATACTGTATCCGAACATTACAGGTTTGTTCTTCCCACTCATCCTGATTGTGTTACATTTTTGCACATTTAAAGCTAGCTGCCTGCCGTTCATGACGCCAACCTAGAGATTTTCTGTAAGTCGTCTTACATCCACCTACAGTTACTGAACTTCGACAACTTACCGTTCACCGCGGCATCATCATCCAACAACCGCAGATTGCTGCCCACCCTCTCCACCACATCATTAATGTACTGGATGATCAAAAACAGTATAAATTCGAAACCTGAATAATTCACGGAATAATGTAGGTAATAGAGGTACAAACTGACACACATGGTTGGAATGACATGAGATTTTATTAGAACCAAAACATCACCAAAGTTCAAAAAAAGGCCGATAGTTGACGCTTCATCAGATCAGAATAGCAATAATTAGCATAACAAAGTAAGACAAAGCAAATATGAGGTTCTTTACAGGAAATGCTCAATATTTCCACCATCATTCCTCAACAATAGCTGTAGTCGTGGAATAATGTTGTGAACAGCACTGTAAAGCATGTCCGGAGTTATGGTGAGACATTGGCGTGGGATGTTGTCTTTCAGCATCCCTAGAGATGTCGGTCTATCACGATACACTTGCGACTTCAGGTAACCCCAAAGCCAATAATCGCATGGACTGAGGTCTGGCATAACGAAAGAGGCAGCTGAGCACACGGTCATCACCAAACGACGCGCGCAAGAGATCTTTCACGCGTCTAGCAATGTGGGGTGGAGTGCCATCCTGCATAAACATCGTACGTTCCAGCAGGTGTTTATCAGCGAGGCGGGGGTGATGCGATTCTGTAACATATCGGCGTCCCTCTCACCCGTCATGGTAGCAGTTACAAAACCAGAACCACGCATTTCTTCGAAGAAAAAAGGCCCGATACCGTGACTTTCTCGTCGTGCAATGGAGTTTCGACGACAGTTCTAGGATTTTCGGTAGCCTAAATTCTGCAGTTGTGGGCGTTGACAGACCCTCGGAGCGTGAAATGAGCTTCGTCGGTCCACAACACGCTACTCAACCAATCGTCATGTTCCGCCATCTTTTGAAACGCCTACACCGCAAATGCCCTCCGCTTCACTAAATCGCCGGGTAACAGTTCATGATGCCCATGGATTTCGTACGGATAGCATCGGAGGGTACGCCTTAAGTGCCAACCAAACAGTGGTGTATGGAATGCCGATGCGACGTGGGACTGCACGAGTGCTGACTTCCCCGTGAACAGACGAACCCGCTACAGTCTCCATTTGTTCCTGAACTGTCTCAGCAGCATTACGCCTTGTTCTCGATCGCCCACTACGGGGTCTATCGTCCAAAAAACCCGCGGCTTCGAACTTCGAAATCATTCCCGCCACAGCTGCATTTGTCAACGGACCTTTACCCGTTCGAATCCCCTTCCTATGGCGATACGATCGCAACGCTGAACTAGCACATTCCCGATTCTGATAATACAGCTTCACTAAAAGCGCCTTTTCAGGTAACGTCAATATGCTACGACTGCTGGCGTATCTGATTCTCTCTCTCATTACAGCTCCTTTTATACACGATTGTTATTCGCAGTCACTGACGTTTTGCTGTCCGGCGCCATCTGTCGGACATTTTGTGAACTTTTTTTTTTGTTCTAATAAAATCCCATGTCATTCCAAGCATGTGTGTCAATGTTTACCTGTCTATCTACACTATTCCGTGATTTATTAAGTTTTCAAATTCATACTGACTTTTTGATCACCCGGTATATAGAGAACAGCAGTGGTACTATCAAACGTCCCTGGGGCGGTCCTGACAATACCCTTGTCTCTGATAAACAGTCATCGTCGAGGACAATATAGTAGGTTCTATTACGTAAATGGTCTTCGAGCCACTTTGAACTTACTCCATATGCTGGTATCTTCGTTTACAGTCTATAATGGAGCATCGTGTCATACGCCTGCCGGAAATCTGGGTTTATAGAATTTTCTTGTTGCCCTCCATCCATAGTTCGCAGCAAATCATGTGAGAAAAGGGCAAGCTGAGTTTCGCACGAACGATGCTTCTAAAATCATACTGGTTCGTGGACATAAACTTCTCGACCTCAAGAATGTTTATTAATTACGAATTGAGAATATGCTTAAGGATTCTGCAGCAGACCGAAGTTACGTATATTGTTCTGTAATTTTTGCGGTCCGTACTTTTACCATCCTTATATACTGAAGACACCTGCGCTTTTTCCCAATCGCTTGGGACTTTGTGGTGGGCAAGAGTTTCACCATAAACACAGGCTAGGTAAGGGGCTAACACCATAGAGTACTCTTTGTAGAACTGAACTGGGATTCCACTTGGACCTGGTGATTTACTAGCTTTCAACTTTTTCAGTACTTTCTTTACGCCATACGGGAGTCGTCTGTCAGATGGTCTAATGGCGATATGTTTGTACGATTCTCCTGTGTGAACGATTTCTTGAACGTGAAATTTAAAACTTGGGCTTTCATTTTGCTATCTTCAACTGCCACACCAGACTGGCCAACAAGGAACCAAAAGGAAACCTTAGAACAAATTTAGCGACTTTACCTACATGACTGAAGGCTTCTGAATTTTTTCCAATTTCTGCCTACTAAGGAGTGGGGGGAAAGGCGACGGTGGGGAAAAAGAGGGATAGGTAACTAATTTCCGACTGCAGCCAGTACTTCTGCTGCTCCCAGGTTTCGGTGGATACCATATTCTGCTTAAATTTGAGGTTAAATCTTCTCCGACTGATTAATAGCATTAGGGGAGTTGTTAGTTATTTTGCATGTAGACAGTTATACTCCTTTCATCTAAAGTGGACCCTTGTCTATTTGTCATCGACAGCATTTCTCAAATAGGTGGTGTAAGATCGCAGGGAGGAGACCTTATTTAAGATTAAGTATTTTGTGATTAGTCGAGTGCGAATGGAACTCTGACACACTCTTTGCAAAATCCCCGCTTTGTGATTTTATCATAACATTATATTGGGCCACAGGTAATGATTATCTTTTGGGAGATTTGCACAATAATTAATCGGAGAGAAGAGTATCTAACGTAAAACAATATTTAATTTAAATACTGTACTTTATCTTGTACTAACTTTTTCATAGTGTTTGAGTCCAGTACTGAGCTACGTACGGGGTTTCTGTCTCCTCCAGCAGCAAAATGTCGAGTTTGCCACTTTAGGTACAGGGCCAGGAGGTGTTCCACGTTTTGCACAGCATCACAGTAGCACAGCATAAAATCGCACTCGTCGTCATCCATGTTACCGTGACTCCACCTGATCATGTTTAACTGCCGTCATTGTTTCTTATGCGGTTCATGATCCTCCACATTTTCCAGCCCACTGTGGAGACTCCAGGCACTACATGTGCTGGTGGATAGTCAGGTGACTGTTCTTCGAGAGACATATTAGTTCTTAAAAGAAAATTTATTATCATGCTCATGAGAAGAGATATTTCAACAGTTGAT
Organism: Schistocerca americana; assembly: GCF_021461395.2. NCBI lineage: Eukaryota > Metazoa > Arthropoda > Insecta > Orthoptera > Acrididae > Schistocerca > Schistocerca americana. The sequence continues at coordinate 836,462,156 of NC_060121.1, read as the reverse complement.
ACATTGTATGAACTTCCTGATTATAGATTATTGTGCTTAGCAGTATTAGTTTACTAGCTGACAAATTGAACCCAATCAACCCAAACCCGATCTGAGACTCAATTTAACCCCAGAAAATCCTAGCAAAATGCACAGTGACTCGAAACTCGGTGAGTGAATAAATTAATCATGCATTCAACACATGAACGATGAACCAGAGACCGGAAATCGTAGGAAATTCCACAAGAACAGAACACAATGAACTAGCACGCCGTTTCCGCCTGTGAAGATGACTGTAAATTTCTCGTTTGTCAATATGATCGTCGGTGGCGTAGAGGTGACTCACCGGAGAAGACCCCTTTCATTCTTAAACACCGCAATTTTCACACTTTTTGTTGATCACTGTGCTCACCGTGTCTTGTGTGAAATCTCGCTAGGCGACTGTTTTTGAAGAATGTCATTTATATTAAACCTGCTTATAGATTACAAAATTACCGGAGTCTCCATAGGATAAAAATCTGCAGAAAAGTCGGCCGATGGGGCCCAGCAGTTCTAAGCGCTACAATCTGGAGCCACGCGACCTCTACGGTCGCAGGTTGGAATCCTGCCTCGTGCATGGGTGTGTGTGGTGTCCTTAGGCTAGTTAGGTGTAACTAGTTCTAAGTTCTAGGGGACTGATGACCTCAGAAGTTAAGTCCCATAGTGCTCAGAGCCATTTGAACCAACCATTTTCTGCAGAAAGGTAGTTTGATGAGAGAGAGGGGTGAGGACTTGACTTTGAAACTTCTGCGTGGGACACAGGAGCTTCTTAGTTCTGTTCTGATAAACATACCCAATAGCCGCCACATACTCTGGTTAATCTTCATCTGTGGCAAAATTTTAATCAACATGTTTCAACGTCATGGAAATCCGATTAATAGCTTTTGGTCGTGGTGTTCGTGGTACAACACATTACAATTCCGTCACTGTATTAATTCCTAGTACGCAGAATTGAGAAATACGTAGCGTGGTCAGACGGCCTGTGTGGCCGAGCGGTTCTAGGCGCTTCAGTCTGGGACCGCGCGGCCGCTACGGTCGCAGGTTCGCATCCAGCCTCGGGCATGGATGTGTGTTATGTCCTTAGCTTAGTTAGGTTTAAGTAATTCAAAGTTCTAGGGGACTGATGACCTCAGATGTTAAGGCGCATAGTGCTAAGAGCCATTTGAATTTGTAGCATTGTCATACTCTCGTGCTAGTTCTCCAGCTACTGAAAATGTAGCCTTAGAGCAGTATTACACTATCATATTTCTTTCACAAAGATTTGATCAAATATATGATCAAATATTCCTCAAATTTGTTTGACAAATAAATTTGACATGGCGCTAAAAGGGGGCATTACACTGTCATCATATTATTCACCCTAAGTTCAAGATGGCTGACAACAACAACTTGTTATTATGCGGAGCAGTCATATGTAACATAATTGCACTGTGTGAGCTTTTGGAAGGGAGGCGGGGGAAAATAAAGAAACGTGCCTGGGTGAAGCAATGGGTTTTACGACGAGACGATAAAAGCACTCAACAAAACTTGTTACATGAGCCTCTAGTGGTGGACGTCAAGTTGTACATAAATTACTTAAGAAAGTATGAGCAAATATTCCAGTGTTTGCTCAGTAAAGTGTCTCGTCATATCACAAAGCACAATACTCACGTAAAAAATGCTTTATCTGTAGAAGACAGGTTCACAGTAACACTCCGATTCCTTCCTACAGGAGAGAGTTGCTCTAGGTTACAGTACAGCACTTCAATACCACAGTGCACACTAACTAAAGTAATACCTGAAACGTGTGAAACAATTTATAAAGCACTAAAGGTCCAATATCTGAAAGTAAATAAATGTTCAATGCACTTTATGTGCTTTAAAAACTATTTTCATTGTAGATCAAGGTAATAATTACATTTTGTATCGAACAGCTACAAAATTAATAGAAATGTATGAAGCTGATGAGGCGCTTTACAATGTGAGGCATCCTGAGTACAAAAATAGATTAAGAAGCCTGGAGAGCCGAGAAATATATATATATATATATATATATATATATATATATATATATATATATATAAAGCTTCGCAGCCATGTTTAAAAACACACTATTGTTGACAGAACGCTCCAAGTGATAACATTTCACACTGCAGCTAACAGAAGACCAGAATCTGCAGCGAGGCCCTAGATTAGATAATATTTATTTGACGATAGGCGAGATTTGAAACAGTTCCCTATTACACCATCAAATTTCTTTGACACAAATATTTGACATAACAACTTTGACAAAAGACATACGATAGTGTAATACCGGCCTTACTCCAAACAGCTTGTCTCCAATGTCATTACCGGTGGGGCTCGATGAATGGATCGCAAGTGCCGGCGATCGCTTCTGACCTACATTCCTTACGACAGATCACGAATTCCGGCTAACTATATTTTTAATTTACTAATTTATTTTTAGCGTTTCAATTAACTGAAGCAAAAGAAAAGTCTGTCTTTATAAGTAAGTTTCGAAATCATGCTGCGTTACAAGTGCAGTAGGGTCGTGAGTCCCAGCTCCGCCACTTCGTCAATTCAAACTTATGAAACTTTCATGCAAGTAAAATCACGTTAAGAGAGCAAAGTAATGAAGAATAAAAACTTTCCTTTCTTGTAAGTAGTAAAAACTTCAGAGTTCTATTTCCTCCAGAGGTTATTATCTGCAGCGGTATTATATTCTCTCGTCACAGTAGTCTGCGCTACCGTGAGTTGGATCTATTGCCAGGACGTTTATTTCCGAGAGCGAAGGTTGAGCGAAGTTCGCAGCTAAGTCAAGCTAATTTAAATACGTTTTGTTCCGCTGATCCACAAATTCATGTTACTACCTCTACCACTACATTCTCCGGCATTCTACGAAGAAATGATTTTCTTTTGAGTCATCAATATTTAGAATCGTTTGATTCCGCTCTGAATCTCTTCTTCCCCACGGCACCCTCCACGGTCTGTTGTGCATACTATGTTCAGTCGAAGTGTGTGTGTGTGTGTGTGTGTGCGTACAATATTTTCCCCCTGATGTTTCTTCCAAAACCAAATCAAATATTTCTCAGCAGCGTATTAGATAGGAAATAACCTGCCGATATCCGGTTGGGAATCCAAAAGCTTAACATGCCACAGTTTATGATTTGTGAGAACCAAAGTTGCGATTCTATATTGTTTTGCATGTATACTCTACTGAAATATATATGTACGTTTAAAAAGTAAAATAAATTTGTTGGCTTCTACCCTCCACATACTATTAATTTTCGATCATATAAGTGATCAGTAGACGACGAATGGTAGCTACGAGAGATAAAACAGTGAAGGTAGCAGAGGATTAAATAGGTAAAAAGAAAGGCCTGGTGGAGATCCTTGGATAACACAACACATACTAAATGTAACTGATGGAAGAAGAAAATATAAAAATGCAAACGATGAAAGGAGGAAATTAAAAAATGCAGCTAATGAGCTGTGGAAAGAAATACAAATGTTTTAAAAAATGAGATTGACGGGAAGTGCAGAATAGCTAATCAGGAACGGCTACAGGACTAGTGTAAGGATTTAAAAGCGTATTTCACTAGGGGAAAGACATGTACCACCAATGGAAAGTTAAGTAGGCCTTTGGGGAAAGGATAGGCAGCTGTATGCATATCAAGAGCTCAGATGGAAAACCAGTCGTAAGCAAAGAAGGGAAAGCAGAAAGGTGGAAGGAGTATAAGAGTGCTTACACAAGGAGATGAACTTGAAAGAAATATTATAGTGACATAAATGAAAGTCTTTAAAGTCAGTACCGGCATTAGACTATTGTTTATTTACAATGGCTTCTGTGGTTGAGCGGTTCTAGGTGCTTCAGTCCGGAACCGAACTGCTGCTGCTGTCGCTGGTTTGACCTGCCTCGGGCATGGATGTGTGTGATGTCCTTAGGTTAGCTAGATTTAAGTAGTTCAAAGTCTAGGGGACTGATGGCCTCAGATAGTAAGTCCCATAGTGCTTAGAGCCATTTGAACCATTTATTTACAGTGTTACATTTACACTTACATAATCATGATTTCGCCTTCAAAGTTCCATTATCAAGTGTTTTAGGTGTTATAAATTGCCTGGGATAGAATACTGTCGTATTAAAATGATAGTTGAACTGTCATTCAGTCATGATGGTGTACACAGTAATGAAACAAAGCAGTAGGCTCTGCCAGAAATATCGAGTCTTAGACAATGTGTCTAACAGTGTATTGTTATACGATGATGTGTAATCCCAGGCAATTTATAACACCTAAAACACTTGATATGGCACTTTGAAACCGAAATCATGATTGTGTAAGTGTAAATGTAACACTGTACATAAACAAGTCTCATATCGGTACTGTCTTTAAAGAAATATGTTACGACTGTGGCCCCACATTATGAAAAAATTATTAACGTATAAGTGGTAGAATCCGAGACTTTGCGCTTGGTAATATGCATACTTATTGTATGTGTGTGGAAAAGTCAATGGCAGACGATTACATTTCCGATGTTTAACCTGCTAACTGTTCATACATAAATTACATTGCCAGGGATGCGCACTCTGTAAGTACTAGGAACAAAAACTCTTACGTTCCAGGATGTTCAATGCTGTCGACACACTGTCAACTGAGGAATCACTCATTACTAAGGTAAGATGTAAGCAATAAGAGCATATACTTACGGGAAAAAATATCAGAGCAGCAGCAGAATCAACTCTGTACACGTGTCAGCTGCCTGTCGCAGATCTCCACACGATAGAGTCAAAGTCAGATGAACATGTAATACAGTGCCAGACTATGAGTTTGGATCAAGTGCATCGCTAGATGAGTCCGTAGACAAGCTCTCTAATGTGCCATAGCAGTATACGAATTAGTTTCCAGACTAAGAGTTTCGAATTTTCACCACTCATTGAGTCTCATCTAGATATGGGGCGACTGCTACTATACTTTTCACGATCTCCCTATCCAAAATGTATGCATTTAGATTACCGGGAAGTGGTGAATTCCTAGGATCTGTTTAATAGGCTGGTGTATATGATATACAAATATCCTCGTATAAAATAGAAAAGGATAGGCCAGCAGTACGACCATATAAATATGGAAAAAAAAATTTTTTTAATTTAAAAAATGACCAAAACTTTCTAAAAATTGAGGAAAACCTGGTATAATTACAACAAATCTATTGGAAGTACGCAAAATTGAGGAAAATATGACGAAATTGTAAAAGCGCGAAGAAAACTAGCAAAATTATGTAAATTGACTGAGAACACATAAATTTAGAGAAAAAGTACACGAAATGTGGGGAATTAAGGTGGGTTGGGAGTACCTGGAGACTCAAGACTGAGAAAAGCTTAAAAATTATGGTCTGGCTGCGTTCAGTTTTAACCCTGCCCCTCCCATGTAAACTGTGTGTGTTTTCGTAACATATTCTGCAACAAAGGCGACATAAGAGTTACACAGAGGCGTTATATTAAATCATGCAAGACATATATATCCCAATCCATAACTGTGTTCTCACACATCCATTCAAATATAGATATTAACGAATTACAGCCAGTTGTCACAAACAATGTTATTCATTAACTATTAAGCAGAAAACTCAATGCGTTTATCAGACTAACGCCACTCCCTAGAGTATTCTGTAGGAGAGTGGACCAGTGTCACATGTATCACCTTCAATAGTGTGGGGGGATGTACTCGAGAGTTGTCCTGTTAGAACTAAATTGCTGTACTATCCTACACATGAGCAAAACTTCCTACCAGCAGACCAGGAGTTCCTTGTACAAGAGGAATACTACCAGAGCTGTTGTGGCGCTACTGTAAACAGCAATTAGACAGTTACATCTCCTTTGGCTACTGCTCGTGCTGCTTCTTCATGTGCATTTTCGTGCAGTAGGGTACTGGTGGTACCTCAATGTTTCTGCTGTCGTAAATATTCATGTTGGTAATTCCTTACTCTATTTCCTAGTGAAACGTAGTCGAATTAAGTTGGGTGATGCTGAGGGAATTAGATTAGGAAATGAGACACTTAAAGTAGTAAAGGAGCTTTGCTATTTGGGGAGCAAAATAACTGATGATGGTCGAAGTAGAGAGGATATAAAATGTAGACTGGCAATGGCAAGGAAAGCGTTTCTGAAGAAGAGAAATTTGTTAACATCGAGAATTGATTTAAGCGTCAGGAAGTCGTTGTATGAAGTATTTGTATGGAGTTAAGCCATGTATGGAAGTGAAACGTGGACGATAAATAGTTTAGACAAAAAGAGAATAGAAGCTTTCGAAATGTAGTGCTACAGAAGAATGCTGAAGATTGGATGGGTAGATCACATAACTAATGAGGAGGTATTGAACAGGATTGGGGAGAAGAAGAGTCTGGGGCACAACTTGACTAGAAGAAGGGATCGGTTGGTAGGACATGTTCTGAGGCATCAATGGATCACCAATTTAGTACTGGACGGCAGCGTGGAGGGTAAAAATCGTAGAGGGAGACCAAGAGATGAATACGCTAAGCAGATGTAGAAGGATGAAGGCTGCAGTAGGTACTGGGAGATGAAGAAGCTTGCACAGGATAGGGCAGCATGGAGAGCTGCATCAGACCAGTCTCAGGACTGAAGACAACAACAACAACAACAACATTTCCTAGTGAGACCTAGCCTCATCCGTCAAAATGGATACTGCTACTAATTATAACCATGACTGATACGAGAAGTGTGATTGAGGGTACGTACGTTTCCAACTTAAAAAGACGTATAAAATCCATTAATTTCCTAAGAGACAGAACAGCAATCTCTAGGCTTAGTTGTAGTTGGTTAACGAGCAGCTCAAGCAGTGGATATACACTGACGATGCCAACCTAGGAGACCAGAAAAGTGCAGAATCTGGTAGTTTTATTATTTTAAAATTTTTCACCATAGTGATAGGGGTAAGAAACTTGTGGGGTGGTTGTATATCTGATGCTGGACAATATATCCTGCATTAGATTATTAAGAGCGTTGCATTCTGCACGACTTATACTTCAGAAACTATAGAATTTTTTGGGTGCAGAACGGTGTAACAGAAGGAGTGCGTGTTTATGTTCTAGAATCGTTTCTCTCATGCCAGTACCTTCTCGGTACTAACTCGAGACAGTGGAACGATGATTCAGAAATGTTTAGCGTGGTTGATTTAAGTTTGAACCTCCATCTGTCTGGAGCTCCACCGTGTATAAATCACATGTTTCTCCTTAACCATCTGTTATATCACCACAACAATCTCTTTTGTACTATAGACTGATAAAAGTTGCTACCCTCCTCGACACACATGCATCTGGAGAGATCTTGTGTTTTTGGATAGGTGTTGTGGGTAAGATTGGTGTTGCAGGGAGGGATCTGCCAATCTCCGAATTTACCTTATGAATGTGTTAACACTCTGTGGCGCACGACCACATGGTCAAAGATGGCGGGTCATAATCGTAAATTCCGAAATATGATCGAAGCGCTCGGGATATGTAGATAACCTGATTGCATCGGTATAGGACGCTGTCTGGTATACCTTGGTGTACATGGTCGAGTGGACGTATTGCACAATCATCTAGCTGCATTTACAATCTAGTATATGGTACTTGCAAAGTAGTGAAGGGATGATTTAGCAATGATGCAGAAACAGGAAACATTCTATTGTGTCATTGACTGGTGTTGGTATGCTCTTGATCATCAAAAAATGATTTACTGACACCACTTGCTTGAGGTGGAGATAGCCTTGGTGGAACACTGGATATCTGCTACTTGTCACTGTCGTGCATGGGATTAAATCTAGAGGTCATCAATTTCAGACAGTTGTTTGGAAGTGCTCCTCAGTGCTGCAGACTTGTCCTATTTCCATATGCTGTGATTCCCTCCACATGTTTTTATTTTATTTTCACCTATAAGACAATAGTACCTCTTTTTATTTGTACCACCTCGAACATGATGTAAACTGCACCATCCAGCGATGGTCAACAATGGAAGAGCAATCATATATGTGACTACAAAATGGGGGAACAATGCTCAAAGAAATAGAACACCGCTACATTGGCTACCTCGTCGCTGTGGGAGAGGAGATTTACTGTATAGGTCATCACCCATGTATACCTATCGGAAACGTTCTACAATGTTGGAAGCTCTTCCAGTTTCCATATGTTGCTATGTTTTCGACATTTTTGTCACTGAGAAACATCTATTCTGTGTTTCATTTCTACCAACATGCGTGTTGTTGGAGTTTCATAATTTACACCACGCGATGTTCAGCTTTCTGTGAGAGTGAAAGGATCCTAGGATGTCAATATCATTTTAGCACCTGATACAGACCACTGAGTCATAGTAGAAAAGCAAATGACGTGGCGTGAACAAATCTGTAATCATTCCCTGCTTGAATGTGTTGCAGCCAAAAAAACTGTGTATAAAACTGCTTATGAAGGACTAATACAAGAACCCTCGATTGTGATTGATAATCTGCTGGATATGGTCTTCCTCCAGTACAGGCAACAAAACTTTACGCAGATCCTGGCACGTGACTTCGAGCACTGGCCTGTGCTGCAATGGGGTGATATGTGTTTATGTAATACGGTCAGTATCAACATGCAGACGGTATTTGATTTTTCGATATGTGCATCAGAGGAGATACAAACGGTAAAAACTGATAAGGGCTTCTCTTATAAGGAATGTTATCACTAGTTAAAGTCTCTATGCAGATAGCTCTCTCAAAACTACATCGATTTTTCTGAAAAAACTAATAGAGATCTGATGTATCAATTCTTGTGGAATCACAATTGTTTTTATAATTATCGTCACCATTGCATGTTTAAAAATTTAGGTGTTACCGAATGTCCTGTGATATTTCATACTTCATAACCTCTAATTAAAAGTAGACACTACTTGGATTATAGGGCATTGTGGAACCTAGAAATGATTTCTTTTTTTTCCGAGATGTGCTTACAAAAGTAGAACACAAGAATATACTGTATGATAGGAAGTTTGTAGACATGTCAGTAGAAGGGAGTTATGAAGTAAAAATGTCAAATGTAAGCATGCAAATGGTTATTGTTTCGATGTAACGGAAGAGAGAGGGAGGCGATGTAATATCTTGTAGGAGGTTCTATTACAAGACAGGCTGTCACGATTTGTTTCGTACATGCCAATATCACACAGCGTCACCCTGGTAAAACGCATCGTGACATATTGTACAAAACAGCTAAGTCCTCTTGAATTATAGCATGTTGTTGTCGAACGTAAAAATAATAATGTTTTTTTCCCAACATGTGAACTAATGGCGTCAAAGATTGCATTATTTATGTATTTTCACATATCTGAAATACTTGTAATACACATGCAGGACAGTTTATTTACAGACACTGATCTGAACGCGAAGAGACGCTATCATGTCATGAAATTCGTCTATTAAGCTGAAAGAATTTGATTAACATAGATGTTTTTGTTCTTCGTAGTTTAAATTCTCGCTTTTTCTTTACTGTGATGATAGTTTCAAAATGACGAGGACATTCTGTGGTGATCGGCTATTTTCGCAGCAGAATAGTGGAAGTTTCTTTCCCAATTTTACACATGGTGGGCATGTATAGTAAGTGTATAGCGTGACCCCTGAATGTAATCGGACCTGGTATACTTCGTTGGATGTCGCAAAATAATGAGATACAAATTGCATGCTGCAGTCAAATGTAAAAACTGTACCAGCTTTGCTAATGAAACTAAAAGAAAATGGACTGCACTGATTTTTATGGAAAGAGGACATTAACTACCAATGCGATTGTTTTGCTTCCAGTAATTAACACAAAAGAATGACCCTGAATTTAAAAAATCCTAACAATAACACAAATCCAAAAAATATAAAATTAAATAAATATGCAACTACGTCCAACTCTGTTAATTCCCTAAACTCATTTCCATCACGAATCACGATAGTGGAAACCCTGTTTCTTCCATAAGTCACTTACCTCACAGAAAATTTTCATAACACAAACTACAGCAATTACAGCAAGTAGCGACAAGAGCCAGATAAATAAAAGGATTCTAACTACTATAGACTCTTACAACTAGGGGACATATGGTTAGCAAAAGAATGATTTGTTGAAGAGTGAACAATGTATTTAGAAAATTTATTTATGTGACATCCAGTTCCACAAATTATGAAGGTAAGTCGATTATTATCCTCAATTTAGCTACATTTTATATGGTATGATTTGTTTATTTGTTGTAAAGTTTTAAACATGGCTGCTTGATTCAGTGATCGTTTATAAATTACAGTTGAAACATATGAGCTCTCGTTCACAACTTTTAGTCTTGTTAATCAAGTTTCAACACTTCTGAGAGTGCCTTCATCATAATTTAAATGTTTAAAATGGCCTATAAGATAATTACACATTTATGGGAAAAGAAAATTTTTTATATTAAAGCTTAAGTAGTGACTAACAATACAAGACAGAGACAGTACTTACATGTCACGTATAAAATAAATAACAGACCACAAGGCCCTTAGTCACAATTTTTTTTTTTAAAAAAAGAATGCACCAAGGCGAGCCACAATGGGCTGCTCACATCTGTAAAGCCACAGATCGCAACGGACTGAGGCGACGCATTAACAATTGCGGACAGGTTAACATTGCACTGAGAGTGCCATCTAGTAGCCGCAAGTACAATTTGGCTACTTAATATTCAAATATAGACAGACGAATATTATGACGAACATTATTCAGTACATGAAGTAAAAGGTAATCTTTCGTTTCACAGCGACAGATAAAGTAACATTTTGTCTACATCAGAGTTTAGAAGAACAGTTTGAAGTATAAAAACATCACTATAGAGAATACGAAAAGGGCTGAATGACCCAGCCTCTAGCAAACGATCTAACATGAAATACAGCCAATAAATCATTTAATAAATGAAACATTATGAGTTGACTTAGGTGGAAAAAGACATTTCGGTAACTGCACGAGGAGACCTGAAATTAAGTGTCAAGCAACGGCTTTATACTGTTGAAGAAATTTTTGTTACGCAACTGTAGCTGCTCATTGAGAATGAGGCTATCATTTCGAGAAAGCTGTTTAAAAATCTGTAATTCTCCAAGAATATCTAATCTACGCCCTTTCGTATCGGTGTGCAAAATGTTGATATCTTGAATAGCTTTAGGCGCGTGACCTGCAATCAGAACATGCTCGGCAAAAGACGAATTTTGGGCGCTAATGCCATTTTTTCTTAAAATTTGTTCTTTATATCTGGTTGTAAAGGCACGTCCTGTTTGTCCTATGTAGTAAGAAGAGCAGGTGTCGCAGAACTTTCTAAAGGGGAGCGAGTCGATTTTAAATTATGAATGAGGTTTTTTTCAGATTATTATTGGTAGAAAAGGCAACGTTGCAGTTGTATTTATTACGAAGAAGGCGTTGGATCTGATAAGGGATGGGCCCCAAGAAAGGAATAGAACAATATTTTTTTGGGTTGGATTCAGTGATAGAAGTGCCGAGCGTAGTACCTCTTTTAACAGTTTTCTATTTAAGGATGTCATCTACTAAGCCAGGTTCATACTCGTTATTAACTGCTATCGTTTTGAGTAAATTGATTTCATCGTTGAATTTTGTTTCGAAACTGGAACAGAAGTAGCTGGGTGAATAACAGAGTGAAAGAAAGCGTTTCTATGAGATTGTGCCTGCATAGAAGACGCAGGTACGATCTGATCAGTATCTGTTTCTTCACGAAAAATATTGAATGAGATTTTATTTTCTTCTATTGTAAGCGACAAGTCAAGAAAGTTTAATCGGCGGGACTCGTTTTCTAGTTCGATGGTGAAAGATATTTTCTCATCAAGTTCATTGAAGAGATAAAAAACATGGTCAATGCCATCACCAGGTCCCTTGTAGATGACTAAAACATCATCAACGTATCTAACATAGGAGAGAATGCCTAGTGCTGTAGCTGAAAGACAGTTGAAAAATTTTTCTTCTAGAGAGTTGATGAAAATATTTCGCACAGCAAGACCGTTGGTTTGCTGCTACAACTGTTCATAAAATTCAAGGTAGTTGTACTTGGGTACGACTGTGATGAGATTCATGAAATCAGTGATTTGTTCATCTGAATTTTTTTTTAATGTAAATTTTTTTCTACGACTGTAAGCGTTTCCTGTACAGGGATATTAGTATAAAGATTTTTGATGTCTGGTGAAAACAACTTGGTGTCTGAACTGCATTCTAAATCTTTTATTTTATGGACTAAGGTGTGATTATTGGGGATAGAATAATTGTTCTCAAAAACGAGTAATTTTTTCAGAGTTTCATGTAGAAATTTGGCCAAATTATGGTACGCGCTATTCATACTGTTAGATATCGGCCGTATCGGATGCTCAGGTTTGTGGATATTCAATTGAGACCGAATCTTTGGTGACCGAGGTTTCATGTTAATAAGCATTTTCTTCTGAAAGATTTTGTTAGAAATTTTGCGTTATTGACGGCTGACCTGAATTCTTTTTGTAATTCTGGAATCGGATCCTCTTGCAATTCCGAAACATTATTTTCGCTAAAAAATCTAAGTCTTTGAAGATATATTCAGAATTGTAAGCAATAACTAAAGAACAACCTTTGTCAGACTTAGTTATTATATCATTTGGTTTTTTAAATTTATTGTTAATGGAATTTACCAGTTTTCTATCATTATGCGTAACATTATGGAGAGAGGCTGCATTTTTGCTAAGAATGTTAGCTACATCATAAGCAGTTCTAGTTTGACATGCATTATCTATTTTTTTACAATCAAGACCAATTTTTAGATCGACAAGCATTTTTTCAATAACATTTGTGTCAGACAAGTTGGGCATGTCATTTTGCTTCAGCCCTTTCTCTAGCAAGACGGCTTCATTCTGTGTAAAGGTAATGTTAGTTTTATTTAGAATTTTTTATAAAACACATGACTGCTTTTTTTAAATGTGCTTTGCGGACTTTTTCACCAGGAAACAGACAAAAAACGTTACGAAGTTTCTTTTCGTCTTACGCATTAGGCCTTATTTACAAATTTCCAAATGTTCATTAATCTGTATCCAGAAATCGTCAATGTTGGAGTTATAATTAACACGAAAAGTATTTCGGAGTTATAAATACAGGTAATATGCCTCTTCATTAAGAAGGTCTTTGTTAGTATATAGCTTTTTAACATTATCAGAACTGAGATTTTTAGTGAGAGGTCTGAATAATTTTGGATGTTTCTTAGAAGTAGCAAAATTAACATAGGTTATAGCGAAAGTAGGGACTAGTCCCCGTTTTTCACATTGCTTATTAAATTCGATACTTAGTAGTTTCTTCTTTATCTCCTGGTATTTAGAGGCAGCCTTGGATGCTTGGGCAGGCAAGAATCGCAAAGTTTTGAACATGGCTGTTTGGTTCAGTGACCCTTCATAAATTAAAATTGAAACAAATGAGTCCTCGGTCACAATTTTTTACGATTATTGACCACGTTTCAACACTCCTAAGTGTGCCTTCGTCAGAATTTAGACATTTAAAGTGGCCTGCAACATAATTAAAAAATTGCGGAAAGAAAAAAGTTGTTTATATAAAAAACTGTAGGTACTGACTAACGACACAATACGTAGACAGTATTTACATGTCACGTATAAAATATATAATAGGCCAGGAGGGCTTTAGTCACAAAATATTTAGAAGGAATGTGTGAAGGTGAGCCCCAAACGGCTGCTCATACCTATACAGCCACTGGATCCAACGGACTGTATTTAGAACTTAGAAATATTTTTCCTGTTCGTTGTAACTTCAACATTGATGATTTCTGGATACAGATTAACGAACATTTGGAAATTTGTAAACAAGGCATAATGCGTAAGCACGAAAAGAAACTTAGTGAGCATTTTTGTCTGTTTCCTGGTGAAAAATGTCCGCAAAGCACTTTAAAAAAAAGCAGTCATGTGTTTTATTTAGATTTCTCTTATAAAATACGTGACTGCTTTTGTTTTGCTAAGTGTCAAAAATTCTGATTTTCTGCCTGTAAACTCCCAGTGATAGGCCGGCAGCGGTGGTCTAGCGGTTCTAGTCGCTCAGTCCGGAACCGCGGGACTGCTGCGGTCGCAGGTTCGAATTCTGCCTCGGGCATGGATGTGTGTGATGTCCTTAGGTTAGTTAGGTTTAAGTAGTTCTAAGTTCTAGGGGACTGATGACCACAGATGTTAAGTCCCATAGTGCTCAGAGCCATTTGAACCATTTGAACTCCCAGTGATAGACTGTTACGATCGCTAAAAGTTATTATGAGCCAGCTTGTGCAGAAAGCTCTGCTGCACTGTTGGCAGAAAAAACACTGTGTCGGAGGGGTCGTTTGTGCACTCGCCAGCCTCAGAGAAAGGGGGCGTGGTCGCTCGACCCATCCTGGACGGCGTCCAGACGACAACAGCAGGGGGCAGCCCTTCCCTCGGCCTGCAGGTGACTAACGGATTTGCCGACAAATTAGTCTATTAAAGCAGCAGCTCAGGAGGTAGCCTAATTCCACCGGAAGCACGCGGTCCGGTTTTGTTTGTGTGCCCGGGTGTGACATGCAGCCGCCTAACGGATAATTGAAATAGGACATGCACAATGAACCATATCTACAGAACAGCTAAAAATAAAAATTAAAAGTCTCCCTTTATTGTATTTACTACACAAAGCTTAGCGATGGCTCAAAACAAGTGCAATTCGGCGTAGAATACTAACCTAGTGCCAAAAGTTGGCAACTAATCTTTATTTCGAATTTTTTAAAATGTTTCAAGTAACTATAGTAGAAAATGCTGTTAATGCTAGTTAAGAGTGTGAAGCTCGATGTCTCACGAGAATGTACACTACTGCCCTTTAAAATTGCTACACCACGAAGATGACGTACTACAGACGCGAAATTTAACCGACAGGAAGAAGAGGGTGTGATATGCAAATGATTAGCTTTTCAGAGCATTGACAAGAGGCTGGCGCCGGTGGCTGACATGAGGAATGTTTCCAACCGATTTCTCATACACAAACAGCAGTTGACAACGCTGCCTGGTGAAACGTTATTGTGATGCCTCGTGTAAGGAGGAGAAATGCGTACCATCAAGTTTCCGACTTTGATAGAGGTCGGATTGTAGCCTATCGCGATTCCGGTTTATCGTATCGCGACACTGCTGCTCGCGTTGGTCAAGGTCCACGTTACACGTCTCGGTCACCTCTTCTTCGCATTGACGGCACTTTGAACAGTGGACGTTACATTTCGGATGTGTTACGACCCGTGGCTCTACCCTTCATTCGATCCCTGCGAAACCCTACGTTTCAGCACGATAATGCACGACCGCATGTTGCAGGACCCGTACGGGCCTTTCTGGATACAGAAAATGTTCGACTGCTGCCCTGGCCAGCACATTCTCCAGATCTCTCGCCAATTGAAAACATCTGGTCAATGGTGGCCGAGCAACTGGCTCGTGGCAATACGCCAGTCACTACTCTTGATGAACTGTGGTATCGTGTTGAAGCTGCATGGGCAGCTGTACCTGTACACGCCATCCAAGCTTTGTTGGACTCAATGCCCAGGCGTATCAAGGCCGCTATTACGGCCAGAGGTGGTTGTTGTGGGTACTGATTTCTCAGGATCTATGCACCCAAATTGGGTGAAAATGTAATCACATGTCAGTTCTAGTATAATATATTTGTCCAATGAATACCCGTTTATCAACTGCATTTCTTCTTGGTGTAGCAATTTTAATGGCCACTAGTGCAAATCTAAAGACGAGTTCACTGAGGTGCCGCAACTAATGGTTCACGTTAATTTGAGTCAAAGAATTTGTCATTAAATCGTAGCAAAATTATCGATCGCAGTTCACCCTCTCCCTGTAATACCCGCCAAATCGTATCTGGTGGTTTACTTACTCTACACTATATGACAATATAATCACTCTGTACTATTTTTAAGCAACTTGGCTTTGTGCAATCATTTAACTGCAAAACATGATTTCAATATATTAAAGACTAACTTAGCGCCCAATGCTTCGCTCGCATATACTGTGTGGCATGCAGAGATTATTGTTGATCACATATTGTAACACCTTTAAGCGTTCCAAGCTAAGTACGACCATATAAGCATTGTTTTTTACGAATGTACTTCTGACAAAAAAGCGATTCTGGTAGCTGAAGTCCAAAGACTTTGTTAATGATGCCATTTGCTTTCTTGTGGATATGTTTCCATGTCAATTTTCATCCCCTATCAGATAGTTCTTTACATCTAACTGAGAACTGAAATACTAATTTTCATAAACGTACCTTTAAAATTTTTTACTGTAACGAAATATTTCCTTAAATATTTTCATCTCATATTCCACTCCCTTAGGTACTAAATTTCCAGAAAGACCGAAACACTTTTTTTTCCTAATCGAGAAGTCAAACACCAGTTGTCATAGATACAACATTGTAAATGCTTTAGTAGTTCTTTAGTAACTATTTATCCAAAAAAATTCTTCACCCATCATTTTATCCCATTAGTGGTTTAATTTCCAAAAATGCTGAAACTCCAATTTTTTATTTTCTGACTGAGAAACTAAACACCAACTTTTGTAGTTCTAGCTTCAAAATTGCCTTAATAGTGATATACTTTGAAAAAGGCCTTTCAGCCCCTAATTCACCGTCTGAGGAGCGGAATTTCTGACAGTCCCATATTATTAGGTCACTACAGTATAAGGCACACACTCTCTCCAAACTGCAGGTTTCTATCCTAAGCCGTTTGGGCGATGATGAGCCTGGGAAACAGTCTGACCCTTAGTTCACGCCCTTAGGGGTTGAAGTATCCAAATTCCGAACCACGTCGAATTCTTCCAGATTCGAGAGCTCATCGTCATCGTGCACAGTTTCAGGTTAGGCATATTTGCCTATTTCATAACCAACCAATTTAAAACTGATCACACCATCTTTTTCGTAAGAGTCCTATTCTCATTGTACGCTTGCGCCTATTGTCTTTGGTATTCCTTGTTAACCGGCTATGATCCACGTGTTGTACATGGTCAAGTCATTCATTTCGCTGAGGTTGAATCTCCTCTACTATTCCTAGAACATGGAATTTGGACATTTCATAAGAACCGCAATAAGACACGAAACTGAAGATCACCGTATTGGTTAGTAGCCATCTAAACTACTCTCGCAATGTGCTATTGTGTTTCAGTATTCAATAAATTCAAATAGTGTTCATAAAACGTTTCATTCAAAGAATATCCCCGTTGCAGTGTTTTTGTAAGGAGAAACATAGGTCTATCCGAAGCTTGATGACTTTATTAGATTTGCATGAGCATAGAACTAAAAGCGAATACCTCTTCTGCGTGCCCCCTAGCACTCAAAATCATTACAGCCACGAACAAAATTTCTTGCATCCCATTTGAGGGGTAGCGCCGCAATGTTCTGCAGCGTTAGGTCTTCACAAAGATTCACCAAACAGTCGCAGAGGATTATTAAAGATGCTTTACTATATTTACGGTGTATTCCATTACTAATCCATTTCTTCAGTCCACATAGATTGTTTTGGATCATTGGGGACATACTGTTGTTTTTTTGCATTTAGTTTAAAACGCAGCCGTCAAGGTTTTGCTATTTAATTATCTAGCCTAATCAGATCTTGAAACCGTGAGTGTGTCGGACTAACAAACGCTGTATTACCATGAAACTACTGCAAGCATATACTGTTACGCAATCTTACTTCCGTATGTTTGCACAATTTTGAAATCCGAATTTCGAAAAATTGATTTAAGTAGACATAATAAACGGAAGGTTGATGGAGACAATAACACTGATACGTACTAACGTAAAAGCATAACAACATGGCAAGATTAATCACATAGCAAACCATAATATTAATAATAACAATAATAATAATGATGACAATAATAATGCGTTCATGTATTCTTTCTATATTACTAAGAATGAGTAGGGAAATACCGCTACTATAGTAAAAGCTGAAATCTACTGTATTATTTCAGTTGCCAAAGGAATTACATGAAGTGACTTTATATGGCTTTAGTGCCAAATTTGCTACCGATTCGTGATTATATGTTGTAGAATAAATTATTTACCAGAAAAAAGCTCGTTAAAAATCTCTAAATGATTTTATTTCGAAAGAAGTAAGCAAATAGTCACTGAAAAGTGGCACTTTACATCAAGATGTTGGACTTAGAGGGATTGTTGACGCGGATATTTTGATTTTAGTAGCGTTTTGTGCCACATTTACGGCTCCTCTTACGCAGCAATAAATTTGTTTTTCCCTTCTTGACATATCGTCACTGTTAGTCACACTTTTCTTCCTGATGTCACGTTTCCATATCACTGAATTCCAGGCAAAAACTCCAATTAATTGCCAGCCAACCTACAAACAAGGGTTCTCGTCACTTTTTCATCAAACAAAGTCTTTGCCTAACCAGTGCCGTCCTCTTGCAGACGTAATAAAAGTATTTACATGCTTTTGTTTTTCTCGGTATTTGAAACTGTTCAACTTCTATGAAAAATATCGAAAAAATAATAAAATGCTCAACTACAACTTTTTCGAAAGAAAAGGAAAACATTTTTACGAACAGTTCCTAAGGCACCATCTGTTAGATTTAAGTAATGCAGGTGCATATACTGAAATATTTCAGGTAGCTCATTTGAAATTTGGTACGTGGAACGATGAAATAAATATTAATTACGGTGCTGAATGTTTGCTTTAGGTGTTTATTGCCGTCTAGGTTATGCTGTGCAATCGTAAGCTGCAAACATTCGCTACGTGGCACCCCGCAAGCGTAAAATAAATTAAACTTCAGTCGCTGTTTATACGTATCGTTTGATAGAGAACAGACGTTCTGACACGTTTCACCGTGACGTCTGATCTGCGTGGTCACCCCACGGACACTAAACACTGTTTACTTGTCTCAACACATATTTCTGATCTACTTGCGTTGGAAGCTCTAGACTCGCTGCGTATGTGAAAGGCGCTGGGGGGGGGGGGAGGGGGGAGTGGGGAGGGGGGAGGGGGGGTTACCGCTGCGAGACGTTTACAACTCCTGCTAAGAGCACTAATGGGATAGCAAAGATAATATTATTATATCCCGCACACATATCGAGCCCATTTCGTGAATGCAGAGAGAACAACATCTGTATTATGGTATCTGTAGTTCACTACGCATGCAGAAGAAAGAAGTAAGTTTGTGGTCTCACGTCCAATCGGTAATAATTTCATTAGTTTATGATTTGAAAATCTGTGGGATCAATGAAATAACTGTGTCTGAACCTCAGTGAAATGACCCCTTTGACTTGTTGAACTTTGTAGAAATATTTCATAACATTTTACTTCGATTGTTTAGTTATTTTTCTGCATTGATAAATTTACACCTTGTGTAGCGATTTCCACCCCCTTCACTAAAGCCGGTATGCTACCAATACATGAAACTGACACATAAATAACGAATTGAGGTGTGGGAACAGAGGCGCTAACATGCCTAGAAGTAATATTGTGGGTGATATCTAGCGATATTGTGACGTGTTATGAAAACTTGGATGGCCGTGTAATCGAGCGGAAAGGGTTGTTTTCCTCCGGTATTTTGCATCAGTAGCTTCGTGCCTCAGGGCTATACTGTGCGAGAGTTGTGGCATCTTCATGTCGATCTTTCGTGTCTGTAGCACTTACTGTCTCATATTTATTCTTCTTATGCTGCCTATATGACGTACGACATCGATACTACCTGAACGTTTCTGACGGAAGTAGCATACAATCTCAGCTACCGACGTCTTGTTTACTGCGTGGTGAAACGTTGAAAATGACTTTGACGCAAGTCACTCTTAGAAACAACAAAGGCATGTAATATTTGGTGCTTTATTGGCTTAAACAGTCAGGTTACCCCATGATTAAATATTATCTTTATAATGAAACAAACGAATTATCATGAAAGAAATACATTAAGATGAAAGGAGAGTAACGCAGAAAAAATAATTCTATTGAAGAAGCTTTATATTTCTCTCCTGTTTGGTTTATAGCAGATGGATTACTTACTACAACAATTGTAGCATAGGATTCCAAAAGTGACAATCATTTGGAAAGAAAAAATATCCTATAAAAACAGTCGCTGTGATCAGAATTATCATTAAGATTATGAGAGGACAGAATATTGTTCACTCATGCCACCGTTTGTAGGTTCCCATCAGTTTAACTGAAGGACATGTCGTGACTACGATGGAACTTGTTGTACGTACTGCGGTGCACAAAAAGTCAAAGCAAATCGACTGAATCTTAATCCTGTGTCACTTTAAAACAGCAAATACATCTTCTAGCCTGTTTAATTCTATTTTACCAGTTGGATGTTAGAAACTTAAGATTTCCTGCAGATTGGGTTCAGTATAACATATACACTATCAATTTCAAAATAGTATTAAGCGAGGAAAGAAACTTATGATTCATCATTTTCATCTCATAACAATGTCAAAAGTGCATGTTTATCCACATGAGATTTACCTATGTCCAGTAATTTATCACAGTGCTTTAACAGTTCAGAGCACTTACGTGTTTTTGTCTGCTGTACGCATATTTGTATATTTCACCGTCCAAACTGTCACAGATTGAAGTTATTTATGTACTCAGGCTTCATCTTAAACGCACTTTAAAGCTACTGGACGAATTACGGGAATGGAAGCAAACGTACCAAAAGTCACACGCTCAATTGGGAAAGCAGTTATGTCAGAAACTGATGTGCTGTGTTAAAACGCAGAATAAAACCTTGCGAATCCGGAAACACCAGCCAGTCACCGTTGATTACTCTACTGGTTAAAACTCAGTCTTCAGTCGTTACGAACCGGTAGTTAAGTCTACAGACGTCTGTTACAATTACTTCAGTTCATTTATATAGTGTGCTGATGTAACGACATATGTTTCTAGTTGTGGTGAGAATTTCTTAAGGTGGTGGAGCTCACCAGTGAATGAGTGCATTAGAAAGCGAATTTATAACTCCGAGAACAGGCCTTCAAGACCACAAAATAAAGATTTATTTTTATGTTTATAAACTCCAACAAAAAATGCGCAAAAATTTTTGTTTTAAGTAACATAGAATGATACTGTAGTTCTCTCAGAAAGTTGATCATAATAGTCTTTCAGTGGCATTCAGTAATGGGACACATATTTTTACTAAAAGCAGGTTGGTTTTATTTCCCACATTCTCTTGCTAGAAAAGCCCATTTTTCAACGCAATCTGCGACGGCCTTACGCCACCTTACAGGGAGGGCCTGTATGCGCGAGTGGTGCCACTCTGCTCTTCCATGAGAGAGCCAACGTCTTGATGCTACAATAACTACTCCCTCATTCACGTACTGCTTCCCGCGGAGTGCAGCACTCATTGGACCAAACAGATGAAAGTCGGAAGGTGCGAGATGCGGGCTGTGTGGGGGATGAGGAGCAACAGTCCGATGAAGTTTCGTGAGCTCCTATCGCATGCACTGTTTTTGTGTCTTGCTTTGGCATGGAGGAGATAGCACAATACATTTCAGTGTTGATGGCTGCGCCATCAAGGAGGACATCAAACAAGATAACCCCTTCAGAGTACCAGAAGACCGTCGCCTTGACTTTACCGGCTAATGGTGCGGCTTTGAACTTTTTCTTAGGAGGAGAGGTAGTGTAGTGCTACTCCATGGATTGCCGTTTTGTTTCCGGTTCGAAGTGATGAACCATTGTTCCACCGCCTGTGAAGATGTTCGACAAAGATTGTCAGTCTCAGCCTCGTAATGATCAAGCAATTCCGCACAAGTCAGGGCCGGCTAGAAATTCTGGACACGCGCTGAGCTGATGCACAAGTGCAACTTCCTGGTCACAGTCTGCACACTTACCGGACGTGTAAACAGGGAAACGGAACCGTCAACGCTCATTTAGTGTACGGGTACGCGTCTAACATACGCAAACAAGTCGCCGCTCTGCTTTACCCACTAGCTGGGATACATTCTACATGGTAGACTCTCGTGATCTCTTCAGTGTGCAATGCATCATGGGGAGCTATCTTTTCATTCAATGACCCTATCAACAAACGTCACGATGCTAAAACAAACCATAAAAACAAATGATGCATAAATACAAGCCCACGTTAGGTACCTACATATCCTTCACGGCAAGGGTGTCAAACATGTCTCTCAGTAATTAACGGACAGCTTAACATTTTTTAAGCATGAAAGTATACCTCGAACAACCGGTTTAATACCAAATTTTTCTGATAACAGTGTTCGCCGGTGTCACATGCAATTGGATGAGCCACTGTTAGTAAATAACAATTTTAAATTAGAAAATGAAAGATATCCGATTCATGTTCATCGTCGGTGATGAGAAACGATGAAGTTAATGTCGTGCACTAAAGCTCGGCGCTTTGAGAAACGCAAGTAATTGCAAAGATTTATTCACTAACACTCGATCGAAACTATGATTTATTCACTTTCATAATGGAGAAAAATGAAAATACGTACAAGTAGATCCGAACAATGGAAATTCTAACTGTGGAAAGTTTTCGTAGAATTCTGTTGTACTTTATACAGCAAAGAACTTGTCCTTCAGCCGTGTATTGCACTTCAGGACCATCGGTTCCACCTACAGAAGATTCGGAGCGTCATCAACTGATGCTAAAAAAGGCCGTGAAAGCAACAAGTAATAGGAGACACATTCGTAACATCTACAAATCGTACTCGAAATTGAGCCTAAATTTTTACAGTTATAGACATGTATTCTTGAAATTTCGTGGACCAAAACAAGGGTAGCGAATCTGCAGTGTTTTCAGAAAACAGTTGCATCTCCCAAACGGCAATTATATTTTCCAACATGTCAGTAATTTAATTACTTTCACCTTGCAGACTGACGTTCAGGCTGTTCATGTGAGAAACGCAACGTCCGATATCCAGCAATGGTCTTCTAACTTCGGTTCACTTTTCTTCTTCTCATGTAAGAACTGTATGTACTACGGCGGCCATACGTAAACAAAAAAAAAATGTTTTCAGCATTTCACCTCGACTGAACCAGCGCACTTCAGTATAAAAAATGGTTCAAATGGGTCTGAGCACAATTGGACTTAACATCTGAGGACATCAGTCCCCTAGAACTTAGAACTACTTAAACCTAACTAACCTAAGGACATCACACATCCATGCCTGAGGCTGGATTCGAACCTGCGACCGTAGCGGTCGCGCGCTTACAGACTGAAGCGCCGCACCGGCCGACCACTTCAGTATAGTAAGATACGTTGCCGTATTCCCTTCCAAATTTCCCCAAGAACTGCCGAAACTAGCGGTGCGTAGGCTCATGTGTTTTCAGGTAGTTTGCAACACCCACAACAATTTGCATGACGTTTCCTAACGTTACTGATTTTCCACAAAGCGCCTCTCGATGTAGAATGCAGCGAATTCCTTACAACCTCTCTCCTGTGTGTTCTAGCTTTTTGCGCATCAATGCTAGGAGTCCTTTTTCATGTCAGTTCCTGTGCTCCAACCGTGGTCAGCGAGATTAACCGAATCCAGTGTATACCGACACCATCAATTGTTTGCTCGACGGCCTGGAGTAAGTAAACACCTGTCGTAGTCCCTTTAAAAGGCACTAAGTCCAAAACGTCCTCTGTTACACGCAGGACGTTATCGACACCTCGTATCTATGTCACTACAGAAGCTGTATCTGTGAGATTGTTGCTTCAACCAGTTCAATACAGAAAGCAACAGAGTCCTTAGTCTTATTTACACTACTGGCTATTAAAATTGCTACACCATGAAGAAATGCAGATGACAAATGGGTACTCATTGGACAGAAATATTATACTAGAACTGACATGTGATTACATTTTCACCCAGTTTGGGTGCATAAATCCTGAGAAATCAGTACCCAGAACAACCACGTCTGGCCGTAATAACGGCCTTGATACGCTTGTGCATAGAGTCAAACAGAGCTTGGATGGCGTGTACAGGTACAGCTGCCCATGCAGCTTCAACACGATACCACAGTTCATCAAGAGTAGTGACTGACGTATGGTGACGAGACAGTTGCTCGGCCACCATTGACTACACGTTTTCAATTGGTGAGAGATTTGGAGAATGTGCTGGCCAAGGCAGCAGTCGAACATTTTCTGTATCCAGAAAGGCCCGTACAGTACCTATAACATTCGGTCGTGCATTATCCTGCTGAAATGTAGGGTTTCGCAAGGATCGAATGAAGAGTAAAGCCGCGGGTCGTAACACATCTGAAATGTAACGTCCATTCTTCAAACTGTCGTCAATGTGAACAAGAGGTGACTGAGACGTGTAAGTAATGCCACCCCATACCATCACGCCGGGTGATACGCCAGTATAGCGAAGACCAATACGCGCTTCCAATGTGCGTTCACCGCGATGTCGCCAAACACGGATGCGACCATCGTGCTGCTGTAAACAGAACCTGGATTCATCCGAAAAATTGACATCTTGCCATTCGTGCACCCAGGTTGGTCGTTGAGTACACCATCGCAGGCGCTCCTGTCTGTGATGCAGCGTCAAGGGTAATCGCAGCTATGGTCTCCGAGCTGATAGTCTATGCTGCTGCAAACGTCGTCGAACTGTTCGTGCAGATGGTTGTTGTCTTGCAAACGTCCCCATCTGATAACTCAGGTATCGAGATGTGGCTGCACGATCCGTTACAGCCATGCTCATCAGATGCTTGTCATCTCGACTGCTAGTGATACGAGGCCGTTGCGATCCAGCACGGCGTTCCGTATTACCATCCATAACCCACCGATTCCATATTCTGTTAACAGTCATTGGATTTCGACAAACGCGAGCAGCAATGTAGCGATACGATAAACCGCAATCGCGATAGGCTACAATCCGACCTTTATCAAAGTTGGAAACGTGATGGTACGCATTTCTCCTCCTTACACGAGGCATCACAACAACGTTTCACCAGGAAACGCCGGTCAACTGCTGTTTGTGTATGAGAAATCGGTTGGAAACTTTCCTCATGTCAGCACGTTGTAGGTGTCGCCACCGGCGCTAGCCTTGTGTGAATGCTCTGAAAAGCTAATCATTTGTATATCACAGCACCTTCTTCCTGTCGGTTAAATTTCCTTTCTGTAGCCCGTCATCTTCATGGTGTAGCAATTTTAATGGCCAGTAGTGTATTAACTGTCTGTGCACATCGCCGACCATATCACTTGTACCTCGTGTTACTGTTTGTTATGGGAGGCCGATTTCTTGAAGCCTGCAAACATTCGTGTGGCACAAAAGTTCAGCAGCATCAATGAGGCAGTCTTTTACAAACTCCTCTTCGGCAAACGGTTTCCAACATCTTGCTATTCTTAATGCTATTTTGAAAATTGCTCGAAGTGCAGATGAACTATGATTTTCATTCTGGAAAATTGAAAACACTACGTTGTACAGCAAAGTATATACTAATGTAAAACAAGAAAGAAAGAGTTCACAAGGTATCCATCTCCCCAGAGATCTCACCACTCTTTGGTGAGTTCCTATTCAGCTACGACGCCGGCCAAGCCTTAGCAGAACCGCTTCCCTTTATGTGCTGCATGTCTGTCCTACTGCTGTCTGTCCAAACCCTCCATACCCTGCCCCTCCTCCGCTTCGGCGTTTGAGATTCCTCCATGGTTCTTCTTTCTCTCTGTGCGCTCCTGAAAGCCGGTCCACGCGTTTGACGCGTAGCAGGTGACTGGGTAAAGCGTAACTCCCAGATCTGGATAAGCGGGAGGAGTGACTGCCTGAGCTCTTACGTTCCCAAATGGCCAATTGTTCCCTCTCCAGGAATTCTGAAGTTGTGGTCTGAGGTATGAACAGCGACCTAAGGTGGATGGGCCCGCCCTCTGAGGAGAGTCCCCGGTTGGAAGGAGCGCACGATCGGAGCCTCTGGCAATCATGGGAGATTTTCTCGCAATGAGCCAATTACCATCTCAATCTACGTTTACAACACGTGAACGGATTGAGGGTAAAGATCAAAGACTCTTTCAACTGCACCTCCGTTTCTCGTGGTATTATGTACTGACGAAGTTCAGTCATTTGCTATGGTTAATCTGTTTCTTATTATGAGAAGTGTTGATGCAAATACAGGCCATGTGAAATCTTGCTCTCGTTTATGTAATGGAACTTTGGTTTTGGAGACCAGTTGTGATTTTCAAGCCCAACAACTGCTTACAGTTTCGCTCCTCCACAGGCTACCTGTTCGTGTTACGGCCCATTGAATGCTTAATTCTTCAGGTGGTGTTAATTACATTCGGCCACTCGATTGTCTGACTGAGGGAGAAATCCTAACTTAACTCTCTTAGTGGCCGAGCGGTTCTAGGCGCTTCAGTCCGGAACCGCGCTGCTGCTACGGTCGCAGGTTCGAATCCTGCCTCGGGCATAGATATGTGTGATGTCCTTAGGTTACTTAGGTTTAAGTAGTTCTAAGTCTAGGGGATTGATGACCTCAGATGTTAAGTCCCATAGTGCTGAGAGCCATTTGAACCATTTTTGAACCTCTCTGATCAGAGTATCACTGCAGTCCATTGGGTAGTGAGAAATATTGATGCAACATTAGTGCCTACACGTACTCTCTTTCTTATGTTTCATAGAGTAGTGCTTGTATCTAAGATCAAAAAAGCTAGGTGGTTTCCTTTAACTGGTTCTTTTAACAGTTCACTCCCTCTTCCATCATGTGGTTCAAAAATGGCTCTGAGCACTATGGGACTTAACTGCTGAGGTCATCAGTCCCCTAGAACTTAGAACTACTTAAACCTAACTAACCTAAGGACATCACACACATCCATGCCCGAGGCAGGATTCGAACCTGCGACCGTAGCGGTTGCGCGGTTGCAGACTGTAGCGCCTAGAACCGCTGGGCCACCCCGGCCGGCCCATCATGTGGGGCAACCTCCGACGTCTCTCTGGGACCAAGGTCCATTCCCCAATTTTCTGCCTGACCATAGCAGATGATGTAAGAGTGGATCGCACTGCCATCTCCAACACCTTACACCGCTATTTTGCGGAGATTTTGAGCTCCACCCGCTATCACCCCGCCTTCCTCCACCGGAAACGAGTGGATGAGGCTGGGGTGATACCCTCCTCCTCTCAGAATCGTGAATGATACAATGCCGCCTTTACTATGAATGAGCTATATCATGCTGTCACCTCATCCCGATCTACCATCCCAGTGTCGGATAATGTCTGCACTCAGACATTGCAGCACCCTTCTCTTGCAGGCAAGCAAGACCGTCCATTCCATGATATCTTAATACAGTCGACCATCGTGCAGTTCGTTTGGCCACTGGCGCCTATTACTCTAGCCTGGTTGAGAGTCTCTATGCAGAGGCTGCCAAACTACCGCTGTCACACCTGTGTGATGTGCTCCTAAGCAGATACACATGCCGTTTCTCTTCGATGCTGGCCATCTATCCTATGCCTCCTTCTTCGATGATTCCCTTGCCTGCCAATATCAGGCGCGTCCTTCTTTTCTGTTACCTCCCACAGTTCGCTTTCGGCTATTTTCCTGACAGCTTAACCTCATGCTACCAGCCATGTTCACGATGGATGTGAACCCTTTACCATTTTGGTTTCATGTGGCGGCCAGTGTCCATTTTGGACTTCATTCGCTTCCTAAGGGAAATACTCCGGATTCGATCTGTCGCTGTAAGTTTCTCGACCTTTGCAGGCAACTTTTACAGCAGTACTCTTCGCCCTCTGTCAGGCCAACCTGCACATACGGCGAACACACGCTTTTTAATTGTGTCATATTCTCCGATTCTGTCAATGCCCTTCAGAGCCTCTGTTCGCTATGAACAGCCCATCGCTTAGTGCAACGGGTCCAAGAAAGCTTCCATTTGCTCGCTCTTGAGGGAGCCCCTGTGATATTTATGTGGGTTTCGGGTCACGTGATGGGAAACGAGGATGCCGACGCTACTGCCAAGGCTGCAGTCCTACATCGGCCTGCTATAGCTTCCATTCCGTCCGCTGAGCTCCGTGTCGCCGTCATTCGGCAGGTGGTGTCGTTTTAGCAATCGCCATTAGTAAGTCGTGATCCCCCATCACTATGTTCTTACTGTCGTCAACCTTTGTCGGTTCCCCATTTCCTAAACGAAAGCCTTTTTATATCGCTTTACATTATGCGTCTGCGTTATCGACCGTTTTAGTGAACGACGCTGTCGACCGTGTTTTATTTTTTATCCGTCGTAGCAATGTGGCGAAGGACATTTAATCTCTAGTTCGGAACCTTCGTTGTCTCTAGGCGTACTTTGTGGAGCTTTCTCCTAGAGGATGTCATGTTTCTAGCTGTCTTTCCTTTCGTTGATTGGGTTGAACGTGTAGTCGCTTTTAACTTTTTCTTGTTGGTATTCGAAGGTTTGACATGGGCGCGTATGACGTCTGTGTTTTTGTGACCAAAAGCGAATCAAACAAGAGATATAAATTACACTACTGGCCATTAAAATTGCTACACCAAGATGAAATGCAGATGATAAACGGGTATTCAATGGAGAAATATATTATACTAGAACTGACATGTGATTACATTTTCACGCAATTTGGGTGCATAGATCCTGAGAAATCACTACCCAGAACACTCACCTCTGTCCGTAATAAATGCTTTGATACGCCTGGGCAGAGTGAAACAGAGCTTGAATGGCGTGTACAGGTACAGCTGCCCATGCAGCTTCAACACGATACCACAGTTCATCACCAGTAGCAACTGGCGTATTGTGACGAGCCAGTTGCTCGGCCACCATGGACCAGACATTTTCAGTTGGTGAGAGATCTGGAGAATGTGCCGGCCAGGGCAGGAGTCGAACATTTTCTGTATCTAGAAAGGCCCGTACAGGACCTGCAACATGCAGTCGTGCATTATGCCGCTGAAATGTAGGGTTTCCCAGGGATCGAATGAAAGGTAGAGCCACGGGTCGTAACACATACGAAATGTAACGTCCACTGTTCAAAGTTCCGTCAATGCGAACAAGAGCTGACCGAGACGTGTAACCAATGGCACCCCATACAATCACGCCGGGTGATACGTCAGTATGGCGATGACGAATACGCGCTTCCAATGTGTGTTCACCGCCATGTCGCCAGACACG
This sequence comes from Schistocerca americana, assembly GCF_021461395.2. Taxonomy (NCBI): domain Eukaryota; kingdom Metazoa; phylum Arthropoda; class Insecta; order Orthoptera; family Acrididae; genus Schistocerca; species Schistocerca americana. The sequence goes on along the minus strand of NC_060121.1, from coordinate 836,433,090 downwards.
GATGCGACCTTCATGATGCTGTAAACAGAAACTGGATTCGTCCGAAAAATTACGTTTTGCCATTCGTGCACCCAGGTAAGTAGTAGAGTACACCATCGCAGGCGCTCCTGTCTGCGCTGCAGCGTCAAGGGTAACCGCAGCCATGGTCTCCGAGCTGATAGTCCATGCTGCGGCAAACGTCGTCGAACTGTTCGTGCAGATAGTTGTTGTCCTGCAAACGTCCCCATCTGTTGACTCAGGGATCGAAAGGTGGCTGCACGATCCATTACAGCCATGCGGATAAGATGCCTGTCATCTCGACTGCTAGTGATACGAGGCCGTTAGGATCCAGCATGGCGTTCCGTATTACCCTCCTGAACCCATCGATTCCATATTCTGCTAACAGTAATTGGATCTCGACCAACGCGAGCAGCAATGTCGCGATACGATAAACCGCAATCGCGATAGGCTACAATCCGACCTTTATCAAAGTCGGAAACGCGATGGTATGCATTTCTCCTCCATACACGAGGCATCACAACAACGTTTCACCAAACATTGCCGATCAATTGCTGTTTATGTATGGGAAATCGGTTGGAAACTTTCCTTATGTCAGTACGTTGTAGGTATCGCCACCGGCGCCAGCCTTGTGTGAGTGCTCTGAAAAGCTAATCGTTTGCATATCATAGCACCTTCTGCCTGTCGGTTAAATTTCGCGTCTGTAGCACGTCACCTTCGTGGTGTAGCAGTTTTAATGTCCAGTAGTGTATTATGACTTAAATTAAAATCTTGTGTAAGTGCCTCATCCATTTTCTTCATCGCCCTTAATTTCGCTTGCCGTTCTTCACTGTTCAGCTCACTACACTCTTTGTAGCGTCTTTCAGCAGTGAAGTTGCACTATTCGCCTACATTTCGGTGGCACAACAAACACTGTGAGTTTTCACATACAGCTGTAAAGACGAATTGTAGTTCGCAGTCGTGGTTCTTGTAATGCTCGCCATTTCTCGGTACGTCTCACGTAAGACTACCGTAGCCAGCGGGAAGCGAGACTGGGTCGGTTTCGGTCGTCCTGGTACAGAATAAACAAGGAAACGGAACCGACGCCCTCGTTTGGTATACGTGTCTAGTCAGCAATGTCGCTGTCCCGCTTTGCTCGCTGGCTGAGATGCCCACACCTGTGCCACATTTGTGCCCTTTTGCTCTGTGTTCAGCATTTGCCTGGCCCTGGCACGGATGGTTCTTCGTTGCCCCTTATGGTCTTCTGTTATGCAGCGAGGAACCCAGGTGGTACTCACCTTTGAGAACACCAACTGGTGGACGAGTGTGTCAGCACAACCAACAGAGACGTCCAGTCTTGCAGCGAGGTATCTGACAGTCATGAGTAGATCAATTCGAATGAGAATGTCCACACATTCCAACACTGAAGGAGTCGCAGCTACCCGCGCCAGCTAGCACATGAAAAATCGGATAGGCTTGCTCGACTTTGTTGTGATGACAGATGCATCGCTCAACGTGCTTTTGTTGAGTGTGAGGTCTTCGTAGGCATTCTGCAGTATCGCCGGTGCTCTGGTTTCCCACCAAAAGAAACTCAATGACAGCGCTCTGCTTGGAACGCACCTCCGTCACGCACGCCATTTTTGAAGGCGACGTATAGTGACGCCCCCTATCGGAACTTCATTAAAGTATACGGGCTGAAGCAGGAATATTCCACGATGTCCCGCAATAAATTTCGCATTTTCTGCAACCGAAATTGGGCGAGGAAAAATATGTTCCATTACATATTAAACGCCTCTCGTAAAAGTAAAATACAAAATACTCCTTAAAACAAATCATCAGCGTTGCGTGGTTTTCAGGATCAGAAATGTGCATACTTTTTCCTCCTGTATGTCTTTGATGAACGGGCTATTCGTAAGTAAAGTTCCAGTTCCAAAGAGAACCACTCCTCAGAATGATGTCAACAGCATATTATCGACGCAGAAGAAAAAAAAGTTAAAGAAAATTTACTGATAGATGGAGCTGTAAGAGCTTAACGTAAGTGGGATCGGTTACAAATGAGAGATGAATCGCAATACGACGCCTATAATTTCAGTTGCACTTAACAGCATCTGTACTCTTCAATTAGCATGACTGCACAAGTTCGCCAGCCAACATTTGTGGTGCTGTTAATTTAAGTGCATCCGCCACGGCAAGGTAATACCACATCGTATGGGTAAAGTCGGCTTTTAATTGTCCTGAGGCCAAAAACCACATAAAAAAGCAAAATGACATCGGTTTCTAACTGTCGTCAGATTGACACAAGACATGTTCAGTATGCTGTCCAACGTTTTATGCCGCATGTTAAAAGCGAGAGACTTCATTTTTCCGAACAGATCGGAATTTCTTGGGAGTCGCTTTCAGAATGCGTAGGGCAATGCGTGCGCTCAATTCAGCTACATTAGTGCACGGAACACACCATCTATCAGGTAAACCAACAGCCAGAAGTCACACGGATTACAATTCGTTTGGGTAAAACAAGAGATAACCTTTCTTGCGCTAGACATGTCTCTATGAACCTTCAGAACAATGCCGTCATTTCCTGCACTGACTGCTGAAACTTTTTCAATTGAAATATTCCATTCGGAGAAAATTTTGCAGTGATGTACAATGATGTGTAGTTTTGTGTCAGCTCAGGTCTGGGAAGAATAGCACATAATGTCCCGAAATCATTAATTTTGTATTATTTCTGTCCAACTATAATAGGTAATATGACAGTATTCTGCATTCTTTAACCGTATTTATGCGTACTTATCGTGAATACTGGTTTCTATTGTTTCTCGTCTTGGTACCTAATACAATGGACACTGGGGCAATGAGAAACACTTATGTTGTTGTTGTTGTTGTGGTCTTCACTCCTGAGACTGGTTTGATGCATCTCTCCATGCTACCCTATCTTGTGCAAGCTTCTTCATCTCCCAGTACTTACTGCAACCTACATCCTTCTGAATCTCCTTAGTGTATTCATCTCTTGGTCTCCCTCTACGATTTTTACATTCCACGCTGCCTTCCAATGCCAAATTTGTGATCCCTTAAAGCCTCAGAACATGTCCTACCAACCGGTCCCTTCTTCTTGTCAAGTTGTGCCACAAACTCCCCTTCTCCCCAATTCTATTGAATACCTCCTCATTAGTTACTTTTGATCTACCCATCTTATCTTCACCATTCTTCTGTAGTATCACATTTCGAAAGCTTCTATTCTCTTCTTGTCCAAACTATTTATCGTCCATGTTTCACTTCCATAAATGGCTACACTCCATACAAATACTTTCAGAAACGACTTCCTGACACTTAAATCTATACTCGATGTTAACAAATTTCTCTTCTTCAGAAACGCTTTCATTACCATTTACAGTCTACATTTTATATCCTCTCTACTTCGACCACCATCAGTTATTTTGCTCCCCAAGTAGCAAAACGCCTTTACTACTTTAAGTCTCTCATTTCCTAATCTAATTCCCTCAGCATCACCCGACTTAATTCGACTACATCCTCAGCATCACCTGACTTATTTCGACTACATTCCATGATCCTCGTATTGCTTTTGTTCATGTTCATCTTATATCCTCCTTTCAAGACACTGTCCATTCCATTCCACTGCTCTTCCAAGTCCTTTGCTGTCTCTGACAGAATTACAATGTCATCGGCGAACCGCAAAGTTTTTATTTCTTCTCCATGGATTTTAATACCTACTCCGAATTTTTCTTTTGTTTCCTTTACTTCTTGCTCAATATACAGATTGAATAACATCGGGGGGAGACTACAACCCTGTCTCACTCCCTTCCCAACCACTGCTTCCCTTTCAGGCCCTTTGACTATTATAACTGCCATCTGGTTTCCGCACAATTTGTAAATAGCCTTTCGCCCCCTGTATTTTACCCATGCCACCTTCAGAATTTGAAGGAGAGTATTCCATTCAACATTGTCAAAAGCTTTCTCTAAGCCTACAAATGCTAGAAACGTAGGTTTGCCTTTCCTTAATCTTTCTTCTATAAGTCGTAAGGTCAGTATTGTCTCACGTGTTCCAATATTTCTACGAAATCCAAACTGATCTTCCACGAGGTCGGCTTCTACCAGTTTCTCCATTCGTCTGTAAAGTCTATTAGTATTTTGGAGCTGTGACTTATTAAACTAATGTTGTTGTTGTGGTCTTCCGTCCTGAGACTGGTTTGATGCAGCTCTCCATGCTACTCTATCCTGCGCAAGCTTCTTCATCTCCCAGTACCTACTGCAACCTACATCCTTCTGAATCTGCTTAGTGTATTGATCTCTTGGTCTCCCTCTACGATTTTTACCCTCCACGCTGCCCTCCAATGCTAAATTTGTGATCCCTTGATGCCTCAAAACATGTCCTACCAACCGATTCCTTCTTCTAGTCAAGTTGTGCCACAAACTTCTCCCCAATCCTATTCAATACCTCCTCATTAGTTACGTGATCTACCCACCTTATCTTCAGCATTCTTCTGTAGCACCACATTTCAAAAGCTTCTATTCTCTTCTTGTCCAAACTGGTTATCGTCCATGTTTCACTTCCATACATGGCTACACTCCATACAAATACTTTCAGAAACGACTTCCTGACACTTAAATCTATACTCGATGTTAACAAATTTCTCTTCTTCAGAAACGATTTCCTTGCCATTGCCAGTCTACATTTTATATCCTCTCTACTTCGACCATCATCAGTTATTTTACACCCTAAATAGCAAAACTCCTTTACTACTTTAAGTGTCTCATTTCCTAATCTAATCCCCTCAGCATCACCCGATTTAATTTGACTACATTCCATTATCCTCGTTTTGCTTTTGTTGATGTTCATCTTATATCCTCCTTTCAAGACACTGTCCATTCCGTTCAACTGCTCTTCTAAGTCATTTGCTGTCTCTGACAGAATTACAATGTCATCGGCGAACCTCAAAGTTTTTACTTCTTCTCCATGAATTTTAATACCTACTCCGAATTTTTCTTTTGTTTCCTTTACTGCTTGCTCAATATACAGATTGAATAACATCGGGGAGAGGCTACAACCCTGTCTCACTCCTTTCCCAACCACTGCTTCCCTTTCATGGCCCTCGACTCTTATAACTGCCATCTGGTTTCTGTACAAATTGTAAATAGCCTTTCGCTCCTTGTATTTTACCCCCGCCACCTTCAGAATTTGAAAGAGAGTGTTCCAGTTAACGTTGCCAAAAGCTTTCTCTAAGTCTACAAATGCTAGAAACGTAGGTTTGCCTTTTCTTAACCTTTCTTCTAAGATAAGTCGTAAGGTTAGTATTGCCTCACGTGTTCCAACATTTCTACGGAATCCAAACTGATATTCTCCGAGGTCCGCTTCTACCAGTTTTTCCATTCGTCTGTAAAGAATTCGCGTTAGTATTTTGCAGCTGTGACTTATTAAACTGATAGTTCGGTAATTTTCACATCTGTCAACACCTGCTTTCTTTGGGATTGGAATTATTATATTCTTCTTGAAGTCTGTGGGTATTTCGCCTGTCTCATACATCTTGCTCACCAGATGGTAGAGTTTTGTCATGACTGGCTCTCCCAAGGCCATCAGTAGTTCTAATGGAATGTTGTCTACTCCCGGGGCCTTGTTTCGACTCAGGTCTTCCAGTGCTCTGTCAAACTCTTCACGCAGTATCTTATTTCCCATTTCATCTTCATCTACATCCTCTTCCATCTCCATAATATTGTCCTCAAGTACATCGCCCTTGTATAAACTCTCTATATACTCCTTCCACCTTTCTGCCTTCCCTTCTTTGCTTAGAACTGGGTTGCCATCTGAGCTCTTGATATTCATACAAGTGGTTCTCTTCTCTCCAAAGGTTTCTTTAATTTTCCTGAAGGCAGTATCTATCTTACCCCTAGTGAGACAAGCCTCTACATCCTTACATTTGTCCTCTAGCCATCCCTGCTTAGCCATTTTGCACTTCCTGTCAATCTCATTTTTGAGACGTTTTATAAAGGCACATTTGCATGCCGTGCGTGAGTTTCCTCGGAAACGCGAAATCTTAATTAAATAATTAATCTGTGAGAAATAAATAAAGCCTATGGCACAGAACTGCAGCGCTGTGTCGCTGATAAAACAAAAACAGAATTACGATACTCTTATGTTTGATTAAGGAGAGAGAGGTCTTGGATAAGTGGTGCGGGAAGCACGTATATTTTATTGACTGGCACACCGCCATATTTAATGTTATATAAGATCACTGCGAGTTGCAATCTTACTAGGCACTCGAATCTGTAAAGAATTTATATTTATGAAAGTAAGTAGAATTATTTAACTGTAGGCTTATTCGTTGAATATATCTGATTTAACTAACTGTGTAAACTTTTTATGTTTAGTAGACAGTCACCTCTGTACGACGTATTGACATGGCTGGCAAATTATTCTAATATTGAGATTTAGATTTGAGTCCGCACCTACCGCAGCAGTCTTTGGAAACGATTTAAATACGAAGTCCGATTATTTGAGTCTTATTTCACGGTCAACTACGAATAACATTACATTTACGAAAAAGCCATTGTCAAGCGTCTGATACCGAATAATCAAAACCTGACGACTCATAGGAGAGCCAATCATACAGATAAAAATAATTAGTATTTTATTTTATTTTATTTAATTTTATTTATTTTATATTGGCGACTGCGTGTCGGACTTGTTATTTTGTCATTTGTTACATTGTTCTCTTTGTTTCATGTGAAAAATTAACTATCTGGACCTGGACGTGAATGTATGAGAAATAACAAAGATCTGAAGATATTTTCCAATTCTAAAATTTTGCGGGAAGACGCAATGAAGCTTCCAGCAAAATAAGGTAAGACGCAGCATCTTTGCATTGGCAGGCTTGACCAGACGCATAATTCAGTGTATTAGCTCTTCAGTAGATTCTGTAGTATTTCTTTCGCGCGTAGCAGTTTTCAGTGATAAATTTCATTCTCAGTATTTTTCCTTAAACAATAACTTCTGCAACAATACCAATACACGAGTGTACAATATGGCCGACTTCTGTACGATACGTTGTAACATGGACAGCAGCCATTAACAATAATCCCATATTCAGTTTACATTTTTAAATTAACAAACAGCCATTGTTGCTACGAGCGATTCATGCTCAACTGCATTTTATTTTAAAACCAGTGTCAAACATTAATTTCTTGAAATATATATCACGTGTGGCATGGTCATAACTAGAAAACAATACGCAAAGATGGAACAGCAAAGACGTACTATTCAGACGCAATCCGACTCGGACGAGAGACAAGTGTTAGAAAATGAATTTACGACAGCAACCGGTAGTGACGATTCATCAAATATTGACGCAAGTGTTAACGGAAATTTTGGCAATAGGCCGTCCACCACAAAAATTTCAAAGTCTCAGTCAGAGCCCATGTTAATACATGACGTCACGTCTAATGACGCGGCGGGGGCAGAGACCTTGCAAACAGTAAACATTGCCAACATGTTACAAATGCTAATGAAACAGAACGCGGAAAACATGGCAACCTTAAAGACACAAAATGACGAAATTAAATCTGACCTCATAGCAATCAAGGCATGTAATGGCACATTGTGTAAACGTGTGGAACTTATAGACGCCACACTGACCAAACAGATGACTGAACTCAGTACGAAATTTTCCAAGCTTAATACGAGACAAGAAAAGACTACAAATGACGTAGCACTTTTACAGACACAATTAAAAAACCTTAATGTCACGTGTGAAGCTCTTACTGAACAAATTCAAACATATCCTTCAGTACACGACAACCTTGAAAAACGAATTACTGACGTGCAGAATAAATTTGACGATGTTGAACAACACCTGACTGACATCTTACAATCTGATGCCACAGCTCATTTTCAAAATATTAATAAAGAATTTCATGATTGGGTAGAGAACAAAGACAAACATTTTGATAGATGCATACGTGAAAATTTACCAAGAATTGTGCACGACTCCGTAGCGGAATACATCACTAATAACAAACAGCTGATTAGTGACGCAGTACAATCCGTCACTGCATCCATGAGACAATTCACCGATCAACCACAGTCTGAATGTAACGAGAATATCAGTCAAAATGTACAGTTCAGAAACCAATATACATACGAGTGTGACGCACACATACCGCACACAACATACACACAAGAACAAAACACACCACGACAACAACACATACCACAACGTGCAAACACAAACACAAGCTATTATCATGGTAAACTACAGCAACATTATCGTAATTACTCGCCAGCTGAGCATTGCAGTAATTACAGTGGAACAAATCCATATCATAATGCAAAGGAAGAAGAAAGCTTAATAAAACACAGGCAATTTCAGGCTTTTATCCCAGAAAAACGAACCATTCATCCGGTGATTTTTCTCAAATCTTTTAGTAACGCATTTCCACGCACTTGGAGTGACCGGAAAAAGATTTCATATATTGTCGGTTACATCCAAGGCGATGCAGCTGTCTGGGCATACAGTCAAGCTGACGTATGTACCACGTACAGTGAGTTTGAGCGTGCTTTTCTGAACAAATTCTGGTCGCAATCCGTCCAGGAGCGACTCAGAAGACAAATTTTAGAACCTGAAACTTTTAACAGTAAAAATGGTAACTTACGCAGATATTTTGAAAAATACTTGAACATGGGACATTTTTTAGACGAACCAGTCGCAACGCGAGATATACTCCGAGCGTTGAAGGCCAAATTGCCTTTCAACATTAAGGAAAAACTTCTACATATCCCGGATGACGATTCAGATTATTTTTTAACAGCTTTAGATTCGGTTGACATGTTACTTGAAGATCAGCGCTTCGCGCGGCAAAACAGCAGCCACAATGTTTACACTAGTGGTATGCAAAACATGCAGGCTTGCCAACACAATTCTGGCGCGCCCACAGTTGGATATGCGGTACAGCAAAAACAGCAAACTCACATGCCGTCTCAATACGGAAATCAAAATCAACACGCGTATTCCAATACAAACAACAATTACAACAGTAATAACACTTCATGCGGCAATCCATACAAAAGGCACCGCGGTAATAACAACAACGGTAACAACGGATACAAATGTAACAACAAAAACACAAACAGAAATAGAAATAATAATAACTACGAGCCAAGGCAGCATCAAGGCTGGACTCGTAGCGATCAATACTATCATTCAAATACTGCTTTACCACAGCAGCCACCAGGTCAAAATTGGAGCATACCTTACGACCGACAGGTAAGTTATAATGCGCAACAGCAACAACAACCGCAAAAGTTTGGAGATCATAATAGGCAATATCCGAATGTGAATATAATAGAAATGACACCTGATGCACAACCCCAATCTGTGTCAGTACCTAGTACAAATGATAATCCAACAAACTAGAAACAGTCACTACTTTGCCCTAGGTCGTGGCTGAAGAATTCTTGGGGGGCGACTTCAATGTTAATCAGTTATTTGACACCACACTTGAACAACAGAATAACGATATGCCGAGTAATTCTAAACAAAAACTACCTGTTTTATTTATAAGATACAACCACAATAACAATATATCAGATGAACTTTTACAAGACAGTACACAATGTCGTTTAAACACAAATGAAATTGTTTTAGCATCTATTACTGGTGTAGTAGGTGGGATTCCAACTACTATTATCCTAGATACAGGTGCAGCTGTGAGCGTTTTGTCTTTTAATTTCTATAAAAAGATGTGTGAATTGGAGCCTGTGCCTGAGTTTCCTGCCCAAAACTGTAAAATAACTACTGCACTAGGTAATAAGTCATGTAGGGTTACGAAGCAAGTTTTTGTAAACGTTAAAATAGGTAATGGAACCGTACAATGGCCATTCCTGGTTGTACAAAACCTTGTGACAAATTGCATATTAGGAATAGATATTATGAGCGAGAAGGACTGCATTATAGACTTCTCCAAAGGTAAATGTATTTTAAAGGATAAAGGCAGTGTAATTATTATTGATTTGGACAGGAGAACTCTAAAGCATGACAAACACTGTACAGGGTACAAGGTTCAGTTAGTACTTGACAAAGACATTCAAGACATGCAAACACACTCATCTGACACAGAGCTAATGGACTTGAAAACATTGCTTGATCATAAGATAAGTGAAGCTACAGCTCTCAGTGTACATGAACGTATAAAACTACAGGAAGTGTTATCCAAATATTTACAAGTTTTTACCAAACGATTAGGTGTTATCAACACGTATGTGTACAAGATTGAAGTTAAGCCTCACAAGATCTTCTACCACAAGACATATAACGTACCGTTATCTCAACGACCTGCTGTGTGGCAAGAACTAAAACAAATTACAACATAGATTATAAGTAGTATAGAAATTTTCATTTCAGCGGTTCCAGTGACGCAGTTGAAGACAGAAGAACTTTTCTTTCAACGCCGCGGCACCACCGAGAAGACTGAATATTAAAGTAAAATTTATGATTACGTAGCAGTGAATGATTTATACATTTTTCACGGAACATTTGTGACTGTAGGTACCACTGACTTGGTATGACACCTGACGAACCGACAGACGTCATCTGTGAAGCGATCTTTTACTTCGAGAAATAGATTAGACGCACATCTCTCAGCAAGAAAAGCATCTACCAGTAGCCAAGGCCACACAGACACTATACACACACGCACAAAACGCGAGGAATCTAACAGCTTTCCGTCTCTTATTATTTTGAATATTTATTGAGTAGTGAAAACGCCTGGTCTTGCCTACTGATGTAATGAATGTTGTGTCTAACCTATCTTAATTTCAGATGACATCACACAAAAGATCGATAAAATCCCAGCAAACCCGTTAAAGAGGACGTAAATATCTGCAATTCATGTAATCAAATGTGACACAATGTAATAACCTGTAGCTATGTAATAATGATGAAAACATGTTTATGTGTAACTGTATTATGTTTATGCTAAGAAAATATGTGACGTGTATATGTATTATTACTTATTTTTTTTACTGATGTATCATGTAACTGTTACTATGTAAAATTTTGAACAAAACGAGTGCCAAAAAGACATTGCATAGTGAACCTCTGTTCACGGACATTAACGAACATTTAGGTGAGCTATATTCAGAAAAAAAACCGAAAATGTGAAGCGAATAATTCGTGCATCGTCTAGTGACATTACTACAGTACCCAACTTCAAGATGTTAACTGGATTAAATGGACACAAAGTGCCTGTCCAGAAAACAACACGACGGGTGGAAGAATTCTGGTTGGAACTTCAGGGAATGAAATGTTCTCGAAATGTGACGGACACTCTTACCTGGACTGTCCAAGGATCGACGCCAGCTATGTGCCGTCCGAGGTTCTGCAACCAAGCTTCCACGGAATATCGAAAACGAACTGCATATGGACTAATTACTCGACGGGTCACGTCTGATCTGTAATAAACAGTGCTTTTTGTCACAACGAACTGCATCACAACGACTATAATGGAAATAGGAAATGGACATGCTTATGTATCAATCACGTTGTTATACAGCGATGTTACTGTGATCAAAAAACTTTACCACGACGACACTAACCTGTGAAACAGTACTGTGCAGTAGATGAATATAAACTGTAATAACGACACGATGTGTATAGGTCAACGCACCTGAAACAACAGAACATTTTTCGTTGAAGCATTTCATTGCAATGCTATGTAACTAAGAACATTCAACAATCTAAAGTTGTATTGTATTATAACAAATATTGTAATTTTAAAACTAAGTTACCTGTCATAGAATGTAGTCTTCATATGTAATCTTGGTGGAATATTTTCTTTGTGCAACGACTAAGAAATGCGCGCGCACACGAACAATATGAACTGCAATACTGTGCCGCGTGATCTAAATTTACGAAATAACGGCAGTGCCGTAGTTACACAGACGCTTCTGCGCATGCGCGCACTCTGTTTTGCCAACATAAGAACTTTTTCGGCGCACGCGCGTCATTCAAATTTTGTATATAATGTACAGTATAATGTAAGTCATGTAAATAGTTGTAGATAACTTAGATTTTCTTGTGCCTTTAGGTGAATTGCTCGCCTGCAGGTGTGTCCTTTCGCCTCGCAATTCAGGGGGCAATATAAAGGCACATTTGCATGCCGTGCGTGAGTTTCCTCGGAAACGCGAAATCTTAATTAAATAATTAATCTGTGAGAAATAAATAAAGCCTATGGCACAGAACTGCAGCGCTGTGTCGCTGATAAAACAAAAACAGAATTACGATACTCTTATGTTTGATTAAGGAGAGAGAGGTCTTGGATAAGTGGTGCGGGAAGCACGTATATTTTATTGACTGGCACACCGCCATATTTAATGTTATATAAGATCACTGCGAGTTGCAATCTTACTAGGCACTCGAATCTGTAAAGAATTTATATTTATGAAAGTAAGTAGAATTATTTAACTGTAGGCTTATTCGTTGAATATATCTGATTTAACTAACTGTGTAAACTTTTTATGTTTAGTATACAGTCACCTCTGTACGACGTATTGACATGGCTGGCAAATTATTCTAATATTGAGATTTAGATTTGAGTCCGCACCTACCGCAGCAGTCTTTGGAAACGATTTAAATACGAAGTCCGATTATTTGAGTCTTATTTCACGGTCAACTACGAATAACATTACATTTACGAAAAAGCCATTGTCAAGCGTCTGATACCGAATAATCAAAACCTGACGACTCATAGGAGAGCCAATCATACAGATAAAAATAATTAGTATTTTATTTTATTTTATTTTATTTTATTTATTTTATATTGGCGACTGCGTGTCGGACTTGTTATTTTGTCATTTGTTACATTGTTCTCTTTGTTTCATGTGAAAAATTAACTATCTGGACCTGGACGTGAATGTATGAGAAATAACAAAGATCTGAAGATATTTTCCAATTCTAAAATTTTGCGGGAAGACGCAATGAAGCTTCCAGCAAAATAAGGTAAGACGCAGCATCTTTGCATTGGCAGGCTTGACCAGACGCATAATTCAGTGTATTAGCTCTTCAGTAGATTCTGTAGTATTTCTTTCGCGCGTAGCAGTTTTCAGTGATAAATTTCATTCTCAGTATTTTTCCTTAAACAATAACTTCTGCAACAATACCAATACACGAGTGTACAATATGGCCGACTTCTGTACGATACGTTGTAACATGGACAGCAGCCATTAACAATAATCCCATATTCAGTTTACATTTTTAAATTAACAAACAGCCATTGTTGCTACGAGCGATTCATGCTCAACTGCATTTTATTTTAAAACCAGTGTCAAACATTAATTTCTTGAAATATATATCACGTGTGGCATGGTCATAACTAGAAAACAATACGCAAAGATGGAACAGCAAAGACGTACTATTCAGACGCAATCCGACTCGGACGAGAGACAAGTGTTAGAAAATGAATTTACGACAGCAACCGGTAGTGACGATTCATCAAATATTGACGCAAGTGTTAACGGAAATTTTGGCAATAGGCCGTCCACCACAAAAATTTCAAAGTCTCAGTCAGAGCCCATGTTAATACATGACGTCACGTCTAATGACGCGGCGGGGGCAGAGACCTTGCAAACAGTAAACATTGCCAACATGTTACAAATGCTAATGAAACAGAACGCGGAAAACATGGCAACCTTAAAGACACAAAATGACGAAATTAAATCTGACCTCATAGCAATCAAGGCATGTAATGACACATTGTGTAAACGTGTGGAACTTATAGACGCCACACTGACCAAACAGATGACTGAACTCAGTACGAAATTTTCCAAGCTTAATACGAGACAAGAAAAGACTACAAATGACGTAGCACTTTTACAGACACAATTAAAAAACCTTAATGTCACGTGTGAAGCTCTTACTGAACAAATTCAAACATATCCTTCAGTACACGACAACCTTGAAAAACGAATTACTGACGTGCAGAATAAATTTGACGATGTTGAACAACACCTGACTGACATCTTACAATCTGATGCCACAGCTCATTTTCAAAATATTAATAAAGAATTTCATGATTGGGTAGAGAACAAAGACAAACATTTTGATAGATGCATACGTGAAAATTTACCAAGAATTGTGCACGACTCCGTAGCGGAATACATCACTAATAACAAACAGCTGATTAGTGACGCAGTACAATCCGTCACTGCATCCATGAGACAATTCACCGATCAACCACAGTCTGAATGTAACGAGAATATCAGTCAAAATGTACAGTTCAGAAACCAATATACATACGAGTGTGACGCACACATACCGCACACAACATACACACAAGAACAAAACACACCACGACAACAACACATACCACAACGTGCAAACACAAACACAAGCTATTATCATGGTAAACTACAGCAACATTATCGTAATTACTCGCCAGCTGAGCATTGCAGTAATTACAGTGGAACAAATCCATATCATAATGCAAAGGAAGAAGAAAGCTTAATAAAACACAGGCAATTTCAGGCTTTTATCCCAGAAAAACGAACCATTCATCCGGTGATTTTTCTCAAATCTTTTAGTAACGCATTTCCACGCACTTGGAGTGACCGGAAAAAGATTTCATATATTGTCGGTTACATCCAAGGCGATGCAGCTGTCTGGGCATACAGTCAAGCTGACGTATGTACCACGTACAGTGAGTTTGAGCGTGCTTTTCTGAACAAATTCTGGTCGCAATCCGTCCAGGAGCGACTCAGAAGACAAATTTTAGAACCTGAAACTTTTAACAGTAAAAATGGTAACTTACGCAGATATTTTGAAAAATACTTGAACATGGGACATTTTTTAGACGAACCAGTCGCAACGCGAGATATACTCCGAGCGTTGAAGGCCAAATTGCCTTTCAACATTAAGGAAAAACTTCTACATATCCCGGATGACGATTCAGATTATTTTTTAACAGCTTTAGATTCGGTTGACATGTTACTTGAAGATCAGCGCTTCGCGCGGCAAAACAGCAGCCACAATGTTTACACTAGTGGTATGCAAAACATGCAGGCTTGCCAACACAATTCTGGCGCGCCCACAGTTGGATACGCGGTACAGCAAAAACAGCAAACTCACATGCCGTCTCAATACGGAAATCAAAATCAACACGCGTATTCCAATACAAACAACAATTACAACAGTAATAACACTTCATGCGGCAATCCATACAAAAGGCACCGCGGTAATAACAACAACGGTAACAACGGATACAAATGTAACAACAAAAACACAAACAGAAATAGAAATAATAATAACTACGAGCCAAGGCAGCATCAAGGCTGGACTCGTAGCGATCAATACTATCATTCAAATACTGCTTTACCACAGCAGCCACCAGGTCAAAATTGGAGCATACCTTACGACCGACAGGTAAGTTATAATGCGCAACAGCAACAACAACCGCAAAAGTTTGGAGATCATAATAGGCAATATCCGAATGTGAATATAATAGAAATGACACCTGATGCACAACCCCAATCTGTGTCAGTACCTAGTACAAATGATAATCCAACAAACTAGAAACAGTCACTACTTTGCCCTAGGTCGTGGCTGAAGAATTCTTGGGGGGCGACTTCAATGTTAATCAGTTATTTGACACCACACTTGAACAACAGAATAACGATATGCCGAGTAATTCTAAACAAAAACTACCTGTTTTATTTATAAGATACAACCACAATAACAATATATCAGATGAACTTTTACAAGACAGTACACAATGTCGTTTAAACACAAATGAAATTGTTTTAGCATCTATTACTGGTGTAGTAGGTGGGATTCCAACTACTATTATCCTAGATACAGGTGCAGCTGTGAGCGTTTTGTCTTTTAATTTCTATAAAAAGATGTGTGAATTGGAGCCTGTGCCTGAGTTTCCTGCCCAAAACTGTAAAATAACTACTGCACTAGGTAATAAGTCATGTAGGGTTACGAAGCAAGTTTTTGTAAACGTTAAAATAGGTAATGGAACCGTACAATGGCCATTCCTGGTTGTACAAAACCTTGTGACAAATTGCATATTAGGAATAGATATTATGAGCGAGAAGGACTGCATTATAGACTTCTCCAAAGGTAAATGTATTTTAAAGGATAAAGGCAGTGTAATTATTATTGATTTGGACAGGAGAACTCTAAAGCATGACAAACACTGTACAGGGTACAAGGTTCAGTTAGTACTTGACAAAGACATTCAAGACATGCAAACACACTCATCTGACACAGAGCTAATGGACTTGAAAACATTGCTTGATCATAAGATAAGTGAAGCTACAGCTCTCAGTGTACATGAACGTATAAAACTACAGGAAGTGTTATCCAAATATTTACAAGTTTTTACCAAACGATTAGGTGTTATCAACACGTATGTGTACAAGATTGAAGTTAAGCCTCACAAGATCTTCTACCACAAGACATATAACGTACCGTTATCTCAACGACCTGCTGTGTGGCAAGAACTAAAACAAATTACAACATAGATTATAAGTAGTATAGAAATTTTCATTTCAGCGGTTCCAGTGACGCAGTTGAAGACAGAAGAACTTTTCTTTCAACGCCGCGGCACCACCGAGAAGACTGAATATTAAAGTAAAATTTATGATTACGTAGCAGTGAATGATTTATACATTTTTCACGGAACATTTGTGACTGTAGGTACCACTGACTTGGTATGACACCTGACGAACCGACAGACGTCATCTGTGAAGCGATCTTTTACTTCGAGAAATAGATTAGACGCACATCTCTCAGCAAGAAAAGCATCTACCAGTAGCCAAGGCCACACAGACACTATACACACACGCACAAAACGCGAGGAATCTAACAGCTTTCCGTCTCTTATTATTTTGAATATTTATTGAGTAGTGAAAACGCCTGGTCTTGCCTACTGATGTAATGAATGTTGTGTCTAACCTATCTTAATTTCAGATGACATCACACAAAAGATCGATAAAATCCCAGCAAACCCGTTAAAGAGGACGTAAATATCTGCAATTCATGTAATCAAATGTGACACAATGTAATAACCTGTAGCTATGTAATAATGATGAAAACATGTTTATGTGTAACTGTATTATGTTTATGCTAAGAAAATATGTGACTTGTATATGTATTATTACTTATTTTTTTTACTGATGTATCATGTAACTGTTACTATGTAAAATTTTGAACAAAACGAGTGCCAAAAAGACATTGCATAGTGAACCTCTGTTCACGGACATTAACGAACATTTAGGTGAGCTATATTCAGAAAAAAAACCGAAAATGTGAAGCGAATAATTCGTGCATCGTCTAGTGACATTACTACAGTACCCAACTTCAAGATGTTAACTGGATTAAATGGACACAAAGTGCCTGTCCAGAAAACAACACGACGGGTGGAAGAATTCTGGTTGGAACTTCAGGGAATGAAATGTTCTCGAAATGTGACGGACACTCTTACCTGGACTGTCCAAGGATCGACGCCAGCTATGTGCCGTCCGAGGTTCTGCAACCAAGCTTCCACGGAATATCGAAAACGAACTGCATATGGACTAATTACTCGACGGGTCACGTCTGATCTGTAATAAACAGTGCTTTTTGTCACAACGAACTGCATCACAACGACTATAATGGAAATAGGAAATGGACATGCTTATGTATCAATCACGTTGTTATACAGCGATGTTACTGTGATCAAAAAACTTTACCACGACGACACTAACCTGTGAAACAGTACTGTGCAGTAGATGAATATAAACTGTAATAACGACACGATGTGTATAGGTCAACGCACCTGAAACAACAGAACATTTTTCGTTGAAGCATTTCATTGCAATGCTATGTAACTAAGAACATTCAACAATCTAAAGTTGTATTGTATTATAACAAATATTGTAATTTTAAAACTAAGTTACCTGTCATAGAATGTAGTCTTCATATGTAATCTTGGTGGAATATTTTCTTTGTGCAACGACTAAGAAATGCGCGCGCACACGAACAATATGAACTGCAATACTGTGCCGCGTGATCTAAATTTACGAAATAACGGCAGTGCCGTAGTTACACAGACGCTTCTGCGCATGCGCGCACTCTGTTTTGCCAACATAAGAACTTTTTCGGCGCACGCGCGTCATTCAAATTTTGTATATAATGTACAGTATAATGTAAGTCATGTAAATAGTTGTAGATAACTTAGATTTTCTTGTGCCTTTAGGTGAATTGCTCGCCTGCAGGTGTGTCCTTTCGCCTCGCAATTCAGGGGGCAATATAAAGGCACATTTGCATGCCGTGCGTGAGTTTCCTCGGAAACGCGAAATCTTAATTAAATAATTAATCTGTGAGAAATAAATAAAGCCTATGGCACAGAACTGCAGCGCTGTGTCGCTGATAAAACAAAAACAGAATTACGATACTCTTATGTTTGATTAAGGAGAGAGAGGTCTTGGATAAGTGGTGCGGGAAGCACGTATATTTTATTGACTGGCACACCGCCATATTTAATGTTATATAAGATCACTGCGAGTTGCAATCTTACTAGGCACTCGAATCTGTAAAGAATTTATATTTATGAAAGTAAGTAGAATTATTTAACTGTAGGCTTATTCGTTGAATATATCTGATTTAACTAACTGTGTAAACTTTTTATGTTTAGTAGACAGTCACCTCTGTACGACGTATTGACATGGCTGGCAAATTATTCTAATATTGAGATTTAGATTTGAGTCCGCACCTACCGCAGCAGTCTTTGGAAACGATTTAAATACGAAGTCCGATTATTTGAGTCTTATTTCACGGTCAACTACGAATAACATTACATTTACGAAAAAGCCATTGTCAAGCGTCTGATACCGAATAATCAAAACCTGACGACTCATAGGAGAGCCAATCATACAGATAAAAATAATTAGTATTTTATTTTATTTTATTTTATTTTATTTATTTTATAGTTTGTATTCCTTTTTGCCTCCTTCATTTACTGCATTTTTATATTTTCTCCTTTCAGCAATTAAATTCAATATTTCTTCTGTTACCCAAGGGTTTCTACTAGCCCTCGTCTTTTTACCTACTTGATCCTCTGCTGCCTTTACTACTTCATCCCTCAGAGCTACCCATTCTTCTTCTACTGTATTTCTTTCCCCCATTCCTGTCAATTGTTCCCTTATGCTCTCCCTCAAACTCTCTACAACCTCTGGTTCTTTCAGTTTATCCAGGTCCCATCTCCTTAAATTCCCACCTTTTTGCAGTTTCTTCAGTTTCAATCTGCAGCTCATAACCAATAGATTGTGGTCAGAATCCACATCTGCCCCTGGAAATGTCTTACAATTTAAAACCTGGTTCCTAAATCTCTGTCTTACCATTATATAATCTATCTGATACCTTTTAGTATCTCCAGGATTCTTCCAGGTATACAACCTTCTTTTATGATTCTTGAACCAAGTGTTAGCTATGATTAAATTATGCTCTGTGCAAAATTCTACCAGACGGCTTCCTCTTTCATTTCTTCCCCCCCAATCCATATTCACCTACTATGTTTCCTTCTCTCCCTTTTCCTACTGACGAATTCCAGTCACCCATGACTATTAAATTTTCGTCTCCCTTCACTACCTGAATAATTTCTTTTATCTCGTCATACATTTCATCAATTTCTTCATGATCTGCAGAGCTAGTTGGCATATAAACTTGTACTACTGTAGTAGGCATGGGCTTCGTATCTATCTTGGCCACAATAATGTGTTCACTATGCTGTTTGTAGTAGCTAACCCGCACTCCTATTTTTTTATTCATTATTAAACCTACTCCTGCATTACCCCTATTTGATTTTGTATTTATAACCCTGTAATCACCTGACCAAAAGTCTTGTTCCTCCCGCCACCGAACTTCACTAATTCCCACTATATCTAACTTTAACCTATCCATTTCCCTTTTTAAATTTTCTAACCTACCTGCCCGATTAAGGGATCTGACATTCCACTCTCCGATCCATAGAATGCCAGTTTTCTTTCTCCTTATAATGACGTCCTCTTGAGTAGTCCCCGCCCGGAGATCCGAATGGGGGACTATTTTACCTCCGGAATATTTTACCCAAGAGGACGCCATCATCATTTAATCATACAGTAAAGCTGCATGTCCTCGGGAAAAATTACGGCTGTAGTTTCCCCTTGCTTTCAGCCGTTCGCAGTACCAGCACAGCAAGGCCGTTTCAGTTAATGTTACAAGGCCAGATCAGTCAATCATCCAGACTGTTACCCCTGCAACTACTGAAAAGGCTGCTGCCCCTCTTCAGGAACCACATGTTTGTCTGGCCTCTCAACAGATACCCCTCCGTTGTGGTTGCACCTACGGTACGGCCATCTGTATCGCTGAGGCACGCAAGCCTCCCCACCAACGGCAAGGTCCATGGTTCGTGGGGGAAGATTAAACTAATAGTTCGATAATTTTCACATCTGTCAACACCTGCTTTCTTTGGGATTGGAATTAATATATTCTTCTTGAAGTATGAGGGTATTTGGCCTGTCTCATACATCTTGCTCACCAGATGGTAGAGTTTTGTCAGGACTGGCACTCCCAAGACGGTCAGTAGTTCTAATGGAATGTTGTCTACTCCCGGGGCCTTGTTTCGACTCAGGGCATTCATTGCTGTGTCAGACTCTTCACGCAGTATCATATCTCCCATTTCATCTTCATCTACATTCTCTTCCATTTCCATAATATTGTCCTCAAGTACATCGCCCTTGTATAGATGCTCTATATACTCCTTCCACCGTCCGGCATTCCCTTCTTTGCTTAGAACTGGGTTTCCATCTGAGCTCTTGATATTCATACAAGTTGCTCTATTTTCTCCAAAGGTCTCTTTAAGTTTCCTGTAGGCAGTGTCTATCTTGCCCCTAGTGCGATATGCCTCTACATCCTTACATTTGTCATCTAGCCATCCCTGCTTACCCATTTTGCACTCCCTGTCGATCTCATTTTCGAGACGTTTGTATTCCTTTTTGCTTGCTTCAATTACTGCATTTTTATATTTTCTCCTTTCATCAGTTAAATTCAATTTTTCTTCTGTTACCCAAGGATTTCTACTAGCACTCGTTTTTTTACCTACTTGATCCTCTGCTGCCTTCACTACTTCATCCCTCAAAGCTATCCATTCTTCTTCTACTGTATTTCTTTCCCCCATTTCTGTCGGTTGTTCCCTTATGCTCTCCCTTAAACTCAGTGCAACCTCTGGTTTAGTCAGTTTATCCAGGTTCCATCTCCTTAAATTCTCACCTTTTTGCAGTTTCTTTAGTTTTAATCTACAGTTCATAACCAACAGATTGTGGTCAGAGTCCACTTATGCCCCTTGAAATGTCTTGCAATTTAAAACCTGGTTCCTAAATCTCTGTCTTACCATTATATAATCTATCTGATACCTTCTAGTATCTCCAGGATTCTCCCATGAATACAACCATCTTTTATGATTCTTGAACCATGTGTTAGCTATGATTAAGCTATGCTCTGTGTTAAATTGTACCAGACGGCTTCCTCTTTCATTTATTACCCCCAATCCATATTCACCTACTATATTTCCTTCTCTCCCTTTATCTACTCTCGAATTCCAGTCACCCATGACTATTGAATTTTCGTCTCCCTTCACTACCTCAATAATTTCTTTTATCTCATCATACATTTCATCAATTTCTTCATCATCTGCAGAGCTAGTTGGTATATGAACTTGTACTACTGTAGTAGGCGTGGGCTTCGTGTCTATCTTGGCCACAATAATGCGCTCACTATGCTGTTTGTGGTAGCTTAACCGCCTTCCTATTTTTTTATTCATTATTAAACCTACTCCTGCATTACCCCTATTTGATTTTGTATTTATAACCCTGTATTCACCTGACCAAAAGTCTTGTTCCTCATGCCACCGAACTTCACTAATTCCCACTATATCTAACTAACCTATCCATTTCCCTTTCTAAATTTTCTAACCTACCTCCCCGATTAAGGGATCTGACATTCGACGCTCCGATCCGTAGAACGGCGGTTTTCTTTCTCCTGATAACGACGTCCTCCTGATCAGTCCCTGTCCGGAGATCCGAATGGGGGATTATTTTACCCCCGGAATATTTTACCCAAGAGGACACCATCATCATTTAACCATACAGTATAGCTACATGCCCTTGGGAAAAATTACGGCTGTAGTTTCCCCTTTTGTTTGTGCCGTTCGCAGTACCAGCACAGCAAGGTTGTTTTGGTTAGTGTTACAAGGCCAGATCAGTCAATCATCCAGACTGTTGCCTCTGCAACTACTGATAAGGCTGCTGCCCCTCTTCAGGAACCACACGTTTGTCTGGCCTCTCAACAGATACCCTTCCGTTGTGGTTGCACCTACGGTACGGCCATCTGCACGCTGAGGCACGGAAGCCTCCCCACCAATGGCAAGGTCCATGGTTCATGGGATCACCCAGTAATTTCGGTGCATAGTTCAGTGGACACTATTTGAAGTAAATGATAATCTTATAGACTTCATATTTTATTTACCTACTACTTCAAAAGTACATAAACCATGAGGACGGCGATAAATGTAGCACTGCAGGAATTACGAGACTCGACGCGTCGAAGACTGCACATCCACGAACGGAATGAATGGTGCATTGTTGAACGATGTCGATGTTTTTGGACTTTTGTCGTCGATGCATCGGCGATGTATCGTCATTGAAACATTGGTGCTAACCTCTACACTTATGGACGAAATTTCCGTGTTTTCAAAACACTGACACATCGTTTGTAATACTACACATATGTAAAATAGGTCTATGTGTCTCCATAACGGCGGAAGAGTGAGAGTACAATAGCAGTTGAAATACAGTAGGAAATAATATCAGTAGCGCAAGACCTGTATACATACACAGCGCGCGCAACCTGACGATGGAAAAATATTGCGTCTTTTCAAATATGTCATGTAATGATTAGCACGTAAAATATCAAAAAGGATCAAATGAAGCAGTTCTGGGAGAGAGGGAAGTTTTAAGAAATACACCTGAGATTGTTGATGCTTATAGAATTATAGTATTTCAAGTAATTACAGAATTTTTTAGTCGTAATACACGCATATGTTCAAGTATAGCGTAGATATTCAATAATCAAAGATTCAGGGATGGAGAACGTTTTCAATTAGTTCAGCAAGCTGAAAATCCCAATGGAGAAACGATGAACCTCCACAGGAAAAAAGGTAAAGGAAAAGGCGTTTGAGCTATCATGTAACATGCATCCGTTTGTAGACGGAATTAGTGTTAAACGATTAATATTACAGGTCTCTCTGGGTGGGCAGTAGCCATGCCATAAATCTCCTGCTGTCGCCGTAAGCCTTTAGTGAAACACGGGTCTTGCCCCTCTCGTCTGATTAATGGTACTTGCTAACATGCTGTAGCTTCTCGGGGGAAGTTTAGAATAAACAGTAACGACTGCTGCAGCCGGCAGCAATACGTTAACTGTACCATGTCGGACCTGTGTGAACAACGTATTTCGTCATGATGGGCAAGAGTGTAACCAACGGGTTTCACGACAGTCGATGGTTATAACGCATGCTACAAGTCGGAAGAAGATTAAATTTCAGTTCTACATACAAAATATGGCTACGAAAATAACAGACAATTACGTCGTTAGGGAATGGCAACTCTGCTGATGCTTGGGCCTGCCTTGTATCAATGCAGTAGGGGAAGGTCGATGGTTGGTTGGTTGTTTCGGGGAAGGAGACCAGACAGCGAGGTCATTGGTCTCATCGGATTAGGGAAGGACGGGGAAGGAAGTCGGCCGTGCCCTTTGAAAGGAACCATCCCAGCATTTGCCTGGAGCGATTTAGGGAAATCACGGGAAACCTAAATAAGGATGGCCGGACGCGGGATTGAACCCTCGTCCTCCCGAATGCGAGGCCAATGTCTAACCACTGCGCCACCTCGCTCGGTGGGAAGGTCGACTAATGTATTCTATGTTACCTAAATTTTCAACCTGTTTAGACAGACTTCAGGCCCTCTCTTGGTTTATCGCTCGTAATGTGATCAATCCCTGGAGTAGTCGATGCCCTGTACTGCACACCCGGTGCAGATGCTGGAGATCCATACCGCTGAGATGACACAAGTGGAGGCAAATCTTAATCGGTATTTCGAGAAATTTTGTGACAGTGCGTTACAAACACGCACTGATATCTAAATGAGAGACCATACACTGTTTCCGAAAGATGACAATTAAATTAATTTTGGGCGGCATGGAAAAAGTATGACTAATTTATGATTACAATTGCTGTTAAACTTTAAGGTCTAGTTCCTTCGTGTTTCCCACCGAAGTCGGAGACGAGCTTCATCCGGTTAGCTTCCCTAAACAGAGACACAGTCTTAGATGTCTTTCTGTATATGTTATTATTCGCGGTTTCACTGTATAATATTTTCATAAAGGTGTGTAGTTTCATTCTTTATGTACGGGCACATACTTCCGGTTAAACTTTGACGGTTTTTGAAATCAGCGAGTGTCAAAACAAAAATCTTTCGTGCTTCTCTGGAAGCTACTGTCCACTAAGAGACATCTTTTTCTGGCAATTAAGTAGGCAGTGGCGGCGACGTATACAGGGTCTTACAAAAAGGTACGGCCAAACTTTCAGGAAACATTCCTCACACACATGAAAGAAAATATGTTATGTGGACATGTGTCCGGAAACGCTTACTTTCCATGTTAGAGCTCATTTAATTACTTCTCTTCAAATCACATTAATCATAGAATGGAAACACACAGCAACAGAACGTACCAGCGTGACTTCAAACACTATGTTACAGAAAATGTTCAAAATGTCCTCCGTTAGCGAGGATACATGCATCCACCCTTCGTCGCACGGAATCCCCGATGCGCTGATGCAGCCCTGGAGAATGGCGTATTGTATCACAGCCATCCACAATACGAGCACGAAGAGTCTCTACATTTGGTACCGGGGTTGCGTAGACAAGAGCTTTCAAATGCCTCCATAAATGAAAGTCAAGAGGGTTGAGGTCAGGAGTGCGTGGAGGCCATGGAATTGGTCCGCCTCTACCAATCCATCGGTCACCGAATCTGTTGTTGAGAAGCGTACGAACACTTCGACTGAAATGTCCGGGAGCTCCATCGTGCATGAACCACATATTGTATCTTACTTGTAAAGGCACATGTTCTAGCAGCACAGGTAGAGTATCCCGTATGAAATCATTATAACGTGCTCCATTGAGCGTAGGTGGAAGAACATGGGGCCCAATCAAGACATCACAAACAATGCCTGCCCAAACGTTCACAGATAATCTGTGTTGATGACGTGATTGCACAATTCCGTGCGGATTCTCGTCATCCCACACATGTTGATTGTGAAAATTTACAATTTGATCACGTTGGAATGAGGCCTCATCCGTAAAAAGAACATTTGCACTGAAATGAGGATTGAAACATTGTTGGATGAACCATTCGCAGAAGTGTACCCGTGGAGGCCAATCGGCTGCTGACAGTGTCTGCACACGCTGTACATGGGACGGAAACAACTGGTTCTCCCGTAGCACTATCCATACAGTGACGTGGTCAACGTTACCTTGTACAGCAGCAACTCCTCTGACGCTGACATTAGGGTTATCGTCAACTGCACGAAGAATTGCCTCGTCCAGTGCAGGTGTCCTCGACGTTCTAGGTCTTCCCCAGTTGCGAGTCATAGGCTGGAATGTTCCGTGTTCCTTAAGACGCCGATCAATTGCTCCGAACGTCTTCCTGTCGGGACATCTTCGTTCATGAAATCTGTCTCGATACAAACGTACCGCGCCACGGCTATTGCCCCGTGCTAATCCATACATCAAATGGGCATCTGCCAACTCCGCATTTGTAAACATTGCACTGACTGCAAAACCACGTTCGTGATGAACACTATCCTGTTGATGCTACGTACTGATGTGCTTGATGCTGGTACTGTAGAGCAATGAGTCGCATGTCAACACAAGCACCGAAATCAACATTACCTTCCTTCAATTGGGCCAACTGGCGGTGAATCGAGGAAGTACAGTACATACTGACGAAACTAAAATGAGCTCTAACATGGAAATTAAGCGTTTCCGGACACATGTCCACATAATATCTTTTCATTATTTATGTGTGAAGAATGTTTCCTGAAAGTTTGGCCGTACCTTTTTGTAACACCCTGCAGTGTCCCATTCAGTTGGCACAATTATCTGCCAGTTACGGTACTTTTTGAAACGGCTCGATGACCCTTGCTAAACTGAGACTGTAAAAATGCTTACTATTCTGTAGGTGGCTCCACATATCTTTTTAAAAATTTATGTAAGACCGTATTTATTGCAACGAGTGTCAGTGTTGTCCGAACAAGGCACAGCCAGTGCCAAAGCACCACAGGCACAAAGATGTGAGCTGGTGCCAGTGCGATAGAGACTCGTCACTCGCGCGTGTTCCGTCAGCGCCACGGGCGGCGCTGAGGATGAAGATATCGACTTCGTCTCAGCCAATTGCCGGCCGAGTACAACCGCCAATCACTGGACGACAACGGACAGAAGCCTACTCGGAAGATAGAAGAGCAACTTTGGCCCACTTGCTTACAGATCATCGTCCAGGGCTGACTTATACAGGCAACATCGTTTAGTGAACTCTTTGGAAGTGAACAGACAGTTGCTGTAAATTGCATTTGCTACATACCTACGATTATTTGCGTTAAGCCAGTGAAGGTCTATATTACACGCAGTGTTGCAGACCTCAGTATCCGACAAATCACAAAGATAAGTAGACCTTTTTAACTCATTTGTGTCATTTTGTTACTAATTTGTCGGAGTGTTGTAGGGCTTCGTTTTTCTATCCTGTTATGTGACCCGAGGACGTAGCTGTTTAACAGTGGAAGTAATTGTCTTAGCAGTGTACTGCACCAGAAGCCGTTTCACAAACTCACCAACTCGGTCTAGCGTAGCACCAGTGGCAATTCGGCCGCCACAGCAGTAGCGACGAGGCCTTCACAAAATTGCCGACGAGGGTTTACGAAACAATCATTATCAGGATCAAATAATTTGAAAATTTCACGTTTTTATTAGTGAAACTACAACATTTTGATCTCTGCAAGTATCCATGTTTTGTCGAATACTGTGTGGCGTGCTGATTAACAAACACCAGAAATGAAAATTATTTATAAAACTCTACCTTTTCAGGAATAGACTCTGATGATTATATTTGTTTGAAACTGATCTTAAAGAAATAAATGAACATAGCACGTTAGCTCACGATGATTCGACCACAGATGAGCGGAAAATATCATTATCTACAGAAGGTGTACGGATAGTCTCAATCCGTAGCCGACAAGGTGCACAGGCAATATAAAATGAGGTTCTTGATCTGCTAGTGCTGTTTCCCAACCAAATCGCTCTCGTTCCTTCTGATTTATATGCGAGTGTTCAGGACGTAAACGGTAACAGTTCACAGCCTATCACAGTGCTGTAGAGGAAGTCGAGACAAAAAATATGACACGGGAAACCTTTGGTCTATCAAGCCAGCCAACAGCCTCAAATGGCCTACAAAAGCCGGATAAGCTGCAGAGCTAAATGTTTAATATCTCTCGCTCTCTCTTACACGAACCGACTTAGTCAGACCGCAAGTGTCCTATGTCGATTTCTTTCTCTCTTCTTTCTCTACACCGTGATGCATTGTAAACAGGGTGGTTTAAAAAGAAACAACAGATATCAGTTGTTTATTACAGATAACTTGTGAATGACGAAAACGCATTGCGCATGTCACCAGACAGAGGAAGGTTCAGAGTTACATGGTAGTACAAACACTATACCATAGACACAATACGAACACCACTTTTTCCCCGAGAAATATAGAAACGATAGTACATTTCATTCTACACACAAATCAATTTGTCCATGATTATTAAATGGACAGCTTCAACAATGCGATTTCTGAGATCATAAAGAGTAACTGCCATAGGTGGAGCAAAGACTCTGTGTTTTATGTACCCCCACATAAAAAAAACAAAAAAAACCTCGCAAAGTGTGACGTCTCGTGACCTGGGAGGCCAAAAACAATAAACAACATTATTTGGCCCTATCTTCTCATCCAACGTTGTGGGATGGTGCTGTGAAGACAATACCGGATCTCAAGGTGAAAATGAGGCAGGACGCCGTTATGCGTAAAAATTGAATCATTGCTATCTTCGTGAAGTTGATCAAACAACCAGTTTGGCAGTATATCTATGTATTACATTCCTGTCACAGTTCCCTCCGAAAGAACGAAACGTTGATAAACTTCGTGAAACGGCGCAAGATACATCAAGTTTCGGTGAGTCTGTTTCATGTTCGACTACGACGCCAGGATTTAGTGACACCCGAATTCTTACATTATGGCAATTTTTCTTACCCAATAAATGAAACGTCGTTTCTGTTTATAAACACAAAGGAACATACCAATGCTTAGCAATTGCTATATATGTATGGGCATAGGGTATCCATCTCAATCTTCTCCTCATTTTCCTCTCTCTGTCCATCTGCCCCCCCCCCTTTCAGTCCATCTTCTCCCCGTCTCTCTCTACCCATCTCCTCCTTCCCCCTTTCTATGTCCACTTTATCCCCCCCCCCCCCCCACCTCTTTACTTAGTGGATCTACTCCACGTCTCTGTGATCTTTTTTTATTGTTGTGGCAATTTCAGACTCTATAGTGGTACTGCAATCATAAGCTTATAAGTCACAAATACAGGTTTTCTATGAAGTCGACAGCGATGCAGGACACAAAACATCACATTGTTACTTCGTAGGCTTTCCCCGCTTAATAAGTCGAAATAGCACATTGTTGTATATACAGTTTTTATCAAAGATTGTATATAACGAGGTTTTCTTATTGTTGAAATATCAATGTATCTTGGTTAAAAATGGTTGTTAGAAAGAAAGCAAAATCGGTTATAGTCAGAGCAGAACACAGCACTTACTTTGTCGCCGCTGGATTTAATAGGAGACATGCACATCGTATTTTTTAAATAGATATAATTCACAGTTTTTACAGGACACTGTAGCCATACAGATGTTTGCTAGAGTGTCCTGTGTATATATGCTATGTCCATAGGTCTGGTGGGCATCAGCTTTACATTTTTGATGTACAGGGTGATTATAATTAAAGTTCGAGTTTCGAACCGCTGTAGAAATAACACCACTGTTCAGAAAGACGTCAAATTGCGGCGGAATATTATTGGAGATGGGGGAAAACACAGGGCGGAAGGAAAAATAAATAGTTATGAAATGCAGCAATAGATGGCGCTATAAGCATCATAATTTAATAGTGGTCGACTACAAATGACAAATGAATCACACAACAATGTAAAGGTGTACGTTTGACGTTAAACAAATTGTACTACTCAGTGTGCATGGGTAAATGTAAATGTCTTGTGAGTAGGGTCTCCCGTCGGGTAACCGTTCGCCGGGTGCAAGATCTTTCGATATGACGCAGGAATCGAACCCGGGCCCTTAGGATTGACATTCTATCGCGCTGACCACTCAGCTACCAGAGACGGACGGTGTGAGTGGGTGTACAGTTGTGATACTGTTACTTACGTAAGCCCATCCACCACGGCAAGGTCGTATCACATCGGATGGGAAATATCGGTTTTTAATTGTCCTTAGGCCAAAAACCGCGTAAATAGCTTTAATAAAAATCAAATCTGATTATTAATTTCTGTGTGACTGGCGAAAACATGTTCAATATGCTGTCCACCGTTTTCTGAAACAAGTTAAAATCGAGAAACAGCATGTTCCACAACTGATCGAAGTGCTTCCGGGGTCACGTTCAGAATGTGTTGCACAATGCGTGCCTTCAATGCTGCTAAGCTTGCAATCGGAAAACTGAACACATCTTTCAGACAGCCCCACAGCCAGAAGTGTCACGGATTAAGATCTGGTGATCGAGACGGCCAGGCTGTAGGGAAATGGTGGCTGATAATTTTAGCATTTCCAAAATGGCGCTTCAGGAGCTGCTTAACTGGATTTGCAATGTCCAGAGGTGTGCCATCTCCCATAAAAATGATCCACGCTGTTGGAGAGCTGTAATGACATGGTTGTGCAAAAGACACTCATAGCACTTACCAGTAACGGTACAGATAACAAGATCGGAACCACCTTTCTCTTCGAGAAAGTATGGCCCTAGTGTAAATGATGCCGTAAACCCGCATCACACAGTGATCTTTTCAGCGTGAACTGGTACTGACTGATTTGGGTGTGGATTTTCCGTTGCCCGTATCCGACAATACTGTGTATTGACATACCCTGACAAAAGGAAGTGGGCTTCGTCCGTCCACAAAATCTTCCACGGCCAATCATTGCCCACTTCCATGCGAGCAAGAAATTGTAAAGCAAAGGTCTCTCTTGCTGGCTCGTCAACAGGAAGCAAATCATGCACGTGGGTAATTTTGAATGGATAACAAAGAAGGATGTTTCGTAGGATTTTACGCACCGTGCTCACCGGTATGTCCAGTGGTCGGGCAATTCTACACGTTTCCACACCACCACTCGTCTCCTCCTGCATTGCTGGTGGTGGTTAGTGTTTAACGTCCCGTCGACAACGAGGTCATTAGAGACGGAGCGCAAGCTCGGGTTAGGGAAGGATTGGGAAGGAAATCGGCCGTGCCTTTTCAAGTGAACCATCCCGGCATTTGCCTGAAACGATTTAGGGAAATCACCGAAAACCTAAATCAGGATGGCCGGAGACGGGATTGAACCATCGTCCTCCCGAATGCGAGTCCTGCATTGCTGTGGCCACTGCTTCTACTGATGACGAATCTGTTCGTTTCCTCCTGCAACGTAACCTTCGTACTGGCGGTGGTATAGTTAATGTTAAAACTCGAACTGGTAGGAAATTTGCTGTCGCTTACCATGTGCTACAGCCACTGCAAGCCACCCTCTGTAGATATTCGAATGGTCCACGAAATCACAGGCCCCTGTTAGTTACTGCCGGGTGTTAATAATTTCTAGCGGAAGGTTTTAACCAACCGGTAAAAATTTGAATGCAAAGGATAAGACAATATTTTTTTAGAACCACCACAGAAGGCACTTATGCATGGCTTAGTAGGGAGCATATAGCCTTTATTTAGTTTAATGACCCAGCATTCCACTGTGGTACTGACTTTCACCTACTCTTTGTGATGGAGGGAGGAAATAATCAGTCGAGGATATAGATTTATTGATATTAATTCCGTACTGATGACACGACTAGTCGTGTATCTGTTGGAATATACATCATCACAACTGGTCTCTCTAGTTAACATGATTCATTTTTAGGTACGTAATTATAGAAAGGGAGAGGGGAGCGCAGACCTGGCTTCAGCGTAATTTTATGCAGGCACACAATTATACCTAAACCGAAGCTAACTACAGTCAGTTACTATAGGATGCAAAACAAGTTCAGCAAAGAGACTACAAGCGAACTCGGTCAGGGCGGAGGGGTACTTGACTAAATATTTCAATTTTCCTTAAGAAGTACGCTGAAGAATGGATAGCAAGTGGTGCACTTAACCATGAGTAAATATTGCTTCCAGAAAGAACACCGCGTTACTGAGCGGGGGGGGGGGGGGGGGGGGGGGGGAGAACATTTACTATCATGTGGCGGGAAAATCTTGCAAGTCTTTATTCTTCATTCCATCAATGGGCATTAAAATCTGAACTTTCCTAGATACAAGAGTTTAAACCGTGTATTTTACGTAACGCGCTTCATAGTAGGCAATCACACAATTATGGGGGACACAAGAAACATTAACTAACTGTAATATCAATATTATTCCACACACGTGGCCAAGTAGCAGTAGCCAACAGAAATGCAAAAAATACGGACACCCAAGATTGTTCCTTCTCTATCTTACACTTACCCACTACCGTATGGTTATTCACTCAGCTACCATACATTTTCAGACCGAGAATGCAGTTTACCAATGTGGCTGTTGATCCAACTGACCACGTGGCGGGAAAGCAAGTACACAAAGGAAACATATGAAAAAGTAAATTAAAACAATCCCCCAAAATATTACTGTAGAAGAAAGACTACGTTTAAATACGTTAAATGGCTGAACTTCCGTTAAAGGCAGAGCAATAATGCGACCGTGAGCTTAAGGCGCACGGTGCGTGCCTGATAAAGACACAAACGCAAAGTTCTCACTGAAATTGGACTAAATTATAAAAATAAACTCCGTAATCGTACACCTGATTTCAACATCTAGACCATATTAACGAGCAGATTTGATACATCCCGATACCTTTGTTAACATTACCAAAATCGAGAGCTGCGTCTCCACGGCTGTCCACCACCGCTACCGAGGAACAAGTGGACCTGCGGGCACCTCGGCTAACCGTTGTTCGTTCAGAAGGTGGTGGAGGGGATGGCTCGCCAACCTGACGGAGCCAATACTCGTGTCTTCGCGGCCTGTATGACCTGAATTGCACACCATCTTTGCCAAACTGTTTCGCTTTTAGGAGGTTGGTACTACCCTACCACAGAACCACTCTACTCATTCAATGCTCGGACCTCTGACCAAAGCTTTCTGCTACTTCACATATTATCTCATTCATACAGTCCAAGGTCGCATAAGGAAAAGAATGCAAGGAAACGTGGCACACTCGAAATAAAATATCAATGAATAAATAAATAAACACCGCTTGGTCCTTTCTCTCCTGATTGCTACCCACGGATTACTTCTCCAGAGTAAAAACACTTTCTCTATAATTCTCTTGTACCGGAATTTTTTGAGAATAAATATGGAACGGGACAAAAAGTTCCAAAAATGGTTCAAATCGCTCTGAGAACTATGGGACTTAACATCTGAGGTCATCAGTCCCGTAGAACTTAGAACTACGTAAACCTAACCAACCGAAGGACATCACACACACCCATGCCCGAGGTAGGATTCGAACCTGCGAACGTAGCGGTCGCGCGGTTCCAGACTGAAGCGCCTAGAACCACTTGGCCACACCGGCCGGCAAACAACAAGTTCTGAATCATTTTCTCCAGACTCACGGCAGTCATCGGACCAACACCTTTTTTCAAACTCTTCAGTGTCCGGAACTTCTGCAGAGCGAAGTGTGCACAGTCATAGTTCTTGTAAAACAGCTTTAGAAGCAGAGCGAGATCCGGCATTGAGACCGTCATGGTGAACGTCGCAGACGCGAAAGGAGGAAACGCCGTGTACCAATTTCAACGCGTCGTGCGTATGACAGGTGTTCTCATTTACGTTTTCTCATACGTGCAACGCCATACATTAATCAATTTTCACACTACTTTTTTCTTTCTGCCATACGTTTTCCCCCTTTTCCGATAATACTCCGTTGCAGTTTGACATCATTCTGACCAGTGGTGTTATTGCTATAGCGTTTTAAAAGTTTAATTTTAATTATAAACCCCCTCTAACTTTTGAAACTGTATGTTCTGTACCTTTGAAATCTGCTTAAAAATTTTGTAATAACTGTGCTATACTTGAGGGTAAATTTGGTTTTCTGCCCTGTAGGATGATTTGAAGATGGGTCTAGGCCCGGAACTAGTCATCGAATGAGTAAAAAGTAGACATTTGCAACTTGGACTGGTTATTCGTTCTACTGTGCAAGCATTTGTACTTCAGTTTTATGTCAGTTCGCACATGCGAGAGTTGAACGACTGGTGATGTCGTAATCGAGACTTAAGCTCGATAAATGTGTGATCTGCTCAGAAGATATGATGATAGCTGTTCATGCGGAGTATATAAAAAATTACAGTGCTACCATTATAATACAAAGGATTCTGCCATCCGGATCACAACATTTACTGAAAGAAATTATTCTATGAATGAAAAAGAAATTGTGAAGTATTTCTTTAAAGTGCTTTCCAGTAACCTGATTAACTTCGTTCCATTAAAGCCAGTCCGATTGTCAGAGCTGTAGTGAACTTTTTCATAACGAAGAACTGTTTTCAACAGAAACAGCATTTCATGAAATGTAAAACAGACCGGAAAAACAGCACTGCAGTTCAAAAGAATTGCTTGTGAAACAAGTTTGTTTCTCTCTCCTGGAAATCAGATTTAGATCGACCTAGAAATCGTGGTCGTTGCCTTTTTCCTCGAAGACAAAACAACGAATGAATAAAGATTGCTGGGAATTTTAAACTTCTCTAACTTCGTGAAAACACTCGCCACTGTGCCAGAGCAGAAAAGTAAGAAGAACTGCCGCATTTTGCGACATAGCATGAGTTATCTGAACTGTCAAAAAAATTTGTAGAGTGATAGCGTCGGTGACTCGCGGGAGTATATAGTTCTATTTTTCAATGACAGTGTTATTTAAGCTACTAAATATTCGCAGTATGTACTTATCATTTCACGAGTGAGTGTTTTAGGCTTCTATACTGTGGTTTGCTAATTTATCTTTCTCGAGGAAATGAAAAGAGACTTTTTAGTGTTTCTCTCACTAATTTTGACTACGAGCATGATTTTGTCAAGCAGAAGAATTAGTGGCGCTGTCACGAACTTGATTAATACATATCTAATTTAAATATCAGAATATAACTTTCAGCTTCGTAACCGGGATGCACATTTAACGCGACTGAAACATACTTATTGTCAATTTGTACTTTATCGGTTTAAATACATTTTAAAAAAATTACAGTACTAGTAAGCGCAGTAATCTGATACAAATACATCTAAATAAAGTGTTCTTATCGATTGTGCTATTACATTCCTATGTTTGTGCACCTCCTCCAACGAACTCTGTGTTATATAACGTAATTTTTGTCCATTAAATACGAATGAAAGATTCACTCATCTGCCTGTAACAAAATATGCAAATCATTAAAACCGTCGTACGAGCATATGAATCTAAATTCAATGGAACGGACGTCCAAGGTATATAGGATGTTTCAGAATTCCTATTAAGGACTTCTAGGAGATGTAAATGGGAATCATGAGATTAAGATAAGGAATCCATGCCCAGAGATGAACTGTCTGGGTATAAAATCAACTTGAAAATCTGATAGTTTCAAAATACCTATTCAAACTGGTAACAGGACACCGTTATCAGTCCCTGTTGTAATTACGACATCATCTACCATATATTCAACTGGAACAACACCTGCAAGAAACTGATAGGACCACCATTACGCCGGTCAGCTGTTGTGCTCCATAGAAGCAGGCGATAGAGCATTATCCACAACGGAGAGAGTTACTACTGAAATTTCGGGACAGCACTTGTCAGGAGGAGTCGGACAACATATTACTTACCCCCATATACATCTCGCGTATTGACCATGAGGAGAAAATTAGAGAAATTGGAGATAATACAGAGACTTGCCGACAATCATTCTTCCCACGCACTATTCGCGAGTGGATCAAGGTTTGGGGGATCAGATAGTGGTACCGAAAATACCCTCCGTCAAACGCCATTAGGTGGCTTGCGGAGTATGATGTAGATGTAGATGAAGGCAGCCGATGACGTAAACTGGAAACACTGCCCCTGTCTGTACTATATCTATAGCGACTTTGGGACAAAATTTTAATATCTGCCCCTAGGCAGCGCTGCAGTCACCGAAAAGTTCAGGATGGTGATGGCGGGATATTTAAAATATGCAAGATGGTGGAATTAGCACAGTTGTGTGTTTTACTCCTCCATCTCCCTCTCCTCTTCCACTTTCTGCCTCTTCCTTCCCTTCCTCCAACCCTTCCTCCCAAGTAAACATCAGAATAATGTTAAGATGTGGAGTCAACTAGTTGAATTGTGTAAGAACGGCGCGAAGTTCGAAGCTAGGCAGTTTCTCCAAAAAATTACGTATATTTCGCTAGATTTGGGTACATGTTCAAAGATATTTGCGTAAAATGACGTCATGTTCAAAGATATCTTTCTCTGAATTGCGCACAGCGCACCATCAGAGGCGCGCGCGCGCGCGCGCACGCACGCACGCACACACACACACACACACACACACACACACACACAAATACCTCTGTATTTCGTACATGAATTTCTGTACTGTTCAGGCATGGTAGCTCTCTCTTTCAAAACAAACCAGTAGTGGTGTATGTGACTTGTAAAAGCAGTATTTCCTTTTCCTTCGTCTTTTTCCACCTCAGCCTAATCATTATATTTCATCCCATACGTGTGCACACACAACATAAAAAAATTTCCACCTATGCCTCATTATCGTCATCTCTGTGAATTATATAATACCACATCTCAGCCTAGTCATTAAATTTCATCTCATACACGCTGAACATTTGAAAAAATTTCACATCCGCCTCCTCCTCATCATCATCGTCAATACCATCATCATTATAATACACTACAGAGGAAAATAATTTGATGCTAAATCACAATAAGACTCTTTTCTTACAGTTTCTAACGCACAATTCAACAAGAACCGATATTTTGATCAGACAGAATGGGCGTATTATAAGCGAGACGGAACAGTTCAAGTTCCTAGGCGTTCGGATAGATAGTAAGCTGTTGTGGAAAGCCCATGTCCAG
This sequence comes from Schistocerca americana, assembly GCF_021461395.2. Taxonomy (NCBI): domain Eukaryota; kingdom Metazoa; phylum Arthropoda; class Insecta; order Orthoptera; family Acrididae; genus Schistocerca; species Schistocerca americana. The sequence goes on along the minus strand of NC_060121.1, from coordinate 836,396,603 downwards.
GATCTTGTTCAGAAGCTAAATGCTGCTTTATTTACCATTAGAAGAGTGTCTGAAATAAGTGACACTTCAACACGAAAAGTAGTTTACTTCGCGTATTTTCATACGCTTATGTCGTACGGTATTACTTTTTGGGGTAATGCTTCTGATTCAAAAAGGGTATTTTTTGCTCAAAAACGGGCTGTTCGAGCTATATGTGGTGTAAGTTCGAGAACCTCTTGTCGACCCCTATTCAATAGTCTGCGAATTCCGACATTGCCCTCACAGTATATATTTTCTTTAATGTCGTTTGTTGTTAGCAATATTAGCCTATTCCCAAGAGTTAGCAGCTTTCACTCAGTTAATACTAGGCAGAAATCCAATCTGCATGTGGAATGCACTTCCTTGGCTCTTGTGCAGAAAGGAGTGCAGCATTCTGCTGCATCCATTTTCAATAAGCTACCACAAGAACTCAAAAATCTTAGCAGTAGCCCAAACTCTTTAAGTCTAAACTGAAGAGTTTCCTAATGGCTCACTCCTTCTATTCTGACGAGGAGCTCCTGGAAGAGCAAAAAATTAAGCAAATTCCAGTGTTACATTGTTGATTTTCTTTATTTAAACTTACGACTTGTCACCTGAATACGTTTTTTTATATTTCATTTTATCTGTTTCTAATATCGTGTTATAATTTCATGTATTGACTCGTTCCATGAACATGGAGACTTCTCCTTAATTTGGTCCCACGCAACAATAAATAAATAAATAAATAGAGGGAAAGAAAGGGAGTGAGATACACAAACAAAAAAAGCTATGAGTACTTGATCATAAAATATTTTCGTGCACTAAATCACAGTGAACTTTGACTTGTTGCGTAGATCGTCTGACATTTTCTGTATCACAAACGGTGGAAAATATGTGAGTTCAATGGACGTTTTACTTCATCTTCAGCAAATTTTTTATATTATCAATTGCAAATAGTAGGTTTTCACAATTTGAGAAAATATTTTAGACGTCTCCAATAGATATCACGTTCTGACTGCTGTATATGCCGTAATATCATCGAACTAGTACTGAACTGCGTTCTCCATGGAAACTGTATACAAAGCGAGTAATATACATTTAATATAACAACTTCATTGTGATACAGAAACAGAAACAGCTGAGTGTAATAAATAGACGCCTGCCTGATGTACACTTAGAAACAACAATCTTGAGAATCTGTAAAACACTCTCGAAGTAAGTGCATTATCCCCGTATTCAGTGCTAAAAAATCATTTAGATCATAACCAAAACCAACGTCCGAGAGCTAAACATTTTTCAAATTTAAACAAGGGGCTCCAACAATAATCTCTTAGTGACTTAAGAGTTCACTTATAGTTCCACTGTATTATACCACATGATTAGAAACTAGCGTTTTGTAAACTGTGTTCTTACTAGGCACACATGAAATAAGTGTCACTGTTTTCGGAATCAACTGCGTCCATGGTGTTCACTCTTTAGCAATAAATCATGCGCGTGACGCTGGTGTCGAAATAGTCAGTTTCACCAGCACTAATACTCGAGAAGCTTGACTGCTGTTATATTTAGCATTCTTTAAAATGATACAGCACCATCGCTCCATATTTGGTGTTGAACATTTGCACTCTGATTTGGATGGCGCTCTCCCACTTTTCATCGTCAGTAGTTTTTTATTACATGCTCTGCACCGAGCGAGGTGGCGCAGTGGTTAGCACACTGGACTCGCATTCGGGAGGACGACGGTTCAATCCCGTCTCCTGCCATCCTGATTTAGGTTTTCCATGATTTCCCTAAATCGCTTCAGGCAAATGCCGGGATGGTTCCTTTGAAAGGGCACGGCCGATTTCCTTCCCCATCCTTCCCTCACCCGAGCTTGCGCTCCGTCTCTAATGACCTCGTTGTCGACGGGACGTTAAACACTAATCTCCTCCTCCTCCCATGCTCTGCTTCCCAGATGCTTCAAGTTATGTTACATGCAAACACAGAAATATTTGCCTTCTTGTATTACAACAAGTAGCTGTGGAACAGAATATATAGCTTTTATTAGTAGCAGTATGTAGTGCAAGTCGTACTTACATCGTGCGTGTAAAACGATGAAAGCCGTGAATGATGACGGTAATGACAATAATAATGCCTTCTCTGATGATACAGCAACAAGAAGAAGTCAGTCACAGTGAGCCTTCCAGCTTTAATAATATAACACCTTGCTGAGTAGGCTCGTTTCGTTGGTGAAAAAATGTTATTTAATAAGTGTTAGTCAGGAAGTCCTGACTTGTTGACACAGAAACGTAATTTAGTTTCCCACAACACAAGGGACATGATCTTGGAAGACCGAAAGCTCTGAGATAAACTTGAAAAAGAAACTCACTCTCAGACGTACGTGTAAAATGCCTGCAACAAGAAATAGTTACGCGTATTCAAGAAACTCTGCACCTATGTTCTGTGGGTAAAAATAAAAATGATTTCATTCTTTATTTCTTGTGTGATTGTTGAAGCCACCATATATCTCCTCTGTGACAAGAGGGACAATGCAGCTACACACTATCTCATATTCTGCAGACGATTTAGACATTGTAACGGCGCTAGAATATTTTCAGTTCTCCTATGAAATCAAAGACGGTCTGTCGCCATCACTTCCCAAGATACAATGTATGCAATTTGAAACGCGAGAGCCAATTAAATAATGAAGTGGAGTGTTCCCAAATCAGAAAAATATTCTTTTTTCAGATGTTTCTGAACTAATTATACGTCCTGTTGCGGAGTAAATTCAAGCGCAGGCACGCCAATCGGGAACGACAGAGAAGAGATGGCTGTGAGAAGACGTCAGACAATATCACGCTGACCGACACCTCTCCAGGACGACAATGCGACAGCAGCGGCCCCAATGTGAGGAGGACATAAGCGCAGTGACCGACTGGCGACGCCCCAGTTAAATAGCAGTTTCAAGATTAGCAAGGTACATAGCTTGTACTGTCTACTGTATGTATCACAAACTTGTTATTGTTTACACTGAAGAAGATTGCGTATTTTGTATATCGCCCTTTGCTTGCACCACATCTGTGTAAGTGACAAAGTTAAGTATTTTTTTTTAATAAAACTCATTAATAAGATTTGTTTGAGTGTTTGTCTAGGAACCGAGCACGCAGGTTTCCTAGAAACACCATTTTTGACGACGAGAAAGGAGACATAATACGTTGTCACACGGATCTTTGCACTCTGTAGTTGGAAATTTTACTTTATTTTCGACAGGAGTTCCAAACTTTAGTCAATGATAGATGCTTCACGAAACTCCTCTTCAACAGATATTAACTCATTATCGTGTGAGTTATTGCCGCTGTGTTCGAAGCTAGCAAGCAGGAATAGTAAATGTTCCACCAATTCATTCAGACGATTCCAATGAACAAAGTCGGTATATGCTGGCGACTGAGTGAAAACTTGAAACTTCCTGGCAGATTAAAACTTTGTGCCCGACCGAGACTCGAACTCGGGACCTTTGCCTTTCGCGGGCAAGTGCTCTACCATCTGAGCTACCCAAGCACGACTCACGCCCGGTACTCACAGCTTTACTTCTGCCAGTATCTCGTCTCCTACCTTCCAAACTTTACAGAAGCTCTCCTGCGAACCTGGCAGAACTAGCACTCCTGAAAGAAAGGATATAGCGGAGACATGGCTTAGCCACAGCCTGGGGGATGTTTCCAGAATGAGATTTTCACTCTGCAGCGGAGTGTGCACTGATATGAAACTTCCTGGCAGATTAAAACTGTGTGCCCGACCGAGACTCGAACTCGGGACCTTTGCCTTTCGCAGGCAAGTGCTCTACCATCTGAGCTACCGAAACACGACTCAAGCCCGGTACTCACAGATTTACTTCTGCCAGTATCTCGTCTCCTACCTTCCAAAGTTTACAGAAGCTCACCTGCGAAACTTGCAGAACTAGTACTCCTGAAAGAAAGGATATAGCGGGGACATGGCTTAGCCACAGCCTGGGGGATGTTTCCAGAATGAGAATTTCCACTCTGCAGCGGAGTGTGCGCTGATATGAAACTTCCTGGCAGATTAAAACTGTGTGCCCGACCGGGACGCGAACTCGGGACCTTTGCCTTTCGCGGAAAAGCACTTGCCCGCGAAAAGCAAAGGTCCCAATTTCGAGTCTCGGTCGGGCACACAGTTTTAATCTGCCAGGAAGTTTCATATCAGCGCACATTCCGCTGCAGAGTGAAAATCTCATTCCAGTGAAAACTTGTCTTCAAATTTTAAGCTTCTAACATATTTTATTCTCTTCCATGCCGATATTTATTTAATTGTCCCTCAATAATGATACACTATTTTGGCTTAATTGTTTTGATTTGAGTGTATTTATAGCCTCTGTAGAAATTTAATGGTTTTTGGGACAAATAGCTTAGTTTCTGAGCATTACTAGCACTGAAAATCTTGCCATAATTTTAAGGATCTCGTGTTGTGTAATTCGTTTTAGGGTGTCTGATTTTAAATAATGAGTTATACAATCCTCTTGTTCCCGATATCTTAAATTGTGAATCTCCTTCTGTAATTAAGTGCGAGTCACCACTCTTCCATAATTTAGCTATCGGATAAAATCTCAACCTGTATATAATAACAAGTGTTCTGTCTATACGCAAAATCCCCAAGATTGGTGATCTTTTACAGAAGGTCGAAATTTAGCGCGGACTTCAATGCGAGATGCTTATAACAGTTTCCACAACGAAACTTTGTCTCGAAACCTGGCAGAAAAACGAAAGAGATTCTGGTCCTATGTGAAGTATGTTAGCGACAAAAAACAATCAATACCTTCGCGTTCATTGCGTAATTCAGAGCGGCAGTCACGGTGTGTGATAGTGTACCTGCGTGTTCGCTAACCCAAGAGCGTATGCTTCCAGCTTTATTAACAAACTGTGTTTGTCTTCGAATACGGGAGTTTCCACAGGAAGCTTATAATGAGATGTACGCGAAAGGACAACATTTGGTCACCGATAATGTCGAAATGACAATCGTGATTCACGTTCGGCGCAAGGTGATTGAATGTCCCCCAGTCATGATGTGAAAAACACCACAAAAATCCCAAACCTCACACTTAATGACCTCCAGCTCTTTCCACACTCTCCTCACATTGCGAGTTAAACGCATCATTGGAGCAGTCGACGACTTGCGTAATTTTAAAAGATTCGTCTGACCACACTACACGCCCAGTTTGGCTGCTACTTAGTTGGTGTTGTTTAGCCGATTGGAAACTTGCCGCTGAGAGAAATGATCTTTTGCGAAGAAACCTACTTCTATCGTCCATTGCCTGCAATTCCCTTCGTAGTGTTCGCTCCTGAACGTTTGAGATTACCAGCATTCATGGACTGCAGCAGTTCCGGTTCAGTTTGAAACCCTGACTGCCATTCACATGGCGTGAAATTCGTCTCTGATCCATGTCGATTAGAATAATTTTACGATCCCAATACCAGACGTGTAAAATTGCAACGAGTGCCACAGCATTCCTTATAGACACTGTGACGGTCCTACACCGATGTGACAGAAATCGTGGGATAGCGAAATGCACATATACGGGTGGTGATAGTATGGAGTACACAAGGCATAAAAGGACAGTGCAATGGCAGAACTGTCATTGGCACTCAGGTGATTCATGTGAAAGGGTTTCAGACGTCATTATGGCTGCGCGACGGGAATTAACAGATTTGAAAGCGGAATGGATGTGTATCACTATACTGTGTTACGCAAGATAAAAATCTCTCCATTGTATCCCAGAATGTCCGAAAACTGAATTCATCTACCACAATGTAACGAAAATATTGCTATCTTTACAGCTTCATACGTTTCACTGCTATTTTAAGAAGCATTGATACCTTTCAAATATAAAGCTAACGAAACGCCATTGTGAACCAGTTCGTTATATCTTAGCAAGTTCAAATGCCATATTGAGAAGACAGTAACTGTTGCATCAAACTACAATTATTGTAATTAACAGCGACCTTCTGAATGATTCACGATCTTCAAATTCATCACTGTCGTCGCTGATCGTCAGATGACTAGCTAGAATGGTTCAAATGGCGCTGAGCACTATGGGACTTAACATATATGGTCATCAGCCCCCTAGAACTTAGAACTACTTAAACCTGACTAACCTAAGGACAGCCAGAATGGTATGGAATAGACGTGTTCATAGTTTAAGTTCTTTATGTGTCCCACATATCGCCAGTAATATGTGTAGTCTCTATTATACATCACCACCGCATCATTCATATTTACACATCTCACTACACTGGTTCCATACAACCGACTGGCGCTTATGTACTGCTTAACAAAAAAAAGTACAAGGTATGTCTTCTGGGACTCGTCAGTCGCATTTTCCCTGGTTTTTCTGCATATATGGATAGTTTCTTTCTTCCAGTGTTTGGTTGGAGTTAGCCCAAACATATACCGCTCATCACTTGTTTCATGTGACTCCCAGCGTCGATGAAAAGATTCAGTTTGTTTCCCGCTACGAACAAAATGGCCTGAGCTGACTGCTGCCGCCATTCATCAACGCTCTGTTCAGTTGCTGCTGGAATACTGGATATCGTCCGTGCTACAATGTCCGTGATACTCATCACGATAAAACGAATTTCGGACCAGATTAACGTGGCGCTGCTCTATGGAATAGATATGTAAAATTTTGTTTCAAATGTTATTTTGTTCGCAATGGGAAACAAACCGAAGTTTACGTCGACACTGGACGTCATATGAAAGACATGAGCAGTGTTTGAAACTTCCTGGCAGATTAAAACTGTGTGCCGAACCGAGACTCGAACTCCGGGCCTTTGCCTTTCACGGGCAAGTGCTCTACTATCTTTTATTTTGCATTTTGTTCGTTATTGATCGCAATATCTGCTCGTGGCGGCCGTCGCAAGACACCCGTTTCAGTTCGTCGTTGATCTATTAACTCAATTTTTTTATTGCACAGGGCAGCGAACCCCCTGACCGAACACGCTGAGTTACTGTGCTGGCGGTCTGGGCTACCCAAGCACGACTCATGCCCCCTCCTCACAGCTCTACTTCTGCCAGTAGCAATATTTGTTCGGGCTGACTACAGCTACATAGCGCAAAAAGAAAACTGCGGAAATCTGCCGAAACACCAGGGAAAATGCAACTGACGACTCTTAGGAGTGACTCTGTCAATTCTATATACAACAACTGTACCGTTGCTATTATCGAATGTTTTTCATACTAAGATTAGAAAATTGAGAGCTGGAAGAGGAAATTACGTGTTGGAAAAATAATGATGTGAGAACTAAATGTGCATAACAGTTCTTTGGAAGAACAAGAGAATATTACCATTGTTTTTACGTAACGGCGAGCTTTTACTGCTGGAAACAGAACAGAATCTTAAAGAGGGACGCCCTATAAACAGATTTACCCGGAAAGTGCGCCCTCTGGCTAGCTGTTGACAGAGCCCGAGTTGCTGGCACGCCGTAAGATTCCGAGGTTCTCGCCTGAAATACTGGCGAACTGTGAGGGGAGGAAATGCTGATGTATTTCTCCCTGGCGTCGTAAACGTCGGGACGATAATGGAATGCCATGTCCTCAGAATGAGGTCTTCTAAGGCTGTTCCCGGAATGTCTCGCGGATATTGATAAAGCTCACTCTGTAGCCGGTACGAGCGTGTCCTGATGAAACGGCTGCGTCTCGGCAGACGAGCCGACAAGGACTTTACGAGCGCAGATAAACTGGATTGAATAGCCGCCATGCGAAGCCTCCATCGCCGCGATACGGCGGGCGGCGCACGGTTGCGTTGACTGTACTATTGCTCGAAACTGAATCAGGCCGCCACACGAGTTAAATAAAGGTTTCAAACAATCCGAATATTACGTCACAAATCAACATGCATCCGCTTTATCTTATCCACCAGTGAAAGACACGTTCGTGAAACTGATATTACAATATTACATCTGTAGTGCCAGTGGAATAACAGTTGTTTATGTAGTGAGCTGCAGGCGAAATAGTGTGCAATAAGCATCGCGTCTTCCATTTAATGCTGCAGACGTTGGTAATAACCTAGATGCCACGTGAAGTGGAACTATAAATCCACTGGAGCATTTGGCTATATAGCATTCAGGAAAGGTGATGCTAATTCACTACTGCTTTTTGAGCAAAGAATGCCAGTCCGCTTTGACTGAGGATCAGTATGGAGAATACTGAAGCGAAAGAAGTATCCAGAGAGGCCCCTAATAATGCCCAATTGCAGTGTGGAATATGAGTTATACCCATAGTGAAAATTTTAAATACGTTGGCACCTGGTTCAACAGACATAATAACCTAAAACAAGAAATTTTTCAACGCATTGTGAATGGGACTAAAATTTATTTCAGCCTGAAACAGATAATGTCACCAAAAATTAGTCATTTAAGACCGAACTTAAAGAGTATACTGCTGTGCTGTGTTGTTGTAAGGGACAGCAACATTAAGCACCACAAAAAGATGAAAATTACCTGCTAATCTATGAACGGAAAATTATGAGGAAGATCGTTGGACCAATTCGCAACGCAGAAAGAACCAGGAACTGTACGACCACATGAAACAACCGAGCATCGTGCAGAAAATGAAAGTGCGGAGAATAAGCCAGACATGGCACATTGCCAAGGGGCAGAAATGTGCCGGGCTAAAGCTGTGCTCACGGGTAAACCTGACGAAGGACCAAGGAAGAGATGGCAGGATGAAGTGCACAAGGATCTTCAGCAGTTCGGGGTCGATGAAAAATGGTTCCAAAGTGCACAAGATCGCGAACTATGGAGGAACGTTGCAAGTTCGGTGCACGATCTTTGCGGCCCGTGATCGTCGGTATGTATGTGTGTAATTATTTATTTATGTATTGATTTATTCGGGAATGTAGGTACCCACTGAAAACAAGAACAACACGTGCAACATCTGAATGTCTTAAACTAGTGGCTCCAATAGGTAGTGAGTCCAAATAATTAAAACAGCTACACAACTGACACTTCCAGGCAGCCTAAAACTGTTAGCCGGTCTGTGACTTGCACAGGGAACCTTGCATTTCGCAGGCAGTGCTCAAAAGGACGCCCAATTCACTGCAGAGAGAAAGACTCATACTGTAAATAACCCATATATGCCGTGATTAATAGGTTTCTCCGTATTATCCTTTCTTCCGGGAGGCCTAGTCCAGCAAGCAATGCAGGAAAGTTTTGAGACGCTTGGAAGAAGCAGCAGTGCTTCCTAATACTAATCCTCTCCCTCCTAAACTGCTTGCAATTTCCAGTGCGAGATGCTCTAGCTTACTAAATAACGTTCCTGTTTGTCCTCGTGCACGGCTCTGTGAACAGATGGTCTTAAAGGGGGTAGGACGCCAAACGTGCCGACCTGGAGCAGGAGAGGCACCACAGGCCACTTTAAATTCCACTGTCTATACTTTTACAAGTAAATTCATAAAACTTTGTCAGCATGACCAGGAAGGATTCAGGATTCACACTCGTAGCAGCGGAAGTTCAAAAACATAACAAAATAATTTTTTTTACATGTGAAAATTCATCATTTTTTCACTTGCTATTGGCTGCATTTGTTGCTATAGGTACACTTTTCTTCATAAATAAGAGAGACTGTTCGATGAATTTTGCAGAGCATACAAACAGTTCTTACAGGTGTCTGAAACTCTAGAATCTATTTAATTTATGAAAAAATGAATGAGCTGTTACGTTTTAAACTTTATGTTTAGAAACAAAATCAAATTTTGTAGTTAATTATCTGAATTTTTACCACAGTTTTTACTAGTTTTGGAAAATTCTAGAGTTTCATACACCTGAAAGTACGGTTTGTATGCTGTGCAAAATTCATCAAAGAATCTCTCTTACTCGTGAAGAAATATGTACCTATAGCAACAAATGCAGCCAACAGTAAGTGAAAAAATGATGAAATTTCATATGTAAAAAATATTTATTTTGTTATGTTTTTGCACTTCCACTGCTATGAGTGCGAATCCTGAATCCTTCCTGATCATGCTGACAAAGTTTTATGGATTGATTTGTAAAAGTATAGACAGTAGAAAATAAAATGTCCAGTGGTGCCTCTCCTGCTCCAAGTCGGCCTGTTTGACGTCCTACCCCCCTTAACGCACCTGTCTGAAATGCCTTATTCGTCTAGTTCTGCTAAATACAGTGCTTCACGGTTAGAAAATCGGGCAGGAGTATATGCTTCAGTCGATGCCAGTCTACCCGGTACTGCTTCAGTCGCAACTACGGACAAACCTCTTGTAACGTACAATGAACACTCACAGTTAAAACGATCTTCTCTACAGTAATTTTTACGTAATATTACAGTGTTGTATAGCAAATTCTGCACGCTCAGAAAACCAGCCACTGTAGAAACTACAGCTTATAAATTACAAATGTGATATGTCTAGCCACTAATGTTAGCATACAAGTGAATGCTGGGCTGGATTTCAGTCTCTATCTGATGTAACACCTACAACGCCTCTCGGTGTTAATGAACCAAATGGTTCAAATGGCTCTGAGCACTATGGGACTCAACTGCTGTGGTCATAAGTCCCCTAGAACTTAGAACTACTTAAACCTAACTAACCTAAGGACAGCACACAACACCCAGCCATCACGAGGCAGAGAAAATCCCTGACCCCGCCGGGAATCGAACCCGGTAACCCGGGCGTGGGAAGCGAGAACGCTACCGCACGACCACGAGATGTGGGCAATGAACCAAAATACTGATTGGTTAATCCATTTTATCTCTAAAACATAGCCATCAAAAGATGATCCTATTTTGCTTATTTTAGATGGCCACCATACCCACACAAAGAATACTGACGTAATTGACATAGCATACTTGAGTATTGCTCATCAGTGTGGGATCCGTACCAGATCGGGTTGACGGAGGAGATAGAGAAGATCCAAAGAAGAGCGGCGCGATTCATCACAGGGTTATTTGGTAACCGTGATAGCGTTACGGAGATGTTTAACAAACTCAAGTGGCAGACTCTGCAAGAGAGGCGCTCTGCATCGCGGTGTAGATTGCTCGCCAGGTTTCGAGAGGGTGCGTTTCTGGATGAGGTATCGAATATATTGCTTCCCCCTACTTATACCTCCCGAGGAGATCACGAATGTCAAATTAGAGAGATTAGAGCGCGCACGGAGGCTTTCAGACAGTCGTTCTTCCCGCGAACCATACGCGACTGGAACAGGAAAGGGAGGTAATGACAGTGGCACGTAAAGTGCCCTCCGCCACACACCGTTGGGTGGCTTGCGGAGTATAAATGCAGATGTAGATATAGATGTAGCTCGTGAACACCACGTTACAATAGTTAGCTAGCCTCCGCACACTACACACAAGCTGCAACCACTAGATAGGAACTTCATGGGATCCCTTAAGAATCATTATAGTGACTACGTAAGGCAATGGATGCTGCACAACAGTAGGCCTCTTGGACCATACGATATTGCTGAGTTACTTGGGAATGCATTCCTGAAATGTCAAACAGCTGAAATAGCCATTTCAGGGTTCAGAGTCACAGGAATTTTTCCTGCAAATCGAAAAGTGTTTAATGATATTGACTTTGCCCCCTCTGAAGATATTGACGTTTAAAGTATGACTGTGGATGCTCTGAAAGCCAGTAAAGGGCGAACTCCTAAGGACAAGCCTTCAAGTCAATCAGCTCAACGCATTCATCCTGGCACATCATCGACATTAACTACACCATCTGCAAGAGACTTGGCAGAAGCTGGGCCCTCGGGGTGCTTTTCCCAACAACGTTTTGGTCATGTTTCTCCTCAAGACGTATTGCCGATACCAAGACCAAGAAGAAAATTGACAACGAAAGGCCCTAAACCCATTACTTGTGCTGTTGTAACTTCTTCTCCTTATAAACGTGCTCTAGAAGAGGCAAAAGAAAAGAAAAATAAGAAAACTAAGAAGAAACAAGACGGAAAAGATAAGAGTAGTACAATGAAGAACGGCGGCAATGAAAAACAACCAAATTCTAGAACAAGTAGAGGAAATAAGTTAGTGTATGAACATGAATCAGGTGACGAAGGTGAAGAGGCCTGTGTAAGTTTGGATTCGGGAGAATCCCTCCCAGACATTGAAGTTGGTGTTTCTGTCCCTGATGTTGACGACGCTGTATGTCTATTTTGTGAAAGGGGTTTTTTCAAAGGACACAAAAGGTGAACTTTGGATCAAGTGCATAGCCTGTGAGATGTGGGCTCACAACGAATGCGCTGGATGCGAAAAAGATGCTTATGGTTGTGACTATTGTAAATAGACTAGGAAATATTCAGAGTGAGTCTTTCTTCCATTATACAGAAAAATTAAATAAAAATATTTTTTTCAAATTTTTTTTATTTTTTTTATTTCAAACTACCTTGGGGCCCATATTACCAGCACAAATTCTTGAGGCAACAAAATGCAGACTATCAGGAAAAAAATAGAGTTTTATTTTAAATACCAAAAAGTTGAACCAAAACATGTCGTACGTATTGCAGGACATACTAGAGAAATGTTTCATGTTATTTTCTGGTGATTATAATAAAAATAAAAGGTATTATATAAAAAAACAAGGTGGGGGCCATTTATCCACCTTTACCTATATAAATAATCCACGACAGGTACGAAAAGAATCCGTCTGTACTAGGGATGTAGTGACATTGTAAATATACAGGGCGCTGTAGGGACAAACACACGACTTCCCGAGAACACGTGACCAGGCCGGCAATGTATGTTGACAACACAAAATCTGTTCTGCGCATGTGAATGCTCACTCCAGAGATAGTTACTCTAAGTAAGAAGTGGGGCAATATAATACGTACTTTGAAACAAGCGAGTAATGTGAATGGCAATAAATATATGCTGATCGGCGGGACATTGTACTATTGTAAAAACGCAGATTCCAACCATTTAATATGAATACCTACTGAATGTTTGACTATGTTTATTTGGCATACTCATTTAGTTTGGGGACATACAGCTGTAAAGAAATGTGTAAGCAAATTATTAAGATATTGTTTTCACCCAAACTTGAGAAAATATGTAGTACAAATTTTGTCTAGATGTGTTTTGTGTCAGAAGACTAAGCCAAGTAAATCATTCTGTCTAGACCACTGGAATTGGTTTCGTGTGATGTAATCGGGCCGTGGCCGATTGTGAAGTGAAATTTTCTATACGTGATAGGTTTCTACGATGTGTTTTTGAAATTTATTAAGTTCTATCCTATAAGAACTACGAATGTAAGACCTATGTCGAGGATATTTGTGAATAAATATATTTATGGTGTAGGGAAACCAGAAAGAGTAGTTACAGATAACGCATCATATTTTATTACTAAACGTTGGAAGCAAGTGATGTCCGAACAGAAAATCCGGCATACCTTCATCCCCAAGCACAGACCTCAAAGTAGCCCGATAGAGAGGGTATTTAGAGAGTTGAATAGATTTATGAGGGCTCAAATGTCGGAGGACCATGTAAGATGGACTGAAATGTTGCCAATTTTCGAAACTATACATAATAACCTACCACATCTCTCTACAAATTGTACGCCTAATGAAGTATTTTTAGGTAAACAGGATTCCATAGAATGGTTATCTAATCTTCCGATAATGACTAGATCTCCAATGAAGAAAGAAGATTTATTTAAAGTAGTACATCAGTCATTAAAGCACCAAGCCTGTATTAGGAAAAGACAATTTGACAAAAAAGTGAAACCTGTATCTTATTGTAACATAGGGGATAAGGTGTTAGTATGTAAATACCCAAAGTCATCGATGTGGAAGAAGATCAATAAAAAATGGGAATATTTGTTAGACGGACCTTATCAAATAATAGGCAAACCTTTTTCATGTAGTTATGTATTAGCAGACGAGAAGAACCGTGTAAGAAAAGGCATTTATCATCACGCAGGAGTTAAGAAGTTTATTTTGAAATAATAATAATTTTATGATTTCAAATGTTAATATTATTGTTTTTATTATATAACAATTATATGTGTAGAGGTCATTTGAAGTGCCTGCAAGTTAATATTACAGAGAAATCTTTATTATGAAAGTTATTGGTTGTGTAGGTGGGCTTTACGCCAATGGTAGTTCTTAGTTTTGTTCTGAATATAATAAATAGATTTGTTTGGAGGATTCTAGGCGTAGGAAGGCTTCACGCCTTTAATAAAATTGTTTTATCATTTGTTTGAAGTATACTAGGTGTAGGAAGGCTTCATGCCTTTAAGAAAGTTATCTCATCATTTCTTTAAAGAATTTTGGAAGTAGGAAGGCTTCACGCCTTCTGTAAAGTTATTTGAACATTTGTATGGAATATTCTAGTTGTAGGATGGCTTCACGTCTTGTGTATGGTTATTTGAACATTTGTTGAAAATATTCTAGTTGTAGGAAGGCTTCACGCCTTTTGTAAAGTTATTTGAGCATTTGTTTGAAGTATACTAGTTATAGGGAGGCTTTATGCCTTTAATAAAGTTTTCTTGTATTTATTTGAAGAATATTAGGTGTGTGAAAGGTTTAACGCCTGTATTTAAGAATTGTTGACTGTGAACAAGTTAATTAATTGTTATTGAAGTTTGGTAAAGGATTTTGTTTAAAGGATATTATCTATAGGTATTTTTCACGCTTTCAAAGAAGTTTGTTGTGTAAATTTGAAGAACATTAATGGTAGGAAGGCTTTATGCCTCAGAAACTTAATTAAAAGAATTTGTTTGAATAATATTATTGTGAAAAATCTTTAGATTTTAATGAGAAATGTTTACAGATTTACTTGATGATTGTTCAATACAGATAAGTGTTGTTCTTGTGATGAGGTTTCTTGAGTTTGCTATTAGACTAAAATATTATGTTATCCATAGATGGATTTTTAATGAAGGAATGGTAGAAATATAAGGATTATGCTGGCTTTACGCCTGAAGATAGTTGAGATTCAAATCTATAATTATTATTTATTTATTTAAGGGATAAAAATTCTGATGTATAATGTAATGACATCTGTCACCTTTGTCACTGTATTAAGTTCCAATACTTAGATTATGTTAAGTAAAGGTGACACAAGGAGATGTCTCTGAAAGTTTTCTGGTGGTAGGAAAGGATGTTTTTGCAAGGTTATCGAATTCTCTTGCGTAGTCATTTAACAAAGATGGTTCAGTAAAAAGGAAGTGTTTGTTTTAAAGGAAAGTGTTGTATGAAGTGTCAGTGGTACGACATATTAGTGACGAGGGAAGTATGTTTTCATGTGACGGAGGCAAAAACTGCTAATACGATTTCTTCGTGAAATGAATAACTTGAAACGTCTTAACTACGGAGTTAGAATTTATAGAAGGTTCTGAACCTTTATATGAAATCGTGTGACTAACTGTTGGCCTCTAACGCGTAGATTGAACTGAACAGTGTTATAAGCGTGGGGAGGGGGGGGGGGGCATTCAACAGAAGGTATTAGAGAACAGAATGTGGACAAATTAATTAAAAGTCAATGGAATACTTTGAATCTACTGTTCCAACCTAAAATTGAGCAGTATTGTAGTAATATCGGTGATTGTCGTCGAAGATACAGCTATTAACGGCTGTATACAGCAGAACATCGGACTTGAGGAAATAAGTGTCGGTTGCAAGCCAAAAGAAGAGGCGGCCGAGTGAAGAACCAGATCGACAACGCTGCCTGGTCGATCTGGTGCAGTTGGCAGCGTCTCTTTCGCGAGCTTCTTCTAGTGACGACAACGTAAATAGTCTGTATTAGACAATGAGATACAGACGTTCGTAAGTCTCGGTCGTAAGCCAAAAGAAGAGGCGGCCGAGTGAAGAACCAGATTGTACAATGCTGCCTGGTTAGTCTGGTGCGGTAGCAGCTTCTCTTTTGCGCGTATTGGCATCAGCAAAAAATTCAAGTTTTGTAAAATTTGTTTTGTGTAGAGTCATGATATTTTTTAAACAGAGCAGTGCGCTTAGATTCTATATAAGTGATAAATTTAAATTATTGAATTGTGTAGTGGCAGCTCAGTTAGGCCAAATTATTAATTTTATTACAGGTTGTTTCTTGAAATATTTAGTGGGCAAATCTGTTAAGCCCTTTTGAAATTTTAATGTTTGTCAAATTTGTTGTAACCAAATTTTGTATGATGAGAATGATGTACGAAAGAGAAATGAAAAAAATAGAAAAAATGGAAGAAAAAACACCCATTGCTAGGACCATGATAAGCGAAGACAGTTTACGCTTATTATAGTCCTGGGGGGGGGGGGGGGGGGGGCGAGCGATGTAACACCTACAACGCCTCTCGGTTTTAATAAACCAAAATAGCTCCCAAATTAGCTCCCATATCCTCGAAATATAAATTCAGAAAATGTCCCGAGCCCCTCCTCAAGTAGTAATTTACGAAATAGAAATAAGAGACAAATAGATGGAAATCTATAGTAGAAAAATTATAGAAAAGGAAAAGAATTTTAATCATAAATTAATGAAGCAGGGGGGGGGGGGGGAGAAAACGATAGAAATGGTTAAATTATTAGTTATTCTTATATATGAGAAAATCAATAATACAGTCACAGAACGTAGGTCTTGAACACCAAAGCTAGCGTTTACTAAAGTATAAATAGACATACAATGCAGTTATGATACTCCATCTCTATCCTCTAGTCTGTTCAAAGTCAATTAGGACGTACAGCTTTAGGAAGGAACAATATGAGCTTCATTAAACCGGGGTGCAAGAGTAAATCGCGACGAGATTGTCTTTTGGGAAGCATTAATTTCAAATCAGAATTAGAACTTTTGTCATATTAAAGAAACGGGGAGGTGATCAATAATCTGTCTGACTTTAACGTCACTTCGTGTGAAGATTTAAATATTTTACGGAATTAACGATTTTTGGACAGATTCGGACTTTGTATTCTGATAGTGGATAAGCTTTACTTCACGCGACTAGTAATCATAGTTCGTAACAGTTTATGGATATTAAACTGGAACAATCTTTTTATCGAAAGTGACAGAACATTGTTTAGTATCTCTGATATTGACGGGATTCCAGATTAGATACTTATTCAAAGAACCCCTTTGAATGCGATCGTGTGAATGAACTGATTTATTAATAATTATTGTAACATAAAATAACGTGTTAATTTAAAACCGACTATTCGTCTTGAACTTTACTTCGATTTAGGTTCATAAGTAATTAGGTTACGTGATTTTCACCAAGAATAAACTGCAGACTAGAAACTGAAACAAGTGAACGAGAATCTATTGAAAACACTAGTATTAATTTACTTATGGTTTATTCCTTCAGAACTGGGAAGACAATACGTGTAGTGACTCACTAGGGTTAATTTAAGAACTAGCCGGGATAAAACAAAACCCCACAATACCAGTCTATGTAAAGATAAATTAACATTCCTACTGTCATGCAAGATACGGAAGTCGGGATAGAAAAAACGGTCGCTACACTAAGCCTGTGACGAAACGGTCTATTACTTTTGAGATACCTCCATAATACGCTCATATTTATTGACTTTCTTCGTGCTAAGAAGCAATGGTTTCCCTCCCATGCAAGACTAACTTTTGATATTAGGATATTTTCGTTTTCATCCGCGAGAACTTTGTGATTCGTACTGGACAAACGATGCAAGAGGCATTCGGGTGGTGCTTTGTGGGGAAGGTATGAACTGCGAATAGCAGCTTGAACGACTGAGTGCAGTCAGTGGCCGACAGGTGGCAGCATGTGACTTGCAATGTTAATCAGACACAGAAATACGATAACTTGAAGCAATACTTGACGATAAAAGTGTAATATTTCATTGGGCATCGATCTGTGAAGAAAAAGGGAAAGATATCACATAAAATTACGTATGTAGAAATTCTTGGCGGATTGTTAATGCACGAGGAACGAAATAACGCAAGAAATGTAGGACCTGTCTGTCTCCCTCACTGTATAATGTTTTGAAGGAGGTAAGGTATGTAAATATTATCATTATTTATGTCTCACAGGAAACATAAAATTTCATTTAACAGTTGTGTTATTTTTAATAAAGCTTTATCGTGATGTGTAATGCTGGCCTGCAATGAGAAATTACTGTAGAGAAATATGAGTAGAAATTACACCTCTAGAATTCATTTTCTGTAATGTTCTTGTAGATATCACTTCAAGAAAAGAAATGTAGATAAAAATTATTCCAGATGACCATAAAAATTACAGCGTGGCAGTTCTATATTTTTCCATCTTGTAGATGCTATGTGCAACGATTTTATTAAGATGTAGACTACATAAAAGAATCAAGACCTTATCCACATCGCGCATTGGTGGTAAAAAGAATATTTGGAAAACTTAAATGAAGCTGAAACTAATTTTTTAGTTTTACTCAACTTATACTAACGTGATAGTTTGGCTTTAAAGCCGGGCAACAACAATAAAAATACAGGCTATCGCCTCGCAAAGTTGTTAAAATTGAACTCTACCAGTGAAATAAAAGACAAAAGTTTTCGGATAATACATCGGCACTGTGTTCTAAAAGTGACTCGCATACCAGAGCGCTGTTAACGGGAGACGAACTTGAAAGTGACCAAAACTGTGACAATTTTTTGTTGGATCTTCATTTACCACATGGTATTGAAATTTCGGTTCTAGGAGTTCATGTCACAATTCCACTCGTGTGGGATACAAATTATATTTGGCAAAAACTTGCACAGTACCTCACTCTTCTCCTGTTCTGTATTTCCTCGTAGTCTTTATTCCTGCTCCGTTTTGTTTCGATTTTATGCAATTTAAATGCGGGGAATGTTTGTATGGTGCGCCAAAGAGGCTTTGCAATATCATTACTGCCACCGATATTGCAGTCTTTGGCTTATGGTGTTTGTTTACAAGTGGTTGCAAACTTTTACGAAAGTAGCTTGTATATCTGTTATTACTGCCTGTAGCGTGTTTCGTTCCTGTAAAGTGTTCTAAAGAATTAGGAGGTGTAGTTCTTCTCGGTGCTATAAAGACAGCATGAAAATTAGCTCAATAATAGTTCATGACGAAGTCTCTTCAAGCGAGAGAATAAGTTCTTCGAGAAAGAGAATTGCTGTAGCTGACAATATTGCTTTCCAGTTTGAAAGTCAGTCTAACCAAAGAAGACAAACCAAGGAAAGACTCGATAGAGGAGAAAGGGCAGCATCGGTCGTAGATTTTTTATCTTTTTCTTGCAGATCTATTTGAATCTTGTATCTCATTAATTCGATTGTGGAGTACGCTGTTCGAGATGGAAACGAACCTGAGGAAAAGACTGCTTGAGGATGAAGGGGAGTACGCATATGGCATTCACTGTTTCGCCAAGACAAGGTAAGGTCTAATAAAAACACTCCAAGATCTTTGATTCAGGTTTCCTCCGACTTACATTTTGGAAAATTTGCCTCACAAACCACTGAAGATAGAGTACTTATATTTGGCATGCATCTAGCCAAGACCACAGTGAAACATTCTGTGAGAGCAATTTTTATTTGATACAATAGTAAGGCATTTATATAAGTGAAAATTGTAAAATTTGAAGCTTTTTTCCAAAAATATTCATAGAGCTATAGAAATCCAGCAAAAGAAGGTAATGAAAATTCTACTCCGCAAACTTTTGCAATAATGATATATCACATTTTGAATAAGAAGACAGTAATTTCGTCACTACAGATTTTGCGACATAGAAACTTCGGCACTCACATTGTTGAAAGGACTTTAGTTGTTTATAATTAAATTCGTCGAATGTCAATAAGCATGAAATCTTATAGGTAGGTGTATGCGTACAACATTTCTTAACGATTGGGCGTAATATGGTTCAATTGTTTTGAAAACTTAGGATTTTTTATGGTTTTCTTAAAAGTATTGCAATTTCGAATACGTCCGCCGTAAGTGAACATCACTGTCACATGACCAGTGGTCATAGCTGCCTGGTTTTAGATCTCAAGCTTTATTCTTGTATGGTTTCAAAAATATACTTCTTGATGTTTTTTCTTGTAACTCTGCTCGTTACAAAGATATAAACAGCAATACGTCTTATTCTTAATAACAACCTATATTTTTAACTAGCCAATCCACTTCCTCTCCTAACGATCTGTTCAAAAACGTATCACAGTGTAGAATTCACGCAAACATGACATTATTCAAAACGTAACACAAAACTTACTGTGGCTCTCCAGTAACGGCTCACACTGAAGGTAGCATGGGTAACGCAGCTCTTCCATTTTCTGGAGTTGACAGTAAACAAATGGAAACGCAAAGAAAATGCGCACCAGTTATTGGTTCAATCGTCTTCAGCTGAAGGTTTGTGTACAACGTACACTATAGGAGAGAAGGTAAAAATGCAACTCATCCGTTGAGAAAGTAAGTTAGCGGAACAGCAACCTCATCAGTGATTCTTATTCACAGTAGAGATCTATGTAGTGCAGCACTATAGCATTCCTACCGATGCCTCGTTGTTATGCGGTGTACTCACACCAACGTTCAATTAAGATGTTTGGCACTATATATAGGGTGTCTCAGGAGGATTGAACAGTATTCAGGAACGTGACAGGCACTATCACTCGAAGCCCAAAGTCTAATATACGTGTGTGCTAAGGTACATGCCTTAGGAGCTATGAGCACTTGTTCATCTTCGCTGCTGTGAATCACATCTCTTATACTGGAGAAGAGCACATAGCTCTTAAGGTATGGGTATGTACTTTGAAACCCATGTTTACTAGACTTTTTGCCAAGTCCTCGAATTTTAAGAATTCCTCCTTTAACATCCTCTATATCTATCTACATATTTAAAATGTAAACGTTTGTTTGTTCAAAATCTTAAATCTACCGAAGTTCGACGCCTATTGGTTTGAAGTTTTCACACACCTTTACAATCGAACGGCCGTGTTTTTATACACCTAGCAGAGCGTCACTTTATAATAACGTTGTTGCCAAAAATCTCTGAAAGTACTTGACCGATTTATTTCATATTATTACCCCATACTTGCGACAGCTACTAACGGTTTACTGCTAGAGTACTTGCTCTACCTGAACTACATCAGAAACGACCACCCGGCTGCTTATTTACTTGTGGTTACTCTTCTTTTAAGTGATTGGGCCATGTACGGCATTGTTTAAAACGAACAGCTCGATGTAGTCATAGGGTAGAGCCACAGAATTGAGAATTAATGAATACAAAATGAAAGTTATATGATAAATTGAATAACAAGGGATCTATTCTAAAGTACGTTATTGATGTAGACAACCGCGAGTTATGTTGTATAATGTTTATTCGAGAAAGGACATCTCAGATAAATGGGAAGTGACCCTACGATGTACAGTTAACATTTAGATAAGAAATATTTTAAAAATGCAGGAAAATTACGTTGAGAGCAATACACGAATGGTAACAAAATCTCCAAACTAAATAGTCATCAAAGACTCGTAAAAACTTAGTCCATTTCGTGGTTACAATACACGAAAGGTTCACCAGCTTAAAAGACTTCACAGTTCAACGTAATGATTCACAAATTAACATACGTGATACGCAGAACAGTTACTCATTCTCTACCCCTTTATCAGATCCTTAAATCAAGAGGCATAAGTTAGAGCCCCACTCACAAGGACATTCAACCGCTCTTCAGAAGTTAAAATGTGGTAGCGGCCGTTCACGGCCCAGAATGAATCACCTCCACAGTCGAATACCACTCGTTACCACAGGCAGGTGTGAACCCTTCCAGAACTCGACAAAAGTGTCCCGAATCACTCTCTTCACCTCTTCACTCGGAAAGCTCAATCTCCAATTGACTCCCGTACTGTTCCATCACTGCCTGCCTTGCCATTGGCTGAAGGCCATCCTCACCCATAATACATCGCTCCTACACACTACAAACATGATTTGACTCAGTTTGACCATTTTCTCTCACTAAACTAATATACTGTACATCACATAGACGAAAATAGAACATCTGAAGACGTAATAAATTTGCATTGGAAATACAATGTTTCTAGACTGAAATTTTCACTCTGCAGCGGAGTGTGCGCTGATATGAAACTTCCTGGCAGCTTAAAACTGTTTGCCTGACAGAGACTCGAACTCGAGATCTTTGTCCTTCACGGGCAAGTGGATTTACAATGCATGCAGATAACTGGCAGTTTACTTCTTCCGCTGTCGTGAGGAAACGAGAAGGGGACGTCCTATCAGGATTTAGGAAACCTTTCTTAGTTATTAAAATGTTCTCCAATCATCAAGCATACAACAATTCATACAATAACTATATAAATCATCAATAAAATTAATACTTTTAAAAATATTTACTACAAACAGTCAAATACTTAAACTCTCTGACCAGTAATACAAAGCAGCACCACATACAGCGCGTATTACAAAGTCGTGTGCCATGTTGGCACTTAAAATCATTAAATGTGGTACTGTACAAGTCAACAATAAAATTATTGCTTTTTAAATGCTTTACCAAAAACAGTCAACTATTTAAAATCACGGAACATTAAAACACAGCAGCAGCACCTACGGTACGTATTAGAAAGATTTATGCCATGTTGGCAAGTAAAAAATCATTAAATGTGAACAGCAATATTAGCTTCCTTTAGTTACTCCTCTGCATTTTGTCAGTACGACACTGTCCGAGCTATGGCGATAGCTCTTCCGGCCAATGAAGCGACTGCTGATAGATCTATGGGCAATGGTATTACAAACGGGAATATCCACATCATGCCTTAGGTATTGGGCGTTTTAAGTCTCTTTCTTCTGCTTCTGTTTCAACGCACTTTTAAACGCTGCCAGCACTCGCTGGATGCAATATTTTATTTTTAAACAGCCAAGATGTTTCTCCTTTAGCGTACGACGTGCTTTATTCGTAATTTGCTTGAAATAGCTTCCGGCACGCAATTTCCATTTGTCATCACATCGTTGTATCAAATAAGAAAGTTGCAATATGTTGTCCTACGCCTATGTCCTTTTTTCCACGTATTTGCGTAGCATTATTGGCTAATATTCGATCTACAACATCACAATCTTAAATTGTGATGTAAGAAATATTGTGCTTCTCTCAGGCATTTTCTAGTATATTAACTCCCATATCGCTATGAGCTATATGCTTTCCCGGCTTTGTTCCAGGTCCACAATAGTTGAATCCAAGGGTATGCAATTGAGGCGGTAAATTATTGTCAGTACTATCACCACCTTGGATATGCTTCGTAGCACTCATGTCACGTTACCGCATTGTTGGAGGTTTGTGTCTCCCGTTTATGTACCTAATTATGATCGTTCACCCAACTGTTATGCTCTGATGGGAAGCCACTAAAGCTTCGCTCCCTCCAAGTACTATAACGCTCTCTATGAGCCATGTAGTTCAGAGCTTTTCTGAATTTATTCAGCGTAAAATTGTCCGGTTCTTTTAACCTTTGCTATGTTTTAAGATATCATTTTTTTAGGTCTCTGTATTGAACTTTGGAAACTGTGAATACCTCTTTTGGCCAGTTCGATAGGTAAAACTATAAGACTACACAAACGCAGTTTCGTAATTCGAAATATGCACCAAATCACTTACACTGAATTTGTGCTTGCCTGGAATCGTCATCTTAAAACGATAGTTTGCTGTATTTAGAGGGTCATCATCACATACATCAACAGGCTTCATCTTAATTGTTGTACTCTGAAACTACCGCTGGTGATGGGATGCAACTTTTGTATCTATAGCCTGGATAAAGCTTACCAACTCCTGTAGTTTTCTGCAGAGTTCTTCAATTCTGTGATTCAGTATCTCACCTTTTCTAGCTACTGCCTTGATAATTCTTTCCAGTTCTATTAACTACACATTAATTGCCTCTGTTTTTCTGTCAATGTATCTATAAATCTGTTTCATACTCCCGAAAGACGTGCATGGCACACTAGTGATTTGTTCATAGTCTGCACTATACTGATATAGTAATGTTTTAGTACAGGGTTATTACAAATGATTGAAGCGATTTCACAGCTCTACAAAAACTTTATTATTTGAGATATTTTCACAATGCTTTGCACACACATACAAAAACTCAAAAAGTTTTTTTAGGCATTCACAAATGTTCGATATGTGCCCCTTTAGTGATTCGGCAGACATCAAGCCGATAACAAAGTTCCTCCCACACTCGGCGCAGCATGTCCCCATCAATGAGTTCGAAAGCATCGTTGATGCGAGCTCGCAGTTCTGGCACGTTTCTTGGTAGAGGAGGTTTAAACACTGAATCGTTCACATAACCCCACAGAAAGAAATCGCATGGGGTTAAGTCGGGAGAGCGTGGAGGCCATGACATGTATTGCTGACCATGATCTCCACCACGACCGATCCATCGGTTTTCCAATCTCCTGTTTAAGAAATGCCGAACATCACGATGGAAGTGCGGTGGAGCACCATCCTGCTGAAAGATGAAGTCGGCGCTGTCGGTCTCCAGTTGTGGCATGAGCCAATTTTCCAGCATGTCCAGATACACGTGTCCTGCAACGTCTTTTTCGCAGAACAAAAAGGGGCCGTAAACTTTAAACCGTGAGATTGCACAAAACAAGTTAACTTTTGGTGAATTCTGAATTTGCTGCACGAATGCGTGAGGATTCTCTACCGCCCAGATTCGCACATTGTGTCTGTTCACTTCACCATTAAGAAAAAATGTTGCTTCATCACTGAAAACAAGTTTCGCACTGAACGCATCCTCTTCCACGAGCTGTTGCAACCGCGCCGAAAATTCAAAGCGTTTGACTTTGTCATCGGGTGTCAGGGCTTGTAGCAATTGTAAACGGTAAGACTTCTGCTTTAGCCTTTTCCGTAAGATTTTCCAAACCGTCGGCTGTGGTACGTTTAGCGCCCTGCTTGCTTTACTTGTCGACTTCCGCGGGCTACGCGTGAAACTTGCCCGCACGCGTTCAACCGTTTCTTCGCTCACTGCAGGCCGACCCGTCGATTTCCCCTTACAGAGGCATCCAGAAGCTTTAAACTGCGCATACCATCGCCGAATGGAGTTAGCAGTTGGTGGATCTTTGTTGAACTTCGTCCTGAAGTGTCGTTGCACTGTGATAACTGACTGATGTGAGTGCATTTCAAGCACGACATACGCTTTCTCGGCTCCTGTCACCATTTTGTCTCACTGCGCTCTCGAGCGCTCTGGCGGCAGAAACCTGAAGTGCGGCTTCAGCCGAACAAAACTTTATGAGTTTTTCTACGTATCTGTAGTGTGTCGTGACCATATGTCAATGAATGGAGCTACAGTGAATTTATGAAATCGCTTCAATCATTTGTAATAGCCCTGTACATTACGTTTTAAGCAGAATTGTCTGTATTCATCTTCATTCTATTCCTTCTTTCATCAGTCACCAGATAGCCATACTTCGTATGATTCCGAAATCCCGACTTATGCTAAGAAATTCGTTGAACATCGTGTCAGTTCCAATATGCGCTTGGTAAATATGTTTAAAATTCATATTTTCCTGTTAAATGCGATAACGAAATTACCATTATCCCTCACCAACTGCTGTGGTATCCTGGAATATGCCTGGCTGTAATACCTGATGTCAACTTTCATACGTTGGCCAAAACAAAAGTATTTGCGTATCTGCTACTGGTTTTAACTATGACGTCAAAAATAAACACACTGTTTGGGTTAACTTTCTCAGGCGCTTGAATACCAGCTGAGTTGCTAAATATCTGTTAGCGTACTATATGAATGCCGTGTATAATTTCGTGTTTTTCGGCTGAAATAGGATTTTTGAAAGTAAATGCACTGAAGAGCCAAAGAAACTGGTACTCCTGCCTAATATCGTGTAAGGCCCCTACGACCACACAGAAGTACCGCAACACGACGTGGCATGGACTCGATTAATGTCTGAGGTGGTGCCGGAGGGAACTGTCACCACGAATCCTGCAGGGCTGTCATACATCCGTAAGAGTACGAGGGAATGAAAATCTCTTGAACGGCACGTTGCAAGGCATCCCTGATATGCTCAATAATATTCATGTCTGGGAAGGTTGGAGGTCAGTGGAAGTGTTAAATTCAGAATAGTGTTTCTGGAGAAATTCTAGACGTGTGAGATGTTGCATTGTCCTGCTGGAATCGCTCAAGTCCGTCGGAATGCACAATGGACATGAATGGATGCAGGTGATTAGACAGGGTGCCTACGTACGTGTCACCCGTCAGAGTAGTATCTAGATGAATCAGAGGTCACATACCGCTCCAATTGCACATGCCCCACATCATTATAGAGCCTCCACCAGCTTGGACAGTCCCCTGCTGACATTCAGGGTCTATGGATTCATGAGGTTATTTTGACACCCGTACACGTTCATCCACTTGATACAATTTGAAATGAGACTCGTCTGATGAACAACATGTTTCCAATCATCAACAGTCCAGTGTCGGTGTTGACAGGCACAGGCGAGGCTAAAGCTTTGTGTCGTAGAGTCATGAAGGGTACACGAGTTGGCATTCGGCTCCGAAAACCCATATCAATAATGTTTCTTAGAAGGTTCGCATGCTGATACCTTTTGATGGCCCTGCAAAGAAATCTGAAGCAATTTTCGGGAGGGTTGCACTTCTGTCACGTTGTACGATTCTCATCACTCGCCATTGGTCCCGTTCTTGCTGGATCTTTTTCTGGCCGCAGCGATGCCGCAATTTCGAAATTTTGCTAGATTCCTTATATTCAAGGCACACTCGCGAATTGGTCGTACGGGAAAATCCCGACTTCCTCGCTACCTCGGAGATGTTGTGTCCCATCTCTCGTGCGCCGACTATAACATCACGTTCAAACTCACTTAAATCTTGATAAGCTGCCGCTGTAGCAGCAGTAAGCGATCTAACAACTGCGCCAGACACTTCTTGTTTTATATGGGGGTTGCCGAACGCAGCGCCATATTCTGCCTGCTTACATATGCCTGTATTTGAATATGCGTGCCCATACAAGTTTCTTTGGCCCTTTATTGTATATATAGTTGTAACTAATATCTCACATTTAGTTCATACATTTCCTCCTCTTCTTGCTCACGTGCAAAATAAGTTGTAGAGTTCAACCATATTTCTTCTGACGGATGAGGAGTTTTGTGTGCCATCTCCAACTGATTTCTCCACATTCTCTCGTTGAATCTATAGACATATTGTTGCTAGCTTTGCCAGTAGTTCAGGGCATGCTGAATTGCAACACGGGAATGGATTAGTTTCTAAAACGATTGCTCCTGCAGATGAGCGGACTCTCTCTCATTACACAGTTTGAGTTTTCGTGGGAAGTCTCCTCCAGTTATAATACACTACTAACCGTTAAAATTTCTACACCACGAAGATGACGTGCTACACACGCGAAATTTAACCGACAGGAAGAAGATGCTCTGATATGCAATTGATTAGCTTTCCAGAGCATTCACACAAGGTTGGCGCCGGTGGCGACTAGGAAAGTTTCCAACCGATTTCTCATACACAAACAGCAGTTGACCGCCGTTGCCTGGTGAAACGTTATTGTGATGCCTCGTGTAAGGAGGAGATATGCGTACCATCACGTTTCCGACTTTGATAAAGGTCGGATTGTAGCCTATCGCGATTGCGGTTTATCGTATCGCGACATTGCTGCTCGCGTTGGTCGAGATCCAATGACTGTTATCAGAATATGGAATCGATGGGTTCAGGAGGGAGATACGGAATGCCGAGGTGGATTCTAACGGCCTCGTGTCACTAGCAGTCGAGATGAAAGGGATCTTATCCGTATGGCTGTAAAGGATCGTGCAGCCACGCCTCGATCCCTGAGTCAACATACGGGGACGTTCGCAAGACAACAACCATCTGCACGAACAGTTCGACGACGTTTGCAGTAGCATGGACTATCAGCTCGGAGACCATGGCTGCGGTTACCCTTGACGCTGCATCACAGACAGGAGCGCCTGCTATGGTGTACTCAACGACGAACTTGGGTGCACGAATCGCTAAACGTCATTTTTCCGGGTGAATCCAGGTTCTGTTTACAGCATCATGATGATCGCATCCGTGTTTGGCGATATCGCGGTGAACGCACTTTGGAAGCGTGTATTCGTCATCGCCATACTGCCGTATCAGCCGGCGTGATGATACGGGGTGCCATTGGTTACACATCTTGGTCACCTCTTGTTCGCATTGACGGCACATTGAACAGTGGACGTTACATTTCAGATGTGTTACGACCCGTGGATCTACCCTTCATTCGATCCCTGCGAAAGCCTACATTTCGGCAGGATAATGCACGACTGCATGTTGCAGGTCTTGTACCAGCCTGGATACATAAAATGTTCGACTGCTGCCCTGGCCAGCACATTCTCCAGATCTCTCACCAATTGGAAACGTCTGCCCAATGGTTGCTGAGCAACTGGCTCTCACAACACACCAGTCACTACTCTTGATGAACTGTGGTATCGTGTTGAAGCTGCATGGGCAGCTGTACCTGTACACCCCATCCAAGCTCTGTTTGACTCAATGCCCAGGCGTAGGAAGGCCGTTATTACGGTCAGAAGTGGTTGTACTGGGTACTGATTTCTCAGGATCAATGCATCCAAATTGCGTGAAAATGTAATCACATGTCAGTTTTGGTACAATATATTTGTCCAATGAATACCCGTTTATCAGCTGCATTTCTTCTTGGTGTAGCAATTTTTTATGGCCGGTAGTGTATGATCACGGAGGGGAGAGAGTGTTTTTGTGAAATGAAGCACTGAGACACTACTTAGATGAGTCCACCCATGTAAGGATAATATTAATTCAGCGTCATTATATCGCAAATTTTCGAATATCACACTGGATAAAACTCACAATTTAGCACCATCACCCAGCAGACATTTTTACAGGAAGTCTTTTTTATGCCGTAACTGACGATAAACAGCATTACTTGCGAGGACATGGATAGCACTTGAAAGTTCTCACATCATTAGGTGAGAGATATTTTCGGTATTGTTAAGATATGATTTAGTAAAGTTTGAAAAATTTGTGCTGGAAACAATGGTTTCGATCGCCTTTTTATCATTAAGGTAGAATATACTTTTGTTCTCACAGAGGTTCAGCAACGCACTTGCTGGACGATGCACAGTGCAGCAGCCGTACCTCTATACAGCTATCTGCCTCGGGCTGCACGTCGTGTGTTATATACTTGGTGGTCTTGCGCACGTTGGCGGGTCTCTAATGTTCAAAGGAGCTCCACACAACGCATGCTAAAACACCGTATCCCCGACTAAATTGTGACATGCACACATCAAGGCCAGGGTGGTGGTGAGGAAATAATGCAGTCGTGACTGTGAAGCTGTCCGAATGTATATCGTTAGTTGGCATGTTTATGCCGCATGACATATCATCCTGGCATGTTTACAAAAAGACAATACACTGCTCAGATGCCATGCTACAGATAATTTGCATACATATGCAGTAGCAAAGCGAATGTTATAGTCCAATAACAACGTCATTTCTTAAAAAAATTCAGGACGAATTGCATGAGAATAGAGGCGGAGGGAGGCGTCCTTCGTATTACGTTTTCCAGTCTATGCTATTATTTCATTATTTTATATTGTCAAAGTATTTTACCTTATTTTTTCAACTCTGCTTCTCATACAGCACCTGATCCCCTCAATACATAGCTAGGGCTCGAATGGTGGCGAACAGCGCATGATTGACAGATTACACAGGTACATTTGAACAGTAAATTTGATAGCGCATGATGACTTTGATGTAAAGCGATGGCGGTGTGACACTGGTGTAACGCAGGTGTTAAGCTGTCGTAAATGCCGCATGCTCCCTGTTTTCGCCGTTACTATACCATCAGATCGGTAGTACACTTTTGGGCAGAAGTCCTCTTATCTGATTTGGTGTAACTCGACTGACATTTGGCAACGTAAATACACAAATCTGCAACCAGTCATTTTTTGAAAATTATTTATTCAGGTTTTCTGACCTTTCAGGCTTATCTTGAGATGGTTTTCCTTACGTCACATAGCTATTTAAAGTACAATGCTGGGTGCTGTCTCTGTGATAAGAAGATGGAACACGCTTAAATGCACCTCCGTGAGTATTGTTTATCTGTCGATTGCATCCAAAATTCAATTTGTACTTACTGCGACAGTATGTGCGCCTTTTGTTGTCAACAAAGTCGTAAATGAAATCGCAGTAAATACAAAACTAAATTCTGAATCCAAACCGATAGCTAAACAGTACTGATGGCGATGAATTACAGTCTGTTACATCCTCTTGTCTATAACCGGTTAATGGAATCAATAAGTAACTTTTTAAAAAGTGTCTGGTTATATGTTTTATGTATTTACAGTAAGTGAACAATGACGGGTTCTAAAATATCCGTAATGCATAGGCTTAACATTTTGCAGACTATGTTATGCCTCGTTAATTTATATTATATGTTTCTCAAGACAGTGTCACGTAATTGGTAATAATGAATATAATTATTTTTTTATAAGAAATATATACACTCTTGACCCCTCACGACAGATCGCTGAGCTAGAATGGAGAGCGTATTGCCCGAAAGCATTTGGGTTCCTTCATCATGTCAACAACATGAAAGGCAGACAGCAAATGATGGAGCTTACGCAATCGAATTATAAAAATAAAAAATAAAAATTATCGGAGATAGGAAGGCTGATCATTCCACTGAAGAGCACAGATCTCGAGTGATTCCTATTAGATGAGAGCAAAACGGGGGCGGAATGGAGCTTGATTCTCGTTGACCGATTTTCCCCTGCTACATTTATAAAGAGATCATGGACTTGATAGATATGTATATAGAAAATGTTCATGATGGTAAGGACGCTCCTTCTGCTACAGCCAATGTAGAGAAACTTCTAAAGAAACCGATACTGCTGCATAATAGGTGTAAATCATACCGGGGCTATAAATAGGGAAATTCTGAATAAAAGGTGTTTGGTGATCAAGAGTGAAATGTGTCAAGCCTTCAGCGAATACCAGAACACGAACAGTTAACTCTTCCTGTGCGAGCTCTGATTTCTCTTATTTTTTCGCAATGATTATTTCTCCCGGTGAACGCGGGTGACAGCAAACCATGTTGGCATTTAGAGGAAATTTTTGGAATCTGAAACTTTGTGAAAAGATCTCGCCGCTACGAAAAACACCTTTGTTTTAATGAGTGCCACCAGAAGTCGCGTATCATATCCGTGACACCCTATCAGCTACTTCACGGTAATACAAAACAAACTGCTCTCCTCTGAACTTTGTCTATGTCCTCCGTCAATCCAACGCGGTAATAATCCAATACTGCACAGCAGTACTACTTCACGGTAATACAAAACAAACTGCTCTCCTTTGAACTTTGTCGATGTCCTCCGTCAATCCAACGCGGTAATAATCCAATACTGCACAGCAGTACTCTAGCAGATAACGAACAACAGTAGTGTAAGCTGTTTCTTCAGTGGACCCGTTGCATCTTCTAAGTGTTCGGCCAACAAAACGTTGTCTTTGGTTTCCTTCCACACAACATATTCTACGTGACGTTCCAATTTAGGTTATTTGTGAACGTAATCCCTAGGTATTTAGCTGAACTGACAACGTTCAGGTTTTTGTGATTTATCATGGAACAGAAAGTTAACGATTCCATTAGTGCTCATATGGATGACTTCACACCATTCGTTATTTAGGGTTAACTGCCACTGCAGATAGCTTGTCTAAGGCATTTTGCAATTGGTTTTTATCTTTCAATTACTTTACTAGACGGTAAATGATAACAACGTTTGCAGAAATTTAAGATAACTACTCATATTGTCTCCTAAATCGTTTATACAGATTCGGAAAAGCGGAGGGTCTGTAACACATCTTTTGGAACGCCAGATATTCCTTCCGTTTTACTCGATGACTTTCCGTCGATTACTTCGAACTGTGATCTTTCCGACAGGAAATCATGTATCCCTTCGCACAACCGACACGCTACTCTGAAGGCACGCAATTTGATTGGAAGTCACTTGTGAGGAGTATTGTCGAAAGCCTTCTGGAAATTTACAAATATGTAATCAATTTGTGATCCTCTGTCGACAGCACTCATTACTGCGTGGGAATATAGAGCTAGTTGTGTTTCACAAAAGCGATATTTTCTGAAACTCTACAGACTGTGTATCAACAGACTATTCTTCTCTAGGTAAATAATGATGTTCGATCACGGTACATGTTCCAAAATCCTACTGCAAAACGAAGACAGCGATATGCGGCTATAAATAATTTGATTTCTAATGCACTCATGTCCAGAAAAAAAAGACAGAACATCTTGAGCGACCAGAGATATGACATTCATATTCTCATGACATGTACACTAGTATATTCCGCAGAAATGATTAGCATTCGAACTATGTCATTTCGTGGGTTCAAGGTCAACATTGATATCACGACGCAACACCGCCTACCTGTAAAATGCGACTGCGACTCTCTTTCTCGCTATAAACCGAAGGTAATGGATCAGTCTGTCTTGAGCAAACAAGCAGGATATCTTGCAGACATATGTACGAACAGTACCGTCAAAGCAATGAGTTTGAAAGACGACGCATTATTGGCATGAGAGAATGCGATGCATACACCCGGCAATTTGCTGCTCGTGTGGGATGTAGTGTTTCGGCAGTACAACTGCTAAGTGCTTAATGGTTAACGAAAGGCCGTAGGGCACAACGAGACGAATCATGCCGCACCACCCAGACCATACCTTGAGAATACTCATACCTCATCCAAATGGCATTACTACATGGATCAACGTCCTCCTCGGCTCTGGCGCTAGAGTGGATAAGCATAATACATCGTCCATCATCAGGCGCAACAATTCGTCGCCGTTTCTTACGGCATGCGTTACGAGCGCGTCGTCCACTTTTCCGCCTACCTTTGGCGAATGTGCAGAAACAAGCTAGGCGGCAATAGTGTATGGAACGAAGGCACTTGGGGACTGGAATGGCATTGAAAATGATGGCCACATTTCTGATCGCCGCGGACGGGGGGGGGGGGGGGGGAGGGGGGAGGGGACAGCACAGTGGCTGCATTTGGACAAGACATACAGAGGAACCTAAGGCCTTGTGGTTTGCGGTGCTTTTGGGTACGACTACTACAAATCACTGCATGTTGGTGTCCATGATACTATGACCAGAGTGACCTACGTGAATGACATCCAGCGACCCGTGGCTATATCCTTCTCGCACAACACCAAAGATGCAACCTTTCAGCAAGACAATGCACGAACATATGTAGCTCCTCGAATACCTATCTTCTAGGTGTCACAGGGTGTCAGCCTTTTGTGCTGGCTCCCCAGATCACCGTACGTGGCACCAGTCGCAAATGTGAAACGACGGGTGCAGCACTGTGGTCCAATGCCAAGCGCCACAGATGAACTTAGGAGCCAAGTGAATGCAGCGTGGACGCCTTATATGTGTCGATGGTGTCACGTAGGGCCCACGGTGGGTATTGTGCCTACTAGGCGACAGGGTTCGTACTAAACCGTGGCGACTGAAATGCTAATCATTTCTGCAGAACATTGCAATGTACATATCCTGTGAATTTACATGTCCCGTGAATATGAGCGTCCTATCTCTAGCCGTCGAAGGTGCTCTGTTTTTTTCTGAACATGAGTTTTCTTTCTTTCTTGTGTATTGTTGTGACATGTGCAACTTTCCAGTCTTCAGGTACGGATCTTTCGCTGAGCGAGTGGCTGTATATGATTAAGAAGTACGGAGTTACTACAGTCAGGTGACAAAACTCATGGGGTACCTCCTAGTATCGTATCGGTCCTCTTTTCGTCCGACGTAGTGCAGCAGCTCGAAATCGACCCAAGAAGTCGTTGGAAGTACCCCGCAGAAATACTGCACCATAATGCTACATAAACGCCCATAATTGTGAATGGTTGCCAGTGCAGGATGTTGTGCACGAACTGACCTCTCTATTATATCCAAGAGATGTTCGATCGGTTTCTTGTGGGTGACCATACGATTCGCTCGAATCTCTAGAATGTTCTTCAAAGCAAACGCGAACAACTGCGGCCCTGTGTCTGGGAACATGAAGTCCAGGAATGGCTGCAAATAATCTCCAAGTAGTCGCACATAGCCATTTTCTGTCAATGATCGGTTCACTTGGACTAGAGGGCCGACTCCATTACATTTAAACGAAGCCCAAACCATTATGGAGCCACTACCAGCTTGCACAGTGCCTTTTTGACAAATTGGTTCCATGGTTTCGTGGGTTCTGCGCCACACTCAAACTCTACCATCGGATGTTACCAACTAAAATCGGGACACATCTGACCAGGTCGCGGCTTTCCATTTGTCTAGGGTCCAACTGTTATGGTCACGTGTCCAATAGCGGAGCTGCAAGCGATGTCGACAGCTGCCATAGGCCATTAACGCCAAATTTCGCTGTACTGTTCTAACGGATATATTCGTCGTACGTCCCACATTGATTTCAGCAGTTATTTCATCTAGCGTTGCTTATCTGTTACCTCTGACAACTGTACACAATCGCTGCTGCTGCCTGTCGTTAATTCGAAGCTGTCGGCCACTGTGCTGTCCACGGTAAGAGGTAGTATCTCAGATTTGGTACTCTCGGCACACTCCTGACACTGTGGATCTCGAAATATCGAAATCCGTAAATATCGAAATCCGTAACGATTTTCGAAATGCAATGTCCCATGCCTCTACCTCTAGCCACCATTCCGCCGTGCAACCACACTCAAGTCGGAAATGTTTTCACATGAATCTCCTGAGTACAAGTGATAACTGCGGCAAAGCAGTGTCCTTTTATACCATGTGTACGCGATACTAACGCCATCTCCATATGTATATCGCTATCTCATAACTATAGTCACCTCGGCGTATGTCAGATTACTTTGAAAGCAATCTAATTCGTACACAATCTCTATCGGAGAACTTGGCTTTATTAAGTAATTTGAGCTGCTTTGCTACACCGAGGGTATCTACTACCAAGCAATTCATCTTAGGTAGCAGTTCTTGATTCCATTTCTGGGTCATTTACTTCGCCCTCTTTAGCAAAGGAATTTCAGAATCTGTATTCAGTAACTCCACTTTGGCGAAACTGACTTCTACAGGTATTACATTATTTTCGAAATCGCACAGTGAAGGTATTGAGTGTGCCTTGCCCCTGATGCACTTTACATACTACCAGAATCTCTGGATTTTCTGCCAGGTTTCTGTACAAAGTTTCGTTGAGGAACCTTTAAAGGTATCTCGTACTGGAGCTTGCGCTAAATTCCGAGCTATCGTTGAACTTCGGCAAATCTTGGGGATTTTGCGTTCTTTTAAATTTGACATGCTTTTCCCGTTGCTTCTGCAACTGCGTTCTTACTTTTTTGTGTATAACGGGAGTGTCAGTTCTCTCTACTATTAATTTATTTGTTTTAAATCTCTTCAGTTCCGTCGATACTATTTCTTTGGATTTTATGGATCTTGGAGCGTAAATGTCGATTTTATTTTTGTTATCACTTTATTACGACGTACTCTTATTTGTGTGATCCTGGTAACATTTTGACAGCTTTTTAGAAATGTCCAGCTCCAACGAAGCTATACGCTTACAATGAGATTACTATTTCCCGGAAAGTCAGTGATTACGTTTAATTTTTCAGACAGAGTGTATTTTGGTTTCACCTTGAAAATAAACGGCCAAATTATTTGCGTATATCGGGATAATTTTCTTTTTCGTTTTATAACGAAAATAAACTTTTCGATATATTTTTATGTTTAAAGTCCCCTTGTTCGGTAAGGAAGTGTTCTGGCTATTTTTCTGTATGAGTGTAAATTTCCATTTTCTCCAAAATTTTCGTTGTATGTCCCTTAGGTGCGTTGTGTAAAATTTGAAGGCATTTAAGTACTTTTGCCTCATATTTTTGCCTTTATAAGTACACGTAAAACGTGGATAGGTTGCTTTCGCAGTTTTTTGTGTGTTCTTTAAATCTAATTCCAAATTTTTTAACTGTTTGTCCGGTATAAAATGTATTAAAATCCTCACTAGACAGTTTGCACACATGTGGATTTGGAAAAGTGGAGATATGATTAATTGTTGATCGTTTATTGCCCTTCAAGTTGCTATTCGTACGATTTATTATTATTTTCTTGAACAAGTTTTTCAGCTTGACCGATATTTGGCCTATGTATGATGTCGTGAATTAGGTAGGTTTATTTGTGATTTTTTCTTATCGTTGTTATGTTATATCTTTACCTGTGCTACCTGTTATTGGTTTTGTTTGACATTCATATAATTGGAGCACTGTTTTAAGATTGACGTCATTTCGTTGTGCCATGTATTGTAGTGTTTTGTTTCATTGTGTATCACATTATTATCTAGAGATCCGTCTTGCGACGATTGTAATTAATCTTATATCGGACAAATAGGTACGAAATTCGGAATTAGAATTATAGGCTATGCGCGAAACTGCGAAAGCAGGCAATCCGCATTTTACTTGCATTTAAACAGCTAGAAACTTGAGACAGAAAATATTGTAAATGCCCGAAAAATTCTACACATTGTATCTAAATATCATAAGTGAACATTTTGGAGGAAAGGGAATTTTGCTCTCATACAGAAAAATGCGCAGAATACGTCCTTAACGAACAAAAAAATTTTAAA
Source organism: Schistocerca americana (assembly GCF_021461395.2). NCBI lineage: Eukaryota > Metazoa > Arthropoda > Insecta > Orthoptera > Acrididae > Schistocerca > Schistocerca americana. The sequence continues at coordinate 836,360,047 of NC_060121.1, read as the reverse complement.
AATAAAAAATACCTCCAAAATTCTATTGACGCTAAACAGTTAAAAGGGTAGGTTATCAAAATAAACACAAAATAATAGAACATCAATGATTTACGTAAAACCCACAGTACACTATGTCTGAACAATTAAGCGTAATCACTGACTCTCCCCGAACCAGCAATTCCAATGTAAACATGTAACATTACCGGATTAGGAAATTCAAAGATGTTCACAAAAATAATTTCACCAGGCTCACTTAAATAAAAGTGCGAATAAATAACCTGATCATACAGAAAGGCTCCTGTCATATAAGCTCCAAAATGCAATATTGACAACGTCATACCAGCTCAGACGTAAGCGTATGTGCTATACGTAGACATAGACTAACATAGACGTTAGGAACAATACTATACCTATTATATCTTCACGGGTTACCCACACGAACCATGGACCTTGCTGTTGGCGGGGAGGCTTGCGTGCCTCAGCGACACAAGTAGCCGTACCGCAGGTGCAACCACAGCGAAGGGGTATCTGTTAAGAGGTCAGACAAACGTTTCGTTCCTGAAGAAGGGCAGCAGCCTCTTCAGTAGTGGCAGGGACTAAAGTCTGGTTGATTGAATGATCTGGCCTCGTAACATTAGCCAAAAAGGCTTTGCTGTGCTAGTACTACAAACGGCTGAAAGCAAGGGGAAACTACAGCCGTAATTTTTCCCGAGGGCACGCAGCTTTAGTGTGTGGTTAAATGATGATGGCATCTTCTTGGGTAAAATATTCTGGAGGTAAAATAGCCCCCCATTTGGATCTCCGCGCGGGGACTACTCAGGAGGACGTCGTTATCAGGAGAAACAAAACTGGTGTTCTACGGATCGGATAGTGGAATGTTATATCCCTTAATCGGGCAGGTAGGTTAGAAAATTTAAAAAGGGAGATGGATAGGTTAAAGTTAGATATAGTGAGAATTAGTGAAAAGCCGCGCGGGATTAGCCGAGCGGTCTTGGGCGCTGCAGTCATGGATTGTGCCGCTCATCCCGGCGGAGATTCGAGTCCTCCCTCGGGCATGGATGTGTGTGTTTGTCCTTAGGATAATTTAGGGTAAGTAGTGAGTAAGCTTAGGGACTGATGTCCTTAGCAGTTAAGTCCCATAAGATTTCACACACACACACACAATTGGTGAAGTTTGGTGGCAGGAGGAACAAGACTTTGGGTCAGGTGAATACAGGCTTATAAATTCAAAATTCAATATGGGTATCTCAGGGGTAGGTTTAATAATGGAGTGGTGATAAGCTTCTAGGAAGAGCATAGTGTACGCATTATTGTAGCCAATATAGGTACGAACCTCACGCTTACCACAGTAGTATAAGCTTATATGGCAACTAGCTCCACAGATGATGAAGAGATTGAAGAAATCTATTATGCTATAAAGGAACTTATTCAGATAGTTAAGGGAGGCGAAAATGTAATATTCATGGAGGACTGGAATTCGATAGTAGGAAAAGGATGAGAACGAAAAGTAATAGTAGAATATGGAAGGAGCGCAAGGAATAAAAGAGGAAGCCACCTGGTAGAATTTTGCACAGAGCATAACTCAATCATATTTTCACGTAGAAGAATGTGTAATTAAATGAATGACGAACACTAACTACACTTAACGAAGATTTATTCAGCACTTGCACATACAAGAACTGCCTCCGGCCAGAACACATAGCTACAGATCTCTCCAGTACAATGATTCTTGACATTTGTGGATACTTCTAGAAATGTACTCGAATCGAATATAGAAATTAAAATCGTACGGTTCATGTTAGTCTTGAACTCACGAACGTCCAGGCAACAGTTTAGTATCCTAACCACTACACCGCAGTGCTACTAAAGTTACTCTGTGACAATATGTAACACTTGGTTTAAGAACCATGAAAAAAGGTTCTATACGTAGAAGAGACTTGGAGAAACTGGAAGTTTCAGGCGGATTATATAATGGTTAGACAGAGACTTAGGAACCAGGTTTTAAACTGCAGGACATATCCAGCGGCAGATGTGGACTCTGACCACAATTTATTGGTTATGACCTGTAGATTAAAACTGAAGAAACTGCATAGTAAGTAGATGTGACGTGGATAAAGAATCAGAGGTTGTAGAGAGTTTCAGAGAGAGCGTTACCGAGCGAGGTGGCGCAGTGGTTAGCACACTGGACTCGCATTCGGGAGTACGACGGTTCAATCCCGCGTCCGGCCATCCTGATTCAGGTTTTCCGTGATTTCCCTAGATCACTCCAGGCAAATGCCGGGATGGTTCCTTTGAAAGGGCACGGCCGACTTCCTTCCTCATCCTTCCGTAATCCGAGCTTGTGCTCCGTCTCTAATGACCTCATTATCGACGGGGCGCTAAACACCAATATCCTATTCCTCCTCCAGAGAGCGTTAGGGGCGATTGACAAGAATTGAGGAAAGAAATACAGTAGAAGCATGGGTAGCTCTGACAGATCAAACAGTGAAGGCAGCAGCGGATCAAGCAGGTAAAAGGAGGAAGGCTAGTAGAAATCCTTGCGTAACAGAAGAGATATTGAATTTAATTGATGAAAGGAGAAAATACAGAAATGCAGTAAATGAAGCAGGCGAAAATGAATATAAACGTCTCAAAAACGAGATCGACAGGAAGTGCAAACTGGCTAAGCAGGGACGACTAGAGGACAAATGTAAGTATGTAGAGGCATGTATCACTAGGGGTAAGATAGATACTGCCTACAGGAAAATGAAAGAGACCGTTGGTGAAAAGAGGAGTACCTGTATGAATATCAAGAGCCCATGAGGAAATCCAGTTCTAAGCGAAGAAGGGAAAGCAGAAAAAAATGGCTCTGAGCAGTATCGGACTTAACTTCTGATGTCATCAGTTCCCTAGAACTTAGAACTACTTAAACCTAACTGCACTAAGGACATCACATGCATTCATGCCCGAGGCAGGATTAGAACCTGCGACCGTCCCTCGGATCCAGAATGAAGCGTCTAGAACCGCTCGGCCACTTCGGCCGGAGAAAGCAGAAAGGTGGATGGAATACATAAAGGGTCTACACAAGGGCGATGTATTGAGGGTAATATTATGGAAATGGAAGAGGATGTAGATGAAAATGAAATGAGAGATATGATACTGCATGAAGAATTTGACAGAGCACTGAAATACCTGAGTCGAAACAAGGCCCCGGGAGTAGAGAACATTCCATTAGAAATACTGATAGCCTTGGGAGAGCCAGTCCTGACAAAACTCTGCCATCTGGTCAGCAAGATGTATCAGACAGGCGAAATACCCACAGACTTAAAGAAGAATATAATAATTCCAATCGCAAAGGAAGCAGGTGTTGAGAGATGTGAAAATTTTCGAATAATCAGTTTAATAAGTCACAGCTGCAAAATACTGACACGAATTCAGTACAGACGAATAGAAAAACTGATAGAAGTCGACCTCGAGGCAGATCAGTTTGGATTCCGTAGAAAAGTTGGAACACGCGAGGCAATACTGACCCTACGACTTACCATAGAAGATAGCGTTTCTAGCGTTTGTAGACGTAGACAGAGCTTTTGACAATGTTGACTGGACTACTCTCTATCAAATTCTGAAGTGACGGGATTCAAATACAGGGAGCGAAATGCTATTTAAAATTTAAATTAGTGTGTTTATTCCTAAGGGACCAAACTGCTTAGGTCATCGGTCCCTAGACTTACACACTAATGAAGCTAACTTATGCTAGGTACAGCACACACACACACATGCCCGAGGGAGGACTCGAACTTCCGGCGGGAGGGGCCAAGCAGTCCGTGACGTGACGCCTCAAACCGCGTGGCCACTCCGCGTGACTATTTACAATTTGTACAGAAACCAGATAGCCGTTATAAGAATTGAGGGACATGAAAGGGAAGCAGTGGTTTGGAATCGAGTGAGACAGGGTTGTCTGTATACTGAGCAAGCAGTGAAGGAAACAAAAGAAAAATTCGGACTAGGAATTAAAGTCCATGGAGAAGAAATAAAATTCTTGAGGTTTGCCGATGACACTGTAATTCTGTCAGAGACAGCAAAGGACCTGGAGAGCAGTGGAACGGAATGGACAGTGTCTTGAAAGGAGCATATAAGATGAACATCAACAAAAACAAAACGAGGATAATGGAATGTAGTTGAATTAAATGAGGTGATGATACGGGAATTTAGGAAATGAGACACTTAAAGTAGCAGATCAGGTTTGGTGTTTGCGGAGCAAAATAACTGATGATGGTCGATGTAGAGAAGATACAAAGAGGAAACTGGCAATAGCAAGGAAAACATTTCTGAAGAAGAGAAATTTGCTAACATCGAGTATAGATTTAAGTGTCAGGAAGTCTTTTCTGAAAGTATTTGCATGGAGTGTAGCCATCTATGGAAGTGAGAGATGGACGATAAATAGTTTAGACAAGAAGAGTATAGAAGCTTTTGAAATGTGGTGCTACAGAAAAATGTTGAAAATTAGATGGGTAGATCACGTAAGTAATGAGGAGGTACTGAATAGAATTGGGGAGAAGAGGAATACATAGCACAACTTGACTAGAAGAAGGGATCGGCTGGTAGGACATGTTCTGAGCCATCAAGGGATCACCAGTTTAGTATTGGAGGGATGCATGGAGGTAAAAATTCTAGAGGGAGACCAAGGGATGAACACACTAATTGGATTCAGAACGATGTAGGTTGCAGTAGTTGTTCAGAGATGAAGAAGCTCGTACAGGATAGAGCAGAATGGAAAGCTGCATCAGCCCAGCCTGTGGACTGAAGACCATAACAACATAACAAGAATTATAATTTTCAGGTGCGCTTCATTCTGGCAGAACGCAGAAAGGAGCTCGACGCGTAACTTGTGTCATTACGAGTAAATAAATAAATATTGCGATAGAAAGATGGATACACCGGTTCCGTGAGATCACCGAAGTTAAGCGCTGTCGAGCCTGGCCAGCACTTGGATGGGTGACCATCCGGGCCGCCCTGCGCTGTTGCTATTTTTCGGGGTACACTCAGCCCCGTGATGCCAATTGAGGAGCTATTCGACCGAACTGTTGCGGCCCCGTTTAAAGAAAATCATCATAACGACCGGGAGAGCAGTGTGCTGACCACAGACCCCTTCTGTCTGCATCCTCAGCTGAAGATGACACGGCGGTCGGATGGTCCCGATGGGCCAGTTGTGGCCTGAGGATGGAGTGCAGTAGAAACCTGTATAAAAAACAAATGTGTTCAGAACTATTCGTTGCGCCTGGCTTGTACGTAATACATCAAACGTTGTTGTATTGCCAGTAGCATAAGTGGTAGACCAGGGCGTGGCACACGCTGGCGTGAAAGTGTTAAATGTTCCAAAGCTTAGAACTGTGGCATTCGCAAATCGAAAAAATGACAGTTTCATCGAGGCACAACTGGAGTCGATCAACTCATACTGATACCTGGGTGTTGCAATTTGTGGAGTAAGAAATGCGAAGATCACGTAGGCGCAGTCGTTGCTAAATGAGGTGGCGGACTGCCATTCATCGGTAGAGCCTAGGGTAATGCAATCATGCCACAGGGGAGATAGCTCTTACAAACCACTCGTGCAACCCACCTGCTGAAGAAACTGAACTGTTAGACATTCTAAGGCAGACCAATATTGTTCCAACAAACTCTACTTTCAGCTTTCAAGAACCAGATTTAAATGGTGAATGTAGAAATTTAGTAAAACCGCCTACGTGTCGCTGTCGTATGGATAGTAAATGCAAGATAAGCTTAATTACAGTACCCATAGATGCAGCTGAACCGTCATTCTTTTCTTGTTCCACAAGTGAAAGGAACCGACAGGAACCCTAATAACTGGATTCAACGTTATTTGCACAATACGGAAGTTCATAGAGCAGTACTAGATATGTGGGCCTACCTGCGTCGGCGGTACGACGTACTCTTTTGAGATCTGGAATTTTGATAGAGACACCGCTGGGTATGCGTCCATTATTGTGCAGCTGCAAGTGTAGTGGCGGCACAGAATATTTTGCTGGTGAGTTGAGCGAAAAAAATGTGGGTTTTCTAGCCAAATTTGTCTTTATCGTGTCATACAGTAATAACTGTATACCTCGGAGATATGAACGTCGTGACTGTAACCTGGCAGGCTTCGTGGTCGGGAAGCACTGCAGACACCAGTCAAGTGCAATCGTCTGGTGCTCGAGTGGATATGGCTAGCGATCGTGCCACCTAAGTGTTTAGGGAAATTTGAGCAATGACTCTAGCTTCATTGAGGCCTTAGACCCCTTATTACTGTGCATCTGTCATGCTATTTCACACACCGCATTTTAGAAGGACAATGACTAGACAGAGGTTAGCAGGAAAGATCAAATCATTTTGAAAGTATGATAGGCACCTCTGGTTTCCTGTCTTGGTCGATTTCCTAACTGCTTTACAACCAGTTCGTAACACTATTGCAGATACTATTTTTTACGCTCTGTTGATTTGCGTGCGAAGTGTGTGGAGGGAGATTCTCCATGAAAAGCCTTTTTGATTACATGTTACTATGTTAGATGTTCTTATTGCAGATCGTGAGCGATATAAAACTGTATTCTCATATTTAAGCCATATGAAAATATGCTATGCTAATCATTAGGATGTTTTTCGTGTATTGAATCTTACGTAGCCTTCCAGTTCCAGCTTTCCCAAGATTTACACTCCTTTGGTCTTACTGAAAGCATCACATTTGTCTTTAAGTGTCTGAAACGATTGTCCCGAAGAAGTAAGTCCGAAGATGATTTAAACACGTGATATGTTAACAATATAGTTGGATATACAACGAATCGTGCCTATTTTCAAAATCTGTGACACGTTCTCTGTACGTGACTTCAGTAATCAACGTGATTCGAAACTTGCCGGTTCACTCTCAAGTTCGTTCGTCTTGCGCGCGCGTTCCATCTATAGAGTCCGCAAACCCTACACACGCTGTGTCACCCCAGGGTAATACAGTTGCTTAACAGCCTCTATAACATAGAGGTCGACAACCTGACGCGACATTGGATATGTCAGTGTGTGTTTGTACCTGTCTTTGGATGGAAGAGGGTGAGGTTGGTTTACAAGCTACGGAAAGCTAGAGACAACATTGTGAGATCTTATGCTGTTTCACTATCGTAAGGGGGAAACTGCCTCATAATGCCGGCAGAACATTTATGCTGGATACGGATGCAGCAATGACTCGAGTATTTGAGAAGTGGTTTAGTCGATTTCAAGCCCTAACAGGCAAGCATCTATCCGGACGGTCAACGGCTATGGACTTCAACAATCCACGAATGACAACGCGGGTGTTGGCATTGGAGCCCAATGTCACTCGTCATACAGTAATAAAGAACTTGAAGATGCTGGGTTACCTAAATATTCGCGATGTATGGATTCCTCATGAAGTGAGTGAAGCGAATTTGATACAACGTTGGCCCGTCTGTGACTCAGTATTGAGACATAATGCTCCTTATCTGGAGCAACTGGTAATTGGAGATGAGAGGTGGATTGTGTATAACACGTTCGGAAGAGTAAATCGTTGCGTAAGACAAGGCGGCCAACAGTATCATTCCCTAAACAAGGGCTGCATCTGAGGAAGGTTCTGTTACGCATCTGACGAGGTAGCAAAAACGTCCAGCATTACCAACTTTATCCCAATGAGACTTTCACTTCTGAGAAATACTATTCAAAGTTGGATCGTGTTAAGGCAGCCATTGATGAGAAATGGCCGGATTTGGGGCACGATGCCGTCTTTCACCACGACAACGCCAAACCATATACCTCAACGTCTACCAGTCAAAAGCTGCATTCTTTTGAGTGGGACGTGTAACCCCAACAATCGTATTCACCAGACACTGCTCCTTCCGTCTTTCATCTATTCCGCTCCCTGCAGAATTCCCTGAATGGCAAACGTTTCACCTCTTTGTAGGACTGCACATTGAACGTCGAATAGATCATTAACCTGAAAACCGCCACATTTTGGGAGACTGGCATTTACAAGCTTCTAGATAAATTGTGATTTATTGTCGACAGTACTGGTGTATACTGCAGGAAATAAATAATTGGCTTAGAAAACCAATTCGCCTTAGTTACGTTGTGCTTGACCTTGTGTGTGAGGTGTGTAGGCAGACAGGCCGGTAAACACCCTGTCGTAGCTGTGCTCAGGGGATGTGTGTTCCCCAGCGTTGTTTGTGACTCCACAGTAACGAAAAGCGAACCAGCTTATGAGACACCCAATATTAACCTCGCTACTGCCACTACTGATATGTTCTCCGATTTAAAGAGGTGTGACTTCCATTAACTTGTTAACTTGTAAAAAAGTGTTCCAATTCGAAGCTCCGTAACCCTCATTCATATGTCGGTCAAGTACGGTAAGCCGGCTGGCGAGTCCCCACACCACCGCCCGACCCCTTTGTGTGAGGCGCGCTTTGTCTGCGGTCGCTGTGTGCCCACCAGCCTCTGTGTTCGCCGCCTCAGTCTGGGTCAGCGGTCAGTGACCTGGGTTAAACGCCACCAAGCGTTCAACGCGCCAGATAAACGCGACCCAGTATTGGTTACATACTTGAATATATGCTGAGTGCTGCGTAAGCAAAATGTATCGTTTCTCATCATGGAAACGAAGTGATAATATACCATAAATTTATTCATTGGTAAAGAATATTTAAGAATAGCGTGAAAAGGTGATAAAATCGTGGTCGCTATATCAAAAACGCTGAAAGAAAAATCACTCGAAAAATCCTTGGCCCAAAACTCACAGACGAAGGGCACCATCTGCAATTACACACAGTCACAGAAAAATATTCGAACATAGATCCCGTTTTCCGCAAACGACGACTGAAATTCTACGGACAGATCATGAGGCTAGATGACAACCGACTGACAAAGAATATTTTGACATACTTACAGAAACTGAAAACGACAACAGTCTGGATAAAACAGGTCCAAATTGATCTAAAAAATGCCAAAATTACAGTGACAGACGTCGAAGATTGAATCGTCTCCAGACATAAGGTCTACAGCTGCGAAATGTCATCAGAAGATAAACACAAGGTACCTACAAGAAAGTGGTCAGATGAACGTCCAGCTAAGCGTAGCGAATTGATGAAACAGTTCTAGAAGAGCAATAAAAATAACAGCCACAGGTCATAATTAGTTTCATGTGATCCTCTATAGGTCTAAAGAATATAAATAAATAAATAAATCTGTTAGTTCCAGCAGCATGGAGGAGCACTGAAATTGAACATAGCTTCAAGATCATATGGAACCTCTGCCAAATCTATGAGGATGTTGCTGCTGATATGGGCTCCCTTTTTGACCATAACACACAGTAGATTCAAAGGATTAAAAAAGTTTTCCCAGCAGTTGGAAGATAGCACAGGTCAGACCCGTCTACAAAAAGCGTAGCAGAAATGACTCTAATATCTGTTGCAGGATCTCAGAACACTGCAGTAGACCCCCGATTCATTTAAATATCGAACTTCCGCGTATAAAACGACTTCAAACGTCTGATTACTTTGCAAAAGAGTTTGTGTGTTAAGTACTTGACGTTAAGTTTGAAAGCAACAGCAAACATAGAAAGGGTTCGAAATTATACTTAAAGATCCTTGGAAGTAGCTAAGTGTTCTCAGTCTGCAACATTGTATGAATGCAGTCGAAGTAATATGCGAGGTAACTGGCAATCTATTTCAAGCAGAAGTTAGTGTTTCACGCATTTCAGAGTTTATGAAGTATTACTTTCTGACCTATGTGTTGCTAAATGATATAAAGTTGCTTGTATATTATTACAAGACGTAATAAATTTAAACGTCACGCCTAACGTTGAAATTTTACTGCGAGAACAGCGGAAGTGAACAAATGCTATTTTTTAAAGGCCCTATTGGTTGTGAAATTAAAACCACAGCGAAAATCCGCTGAAGCTTTGGACAGGTGTGTTCACAATGTATCTAGTATAACCGTTGTTAGCTTTACTTCACAATTTGCAGTTCTCAGCGCACAGTGAGCACGTAAGGATGCCTAGGCCAAGGGTGTTCGCCTCCAAGTGTGGAGTGAATGTTTTCATTGGATTTCTTCAGACTGGGGAAGTCCGCCAGATTTAATGCAGCCCACATGACGTAGCTGTCATGCTTGACAGCAAAGTGCAGTAATGGAGCAGGAAATTTGAAGCAAGATGTACAGACGTTCTTGAAGGAGGTGGTGTTCTGCCAGTGAATCGCAGTCTTTGGTTTGCTCTACCAACAATATTATCCATGTGATCGTTCCAATTTAGATTATTTGTAATTGTAGTCCCCAAGTATTTAGCTGAATTTACAGCCTTCAGATTTGTGTGACTTATCACGTAAACGAAATTTAGCGGATTTCTTTTAGTACTCATGTGAATAACTTCACACTTTTCCTTATTCAGGATCAATTCCCACTTTTCGCTCCATACAGATATCTTATCTAAATCATTTTACAATTCGTTTTGGTCATCTGATGACTTTACAAGACAGTAAATGACAGCATCATCTGCAAACAGTCTAAGACGGCTACTGAGATTGTCTTCAACGACGTTAATATAGACCAGGAACAGTTGAGGGCCTATAACTCTACCTTGGGGAACGGCGGATATTACTTCTGTTTTACTCGATGACTTTCCGTCTATTACTACGAACTGTGACTTTTCTGACAGGAAATCATGAATCCAGTCGCACAACTGAGGTGATATTCCATAGTCACTCAGTTTGATTAGGAGACGCTTGTGAGGAACGGTGTCGAAAGCCTTCTGGAAATCTAAAAATATGGAATGAATTTGATATTCCCTGTCGATAGCACTTAGTACTTCATGAGTATAAAGAGCTAGTTATGTTTCACAAGAACGATATTTTCTGAATCCGTGCTGACTACGTGTCAATAAATCGTTTTCTTCGAGGTACTTCATACTCTTCGAATACAGTATATGTTCCAAAACCCTACTGTAAATCGACCTTAGTGATATAGGCCTGTAATTCAGAGGATTACTCCTACCTCCCTTTTTGGGTATTGGTGTGACTTGAGTAATTTTCCAATCTTTAGGTACGTATCTTTCTGTGGCGACTGGTATACAGTCTGGACCGGAGGCCTTGCCTTTATTGAGTGATTTAAGCTGCTTTGTTACACCGAGGATATCTGCTTCTATGTTTCTCATCTTGGCAGTTGTTCATGATTGGAATTCAGGAATATTTACTTAGTCTTATTTGGTGAAGGAGTTTCGGAAAACCGTGTTTAATAACTCTGCTTTAGTGCCACTGTCATCACTTCACCGCTGTTATCGCGCAGTGAAGGTATTGATTGCGTCTTGCCACTGGTGTGCTTTATGTATGACCAGAACCTCTTTGGGTTTTCTGCCAAATTTCGAGAGAGAATTTCGTTGTGCAAATTATTGAAAGCATCTCGCATTGTAGTACGCCCTTTATTTCTAACGTCTGTAAAACTTTGCAAATCTTGGGAATTTTGCGTCCTTTTAAATTTGGCATGATTTTTTCGTTGCTTCTGATTTGCTGCCTCTGATTTTCACAACGATGCTGTATCACTCTAGCAAAGATATGGGATGCAAGCAACTTTGACAAAGGGCAGGATATTATTTCGCAAAGCCTATTAGCGAGAATCTCGAAACAGCGAAGCGGGTCGAGTGTTGACATGCTACTGTCGTGACCATCTACGGAAAAAAGGTAGGAGGACACTGAAACAACTATGCGCTAAGTGGTTGGGCATCCATGACTCTTCACAAAACGTGGGGTCGGAGGCTTGTTTGCTCTATAAAGCAGGATAGATGGTGATCTGTAGCATCTCTGCATTGATGAACTTGGAGGTGCGTAGCACATCACCCCTACGCATTCACATGCTTACCCCACGAAATGGTCAGTTACGATGGCAGCGGTCACGGAACCGCCGGAATTCGACCGTCGTTCAATGTAAACGTGTCGGGTCTTCGAGTGAATCACATTTTTTGCTACACTCGGTTGATGGTGGTCTTGACAAACGCCTTCATCGAGGTGAACGGCGTCTCTAAACTTGCAGTACGCCACGGACGAAGCAAGTGAGACCAGTGTTATGCTGTGGGAAATATTCTCCTGCCCTTGGTTGGATCTGTGGTAGAAATAGAAGATACGGTGATAGCTGCGAACCACCTATATCCCTTCATGCGTGGTTTCTTCCTTAAGGCGATGTCATCTTTCATCAGTACAATTCTCCGTGTCTCGGAGCCAAAACCGTGTTATAGTGGTTTAAGAAGCATTATAGTGAACTCAGGTTGATATCTCGTCGACCAAATTCGCTTGATGTAAATCTAATGGAACCCATCTGGATTGTTATCGGGCGTCATCACCGCATGCGTAAACCAGCGGCCCGCTATTTACGCGAATTACATGACTCGTGGGAAGACATCTGATGCCACATACCTCTACAAACATACCAACAAACTGTCGGGTCCCTGATATACAGAATAAGTGATGTATTTCATTTCAAAGACCGACATACAATCTGTGAAGCTGGAGGCCATTATGTTTTGATTCATCAGTGTACCCGTTAATGAGTACTCTATGACAGTTTTCTGCATTTATAAATTCGATGAACAATTGCATGATGTTTTTGTTACACCGGAGAGCCTTTGGTTAGGCATCTTGCAACTGCGAACCTAAAACATTAACCATGAACTGGGTAAGTCAGTTTGTAATATAGTTTCTGAGCTCAAACGTAACGACATAACTCGAAAAGAGTGATTGCGTCCATGCGAAGCATTACGCATTCCGCCAACATCACTCCTGCGGAACACTACCTAGGGATCTCATACGTGACGTCTTGATATCCTAGATCAATGCTGTCAGGCAGACTAAGTGTGGTGTCACCGCCAGACACCACACTTGCTAGGTGGTAGCTTAAATCGGCCGCGGTCCATTTAGTACATGGCGGACCCGCGTGTCGCCACTGTGTAATCGCAGACCTAGCGCCACCACCAAGGCAGGTCTCGTGATACGAGAGAGCACTCGCCCCAGTTGTACGAGAACCTAGCTACCGACCAGATGTACGAAGCCTTTCTCTCTCATTAGCCGAGAGACAGAATAGCCATCAGCTAAGTTAATGGCTACGAACTAGCAAGGCGCCATTAGCCATACAGTGATTGTACTTAAAGTCTTCTGTGTATCGTCAAGATCGATGTACCACAAGGAATGAGTAAAGTTAAGTATTAAACCTGCTCCGTACTTTTCTTCCTAACATTAATTACGTATCCTGTTCCAGTACTTCACGCCCGTCTGTGTTAGTCTAGCTTGCCTTTTCAGCCATCTCAACTTCACGGTGTCGGCACAGATACCGACACAACATTGGCGACGAGCGACAAGAGTTCTTTCTGATTGCTTACATTTAATTGTGTCATGGCTTCGCCACATTCTCCAGATGTACTGTCCGAATTTTATCGCTTGCAGAATCAGCAGACGCAGGCGTTACTGGATGCCCTTGGACAGCTCGTCCAGGGTCAACGTACCATTCAAACCGATGCGGCCGCCGCCGCTTCTTCGCTACCGCTGCCACTAAACGCTGTTGCACCTCCCTTTCGACCATACGTGGCAGCCGATGAGACCTGGCACGAGTGGTCTCGCCAGTTCAACTTTCATCTAGCAGTCTACAGAATTCAAGGTAAAGAGCGGCAGCCGTTTTTGCTTTCTTGTGTCGGTGTGTCCACATACCGTGTGATAGTGAAATTGTTTCCCCGACGCGACGTAGCAACTCTGTCCTACGAGGAAATTTTGTCTGCATTAGATGCCTATTTCAAAGAAACAGTTAATGTGGTTGCAAAACGGTATACGTTCTTTCGTACAAAACGTACGGCCGGTCAAACTAATAGGGAGTGGGTAGCAACATTGCAAGGATTTACTAGGGACTGTGCCTTTGAATGTGACTGTGGTCTTTCTTATTCAGATACTATGGTGCGTGATGCAATTGCACAGAACGTTTCTGATGTTCGCATACGGGAGCAAATTTTGAAACTAGTTAATCCCTCCCTTCAACAAGTGATAGACATATTGGATAGACAGGACACACTTGACTGTGCTCAGGAATCTTTTGAAACTTCGCCAGCCGTGTGTAACATTAACTGGCCCGCTGGACGCGCTGCGCGGCCCGGTAACCGGGCCTCGCGCACGTCCGCACAGCTGCCGCCGCGCGCTCAGCCACGTGTGCCGCGCCAGCCCACAAATGTAGTGAAATCGTGCCCGCGGTGTGCTACTAGACATTCGCGTGAACATTGCCCGTCACGCCAAGCTATTTGCTTTTTCTGCAATAAGAAAGGACATGTTGAAAGTGTTTGCCAGAAAAAGCTCAGATCAGACAATCACAATCATTCCAGGCGCTTTGCTTCGCGCCGGAATCGAACCAAGGACACTCAGGCTCGTGGACCTTCGCCTATGGACATTCATGTCGTTAATTCCGCTTCGTCCAGTGACACTTTCTCTAACAGTGACTGTGATCGTCCCACAACATCTGTGCGTCGACGTCGCCGGAAATCACGTCAATTAGCAAGTGATTCTGTACCAGTGTCTATTCAAATTGCACAAAACAGTCGCTTTTGTCGTCAGCAGGACAATAAACTTTTTGTGGACTTAGACTTTGACGGCAAAGTGATACCATTCCAGCTCGATACCGGAGCTGCAGTTTCATTGCTCAATCATGACACGTACAAACAACTGGGCAAACCTCCGTTGCGTTCCGCAAATGTTAAGCTAACTACCTATTCCGGACAGACAATTCCTGTGTTAGGACAGTGCAGCCTTCTTGCACCATACAAGGGACAAACAAAACTTGTGTCATTTTACGTTCTTCGTTCTTCTTCTGCAGTGAACTTGTTTGGTCTAGATTTGTTTCAGTTGTTTAACATGTCTATTGTAAATCAGGTGCTATCAGTGAATCAAACTGTGCCTTCAGACAGTGTTTCTAGTGTATGTGAAGAATTTGCAGACATTTTTGCACCGGGCTTAGGTTGCGCTAAAAACTATGCAGCACATTTAGAACTGAAGGTAAACGCGCAACCGAAATTTTTCAGAGCGCGCAATGTTCCCCACGCATTGCGTCAGGAGGTCGCAAGAACATTGAACAATGTAGAATCACCAGGTGTGAGTGAATATGCGCAATGCCTCTTTCATTTCAGCTCCGCTTCATCGCTTACGCCGTACAGGTGTTCCGTTTCTCTGGACGACGGAATGTGGACGCGCCTTTCGCCAGTTGAAGTCGGCGTTGCTTTCTAATACTTGCCTTACGCCATTCGATCCCCAGAAACCCCTTTTGTTGATGGTAGATGCATCGGATTTCGGGATCGGTGCTGTGCTTGCGCACAAAGTTGGCTCCCATGATCGCCCTATTGCCTTTGCGTCCAAATTGCTCTCGTCTGCGCAAAGAAATTATTCACAGATAGAGAAAGAAGCTTTGGCTCTCGTGTTTGGTGTTACTAAGTTCCATGATTTCTTGTATGGTCGTCACTTTACCATCATCACAGACCACAAACCTTTGACATCGCTTTTTCATCCGACCAAGCATGTACCTCCACGTACAGCGCAGAAATTCATTCGCTGGTCTATTTTCCTCTCGCAGTACCGCTACGATATCTTGTATCGGTCCACTGCTAAGCACGGAAACGACGATGCGTTGTCCCGTTTGCCTGTTGCTGAGGATAAAGCATTCGATTCTTCCGAACTTGCTTGCATGTTCATTGATTCGGAAACCGATGAAGTGGTCGAATCGTTTCCGATTGATTTTCGTCATGTCGCTACAGCCACAGCTGCTGACCCTGTCCTTGCTGCTGTTTTACGTTTTGTTGCTACGCAATGGCCTTTGTCAAAGTCTCGGATCGAGGATCCGTTGGTTCGCCAATTTTTTGCTCACAAGGAGAGACTTTTTTTCGACGTGGTGTTTTGTTGTTGCGTTCTGATAATGATCAGTCCAGAGTCGTGGTCCCACGTTCGTTACAGTCCTCTGTTTTACGGCTTCTTCACCAAGGACATTGGGGTATAGTGCGAACGAAACAACTTGCTCGTCAGCACTGTACTTGGTTCGGAATCGATGCTGCGATTACGAATATGTGTTCTTCGTGCCCGGCGTGTGCCGAACAACAGTCCGCACCGCCGCGGAAAGTCTTTGCGTGGCCAAAAGCCACTTCCCCTTGGCAACGCTTGCACATTGATTTTGCTGGTCCATTCTGGAATGCTCGATGGTTGGTTCTGGTCGACGCCTTCAGTAATATTCCTTTTGTTGTCCGGATGTCTTCCACGACGTCCTCCGCCACCATCCAAGCGTTGTCTGCTATCTTTTGCATTGAAGGTCTTCCGCAGACTATTGTTTCCGACAATGGCCCACAATTCATGTCCGCAGAATTTCAGTCATTCTGCCAGGCCAATGGTATTCAACATCTGACATCCGCGCCGTTTTCGCCTCAGTCCAACGGTGCAGCTGAACGATTGGTCCGGACTTTCAAGTCACAGATGTTGAAATTGAAAGAGTCGCATTCTCGGGAGGACGCATTGTTGCTCTTTTTGTCTTCGTATCGCTCTCAGCCCCGAGATGGTCACTCGCCGGCTGAGTTGCTCCACGGTCGTCCTCATCGCACCTTGATGTCTTTGCTGCATCCGCCGCATCAGGTTCCTGTGCAGCGGCAGACTCCTGCTTTTGCTCCAGGCGACGTTGTATTTTATCGCAACTATCGAGGTTCACGGCGTTGGCTCGCAGGGCGCATTCTTCGCTGCCACGGCCGCGCGATGTATTTGGTTTTGGGGGCCTCTGGTGAGGTGCGTCGGCATCTCAATCAGCTGCGCCTCTGTCGTCGCTCGGGTTCTGCCGCTCCCCGTCTGCTTTCAGCGACGGTGCCGTCCGGTCAGCGCCCTGGGGACCCATCTACTGGCTCGCCTCATCCCCAGGTGTTACCGACGATGCCTTCCATTTTGCCCCATGGCGACGCGCCGCCGCCGCCGCAGCAGCAGCAGCCGCCGCCGCCGCCGCTTGTTCTCCCGCCGGCGCCGCCGGCATTCGACGCTTCGTTGCAGCCGCCAAGCGCCTCCCAGGGTCACGCGCCGCCGATCGCTTCCCGTGACCAGCTGTCCTCCGCCATGGAACTCCCGCCCGCTCCGGACCACATGACGTCATCGCGCGTCGGCTACCCCGACGCAATGGAGGTTGGTCCTTCGGTCCCTCCTGTCTCTTTACGGGCGCATACACCGCATGTTGACGTGCACCCTGGACTAGTTTTTCAGGCGTTTCCTAGCTCCCCTCGGACCGAATGGCCGGGTGCGGGTGGCACAGCCTCGCCTGTTGTTAGGCTCCCCATCTCATCGCATACGTCAACATGTGGTCCTCCCCACGGCGGGCGGAAGCCTTATCACACGACCGTTCGCCGATTTGCGGGGGAGGAATGTGGTGTCACCGCCAGACACCACACTTGCTAGGTGGTAGCTTAAATCGGCCGCGGTCCATTTAGTACATGGCGGACCCGCGTGTCGCCACTGTGTAATCGCAGACCTAGCGCCACCACCAAGGCAGGTCTCGTGATACGAGAGAGCACTCGCCCCAGTTGTACGAGAACCTAGCTACCGACCAGATGTACGAAGCCTTTCTCTCTCATTAGCCGAGAGACAGAATAGCCATCAGCTAAGTTAATGGCTACGAACTAGCAAGGCGCCATTAGCCATACAGTGATTGTACTTAAAGTCTTCTGTGTATCGTCAAGATCGATGTACCACAAGGAATGAGTAAAGTTAAGTATTAAACCTGCTCCGTACTTTTCTTCCTAACATTAATTACGTATCCTGTTCCAGTACTTCACGCCCGTCTGTGTTAGTCTAGCTTGCCTTTTCAGCCATCTCAACATCACGGTGTCGGCCCAGATACCGACACAACACTCAGTACTTCTAGTCTTCCGAAAAGAATTTGCGTCAGTACCGCAGCTGCACTTTCTATTGAAAATGGGGGTCTTACGGGATAAGAAGCGAAATTTATGATTGAATTGACAATTTCTTTGGTAACGAGGGCGCAGCATATTATCTGAGAGCAGTTAACACATCTAGAAGTACCTTCAACTGCGCCACAGGGCATTTGTTGGGACCCTTCGTGTTTATTTTGTATTTTTATGCCCTTGTTGAAAGAATTAATAGTAACTATAAAGAAGTAACGCGTAAAGAAACTACACAAATATAAACTTTTGTCTTGAAAACACTTCAAAGTGGTGCAAAGATTTTCATCTTGCTTTGAATGTATAGAAACGTGAAGTAGTTCGCTTCAAAAAATGAGAAGATGTAGTATCCTATGACTAAAATATCAAAGGGTTGAAATTGGAATCTGACCGCTCATACTTATATGTGAGCGCATATTTGTAGCGATATAAAATGGGATGAACACAAAGGCTAAGTCATACACTACAGGCCATCACGTTTCCGACTTTGATAAAGGTCGGATTGTAGCCTATCACGATTGCGGTTTATTGTATCGCGACATTGCTGCTCGCGTTGGTCGAGATCCAACGACTGTTAGCAGAGTATGGAATCGGTGGGTTCAGGAGGGTAATACGGAACGCCGTGCTGGATCCCAACGGCCTCGTATAACTAGCAGTCGAGATGAAGGGCATCTTATCCGCGTAGCAGTAACGGATCGTGCAGCCACGTCTCGATCCCTGAGTCAACAGATGGGGACGTTTGCAAGACAACAAACATCTGCACGAACCGTTCGACGACGTTTGCAGCAGCATGGACTATCAGCTCGGAGACCATGGCGCTGCATCACAGTCAGGAGCGCCTGCGATGGTGTACTAAACGACGAACCTGGGTGCGCGAATGGCAAAATGTCACTTTTTCGGATGAATCCCGGTTCTGTTTACAGCATCATGATGGTGTCATCCGTGTTTGGCGACATCGCGGTGAACGCAGTTTGGAAGCGTGAATTCGTCATCGCCATACTGACATATCAGCCGGCGTGATGATACGGTGTGCCATTGGTTACACATCTTGGTCACCTCTTGTTCGCATTGACGGCACTTTGAACAGTGGACGTTACATTTCAGATGTGTTACGCCCCTTGGCTTTACCCTTCATTCAATCCCCGCGTAACCCTACATTTCAGCAGGATAATGCACGACCGCATGTTGCAGGTCCTGTACGGGCCTTTCTGGATACAGAAAATCTTCGATTGTTGCCCTAGCCAGCGCATTCTCCAGATCTCTCACCAATTGAAAACGTCTGGTCAATGGTGACCGAGCAACTGGCACGTCACAACGTCACAATACGCCAGTCACTACTCTAGATGAACTGTGGTATCGTGTTGAAGCTGCATGGGCAGCTGTACCTGTACACGCCATCCAAGCTCTGTTTGACTCAGTGCCCAGGCGTATTAAAGCAGTTATTACGGCCAGAGGTGGTTGTTCTGGGTACTAATTTCTCAGGATCTGTGCACCCAAATTGCGTGAAAATGTAATCTTATGTCAGTTCTAGTATAATATATTTGTCCAATGAATACCCGTTTATCATCTATATTTCTTCTTGGTGTATCAATTTTAATGGCCAGTAGTGTAGTTGAAGCAGTTCGTAACTACACTGGGAAAAAAGAGTGTGTCAACAAACGAGATTACTGACAAAAAGACTCATCCGACCCTTCCTGGAATACTGGTCTACATCTACATCCACATCAGTACTCCCCAAGCCATCAGACAGTGCGTAGCGGAAGGTACCTATTGTACCAGTAATTGGTTCCTATTTCCCCGTACCATTCTCGAATAGCGAATGGGAAGAATGATTGTCGATAAGCCTCTGTGTAAGCTCTAATTTCTCCAGTTTTCTCCTCGTGGTCGTTCAGTGACATGTGTGTGAGAGGAAGTAATGTGTCGGCGGACTCTTACCGGAAAGTACTCACTACAAATGTCAATAGTGAACCTCTCTGTGCTGCACAACACCACTCTTGTAGCGTCTGCCACTGGAATTTGTTGAGCGTCGCCGTAACGCTCTCGCGCCGACTGAACTATCTCTTGACAAAACGCTACGCTCTTCGGTTGATCTTCCCTGTCTCTTCTATCAGTCCTACCAGGACAGGGTCCCAGATTGACAAACAACAGTCAAGAATCGGTCGAAAACGGCCTTGTAAGCCACTCCTTTCGTGGATCAGTTACTTTTCCTTAAGCGTAGACCTCTGATGACATTCGCAGCTTACGTCTGGGGAGACGCAGCCCCTACACACCATTGCGGCCTGTAGATCATACACAGCAAAATGCTACGCACAAATAGCACCGCTCCACGCTTTGCACGCACCGTGGATCTTCACAACGAATACTGCATTGATACCCTCAAGAAATAACTCAAGAAACACGTCACACGACTATACAGGAACTCGAGACACTCGAACAATTCTTTCATCCTTACTCTGGGAAACTATGATCACAACCATAGGTGGAAGCATAAGCGGTCAAAGACACTACTAGCTAGGGTATAACCACCTATGGCAAGCTAACTTACACCCATAAGCGACAAACGTCGGCAAGCCCCTGGATATCAGCAATGTTGATTGGATATGTCAGCTGCTATTAAAGCCGACCAACAGGCTACAGCCGGCCGGTGTGGCCGTTCGGTTCTAGGCGCTTCAGTTTGGAACCGCTACGGTCGCAGGTTCAAATCCTGCCTCGGGTATGGATGTGTGAGATGTCCTTAGGTTAGTTAGGTTTAAGTAATTCTAAGTTCTATGGGACTGATGACCACAGATGTTAAGTCCCATAGTGCTCAGAGCCATATTTGAACAGGCTACAGCAGGGAAACCGACAACCTTGCACAGTGACGCACAAACAAATCGCCAACAGTACCCTGCACTGTTAATCTGAGATATGACCTTTCGGACAGAAAACGATGATGAACCTAACTGTTACAGGTATGCTGACGCTGGCCGAAAGATAAACACCAGCATACAGGGGAGCTGTCGAGCAACAGCACCGCACAACGTAAGAGGTAACCACCTACATGATACCCACTGCTAACAAAGCCTACCCTTGCTCGACCTGTCGCCGGCAGCAAGAAAACCGCTACTGCTCGTACTACCCGACCCAACTATCGCAGTGGTTTTTCTCCCTTGGCTGTTGCCTTGGCACTTTTCTTCCTCTGCTCTTGAAACCGCTACCCTTCGTTCAAGTTTACACCCAATCTATCTCCAGATGAGAGCGATTTAATGGTTAACATTAACCACACGAACACAAACATCACAGTACCCACATCGTGCGAGACCTCACTCTAGTGAAAACTAACCCTTTTGCAAAGATGGCAGTAGACCTTTCATACTGGCCATCATACCGGTGTGGGCGTGGAGGGTCTCCACATCCTCCTTAAGATCCATCCTATGAATCTTAGTCTGGCATTTGCTATTTGTTATGTATGATCATTCAGCTTAAGATCACTCTGGATAGTTACCCCTCGATATTTTACGGCAGATATTGTTTCCTGCTCCTTGTCATTATTACTATGGTTATACAGTATGTGAATTTATTTTTCTATATGTTGCATCCACGGACCCAACCGACCAACCAACTAGTGCACGCTCGCCCTGACCGTGACATCGCTGTCGCGGCCGTCGGCGTCTCTGGGCGTTACCGCCTACGGAAGAGGCCGCGCCATGGCTGAGCTCGGGTCCGCAGCGCCCTCTGCCTTTTGCATATAAGGAGGAGCGCTTGCCCCGAGACGGACAGTCTATTGCCGATTGTCTATTGCTGGCCTTTCGTGGGGTTTATAGCGGAGCCATTGCAGTGTGAAATTTGCTATTGTATTCGACTAGCCTCAGTACACGCATTACTCTAGGATATTACTTGGACTTTTATTGCTGGTGCACGTTTCGTCAGAAATAAAGGTAAGTTATCTCTTCTTTCTAGCTGGCGCAATTCTTGTCATTAATTATTTTTCGGCCAACAGACATACCTACATCCTGGTCACTGCTCACGCTTTATACAATTTGTGCTGGCTGCCCCAAAAGTACCGCCGAGGACATTGGGTTTGGGAGCCGTCACAAAAGCATGTATGCGCAATATGATACACTTATTGACGATCTAGGTCAACTGCCAGAGACTGGACCACTGCTCAATCCTCTGTAGGTCGTGCTCCATGTCGGCATTCAAAAAGAAACGAACTGGGATATTTAAAATGGAAACCGGTGGAGGGATCGTAATGCCATTGATACGGAACGTGATGTGGTCCCTAAAGAGTGCTGAGGGCCCAAACTCGCCTCTATAAGGACACGGGCGCACACCCACGTGACGACAGAACCTGCACGAGCATGCATCGATCGTCAGCTGCAGTTATCAGTGTTGAAAACACAGAAATTGAGGCTTCAAAATAATAGGAAAGGGTAGTGCTTTTCCGTACAGTGGAAGGGGTGCAGAAAGCGAAAATTCACCGAAGAAAAGCATAAGTGTACGGAGATCGCCGCGTTCCCTTTGCATTCCTGACGCGCAGTCCGACCTGCGGGCAATGGCTGCCACCGTAACTTATCTGGCTTCAATAACGACGGCATCCATTTGCTGGACAATGGTTTCAGTACTGCAATGTGGCGTTCCAGATGGCGCTTCATCGGCCAACGACATCTCTGTTTCCTACAACCGCTTTAGCCACGCCTGCGCCCATCAACGGAGATACGGTGTTCGTACACTTGTGCCACTGTTTGATGAATTTCCGACGCCCTACACAGCTGCCAGTATCAGGTAACCGGCTACACGCCTTTAGTCGTCATTTGAAGTCTCTATTTCTAAGTTTTCAGCACTACTGAGGGCAGTGGGTGGTCGATGCATGGACTGCTCACACTTTCGTTACATGCCTGTGCAACGGTGTCCCTCTAGAGACAAGTTTGGAGCCTCAGCGCTCCTCTAGAGACCACACCTTCTTCCGAGGGTAATGGCACTACGGTAGTTTCATCGGTTTTCGTTTTACAACCTGCAGCTCGTTCCTTTTTGAATGCACATTATATAGCTACTTCACACCCCTTCCCACCCCCCCACCCCCTCCATGCACTAAACGCGCTGTTGCGCCCCAGAAATGAAGACAATTTTGCTTACAAAATACGCAAAGCAACAACAGAGATGAACAAAAGGATAATAAAAATAGAACTTTGTTCAATCCATGGCGGGGAGATATAGCAGCCAGTGCTAACAGTATTAAAGAACAAACAGTCTTGGTTCCAAAACCGGATTTTTTAAATTTTGTTTAGCTTTTAATGGCATGTTTGGCCTTATACAAGGCATCTTTATTTTCGCCTAAGAAAATAAATACTACCTTTTATATAAATGGCATAACAACTGCTAACAAAATTTGTTCTCAAAGAAAACGTAAAACCACTTACCGGTGAAATATGGTGTTATGCACATAGGATGCCAAACGTACAATGCCCTGCCCCTCCCCCCCTCCCCCTTCCCAAAATAGCATCGTGCAGTGTTCTATACGAAAGAGTGAAATGTATCGGAAAATGACCAATAAAATTTTTAAAAGCCCAAGACACCCAGCGGTTAGTTGCCCTTGTCATTTTTTTTTTCTTAACGGTCTTGCGCGGGATCCTATAACACCATTACCTCGACAACCGTCCAGAAGTATTCAAAAGCCAATAACCGGCTCAGTCTCTGAACAAGTGTATGTATCTATACATCTGTACAGACGGGCAGCAGATTACATTACCTTGACAGATATGCAGCGCCGTCCGCATCCACTAAAACGGGATCAGGCCTACATAGTCGCTGCACACGGGAAATACGTAGGACGTGCAGTTGCTCATGCTCTCTGCTGATCGCACAGTACTAGGCTTAGAAACGTACAAGAAGTATACGGCTTGTATATGCAGACCAAAGCGGAGGGCGCGTGTAGGCGGCAGATATCCATATACAGTCATAAAGAGAAGCGCGACAAACAGTAAAGCCACATACAAAACCTTGCTTAGAACAGCAGGTAAAATATTTATACCATTAGGTCATAATAAACAAGAGTATATAAAATTTTTAAAAATAAGAAAAATTCACAAAGGCAACTACTCGTTGGGGCTTTCATGTGGATTAGGCGCTTTTTGGCGTTTTATTGAACGACTTCTGTATCTGTTAGTTGTTCTTTTCCTATATCGTTAAATTTTGTTGGAGGTGTTTCGCGATTTTACCGCGTTAGACTGTTTACTAGCTCCTGATCATTCTTTCGCCCATTTTACGATGCACTTTACTATTATCTTATAGGACACACCACAAGGCTTATTCAAACTGTGAGCACGTCAGTTTACTACAGGGACATTTGTATACGTGGTATCGTATGTGCTTAACACCACATTTTACCCAATAAGTTTTTTTATGTTTTCTTGCTTGTCCAGTTTTGCTAAATCGGGGTCATGTCACTTTTATTTGATAGCTTGTATTGTTTCTCGTAGACCAATATGAAAATGTCTTGTATAAGGTGAAACGGAAGCAAGCCTGTTTATTCTTTCATACATGAAACTGTATACCTCTGATCTATAAATATACGTTGCAAATCACCTCTGTTGCACTTCTGCTCTTTCCCCCAGGCCTCAGCTATCACTTACTGTAGCTCTGTTACATCACACAAGACCAATGGCTTTCCTGAAGTCGGGTGCTTTAGCCTGTAATAATCGGCGTGCACACTTTCTGTCGCTTGAAATGGCCCGAAATGCAATTCGAACATATTTTTCGTCTCACTGTCTCTTTCATTCGACTTCTCGTTTGTTCGCACTAGAGTTAAATGCCCAGCACGGTATTTTATCGGCATATCCAAAGTGTCGTGCTGTTTCTTCCGTTCAGCTGCTTTCTCCTTTTCCACCTGTTTCCTAACGACCACGTTTCTCTCTGCTACAGTATTTTTCTTTCTGTTGGGTTTTCATTGACTCTGGATATCACATTTTCCGTCTTTAATCGCTTATTAGCCCAAAGGGGCCGAAGCCCGTTGCGCTACTCTTAACGCTATTTAGCACAAGTTCAAAATTTATGTGTGGCACTCACTAAATTCAGACCACAGTCGGTTTAATTAGAGGCATTTTGCAACTAAACTGAATAGATCTTTATTTAAAAACGAAATATCTTACGTATCTCAACATAAACTCAATAAGGGAAAGGATAAAGATATAATTTAAGAAACAGTCGAAGGAATCCGAGAGAGAAGAAAAAAGTAAGTCAGCTATTGATTATTTCGAAACTGATCACCATAGTAGTTAATACATGTATCCTACTCTGAGGCAAGACGAATAGTGAAACTTATTGGCAGATTACAACTGTGTGCCGGACCGAGATTAAGACTTAGGACCTTCGCCTTTGGCGGGCAAATGCTCCACCACCTGAGCTTCCGACACACAACACACGACCCCTCCTCACTCCTGTGAAGTTCGGAAGGTAGGGGATGACATACTGGTGCAAGTACGGCTTTGAGGACCGGTCCTGAGTCGTGTTTGGACAGCTCAATTGGTAGAGCACCTGCTCGCGAAAGGCAAAGGTACTAAAATAGAGTCTCCATCCGGCAGGGAGCTTTCATCTGCCAGGAAGCTTCATTGACCGGATTGTCTCACAGTGGGATAATGTATTATCAGCTATAGCTATTACTTTTGAAATAATAAATA
The DNA here is from genome assembly GCF_021461395.2 of Schistocerca americana. Classification (NCBI taxonomy): domain Eukaryota; kingdom Metazoa; phylum Arthropoda; class Insecta; order Orthoptera; family Acrididae; genus Schistocerca; species Schistocerca americana. Next base: position 836,334,466 of record NC_060121.1, on the reverse strand, counting down.
ATTTGAACTCATATTGACTTATGTCAGCTATAGCAAAACATATAAATGTAGTAAGACACAGTGTTGCAATAAGTAACGACCTCAAAGTACTACATACTTTGAAAAAGAGGTGGAGAACGGACTTCTTGGATGAAATGGAAATATTCATCCATGGCCTTTACTCTTTTTTACGAATTTCAATTCAGTATTCTTAAAACACTATATATATATATATATATATATATATATATATATATATACGACGGTTGGACCTTTAATAGTGGCAACAATTTATTTACAGCTCGTACAAAATAGATACGTGTTTCAAAGTTTTACTGACCTTCAAAGTACTCACCAGCATTGTGTATAGCCCGTTGCCAGCGACGTGGAAGTCGTATGATACTCTTAGCAGTGCCAGTTGTGTTGACAGTTCGAGCGGCGCGGTCTATTGCCCGACGAATTTCTAGCAGTTCTGAGGCGAATACTGTGAAGTGTTTCCTTCAGTTTAGAGATCGAGTTGAACTTACGAGGGCTTAATTCAGGGCATTACAGTAGGTGGTATAGCACTTAGCAGCCCCGACAGTCAAATAAATCAGTAACAGCTTGCACTGTACGTGCTTGAGCATTGTCCTGCAAAGTGATGGTCAGGTCGTGCAGAAAGTGTCATCACTTCTGTCTGCTAAGTGCTGCACCACCTACTGCACTCCCCTGACTTAAGCCCCCGCAAGTTCAACTCGATTTCCAAACTGAAGGAAACACTTCACGCCATTCGTTTCAAAACTACTACAAATTCGTCGGGCAATAGACCGCGCCGCTCGAACTGTCATCAGAACTGACACTGCTAAGAGTAACCTACGACTTCCACATCATTGACAACGGATTATACTAAACACTGGCAACTACTTTTAAGGTCAGTAAAATTTGAAACACGTATCTATTTTGTACGAGCTGTAAATAAATAATTCCCACTATTAAAGTTCCAATCCTAGTAATTATATAGCCCAGAAATATCTTTGTATTTGTGGAAATAAAAAGTATTTATACTGCCGTTTGTGTTACAAATTTGTCACAGTCGGTCATATTGTAATACACTATGTGATCTAAAGTATCCGGACACTCCCAAAGTCCGCATCTCGTGGTCGTGCGGTAGCGTTCTCGCTTCCCACGCCCGGGTTCCCGGGTTCGATTCCCGGCGGGGTCACGGATTTTCTCTGCCTCGTGATGACTGGGAGTTGTGTACTGTCCTTAGGTTAGTTAGGTTTAAGTAGTTCTAAGTTCTAGGGGACTGATGACCATAGATGTTACGTCCCATAGTGCTTAGAGCCATTTGAACCACACTCCCAAAAACATACGTTTTTCATATTAGCTGCATTGTGCTGCCACCTATTGCCAGGTTCTAAATATTAGTGACCTCAGTAGTGATTAGACATTTTGAGAGAGCTGAAAGGGGCGATACGCAGTGCTCACGGACTTCCAACGTGGTAAGGTGATTGGGTGCCCCTTCACTTGTGTCATTCGTCTGTATGCGAGATATCCAGGTTCCTAAACATCCATAGGTCCACTGTGTCCGATGTGATAGTGAAGTGGAAACGTGAAGGGACACGTACACCATAAAAGCGTACAACTTGATCTCATCTGTTGACTGACAGAGACCGCCGATAGTTGAAGTGGGTCGTAATGGGTAATAGGCAGACATCTATCCAGACAATCACACAGCAATTCCAAAGTAGGATCCACTGCTTGTACTATGACAATTAGGCGGGAGGTGAGAAAACTTTGATTTCATGGTCGAGCGGCTGCTCATAAGCCACACATCAAGCCGGTAAATGCCAAACGACACCACGTTTGGTGTAAGGAGCGTGAAAATTCGACGATTAAACAGTGGAAAAACTTTGTGTGGAGTGACGAGTCACGGTACACAATGTGGCGATCCCATGGCAGGGTGTGGGTATGGCGAATGCCCGGTGAACGTCAACTGCCAGCGTGCGTATTGCCAACAGTAAAATTCGGAGGCGGTGGTACTATGGGGCATTCGTGATTTTCATGGAGGGGGCTTGCACCCCTTGTAGTTTTGCTTGGCACTATCACAGCACAGGCCTACACTGATGTTTGAAGCACCTTCTTGCTTCCCACTGTCGAAGAGCAATTCGGGGATGGCGATTTCGTCTTTCAAAACGGTCGAGCACCTGTTCATAATGCACGGCCTGTGGCTAAGTGGTTACACGACAATGAGATGGACTAGCCTGCACAGAGCCCTGATGTGAGTCCTACAGAACACGTTTGGGATGTCTTGGAACGCCGACTTCGTGCCAGGCCTCACCGACCGACGTGGATACCTCTCCTCAGTGCAGCTCTCTATGAAGAAAAGGCTACCAATTCCCAAGAAACCTTCCAGCACCAGATTGAACGTATGCGTGGGAGAGTGGAAGCTATCATGAAGGCTAAGTTTGGGCCAACACCACACTGAATTCCAGCATTAGTGATGGAGGGCGCCACGAAATTGTCTTCCGGCAGTGAGCATCTTACCGGTCAGCCATCACTCCAGGGTGAATGGCGGACAGTGGTGGGCTCGCGCGTGCCTGGCCGAAAGGCGAAGGTGGGATCTGGCCGCGTGGCAGCTGCCTTACCCCTTTCCAACAGGTACGGGGTGCTTCCTAGTGGTGATGACATCGTTTCCGAGCCACCACAGGATGCCTCGCCTGTTGGGCCAGTGGCCGATTCTCCGGCAAGGTCCCGACAGTCACAGAGGGCGGGCCTATTAGTTATAGGGAGCTCCAACGTTAGGCGGGTTATGGAGCCCCTCAGGAAAATAGCGGGTAGGTCGGGGAAGAATGCCAGTGTGCACTCGGTGTGCTTGCCGGGGTGTCTCGTCCGTAATGTGGAGGAGGCCCTTCCGGCAGCTATTGAACGCACTGGGTGTGACCGGCTGCAGATAGTAGCACATGTCGGAACGAATGACGCCTGCCGCTTGGGTTCTGAGGCCATCCTTGGTTCCATCCGGCGGCTGGCTGATTTGGTGAAGACAACCAGCATCGCACGCGGAGTGCAAGCTGAGCTTAATATCTGCAGCATAGAGCCCAGAGTCGATCGCGGTCCTCTGGTTTGGAGCCGTGTGGAGGGTCTAAACCAGAGGCTCAGACGACTCTGCGACTATAATGGTTGCAAATTCATCGACCTCCGTTATTGGGTGGAGAACTGTAGGGCCCCCCTAGACAGGTCAGGCGTGCACTACACACCGGAAGCAGCTACTAGGGTAGCAGACTACGTGTGGCGTGCACACGGGGGTTTTTTAGGTTAGAGGGACCCCCCCTTGGGCGAGACGATAAAATACCTGACGGCTTACCAGAGAGGACATTATCATCGTTGATAAAGAACGTCCGTCCTCAGAGACCAAAAACAGGAAAAGTTAACGTAATATTGGTAAACTGCAGGAGTATCCAGGGCAAGGTTCCTGAATTAGTATCTCTTATTGAAGGAAATAGTGCGCATATAGTATTAGGAACGGAAAGTTGGTTAAAACCGGAAGTGAACAGTAACGAAATCCTAGACACAGAATGGAATATATACCGCAAGGATAGGATAAACGCCAATGGTGGAGGAGTATTTATAGCAGTAAAGAATTCAATAATATCCAGTGAAGTTATTAGCGAATGCGAATGTGAAATAATCTGGGTTAAGTTAAGTATCAAAGGTGAGTCAGATATGATAGTCGGATGCTTCTATAGACCACCTGCATCAGCAACCGTAGTAGTTGAGCGCCTCAGAGAGAACCTGCAGAACGTCGTGAAGAAGTTTCGTGATCATACTATTGTAATAGGGGGAGACTTCAATCTACCAGGTATAGAATAGGATAGTCACACAATCAGAACTGGAGCCAGGGACAGAGACTCTTGTGACATTATCCTGACTGCCTTGTCCGAGAATTACTTAGAGCAGATAGTTAGAGAACCAACTCGTGAAGCTAACGTTTTAGACCTCATAGCAACAAATAGACCGGAACTTTTCGACTCCGTGAATGTAGAAGAGGGTATCAGTGATCATAAGTCAGTGGTTGCATCAATGACTACAAGTGTAATAAGAAATGCCAAGAAAGGAAGGAAAATATATTTGCTTAACAAGAGTGATAGGGCACAAATCGCAGAATATCTGAGTGACCACCATCAAACGTTCATTTCTGAGGAAGAGGATGTGGAACAAAAATGGAAAAAATTCAGAAACATCGTCCAGTACGCCTTAGATAAGTTCGTACCGACTAAGGTCCAAAGCGAGGGGAAAGATCCACCGTGGTATAACAATCATGTACGAAAGGTACTACGGAAACAAAGAAAGCTTCATCATAGGTTTAAGAGTAGTCGAATCATAGCTGATAAGGAAAAGCTGAACGAAGCGAAAAAGAGCGTAAAGAGAGCAATGAGAGAAGCATTCAACGAATTCGAACATAAAACATTGGCAAACAATCTAAACAAGAACCCTAAAAAGTTTTGGTCATATGTAAAATCGGTAAGCGGATCTAAATCCCCTATTCAGTCACTCGTTGACCACGATGGCACCGAAACAGAGGACGACCGAAGAAAGGCAGAAATACTGAATTCAGTGTTCCGAAACTGTTTCACTGCGGAAAATCGTAACACGGTCCCTGACTTCAGACGTCGCACGGACGCCAAAATGGAAAATATTGAAATAAACGATATCGGAATTGAAAAACAACTGCTATCACTTAGTAGCGGAAAAGCATCCGGACCAGACGAGATACCCTTAAGATTCTACAGTGATTATGCTAAAGAACTTGCCCCCTTTCTATCAGCAATTTATCGTAGATCGCTGGAAGAACGTAAAGTACCTAGCGACTGGAAGAAAGCGCAGGTCGTTCCCATTTTCAAGAAGGATCATAAATCAGATGCGAATAATTATAGGCCTATTTCGCTTACGTCAATCTGTTGTAGAATAATGGAACATGTTTTGTGTTCTCGTATTATGACGTTCTTAGATAATACAAATCTCCTTCATCATAACCAACATGGATTCCGCAAACAGAGATCATGTGAAACTCAGCTCGCCCTATTTGCCCAAGAAATTCACAGTGCCGTAGACACTGGCGAGCAGATTGATGCCGTATTCCTGGACTTCAGGAAGGCATTTGATACGGTTCCGCACTTACGTTTAGTGAAAAAAATACGAGCTTACGGAATATCGGACCAGGTTTATGATTGGATTCAGGATTTCCTAGAAGAAAGAACACAACATGTCATTCTTAACGGTTCAAAATCTGCAGATGTAGAGGTAATTTCGGGAGTACCGCAGGGAAGCGTGATAGGACCTTTATTGTTTACAATATACATAAATAACTTAGTTGACAACATCGGTAGCTCCGTGAGGCTATTTGCAGATGACACGGTTGTCTACAAGAAAGTAGCAACATCAGAAGACTCGTACGTACTCCAGGAGGACCTGCAGAGGATTAATGCATGGTGCGACAGCTGGCAGCTTTCCCTAAACGTAGATAAATGTAATATAATGCGCATACATAGGGGCAGAAATCCATTCCAGTACGATTATGCCATAGATGGTAAATCATTGGAAGCGGTAACGACCGTAAAATACTTAGGAGTTACTATCCGGAGCGATCTGAAGTGGAATGATCACATAAAACAAATAGTGGGAAAAGCAGGCGCCAGGTTGAGATTCATAGGAAGAATTCTAAGAAAATGTGACTCATCGACGAAAGAAGTAGCTTACAAAACGCTTGTTCGTCCGATTCTTGAGTATTGCTCATCAGTATGGGACCCTTACCAGGTTGGATTAATAGAAGAGATAGACATGATCCAGCGAAAAGCAGCGCGATTCGTCATGGGGACATTTAGTCAGCGCGAGAGCGTTACGGAGATGCTGAACAAGCTCCAGTGGCGGACACTTCAAGAAAGGCGTTACGCAATACGGAGAGGTTTATTATCGAAATTACGAGAGAGCACATTCCGGGAAGAGATGGGCAACATATTACTACCGCCCACATATATCTCGCGTAATGATCACAACGAAAAGATCCGAGAAATTAGAGCAAATACGGAGACTTACAAGCAGTCGTTCTTCCCACGCACAATTCGTGAATGGAACAGGGAAGGGGGGATCAGATAGTGGTACAGTAAGTACCCTCCGCCACAAACCGTAAGGTGGCTCGCGGAGTATAGATGTAGATGTAGATGTAAGTCATTTTCAGCCAGGTGTCCGGATAGTTTTGATCACATAGTGTATATTACGCTAACTAAAATCAGTGATACGACAGCAAGACATGCAGAAGACATTGGTACTGACAACACCAGGCTCGATATATCGGTAGTCAAAACGAAATTAGCCTTGTTATGACCGCCATCTTGTGTTCTGCATAGATAATTTGTTTTGTGTGTCGTGATTTAAAGACACCGTTGTGATGTCTCTGAACAATGGTGCAGAAGTCCAAAAGAGCCATGGAAATAGTGATGCTTCAACGGATCATAAGAAACAGCCAAGACGCAAGAGTAAAGTGAGCGAATGTTTTACAAAATTTTCCTGTGAACAGAAAGATAGTACTCAGAGTGACATCGCCACTCACTATGTTATCCTTCTCTCTGCCCAGAGGATGATCACTGCAGCCATGTAAAATAACTTTATTATCTGTATAAACATACGGTAATGTTGTTCAAACACCAATGTCGCATGACGATGGGATGTCACCTCGAAACATGTCGCTAAATAAATAATTTAGTTGTCAACAAAGTTTGTGACTGGTAGCGGTATTTGAAAATCTTTTCATAAGTAAATATTTTATTTCCCTTTCTTCATCCGTCTCGTTTTCATTCGACTGTTCCTTATATATCACACACAGAATTTATAACAGTAGCTGTCATGGAATAGCTTTAGTTCTGGATAATGTAACTGAATAGTATCAGTGCTCCCGATCCATTTTCATCACAATCAATCGTCGTTAGTATGTACTCACAGCACAGTTCAGCCATAGTCGAACGTACTGATAATGACTGTAGCATTTTTGTCTTGCCATTAGCGCAGTTTACATTATGTTCGCAATAATAACTTACAAAATGCTGCAATGATCTCGTGGCGTGATGAATGATACACACTTTGAGGTACTCATTTATTATGTGGTTCCGACAGAGTGCATTTATTTATTTGTGTGTGTAATTTTGCAACTAATATTTCATTGCTAGAAGAAGACAACATCTGCAGACAGCCAGTGGCTAGTCACTGACTTTGCTATTACCTTCCCTTCGTGAATTTTCAATACACTTCTTTGCTCTTAACTCGCTCTCTACTCCTTTGTCCTCCATGACACCCACTGCTGCTATCGCCTCCTCATCGTTATAGGCCCGGAGTCAAAAATGGTTCAAATGGCTCTGAACACTATGGGACTCAACTTCTGAGGTCATTAGTCCCCTAGAACTTAGAACTAGTTAAACCGAACTAACCTAAGGACATCACACACATCCATGCCCGAGGCAGGATTCGAATCTGCGACCGTAGCGGTCTCGCGGTTCCAGACTGCAGCGCCAGAACCGCGCGGCCACTTCGGCCGGCGGCCCGGAGTCATCCAGGCTTGTACACTTACGGTGTGGTTACATGTTCCATTAAGGTGGCGCCTCTTCCACCCACTCCGTCGAAGGCACGTGTGAAACTGACTCACGACGCTGACTTAAACAACGTGTTTCACAATTTACAGCTTTCTACGATATGTAGAGGCGACTTAGTAGGTGAAGTTTTGACAAGGAAACCATGTCCGGATATGTCCCGTTTGAAGATCGGATCATTTTCAGATGTCCCGCTTCACGTTACGCACACAGCGGAAACAGTGAGCTCTTACGTGTATATTGTACAAGATCTGTTCCATGTACCGAACCTGCTGTTACACTCCTGGAAATGGAAAAAAGAACACATTGACACCGGTGTGTCAGACCCACCATACTTGCTCCGTACACTGCGAGAGGGCTGTACAAGCAATGATCACACGCACGGCACAGCGGACACACCAGGAACCGCGGTGTTGGCCGTCGAATGGCGCTAGCTGCGCAGCATTTGTGCACCGCCGCCGTCAGTGTCAGCCAGTTTGCCGTGGCATACGGAGCTCCATCGCAGTCTTTAACACCTGTAGCATGCCGCGACAGTGTGGACGTGAACCGTATGTGCAGTTGACGGACTTTGAGCGAGGGCGTATAGTGGGCATGCGGAAGGCCGGGTGGACGTACCGCCGAATTGCTCAACACGTGGGGCGTGAGGTCTCCACAGTACATCGATGTTGTCGCCAGTGGTCGGCGGAAGGTGCACGTGCCCGTCGACCTGGGACCGGACCGCAGCGACGCACGGATGCACGCCAAGACCGTAGGATCCTACGCAGTGCCGTAGGGGACCGCACCGCCACTTCCCAGCAAATTAGGGACACTGTTGCTCCTGGGGTATCGGCGAGGACCATTCGCAACCGTCTCCATGAAGCTGGGCTACGGTCCCGCACACCGTTAGGCCGTCTTCCGCTCACGCCCCAACATCGTGCAGCCCGCCTCCAGTGGTGTCGCGACAGGCGTGAATGGAGGGACGAATGGAGTCGTGTCGTCTTCAGCGATGAGAGTCGCTTCTGCCTTGGTGCCAATGATGGTCGTATGCGTGTTTGGCGCCGTGTAGGTGAGCGCCACAATCAGGACTGCATACGACCGAGGCAGACAGGGCCAACACCCGGCATCATGGTGTGGGGAGCGATCTCCTACACTGGCCGTACACCACTGGTGATCGTCGAGGGGACACTGAATAGTGCACGGTACATCCAAACCGTCATCGAACCCATCGTTCTACCATTCCTAGACCGGCAAGGGAACTTGCTGTTCCAACAGGACAATGCACGTCCGCATGCATCCCGTGCCACCCAACGTGCTGTAGAAGGTGTAAGTCAACTACCCTGGCCAGCAAGATCTCCGGATCTGTCCCCCATTGAGCATGTTTGGGACTGGATGAAGCGTCGTCTCACGCGGTCTGCACGTCCAGCACGAACGCTGGTCCAACTGAGGCGCCAGGTGGAAATGGCATGGCAAGCCGTTCCACAGGACTACATCCAGCATCTCTACGATCGTCTCCATGGGAGAATAGCAGCCTGCATTGCTGCGAAAGGTGGATATACACTGTACTAGTGCCGACATTGTGCATGCTCTGTTGCCTGTGTCTATGTGCCTGTGGTTCTGTCAGTGTGATCATGTGATGTATCTGACTCCAGGAATGTGTCAATAAAGTTTCCCCTTCCTGGGACAATGAATTCACGGTGTTCTTATTTCAATTTCCAGGAGTGTATTTGCGATATATCCTTACATACACACTCTCTCTCTCTCTGCAAGTTCACCACTATGTGTTTCTGTATGATATTTAGCCCAAATTTACCTCCCTGTTCGTAAAAATTTACGTATCACCAAAACTATGTACCCACAAACTATTATCCAACACAGACTCGTATGCTAACGTTCATCCAGGCAGAATCTAATTTGTAAACTGCAACTGACCTGAATGTAACTTGTCTTTAAATGAAATGCGCAGCCGGGGTAAGACAAGTAACTGGCCCTAATAGAAATTTCTACTTACCTTACCTCTTGACAACATTGTTGCTGATTTCTCGAATGCTCAACAGCAAACAGTAAACAGGCAGTGGATAAGCTAGATTTCTATTTTTAAATAAACTTTCCAAGCAGTTTTGAAACTGTTGAATACCAAGTAATGCAATATGGTAATGCTTACTGATAAACCTTCTTCAAACAGGGCGACGGGGAGAGTAGCTATTCATATGAAATGATATTCCATGACAAAGATTTTATAATGAAGTATTTATTCATAAAGATGGATTCAAACTTCGCTTGATCTTCGCGCATAACATCACTCTTAACAATACTACGCTTTACAAAGTGAAGAATGATGTAAAAACGGTTGAATGTCAATAGAGAATTCCTATAAAAACCAAAGAGCTTAGTTAGTTTGTATGTTAACACATGACTCAGGGAACTGAGGCGGTCTTTTTCTCAGCTTTGAGGAAGTGAGCAAAGATAACTCGCGGACAATAATCATTCCGACAAACTAGCAGCACAGTGCTGCAGTCTTACCACATACTTGTTCTCTTCAAAAAAGTAAAAAATTAAGAAAAAGAACTGTATTAAAAATTTATATTCTTCTCACCTTTCAGTACATACATCATATTCATCCTTGCTGTCCTTTACAATAAATCTTTCTTCATCTAACAGATACAATCACAAGTCAACACAGCACTACTGAATACTTAGTACAACTAAGAACGTGTCAGTTTGTACAGCGGCAAAGACTGTGGCAAAACAAGGCCAAACACTGTTTAACAGTAACGTAAGTTTCTCTCTCTCTGGCGCGCACATCGATAACTTACAAATATCAAAATGACATGCCCATCTTACAATTTCACAAACCCCGGTGCGCGCGAAAGAACACTACCATCAACCCTCTTAGCTGTGAATACAGGGTATTCGGAAATTCCCGTTATAAATTTCTACGACTTGTAGAGGGGTGTGAGTAAATAATATTTTGAACAGGATCCCATCTTCGGGAACGTGCCGTTTCCGTGCTACAGCCGTCTGAAAAAGTGTTTGCCATTGGCCGTTTAAAATTATTTGATAGTTGACGTCTGTCACTCGGCGCTAGAGTGTCGCCACATAGGCTCTCGCTCAGTTAAAGCCGTTCGTCACATCACAAGTGCTGAAATGCTGTTCATGTAACGCGGAACAGGTATTGCGGAAATGAGAGATGTTCTGTCAACAACTGATTGACTGTAGACTGAACTGCAACAGAAAACGCTTTTTGTGTTTCTGAATTTTGCACTCGTGTCCCAACCTTACCACAACCTCCCGATGTGCTATGAACCCGAGAAAACGGCGATGAGGAACCTGCGGCAGAACTACTAATCACGCTCGGTGTAGTCACGGCGGTTAAAACTAAACTCTACGAACAAACCCAAAACAGAGAATAATTTCAGTTTCAAAGCTAAAATCGAACTGTAACGTCTCGCTTTTCCTACGCGTGCTGACGCGAGAGCGACCGATGAACTGTGCTGGTTGGAACTCATATACAGGTCACACCCAAAGGCGAAACTAGCAGATTCCTAATGAAAGAAGATGATAGGAAAACGTAAGAGCAAATAAAAAAAGTCAATACGATGGTGAAAATGACGCAACAAAAGATTAAAAATAGAAAATAATTAAATTGATGCCAACGAACTGAAAGTAATAATAAAAAAGATTTTGGTAGATTTAAAAAAGAAAAATTCTATCCGGTATTCGAACACACGTATCCTTCCGTACCGCAGACTGTGACATTACCATTGCCGTACGGACGACTTCGACGTGTTATTGTTATACTTTGATTACATACATAGAACCAATTGCAACGATCATTTTCTGCCTTCAAAATGTTAGGTTTTACACCATGTTATATGAAGTTCACCTACTGCAGGCCGATATCTCCGATGATAATTTTATTTGAGGAGCCGAATCGCGTCCTGTGGGAAATAACCGAGCTGTCTTTGGCTGCTGATGCGTACGAAATGTGGGTATTTCGTTACCATCGTTTTGTGTGTGTGTGTGTGTGTGTGTGTGTGTTTGTGTTTGTTTATGAGTGTGATGAAATGCGAAATAAATTGTCCGAACACAGGATTCTGGATCCAAACACAAAAAAGGCCATGCGAGGAATTGGAAGTTAACTGACCATTTGTTGTGACAATCTGGCAGTGATGAAAAGTTCAGATGTGATGTGGAGAGCACTGATTAGAGGAAGTGTCAACTATCAAGTAAATTTGATCAGAGTATAGGCAGGTATGCAACAGGGTATTCATGATGGTGCGGTAGTTACGTCGGATAGGCTGATTATCCTACGCCTCTAACCTGCGTCGAGCCTCATTTACGTGTCTGTGAGTGTTAGAACAAATACGCTTTCATGTATGAAGTACAGATTTTGGCTACCGCAAAAACTAAGAACTGATTGGATGTGGATGTTAATTACACCACGACCGATGTAAGTATATGTTAGTGTGGTTACATTAACCGTTTTATTTGCGACGTAAGTAACTTGGTTGAGTACACGTTCGCAGAATACACCGACATGATTCTTCTGAGAGGCAAACGTCACAGTAACGGAAGTCCTTCGCTTCACCTTGGTCAAGATCGTTCCCCACAACGCCCGACACCGTCGCATACCCTTTTCGCGACAATTAGGCTACGGCTTAGAGAAGGAGTACCTCCACCGTCAGCAGGCGTGACTATGGTGCTCCAAGGAGATAACTCACGCCCGAAATGGAAGACGCCGTACTGCGCCACGTTGAAGAAGACCAGTCAACGATTGCACGAGCAATTTCTGTGGCTATTAATGGATGGATCTGTGAAACAAGTCATGTACTGTGTCACAACTAATCAGTTACTTGTAAAAGTGGTCGCGTTACCGAGAAGTTTTCAAATGGTAATAGCACGGAAACGGTACGTTTTCAGACTTAACTTTGAATTCAAAATATTATCTATTCACTCCCCTCTACAAGTCTCACATATTCTGAACACCCAGTATACCCGTTTCTAGCAGCCATTGTAGAAGTTGGACGAAAACGTTATACAATAGACTGCGCGTTCTGGAAAACATTCTCAATTCATGCGTTGTGCAGCTTAAACATTACATACCGTACCATGAATCGGCAGACCTGAAAGCGATCCGAACTCCCAATTCATCATATATCCAAGCGGTACGTATCGAGGCATGGGTTCTACGTCAAAACTTTATCTACCAAGGCTCCTCTTCAGCCCCAACAAGACTGTAATAGAAATTGTGAACCAACCCGTTTAATGATTCACTACAAATATTACAGTTTTAAACATTGCTGCCTCTCAGGACTGCTGTTTGGTACACTGACCTAGATTTAGACACCTCTAAGGATGAATCCATCAGAATGAAATTTCAAGAAACAGTAAAGTGACGTTGATAGAAGTCATTGATCAAACTTTAGGGCAGATAGCTTCAGGTCCAAAATTAAAATTAAAAACGTTCCGATCTTTGGCACGTATGCCTTGCTAGGACGTTGTTCCTATCAATGCATATGTACCAAAGGCCGGAACGTTCACATCTGCTCTAAACTATGACCATTGCCTTCTAGCAATGTAACTATACAATTTAATAAAATTTCTTTCTGCTGAAGACATCCTTAGACGTGTCGAAATCTAGGTCGATGTACCAAAGAGCTATTTGCAACCGAGTGGCTGTGTCATTAACGATATGGTTTACATAATTCTTCGAGGACTGTTTGCAAGTATGAGGTGCAGGATTGGCTACTGCAAAAACAAGGAACTGATTGGATGCTGGTGATATTTACACCAAGACCACTGTAAGTGTATGTTAGTGTGGTTACAATGACAGTTTGATTTACGACGCACGTAACTCGGCTAAAATCCATATGCTCTGTGGAAAATATTGAGCGTGCATTATGTAGCCACTGCTGCAGGCATTCGGTTAGTGAGGCAGTATACATAAGCTGCACTCGATATGTGTGCGTTATATATGAGGTTTACCTCAAAATGATAAAACGAATGCGACCTTATTTCAGCACACGTAATGAAATCTCTGCACCCATCCATAATTGACTTTTAAGTAATGTTGAGTTGTGTACTAGTATGCCACCTGGTGATGCAATATGGGCCGCGGGACCACAATAAACAAACAGGTTTTATAGTTCAATGACTAAGCGAACGTATGCCTATTTATGGACAACATAGTAGAAGTATTATTTGACAATAATATTAATGTTTGAGATTAACGCCTCTTTGCCTGGTCTTTGGACAGTGGGATTTGTGCTTCGTTCGAGACGTATGGGTGACGAAAAAAGGGATAGCCCATCCATATGATGTATCGCGACGTTCATCTAAGCGAATATACAACATTCGTTGAAGCTGTGCTCTGTGGTCACTGCTTCCTGTGTGGCCGATGCCACCGCGTTTTATTTGCCCCACGCAACGATTGGGTTACAGCGTTAAATCTCGCCATTGTGCCATGTGTCTGGCTTGCGTATCGTACGAAATGAGCATTCACCGCCAAGACTGTCACCACACCGGTGAAACACAGCAACTCTACACCAAACAATTCGCCGAATAGAGGACGTATAGACCAGCAACTGTGAGAAATATATCACCCAGGAATTAAGAACCGAGCGAGGTGGCGCAGTGGTTAGCACACTGGACTCGCATTCGGGAGGACGACGGTTCAATCCCGTCTCCGGCCATCCTGATTTAGGTTTTCCGTGATTTCCCTAAATCGCTTCAGGCAAACGCCGGGATGGTTCCTTTGAAAGGGCACGGCCAATTTCCTTCCCCATCCTTCCCTCACCCGAGCTTGCGCTCCGTCTCTAATGACCTCGTTGTCGACGGGACGTTAAACACCAATCTCCTCCTCCTCCAGGAATTAAGCACTTTGCCATAAGATGACGGATTGGAAATTTATTGAAAAGTTGCACCGAGAAGTCACTGACACCCGGCTGATGTCCCGGGAAGAGTTCACGAGTAATTAACACACCCTCGGGCATGGCTGTGTGTGTTTGTCCTTAGGATAATTTAGGTTAAGTAGTGTGTAAGCTTAGGGTCTGATGACCTTAGCAGTTAAGTCCCATAAGATTTCACACACATTTGAACATTTTCTTGAATTAATACATTTCCGCATTGTTCATCCTAACAGCGGAGACGGGCAGTCCACTGGAAAAAGTGATATACAGCATCACGAAGAAAAATGTTTCTGCAGTGGATACTGTAAAATAAGTTGTAGTAACTCATCAAGTGGCACTAATTCGATTTGACTCAGAACTGCGAAAAGCGTGAATGCACTTGAGTTTGTGGCGAGCCGTAACCGATGAAAGCGAAGGAATAGATACAGTTACATATGTCGTCGAGCTGGTAACAAAAATTAACTGACCATTGGCCTGATATCAAATATAAGAACTGTACAATATTTTGTAGATTAAGTGCACTAACTTTTCTACATTCTGCGTAATGTGCTATAGATTTCTGTGAAGTTTGCCTGAGGACTGCCGTTCAAATGGCTCTGAGCACTATGGGACTCAACTGCTGAGGTCATTAGTCCCCTAGAACTTAGAACTAGGTAAACCTAACTAACCTAAGGACATCACAAACATCCATGCCCGAGGGAGGATTCGAACCTGCGACCGTAGTGGTCTTGCGGTTCCAGACTGCAGCGCCTTTAACCGCACGGCCACTTCGGCCGGCGAGGACTGCCGTATAATCTCTTGAACCGCTTCTTCTTTTTTTTCGTAATCTGATCAACACTAATGACAATTATGGTTGAAGCTGAGTAAATCAACTTGCAATGCATGATACAACCGCAACGTCATATCTTGAATAATGGATTAAACTTTAATACTTTGCTCTATAACGCCTTTTCTGACACGAATTGGAACAATTATACTTCTGAAATTATAATGAAATCTAGACCTTTAGCTGCTTGCAGGCGTTAATAAATACACTCCTGGAAATTGAAATAAGAACACCGTGAATTCATTGTCCCAGGAAGGGGAAACTTTATTGACACATTCCTGGGGTCAGATACATCACATGATCACACTGACAGAACCACAGGCACATAGACACAGGCAACAGAGCATGCACAATGTCGGCACTAGTACAGTGTATATCCACCTTTCGCAGCAATGCAGGCTGCTATTCTCCCATGGAGACGATCGTAGGGATGCTGGATGTAGTCCTGTGGAAAGGCTTGCCATGCCATTTCCACCTGGCGCCTCAGTTGGACCAGCGTTCGTGCTGGACGTGCAGACCGCGTGAGACGACGCTTCATCCAGTCCCAAACATGCTCAATGGGGGACAGATCCGGAGATCTTGCTGGCCAGGGTAGTTGACTTACACCTTCTACAGCACGTTGGGTGGCACGGGATGCATGCGGACGTGCATTGTCCTGTTGGAACAGCAAGTTCCCTTGCCGGTCTAGGAATGGTAGAACGATGGGTTCGATGACGGTTTGGATGTACCATGCAGTATTCAGTGTCCCCTCGACGATCACCAGTGGTGTACGGCCAGTGTAGGAGATCGCTCCCCACACCATGATGCCGGGTGTTGGCCCTGTGTGCCTCGGTCGTATGCAGTCCTGATTGTGGCGCTCACCTGCACGGTGCCAAACACGCATACGACCATCATTGGCACCAAGGCAGAAGCGACTCTCATCGCTGAAGACGACACGTCTCCATTCGTCCCTCCATTCACGCCTGTCGCGACACCACTGGAGGCGGGCTGCACGATGTTGGGGCGTGAGCGGAAGACGGCCTAACGGTGTGCGGGACCGTAGCCCAGCTTCATGGAGACGGTTGCGAATGGTCCTCGCCGATACCCCAGGAGCAACAGTGTCCCTAATTTGCTGGGAAGTGGCGGTGCGGTCCCCTACGGCACTGCGTAGGATCCTACAGTCTTGGCGTGCATCCGTGCGTCGCTGCGGTCCGGTCCCAGGTCGACGGGCACGTGCACCTTCCGCCGACCACTGGCGACAACATCGATGTACTGTGGAGACCTCACGCCCCACGTGTTGAGCAATTCGGCGGTACGTCCACCCGGCCTTCCGCATACCCACTATACGCCCTCGCTCAAAGTCCGTCAACTGCACATACGGTTCACGTCCACGCTGTCGCGGCATGCTACCAGTGTTAAAGCCAGCGATGGAGCTCCGTATGCCACGGCAAACTGGCTGACACTGACGGCGGCGGTGCACAAATGCTGCGCAGCTAGCGCCATTCGACGGCCAACACCGCGGTTCCTGGTGTGTCCGCTGTGCCGTGCGTGTGATCATTGCTTGTACAGCCCTCTCGCAGTGTCCGGAGCAAGTATGGTGGGTCTGACACACCGGTGTCAATGTGTTCTTTTTTCCATTTCCAGGAGTGTATCAACGGGGACAGTTGAAAAATGTATGTCCCGGCCGGGACGCGAACCTGGGACCTCCTGCTTATATGGCAGACTCTCTATCCGACTTTTTTTTTTTTTGCATTTTGTTCGTTGTTGATCGTTGTGTTTCGTCGTTGCGGACGTGACATGACATCTGGTCAAGTTCGTATGTTGATTCTTCCACTCATTTTTTTTTACTATAGAGGCCAACCAGCTCTCTGACCGAACACGCTGAGCTACCGCACCGGCGTCCAACTGAGCCACCGAGGACAGGGACAATAGGGTGACTGCAGGGACTTACCCCTGGCACGCTGTTGTGTCCAAAAGAGCGGATACCATCTTCATAGAGATAAGACTTGCCAGCCAATGATCTTCTTCAATGCGGATGTACTTAAATTGCCCGAATTCTTACGGCAATCTGTAGACTGACTGTCGCGAGTAATGAGTATAGTGGGCAGGGGCACTACAAATGTAATGTGTGGACAGTAAGTTGAAAGTGTGGGTTTCACGGGGAGCGTACCAGAAATAAGTTCATGCAGTCACACTATTGTCTGTGTCCTCGGTGGCTCAGTCGGATAGGGCGTCTGCCATGTAAGTGGGATATCCCCGGTTCGAGTCCCGGTCGCGGCAAACATTTCTCAACTGTCCCAGTTGATATTTATCAACGTCTGTAAGCAGCTAAAGGTCTAGATATCATTACAATTTCATTTCTTCGATAGCTGCAAGATGGCTAATGATATCTGTACAGAAAGCAGCTTCATAATTATACTTCTGGTATTTACAAACTTAGGAGATTTAGAGATAATGTCACAGGCAAGCCATCACAGCATACAGGAGAGGAAGTGTAAAATAACTTCCGGGTATTCAGCCAGGAAACACTTTCAGCGACCGCCGATATTTCGGCGGGAGAACACCCCGCCATTTTCAAGGCAAACTGCAACGGACAGGCGACGTACACGCACATTTAAAACCTCGGTTCTCGGACTGATGCAGGAAAGATAACACACACATTGAACACTAGTGCCACCGAAGTTGACCAAAGTCAGAGCTATCGATAGTGAGACTATGAATTCGCAGGTGAGGTAGCATTGACTCTGTCCCTCTGTTTTTTGACAAGGGAGAGCGTCGGATTCCAAATAGAGTTTAAACAGATCTCCATCCCTGCTAACGAGGTTGCTCGCTACTTTAATCCCAACTGCCTCCTTAATAACACTGTCCCAATAGCTGGACGTGCATGCCAATATCTCCCTGTTAATATATAACATGGGGTGACCAGTATCCAAGCAAAGTTCGGCAATAGCAAATCTACTTGGCTGCTGCAATCATGTGTGCCGTTTATGCTCAGTACATCGGTCCCCCACGGTCCTGAT
Organism: Schistocerca americana; assembly: GCF_021461395.2. Lineage (NCBI taxonomy): Eukaryota > Metazoa > Arthropoda > Insecta > Orthoptera > Acrididae > Schistocerca > Schistocerca americana. The sequence continues at coordinate 836,316,159 of NC_060121.1, read as the reverse complement.
GGTTTGACCAATATATGCCATGCCGCAGCTACAAGGAATACGATATACACTCCCCTTACGCAGACAAAGATCATCCTTAACAGAACTAAAAATCGGCCTAATTTTAGATGGAGGTCGGAAACACATTTCACATCTTATTTCCGTAAAATACGACCGATCTTGTTGGATGTGTTTCCTACGTAAGGCAAAAAAGGCAGTAGACCTTACGTGTTGACTCATAATTAGCATCAATCAACCGATGTACAGTTGGTCGATAGCTTTGCAGTTTGCCTTGAAAATGGCGGGGTGTTATCCTGCTGAAATATCGGCGTCCGCTGAAAGTGTTACCTGTCTGAATTCCCGGAAGTTATTTGAAAGTTGTATACACCAGGAGAAACTCAGGAGAGGAATTGGTCCTTGAATGAAGGCTGAGGATTACATCGCCTTACAGTAGTCCTGCTGCATGCTAGTGTTATTGTCTTTCGACCATATGAAGGAACCTTCTTCTTCTTACTGCCTTATCTTTAAATCCAAATATTTTCCAATATACGAAGGAATTATCAGCGATTTGTCCTATGAGAACAGTTTGTTAAGTCATGACATCTACACAACTGGCCATTAAAATTGCTACACCACGAAGATGACGTGCTACAGATGCGAAATTTAATCGACAGAAAGAAAATGCTGTGTTATGCAAATGATCAGCTTTTCAGAGCATTCACACCTACAACGTGCTGACATGAGGAAAGTTTCCAACCGATTTCTCATACACAAACAGCAGTTGACCGACGATGTCTGGTGAAACGTTGTTGTGATGCCTCGTGTAAGGGGGAGAAATGCGTACCATCACGTTTCCGACTTTGATAAAGGTCGGATTGCAGCCTATCGCGATTTCGTTTCATCGCATCGCGACATTGCTGCTCGCGTTGGTCGAGATCCAACGACTGTTAACTGAATGTGGAATAGGTGGGTTCAGGAGGGTAATACGGAACGCCGTGAAGGATCCCAACGGCCTCGTATCACTAGCAGTCGAGATGACAAGCATCTTACCCGCATGGCTGTAACGGATCATGCCGACATGTCTCGATCCCTGAGTCTACAGATGGGGACGTTTGCAAGACAACAACCATCTGCACGAACAGTTCGACGACGTTTGCTACAGCATGGACTATCAGCTCGGAGACCATGGCCGCATTTACCCTTTGACGCTGGATCACAGACAGGAGCGCCTGCGATGGTGTACTCAACGACGATCCTGGGTGCACGAATGGCAAAACGTCATTTTTTTGGATGAAACCAGGTTCTGTTTACAGCACAATGATGGTCGCATCCTTGTTTGGTGACATAGAGGTGAACGCACATTGGAAGCGTGTATTCGTCATCGCCATACTGGCGTATCACCCAGCTTGATTGTATGTGATGCCATTGGTTACACGTCTCGGTCGCTTCTTGTTCGCATTGACGGCACTTTGACCAGTGAGCGTTACATTTCAGATGTGTTACGACCCGTGGTTCTACCCTTCATTCGATCCCTGAAAAACACTACATTTCAGCAGGATAATGCACGACCGCATGTTGCAGGTCCCGTACAGCCATTTCTGGATACAGAAAATGTTCGACTTCTGCCCTGGCCAGCACATTCTCCAGATCTCTCGCCAACTGAAAACGTCTGGTCAATGATGGCCGAGTAACTGGCTCGCCACAATACGCCAGTCACTACTACTGATGAACTGTGGTATCGTGTTGAAGCTGCATGGGCAGCTGTACCTGTACACGCCATCCAAGCTCTGTTTGACTCAATGCCCAGGGTCGTTATTACGGCCAGAGGTGGTTGTTCCGGGTACTGATTTCTTAGGATCTACGCACCCAAACCACGCGAAAATGTAATGACATGTCAATTCTAGTATAATATTTTTGTCCAATGAATACCCATATATCATCTGCATTTCTTCTAGGTGTAGCAATTTTAATGGCTAGCAGTGTACATTGTTGTCACAATTTATGGAACATTCGTCGTATCGTGTTCGTTAAGATCAGCTGTCACGATTAAATAGCTAAATTGTTTCCGAGATCTCCACGGCCGCCCGTTATAGCGACCTTGCTATGCTCCGGGGTCGAGATAGCCGCTGGGGTGACGGTGTAACAAACGTAACTACGAGACAGGAGTAGCGCTGGCCTCGGCGGCTGTTTGGGCCGAGGCTATCGGACGCCGCAGTTTGTCTCTGAGACTTATTGCTCCCTCAGGAGCGTCCTCTGATTCCGAGGACTGTGGTGCGCCGTGCCCAAACAATTTCGTTCTGCCCTGCCGCTGAGGAATGTGCGAAACCACAGCACACCTGGTGGCTTTCGCGGGCATTTGCAACACGCAGCTAGAGATTACAGGAAACTGCAACGTATTCCAATGGGTAACAACAACTTTTACAAATTTTGATTGGTGATTCCTCACACCAACAGGTGGAAAACATCTGTACTGACATAAGTACACAAATCCTTCGACTTTCACAGGGAGACAGCAAACGCCAAACGCGGATTCTACAGATTTCCGGATTGGTCGCCTTAAACGAAACGTCATTCTCCCATTTTAGAAGAGCAATGCTGATTAGCACATGATATTTCTGATGCCTTGAGCTGAAGGAGTAATGCAAGAGACTGAAAGATATACCCCTTCACGTCTGGTGTGGAGAGAGGCTGTTCTGTGGTGCCTCTTGGAGCGAGAACACGTAACGAGAGTGTGTGCGCTCGTACGTGTACTCAAAGAGCGAGGAACAAGTCTCTCCTCAGTACTTCACTGGGAGAGCACCTCAGTCGAGAGCAAATCTAAATGGAGTCCTTGAGATTAAGCATTGTTCACTGTGTTAGCCACCACACCTATTGTGCGGTGTGAACGGACAGAGTTATAGTTAAACGCCTGCTAGCGAAATTTTGAATGGCATCACGATGGACTGGTTATCTGAGCGGTGTACCATGCCAATAGTTAGACAAGGGGCGAATAGTAGTCCTTGACTTCATCAAGGCGTAGGGAGAGTTTGATTGGCGAAGGTCAATCGAGATAGAACGAGAGTTATCTCATTTGCCAGCAGCGAGCGGCGCAGACAGCAGTCATCACAGCTTATGGCATTGTGTGCTACAGCTCTTGCGAGCCCCATGTTTCCTCCACAACAGTACCCTTCACTGCATTTCACATGCGACAGCCTCGACAGTACCTAGCAACATTCAAATGGATAATTATTCAAGTTGAGTAGGCACGGCTCTCAGCCATTCTGCCAAGTCAGTAACAATCTTAAACTTTGTATAGAAATTTCATTAGCGAATCGTGTCCTTAAGCGGTAACTTCACATTCCGAAAAGAACCTGGAAGTAACTTATTCAGTTCATAGATAGAACGAGAGTTATCTCATTTGCCAGCAGCGAGCGGCGCCGACAGCAGTCATCGCAGCTTATGGCATTGTGTGCTACAGCTCTTGCGAGCCCCATGTTTCCTCCACAACAGTACCCTTCACTGCATTTCACATGCGACAGCCTCGACAGTACCTAGCAACATTCTAATGATTAATTATTCAAGTTGAGTAGGCACGGCTCTCAGCCATTCTGCCAAGTCAGTAACAATCTTAAACTTTGTATAGAAATTTCATTAGCGAATCGTGTCCTTAAGCGGTAACTTCACATTCCGAAAAGAACCTGGAAGTAACTTATTCAGTTCATAACTAAACGTGCCATTGTGATTTCTCAGAACTTTTGCAAAATAAATAATAGTTTTCGTTAGTTTCATGTTTTTCTTACACTAACTAGCACTACTCGAGTACCCAAGTACCCCACTGGTTACGTAAGAAATTTTGTGAGTTTTTGTGTCATTTCCTTACAGCGGACGACTCCAGAAGATATTTATTCCTGAAAGCTTTTCAGGCATTTCTCATTAGAATGTTAGGAGCGTCTGTCTGACTTCTGTTGTAGTGTGGGGGTGAAATTGCATCTTGCAGGAGCGACAGGGTAAGGGGTACATCTCAAATTAATCCGTTGTGCAGAATGACAGAATAGCACCCAAACGTAGCTCACAAGACCTTTGAATTGTTGGGAATGCTTCTGACTTTTTCCACGACACTTCTACAGGGAGTGTACAGTAAGTAATGCAAAAACTATTTTTCACTGACAGTTACGGTTAAAAAGAGCGGAATTTCTTGTGGGACATCGTTGAATATTCCTGTTTCAGCGCCTATAGTTTCACGAAACTCTGATAGGTGACGACGCAATACATAGCCTTCATAATAACTTGTTTTAACGGAGGTGCGTTGCGAGCACAAAAAGTTTCTTTTGACGGAAAACCAAGGCGTCGCAGATATTCATAGGCGCTTTGACAATGTCTACGGAAACAGGGCGGTGAACAAAAGCACGGTGAGTCGTTGAGAGAGCAGTCTGTCATCATCACAAAAAAGTTGCACATACCTGTCCAATCTTCCTCGTGCCAGTCACCTGCACACAGCAGTGAATCCTGCAATATTGGATCGTGCGGACACTCTTAATCTAGGTGACCGAAGTATCACAATCAAACACTTCGCTGCAGAACTGGACGTCCCTCTTGTTAGTACTGACAATTCGTCCACCGGTAGGGGTATTCATAGGTATGTGATCGCTGTATTACTCGCCACCTAACTGAAGGCCGCAAACAGTTTTCATCTGTGTGGAATTACTTACGCGTTACGAAGTTCGTCATGAGAAATTTTTTGTCGAACATCGGCACAGGCGATGGAGCGAGGGTTCAGCATTTAAAACCGGAAACAAAAGGGCAATCCGTCGAGTGGAGCCATACCACGTCTCCTCCGAAGAGAGTGTTCAAAGGCACATCCTTAGGCGATAAGGCCACGGCGACGGTCTTCTGGGACTCTGAAGAGAGTTATTTGGTTTGATGGTGTATCCATCAACTCCAAAGTGTATTGAGCTACCGTCAGGCAATGAAGAAACGACTTAGGCTTGTACGTCGCCACAATAATGAATACGAACGTCTCGTTCTCCTTGGAACGGAAGACCTCACACAAGTTTGCGCCTCCGAGAGGAGTTCTCAAAACTTCATTGAACTGTTCTTCCTCATCCACCTTACAGCCCGTATCCCGAACCTTCTGCATTCCATCTGTTTGCTTCAATGAAGGATGCACTCCGTGTGAAGAAATACCTGCATGATGGGGAGCTTATTGCTGGAGCAAGACGTTTGCTCCGACGTCGATCAGCAGAGTGGTACCATGCGAACTTACAATTTCTGACAGTAAGTTGGCGTTAAGCCGTCGCACTGAACGGAGATTATGTTGAAAAATAGGGTTTTGGAGCCAAAAGAGTGGGGAATAATATGGTGTGCTGAATCCTGAAAAACACCAAACTGATTTCAGAAAAAATGAGTTGCTTTACTTATTTAACACCCCTTGTACAAGGGACCTTTGCTTTAGGTTATTTCTTAGATTGTCGTGGATTGCTTTACAAATATTGATTCAGAGCGTTGTTTGTCCTAGTGAAGACGTTCAGCTTTATGTACCGTTGTGAGCAGTCACATTTTGCGAGCTATCCGACTCCAGTTGTCCAATGTAAGCAATTCGGTTTGCAATATTCGCTCGGGAACTGGTTGACATGGACCTTCATTCACTAACAACATCAATTTCGGTTGGCTTTGGTGACAATTGTCATTGGTAAGGGATGCTATTTCTCTCTGCTCCCCGTTAGTTGGGAACTGTGTACGACCACTGTAGGCACGTCGTGTTACATAGCTGCGACTGGCACACAGTTTCTTGTAGGCATATTTGACTGTTCACATTAATATACCAACAAATACGGCAGTTCCTCCGTCGGAATAGTTATGGTGATGTCCAAACAAGTCCTCCGCTTTGTGATATTCTGTCATGTCTCCCGCTCGATCCAACTAACAGTGCTGATTCCATAAAACTGATCTGTCCGTTCAAACCACTTCACTGCCGTACATTGCGTTTCTGATGGTCAGTCACATGACTGTAAAGGACATGTTCTAGAGTTCAGTTCAATTACTTGTTGTCTTTATCGCGTGCGCGAACAGGGAACTTGCTCCTTGGATTACAGGTCACCAAAATCCTTACATCACACACTGTATCAGAGCTGCTCCGGAAAATTAAACGGGGGGGGGGGGGGGGGGGGGACTTAAATGCTCTGTTAGTTCAAATGGATCTGAGCACTATGGGACTCAACAAAAATGGCTCTGAGAACTATGGGACTTAACTTCTGAGGTCATCAGTCCCCTAGAATTTTGAACTACTTAAACCTAACTAACCTAAGGACATCACACACATCCATGCCCGAAGCAGGATTCGAACCTGCGGTCGTAGCGGTCGCGCGGTTCCAGACTGTAGCGCCTAGAACCGCTCGGCCACCCCTGCCGGCGGGACTTAACATCTGAGGTCATCAGTCCCCTAGAATTTAGAACTACTTAAACCTAACTAACCTAAGGACATCACACACATCCATGCCCGAGGCAGGATTCGAACCTGCGTCAGTAGCGGTCGCACGGTTCCAGACTGAAGCGCCTAAAACCGCTCGGCCACACCGGCTGGCTGCTCTGTTGGAATTGTCTTTGATGAACAGACAGAAATTTCACCCACACAGTGTACGTGATTTGTATAGGGAAGAAAGTGCCTAATTATGGTACGAAATGCGCTACACTATCTACTGCTGAGTGCTCGTGTCTTATATACTGTAGACAGATACGGTTAAGTTTCTGACAGAAATTTATGATTGTAGTTTGTGCACAATATATTTCACTCTCGACATAAAGAGAAAATGAACTCTGTTCGTTGTGTTTACTAGTTGTTGTTAAGTATAGTTCCACATTTCTATGGTTAAGATTAAGCGTAGCCACTGCACATAAACTTCCGGCTGGGTGCAAACTAACAAAGTTCTGGCCGTTATCTGTCACATCTGCAGTCGAGCAGTACTGAGCGAGCACTTCTCATAATTATCTAGTTTCCATTTGGCCTAGTAGCTGTTAATCACAAGCGTACGTAATTCATGATATACTGCAGCATACAGCGTCACGCGTCGCCTTCCTTGCGTTCAGTCGTAAATGTTACTCTGGGACGTAAAACTCAAGACCGAGTTACTGCAGACTTAGAAACGAATGGTGAAATTAAAGTTGGCCAAAGCAAACAGCTACTCAGAAATACAAATACAGACGAAGGCAGCTCTAAGTGCAGATATTTCCTGTTCTATATATTTCAGATATAATAGGAAATCTTACTGCCACCTGTAATTACTTCTGGTAAGCTAAAATAATATTTCGAGACGCGCTGTGTCGTCATATTTTGATTGAAACCTGCTTACTTTGAGCTCGGTTGAATGACATTCATCTCCTGGTAATTAAGAACTATAATCCTTATTGTATTTGCCATGTACTATTCAGAGTGAGAACATAAAGCAAGACTAATAATAAAAAAAAAGTCTGCAATTCACATAATCAAGAGAGGGGGAAATTTAATTGGGATGGGGGATTGAAATTCATTCAATAGGTGTAAAAATAAGAGGAAAATAATAGCAGGAGGAAGGACGGGGTGAAAGTAGTACAAGAGGAAGCTGCCTGACATAATTTTACACAGAGCGGAATGCAGTGAAATCTCAGTCCCGTGATGCCAAATTCTGGGCTGACAGAAAGACAAGCTCCATTGTTTGAAAATCTAACAATGGCCGGAAGAGCGGTGTTCTGTTCATGAGCCTCTCCATACTGTATCCGAATGACGGCAAAGGTATAGTATGACGCAGCGGACGGTCTGGATAACTGAGAGATAAATTGTCAGTACAGTAGAGGATTAAATAGATAACAAAGACGAAGTTCAATGCAAATACTTGGAGAAATAACAGACAACCAAACAGCTGCAAAGGAAAGTTTATTGAAGCACCTTTTACCATGGTTTTAACGTTTATAAGAATTTCTTATTCATAAGGATATAATATCTGGGTTAAATGTTGTGGTGGAGGTACTTCAAAAATTAGTCGAAAAACGTCATTCAGATGTAAAATCTCGCATGCATAATAATTGAAACACGCACAAAATGGGTGGTGTCCTTTGATATTACCTCAAATTTTTTTTTGTCGTATGACTAGGGCCTCTCGTCGGGTAGACCGTTCGCCAGGTGCAAGTCTTTCGATTTGACTCCACATCGGCAACTTGAGCGTCGATTGGGATGAAATGATGATGACTAGGACAACACAACACCCTGTCCCTAAGCGGAGAAAATCTCCAACCCAGCAGTGAATCGAACCTGAGCCCTTCGGATTGAGATTCTGTAGCGCTGATCGCTCAGCTATGGGGCGGACCACCATTGTAGAGTGTGGATGTCTATAGGGAGAGGAGCAGTGCAGATGAAGTATGTTTTGCAACGAGTTTCTACCCTCTATATGGATAATTAGTTTACTTTGCTGAGAAAGAGTTGTAGATGATATGCTGCAACCTTCCTATGAAGAAATTTTGAGGCCAATCATCACGAATCTGTAAAACAGGGTAGCAGTTGGCTCGTGGCCTCATTAGTTCATACCTCTACTAAACAGCTATAAGAACTACATATCATTTATCCGGCATCGTTGAAAGAATTATTTTTTCTTTCTGATGTTTAGCTTGGTGATAATGTTGCTGATGGCTGGAGGGTGGGGGGAGGGGTAGTAGTTTATATCTGATTACGTTAAAGGCTGATAGTCTCAGAAAGGTTGGGAATTTCTGATGTAGAGTCGTGATTTCAGGCAGGACTGAAAATTTGTTGATAAGGGGGTTACAGCGAGTTATATTTCAAGGAGTAGCTTCAGGTATGTCCTAGGGAAATGTGTTGAAGATCTTACTCCTCAAATTGTACATCAATTACCTGGAGTACAAAATTAACAGTAATATCAGACATTTTGCTGGGAGTTACTAGTTTACATCTGATTTCACAGAGGGGTAATGGTCCCAGAAAATTTGAGAACCCTGATATACATTATCAGTCGAGATTTGACATTGGACTGAAGATTTATAGATAAGAAAGTTACAGCACGTTATCTTTCAAGTCGTGTCATCGACAGATATAGATGTAACTTCCGATTTCCTCTAGGGAAGTATGTTGGGGATCTCACTGTTCATATTGTACATCATTTACATGGAAAACCAAATTAGCTGTAATCTCAGACATTCTGCAGTTGAAATAGTTATTTATAATGAAGTATTATCTGAAAAAAGTACTGCAAATTCAGGCAGCTATTTATAAGATTTCTTATTGGTTCAAACGTTGGCAACTTGCTTTACGTGTACAGATGTTTTCACAAAAAGAAAAGAAAAACATAGTATGTTACGGCTGCGAGATAAGTGAATTACAATTTCAATCAGATATCACAGAAGTACCTGCGTGTAGCAGTTTGTGAGTGTATAGATCGCAATTATCACAAAAACTGTTAGTATATTAAACCAGGGGTAAACTTTGGTTCGTTGGTAGGATATTGAAATAATTCAGTGTTTCCTCAGAGGAGGTGAGTTACAGACCACTCATGCAACCCATTACAGTGCACCGCTCAAGTTTGAGGAGTCTGTAGAAAAAAGGACTAAAACAGAGATGTTGACAACATGTAAGGTATCCCTAAAGGAATTGTCGATAGTAAAAGAAATGATAGGAACGATCATTACAAGCAAATAAGTCTAGCAAACATGGGCTCTAAAATGTATGCCTTAAAAATCTAAGACCATTTTTTAATCTTCGACACTGTAAAACAAAGCTCGTCTACTGCAGATCCTTAGATTTCCATATTTTATGAGGTTGTAGTAGCAACGAGAGCAAGAAAAAATTACAGCTAAACATAGGCTCTAAAGTGCATAACTTGAAAGCCATCAGCAATTCTTCACATTGGCTACTGTGCAACTCATCTACCGGACACAGTAGACATTCTAAACAATCTTAATTGGCAGACTACAAGATTGGCGCCAACTATCCTGCAAAGGTCTACTTTCAAGTGCCAGTATTCAGTGAGGAATTCATGAATACACTATTATCTCCTATATATTATCTAACGAAAAGTATCTGAACACTTATTAGTGCACATTAAGATGGGGTGTGTCCACTCTCCGCCTTCATGATGGATGAAACTATGCTGGGGACGCGATGAGGTGTCTGAAGGTCGTCCTCTAGAGGTGCACTCGGCCGTGATAGTCTTCTTGAACGCTGTGATATGAAGCGTCATCAACGTTCAGAGTCATCCCAAATGTGTTGCATTGGGTTCAGGTCGAGACTCTGGACAGGCCAGACGATTTCAGATTATCCTGACAGATTATTCTTTACGACCGTGCATTGTCATGCTGCTGCACATGCTGATGGAAATAATCATCGTCACACAGTAAACAATGCTGTAAAATATGTTCATATCATTCCACATTTAGGGTACATTAAGCGGAATAAGGGGACCAAACGTCAACCACTATTAACATCCGCATACCTTGACGCCACTTCCTTCATGCGCCACTGTTGGGACTACACATGGTGGCAGGTAAAGTTCTCCAGGCGTTATCCAAACACAAACCATCCCATTTGATTGCCCCTTGGTACAGCTTGATTCATCACTTCAGTTCACCTTTTTGCAGTCATCCCCCGTCCAGCGGCGTCGCTGTTTACACCACTTCAAGAGTCACTAGCACAGTTGGGATGCTGACTGGACTGCTGGTGGCACTTCCAATCTCAGAGATAATCTTTCCGCTAAATTCATGCGATTTCTTGCAACCACCCTCCGCAACGCTCCACGTTGCCTTTCTGTCAGTATATCAAGTCAGACTGGTATTGGTATAGTTCTGGCTGTTCCTCCGTGTTTTCATTTCAGAAGTACATCGCCAATGTCAACCGGAACAACTTTAGAAGGATTAAAGTTTCCTTGATGCATTTGTTACTCATATGACGTACAGTTATCCCTGTTAGAAGCCAATAAGCTCTCCTGACCGACCCATTCCGCTATTGTTGCATCTCTGCTGACAAAACAACGGTAACCCACTCCTGGTAGGCCCACCTCAAGTGACAAGTGGCGGTCAGTTTCGTATAACACTGGGGGTGTGCAGATGGTTAACCTTAGATAGTGTACATCTTCTAGGGACTGTGAAGACAGGATTGGACCAAATACAGCACCCAGAGAGGCATTTAAGCAATCATAGAGTATGAATGTAGAGGATTACTCAGTTAATCGGTCTTGATAAAACTTATGACACCATAGTGATGTAGTCACGTGCTAATAGGCAAGAACGGGCAGTGGGAACCGTACGCAGTCAGTGGCTAGCTGTTGCATGGTACACAACGTCGTTACCAAGGGAGGCAAAAGGAAACCGCTTTGCAAGGAATGTTGCCTCGGATGTGGATTTGGCGGTTGCTTGGTATTCTCGGCAATAAGGAATGGCTCTAACACTTTAAAAATCCGTCGCCAAGACGGGCTTGTATAGAGCATTCAAACAAGAGCCGTGAGTACAGTTAGCCGCCACGTCCTTGCCACCACTACTTCGCCACTGCTCCACCAACTTCATGCATTCAGATAAGTATCAGAGCATGGACCAGTTAATTTGTGTGAGTGATTTTAATAATAATCCAAGAGCTATAAACCTGCGTTTGGATTCCTGTCTTTTATCCTAATCATGAACCCATGCAGGACACCCTCTCAAGTATTCAGAAAACCGAGTACCCTATTTCAAATGCACTAGTAATTTATATATGTTTGTTAAATGTGCAAGGATTAGCAATAGTTGAAGTTAGTTAGAATGTTGTTAAAGTGATATTACTTTACTGCAATGTATCATGTTGTATAAATTCAGTGCCAGACTGTGTAAATGTTACTGTCTAAAACACCTGCTTCACAGGTGATGAAAATAGAAAGGAAAATACGTTATGCTCATTTTAAACTTAATTTAGTTTTGATTACTATCATGAACCATAATCGAAGTTAACTGAGCTCAGTGTTGATTAATTTGCCTTAAAAATTAAAAAACACAAACTATTCCAAGTGAAGCTAAGAATTACCCTTAGTTGATTTAAATTTTGCTACTGAAATAATCATAGAGCTTGAGCAGTGATACTAAACCAGTTTATGGGTCCCAAATATATTCTTCACATATTAGAAAGATAATTGGAATATTATTGCTACTAAAGAAATCTGATATATTTCTCTAATGGGAGTATATACAGTGTAATTGTGATATTATTTGTTATATGTCAGTTAAGTTAGAAGCCCCTCTACATCCCACTTTAGTTCGGTGCTTCCTGCAGTAACTTCTTAGTGCTGAGTCACGTAATGATCGTGATTGTAAGATTTATTATTATGAGTTGGGTGCAATTTCACTTTCAGTGATTTGTGGTTGGTAACTATTGCTACCCACAGCTTAGACTGCTCTGTGTCTGTTTGTATCCCACGTGCTGTTCAAAGGGAATTTTAATGAAAGTCAATTCAACAACTAATATTCTATTTTCTTAAACGCATATTTTCAAATTAATGTGCATAATTGGGCTGTCGTCAGTTCGATTTTTCATTCGTATATGAATTTTACTAATTTTATTAACCCCAAAGTTAAAGTCTGTTTAGTTTTTCTATTAATTACACTGTATTCAAAATTCCTGCCTGATACATTTATCCGTTAGACATACAAGCACAGTCAAAATTATAAATCCTCTCAGAGGGTAACATTAGTTCGTATCACATCAGGCTAGTGTTACACGTGGTTTTTCCCTTGACAGGGCTAAATGTTCGGTGGTTAGGGAAGAATAACGTAAAACTGGCTGGTGACGTATAGCAGGCTGCTGTTATACGAGGCACCGCGTGACAGGATATTCGTCAGTTTTATTCACTAAAATATGATTCATAACGTAAATATTTGGTGTAAAACAATTGGAAGACGAGTATTAAATGTCCAGTAGCGCGAACGTGCAACAGATTAGGCAAAATAATTAATAGAAAACTTGACAGGTTTTTAAAAGGTAAAATATAAAGTACTGACAAAATTAAAATGGATAAGAAGACGACAGTAGAGCTGAACGAAGGAGACCGAAAACTACCTAGAGTACCAGGTGGCGGTAGTTTATTTGACGGGAACACAGATAACGCCACGGGACGGCAACAGGCTTACGTGGAGTACCATACGCACGTAAATGATAAAATTCAGATGATGAGCTCGTCGCAAATAAAACGAGGAAGGAAAGATGAGACCACTGGAGAGAGTGGTTACGTTAACGACTTGATGGATATGTTCTATTCATCGAAAGTCCACAGTCAAACGAGCAAAACACGAGAAATAGAATCTGAATATGAGGACACCTTAGAACAAGAGAGCGAAAAACCGCTGGATATGACCGAATTGTTAAAAATGTTATCTCCACAAATTACAGCAAAGGTCATCAAATTAAAACCCAAGATAGTTACATAACCAAACATATTGCGGCACAAGGTCATCAAATTACAGCACATGGTAGTAATATTAACAACCAACTTAAAATACAAGCAAATGTAATTAAAGCACAAGGTCATCAAATTGAAATGCAAGGCGTTAAAATCAGTAAACAGATGGAAGAACTAAACTGAAACGTAGGTGTTGTGCACAGTGCAATCAGGGACTTAAAAACTGAGATAGACACTATGAATAACAATGTCGACAATACGCAGGGACAGATAAATGAAATAAACGATAGATTCGATACCGAAATAATGAAAATTCAAGATACTGTAGAACCTTTGGTGATAACAAAAGTTGACGGAAAAGTTTTTGGCGTCAAAACCGAATTAATAAACAAATGTAACACCGGAATTTCTCAACTGAGACAAATGGTGAATGATTCCGAAAAAGCACTGAGTAAACAAGTGGCAACTTGCGAAAAGAAGTGTGAATAGATCACTTCCCAGATGCAAGGTAAAGTGCACGACCTTGAACGGAAAATGAGGGAATAACAGAATAACGTAACTGACAGAATAATGTGTAGCAAATTGCTGGAGGGCGAAGAACGATTCCATCCGGCTGAAAAACATAATGGATGGCACCTACAAGATTTTTTGAAGAACTGTGAAAGGAATTTCCCTGATAATGTAATGGACCAGGAAAAAATCAATGTAGTTATTAGCGCCCTAGCAGGCGACGCGAAAAGATGGGGACTAAATTGGGATATGGAACAAATGTCATTTGGAGAATTTAAACAAAATTTATAGAGGAATACTGGTCAGAACAAAAACAGGACTGCCTATGGCGAAAGTTTATCATGGAAAGGTTGTATGACGATAGTGGCATAAACTCAAAGAAAGAGTTTAGTGAAATGTGGTATCAAGAATTGACACATTTGAGGAACAGATGGACGGAATCCGGAATAGTGTGGGGACTGGGGAAAAATCTACCGGAGGATTCGAAACGTTATGCAGGAAGCAATCGCAAAAGCTTCTCGTCGTTTTTGGATAGAGTAGAAGATGCGGACCACTGGAGAGGAAACCGTGGTTATCACCAAAATAATAACATCCGGAGTAGAGAAAATCATGAGCATAATGAACGAAATGAGAACGAATTTATTTATTCTTTAGAAAATAAGCTCTAAAAGTGTTAAACCTCAATTTATTATGTACTGAATACAGTAGTAGGCTTTAAACCAGGTACTTATTTTTGATAATAAATTAAACTTTTGTTTTATTATTATGACTTTATAGTTATTTCCGATTGTTTTATTAAGATTTGAAATTTAATAGAAAATTTCGTGATAGTGTTAATATTAGTGTAGTTAGCTATTTTTTAATTATTTTAATTCATAGACTTAATGTAATTTATTTAATGGCTCCCTCCGTTTATTACATTTTCTTGATAAAATGTTCTCAGTATACTTGCATCAAATTGACACACCAAGTAAACAGAATACTTTTTGTCCAAGGACTCAGTTGCAAAAGATTTTAGTCATCAGACACGTTTTCCTGTTGTCTGGATTGTATTTGACGAAGTGAACATTTTTCATTTAAATAAAGGTTTATTACAAGAGTAAAAAAGGAATAACTGAAAGAGAGAATTTAATATACTTACTTTTATAAATGAAAGCATAATTTGTGAACTGTTGTTCTGAGACAAAAGAGAACATGACATTTACTGAAACCCAATACAGAAGCACTCAGTACGTTCTCAGAAGTTTTCTATTTATTTATTTATTTATTATTTTATTTATTTTTAGAAATTTGTATTTTAAAGTTTTACTACATTCTGCACTGTATTAAATCTCCTGTCAGTCTCACACCCACATACTAATACTTAGACCACATCAGGTTTCCAAAAACCTTTATTACTTATTCCAATGTATCTTGTAAATGGGAAGCATTGCAACTGGCCTTTTCTTTGTAATCATTTGTGCTTCGTCTGGTCACTATAGCAGTTTTCATTTTGCACTTAGTGAATGTCTCAAAATTTTAGCGATCTTAAGTGACATCGAATTTTAAATGAGTTCCCTTTAGATTTTTGTATTGTCTACTGCACCCTTCTCAATAGTTATTGGTATAGGGATTCCTGACCCGTCTTAGGTCAATCGTTCACAATAGAAAATTTCCCAACAGAGAGAGGGAGCGAGTTAATTGGGTGGTCAAGACAAAGACGGTGAATAGTGCAGTTAAAATTGCCAGCCTGTAGATTCGTCTCAGCTTCCCTGTGATTTATCTCCATCATTTGGACAGAAAAATAAGATTACATTAACAAGATGACAGTCAATTCATTCGATTTCCCTATCGCACTGAGGTATTGCTTGAACTAGAGCACAGAATGCTAAAATTTCAGCTTTGTTGTTGTTTCGTTTCAGAATATGTAATGCAATCGTACTGTGCATAAAACTATATTCGATTCTGTTAGTTGATGTACTCTGTATTTGACTTCCTAGAAACGGTTAATAACTTTTCGTTGACCTTAACGTCGTAGACTGTTGACATTTTTCCTTTGCTCTTAAACTGATTATGTTTTAAGAGCTTCTTTTAATCTGCTTTCTCATTATTGGTTATTTCAGAGTGACTGTTGACACAGGTCTCTTATACCAGCAAGGTTTCAGTTAGTTGATATAAGTCCGAAACACGTACTTTCCTCTTCGGACGAAACAGATATCTCCTTGTATTCCATTTGCGGACGGCAAAGATGAGTCATACAGATATTAGTGTCGGTGGTGCTTACAAAGAGGTGAAAAGGTAAAACAGAACAAAGCTCCCGCCACCTTTGGATTCAGTATGAGATGTAAAGCGAACTTTAGGCTAAGGTAGCGTCTCTTTTAACTACAGTCTACTGTATATTCCTTGAACAATACACCGTTCCCATTAGTTGCGAGAATGATCAGTGCAAAACCGTCTGCAAGAAGGACAGCAGAAGTGATCCACAAAACTAACGGAAATTTTTTTGGAAATTTCTGGTAGGTTCCTATCGGACCAAACTGCTGAGGTCATCGGTCCCTAGGCTTACATGCTACTTAATCTAAATTAAACTAACTTATGCTAAGGTCAAGAAGCACACCAATGCCCGAGGGAGGACTTGAACCTCCGATGTGGAAAGACGCAAAACTAACTTCCAATATCTTTCACATCTCTTTGTCGTAAAAGTTAGAACATATTCCGAACACATAAGATATCAGGTACTTCGAATAGAATGACTCCCTCCATGCCAGTCGGAACAGATTTCGGAAACATCGATCATATGAAACATAACTCGCATTTCTCTCACATGGCATCCTGAAAGCAGTGGATCAAGGGAGTTAGGTAGCCCGAGTATATCCCGATTTGGAATAGCATATGACACAGTAACACATCTACGCTTACTATCCAATGTAATAACGCATAGGGCGGTGAAGAAAATTTGTCGTTGTACTGAGGACTTTTTTGACAAGTAAGACCCAGTAATTTTATCTAGGATGGAGCGCCATGAACGTTTGTAGAAACAGTTTCGGTTGTGCCCAGGTAAGTGCGTTCTTGTCGTACGCAGTATTAACAGTAATTCATACGTTCCATAGATAATGTTATCTGTAATTAAGTATGATTTCAAACTGGTACAAATATTGGCAACTTGCTTTAAATGTTCAGCAATGTAAAATAAGACTCTTCAAAAAACGAGAAAACGTCGTTTGCTGCTACTATAACACCAACGACTCGCAATTGGAAACGGACAACTCATACAAACACCTGAGTTTAAAATTTTGTAGGAATATGAAATGGAACGATATAACAAAAGCTCAGTCGTAGGTAAAGAGTGTGGCAGATTACTGTTCACCGGTAGTATACGAAGGAAATGCAATCAGTGTAGAGAGGGGATCACTTACAAATCAGTCGTCCGATATATCCTGAATGTCGTTCAATCGCATGGGACCCATACTTACCAGAGACATTTTTCACCTCGAACGCTCAGAGCCGCATGAAACCGTCTTTAGAATAACACTCGATCGTAAAAAAAGCGGTGGTGTTTCACTTCCATGCAAAACGCTGCATTCTTCCACAAATGAAATTTTAATGAAGAGAAACAAATTAACAAGATACCAATACCATAGGAAGAAAAATATACGTAGTTCAATGATGTCACTGTATCATTACATTTTGAATCAACAGCATCAAAAATACCTTGCTTCAATTAATTATTGTAGTGCAGAAAACACATATACTACACACCTGTTAGTGCTTATATTAGTCCTTATAGTGCAGGTGCAGTGATTTCGATGAATTGGTTAAAACAAGGTTGAAGAGAACAAAGTACACGCTTCACTAAAGCCACGTTTTTACATTCAAAATCACTTTTGCATTCAAGCAGCCAATAGTCAAAAGCCACACTACTTATGTTTTCCAAGCATGGCATGGGTATGCAAATGTCATAAACTGCCTTATGTCTAGCATACTACAACATGAACGTATACTTTGGTGCAGAAAATTGATTGTAAATCACAGAGTGAAGTTCGATGATGAAGTAACGGTCATGTATCTTCACTTGTGGTGTGGCACATTGTAGTTTTATAGAATCAAGCAATCCTCCTGATATAGAACTTATATTTTTGAAGGAAGTAAACATGAATGGGTTGGCTATATTTTATTGTTTTCGGCGGCAATATCTTCAGCATAAAATTTTTGTTCGGAAAGATTGCATCTAGAATGGTACAATTTGAATGACCTGAACGTAATTCATACTGCAGTAGGCTCTTTTCACTTGTTGCCTGTTCGCCAAGGACTGAAGTTAAGAAACGTTTCATGTGTTCTTTAGTCATTTTTTTCATTTTTGCTTGCCTCCACATAAATATTTCGTGGGCAGATTGTTCTAAGTTTCTTTGAAACTTCTAAGCCTAAAGTGCTTTGTGCCTCTTAAAAACAGATGTACGTCTTGCATGCTTGTCTGTCTGTCATTAATAAACCCATCAGCTGTGTAGCTGTGAGTGGATCTATGTAGAGACTGCAACACACTAACTGTAGTTTTCTCTCCTATTTGAAACAGTGTTGGTGATGAAGATGTTTTATACTGGAATTGACTCTGGCCACTGTTCCAAACATTACCTTTCTCCACAACCTACTCTATCATAAACATGTTGACTTCCTGCACAAAGTGTTGTAGCTCCTGAATCATACTGTTATCGTCTGCTATGTCCGTATAGGTGACAAATGTAGTGATATAACTGGATGAAATGCCATATTCACCCCTAAGGTGATCGATAAAAGAAATCGAAGCGTTTAAATTATCGAAACCAACCACTTTAGAATTTGTAGTACCCAATCGTCTAAAATGGTTGGTTTAGACAATTTAAACGCTTTGATTTCTTTTATCGACCACCTTAAAGGTGAATATGGCATTTCATCCAGGTATATTACTACATTTGTCACCTATACGGACACAGCAGACGATAAGAGTATGCGTCAGGGGCCATAACACTCTGCCTCGCACCGTATGGTGGATTGCGGAGTATGTACGTAGATGTAGATGTAGACATATTTTTGCAGATGCCATCGAGGAACCGTAGATCAATACGAAGCGTTAAAATTGTCGAGACCAACCACTTCAGACCATTGTAGTACCCAGTCGTCTAAAATGGTTGGTTTCGACAATTTAAACGCTTCGATTTCTTTTATCGACCACCTTAAGGGTGAATATGGCATTTCATCCAGGTATATTACTACATTTGTCACCTATACGGACACAGCAGACGATAAGAGTATGCGTCAGGAGCCATAACACTCTGCCGGCCGGAGGGGCCGTGCGGTTCTATGCGCTACAGTCTGGAACCGAGTGACCGCTACGGTCGCAGGTTCGAATCCTGCCTCGGGCATGGATGTGTGTGATGTCCTTAGGTTACTTAGGTTTAGTTAGTTCTAAGTTCTGGGCGACTGATGACCTCAGAAGTTAAGTCGCATAGTGCTCAGAGCCATTTGAACCATAACACTCTGCCACGCAGCGTATGGTGGATTGCGGAGTATGTACGTAGATGTAGATGTAGACATATTTTTGCAGATGCCATCGCAGAACCGTAGATCTATATGACCTTGCTGTATCAGATAGCGATATTACATGCTCTTTCATAGTTTGCAACAGTGTTTCCTTTGAAACGAACTTTTGCTCGCTTTTTGCTAGATCTATAATTCAGAATTAATCTGCAGTTTGATTTACTTTGAATGCACTTACAGCACCTCATTAATTAGCTATAGGAACTGAAACCACTATTGTAACAGCCTTCATAAATGTTCTCTACTACGCTGTCATCAGTATGTTCTAGTAGACTGGTAGTCCGCTGTTTGCGAGGATCAGTTCGTGCTCACTGGACTTTTTCTGATGCTCTGGAGATGAGTATTCTGTACTGCTTGAACAGTTTGAGGTTCCTCCTGCCCTTCAAAATCGATGTATAAATCCAGCGTAACGTCATGTATTTCTATGTCATCCCCACTGTATTTCTAATTATTATGTTATATAGTACACCCCCGAATTCTCTATCCTAGACTCCGATTTCATTTCCCTATGTAGCACGTCGCTACTTTGCCTTTAATATTTGGACTACGTTCGTAGGATTAATTCTCTTCATGATATCACTACATACACTTTACACAGTATCCAGATCCAGTACGCGAACACTCCGAGAGACACATTCTTACTGACGCTACACCTTTGGCGCAGCTCAAGCACTTGCTAGTGCACATACAACATGCCACAATCTGAGAATGCTAGCAGATAAGTGCGGAGTTTATCACGGAATGATGCAGGCCACTTTTATGGTGTAGTCATGGATTCATACGGCTGTGGGCGATCGAGGTCAAAAGTGATCCTGGTTAGCAGCAGCAGCTACTGCACGTACACAAATGAGGGTAGCACGTATGATCGCAGCCTAATTTGACCCTAGGGAGAGTGTCACAGAGAGAGCGATGGAACTGGACTGCCAAACTGTTCAAGATAGACACAAACAATGCCGAGACTACTTACACAGACTACATACAGAGTCTGAATAAAAGGCTTTAAATGATGACTCCAAGAATATACTCCAAACCCCTACATATCGTTCTTGCCCGGGACGTGAGGACAAGATTTGATTGGTTACAGCGAGCAAAGAAGTACTTAAACGGTAATTCTTCCCGTGCTAGATGTGTGAATGGAACGGGAAGCCCTAATAACTGCTACAACGGAAAGTACTCACTCGCATGTACTTCATAGTGGTTTGCAGAGTATGGATGTGGGTATAGAAACTTCAGTTATGGCACTCGAGGTATATGGGTGCAAGGTACTACTTCTGCTGAGGTGAAATATTAGCTGTTTTCCAGAAAGAAAGTTTAACGAAACAGCCAATATCGCTGGAATAAATAAGGGTAGTTTTACGACGTTTGAACAGCTGCCATTTGTTACAGACGGCGACTGCAGCGGAGTGCGAAATAGAAGTGCACCCCCGTTTCGTATTTAACAACATGGGGCGGGAACTTCTGGTAAAGGTCAGCTGCGCCGAATGACTCCACCCCCCTGAGCTGGCACTACGCCAGCTGGCAACTCCATTCTCGTACTAGAGCATAAACCGCGTATTATACAGGGTGGGTGGCACACTTAAAAGTGTCACCATCTTCGTGAGCGAACTATCTGACTGTCTCTGGGTCATGATTCGTTGCACAGTTGTTAAGTTACTATTGTCTTTAATATCTACATCTACATTCTGCTGGCCATTGCAATGTGTAGGGCAAAAGGTATTTCGTTGTGAACCACATTAGGATTTCTTACCCGTTCGTTCGCTTACTGGCAGTTGCCAGAGTTTTATCTCCGAAGACACCTCCCGCAAACGTGGACGAAACGTAATACAAGGATATAATTTAACGTATACAGCCAACCTCCCAGCATGAAGTTTCAACAGAAATTTCGCCGACACGTGATCAGTCTAAGCTCATCTAAAGCAAAGTAACACACACACACACACACACACACACACACACACACACACACACACACACACGCATGTACACACATTAGTACGATCGCGCAGAAACCCCGAAATACAATGTCTTCCGCACTAAGCATGCAAGAGAAAAAGAAATCAGCATGTACCGCGATCACAATGTGTGTTTGCGAACTAAAACAGATATTAAATTCTTTCTTTGTGTGCTACTGCTCGCAGTTGGATATTTTTTATAGAATTACCAATAAAATGCGACCTATAGCACTTCTGTTACTTTGTTTAGGTGACACGAATATATGCTTGACGATATCAGCGTGGAAAAGAAACGCATAACTCTAAGAAATTTTCTCACAATACGGACAGTACAAAGCCGATTTGTTATTAAACTGCGCCTGACCTTACTACAGCAGCATGAATTTACTGATGAAAGCCTGCTGAGGCACAAAGGATTCGCATTGTCTAACTGAAAACAAATAACAAGGAAAAAACAGACGATATTGTAACAAAGAGTAATTCAATCAGCAGTTTGATATCTCACAACCTAGCTGTTATGATTTCATTTAAAATTTTCAGAGAGTATAGAAAATTATCGGCCACTGACAATGGCAGAAATGTGTACGCACAGAAGAGCGTGTAAAAACCGAGCGGCATCTGCTATTACAGTTATTTTTGCAAACAGTGTTATCAGAGCAACATAAATATGTAAATGGTCATTTTATGTTAACAGATACTAGGATACTGTGTTACACTGTCATGAAGAGAGATGAGAAGAAACGTCATTTTGTGTACCATTACTGAAAACGAGCGAACACTCTGGACCGAGTACAAATTAATTTGTATTATACATTACTGGAAGCTTACCTTCCCAAACACAATTATTTATCCAGGATGAAATTTTCTCTCTGCAGCGAAGTGTGCGCTGATACTAAACTTCCTGGCAGACTAAAAGTGTTTGGCGGACCGAGACTCGAACTCATAACCTTTGCCTTTCGCAAGCAAGTGTTTTACCGATTTAGATACCCTAACGCGATCAAAGCCCGTCCTTACGGCTTTCTTCTAAGAGGCTAGCCTTGCAAGTTTCGTACGAGGACTTCTGTGAAGTTTGGACGGTAGGAGACACGGTACTGAAGGAAATAAAGCTATGAAGAGAGGTCGTGAGTCGTCCTGGGTAGCTCAGCTGGTAGAGCACTTGTCCGTGAAATACAAAGGTTCCAAGTTCGAATTTTGTTACGGCACACATTTTCTATCTGCCAGGAAATTTCACAATCGTTTATGTTTGTGTGATCACAAAAGGTTTGAAAGTAACTACAGGAACTTACGTGGGGTTGTTATTTATCTACTGTCTATCTGTTACCCGCTGGCTGCCGTCCGTTATGATAAGTGACGGCGTGAAGGTAAGCTATTGTATGTGAAATAACGTCAGCTGCCTTCCGTGTATGCCTGTTCTGGTAGCATAGCTTGTGATGTCAACCCTTTCCACGCCACCCTCCTGTACCCCATCTCCTTATCCGTCCATCTTTGTTTTACTATTTATTACGTAACATACGTTCTTCCTGAGGTTCAAGCCATCTCGAGAACAAATTTCATCGAAGTCGGTGCAGTATTTTAGTCGTGAAAACGTAATAGGCAGGGTTAGTTTGGTATTTATAATATTAGTGTGGATTGGAAATTCCGCCGGAGAACTATTCGTGAAACGGAAGAAAGTATTAAAGTAACTAATGTCTCGGCCGCACTGTCAATTTGTTTGAAACGAATTTTCCGGTTTATGTGTGTCCAAATCAACAGAATTTGTGACAACGAAGTAACAAAACATATGTACAAAGCAGTTATTAGAAAACCGGAAATAGCTAAAAGTCACAGAAAATAAATGTAGAACCTCACATTAATTAGAAGGAAGTAGCACATTTAGACGTCCAGCTTACGTGAGGCACTAGTTCAAAGTATACATGAAATTAGGGTATCCAGGCTGCTAAAAGTACGGGTGTTTCGTAGTGGCGGAGAGTGTTGGACTTCGGAACACATTTCCGACATTCGCCATTAGACAGCCCTGTAATGGAGGCTTACCGTATTTTATCATTTCATTTTGAAACGATTGCATTCACTCTGCATGCTGCAGTATTTTATTTTGAAGTTACAAAAATTACTACGTTTAACTAAGGTTTTCCCAAATATGGAAAACTGTTACAAGATACTACTTGATCATGTGCCTTGAAACAACTCACCATCGACATCATCATCATCATCATCATCATCACCATCATCAATCAATTCGATCACTTTGTGATGTGGCCTCTGAGTCAGCGTGCAATATAGGGTCCCTTCAGGAACTTAGATTTCCCCCAACCCTGAGCTTCCCGTTACCAGTTCACTCCGGCTGCCATTTTTAAATTTCTGTCCGATAGTTATCCCCTTGATCTTTTTTGGTAAAACAGGCTTCAGTTTACTACTTCTGACTACCTGCTGTCAATGACGAGCCCACTGCATTTCAAGGTATTCACTCTTTCCATTAAAATAAAATGTAAATGTCGTTTGACTACGGCCTCTCGACGGGTAGACTATTCGTCGGGTGCAAGTCTTTACATATGACGCCAGTTCGGCGACTTGCGCGTCGATGGGAATCAAATGATGACGATTAGGATAACACAACAGCCAGTCCCTGAGCGGAGAAAATCTCAAACGCAGCCGAGAATGGAAACCCGGCCCTAATGATAGACATTCCGTCGCGCTGACTACTTTTTTAATTTAAAAAAGAAATTTTTTTTACTACACAGACACGGCAAGTCTCTGACCGAACACGTTGAGCTAACGTGCCGGTAACCACTCAGCTACCGTGCGGCGGACTCTCTTTCCATTAAGTCACTGACCTTTGTTGTCCGTCTAATATCGACTTCTTTCTTTGTGCCTTTCTTTGCGTAGCCTAAGCCCCATCATTTCATTCCTGTTTCGATTACTATTAGTTTCCTGACGACGAGTTCATTTAATGTCCATATCTCACAGCCATAAGCTATTACTGGCACTACAGTCCGCCCCCGGTAGCTGAGTGGTCAGCGCGACAGGCTGTCAATCCAAAGGGCCCGGGTCCGATTCCCGGCTGGGTCGGATATTTTCTCCGCCCAGGGACTGGGTGTTGTGTTGTCCTAATCATCATCATTTCATCCCCATCGACGCGCAAGTCACCGAAGTGGCGTCAAATCGAAAGCCTTGCACCAGGCGAACGGTCTACCCGACGGGAGGCCCTCGTCACACGACATTTCATTTCACTGGCACTACACATTGGTCAACTGTTTTCTTCACCTCGGTTGCCAGCCTAATTTAATAAGCCGAAATATTTCTGTTTTGAAGTCTCTTTTTGTATGTAGCAGTTGACCCAGATAGACATATTCTGTGACTGTTTGCAACTGCGTATTTACAACAGAAATAGTTCCC
Source organism: Schistocerca americana (assembly GCF_021461395.2). Classification (NCBI taxonomy): domain Eukaryota; kingdom Metazoa; phylum Arthropoda; class Insecta; order Orthoptera; family Acrididae; genus Schistocerca; species Schistocerca americana. Next base: position 836,291,402 of record NC_060121.1, on the reverse strand, counting down.
TTCGGTGTCCATTCATTCAGCATGATCTTGGTTTTATCATACTTCATTTTTAGGCTGACTTTAGAGCAGACAGACGAAAGTTCAGTAACCAGCATCTGAAGTTGTTCTATAAGACCATCTGCAAATTGCACAATATAATCTTCGAACTTCAGGTTACTTAATCTCGATCTCAGAATTAGGATTCCTTTTGTTTTCAATCTCATTTACACATTGCTTTTTCGAGGACTGCTGAAAATAATTTTGGAATTATAGAGTCGCCCTTATCCATGAGTATTTCATTGGTTTCTTCACCCGCATTCACAAACGCTGTGGACGTTTTGTATGTATTGTATAAAACTAAACTTTAATATAGGCCCCTTCTATTCCTTGCTCTGTTAGAGCCTCAAACACAGATAGATGACTGACCGAATCGAATTCCTTTTCAAATTCTATTAAGACAAGAAAAAGAGGTAGATGCTACCCATTTGCTCTACTAATAGTTTCGCATAGAGTAGGATATGTTCATTTGTACTAAACCCTGCACGAAACCCAGTTTGATCAGTGGGTTGGGGCAGTTCAAATGCAGTGCTCAGTCCGGTGGAACAACTATTTAATGGTCTATGGATTACATTATTATTGTACTACACACCAGTAATTAATAAGCGAAACTAAATTAAGAAGAAATATTATCAAAAATTACTTGCAAATTAACCCTCCAGCAGGCGAGTCAACTTTCATGACGCCACTAGTCGCGATGTATCTCGTGGATACATGCGACGATTTTTGTGGTTTTTTGTTTGTTTACAGGTTCTTTTTCTTTTGTTTCTGTTTTAAATAGCAGTTACCTTTATTGTTACAGATTTTACAAATACAGAAGTGAACATCAGGCTCATCACACTTTCAAATTAACAGAAATATTTGACATTTTGTAATGGAGAAGTACATGAAATTCTTTTAAAAATTGATTTTATTATAGATACAAATAAATTATTGAACTAATCAAAGCATGTCTCTTTTTACTGATTGCCCTCTACAGAAAGACATTGTTCACAAATTATTTTTGCGTGCTTTTGCAAACAGAGATGTGTACCGCATTTTTCACATGTATACTTGCTGAGACAAGTCTTTTTTGTCTCCCTGTAGCATGACTGGCACGTTTTTCTTTTCTTGTTTTCTGATTTCAAGGATTGTTCAGCGTTTTCTTGCTCTTTTCCTTTAGGTTTGTACTTTACTAGCATTGACTTTATATCATCAGGTAGAGTCATAATAAGAGCTCTTCTTTTGAGATGATCTTGCAGTAGAGTCAGAGCCAAAGTTTTGAGGTACTCGCGCCGATTTGAGTATTTATTCTTGTTGCTCAAGAAAATTACTCTTGAGTTGATGCCTGCAATGTTCAACAGGTGGAAAAAAATTACCATAGGCCTTCTTCTTATTGACCTAGCTACATTGTAGGTTGCACAGAGTTTGTCAACTACATCAACTCCGGATTTGGTGTCATTATAGTGTAGAATAATTGCTGGTTTTTCTCTAAACCTTCCGATACCTCACTTGACGATACATGCATACTCGAAAGGAGGACTACAGTTTTCCCTTTTTTCGGGACGTACGACACAAGGGTTTCATTCTTGCTGTTGCCAAATACGCCATCATATTGCTGTCTACTTTTTGGTGCTACGAAATTCGATGGCAGTTCCTTCTTCTTTTTTCTAATTGCGCCTACAAACGACAGTCTCCTTTTATGCAGTTCTCTTACTAACTCCAAACTAGTGAACCAGTTATCTGCTGTAATGTTTCTTCCCGTCCCATATATTGGTTCGGGAAGTCTCAGAACTACTTATTTGGCGGAGTTGATATTCTGAAAGTGTCCTTCTGGTTGTAATCCACAATATATTTCCATGTTGTAAGTATAATAAAACTTGGCATCACATAGGCAGAAAATTTTGATGCCATATTTAGATGGTTTGGATGGTATGAACTGGCGAAATCCACACCGGCCTCGAAATGCTGGTAGCTGCTCATCAACTGTGACGTTCTGACCGAGGGAGTAATGTGTCTTGCAGTTATTCGAACACACGGTGAACATTTCCCTCACGGCTGTTAATTTGTCTGTCTTGCGCCGTTCTTGTCTTGTGGCTCCATCATCAAAACGAATACATCTTATTAGGAACAGGAAACGTTTTTCGGACATGGTCATTCTAAAAGTATTCCGACCAAGGTCATCTGCTCTCCAGAAGTCGTGAATATTCTGTCGCCCACCACGGAACACACGAGCAAGGTATAACAAGCCAAGAAAGGCCTTTATTTCGATTGCGTCTGTGTCCTTGCAGTCACTCTCGCGAGCAAAGTTTCCTTTTAGATCAGCTATACGCCTGTTAGTGTTGACCACAGTTAGATCTAGGATATCATTACTGATGAATGGGCTCCTGCAGTCAATTTCAGTTACCATTTACTTTGCGTCTCCAACTACCCCAGGCTGTTTGGTTAGTATATTATGACGCCGTGTCTGTTGCTTTCCAAGGCACTTTCCTCCATTTAGTTCCATCCTTACCTAAAATAAAAGAAGTACATTACACCATTATTAGATATTGTTATTATTACATCTGAAAGCATGTTTATTGTCTATTCTACTCACCAAAATAGTAATGTTCATCAGTTTCCTGCGCTTCATTATTTTCCTCTTCATCAAATTCAGTATCTGTGTCTGAGTCTATAGATCGTGTTTCGAGTATATCTTCGGTTTCTGAATCAGTTTCTGCAAAATCATCTTGATCTTCAATGGATACGTCGTCGTCGAGAAGAAGGCGATGTACTTCTTCCAAATCCTTACGATTTTCTAGATCATATCGTTTACTCACTTTGAAAGAGAGTACACGTAGCTACAACGAAACGTTGCTTCATTTAGAAGACAAGAACGCAACTGCCGACTTGCGTACGCTGCAAACAATGCAACAGCTGCAGTCATTAGCGGCGACAAAGCGTTACCCGAGTAGGCGCGCTGTATCTGAGAGATACAGGCAGTACACGTTCCCACACTGACTCATTTATGACCTTGTCAGTATCGGGATAAGACTGAAATTCCTGTGAAGCAATAAGAAAGGTATGACACAAGATGTCGTGGGCCAGCAAACCGTTATCACTGTTCATTGCGGTAATATTAGAGAAAAAGTAGGTCATGAATCTCACAGATACATGCGCGACTGTCGCGCATGAAACTAAAGCTATTGCTAACCAGCACGAATTTCCATTCTGAAGACAGGAAAAACTTTACGACATTAACGAAGCTTAGTTGATTTGCAGGTAGCATACGTTCCATGGCCGAAGACGTTTTTCCATTTCAAGGTACAACATGGTACACAACCGAATAAATACATCTTAATAGTCCACATGTTATCAGGGCGAAAATTACTAAAACCGACAAACTGCAGGGGTGGTTTCCTGACTGGAAATGGAGGAAAGAAGATCCTATGAACTTGTGTCTGGAAATGGATCATCGTTGCCACAGTACTTGGCGCTGACGAGTTAAAGTTCCTCTGACTATGTGTCGTGTGTTCCTTGTGTGTTTCAGGCTGTGTTATTGACGAAGCGTACTGTAAGCAGCAGAATGGTCCGGTATTCATGTCGGGAACAAACAAAGACGGTTTGTGTGTGCGGCCAATCAGACGGAAACGGTTGAGAGGGAGTATGGTTGTACCAAGACAAGTACCCTCACAGGCGTCAACCACATCACACAACATCTCAAGCCCTTTTGGGGTGTTTGTGCGATCGTGGGTCCTTTCAGATAGAACAACGTGCTGGCAGACGGCAGATTGTGCGTATACCAGATTTGGAGAACAGGGTTCTACAGGGTATTGAAACGTACCCTAGTACAGGAAAGTGGCCCGCCAACGTGATGTAAGCCAAAGTACGGTTATTTGTATCCTGCATGACAACCTCATCTCCCATGGAGGTCACTGGTCTGTTGTGACGTGGATTCGATGCAGCTCTGTTCTGTGTTCCAGAACGATTAGTTGTCGTTGCACACACACTGTCCATTTCTGGAACATATTCAAAATACATTTTTCCTTCCATTTATAGTTAGTAACTCGTCCCTGCAGTTTGTCGGTTTTATTGATGTTCAGTCTGTATAAATAGGTTTTAAAATGTATAAGACTTTGCTCATTGGAAAACCCTGCAACCCTGTAACAATAGCTTAATGCACTCCGTCTTCAGGCCACGAGTGGCCTACCGAGACATCCAACCGCCGTGGCATCCTCCGACGAGGATGCGGATAGGAGTGGCGTGGGGTCAGCACACCGCTCTTCCGGGCGTTATGATGGTTTTCCTGACCGGAGCCGCTACTATTCGGTCGAGTAGCTCCTCAGTTGGCATCACGAGGCTGAGTGCACCCCGAAAAACGGCAACGGCGCATGGCAGCTGGATGGTGACCCATCCAATTGTTGGCCACGCCCAATAGCGCTTAACTTCTGTGATCTCCCGGGAACCGGTGCATCCACTGCGGCAAGGCCATAACAATAGCTTAATTAGAGCTTTAAAATATTATACACCTCATACATACGTATAAACTCATAATATTTATAAACGCTGCACAAAACAAAATCTTATGTCTCACAACATAAACATAAGAAAATGCTGGATAGTGCTTATGGCAATTTCTTGCTAATAAACCACCGTAAAATCATCTCAGTTTAGCCGAAAGTGCAGTAGAACTAGTCGTTCCTTCCCACTCGAGATTACAGAAGTTGAGTTAATCACTTCCTGCTTCAGCTTAGTGACTCGATGATTAAGATGCCCTCCTATGAGTTCTATGCAGGTTTCCCACTGATATAATCGTTTGATGCAGTTCTTGAATTCTCTCGGAGATGCAAACTGTCTACCTATGTAGCTATAAGTGGACTTGCGGGTAGCTAGACTAGGTGAAATAAATTCCAGGATGCCACTGCGGCGCATTTAATGATAAACAACGTTAAACAGTTAACAATCACAGTTTCAAATACGAATAACTTCGAAATGACTTAAAAGTGAGAGCATGGCTTGCACAGAGCTGAGGTCTGCATTTCATCCTACCTCTGACTGAAGAGCTTGACCCGCCACAGAAAGCGTTAGTACACTTCGTATAACTTTAGAATTATTCATGTGTTAATAGCAGTGTAATATTTTTCACTTGTTTCCTTATACAAATAATTTGCTGTATATTCGCACTACAGTAGCAGAACTTCCATGACACTTAAGTTATACCTGGCATTTAGTATGTTCATAGTGGCTTTTAATAATTAATATTTGATAAAGAAAATATCTTTGCTAGGTATCTAACTATTGGTGGGCCCCAGCATTTATAATATTCAAGCAGGATTCAGTCACACTGCTTAGGCCCTACTCAGAGTCCCTCAACCCACTGCCTTAATTCAGTGCCATATGGAGCGGCTAGTATCGCAGCCTGTGTTCCGATGATGGGAACGTCTTCTTAATCGTTGCTGTAGTATTCCGGACAGCTACGTAAGAAAAGCAGTTACATTGTTAACAACAGCGTCCCAGTATAACATTAGTGACAAATAAGACAAATCATGGCCTCCACCTGAGTAGGAGGGGGAAGAAAGATTGGCTGAGCATTTTTCAGAAACAGTGTGGGAGGCGGGTACAAGAATAGAAGACAAAATCCCTGTGCTTAGTGGAATTATGGAGTGGAAGTGGCACATTTTTCTGACATAGCATCTCGCAGGGCGTGTAAGTGGGGACCACAAGAACACAAGACAAAATCCCTATAATCACTGGAATAAAAGGGGTATCTTTTTTTGGTTTGAGCCAGGACACAGACTGACAGTACTGGAACAAATTATAGCAGAACAGAACCATAATACATACAACATAATCTAGAAAAATAAAATAAATTTCTTTCATCATCTGTATCCACATCTACATGGATACTCTGCAAATCATATTTAAGTGTCATTCAGAGGGTTCATCGAACCACCTTCAGTACAGTAGTGTGTTGGGATACAAGATAGATGAGTTTCTTGTATGGCATGATGATGTGGAAATTTCCGAAACGATTAATGTTCTGTTCTTCTCTGAATACCACGTAAACACATGAATCGGGAAGCTAAATATCAGGGAATATAATATTGCGTCATTTTCGTTTATAGCAAACTTGGAAAATAGCTGGAAAAATTGTTCAGTCTAACCTTAGCTGTTGATATGGAAGAACACAAGGTAGTTTAAGTTCTTTATTTTGTGTGTTATCCTGTTGGAATATTTTCTTGTCTGTGCTCCCCTCGACGTGAAGAGCCCGACTGACACAGTTGACATTGCCACCACCAGACGTTTGAAATAGTGAGATTATGGGATGATCCCCTTGTCACCCCTCTTCGCCGATAATGCACTACTTCAGATATCAAATTAATTGACTAATTAAATTGATTAATTATTTACCCTCTATACTCTGGGAAATCCGCAGCCTTCCCCACCTCATCTCCTATTGGTAGGAAATTCAAAAATCGGAGGGAAATGCTAATTTTCATGGTAAATTTCAATTTCGTTGGTATATTAAAATGCTCAATACATAGCATTGCAGAAGCCATAATAATAATTGTAATAACAATATTAACATATTCTTCGTTCCCAAAATTTCAATTTGCATATCGCCAGCGTGGAAGGATGTAGGGTACTCTATTTGCTTTATAATCTTTGCAATACTGGCGCAGTGTAACTATGGATTTACAGTCCGAGATGGCCGACCCAGAATACTGGCACGGTCTAACTCGCCTCCTACTTTTAGCAATAAATTAAAAAACCAGCGAGAAAATTTAAATTTCTTCCTCTGGCTGTGAAGAATGGGAGTTGGGAGGGGTAGTTGCCATTTACCTGGCGCTAGACAGTAGCTCTATCCAGTCACACAGAAACTGCTGGAAGTAGTGTGGATATTTTCGCTGTTAGTCTAGTACTGGAGATTTGCTTCAGCCTAGTTAATATCCGTAAACTGGAAAGATGGGTGACAATAATCGGTCAGCAAAATATCATTGAAGTGCAGGGCACTAGCCTCCTGTCGGTCTAGAAATGAATAGCTGTTGGGAGAGACATAAGAATGGGTGATAATATTAGGATAGTTGTCCCAGTGCTGTATAAATCTTTGATACTATACATATAAGTTTTGCGGCAACAGCATTGGGGAATGAAACAGTCTTATACGTATTTAGGAATAGCAAGTCACACCCTAGCCAACATAAACGTGAGAAATACATGTTACGATTTTTTTACGTGTGAAGTTCTCATTATCTTACTTGAACAGGGCATCTCAAGACGTCCAGTCTAGTCCAGCATTTTCACAATCAGTAGCGACACTTCAAGGATTTGAAGGCGCATGTTTGATCCGATTTCTTCTCTCTTCGAAAATAACGCTTATGAAAGGGGGGTAGCTCCATTTGACGTGAAAAATTCAAGCATCGATCTCTTAGATTGGGTAAAGTGGATGTTTTGAAACTGAGGAGCCTATGTCGGGGATGGAATTGCAGTTACAACTCTACTTGCTCCTTATCCGGCAGTGAACTTTTAGTTAGTGAGGCCTGTCGTCGGCCAGCGGCGGGTACGGTCACGATAGGTCGGCTGATCGAGAGACTCTCATGACCAGAGGCTACAAACTAAAGGTCAAGCTAGTTGGCTCTTCACGTACACAATACTCTTCCTAGATGGAGGTGATGTGACAGTTTTTTCGCCTTCAGATGCCATGTTCAAGTAAGATAATGAGTAGTACACTCGTAAAAATATTGTACGATGTATTTTACACATTTCTGATGGGTAGTATATTGGAAGAAGTGTGCTCCATTCCCAAATGCTGTTGCTGCAAGAGTCATGTACACTGGGTTAGGGACTTAGAGCAACAGTTGTTCAGTACCCAAATGCCAAATCCCTCACTCTCGAAATCAGAAACCTGTCCGCCACATTCGCCTCACTTAAAATCAGCCCCACAAAGATTCAGTCCTCATCAAATACACCAATCCCAGCATCCACACAGACATTCTCCTCAAACTACCTTTTCTCCTCATACTACCCTCACACCCTTAAACACCACAATCGATGCTATGAGCCCCACCCTCATTGCCGTGATTACGGAGCTTTGTCCTGAGTTCATAGCAGAGGAGATTGTCGCAGAACGAAATTCCCACCATTTCTGCAATATCTTCACCACCCATCGTACTACAGTGCCTCCTGTCCCACATTCCTCATGGGAGTATTCACAGAGCATGCTCCCACAATCAATTGCCTTCCAAGAGAAGGAGCCCTCATCAAAAACTGCCTACTGCTGTCACAAGGATGAACCTCACAACCCCCACCACCACTCCCCGAACTTCCACGGCTTCCCATATATCAAGCATCTTACTGCTGACTGCAGGAATCATCCCACTTACCTCCACTGTAAGCAATCCCAATTCCTCAAGCAATGTCCCAACTTAGGTTTTCTCTCACCTGCAACCCCAGCAATAATGTTCATCCTATTTCTCCACCAAGTGCAAGGCTTAACCACCATCTATAAAACTTGAATTAACTAAGCCTGTCCGCCCTACTGACAATCCCATCCATCCCAACAACTCCCTCTGCTCTCCCTCCACTGCACTGGACATCATGTGTACCCTTACCATCAAACTCCAAAATACCCACCCCTTTAAATGCACCCACAGCCTTAAGCAATCTCCATTGCTGCCTGTGTAGTGTTCAATCCTATCCACCTATCCTTTTTGTGCATATCCAGTCCCAGCACAATATTGATACCTTCATCCTTAATGAAATATTCCTCCAACCACACCTTTGCATCCATACCTCTCCCTATATTCTCCACTGCACTGATAACCCTCTCCCTCTGGCCAGGAGTGGAGCAGCAACTGCCTATCATAGAAACACCCCAGTTCGCCTACTTCACTTACTCAACAATCCCACCAAACACCTTAACCTTATTTCTTCTTCAGAACACCCACTGTTACCTGTACTAAAATCTACGTAAGACCTAATAAAACCATTGCCAATGAATTACTTGTTGTCATCGACTGTACCTTTATCACCTATATTTTCTGCACATATCTCAGTATCTACAGTAGATCACCTGTTGAACTCTTGCGGTGGTATCACCTTAGTGAATCATCCCACAGCGCACCTGTCCTGAAGGCATCACCACCCCTGTGTCATCCTAGCTTCTCCCAACCTCCTTGAAGGGCTGATTGCACAAGTCCTTGGTCCAAATGGAAGTGACCATCTACCTGTCCCCCTTTCCATACCGTACACACCACCCCATCCCCTTCAATCCCATCCCAGTATCAGTCCAAAAGCTGTCCACAAATACACCCATGCGAACTGGAATGCCTACCAGAAATCCATAGATATCCAGATCAGAACACACACCTTCACATCTTTCAGCAAATAGATGATAACCCCCATGCGACAGACTTCCGCCCCCTGGGATGGCCGAGTGGTTCTAGGCGCTACAGTCTGGAAACACGAGACCGCTATGGTCGCAGGTTCGAATCCTGCCTCTGGCATGGATGTGTGTGATGTCCTCAGGTTAGTTAGGTTTAAATAGTTCTAATTTCTAGGGCTGATGACCTCAGAAGTTAAGTCCCATAGTGCTCAGAGCCATATGAACCACAGACTTCTTGCTACAGATTGTCAGATGCTATCTTCACCCATATCTCTACTAAAGCTATATATCCCATCGTATCACTCTCCCACCACAAGCCACATTCCTTCTCCAAGAATCCTGTCTCATATATTGCCTCTTCCTCTGGACTGACGACAGAGATATACTCACACACCAATGGCAAATACAGCTACACATTAGAAATCTACTCTGTGCCAAAAAAACGCCGTGCCTGACGACAGACATGCACCAGACTCAATGTTACATTCACAGCTACCTCTTTCAAGTACTGGAAAGCATTTCACTGACTTACAGGCACGCATCCCATCCCTCATAACCTGATCATTTACAGCAACTTTCCCTTATCAAGCCAATCACTTTACATCATGTCTCTCCAACATATTGTCAATCCCTGATGTATCCCACTTTGACTATTCCCAATTCCCATCTGTTCATGGATGCACAGAAACCACAGGCCCACTCATGGATCGCAGCTTCTGGTACTTGAACAGCATACCAGAAACCGAATTACACACCCCAATAACAGCACAGTATATAAAAAGTACCTCACAGAAAATTAAACACACCTTCTGTCGTGACTGTGTTACCTATCGCCACTTTAAAGAATTCCCTATCTCCTTTCTTATCACCCTTTTCCACCGAACCAAGGTCTTTAATGCAACCTCTCTTTATTTATCCACCTGCAACTGCAGTAACTCAATCTGGTTCCTGTTACACAGTGGTGCTTTGGTCCCTCTTTCTTTGCTGTTCATCAACTCTTGAAACTCGCCCACATCCTATCATAACAGCTCAACATCCATAAATCCTCCATCTTTGTCTCCCTTGACCTAGAGAAAGCATAGGACCAATGTAAGGGATTCCATACTTCCAGTCAACTATGTCTGCCTTATTGCGTCCTTCCTCTCTAGTCCTCCAACTTATGTCATTGTTAACAAAACCAATTCCTGTGCCTTCCACCTGCACTGCAGGAATGCTCCAAGGTTCTGTTTTCTCCTGTCTCCTGTACATCTAGTACACTGTCTATATGCCCTAACCACCTTGTGTCACCCATCTCCTTCAGCATGATGATGACAGCATTTTCCTCACACTCTGTCCTACATTCCAGAAATCCCACATATCCTTCCAAAGCCACCTCAGTCAGTTTACCTGCTGGTGTAACCAATGGATCTTCAAGAATAACTCCTCCAAATCTCAGGAAATAATTGGAAGCGTCACCTGCAACATCTATCTCTTTGACTTTTATTTCACCATTTACAACAGTTCCATCCAGTTAAAACACACTCAGATACCTTGGACTAACCTTGGACCTACAACTAATGTGGGAACCCCACCTACTAACCATACAACAGGAAGCTCACAACAGACTAAGACTACAAAAACTACTTCCAAAGTTCATTAAGTCCCTCGACATTCTGGAGCGCCATGCTCTCCACCTCACTTTCTGCATCCACTTACCTTCCCCTACAAGTATCCTTTACTATTTCATCAGGTTCCCACTTCTCCTCACTCACACTGAACACCTCCAAATAACTTACACCATCCATAAACTCGACACTAAAAATCCTATTGTGTCGCCTCTCCTTACTAATTCTTGTGTGCTGGTGCACATCTGCCTACACATCCCTGTACACACCCCACATCCTTTCCCAAAGATATTTCAACCATCTCCCTCTCTGCCCCAACATATACCAGTCCTCCCAACTCTGAATCCATCCTAACCTATTCATCTGCACATGGATACAACCTTCTACACATTCCCCTACCACACTTCATCCTTTTTCCTGTTCCCTGTCGCCCTCACTCCCGTTTACTCTCCAATATATAGGTCCCATTACCAGTTGCCCCTCTCTCCTTGTCCCCCACAGTCACACCTGTCTTGTCATCACCTATTACCATTTCTCTGTCCTCATCAGGTCCACTCCACTATCTCCCTTCACACCTTCATACCTATCCTTTTTTATCTACAATACACTGTCCCCTGGAAGGTCCTTTTCCAGTTTTAGTGAAAGCACACAGCGCTCCATTTTCAATGGTTAGTGTATTTTCTGTTGTGCTCAGTGTTTTTCAAGTGTTTAGTGTTCTTCAAGTGTTTCTCAAGTGTTTTAAACTGTGCTGTCTGCCCACATATTTATCACTGTTTTTAACCAATTCATGAAGACATAATTATATTTTATGTATTTCTCTCATTCACATAGTCTTTTCTAATTATTTTAAATTCATAGTACATGTTCTTCTTGTTTTTTATTTTGTTTTAGCCTCTAAGTTAGTGTTAAGTTCCACTGGCTGAAGAGCGGGTTAATTGTACTGCTGTCAGTCCACCCCACTGCCAACATGGTGTGAGGGGTGTGGGGGAGGGAGGAAATAACAATAAAGGAAAAAAACTAGCATGACTGTTCTATATTATTACCCATCCTTTTGTGTCTCCCAACAGCTATTCACTTTTAGATCGGCAGGAGGCTGTTGCCCCGCACTTCAGTGATAATTTGCTGTCCTACTATCATTATCCAATCTTCACATATAAGGCCATTGGCTTGATTGGTTGCAGCAACTCTCCACTGCTGTATCGAGCAGTTATTGAAGAGACTCGGTATCGGTATTGTCTACTGGACAATCAATGGCAACTGTGCCTCCCCAACTCCCAAGCTCCACAGCCAGAGGAAGAATATTGAATTTTCTCAGTGATTTTTTAATTTACCATCAACTTTGGAGTTTCCTGCCAATAGGACAAGTAGAGTTATACTACACCAGTATTTTGGGTAGGTCACCTCAGATTCTAAAGACGATGAAATTAAAGACGTTCCCTACATCCTTCCACACCAGCGATGTGCAAATACAATCTTTTATAAATAAAGAATATAATAATAATAATAATAATAATAGTAATAATCCCGTGGAGGCCTGGGAAAAGAATAGGCCTCCAGTATGTTCTGCTAGCCGTAAAAGGCGACGAAAAGAACAAACCACTAATAGGGCTAACCCCCCTTTTAGTGTGATTAGTTGGTTCAGGACAGAACTAATGAAGCCTCGGACAAGTGCTGTCATGGTCGGGGACGACGCTTGAACCCTATGCCCGTCAACAATGGTAACGACACTGCTAGCCACACGGCAAATGATTTAAATCCAAATAGAGTTGTTTTGCAGGATATGCTTCCTGCAACCACTCTAGAAGGAAAACAAAGACAGAGGATGAGATGGTCAGATGAAGTTAACCAACACCTCATGTTCTGTTACTATGAAGCAACAAACTTAGGAACCAACACAACTGGATACAGATCACAAGTATACACAACATTTATTACCAGATACCCAGAACTAAAATTATTAACAGAACAACGGCTAGCTGATCAGATCCGTGTAATAATCAAAAATAACAGGATACCCCAGTCAGAATTAGAAAATATCAAACAACAAGTACAACAAATACTGGAACAAAGTAATGTGCAATCAGAAGAAGAAGAAAATACAGTAATGGACTCAAACATCCCAGAGCCAACAAACAAAGAACAACACGCATCAATTAAACAATCAGAAGAAAACGAAATCTTAAGACAGCCACCAGAACAAGCACAAATAGAACAGGAAGTGACACACATTTTAGATATAGAAGAAAAAATTCAGTTGACATATATAGAATACAATGACACAGATACAGACATTAGACCATTCTTGCATAGACCACCAAATAACCCAAAAGTCGAAACCACAATAACAACTATCAACACAATCATACACAGCAAAATAAATGAAAATACAACTACCGAAGAGTTACAATTACTGGTTTATGTAGGAGCACACACTACACTAAATATACACACTAGGCAGAGATCAGAACCAATCAACACACAGAAGAAACACACAAAACCAGCATGGCAACACAGGCTACATAACAGAATAGAAAAACTGACAAAAGACATCAGACAGCTAACACAATTTATAAGAACTGAAATATCAGACAAAAAACGAAAAAGGTTAGGTAAAATCTCACAACAAGAAGCGATAGAGCAATTAGATGAAAAGAAGCAGAAATTACAAGCATTGGCCAAACGACTTTGAAGATACAAAAGAAGTGAAAATAGAAGGAAACAAATCCAAACATTCAACACAAACCAAAAGAAATTTTACCAGACAATAGATAACACACACAATAAAATAGACAATCCACCAAACATAACAGATATGGAACACTTGTGGAGCAACATATGGTCAAACCTGGTGCAACATAACAGACATGCACGGTGGATACAAGCAGAAACAGACTCATACAAGATGATTTCACAAATACCTGAAGTGATAATTTTGCAACATGAAGTCATCTGAGCAATTAATTCTATCACAATTGGAAAGCCCCTGGAAATGATAAAATAGCAAATTTCTGGCTCAAGAAATTCAACTCAATACATTCACATCTAACTAAATTATTTGACAATTACATTGAAGACCCATACACAGTCCCTGATACACTTACACAAGGAATAACTTATTTGAAACCTGCAGACACAGCAAACCCAGCAAAATATCGCCCTATAACATGCCTACCAACAATATACAAAATATTAACTTCGTCATTACACAGAAATTAATGACATACAACACAGAACATAATTATAAATGAAGAACAAATAGGCAGCTGCAAAGAAGCACGAGGATGTAAAGAGCAACTGATAATAGATACAGAGGTGACATATCAAGCTAAAGCTAAACAAAGGTCGCTGCACTATGCATACATTGATTACCAAAAAGCTTTTGATAGTGTACCCCACTCATGGTTACTACAGATATTGGAAATATACAAAGTAGATCCTAAATTAATACAATTCCTAAACATAGTATTGAAAAATTGGAAAACCACACTTAATATCCAAACAAATTCAAATAATATCACATCACAGCCAATACAGATTAAGCATGGAATATACCAAGGAGAGTCATTAAGTCCTTTCTGGTTCTGCCTTCCTCTGAACTCACTATCCAACATGTTAAATAATACAAATTATGGATATAATATTACTGGAACATATCCACACAAAATCACACATTTCCTATACATGGATGATCTAAAACTACTGGCAGCAACAAATAAACAACTCAACCAATTACTAAAGATAACAGAAGTATTCACTAATGATATAAATTTGGCTTTTGGAACAGACAAATGTAAGAAAAATAACATAGTCAAGGGAAAACAGACTAAACAAGAAGATTACATATTGGATAACCACAGCGACTGCATAGAAGCGATGGAATAAACAGATGCATATAAATGTCTAGGATACAGACAAGAAATAGGAATAGATAACACAAATGTTAAAGAAGAACTGAAAGAAGAATATAGACAAACACTAACAAAAATACTGAAAACAGAATTGACAGCAAGAAATAAGACAAAAGCTATTAATACTTACGCTATACCAATACTGTCCTACTCATTTGGAGTAGTGAAATGGAGTAACACAGACCTAGAAGCAGTCAATACACTTACACGATCACAATGCCGCAAATATAGAATACATCACATACATTCAGCAACAGAAAAATTCACGTTAAGCAGGAAGCATGGAGGAAGGGGATTTATCGACATAAAAAATCTACATTATGAACAGGTGGACAATTTAAGAAAATTCCTTATAGAACGAACAGAAACTAGCAAAATACACAAAGCAATCATTCATATAAATACATCAGCTACACCATTGCAATTTCATAGCCACTTCTACAACACTTTATATCACATAACATCAACATTCACGAAGAAAGTAAATTGGAAAAAGAAGACACTCCACGGCAAGCACCTGTATCATCTAACACAGCCACAGATCGATCAAGACGCATCCAACACATGGCTAAGAAAAGGCAATATATACAGTGAGACGGAAGGGTTCATGATTGCAATACAGGATCAAACAATAAACACCAGATATTACAGCAAGCATATTATTAAAGATCCCAATACCACAACAGATAAATGCAGACTTTGCATACAACAAATAGAAATCGTAGATCACATCAAAAGGGGATGTACAATACTAGCAAATACAGAATACCCCTGAATACATGACAATGTATCAAAAATAATACATCAACAGCTTGCCTTACAACATAAACTTATAAAACAACACGTTCCCACATACAAGTATGCACCACAAAATATACTGGAGAATGATGAATACAAATTATACTGGAACAGAACCATTATAACAGATAAAACAACACCACATAACAAACCTGACATCATACTCACCAATAAAAAGAAGAAATCAACACAACTAATCGAAACATCCATACCCAATACGACATATACACAGAAGAAAACAGGAGAAAAAATTGAAAACTACACCCAACTGGCTGAGGAAGCCAAGGACATGTGGCATCAGGATAAAGTTGACACTATACCAATTATACTATGAACTACAGGAGTCATACCACACAGAATCCACCAGTACATCAACGCAATACAGCTACATCCAAACGTATATATACAACTACAGATATCTGTAATTATTGATACATGTTCAATTACCCGAAAGTTCCTAAATGCAATGTAACACATACTGTACAATTAAAAGGAAGTCACGCTTGGTCAAGGACTGCGTCACTTTCCATTTTTAACCAGACATAACGTCTGGGAAAGGAAAGGAATAATAATAGTAGTTATTATTATTATTATGTCCTCTGTAATTCAATGTAATTAGCATTTGAATTTAATATCAAAATTCGAATTTACCACGAAAATTTTCATTTCCCGCCCATTTTTGAATTTCTGACCGACTTTTGAATTTCCTGCCAGTAGAGGTAGGAAAGAGGCTGGGGATTTCCTGGAGGTTACAGGACAATTTGTTGACCAATTTAATTAATTTGTCAATTGGCACATAATCAGCAAGGAGGGGAGGGAAGGGGGAAAGAAATGACAACACTTTCTTCGGCGCCCTCTGGTAGCGGTGGTGAAAATTACGTCAGTCTGGCTCTACACACCGGGGAGAAAACAGGATAACACCCAAAATAAAGAAAATAAGCTACTCTATGTCTCTGCACACCGACAGCTCTGGACAGAGTGAGCGATTTTTCCCGTCAATTGGCAGAGGGAGAGGGGAGACGGTGGCGGAAGGAGGTGGGGGCAGGGGCAAATCTAAGATGTTATCTGGCCTTGTCAGTGCGACATTGCCACATCCATACCAGGGACAGGGGTTGAGGAGGACTGGGGTGTTCCAGACAGGGAGGGTTGCGTATCAGCCAGCTTTAATAAATTAGGCAATATTGCAAAGTTTTTGTTTATTGCTCTGATGCCACAAATTGCCAGGCTCTTAAGAAGCAGCACACATGGTACTGTTTTAGATTCACGTGATAGATCTAGGAACCAATATCCCACCCTTTTTTTCTTGCATAATTTCATAAATACTGTATGCACTAGATCACATTTGTGTTTCGAGTTAGGCACTGGTGAGGTCGAAGTCTATCGAAGCTTTGGGTCACTGTTCCGCTATACTGCTGTTGAGACTGGTTGGTAACCCATGACTGCTGTGTGAAAATGGAATTAGTAGTGGAAGAGGTATCTATAAGTGAGCATGTTTGCTGTATTACAAGTATCTAGGCGAGTGGTGTGACGACATCTTGAACACCATGGATAGTAAGCACAGAGATCATTTTGGTAGATTTTCTGAACGCAGCAGGGAGATAATTGCCAAGATATGTACGCCCAGTGACAGCATTGTACTCAAAATGGTACGACGTTGTCTTTCCAGACAGTTCTCGGTCTTCCATACAGCATAGCGATGGGCGTATCGTAGTGTGGCCACCACGAGGAAGCAACTGTAACAGCTCCACTCGACGTCGTCGCACATTTCTAACGTGTTAAGGCCAGTGCCTTACCATGACTTCCTGTTCACCATGGCATGGAGCCTTGAGAACAGTCGTTCTTCCATTCGGCACAATTTGCAAATTAAAAAAGAAGTGTGGGCATGATTATGGCACAAGAAGTATCTTCCAACGTACGCTGTAAGGTAGCTACGCCAGCATGGGACTATATGTAAAAACTTTTATATCTGTCAGCTGTTTCTCCACAGTATGTGAAACGTACTGAAATGGCCGTGCAGTTAAAGGCGCTGCAGTCTGGAACCGCAAGACCGCTACGGTCACAGGTTCGAATCCTGCCTCTGGTATGGATGTTTGTGATGTCCTTAGGTTAGTTAGGTTTAACTAGTTCTAAGTTCTAGGGGACTAATGACCTCAGCAGTTGAGTCCCATAGTGCTCAGAGCCATTCTTTTTTTTTTTTTTTTTTTTTTTGAAACGTACTCTGAAATGATCGCCAACAGCCGAAACAAAGGATTTTAATCGGACAGAAATGTGAGCTGGCAAGACAACTGACTATTTTTAAGTAGAGAAAGACGTCATAGGAGCGAGCATGGCTACGAACTATCATGTAGTCTAAGACCCGTAGATTTTCAGAAATGAAAGAAAGCAGATTAGGGCTTAGCGACTCGTCAGCAACGACGTAAATGAGATGGGGCACGAACTCGTGTTGAAGAATAGTGAAGCAAAGTAGCCATTTCCTTTAAAAGGATTCCACGCGGCATGTACATTAAGCGATTTAGGGAAACCATGGAAAACCTAAACCTGAATCAGGAATAAGTGATACTATTCAATAACGTCAACTGTACTCCGTGTAATGCAACAGCGTGTTTAGAGAAACATTGCTCTCATCATCTGGTTGTCGACACCCAACTCATGTTGTGACACAAATACATACAGCGCTAAACACCCGCTGCACTTAAAACAACTGTATGACTTCTATTATGTAGTGATACGGGTGCTACGTTTTCAAATATTTATGTAGGACGTTCCATATTCTTAAACTATTCACTTTCAGGAACCTCATTCTGAATGTGATATTTCCAATGGTACGACGTTTAAGTTGGATAGATTAACCTTTGAATTGTACATTAATCAGCCAGGGCATTATAGCCATGGACCTAATTTGGATATATACCGGTCTAAGCGATAGCAGCATCAGGCGAGGAAAGACCGCTAGGCAGACAAACGCAAGGTGCCTGTAGTAACTGTTGATCGTTGTGTCCGTGTGTAGAATGAAGAAGGCGCGCGATCTATCTGAGATTGCCCGAGGATAGATTGTGATGGTTCAGAGGCTCGGCACGAGAATTTAGGAAACTGCACGACTTGTCGGGCGTTCAACGAGTGCTGTGATGAGTATCTTCAGGACGAGGCGAAACCAAGGTGAAACCACATCCAGACGCCGTGGAGTTGGCCTCATTACAGATGTCGGACCATTCCTAACGATAAGCCTCCGCAGCCGACGACCCACGCATGGGCAGTGTTAACACCGTGACATCAGCAACTACGATCGAAATAATCACCTGACCATCAGCACTGGATGTTGCCGCACTGGCAGGGCGTTGCATGGTCTGATGAATCCTGATATTTTCTTTATCATGCCGATGGGGGGACGCGAATCCGTCGTCTTCCAGGGCAACAGCTCCCTGACACCTGAACTGCGGGACGGAGACCATCTAGTGGTGGCTCCATTACGCTCTGTGGAACATCCACATGGGCATCCACGAGCTCAGTGAAGCTAGTCCAAGGCACTATGACGGCCAGTGAGTATCACACACTGATTGAAGACCACGTTCACCCCTCCATGACGATCATGTTTCCTGATGACAGTGGGATTTTCAATAAGATAATGCGGCTTGGCACAAGATCAGGACTGTTGTGGAGTGGAACGTGGAACGTAGTGGCTAGTTCCAGTTGATGTGTTGACCCCGCAGCTAGGCAGATCTGAACCTGGTTGAACTCATCTCGAATGTGATTGAACATGGCGTCAGAGCTCATCGCTCCCTTCCCCGGAATTTACGGCAATTATGTGACATGTGTGTACAGACCCACCAAGAAGTCACTGCTTCCATCCCACGACGCGTCACCGCTGTTCTCCGTGCCACAGGCGACATGCCGGCTCTTAGGTAGGTGGTCATAAAATTGTGGCAAATCAGTGTATAATTAATGTGTAAGAGACAGAGTATACCCGTATAGAAAACACGTATGTAAGGATAAATGGCCAGGGATATAAAGAAGGTAATATTCGAGAGAACGAGACGGTGGTAGTGCTTGAACCGAACAGAGCCGTAGCGGACAACCTTTTCATGAGAGAACTGACAGATGCACAACAGCTGAAAAGAAGTTGTACAACTGGCACGTCATTGAGTATCACTGTGTAAACGAGTAGCAGATAGAGCAAACGTAAGTCAAAATCAGAGAAAGCACATCATCGAAGCCAATGTAGAGATGCGGGAATGTTATTTCATTTCCCTGCCCGCACACATCAAGGAGTACAATTTTTTGTAATAACTTAAGACAATTTAAAAACGAATTATTGTTCCTTGTGTTTGATAACATGCGCCTTGTGAGCCGGCCGAAGTGGCCGTGCGGTTAAAGGCGCTGCAGTCTGGAACCGCAAGACCGCTACGGTCGCAGGTTCGAATCCTGCCTCGCGCATGGATGTTTGTGATGTCCTTAGGTTAGTTGGGTTTAACTAGTTCTAAGTTCTAGGGGACTAATGACCTCAGCAGTTGAGTCCCGTAGTGCTCAGAGCCATTTGAACCATTTTTGCGCCTTGTGATTGTATACTGGTCGTAGCGCATAGCATTACGGTGCGTGTGATGCTGTTACAGAACTGTGCTAAAGCATGCAGATTCCGTCTCCTGCGGAAGTCAGAGGAGTAACATCGACTTTCTAAGGCCCCAGCATGACTCTTCCAAATACCGACACCTCTGTGCCCTGTAGCACAGTGGGTACACCAAACACCCTGCATACAGCAAGTGCAACAACATCAGCTGGAGTTAATAAAATACCAAGGTCGCCACGGTTAACAACCAGGAATAAACAAAGCTAAGTCCATCTAAGACTGGATTTTATTACAACAGTCACGTCCGATTTGCAGTACCGTATTCATTACCCTTTAGGAAACTTAAGTTGCATCCTGCACTAATTATTTACGCTAAGATTGTTGAGACTTGAACTCATTCTGGAGAGGGAGACCCAACACAACCCAATCAAGGCAACTGATAGGCAAACATCTCACCAGTGTTGTGCATCACTACTCAAACCTCGTACCACTCATGAGGGCCTAGCAACAACTGTCGTTTTTCGAGCGGCGTCGTCTCCAGTATGGCTCGCAAAACGAGTGTTTCTACCGGCCAATCGAGAACCGGTGCCTCCCTCTGCTCCAATTTAGCTTTAAATATTATTTGTATAATTCCTGCGGCTTTAAAAAAATAATTAATCTACACATAAGATATGTGGGAGACAGACTCTCTGTACCTACGGTGTAAGTAATGAATAATGTATTTGATGTATGTAATAAACAGGACATAACACAATTCAAACGCAGAACTGTGACTCGCTGATTTCCCTTCGCGGCGGAAAGCAGTTTTTTAGGTAGCAAGGCAGCATAGACCATGGCCTGTGGCACCGAGGGAGTCTGGGCGTTAGCTCATCGCAAGAATTTTGTCGTGGTTCAGCCCTTTCTTTGAACGAAAGAGTATTGTGACAGCTTCTCACCCTTGCGAAGCCCGGTGAGCCACTTTCAGCCAGTCTCCTCCCACATCCCAGTTTCCGATGCTCTCACATTATCCGATATTAAACTGACTGTGCCTTTATTTATTTACACAATTACAATACAAGCTGAAAAAGTTAATTTTATAGCCGTAATTCGTATCAGAATCGGATCAATATTTACGATCCCATTCAGTTCGTAACATTGCAAATCTGCAAAATTCAGGGGTGGAAACAAGAGTCATGTCTCTCCTTTGTTAAGAAGGGCCGTGGCGAAGACCAGACTCACAGGTGGAGACTGTTACTGGTAGGGTGACGTAAGTGATAACATGAACGTAAGAGTTTCCACGTGGAGATGCTCACCCGGCTTCATCGGCATGATAACTACGCACTGATAGCGCGAGTTGTTGCGTAATACGTTGGAAATGGTGGTTCCTCGGGTCTGGTGTGGACCCCAAAATAGTTTGAATGAGACGTGAAGTTTGTGTATACTAATTTCATTAGAGGACACATGACGTGAGAAACGCATAGTGTTTTACCGTAGTAGTTGGGTACTTATTTAAGGGCTAAACAAACTTTTCCCTTGCAAACAGAAGTATCGCCAGAAGAAGCACAGTGTCAAATGAACTCATGCAGTAAAATGTGGTAAGGTGACATTAGCAGGCTACTATGTCACTGAACTGATAGCCTCTTCCACCAACCCGGCTGATTGCGAGCCAGAGAGATCTCGGGTGTATCTGAATGCACGCCAGTCAATCCTGCAGAAAATTCTGTTTTTGTAGAGACGCAAAATTTGTAACTACCGGCAGCTTTTAGAAACCGACAGCACAAGTTGTTCCAGTTTTCAAGAAGGGTCGTCGAGCAGATGCGCAAAACTATAGGCCTATATCTCTGACATCGATCTGTTGTAGAATTTTAGAACATGATTTTTGCTCGCGTATCATGTCATTTCTGGAGACCCAGAATCTACTCTGCAGGAATCATCATGGATTCCGTAAACAGCAATCGTTTGAGACCCAACTCTTTTTATATGTTCATGAGACCCAGAAAATATTAGATACAGGCTCCCAGGTAGATGCCATTTTCCTTGACTTCCGGAAGGCGTTCGATACAGTTCCGCACTGTCGCCTGATAAACAAAGTAAGAGCCTACGGAATGTCAGACCAGCTGTGTGGCAGGATTGAACAATTTTCAAACAGCATGTTGTTCTCAATGGAGAGACGTCTACAGACGATAAAGTAACCTCTGGCATGCCACAGGGGAGAGTTATGGGGCCAGTGCTTTTCACAATGTATATAAATAACCTAGTAGATAGTGTCGGAAGTTCCATGCGGCTCTTCGCGGATGATGCTGTTGTATACAGAGAAGTTGCAGTATTAGAAAATTGCAGCGAAATGCAGGAAGATCTGCAGCGGATAGGCTCTTGGTGCAGGGAGTGGCAACTGACCCTTAACATAGACAAATGTAATGTATTGCGAATACATAGAAAGAAGGATCCTTTATTGTATGATTATATGATAGCAGAACAAACTCTTGTAGTAGTTACTTCTGTAAAATATCTGGGAGTATGCGTACGGAACGATTTGAAGTGGAATGATCATATAAAATTGATTGTTGGTAGGGCGGGTATCAGGTTGAGATTCATTGGGAGAGTCCTTAGAAAATGTAGTCCATCAACAAAGGAGGTGGCTTACTCGTTCGACCTATATTTGAGTATTGCTCATCTGTGTGGGATCCGTACCAAGTCGCGTTGACAGAGGAGATACAGAAGATCCAAAGAAGAGCGGCGCGTTTAGTCACAAGGTTATTTGGTAAGCGTGATAGCGTTACGGAGATGTGTAGCGAACTCAAGTGGCAAACTCAGCAAGAGAGGTGCTCCACATCGCGTGTAGCTTGCTGTCCAGGTTTCGAGAGGGTGCGTTTCTGGATGAGGTATCGAATATATTGCTTCCCCCTACTTGTACCTTCCGAGGAGATCACGAATGTAAAATTAGAGAGATTCGAACGACCACGGAGGCTTTCCGGCAGTCGTTCTTCCCGCGAACCATACGTGACTGGAACAGGAAAGGGAGGTAATGACAGTGGCACGTAAAGTGCCCTCCGCCACACACCGTTGGGTGGCTTGCGGAGTGTAAATGTAGATGTAGATGTATATGTAATACTACAGTAGGTTACGACATTTTTAAGTATGATTAAAAATATAAAGTGAATTCCCATACTTTTGTAAAAGGACAGAGTCATTAAATTGTAATTTGCGATACTACACTAGGAAACTGGACTAGTGCAAATTATTTCTTACTCTGAGACATATTTCATCTGTGACATTCCTTTCTATGGTCCTTATTTCAACTGAGAATGTTTCAGTTTAATGCTTCTGATGCCTTGAAACTATTTGGGTAATTTTTGGTTACATTGATAACTAGTGCTGTGCACTTTAATTAATTTACTGATCAAGTACTCCCTCAACACAAAACTAATACTGCCACTTACTACTACACTGCGGTGACAAAAGCCATGCGACAGCGATATGCACATATACAGATGGCATTAGTCTCTTTTACACAAGGCATAAAATGGAAGGATATTGGCGGAAGTGTCATTTGCACTCACCTGATTCACGTGAAAAGGTTTTCGAAATGTTTATGGCCGCACTAGGGAATTAACACTCTGCCGTCCGGCGACACCACAGTGGTATCGTGCGGGAAATAGTGGTCAACGGTGGGTGGCACCACGGTGGTGGCGTGTGCATAGTATCGCTCAGTAGCCGGCGACACCACACTGGTGTGTGCATAGTATCGCTCAGTAGCCGGCGACACCACAGTAGTGTCGTGAGCATAGTATCGCGCAGTGGACGACGACAGCACTTTAGTATCTTTTGCGTTCTGTTGGTGTTTTGTTTACGTAACAATAAGTTACACACGTCAACAAGTTTTTGTTTTTATAAGTACTAGTGCTCTTTCACTATGGCAGACGAAAGAATCGATACGATTATTTACGATGAATGCGCAGACATCTTGTCTGACGTTTTGGACGACTTGGCCTATTGGGAAGAAGACAATGGATATAAAAAAAAATGAAAGTGATGCAGAATAGTCGGAAGATATATAAATACGTCGAAGAAGAATTCGGCGAACTCTACGGTTGCCAAGTGATACGAATGAATCGGACGAAGGAGACAGTGCACAGTGGTCAGACTTTGATTTACCGAGGAACAATAATAAATTTGAAGGATGTCCAGGTCCAAACATATTTCCCAAAGATACACAGAGCGTCGACGATATCGTAGAATTATATACTGGCAATGATCTATTTGAATATATTAGCAACGAAACGAACAAATTCTACGGTAAAAATTGCTATAGAAGGAAACGGGATAAAATGCGAAATTTGTCGACGTTACGGGACCCGAACTTAGACAATGGTTTGGGCTTGCTATCCTTATGGGAACTGTAAATAAGGCAAAGATTAATGATTATTGGTCAACGAATCCGTTGACAGACACAGCGATATTTCGCAAAACGATGTCCCGCAATCGATTCAGAAAAATATTATCATTTTTAAATTTTTCCGACAACATCAATAAACCCGATAATGTCGACCGGCTTTCCAAAGTGGCATTCGTAATTGATTATTTTTCCAAAATTATAAAGGCACGTTTAATCCAAGTCAAAACATCTAGATTGATGAAGGAATGATAGCATGGCGTGGACGATTAAATTTTAAAGTTTACAATCCGTCGAAAATTACGAAATGTGGCATAGTTATTCGGATGCTGTGTGATTAGAGTACGGGATACATTTCCTCATTCAAGATATATTCCGGCGCAGGACAGCCGTTGGTAAAAGCTATGAAGGAACTATTGACACCTTCTTCCGGAAAGTGGTATCACCTCTACTTGGGTAATTATTATAACAGTGAAGAAGTTGCAGAAAAGTTATTTGAAAGGAAAATTCTAGTTTGTGGGAACGATATGGCAAAATAAAGGATTTCCAGAAAAATTGAAGTGTGCAAAAGTCAATGTCTTTTAAGCCTGTCATCAACGGGAAGGTGACAAGCGGCCGTCCAGAAGCCAAGTAATACAAATATGCGCTGCCGGCGCCAAGCGAATAAATTTGTACTAGATGTGTGGACAGCAAAGTGTTAACAGCCTTTAAACGCGAAATGGTAGACGGAGCATTCCATTTCGGAAATCTATAGAAAATTCAATATTCCGAGAAATTTAGTATTCTCAGCACAGTCTTGACGACGAGAATACCAAATTTCAGCCATTACCTCTCACCAAGGACGACGCAATGGCCGACGGCCTTCACTGGACGCCCGGGAGCAGTGGGGTTTGCGTAGATTTGTAGGTACTAAGAGGCAAGCTACACTGTGTGAAATAACGGCAGAAATCAATGTGGGACAACGTGCGACGAACGTATCCGTTAGGACAGGACGGCAAATTTGGCGTCAATGGGCTGTACAGCCGACGACCGACGAGAGTGCCTGTGTTAATAGCACTACATCGGTTGCAGCGCCCGTCCTGGCTTCGTAACCATACCTGTTGGACCATAGACGACTGAAAAAGTGTGGCCTGATCAGATGAGTCCAGATTTCAGTTGCTAAGAGCTGAAGGTAGGATTCGAGTACAGCGCAGATCCCACGAAGCCATGGACCCAAATTGTCAAGAAGGCACTGTGCAAGCTGGTGGTGGCTCCATAATAGTTAGGGCTGACCTCTGGCCCACCTGAACCGATCGTTGCCTGGAAATGGTTAATTTCTGATACTTGGAGACAATTTTCAGCAATTCATGGACTTCACGTTCCCACACAACGATGAAATTTTTAGGGATGGCAAGTGCCATGTCACCGCACCACAAATTTTCGTGATGGGTTTGAAGAACATTTGGACAACTCGAGCCAACGATTTCGCCAGCCAGATCTCCCGACGTGAATACCATCGATCATTTATGGGACATAATCTAAAGATCAGTTTGCGCACAAGATTCTGCACCGACGACAGTTTCACTGTTATGGGCAGCTATAGAGGCAGCACGGCTCATATTTCCGCAGGGAACACCCAACGAAGTGAGTCCACGACACGCCGAGTAAAAAGCAAGTGCGACTGGATACACTACTGGCCATTAAAATAGCTACACCACGAAGATGACGTGCTACAGACGCGAAATTTAACCGACAGGAAGAAGATGCTGTGATATCCAAATGATTTGCTTTTCAGAGCATTCACACAAGGTTAGCGCCGGTGGCGACAACTACAACGTGCTGATATGAGGAAAGTTTCCAACCGATTTCTCATACACAAACAGCAGTTGACCGCCGTTGCCTGGTGAAACGTTATTGTGATGCCTCGTGCAAGGAGGAGAAATGCACACCATCACGTTTCCGACTTTGATAAAGGTCGGACTGTAGCCTATCATGATAGCAGTTTATCGTATCGTGACATTGCTGCTCGAGTTGGTCGAGATCCAATGAATGTTAGCAGAATATGGAATCGGTGGGTTCAGGACGTTAACACGGAAAGCCGTGCTGGCTCCCAACGGCCTCGTATCCCTAGTAGTCGAGATGAGAGGCATCTTATCCGCATGGCTGTAACGGATCGTGCAGCCACGTCTCGATCCCTGAGTCAACAGATGGGTACATTTGCAAGACAACAAGCATCTGCACGAACAGTTCGACGACGTTTGCAACAGCATGGACTATCAGCTCGGAGACCATGGCTGCGGTTACGCTTGACACAGCATCACAGACAGGAGCGCCTGCGATGGTGTACTCAACGTCGAACCTGGGTGCACGAATCGCAAAACGTAATTTTTTGGGATGAATCCAGGGTCTGTTTACAGCATAATGACTGTCGCATCCGTGTTTCGCGACATCGCGGTGAACACACATTGTAAGCGTGTATTCGTCATCGCCATACTGGCGTAATACCCGGCATAATGGTATGGGGTGCCATTGGTTACACGCCTCGGGCACCTGTTGTTCGCATTGACGGCACTTTGAACAGTGGACGTTACATTTCAGATGTGTTACGAGCCGTGACTCTACCCTTCATTCGATCCCTGCGAAACCCTACATTTCAGCAGGATAATGCGCGACTACATGTTGCAGGTTGTGTACGGGCCTTTCTGGATACAGAAAATGTTCGACTGCTGCCCTGGCCAGCACATTCTCCAGGTCTCTCAACAACTGAAAACGTCTGGTCAATGGTGGCCGAGCAACTGGCTCGTCACAATACGCCAGTCACTACTCTTGATGAACTGTGGTATCGTGTTGAAGTTGCATGGGCAGCTGTACCTGTACAAGCCATCCAAGCTCTGTTTGACTCAATGCCCAGGCATATCAAGGCCGTTATTGCGGCCAGAGGTGGTTGTTCTGGGTACTGATTTCTCAGGAGCTATGCACCCAAATTGCGTGAAAATGTAATCACATGTCAGTTCTAGTATAATATATTTGTCCAATTAATACCCGTTTATGATGTGTTTTTGTTCTAGGTGTAGCAATTTTAATGGCCATTTGTGTTTTAAGTGGTATACCATGACTTCAGTCACCTCAGTGTGTAGTGTATTAAATTACTGTAAAGTAATGCTTTCTTGGTTCTCTGATCTGGAGTGAAACAGCTTTGTTTGTTCTTTATCAGAACTCCACATTATTACTTCTGGATGGAAGAAGTTAGTGTCAATTTTGCTTCGTATGAAAGGTGCTTAGGATAATTACTAGAAGTACAGGTTACTGTGACGACGATATTGAACATAATTCTTAGTAATAACGTTGCACCAACAGTTACGTACTTCTTCCACACTGATAAAGAATACTTAACTGGCTCTGAGCACTATGCGACTTAACTTCTGAAGTCATCAGTCCCCTAGAACTTAGAACTAATTAAACCTAACTAACCTAAGGACATCACACACATCCATGCCCGAGGCAGGATTCTAACCTGCGACCGTAGCGGTCTCTCGGCTCCAGACTGTAGCGCCTAGAACCGCACGGCCACATCGGCTGGCGATTACTTAAATCCTTGGGATTTCTTTCTCTAGTAACTTAGTCTCACTGTTCTAAATCACTTGCACCGTCTCATCAAACGTATCACGTGGTACTGAGCGCCAGATGCCACGACAGGCAGACCCGCCAAGAGTCGGGGAATAGAGTGATGTCAGTAGAGGAGCGGTAACAACAGAGCGGATCTGCCGGAAGAGCTCAGTTATTTATAACGAGGGCTAGTCACTGGATGTTACTGCGTAGCAAATTCGTCAGGGACATTTCCACCTTTTTAAGGTCGTCCAAGTCTATTATTTGTGATATGACTGTGAAGTGGAAACGTTAAAAAAATAACCAAAGCTGAAACAAAATCAGGCAGTAACGGACAGGGCCTATCGATCATTGCGAAGAGTGGTTGTATAAAATCGCGTGAAATCAGCGGGAGGAATCACTCATGAGTTCCAAAGTGCGACCAGTTGTCTAGCTAGCACAATGACTCGGCGAAGGGAGTTGAAAGGAATGTGGTACAGTGGTTGAGGACTCCCTCATACGCCACGTATTCCTGTATTCAATCCCAAGCGATGTTTGAGCTAGTGTAAAGAGCGACGCCAATGAACAGCGGATGCTGGAAAACGAGCGATGTGGAGTGATCAAAGGCGAAGGGCTTACATACCACATATTAACGTACTTTAGTAGGTGTCCGAATGCATTGCAATAGTGTCAACTGCAGATTAGTTACGATTATCACATGTCCTTATTTAGGATTGGGGACCAGTCATCACAAACTTATATCTGGTAAATGTACATTCCATGAGTTGCTTAGACTTCACGGTTGCTCTCGATCTTTATACTTGGTTATGACACTAATTGTCATGTACGGGTAAAGTCTCAATTGCATATAAACACGCATGGGACAGATAAAACGAGTAGGGTCACAGTGTAACTAAAACAATAAAAACACTAACAAAAAACTGCACCGTTCAAAACTTAAAACACCTTGACCTCTGAACCATCACCAATTAAACACATGGTTCACATTCAGTCACGATATAAGTGGACGATTTTAATGTACTAAACTGATGAGAACATTGTCTCGCAAATCACTCTGTCACATTGTGTGAAGTACAGTTACTGATAAAGTATGACATCCGACGAATGGATGAGTTTAAATTACACCAGTATCACTGGACCGGCACTAGAACCTCCGTCCCCTCGATTTCAGGAGAACATTTGTTGCATCTTCATATTCTGTGCTAATAGATCTCGAGAAATAAGATATAGGTTAACCTAAGTTAGTGTACTAAAGAATACGTTCGTGAATGGTGCAACTACCGAAGGAGAAGTCAAACGAGGCGATTTCACAGCAGCAAACAAACTGAGGCGTCATCTTTGTTAGCAGAACGGGCTCGCATTGTCGGAGGAACGTGTTTTAAATCTCCGTCCTCTGTGATTTTTCTAAGTCGATTAAGATAAATTTTTGGACGGTTCCCTGAAGGAAAAAAACTTCCACGTCCTTGCCTCTCTGAGTCATGGACAGAGTGCTGAACCATAAGTTTCTTCCTTTAAGTTCACCAAAACCATTCTCAGCCTACCCGTAACAAGCTTTTACAACTGCGAAAACGGGGTAGTAGAACGTGTTAATGGACCACAGATGAGCAAAGAATATAATGAATATGCAAAATCAGTATGAGAGAAGGTGTCATAGTGAATTAAATTACGACAGCTAGTTTATAAACAAAATATCTGAAGGAAATTTGTCTAAATTATTAATGAAGCTATGGAGTTAGTAAACGAATTTTTTGGATTTAGGGCAACTGAGGACAAGAATGAGCTTACAGAGTAGCTAAAGCCATTCAGAAACTTAGGTTGGCCTAGTTACATAGAAGAGCTGTAAGGTAAACAAATGGGTCAGCGAACAAACTGGAGTAGAGGACGTACTTGCGACCGCAAATAAAAATGACATGGAGGCGAGTAGAAACATAGACGACGACCTAGTGCAACGTCGGTAGACGACATTAGAAAATCGAAATGCAGGTAAGAGTTTAGAGAATTCCATCACACTGCACTGGCAAGAATTTCACTTTCTCAAAGCAAACTACCTACATGGTAATTACTGCTGCTACTATCATACGACAGTAAGAGGCGAATTCAATGGCGTTCCATTCTTCAAATTTCGATTACTAATTTTGGAACTAACGATGTATCTGTTTCAGCCTGAATCCACTTCCTGTCTGCATCAGCTCGACGATGCAAAGCAGGAAGATTTATAAACTGACAGTGGGGGTTCGCACACCGTCTTAGTAATTTATTGTCAATAGTGTACTTGCCGCGCAGAGTAGCCGCGCGGTCTCAGGCGTCTTGTCACGGTCCGAGTGGCTCCCCCCGTCGGTGGTTCGAGTCCTCCCTCGGGCATGGGGGTGTGTGTTGTCCAGAGCGTAAGTTAGTTTCAGTTTGATTAAGTTGTGTGTGAGCTTAGGGACCGATGACCTAAGCAGTTTGGTCCTATGAGATCTTATCACAAACTTTTAAATAGTGTACTTAAATGAGGCAGAAAGGAAAGCAGCTGATTTTTGAACATTGTTTTTTTAACTTGGTTCCCTTCGACAAGTATACACTAGATGCAGAAAGATTTGAGTTTTTTATCCCATTAGAGCAGTCATATTTGTTAAATAATTAAAAATACGCCGTTATGAAAACGATCACTTACACGTCTGATAAAAACTTCGTGTAACTAATATAAATGGACGAGAACTAAAATAAATCATTCGTGTTAATTTCGAATGCCAGCTGACATTTGGTTGCAATTGTGTTGGGAGTTTCTGAATTAAATCCAATGATGCAGCAATGAAGGGTACTTGGAACCTGGCGGCGCGGCACGTTTCTTTTTACCGCCCTGCCAGTGGCCAGCAATGTTCATTTGTCTAGCTTTTAGCTTTCTAGTACAAAATACTAGACCACTACTGTCTACTGCAGGTCGCAACATACATAGAATTGTCCGGTAAACGGGATGTGGCTAGTACTGAAATAACAGTTTTAACTTGGCAATGTAAATT
Source organism: Schistocerca americana (assembly GCF_021461395.2). Taxonomy (NCBI): domain Eukaryota; kingdom Metazoa; phylum Arthropoda; class Insecta; order Orthoptera; family Acrididae; genus Schistocerca; species Schistocerca americana. The sequence goes on along the minus strand of NC_060121.1, from coordinate 836,260,193 downwards.
TTCAGGTGTATTTTCACGATAAAGATCACAGTTAATACTGCCAAGTCCGTACTAAGTGTCTACACAATGTAAAGCTCCCACGCTCACCACAATCACACACGTAGCCAGTTTATGGTATTTACACCCATTGCCGAAGTTAATAGAGTTCACTGGATCGTTTAGTTATGAAAATGCTCGTTCAGATGTTGTACACTCTGCTCTACATGTAATACCTGTTCCAGTCTTACATCGCACAACACGCCACGCGGTTTTAACTAACAGTCAAAAGCAATAATTTTGATATTCCGTCCGAAATTTCACACGACTTCCACTATACCGTTCACTTAAATACACTTTGTACTACTTCACGAACTCGTAATTAGCATTTTTCCGCGATTTTACAGTACTTTCATCGGAGCTGCATCCGATGAGATGTTACTAGTTTGAACCCTCAGCCCTGACTGCCTTAGATATCACCAAAGGCTCTGTTCCCAGCATAGATTGGCGCGAGCCTGCATTTTTCTGATTGGCTGATATCACAAAAAGGAAATCAGGTTGCAGTATTATCCCGCGCTAACCCGGACTTTACTTCAATGACCAATCATTGTAAAACATTTCTTTCAATGGCAATTGCTAAGTAAATAAATTTAGAAAATTATCAAATATAAAATTACTCCTTCCGAAATTATCGATTATTTTGAGTTCTACTCACGATTTATTAGTACCATAACCTGTCTGCCCAGTTAATTATACACTCCTGGAAATTGAAATAAGAACACCGTGAATTCATTGTCCCAGGAAGGGGAAACTTTATTGACACATTCCTGGGGTCAGATACATCACATGATCACACTGACAGAACCACAGGCACATAGACACAGGCAACAGAGCATGCACAATGTCGGCACTAGTACAGTGTATATCCACCTTTCCCAGCAATGCAGGCTGCTATTCTCCCATGGAGACGATCGTAGAGATGCTGGATGTAGTCCTGTGGAACGGCTTGCCATGCCATTTCCACCTGGCGCCTAAGTTGGACCAGCGTTCGTGCTGGACGTGCAGACCGCGTGAGACGACGCTTCATCCAGTCCCAAACATGCTCAATGGGGGACAGATCCGGAGATCTTGCTGGCCAGGGTAGTTGACTTACACCTTCTAGAGCACGTTGGGTGGCACGGGATACATGCGGACGTGCATTGTCCTGTTGGAACAGCAAGTTCCCTTGCCGGTCTAGGAATGGTAGAACGATGGGTTCGATGACGGTTTGGATGTACCGTGCACTATTCAGTGTCCCCTCGACGATCACCAGTGGTGTACGGCCAGTGTAGGAGATCGCTCCCCACACCATGATGCCGGGTGTTGGCCCTGTGTGCCTCGGTCGTATGCAGTCCTGATTGTGGCGCTCATCTGCACGGCGCCAAACACGCATACGACCATCATTGGCACCAAGGCAGAAGCGACTCTCATCGCTGAAGACGACACGTCTCCATTCGTCCCTCCATTCACGTCTGTCGCGACACCACTGGAGGCGGGCTGCACGATGTTGGGGCGTGAGCGGAAGACGGCCTAACGGTGTGCGGGACCGTAGCCCAGCTTCATGGAGACGGTTGCGAATGGTCCTCGCCGATACCCCAGGAGCAACAGTGTCCCTAATTTGCTGGGAAGTGGCGGTGCGGTCCCCTACGGCACTGCGTAGGATCCTACGGTCTTGGCGTGCATCCGTGCGTCGCTGCGGTCCGGTCCCAGGTCGACGGGCACGTGCACCTTCCGCCGACCACTGGCGACAACATCGATGTACTGTGGAGACCTCACGCCCCACGTGTTGAGCAATTCGGCGGTACGTCCACCCGGCCTCCCGCATGCCCACTATACGCCCTCGCTCAAAGTCCGTCAACTGCACATACGGTTCACGTCCACGCTGTCGCGGCATGCTACCAGTGTTAAAGACTGCGATGGAGCTCCGTATGCCACGGCAAACTGGCTGACACTGACGGCGGCGGTGCACAAATGCTGCGCAGCTAGCGCCATTCGACGGCCAACACCGCGGTTCCTGGTGTGTCCGCTGTGCCGTGCGTGTGATCATTGCTTGTACAGCCCTCTCGCAGCGTCCGGAGCAAGTATGGTGGGTCTGACACACCGGTGTCAATGTGTTCTTTTTTCCATTTCCAGGAGTGTAGTAAATCCACTTTATAATTTAACTGGTACTTCGTGAATAAACAAAACAATTTTCATTTACTTCTGTTCTTCTTCACTCGTACAACACTCACACTGCTAATTACTACACATATAAAACAATTATAATTATGCAAATACATTTCAATATTAATCAAACATAACTTTACATCAATTTTTTAGCTACGACTGCTAGTACTGTCCGTCAACTAATGACCTCTGCCGCCTACTAGTACAATTACGTGCAGCTCTGTAATTAAGGGTCATGTCAGCTGGTGACATCTGTCGATGACTCATATCTATAACGATATCGTTCTAACAAGTGACAGGAGCGATGCGAAGGCGCTACGCCCCAACCTGATTTCGTATTTGTGGGAGAAATGTATCTGATTTCTACCACGGGAATCCCAGAGAATAGTGAACATCACCAGTGCACACGACTAACGGCATGTGCTTCATCATCACCAGCAGCCAATAAAGAAGACTTTGTCGGGAGGACTTTCTCACAGAAAAACTATACACAAAGAAACAAAAGCTTAGCATCACCCCGATATGTCGTGCAGGTATTTTGCTACAGTGACTGTTCGTATACCGATCGAAAAGTCACCGCTCATGAAGTTTATGAATATCACACAGCTGCCTTGAGCGCTACCTACTCGTAGGACGCCACACTCGAAAGGACTGCATCATTTCATATGAAAGTAAGGGAGAATAGGGGCGAATTAGACATATATATTCAAAAATGGTTCAAATGGCTCTGAGCACTATGGGGCTTAACATCTAAGGTCATCAGTCCCCTTGAACTTAGAACTACTTAAACCTAAGTTACCTAAGGATATCATGCCCGAAGCAGGATTCGAACTTGCGACCGTAGCGGTCGCACGGTTCCAGACTGAAGCGCCTAGACACATATGTGATACAGTAGAGTAAACATACACGAAGCCACGAAGGAAAATCGCGACTATTGGTCAGGCCTTCATCACGTTACACGGATAGTGCTTGTCAATCGGGGAAGTTGTTCACCGGAGTCAAAGTGATGTGGTGGGGACATAGAATCGCTCCCAGTCCACAGTTAGTGTTGAGGTCTTACAACTCACACGTCATCCCCGTTAGACAGGTGCACGTGACTGTCAGCATCTACGACTTTTGACTCAAAGGAACCGTTGGTCGGCTGCTGCGGAACTGAATTCGGCGTTATATGGAGGCTACAGGAGGTCATGTATCGCGTCAGACTGCTGTGAGACAACAGCACGACGCGAATTTCCACTCGCAGAGACAGTGGTGGGCGCCGTATCGCACACCACTACACCATAAATTCCGTGAATAATACACTAGAAACCATGCTGGACGGACGACCCAGTATTTTCGTCAGGTATTGTTTACGGACAAAACTTGGATCCGTTTGTACACTGAGAGTCACACATAGAATGTCTGGAGACAAACTGGTATCACCGAATGCCTCGAACACTGTATGTCCAGGTGCCACATGGTGGTGATGGAGTGATGTCCTTGGGTGGGCATTACATGTGGCCACGGCACTCGTGGCAGGTGGCTGTTGAGTGCGATTTCACTGCTCTATGATACAGGTACGATATTCTGAAAATAGTAATGGCACTGAATAGCCAACATCACGTGACGTTTTGATTTTGATGGATGATAGCTCGCGTGCTCCTCGTATTGTTCTCATGAAAGATTTCCTTTCGACATGCGCGGATCGCCAGAATAGAGTGGACTGCGTGTTCCCCGTACATGAACCCAATCACAATCGAAACGATTCATGTTTGGAAGTTGACAAAGACCACATACCCAACACATCTTGCTGAGCATCATCATTAACGCGTGAGATGGTTTCGACCAGAGTTGCCTTGGTGATGTCATCGATGGTGTGCCGCGACAGATCCTAGCATTCATCCTAGCACGGGGACGTTCCACTACGTATTGACGTTGCTCAGCAATCCTGTGAAAAAAGAACCCATCGGAAGCAGATAATTTGCTCAGCACACAAATGTTTTCTTTTCTATTTGATGGCCTGGAGACTCTTCAATCGTATACAGAGATGTGCGCCAGAGCCGGATTTTGTTACATATATATACAGGGTGGTAAAAACATAGAGAACAAACAGCAGGCTGGTCCCGACGGAGGTTCGAATCTTCCCTTGGTCATGGGTGTTTGTGTTTGTCCTTCGGATAATTTAGGTTAAGTAGTGTCTAAGCTTAGGGACTGATGACGTTAGCAGTTAAGTCCTATAAGATTTGAGACACATTTGAACAAACAGCAATCCAGCAAGGACTCACTAGCGCTACATGCTTGGTAATAGCAGGCAAATTGAGCCATGACAGTGCTGTACTGGTTAGTCTTTGAGCTTTATTGTCCCTCTTAATGCATATCGATAAACAAAATATCATACTAGACTATTGTGGGAACGCTCTATCGACAGGGCACGTAAAGTGCTCCTTTAAAAATAATGTTGTTTGTAACGCGAAACAAACCGAGCTTTCCGTTGGAAATGGGTGATGCATGAAAGACGTAATGAGCGCTGTTTGTCTGAACTGACTCCAGCTACACAATGCAAAAACGAAATTGCAAATATCTATTGAAACACTAGAGGAACTGAGAACTGATGGCTCATAGGAGAGACACTGTAGCCCATATATACTGCCGGAAAAAATAGTACACCGTTTTCGAGATTTTCATTTCAATCAATATTCGTTGTAGAATGAGATTTTCACTCTGCAGCGGAGTGTACGCTGATATGAAACTTCCTGGCAGATTAAAACTGTGTGCCGGACCGAGGCTTGAACACGGAACCTTTGCCTTTAGCAGGCAAATGCTCTACCACTGAGCTACCCAAGCACGACCCAGGCCCCTTCCTCACAGTTTTACTTCTGCCAGTACCTCGTCTCGTCTCAGTTCGGCACACAGTTTTAATCTGCCATGAAGTTTCATATCAGCGCACACTCCGCTGCAGAGTGAAAATATCATTCTGGAAAGATCCCACAGGCTGTGGCTAAGCCATGTCTCCGCAATATCCTTTCTTTCAGGAGTGCTAGTTCTGCAAGGTTCGCTGGAGAGCTTCTGTAAACTTTGGAAGGTAGGAGACGAGATACTGGCAGAAGTAAAGCTCTGAGGACGCGTCGTGAGTCGTGCTTGGGTAGCTCAGTGGTAGAGCACTTGCCCGCGAAGGGCAAAGGTCCCGAGTTCGAGTCTTGGTCCGCCACACATTTTTAATCCGCCAGGAAGTTTAATATTTGTTGTAGTGATAATGCATGTGGCGCCATGAAATAATTACATTTGCAGATGATCAGGACGAGCTGTTCTGAGGTAACTGGGTATCGACCCGTGCTGAATCACCAATACTAGTAAGTGGGTTAGCCACCACGGGCCGCAATGCAGGCGCTGATTCTGGCAATTTACACGATCCTACAGATCGCGAATACTATCATGGGGTACTTCGCCACGCCTTCTCGCCCTGTTCATGTAGTTCTATAAGATATGTTGGTTGAGTAGCCGCCGAAGGCACTTCTGATCCCATCATATCCCACACATGGTCGATTGGAGACAAATCCGGAGATCGTGCTGCCCAGGGAGTTGCTGCATGTCTTACAGAGCACGTTGAGTTATATAGGCAATGTGTGGGCAAGCATTAACCTGTTGGAACAACACATCACCCTCCTGTTCCAAGAACAGCAAAAGAACAGGTCTAACAACATTCTGTACTTAAAGAGCGCTGGTCAGCGCCTCCTCCAGAAACACCGAAGGTGAACGAGAGTTGTAGCTAATCGCACCCCAGACCATAAGGCCTGGGTTGGGGCCAACGTGTCTTGGACGAATGTACCCTACGAGACCACGCACGTATGGTCTACGTCGGACGCGCAAGCGACCATCACTTGTGTGTAGGCAGATTCAGATTCCGCCGTTGAAGATCGCGAAGCGCCTTTCCATCTTCCAAGTGATCCTCCGAAGGCACCAGTCGAAGCGTGCATGTGGACGCTGTGGCAAGAGAGGAATACGGGCTAGAAGTGCGCTTGCCCGCAGCTCCACTGATAAAAATCAGTTGGCAACAGTTTCTGTTGACACATACGGGCTCACTAGACCTCTGATCAGCGCTGTGGTAGCTGTACCATCTGCCACTGCTGCCTTTACAGTACGACGAGCCTGGCGGATGTCTGTGCCGAGTGGACGTCCAGAACCTCATCTGCGGGTGTGGGAATGTTCACGTGACCACAGCTGGTTCAGCAACACGTCGAAAATGTTTGGAAATTCTCCGAAACGTCCATCCCGTCACTCGGAAGGCCTCAATTTGACCCCTCTCAAAGTCACTCAGTTGGGCGTAGGAAGCTCGAGAGTGTCTACGAGGCATGGTAGCCTGCTTGTTTCACACGTTTGCACTACACTGAGCCTTTTGGTTGTGTGCATTCCATATTAAAGAGGAGACACAGACGTTGCTCTGGTAGCTATTTCACTATGCTATCTGCTGGCGGACGACGTTGAAGTATCAGTACACGTACTATCTAATCGTACAATATGCAGCGTTTAACACATGAAGAATAGACGACCATATCAGAAAACTCGTAACTGCAGAGCGCCACAAAATAACTTTGCTACGGAGCAAGTATCTCATGCGACCCAGCTTCCCCCCTCCCGTCTACCTCCTTCCAAACACTTTGCGTCATATGCCCATCGCTGCGCCCCTGTCTCTGCACGCTTGACGCGGCGTTCCTCCAGAGTTAACTCTCGACTTTCGCTCCAGCGGAAAATTGTGTTCCAGGGTGGCAGGCACTCCTTTCAGCCGAAACTTCATTACCCTTCTCCGGCTCCGTCTTGTTTATCCACCTTGCTTTCTCAAGCCATCAGCTGGGAAATGGACGTACAGTGTAAGCAAAATAAGCTTAAGGTCTCTGCGTAAGGTGCTGAAATTACTGTGCGCCATCAGATTGTTTCTATGTTTATATAATGTGATAACGAGCGGTCCACATCAGTCAATATAAAAAGCAAGATATTTCCCATATATCACCTCGTCGTTCTCTCGAACAACAAATGAGGGTCTTTGTTCATTATTTTTTTCTCCAGAAATACACTATGACGGGGCATCTTGCAAAGGACAGTACGTTTGTTAGTTTAAAGTTGGTCGTATGCTGAAAACAATTGCTTCTACGTACTGGAAATACTTATAATAATTACTGTCCCGAAACATTATACTGAGAATCTGTGTTCTTTATCTAAAATTCGATAACTATTGTAGACTGTGAGAATTAGTTCACATTCGCAAAGGTTTTGTTTAATCCTATGAGGTAACACAATTTCCTAGCGCACTCGTACATGGACCTCAGGTGAGATACGAGAAAAAGAAGTTAGATGACCCACAACCAATGACAGTGAAACTCAACAGTGAAAACATGTGAGATGTCGATCTTAGTGATAGCGTTTTATCATGTTACTGATGTTACGTTCGCAGAGTAAAAGGGCCGGTACCGATCTTTAATTACCTTTTAGAGCATGTGATTGTCAATTCTTGGATGATGTACCGCAGATGAGGCTCAATCAAATAGCCAAACAAAACAGACTGTCAGTGACTTATTACAAAATACATAATGGCAAAGATATCATTAATTACAAATTTATCATCGTAGTAGCTAGGAGAAGAGGAAATTCTTATACAGTGAGTTTCCGTGCCAGTGAAGATGTAGATGATGTAGAAAACCTGAGTAAAGAGCGAAGAAGAGCTCTTTTGCAACCAACTGCAGAAGCTAGATTTGACACTGTTGAGCACCTACCAAAATTCCTTACTGCGAAGAACGTTTCAAAATGCAGGAAACTTACCTGCAGTTCCAAGAGTCACGTGCATCAAATGTGAAATTTATTTATTTAATTTGGAAAATAACTGTTTTGAAGCTTATATTAAAAAGAGAAGATATTTTTTACTCGCAGCAGAAAATAATTACTTGCCAGAAATTATCAACAAAAACCTGTATTGAAAATCATATAATTCGAAACTGTTAGCAATAAGGGACCTACTTTAATGTACATTAGCATATGTAGGTGACAGTTTCAAATAAAATAAATATTTTACCGTAACAGGAAGAGTAAATACAAGACAAAGGCTAGTGCATTTTCACGACTAGTGAGACTGGGTGTGTAACACATATTTTCGACTTATTTTGTATTTTTATCGATATATCTATATCAATTTGTAGTGATGCTTATATAGAATGTTGTATCTGAAATGGAAATTTTTTGACCATGTATACATTTTTCAGTTATGTGAATTTTTTGAACGATGTTGTTTAAACTGAGCTTGTGGATTTAAATAACTGTTAGAATGAGTGTTATATTATCTACATCTACATCTACACGAATACTCTGCAAATCACATTTAAGTTCCTGGCAGAGGGTTCATCGAGCCACGTTCACAATTGTCTATTATTCCAATCTCGTATAGCGCGCAGAAAGAACGAAGACCTATATCTTTCCGCACGAGCTCTGATTTCCCTTATTTTATAGTGGTGATAATTTCTCCCTATGTAGGTCGGTGCCAACAAAATATTTTCTCATTCGGTGGAGAAAATTGGTGATGGGAATTTCTTGAGAAGATTCCGTCGCAACGAAAAACACCTATATTTTAATGATGTCCAGCCCAAATCCTATATCATTTCTGTGACACTCTCTCCCATATTTCCCGATAATACAAAACGTGCTGCCCTTCTTTGAACTTTTTCGATGGACGCCGTCAGTCCTATCTGGTAACGACTTCCACACCGCGCAGCGGTATTCTAAAAGAGCACGGACAAGCATCGTGTAGGCAGTCGCCTTAGTAGATCTGTTACATTTTCCAAGTGTCCCGCCAACAAAACGCAGTCTTTGGATAGCCTTCCCCTACAACATTTTCTATGTGTTCCCTCCAATTGAAGTTGTTAGTAATCGTAATACCTAGACATTTAGTTGAATTTACGGCTTTTAGATTAGACTGATTAATCGTGTAACCGAAGTTTAACGAACTCCTCTTAGCACTCATGTGGATGACCTCACACTTTTCGTTATTTAGGATCAACTATCAATTTTCGTACCATTCAGATTTCTTTTTTAAATCGTTTTGCAATTTGTTTTGATCTTCTGATGACTTTATTAGTCAACAGCGTCATCTGAAAACAACCTAAGACGGCTGATCAGATTGTCTCCCAAATCGTTTATATAAATAAGGAACAGCAAAGGGCATATAACACTACCTTGGGGAACGCCAGAAATCACTTACGCTTTACACGATGATAATGTACTGTAAAAGACTTGGCCCATAGTTAGGGATAGTAAGGTTGAGTGTAAAAGATGTAGGGAAGTCACGCAGCTACGGGAGTGGCTTGGGGAAGTGTAATAGGTGTTGTTGGCGGGCAAGTGGCAACTCGTACCTTCGTGACGGGTATTGTGTTGTCAGAAGAGCCAAAACCGTGATACTAGAGGAGGCACGAAATGCACGCGTTTTAGCTCAGGCAGGCTGGCGTGAGGAGGGAAGAACTATACTGACGTGTGGTCTGGAACTTGACAAGGAATTAGAATTCAGAAAGCGGACGTAATGAGTTTGATACTTAACTTTAATCCATTAATGATGAACGTCGCTCTTGACGGTACATGAGTTACAATATTATCTGTTCAGAAGACATAGTAACTGAATATGGCGCCTTGCTGGGTCGTAGCAAATGACGTAGCTGAAGGCTATGCTAAACTGTCGTCTCGGCAAATGAGAGTGTATGTAGTGAGGGATCCATCGCTAGCAAAATCGGCTGTACAACTGGGGCGAGTGCTAGGGAGTCTCTCTAGACTAGACCTGCCGTGTGGCGGCGCTCGGTCTGCAATCCCTGATAGTGGCGACACGCGGGTCCGACGTATACTAACGGACCGCGGCCGATTTAAAGGATACCACCTAGCAAGTGTGGTGTCTGGCGGTGACACCACAACGGGTAAGGAGTCTGTGCTGAGCAGTGCTGTGGTTAACATCTCGCTAACAGTAGCGGCTCATTGTGGCTCATATTCGTGGAGTTTTGAGACCAGAGTAGCTTAAGAGCAGTATTTATGGGCCTCGAATGCTGCATTTTGTGATACAGGCCAACATTACTGCCATGATTGCATCGCCGCAATGTTAACAGCAACTGCAGACTACGTCACCGGTACCACCAGCCTTCCACTAAGTTGTTTATATGTGACACTCTGTAAATGGGATAGGTATTTGCGAATTTTGGTTGATGTTAATAATAATCGCGGTGTTGCTAAAAACTCTATCTTCACGCGTCGTTATCCCAAATCACAAATCTGGCCAGCAATTCTACCCTTGTGAATGTAATTGCGAGTGCCCTAAATTATAGTGGAAAGACTTATTCGGCAGCTGTAAAAATAGTGTGGTTGCTTTCTAACGTGTGGGGTTTTGGTGCTGAAAGTTCCGTTTTATAGATTGAGAAATACTTCACTTCCACTGCATTTTTAAATCAGTCTGAAGGAATTTCATTAAATAATTTACCTTACTTGAAAAGCTACCTGGAAATTGTAAAGTTAATCTGAAGTGAAAAAGATCATTAATTTTTGCATTTATATTCTTTGATCAGAATTAAAAAGTTTTATCAGCGTTCATTTCATGAGAAAGTGTTTCAACTTGAATTTAATGCTATGTTGGCATTTGCACAGCCAACTATATTTTGAGTAGGTTAGAAGACTGCTTATCAAAGCACATTTGTTATTTAAAGAGCTTTAGATTGTTGTGCTTTACTTAATTAATAAATATTGATGAGAATACTTACCATTTGTCATACATATTTGTGTAGTTTTGTTGATAAACCACGGAAGTTTAAGTGTCCACATGTAATAAGCTAGTTAGTTAATGAACCAAAGCAAAGGTTCTATCAGAGCCAGTGTGGTTCAATTTGCATTCTGCGTAATTGCTTCAAATCGAGTTTAAGAAAGAAATATTTATAGCTATTCTAATGCAATGTGGTTAGTGCACCGGCATAGAGACCCTGTACCAAGCAATGATGTTACAGAGTTTGATCATTTACAGACCCCCTTATTTAAATCAGATACGTTTGATGCTCTTCGCTGTTTACTATTACTACTAGTTTCATGTGTGTTGGTGAATGGTTCTATAAACTGCTGCTTCTAGTTCATTTTAGGTACTTGTTGTTGAGAGGCATATGTTACTGTTTTCTAACTCATTGCTCCTTTGTTTGTCTGACTTCCAAGTTGATAGTACATTTATCTGCAGGGTTAGGTTACTGTGTTGCTGTGTGAACAGATGTAAAGAAAGAGTTTAGCATGTGTCTCAAGGAAGGTAAGGACAGTCTTAGCACTGCCTTCTGCTTTGTTATATTGCTCGACACAAGGCAGGCGACCGATATTAATGTGTAATGTTACAACTTGCTCTTGTGCTGGGAGACCGTCTGTTCCTGACCCACCTGTTTACTGTTGGTTTTACTTTGCTGAAGTGTTTGGGAAACGAATCCCAGTTTGATTGATCTGTCCCACTAGGTTATCTCACGGTAAAAACTTTCCCAAAAATTCCTTGCAGAGGTTTAACGTTAGCATCGATTGCCGTTTAAGGCGATCGGTGTTACCGTTAAAGGGGACCACACATGGACCTGCATTTATACCTTAGGGAATTATAAAATACTTCTTATTCCTTTGTGCCATGCGTGTGAATTGATTTCTAGGAAAATAGAAAAACAATAATTTCTTTTGAATTTTTTAAACTTCAGGAGTGAAGAGGATAAGTCAAGTTTCCTTCCTGTTTCTAGTGTTGACAGTAACCTGCCCTCCCACCACCTACTCACCCTTCCGCCATGCCTTAAAGAATTGAAGTCCCACGTCCAAGTGACATGTTCATTTCTTTTTAATTCATTAAAAATTGTCGTATACACAGTGATTCAAAATTCCTAATAGAGGTTTCTAGGGGTTGTTGAGGGGACTTAGTAGATAAAGTTCTGATAAGGAGCCCATCTCCAGAAATGTACCGCTTGTATGTGTAATCTGTTTGAAGATCAAAACACTTTCAAATTTCCCACATGCTGAAATGAGGGTGCACCGTCGGTACCTGTTGTAATTATGACGTCGCATAACATTTTCCTCCGAGTACAACCAGGGATGCGAGAAACTGGTACTTTCGGAATATGGAGGGTTGGCTGCGGTGCAGTACGGACGCCCTCCACTCCCGGTACTGAAGAAGACGTACTTCATCAGGGAGTAGAGAACCCGAGGACAAGTACTCGAAACGCTGGCCATACCACGTGTTTCTACAGCATACATATCAGAGCTCAATTTTTCCGCTGTGTGTGTACTGGTTCAAATGGCTCTGAGCACTATGGGACTTAACATCTGAGGTCATCAGTCCCCTGGGCTTAGAACTACTTAAACCTAAGTAACCTAAGGACATCACACAAATCCATGCCCGAATCAGGATTCGAACCTGGGACCGTAGCAGTCGCGCGGCTCTGGACTGAAGCGCTTGCAACTGCTCGGCCACCGCAGCCGGCTATGTGCGTACTGTGAAGAGAGAAATTTGAAAGTGACCCGAGCCTCAAACTCATTTCACATATAAGCCGTACATCTCCGGACAAGGGTTCCTTACCAATATTTCATCTAATGAGTGCTCTCTTCAACCCTACATATCTGCATCAGGAATTTCGAATTACCGTGTATAGTAGAGTCATGTGTACGACATCCAAACACAATTTATAATTCTGTAATATTTATTGAAGGCCCCAGGAGTAGACAACTTTCCATTAGAACTACTGATAGCCTTGGGAGAACCAGCCATGACAAAACTCTTTCATCTGGTGAGCAAGATGTATGAGACAGGTGAAATACCCTCAGCATTCAAGAATAATATAATATTTCCAGTCTCAAAGAAAGTAGGCGTTGACAGGTGCGAAAATTACCAAACTATCATTTTAATAATTCCAGGCTGCAAATTACTAACACAAATTCTTTACAGACGAATGGAAAATACTGATAGAAGCCTACTTCGGTGAAGATCAGTTTGGATTCCGAAGAAATGTTGGAACACGTGAGGCAATGTTGACTCTACGACTGATCTTGGAGGATAGATTAAGGAAAGGTAATCCTACGTTTCGAGCATTTGTAGACTTAGAGAAAGCTTTTGACAATGTTGACTGGAATATTCTCTCTCAAATTCTGAAGATGGCAGGGATCAAATACAGGGAGCGAAAGGCTATTTACAATTTGTAGGGAAACCAGATGGCAGTTATAAGAGTCGAGGGGCATGAAAGGGAAGCAGTGGATGGGAAGGGAGTGGGACAGGTTTGTAACCTATCCCCGATATGTTCAATCTATATTCTGAGCAAGCAGTAAAGGAAAAAAAAAGAAAAATTTGGAGTAGAGATTCAGCTCCACGAAAAAGAAATAAAATCTTTGAGGTTTGCCGATGACATTGTAATTCTGTCAGACACATCAAAGGACCTGGAAGAGCAGTTGAACGGAATGGACAGTATATTGAAAGGAGGTTATAAGATGAACATCAAGAAGAGCAAAACGAGGATAATGAAATGAAGTCGAATTAAATCAAGTAATTCTGAGGGATTTATGTTAGGAAACGAGAAACCTAAGGTAGTAGTTGAGTTTTGCTATTTGGGGAGCAACATAACTGATGATGGTCGAAGTAGAGAGGACATAAAATGTAGACTGGTAATTGCAAGGAAAGCGTTTCTCAAGAACAGAAATTTTTTAACATCGAGTGTAGATTTAAGTGTCAGGAAATCGTTTCTGAAAGTATCTGTATGGAGTGTAGCCATGTATGGAAGTCAAACATGGACGATAAACAGTTTAGACAAGAAGAGAATAGAAGCTTTCGAAATGTGGTGCTACAGAAGAATGTTGAAGTTTAAATGGGAAGATCACGTAACTAAAGAGGAGGTATTGAACAGAATTGGGGAGAAGAGGAATTTGTGGCACGACTTGACTAGTAGACGGGATCGGTTGGTAGGACACATTCTGAGGTATCAAGGGGTCACCATTTTAGTATTGGAGGGCAGCGTGGCGGGCAAAAATCGTAGAGGGAGACCAAGAGATGAGTACAGTTAGCAGATTCAGAAGGATGCAGGTTGCAGTACGTACTTGGAGTTGAAGAAACTTGCACAGGATAGAGTAGCATGGAGAGCTGCATAAAATCAGGCTCTGGACTGAAGACCACAACAGCAACAATATTTATACTAACGATATTGAGAATTGGTCACATTTTTCTGAAATGTTATTTCCGAACTACTCCATAATTGTATATGTATCTTCAGTGGTATGTGTGGATAGCGTCCGCAAAATGAGGAGCGAATAGAAGTAGTGGTAAAAAAATAACGAATCAAATCGTGATGCTTGATGACGGAGTTGTACCGCACGAAGAAGGAAAATTTCATAAGTGATAAACTCTTTTCCCGTCATTATTTTGTAGAGCTGTAAGCGAGAAGAAGATTGCAGACATTTGAAATTAAACTCAAAATTAGTAGGAAGTTTTTAAGTGCTCTCATTATCAGACACTCGATTAATATAGTTTGGATAATTTGAGCTTTATTTTAAGAAAAGATAGTTTAGACGCATCTTAACTTGTACGACTCATATCTTCTAAGCTGTGTGTCGTACAATAATATAATCTAGCAGGTACATTCATTGATGTATGAGGATACTGTCTGAAAAATGTGCTGCAAACAGAGTTGGTAGTAAAGGAGTAATAAATTAAAAGGTCATGCCTGATGCTGATGTTCTGCCGCATGTACAGCGTCAGTGTAGTGAGTGACAATCGTTTCTCCATTCATCACTTTCTTGGACGGTGGAAGGGAGGAGGGAAGATTGGTCAGTTATAATCAGAGGTCTCATTCCCTAATACTAGAGGAAACTACTCTCGGTAATTTTCACGCAGTAAATTACGCTGGCTCAAACCATGCACAGAGTTTCTAACTTAAATACGCGACTTATTCTGTTTAACATTTGACATAGGACTGTACCTCTTAACGAGCGGATTACGACCGCATTTTCAGTTTTTGGAAATCAGTTCACAGTACTTATACGAAATTCTAAAAATCGAATATTTGCTGGGTCAAGAGACCATTAGATACGCTACCGGCAACTCATAATGAGTGACAGTTTTCAGCTATTTCGTAACATACATTGCCGAACTAGAAGGTGAATAACAAGCAGCGACAGAGATAAACGACATTGCTATTAAAATCAGACTATCGTCGATACTGAAATTATTAGAGGGGCAGCAGTTAAATGATTGTGAACTCATAGCGGCAGACGTTAAAACGGTGGTTTCAAAGAGCACGCCCAGGCGTTTCGTTTCATGTACTGTCAGTGCAGTCACTCATATGGGGGTAGGGAGAGCGGAAGTCTCAACGGTAGTCAACGGTAGGGGAACTTTGGCAATGTTATTTCTTTTAAGTCAGCACACTTGAAACCAAATATAATGGTATACTTGTGGTGTTATTAAAACTGACAACCTTGATTTGACTGTTGTCTGCAATGTGAACATTCAGTCGTTGATTTTGTAAGAGATGCTGTTGCTGAGCTTTTTTAAATTGGTTGTAAGACGAAGTTTGGAGATAATAAGACTACACTGTGATACGCAGATAACAGATTAATCGGCTAATGTCAAGAGATCGTTAGGAGCAAAGTGGCCGGGGATTTTAGGGAGGAAGCTGAAGTTGGCGGTCGCAGGAAGAAAAAAACATGTAAGGTCACGAATGAGTCTAGGGAACAGACTCCTACGACGGTTGTTGTGGGGACTGGGTAAAATATGGGGATTGGGTACAATAGGGTTGTAGTTGCGGCGGCTGGTGGATTGACGCTGGGACAAAACAAGACTACCAAGACGTGAAATAGCAATGGTTCTGAGAATATATGGTGATAGAACTGCGCTGAAATATTGAATAGGCAGACAATGTGGTTTATTGTAGAATACAAGGACACTGAAAACGGTGGTTGATCTGTAAGCCAATAATTACAGAACAGGTTTTAGGTGTAACGTGTTTGTGTTCCCATGTTTATGAGAGAAGTCAGAAGATGAAACCAAGTGCTGAGATACAGTTTTATAACTTCCGAATAGCACCAAGGAGACCACTGAGTGAAATGTGCCCATTCGACTTCGGATCACCATGAGCAGTGTCGCACGTGCTCACTGAAAGAGACACCACACACCAATTTGGATCTTAACGAAAAATTAAGGAGGGTTTAACATCCTCTCGAAGACACGGTTGTTAGATACGAAAAACAACTCGGAATTCGGGAAAGACGCGAAAGGCAATCGACAGTGCCTTTTCCAAAAGCCAGCGCGGCATTCGCCGTAAGTGATTTACGCTCTGCTAGGCAGTGAAATGTGATCGGCAGATTATCCATGTAGATACAGATGTAGGGAACTGACGGGAAACCCAAACCAAGATTTGCGCTTGTCGCAGAATAATAACGGGGAAAATTTTTCCCTCCATTGGATTTGAATCGGCTACCGCTGAGTCGAACGCCACAGCTCAATGATGCTTTAGTGACCTCAGCTGCAGTGGCACATTTTAATAATGTAGAAAATATTTTATTAATGTCAATAACATTAGAAGAAAGAGTTTTATGATAGTTATGTTGCTTCTTTACGGCAATGGAAACAAATATTAAAAAATTTAAACTGGCAGAGACAGGATCAAAAGGTGAGATTGCACAACACAGGAGCAGAATTTCATGCACGTTATGATAGACGTAGATGAAGAAATAAGAAAGGATTGACTGACTGACGGTATGGACTTGCTTAACGTCGGACACGTACTGCGTACGTATCTAAGTAGTTGCGTACTGGCGCCCAGGGAAATGTAATTATCTGTTTCCGGTTTGAAGTTTTTAACATTGCCAGGTCGGAGTCTTATTCCGCTCGGTGACCGGGTGTTGCGTTGTCCTTATGTTCGTACCATCATTACTGACACGAAAAGGTCGACTAACTGGCAGTGCATAACATTCTGACTGTGCAATTTGTTTCTGAAATACCGAGAACTGGTATTAGTAGCAGCAGCATTAGGAGGTCTATTCAAAAAGTGCTCAACCTTATTTTTTATTGTTGAAAGCAACAAAGGTATCAGTCGCGCGCTCTGTACGTTGGTATTCAAACGTAGTGTGCACGCGTGACTTTTTCAACGATTGCGGAAACAGCCAGTCGTTGGCTAGCCGAACAAAGTTTTTCAATCATATTTTATATTAGATCTGGAGACTCCCAAGGTAAATCAACGCACAAATTTCGGCATGCGTTTGGGGCCAAAGCAGTGGGCACCACACAGATAAAGAAGTGGGGCAATGCTTCAAAGACGGCCGCTCATCAACGGTCATGTCCGCCACGGTAGCTGAATGCTCAGGCAGTCTGCTTTCGTCCGGTGAGCGGCGAGGACGTCTTGTTTACGTCCCGTCCGCAGAATCGCGAGAGCGCGTAGTTTGTTTACTTCCTCGCCGCAGCTAATACTCACGTCCGTTGTCATTGAGTCACCATGGCTCATTCGTACAGAAAAGCTACCATGAAGATCAGCTTCCAGCCCGACTACGCACGACCACGAGCCTTTGAAATCGAACGATTCATCCGTGACGAAGTTCAAATAGCAACACAGCACATCATCGGTATCCACCTATCCATCACAAGTAGCGTCATTTACGTCAAGATGGTCGATGACGAGTTACGTCACGCAGTTGTGAACAGGTGCGCGAACACTCTCAAGTTCAAACACTCCGATGGTCAAATCGGGAAGGTTACCGTTGACCATGCTGGTCTAGGATTACGCACACTAAGAGTCTTCGAACTCCCATTGGAAGTGCCACCGGACGTTGTTATCTCAGCTTTCCGCCCTTATGGTACGATAATTAGCCACGTGGCCGAAAAATGGAACACCTTCGAGACATACCAGGTCCTCAACGGCGTCCGACAAGTCAAAATTAAATCAAAGAAACATGTGCCATCCTACTTACAAGGGGAGGCCGCCAATTGTGAAATTCAGATTCGATTCATACTGCGCATAATAAAAGCTCATGGCCAGAGGTGTAATGTGGCAAAGCACCAAGATGCACTTCTCAGCCGTTGTCGAGAAAATCGACAGGTAAAAGAAACTGTTGCGGTGAAATACTCTCTACGATTAATAACTTTCGCCAGCGTCGTGGCGCAGCGGTAAGCACTCGGTTTCGTAATCCAAAGGTCGCCGGATCGAATCTCGCGCCATGCAATTTTTTTTATAATTAATTTTTGTAAACTATTAATGAATTGCTTATGCATGTTGGTGAAGGCGGATCGCTCTCCAATTGTACCGCCTCCATTTTTCTGTTTCTTTAACAGGGTGTACCAAAGCTCTCCCGTCCGCACTGATTTTCGACGATGTTATAAGTTGCGCTAGGGACCGCATCTACCTTCTTTCGAAGTTAGCAGGCAACTACGCTAGTTATGCGGCGGCTCGTTTCGGCCCATTCAACGTCTATTCTTCAAATGTAACGAGCGAGTAACGGGGTTTATATTTCATACCTGCCACAGCAAATTTGAGTTCGTGGGGTCTCTATTCTAAATCGAACGTTTGACTTACGCTATACGTATTCGTTTCGGAGTATCGTTTCTACGACTTCCGTTAACTATACGTGGTTAACATTATGAAGACAATTAATAACATTTGTGAAATACAACTTTGTTTACGGAAAACATAATGATGTTCGAAGTCGCCAGTTTTTCTACTAAAAAAAAAAAAAAAAGTTGCATGGCGCGAAATTCGATCTGACGACCTTCGAATAACGAACCCGAGCGCTTACCGCTGCACCACGACGCTGTATAAAGTTATTAATCGTAGACAGTATTTCACCGCAACGGTTTCTTTTAACTGTCGATTTTCTCGACAACGGCTGAGAAGTGCATCTTGGTGCTTTACCACATTACACCTCTGGCCATGAGCTTTTATTATGCGCAGTACGAATCGAATCTGAATTTCACTATTGGCGGCCTCCCCTTGTTAGTGATAGGCGGCTGTCGAGCAATCGTCATGTACGACGGACAACCTCGCACTTGTTCTGGTTGCGGCCAGGAGGGTCATGTACGCTCGGCGTGTGTTCACCGTCGGGTTACACAATTTCCATTACATGGCACGGCACCACCTCCTACGCTCACGGCCCTCCCCCTCCATTACGCAGGGGTGACACGACCTTCGAATAACGAACCCGAGCGCTTACCGCTGCACCACGACGCTGTATAAAGTTATTAATCGTAGACAGTATTTCACCGCAACGGTTTCTTTTAACTGTCGATTTTCTCGACAACGGCTGAGAAGTGCATCTTGGTGCTTTACCACATTACACCTCTGGCCATGAGCTTTTATTATGCGCAGTACGAATCGAATCTGAATTTCACTATTGGCGGCCTCCCCTTGTTAGTGATAGGCGGCTGTCGAGCAATCGTCATGTACGACGGACAACCTCGCACTTGTTCTGGTTGCGGCCAGGAGGGTCATGTACGCTCGGCGTGTGTTCACCGTCGGGTTACACAATTTCCATTACATGGCACGGCACCACCTCCTACGCTCACGGCCCTCCCCCTCCATTACGCAGGGGTGACACGACCGACTGTCACGACAGACAAGAACCCACTTCGAAGACGGGAGGCGTTAGAATGCACACCAGGATTGACCAACAACATTACGGTGTCCGCAGAGATTGACGAACGCCGCCCATCGACTCCACATGAAGATTCGGACGAGAGAATGGAACTCGACGCTAGGCTTGTACCCACCTTTGCTTTTCTCACTGAGGGGGATGCTATACGGGAACCACAAACTCTTTCGGACACAGAAACCCACGTCCGCAAACAAAGGTTACCGAAGAAACATAAACGGCGACGTCACACACCCTCAGACGATTGCGTCCAGTGGACGTCTTCTCCAGTTGACGACCGGAGGGCCGACGAGACGACGAGGAAAATGGATGACACAGGATCGCCCTCACCTGTCATTTTGACTGATTTTGACAAACCTGATTCCGCTCTCTCGGGTAAACAGATCACAAGCACAGAGCCCGCCGTTGGTACGCAACCAGAAAAAAAGGCTCTTTGCACTATGGGACTTAACATCTGAGATCATCAGTCCCCTAGAATTTAGAACTACTTAAACCTAACTAACTTAAGGACATCACACACATCCATGCCCGAGTAAGGATTCGAACCTGCAACCGTTGCGGTCGCGCGGTTCCAGACAGAAGGACAACCACAAACAACTGCATATTCACCCTTAGCCACTCAGCCCATAAGTGTTCTACCGCAGCCACCTTTAACTTACGGACCTTTGGCGGATGACATTGAAGACGATTCTACGTCCGTTTTGGTGGATGAGGAGAGGGGTCTCTCCCCCCACACCTCGGCCTCTCCCGAGTAGCAGCAGATAACAGCGCGGACACGGCCTGCAGATTACAGGCCCCACCTTTTACAGCGACACTGACGGCGGCCCCCGCCGCAGGAGACGATCTAAAGACCTAACGCTTAACGACCATCAACATTAACTCCATTCAGACACGTACGAAGTTGTCGCTGCTCCAAGACATGCTCAATGCAGCAGACGTTGACATTGTATTTCTCCAACAGGTCTTCGTAGCCGTTTTCCCGGGTATGTGTCCCACGCCTCGCCAACTAACAGTGGAGTCGCAGTTCTCGTAAGAGAGGGCCTCGAGGCGGACGAAAACCGATGTCTCCCTGACGCTAGAGGATTGGCCGTAACGGTGCTAGGCGTTCAGTTTATCAATGTGTACGCCCCTTCCGGAACGAATCGCCGTCGTGACCGATCGCTCTTCTACGCAGAAAGAACAGCACCGCTTCTTCAGGACAGGCACGATGACTTGATATTAGGGGGCGCTTTCAATTGCATCCGAGCACCTAAAGATCAGCTGCCACCCCATTGACCGTGCCCCGAACTTGGGACGCTCATCGACGATCTCCAGCTGGTAGACACATTGGAACATGTCTGATGAAGTCGACCGGGATACACCCATTTCACTAGTCACTCGTCTAGTCGCATCGATAGGATTTACGTCTCCCGTTCTCTCGCGGCAACGGTGAGTGACGCGGAGGTGTGGCCAGTAGCCTTTTCTGATCACGAGGCCTATATATGTGCCGTCACCCTTCGTCACCAACGGGTGTGGTGCAGCCGATATCCCTGAAAATTAAACATTGCTCATCTCGCTTCTTCGAATTGTCGACGCGCCATCGAAGACACTTGCGAGTTTGTGCGTCCGCCGCCTTCCGACGTATCCTACATCGATTAGTTGGTGGTTAAACTACGCCAAGCCGGCCCTACGGAGAACCTTTATTACATATGGTCGTGAGACTGCTGCTTGGAGGCGACAGATCCTCGATTTTTATTTCACCATCCTTCCCGAATGAGCCTCCTTGCCACCCACACCGGAACGACGGATGACAGTACAGCGTACGAAGGCACAGATCGTAGCCCATATGCGGCGACACCTCGAAGGGACGACCGTCCGAGCGCGAACACAAGACTGACTCGCAACGGAATGACCCACCATGTACCACGTCATTCGAGAACGTACACTGCGAAGACGGGCGCTGATGCATGCCATCACCACTGAGGACGGCCGTCATCACACCACACAAGGCGATATTGGTGTAGCCTTTTTCGACAATTACACACGACTTTATTCTGCTCAATGTTCCGACCCGACGACGGTGACAGCAGTCTCACAATTGGATTAAGGCATTGTCCCACAGAATTTACAGACTGAATTATTGAATGACATTACGGAAGACGAAGTTATCGACGCCATAGGTAAAGGAGCGGCGAACAAGTCTCCTTGCGTCGACGGGCTCCCTGTGGAGTATTAAAGAACCTTCCAGTATTTACTGGCTCGCAAGTTGACAGACACATGTCGGGAGTTTATGTCCCCCGCCGTGCCGCTCCCCGCGACCTTCGTAGAAGGACTAATTATACCGGTTCACAAGCCTAAAGGTGGGGCTCGAAAACAAGCTAACACTCGTCAACTGCGACATGAAGATATTCACCAGACTCTTAGCAAACCGTCTAGTACCGACCCTACCCTACGTCATCTCACCAGATCAGACTTCCCTAGGGGATATCAACAACATCTACACAGCACGGTGTCGATACCGTGACTTAATAGCCCTATCCAGGGCACACTGCATCCCGGGAGCGCTGGCATCACTAGATTTCAGCAAAGCTTTTAATCGAGTGGATCACGCGTACCTAATATCCGTTCTCCAGCACATGCAGTACCCACGGCAATTCACAGGCGTCGTGATGCGCCTCCTCCGAGGGGCGACTTCAAAAGTGCACGTTAACGGGCGTCTCTCGCAGTCCCTCCCGATTTTCCCGGTATTCAGAGAGAGAATTAAAATCTTTGTAGTATATTTCTGCATTTTCCATCAAAATCGCTGTCGAAAACTGTTATGAATATACTTTTATCCAAACATTATTCGCGGAGCATGTTCGTTCTATATTTACATATTTTCATTTATTCACATATCAGAAATATAAGTATTATATACACCGTTATGACAGTACTATGTACTTAGGTATTAGTGAATATTAGATACTACACAGATGTATTTTTCGGTTGGTCCACTTAGCTACAGACTGAAACAATCCATGGACGACAGTAAGAGGGCCCCGCGGGATTAGCCGAGCGGTCTCAGGCGCTGCAGTCATGGATTGTGCGGCTGGTCCCGGCGGAGGTTCGAGTCCTCCTTCGGGCATGGGTGTGTGTGTTTGTCCTTAGGACAATTTAGGTTAAGTATTGTGTAAGCTTAGGGACTGATGACTTTAGCAGTTAAGTCCCATAAGATTTCACACACATTTGAACATTTTTTGACAGTAAGAGTTCCCGCGATTACCAGCTTATATTCTTGAGAAATAAGCTGTTCCCCGATAAGAAGAACTTGTAAATTTAGCACGTCTACGACATTTCTACGTACGGGGTTATCCTAATGGTTGTTCGGATTTCACGATTTTTCCTCTAGTCAATGGAAAACCTTCCTTATTACCGATGGCTGGATAGACAAATTCTCGAATTCCCGAACTGAATGTTCTCTATGCATCGGAATTGAGCTAATATGAAACTTCCTGGCAGATTAAAACTGTGTGCCAGACGGAGCCTCGAATCTAATGCCTTTGCCTTTCCGGTCGAGTGCTCTACCGACAATACTATTCAATCACAACTCACGACCTACTTTTACTGCTTTATTTCCAACAGGACCTCATCTCTTCCAAACTTACTGAAGTTCTGCTGCCTAACTGGCTGGAGTAGCACTCCTGGAAGAAAGGATACTGGATAGACATGGCTTAGCAACAGCTTGTGGGACTGTTCCACATCCCATGTGCGAGTGCCGATCCAGCACATAGCTTTAGCCTGCGAAGTAACTTCAAACTCTTGAATTATTGTACAGTACCAAATGTAATTGACTCTTTTAATGTCAGATGCAAGTTACATAAGTGTTTACTGTATTATGGACAGCGGTAAGGACTCAGCGTTCTGTGCTCTTGAATATCACCAATAACCTTTGGTTAACATAGTCCAACGCAAGTTTCGAGCGAATAGGAAGGTTCCTCCCTCTGCTGCGCCTGCTTTCAGTTCGTAATCTAAATTTTAGAATTTCGATTGTTTGTACAAAGATCTACGCAGTCAGCTACTAGCTATCTAAGAAATGGTAGTCAGTTCTGCCAGGGAAACATCTCTGTAACCTTAAGAAAACGCTTACATAAGGTACCAGGGAACTGATTTGCCTCAACCCACTTCAAGACTTGTGTTAGGAAGGCGCATTGAGGTTAATTAATATGACTTACAACTGTGTCAAGCTGTAAATGCTAATAATAAATTCCTACTTGAGAAGTTCAGTATCACATTGCAAGTGCGCCCAGAGGAAGATGGTTTCCGTGACAGACTAGTTTTCAGAAACGTCGACACCTATAATGTGAATATAAAGGTTAACAAACAAAAAAGACAAAAAACATCTTTGGAGGGCCAAAATCCCTGACATGATGGGGGCATATGAGGGATGAATTCGACTATTTTACTTCATACCTCCTTGCTAGGAGGGACGATAGGACTACAGCCGAAACACCAATAAATAAATCATTGGCTGTATTTTCATCGCCCGCATCTCGTGGTCGTGCGGTAGCGTTCTCGCTTCCCACGTCCGGGTTCCCGGGTTCGATTCCCGGCGGGGTCAGGGATTTTCTCTGCCTCGTGATGGCTGGGTGTTGTGTGATGTCCTTAGGTTAGTTAGGTTTAAGTAGTTCTAAGTTCTAGGGGACTGATGACCATAGATGTTAAGTTCCATAGTGCTCAGAGCCATTTGAAATTTTTTGTATTTTCATCTCTGGCTTATTCAACAGGTAATTGGTTTCGGCATTTCATTGTGCTGTCATCAGATCTTCTATGGTAGTGACCGAGCTTATATTGCTTGACAAAATGTTATGCAAAAGGAACCAGCATGCGCACCAGCGTAACTAAAAAGGCTCTACACTCATAAAGCATCTGTGCCCACATCAGGTGGATTGTCGTGTAGAAATATGACGCATGACAAATGGACTACATATTGGCCTTGTTGTTGTTGTTGTTATGGTCTTCAGTCCTGAGACTGGTTTGATTCAGCTCTCCATGCTACTCTATCCTGTGCAAGCTTCTTCATCTCCCAGTTCGTACTGCAGCCTACATCCTTCTGAATCTGCTTAGTGCATTCATCTCTTGGTCTCCCTCTACGATTTTTACCCTCCATGATGCCCTCCAATACTAAATTGGTGATCCCTTGATCCCTCAGAACATGTCCTACCAACCGATCCCTTCTTCTAGTCAAGTTGTGACACGAACTCCTCTTCTCCCCAATCCTCTTCAGTACCTCCTCATTAGTTGTGTGGTCTACCCGCGTAATCTTCAGCATTCTTCTGTAGTACCACATTTCGAAAACTTCTATTCTCTTTTTGTCCAAACTATTTATCGTCCATATTTCACTTCCATACACGGCCACACTCCATACAAATACTTTCAGAAATGACTTCTTGACACTTAAATCTATACTCGATGTTAACAAATTTCTCTTCTTCAGAAACGCTTTCCGTGCCATCGCCAGTCTACATTTTATATCTTCTCTACTTCGATCATCAAATGGCTCTGAGCACTATGGGACTTAACAGCTATGGTCATCAGTCTCCTACTTCGACCATCATAGCAAAACTCCTTTACTACTTTAAGTGTCTCATTTCCTAATCTAGTTCCCTCAGCATCACCCGACTTAATTCGTCTACATTCCAT
This sequence comes from Schistocerca americana, assembly GCF_021461395.2. Lineage (NCBI taxonomy): Eukaryota > Metazoa > Arthropoda > Insecta > Orthoptera > Acrididae > Schistocerca > Schistocerca americana. The sequence goes on along the minus strand of NC_060121.1, from coordinate 836,234,744 downwards.
TACCCTTGTGTTGCTTTTGTTGATGGTCATCTTATATCCTCCTTGCAAGACACAGTCCATTCCTTTAAACCTATCTTCCAAGTCCTTTGGTGTCGCTGACAGAATTACAATGTCATCGGCGAACCTCAAAGTTTTTATTTCTTCTCCATGGATTTTAATACCTACTCCGAATTTTTCTTTTGTTTCCTTTACTGATTGCTCAATATACAGACTGAACAACATCGGGGAGGGGCTACAACCCTGTCTCACTTCCTTCCCAACCACTGCTTCCCTTTCATGTCCCTCGACTCTTATAACTGCCATCAGGTTTCTGTACAAATTGTAAATAGTACTTCGCTCCCTGTGATTTACCCCCGCCACCTTCAGAACTTGAAAGAGAGTATTCCGGTGAACATTGTCAAAAGGTTTCTCTAAGTCTACAAATGCAAGAAACGTAGGTTTGCCTTTTCTTAATCTACCATCTAAAATAAATCGTAGTGTCAGTATTGCCTCACGTGTTCCCATATTTCTACGGAATCCAAACTGATCTACCCCGAGGTCAGCTTCTACCAGTATCTCCATTGGTCTGTAAAGAATTCGGGTTAGTATTTTGCAGCTGAGACTTATTAAACTGATAGTTCGGTAATTTTCACATCTGTCGACATCTTCTTTCTTTTCTTTTCTTTATATTCTTTATTATATTCTTCTTGAAGTCTGAGGGCATTTTGCCTGTCTCCTACATTTTGCTTACCAGATGGTAGAGTTTTGTCAGGACTGGCTCTCCCAAGGCTGTCAGTAATTCTAATGGAATGTTGTCTTCTCCCGGGGCCTTGTTTCGATAGACACTGGACTCGCATTCGGGAGGACGACGGTTCAATCCCGCGTCCGGCCATCCTGATTTAGGTTTTCCGTGATTTCCCTAAATCACTCCAGGCAAATGCCGGGATGGTTCCTCTGAAAGGGCACGGCCGACTTCCTTCCCAATCCTTCCCTAATCCGATGAGACCGATGACCACGCTGTCTGGTCTCCTTCCCCAAACCAACCAACCAACCTTGTTTCGACTTAGATCTTTCAGTGCTCTATCAAACTCTTAACGCAGTACCATATCTCCCATTTCATCTTCATCTACAGCCTCTTCCATTTCTATAACATTGCTCTCAAGTATATAGCCCTTGTACAGACCCTCCATATACTCCTTCCACCTTTCTGCTTTCCCTTCTTTTCTTAGAACTGGGTTTCCATCTGAGCTCTTGATGTTCATACAAGTGGTTCTCTTTTCTCCAAAGGTCTCTTTAATTTTCCTGTAGGCAGTATCTATTTTACCCCTACTGAGATAAACCTCTACATCCTTACATTTGTCCTCTAGCCATGCCTGCTTAGCCATTTTGCACTTCCTGCCGGTCTCATTTTTGAGACGATTGTACTCCTTTTTGCCCGCTTCATTTAGTGCATTTTTTTTATTTTATCCTTTCGTCAATTAAATTCAATATTTCTTCTGTCACCCAAGGATTTCTACCAGCGCTCCTCTTTTTACTTACTTGATCATTTGCTGCCTTCACTACTTCATCTCTCAAAGCTACCCATTCTTCTTCTACTGTATTTCTTTCCCCCGTTCTTGTCAATTGTTCCCTTATGCTCTCCCTGAAACTCTGTACAACCTCTGGTTTAGTCAGTTTATCCAGCTCCCATCTCCTTAAATCCCCACCGTTTTGCAGTTTCTTCAGTTCTAATCTACAGTTCATAACCAATAGATTGTGGTCAGAGTCCACATCTGCCCCTGGAAATGTCTTACAACTAAAAACCTGGTTGCTAAATCTCTGTCTTACCATTATATAATCTATCTGACACCTGTCAGTATCTCCAGGCTTCTTCCATGTATACAACCTTCTTTTATGATTCTTGAACCAAGTGTTAGCAATGATTAAGTTGTGCTCTGTGCAAAATTCCACCAGGCGGCTTCCTCTTTCATTCCTTACCCCCAATCCATATTCACCTACTACGTTTCCTTCTCTTCCTTTTCCTATTATCGAAATCCAGTCACCCATGACTATTAAATTTTCGCATCCCTTCACTATCTGAATAATTTCTTTTATCTCGTCATACATTTCTTCAATTTCTTCGTCATCTGCAGAGCTAGTTGTCATATAGACTTGTGGTACTGTCGCAGGCGTTGGCTTCGTGACTATCTTGGCCACAACAATGCGTTCGCTGTGCTGTTTGTAGTAGTTTACCGGCATTCCTATTGTTTTATTGATTATTAAACCTACTCCTGCATTACCACTATTTGATTTTGTATTTATAACCCTGTATTCACCTGACCAAAATTTTTATTTCTCCTGCCACCTAACTTCACTTATTCCCACTATATCCAACTTTAACGTATCCATTTCCACTTTTTTAATTTTGTAACCTACCTGCCCGATTAAGGTATCTGACATTCCACGCTCCGCTCCGTAGAACGCCATTTTTCTTTCTCCTCATAACGACGTCCTCCTGAGTAGCCCCGCCTGGAGATCCGAATGGGGTACTATTTCACCTCCGGAATATTTTACCCAAGAGGACGCCATCATCATTTATCCGTACAGTAAAGCTACACTCCATCGGGAAAAATTACGGCTCTAGTTTCCCCTTGCTTTCAGCCGTTCGCAGTACCAGCACAGCAAGGCCGTTTTGGTTAGTGTTACAAGGCCAGATCAGTCAATCATCCCGACTGTTGCCCCTGCAACTACTGAAAAGGCTGCTGCCCCTCTTCAGGAACCATATGTTTGTCTGTCCTCTCAACAGATACCCCTCCGTTGCGGTTGCACCTACTATACGGCTATCTGTATCGCTGAGGCACGCAAGCCTCCCCACCAACGGCAAGGTCTATGGTCCATGGGGGGAGGCTCTTATGTGACTTAATATTGAAATATGTGGAGTACCACGCAAGAAAATATAAAAAATTAAAAACTAAAAATTCTCGTTGAAAATTATGCTATAGACGTTTGTGAGTTTTAGTGCACAATAAAAAAAGATTCATTCTCATCGGTCAGTTGCACTCTACACATCATCATTATTATTTTTTTTTTTTTGCCCAGACAATCTTTTAGAGTAGCTTTCTATTTAGTTTCGATGATTTAAATGTTCAGGATTATTGTAGCTAGATCCTTGCTATCGACTGAGTTTGAAAATGGATCGTTTACTTAATGTCGAACTGGTCAAGTTGCCTGCAGGTCATGTTCTGCAATTACGGTTACTGATCTGCGCATGGTTTTCAGAACACCGTGCGTTGTCAGATTTCGACTCCATTTCGTTACGTGTCGCCCAGGTCTCTGCGGCCTATTTGAGTAGCAGCCATTTGAAACCCTGTTTTGGCGCGCTGCATTCATGTCGTCATTGCTAACAAGCGGCACGTGCGTGTTACGGAGTTGGCAATAAGCCAACGTTAGCAGACACACTTCCACTGTAATGTCGCAATGAACATGACGCGTCTGTTCTCGCCAACTAAACAACATTTAGCGGGCAGTTACGGCACTACAGTCACTACAAACCCATATTTATTTGATATGTAACAGCATAGGCAACTTACATTTTTATAGTTCATACAGTCACCTGTAAAATTTAGTAAAAGAATTTTACTAAATCGAATAAGTGAAAAGATAGAAAAGGAGCTGAGTGAAGAACAGCATGGGTTTAGGAAAGGAAGAAGCACGGTCGACCTGATATTTTCTATCCGCCACTGACGGAAAAAAGTTGGGAGTATAACAAAAGGGTGATAAGGGTTTTTATAGACATAGAAAAGGCATATGAATCAGTTGACAGGGAAAGACTCTGGGAAGAAATGAAGAAGATAGATATAGAAGATGGACACATAAATGTTATAAAGACGATGTACAGACGACACAATTGTAGAATTAGAACACCATTGGGGAATTCTGAATATTTCGAAATAAGACTAGGTCTTAAGCAAGGAAGAATTCTATCTCCTGCACTTTTTAATGTTGTGATGGAGGGGATGAATAAGGCAGTTAAAGATATAGTAAAAGAAAAAGACAAAAACATGATTTTTGCAGATGATATGGTAATATGGGGTGATAAAGTGGTAGATGTACAGTTACAGCTTGGTGCGTGGAAGGAAATAATGAAAAGGTATGGATTAAAAATAACTAAAGATAAGAGTAAAGTAATGGTATTTGGAAGAGAGAAAGGGATCAACGGAAATATTACCTTGAATGGAGAACCCCTCTAAGAGGTAGAAAGTTTCACTTATTTAGGGAGTGAAATATCTAGGGATGGAAGAATAACTAACGATATTAATAGGAGGTTACAGAAGGGAGGCAATTTCTACCAAACAGTAAAACACCTGATTTGGAGTTATGAAGTTTCAGAAAGAGCAAAATTTCTTATGTATAAGAATTATTACATCCCTATTGTCACCTGTGGTGGAGAAATATGGACAATGACAGAAAGGGACTGGAGCAGACTGCAAGCAGGGGAAATGAAATTTCTCATAGCAGTTAAGGGAAAAACAAGAATGGACAGAGTAAGGAATGTAGAGATTAGAAAGGACCTTCAACAAGAAAGTATGAGAGAAGAAATTGAAAGAAAGAGATTAAGATGGTACGGGCATGTTAAGAGGATGCATGGGCAGAGACTCCCCAAAATTATGGAAGAACTAAAGATGGATGGGAAAAGACCTAGAAGGCGCCGAAGGAGACGGTGGAAAATGGCAGTGAGAATATCTGTAGAAAGGAGAGGTGTGACATGGCAGCAAGTGGAGGAAGAAAAGTGGTGGGAGGACCGAGCCAAATGGAGAGGACTCGTCAACACCCAGACCCGGCAGTAGCTGGAGCGGGATTCGGATATAGATAGATAGACCATCACCTGATCTATTTTCATTGTGTTGGGAGCTACAGTATTTCAAACGCAAAAAACAACCGTCATGAGAGCTTTTCACAGCTTTGCTTTCATTTAACTAGGTCTTCTATCAATATGTAGGCAATGCATAGTGATTTCCACAATGAGATTTTCACTCTGCAGCGGAATGTGCGCTGATATGAAACTTCCTGGCGGATTAAAACTGTGTGCCGGACCGAGACTCGAACTCGGGACCTTTCCCGCGAAAGGCAAAGGTCCCGATTTCGAGTCTCGGTCCGGCACACAGTTTTAATCCGCCAGGAAGTTCCAATGTATAGTGACGCTCACTTCACCTTTGCTACACTGGAACAAACAAGCAAAGGGCTCCTGCAGAGGAATTTCTCATGCGAGGGCTGTTGTTTATAAAATCAACATTTATTCACATACTATTGTTTGACACTAGTCACCTTCAAATTAATACCCTTCAGCTTCTGCACACCTCTCCCAACACCGCCGGCACTGGCGAAAACCTCGCTCGAAAACCTCTTTTCCTAAAGTGAGGAACTGCTCCGTTGAATTCTCCATAACGTCTCCCCTGTTTTGAAATCTGGTCCACTTCAGAGTCTTTATCAGTGCGGTTGCTGGGTCAAGGGATAGAAAGGCTGATAAACCACAGCCATGCCGTGTCTGGCCAAAGAACACTGAATTAAATTTTGAGGATGAGCGGATGCGTTATCGTGTTGAAGGTTCCAACTGCCCACTGTCTGCAAGTCCGGCCATTTGCCTCTCACTGATTCTCGTAGACGACGCTGAACCTCGTGGTTGTACTTCTTACTGACATTAGTTCCTTCTGGTGCGTATTCGTGACGGAGTCAAAAAAGCATGAGTTTCACATTGCAGCAGACCTGCGTTCCATTTTGGGTCTCGGGTATGATGGCAGCTTCCACTGCGATTACTGGAATTTTATTTTATGGGTGGTACCCTTAAATCCAGTAATCATTAGCAGTGGTCACTGTGTTAAGAAAGTTAGGATTACTTTTCATAGCATACGGTATGTCCTGTACTATTTCCGGACGAAGTTACTTCTGCTCTCTTGTTACCAACTTTGGCCACCTGAGATCCAAATGTCCATTAAAATCGAGTGAATGGATCCAATACTAATTTCAACCTCTTCTGCAAGTTCTGTGACCGTGATTCGTCTATATTACATCGCAAGGGTCCTTACGTGATCAATAACAACCTCGGAACTTCCTGGCAGATTAAAACTGTGTGCCGGACACAGACTCGAACTCGGGACCTTTGCCTTCCACGGGCAAGTGCTCCGTCGTCTGAGCTACCCTAGCACGACTGACGACCCGTCCTCACAGCATCAATTCTGAATGGTAGAGCACTTGCCCGCGAATGGCACACAGTATTAATCTGCCAGGAAATTTCAAATCAGTGCACACTCCGCTGCAGAGTGAAAATCTCGTTCCAATAAGAACCTCATTTGCGGATGTTCAGGGCCTACCTGAACGTGATGAGCGTTGATTAAATGAAATGTCGTGTAGCTAGGGCCTCCCGTCGAGTAGACCGTTCGCCTTCTGCAAGTCTTTTGAGTTGACGCCACTTCTGCGACTTGCGTGTCGATGAGGATAAGATTCTTAATTAGACTTCACTTTATACCACAGCAAAAATAAATGTACCTAGCACCGCATCGTGCACTGAGTAAAAAAAAACAATATCTCGGCACGTTCCTACACCGAGGTAATGTATATGAGGAAAACAAAAAAAAAGCGCTGCGTACATGATGCAGAAGGGTGTGTCGCTACGCTCTTTACGCGTCATCATCCAGGTACGTCTTCACGTATGTCGTATGTTATTCCACCGACAATAGAAATTAGTCTTGTCAGCTCACTCAGTGGATGACTTCTCCTACCTGTTGATGATCCAGCAGCGTGGAGGGTCGCGTAGGGTACTCCATAAGTAATTAGAAAAATACTGTCCGTATTTTGGGTTTCCAAAAGTCGAATTCATCTTTAGGTCCATCGTGAAGTAAGTAGTGTACCGCATGCCCACGGATCCACGTGACTGCGTTGGTTTTGATGCGCGGGAAATACTGTTGACCTGAAAATAGTAGAAACCGAGGTGTAATGTGTTCCGGAGTCACTGGTACTAAATACGACAAAATTTGTCGCACCAAGCGCCATACGTCTTCTGCCGCGCCACATATGAGACAGTGTTCATCCGTGTCTGGCATCCCGCAGTCTACACATAGAGGTGATTCCGCCATATTTATCTTGTGGAGGCGTGATTGATTGATCTGTTTACCACTGACTGTGATGTACCATGTGGATCGGACGACTGTATCCAGTGTAACCTCATGTATCGTCCGCCACACCACCTTCCAATTAACCTGAGAGCTTTTGGTCTCCACGATGTTTTGTGGGCGCCTCTGCAGTAGGACATTATATATATATATATCCCCCGCCGACGCCTGTTTCGTCGGTGGTACTGCGATACGGACTTAGCTGTGTTCAATGTAAAAGTTCCCTAAGTAGTGGAAGGGTGGGGGTATGTCTTGCGTCGTCAGTGGGGTCATAATAGAGGGCGGAGCTACGGACTCCAGAAGCAAACCTGTCAAACTCTCCGGGTGGTGGCGCCACAGCTTGATGTGTGAGCTGACATACAGGACCACAGCTCTGTCATGGACTTGGACTAGACCAAGACCTCCCCTTCCTGGGGGAAGGGTCAGCGTCTCATAACTGACTTTGAAGAGCATGCCTGTACTGACGTAGCCTCCGAATGCCGCTAATAGACGTCGAGCAATCAGTAACGGTATTGGAAGGACAAGCGCTATGATTTGAAGGCACGATGCGAGGTAAACATTGACAAAGTGTGTCCTTTGAAGGATGTCGAGGGTCCGCAGAGGAAGATTGAAGATCTGGAACCGAATTTGTTGTAATAAGTGGTGGTATTTGAGCACCGCAGTGCGCCGTGTGTCCTCGTGAAGCTCTATTCCGAGACATTTGATAGTGCCACGAAGCTCTAACGGTTCGACACACGCTGGGGTCAACCTATCTCCTACGGCCATGACGACCGATTTGGTGACGTTGAGACAGTTTCTGGAAGCCACACGTACGTGGTAATCTCTTCTAGTGCGCTGATTACATCGTCGCGATTGCGGAACACGAGAACCAGGTCGTCTGCATATGCTGTACAGCGAAATGTGACGTCACGTAAGGTGGGGCCGGTGAGGCGTTGACGGAGGCCATAGAGGAGCGGTTCCAGTGCCAGATCATATACACTCCTGGAAATGGAAAAAAGAACACATTGACACCGGTGTGTCAGACCCACCATACTTGCTCCGGACACTGCAAGAGGGCTGTACAAGCAATGATCACACGCACGGCACAGCGGACACACCAGGAACCGCGGTGTTGGCCGTCGAATGGCGCTAGCTGCGCAGCATTTGTGCACCGCCGCCGTCAGTGTCAGCCAGTTTGCCGTGGCATACGGAGCTCCATCGCAGTATTTAACACTGGTAGCATGCCGCGACAGCGTGGACGTGAACCGTATGTGCAGTTGACGGACTTTGAGCGAGGGCGTATAGTGGGCATGCGGGAGGCCGGGTGGACGTACCGCCGAATTGCTCAACACGTGGGGCGTGAGGTCTCCACAGTACATCGATGTTGTCGCCAGTGGTCGGCGGAAGGTACACGTGCCCGTCGACCTGGGATCGGACCGCAGCGACAGACGGATGCACGCCAAGACCGTAGAATCCTACGCAGTGCCGTAGCGGACCGCACCGCCACTTCCCAGCAAATTAGGGACACTGCTGCTCCTGGGGTATCGGCGAGGACCATTCGCAACCGTCTCCATGAAGCTGGGCTACGGTCCCACACACCGTTAGGCCGTCTTCCGCTCACGCCCCAACATCGTGCAGCCCGCCTCCAGTGGTGTCGCGACAGGCGTGAATGGAGGGACGAATGGAGACGTGTCGTCTTCACCGATGAGAGTCGCTTCTGTCTTGGTGCCAATGATGGTCGTATGAGTGTTTGGCGCCGTGCAGGTGAGCGCCACAATCAGGACTGCATACGACCGAGGCACACAGGGCCAACACCCGGCATCATGGTGTGGGGAGCGATCTCCTACACTGGCCGTACACCACTGGTGATCGTCGAGGGGAAACTGAATAGTGCACGGTACATCCAAACCGTCATCGAACCCATCGTTCTACCATTCCTAGACCGGCAAGGGAACTTGCTGTTCCAATAGGGCAATGCACGTCCGCATGTATCCCGTGCCACCCAACGTGCTCTAGAAGGTATAAGTCAACTACCCTGGCCAGCAAGATCTCCGGATCTGTCCCCCATTGAGCATGTTTGGGACTGGATGAAGCGTCGTCTCACGCGGTCTGCACGTCCAGCACGAACGCTGGTCCAACTGAGGCGCCAGGTGGAAATGGCATGGCAAGCCGTTCCACAGGACTACATCCAGCATCTCTACGATCGTCTCCATGGGAGAATAGCAGCCTGCATTGCTGCGAAAGGTGGATATACACTGTACTAGTGCCGACATTGTGCATGCTCTGTTGCCTGTGTCTATGTGCCTGTGGGTCTGTCAGTGTGATCATGTGATGTATCTGACCCCAGGAATGTGTCAATCAAGTTTCCCCTTCCTGGGACAATGAATTCACGGTGTTCTTATTTCAATTTCCAGGAGTGTAGTTCAAGACAAGCATCTCTGGTCAGGTGAGTAGAGGGTAAGATAAATAGCAGCAGAAAATTTTATAACGGGATTAGGATTCGTTATGAACACGGAGGTAGGACAGAGACTAAGTTACTGTGAACAGTTCTGTGGTATGACGGTTCTTGTCGAAATCGTCAGCAAATCAAAATAGACAACAATACTTTAGGTGTACATGCCGACATAGCAAGTCGAGGACGAAGAGATAGAGAAAGTATACTCGTAAAAGGAGATGAAAATCTAATAGTCATTTGGAATGCAGTTGTAGGGAAGGAGTAGAAGAAAGGGTTACAGGAAAATATGGGCTTGTTACTAGGAATGAGAGAGGAGAAAGACTAATCGAGTTCTGCAATAAATTTCAGCTAGTAATAACGAATACTCAGTTCAAGAATCACGAGAGGGCGGAGTTATAACGGGAAAAAGCCGGGCGATGCAGGAAGACTTCAGTTGGATCACATCATGGTTATGGAGAAATTCTGAAATCAGATACTGTATTTTAAGGCTTATTCAGGAGCAAATACAATCTCAGATCACAATTTAGTAGTGATGAAGAGTAGGCTGAAGGCTAAAAGGCTAGTCAGGAAGAATCAATGAATAAAGAAGTGGGATACGGAAGTACTAAGAAATGAAGAAATACGCTTGAAATTTTGTGAGGTCGTAATTACTGAGATAATTAATAGATTAGTAGAAATGCTTCAGTTGACTGATGAAAAAAGGAAGTGTAAAACTGTTCAGTGAAATTCAGGAATAGAGAAATACATGTCACTTAGGACTGAAATAAATCGGAACTGCCGGGAAGCTAAGGCGAAATTGTTAAATGAAAAAGAGAAGAAATCGAAAAAGAAACGATTGTCGAAAGTACTGCTCCAGAGTACAGAAAAGTCAAAACAACCTACGGTGAAATTAAAAGAAAGGGTGGAAACAGTGAGAATGTAATGGGAATTCCACCGTTAAACGCTGGGGACAGGGCGGATAGGTGGAAAGAATACAGTGAAGGCGTCTGTGAGGGGTAAAGCATGTCCGATAAACTGTTAGAAGAAGTAACAAGAGTCGTTATGGAAGGGTAGGGGACCAGTATTATGATCAGAAATTGAATGAGGTTTGGAAGACTTAAAATCAAGTAATGCAGAAAGTGCAGATAACATTACATCAAAATTTCGAAAATCGTTGAGGAAAATGGCAATAAAACGATTATTCACGTTGGTATGTAGAATGAATGAGTTATTTTCACAATAATTTCATCCATTGATTTTAGAAGATTGCAACAGTCGACAAGCGCGAGAATTGTCGTAAAATCAACTTACCAGCTCAAGCATTCAAGTCTTTAACAAGAATGGTATACAGAACAATGGAAAAGAAAACTATGGATGTGTTAGATGACGCTCAGTTTCGCTTTAGGAAAGGTAAAGACACCACAGAAACAGTTGAGATATTACAGTTGCTATTAGAAGACTAATTAAAAATCAAGACAAGCTCATAGGATGTATCGACCTGCAGAAAATGTTCGACAATGTCAAATGGAGCAAGATGTTCAAAATTCTGTGAAAAATAAGGGAAAGTTAAAGGGAAGTGTGGGTAATATACAATCTGTACAAAGACCGAAAAGGAGCAATAATAGTGGAAGACCAAGAACGATGTGCTCGGATTAAAAAGTGTGTAAAGCAGGGATATAGTCTTCTGTACATACTGTTCAATCCATACATCGAAAAAGCAATAACGTAAATAAAAGAAAGGCTTAAGAGTGAAATTCAAATCTCAAGTGAAAGAATATTAATTATAACATTCGCTGATGAAATTCCTATCCTCAGTGAAAGTGAAGAAGAGTTGCATGGTTGTTCAACGGAATGAACAGTCTAATGAGTACGGAACATGGAGTCAGAGTAAATCGAAGAAAGTTGAAATTAATGAGAAGTAGCAGGAATGAGAACAGCGATCACGAAGTAGCAGAAGTTAAGGAATTTGTAACACCATAATTAATTCTGTAAATATTTTGTATTGATTAATTCTGTTCAGTGTCAAGTATGTATTTTTCACTACGTAATATTTTGACCTACTGTATTGAAGTGAAATGTTTTCTCTATACCATTTAAATTCTTTGTATTAATTGCAGAAAAGTAGTATTTAATTATGGTTATTTTATTTCGCCTTATTAATTGGGATTTTATTAAAGATGTTTGTTTACAACTATATGCAAGGTGGTTCATACACAGGGACTTGCATTCTATTAAATGAAAAGCAGCACTACTTCCCATTTGTAATGGAAGTGAGTTGGCGCACGTTATAATATGGTTGGCGCTGGTTAAAAGGTGGATGTGGTGCTCAGTGTGGGCGCCAAGTGAGAGAGCACAGTCAGTCGGTCGCTAGCTACTGGACAGTCTGGTCTGGTCTGAGCAGCAAGTGAGTGGACAGCGCAAGTGCTGAGGGTAGCATTCAGTACCTGGAATAACAATGAAAGGCTTCCGATGTGTGTATGGCTATAAAGTGGTGCTCTATTAATGAAAAGGGCTCTAATTTTGGAAGTATCGTCGCCAAGAAGAAGATAATAGAGCCAATTACATCCAGAGGAATGACCAGGTAGCCACCATGTACTCGCCACCAATATTGCGCCATCACTTCAGCAAATCTAAGAGGGCAGATTTATGTAAAAGTATGAGCCAGTACATTTAAGTGTTGTTTAATTCGCAATAATAAGGCAAATTACGTTAAACTGTGTGTGTACGACACTTGAATTGGTTCTTCTCATCATTCCTCGTAGGTTCCATTCCACATTATTACTAACATCCGAGTATGATGTACGTGAAAAACGATTGAAAATATATGATTGTTGGTGTTGCACAGTTCTCAATCCGACAAGATTCAAAAAAACACACAGTATTTATGTATATAAATACTGTGTGTTTTTTTGAAATCAAGGGAGGTAGTTGGTATTGCATTTATGAAAACCTTCATAATGTCTGATTTATTTTTCTAAGTCAAAGATTAACTGCATTTAATTCTGTCAGTGAAAATTACTGGTAGTAAAAATGGCAATAAGACAGTACGTTGTCTTGAAGTTAGTTAGAGTCTAAATGCATTTAAAGTCATACTTGAGAACCTGTATCATAAATCACTGGCCTTAACTTTTTTAAAAGCCATGCAAGGTGAGTGAAATTTGTGGAAAATTGATACCTATATTTGCATGTACCAAATCGTCTCAGAGATGTGTGTTTAGTTTGCTTTAGTGTAATGTTCTGTTTGAGAATCTCCACTTTAGTGTTGCTTAACAAGACTACTTCATAGTGAGTGTAAAAATCCTATTGCCAGTGGCTCTTAATTATATTTGTACTACATTTGTACAACATTTGATGATGAGATAATTTATATATAACAACGTATTACTGTTGAGAAGAGATATAGTGTCAATTGTTGTTGTGAGAGCTTGCATATACTATTAATGACTGCTAGTATTCACTGTATCACTTATCGTATTATAGTAGAGTTTCATTGCAGTTCTCTGGAAAAGAAGTAATGGTAGCTTTCCTTTACCAAAATTCAATACATATTCTTTAAAAGTAATGTTTCATATTACTGTGCCTAATTAGGCTGGAGACCGTATTTTATTTCATTTAAATAAACTTGGTTATTTGAGAAATTTTCCAAATTTCGATCTTTAGCTTTCTGGTTTCTACTGTTATATTAAGTTCAGTTTCGATAATCCAAATGCAATAGGTAACTAACGGTCAATTCACTTAAATCTTCCCAGAGGGTAACAGTTACTGGAACGTAATACCATATTTGGTAATACACGTTGTGCCAGTATACCAAACGGCGCAGCATAGTGTTGCATTTGGCTTTTCTCGTTATAGCACTAGCTATTGAGCGGTACGTGTTGTATGTGGCTTCTTTGTGACAGGACTAAAATCTTATCGTCACTAGGTAAACTGCATAACGGTATAACAAACATTGTAGTAGTGTTATAAATTCAGCTACCTAGGCAGCAACATAACCCAAGACGGTGGAGCAAGAGGGACAGATAAAGCAGCCTACCACTGGCAAAGAGGGCATTCCTGGCAAAGAGAACTCAACTCGTATCAAATATATGCGGTACTTTGAGGAAGAAATAGCAGATACTGCATGCTGGAGCACAGCACTATATTGTAGTGAAACGTGGATTGTGGAAAAACCGAAACAGAAGAGAATTTAATCATTTGAGATGCGGTGCTACAGACGAGTGTTGAAAATTAGGCTGACTAATATGGTCTCCGCAGAACCGGCGAGGAGTAGGACATCTGTTAAGACATCAGGGAGTAACTTCCATAGTAATAGGGGGACCTTCAGAGGAAGACAAAGATTGGAATACATCCAGCAAATAATAGGTCCCTAGTGAGACTTCGAAATGAAGAGTTTAGCGCAAGAGAGGAATTTGTGGCGTGCTGCATCAAACCAGTGTGAAAACTGATGGGGAAAAATCCAGTTGTATAGTAATGTGAGGTAAAATATTTACCAAGGATATGAGATCTGTACAGAATAAGCTGTATTGTATATGTGGTCTGATGCCAGCTGTGAAACAGCTTACATATGTTACGTAGCATCAGCGAATGTCTGTTTGGATAAAAATTGGTCAGGGAAGTTTTATTAAATTTTGCTATATGAACGGAATAAAGTGAAGAAGAGTTTCAAAAATAATTTACTGATTTTGGTGACTCCACTATGAATAAAGAAAGAGTTTACGAGCTTCTTAAACGTTTCGAAGAATAGCTTTGAGATGTTTCAGATGACGAGCGCTCTGGGCCACCAGGAATATTGACAAGGGATAAAAATGGAGAAAAAGTGAAAAAAAGTTATGAAACGATCGCCGAGTCACAGCATGGGAAATCGCTGATGATATTTTCACATATGTTAGATCATGCCATAAAATATTTTCGGGTGTTCTAATTAAGAAACTTGTGACAGCAAAATTCGTCAACAACGATGCAGATTTAGTGAATCGCGTCATAACAGGCGATGAAACATGGATTTAAGGGTAAGAGATCGAAACAAAGCCTCAAATTACTAAAAGGATAAGCAATTTATACTCACATGAAGGCTCGCACGAAATTCACACTTGAAATTAAAATGTCATTGGAATGAACCTAATTGTCTGGAATCCACTAAAAGATATCTAACCATTGTCTTTTTTATCTGTTCCGGCTTTATGGTGCAAAATATCTGAGAGATTAAGAGTCCAAATCAAAGCTTAAAATGGTGTCTTTTCTACGGAAAGCACTTCGTGCTTCTCGGTTTTAGTAACTCGGTAAAGCTATAATGAATAAAGGCAATCAACCTGGAACACTGGATAAAATGTAACAAACTTGGTGATTAGGTAAAACCCAGAATTACAAAAATCCCTCTCTTTCTTTCACTGACGGCTTTCGGTAAGCCTTCCAAGAACAGATGGTGTTCAAAGCGGAAAACAAAATCTCGTTCACCAAGTTGTTATGACGAGTAAAGAGTAGAACGTGTTCCACTCGCTGTTGTGCTTCTGCTAAAACATGGGATAGCTCAGGTCACAAGCACACATGAAAGCGTAAGGGGTTAAGAAACTGACACTGTGTTCGGAAGTGGCGCACCGGTAGTGTTTCGTTAGGCTGGGGGCAAGGTGTGTAAGGTTAGTAGTTTAATTTTGGTGTTCAAAGAATAAGATGTGAGGTCAATATTTCCATGCGATGTATCATTCATATTTGTACACTGGGCAGTTTTTAAACAGTGTTTTCAATAGTCTGTATGCTCTGAGCTCGAGCGCTGTGATCTTTGGTTCCCAATAGCATTGTCGTTGCATTATGAGAAGTAAGAGATTGAGTCGGGTGTTCGTCACACTACTGAGCGGCCTCAAAATTCCTAACAGAGCTCAGAGATAAAGATGCAGAGGGTGTTGATTTGTAAGAATACGATGTGATAATGATTGATTTGATAAGGGTGAAGTTTTTCAGGTAATGTTGTCGCTGCAGTGCTTGCTCGTTCATAATTTGTGTTGTGTTTGGAAAAGGGAAAATTTTAGTGAGATTCTTCTTTATTGGATCGCGTTAGATAGTTCGGTTACTGAAATGGCATTAAGGGAAGTTACCTATTCAGATGGCTTGTTCTTAGAAGTCATAGATTTACTGCTCTTTTATCATTCTACTAAATCACTTCACATCAAAGTCATATTTTTAATAAGAAGCAATTTTTGTAAGATGCTTGTTATTATGAAGGGAGGAATTAAGAGTTTCTGTATAGTTTGTGAATGCTATTCCATTTCAGTCGTGTAGTGAATGCAATATCCGCCACTAACTCTTTACGAATTTTTTACTATTAATAGTGTGTCACTGCATTGAACTCTGCGGAACAAAGTGGTCAAAACTCAAGCATGACTGCTTGGAATAGTTGCACGCACTTGCATTTCACTTTGCAAAGCTTTCTTTTCACACAATTATACAGTCTGAAAAAGTTTTGGCGACTGATTATTATCAGGTAGAATTCCCGTATTTACACCACTTACATCATTCACCATAACAACACTGACATACACGAGCTAAAATTCACAATATTCAGCTTACTATTTATTTTTTTATTCAGAAAAGTTACAAGTGGTGCCAGGTCGTCGCTTAACAGATGACGATGGCTGCAAAAACAGTGTGCAATACGTATTCCGGTTAAAAGTTTCTCCTCATCCCCAGGCCGTAGGAAGGGTTTAGCCTTCTTGAGTTGGATACCGTGGAGAGACGACCATACGAGTATTTGTACCACATTGATAGGACGTCCGTACGTATAGCCCCAATGAAATCTTCTACAGTAAATAATTTCTGGTAAGCTGCAAACAGTTTAATTAATGCTGTTTCTTCTGTATTACAAGATTGTTCCGATTATATCGCCATTCTAAAGTAACCTGTAGGTATTACAGTTGGTGAGTCTACTTAAGTTAGTAAAAGTTGTATATAAAGGTCACTTTACGAATATATTTACATCTATTTTGACAGACGCCCTTATACACCAATGAGAAAATTGTCGTCTGTCTATTTTTGTAACTGACCTAAGTTCTACCTGTGTAGAATTGTTTTTCGTGAAATACTTTTGACTTCTACAAAGACAGTTTATTCCTGTTGATGCTTTATGTTTGCAGTCAGTAATGTTATTTGTGTTTCATTGATATTAAAATTTTATTATGATTTATATCTATGAGTAACTTTTACATTCGTTTACTGTGGTTTTTATCTGTTCTAATTTTCCAAAACATCAATTTTCTAGGTAATTTTTATGTTTAAGAATATAATTTTTTTATGTGCGTAAATATATGTACATGTAAACCTTTCAAGATATTCATAACAGGTGCTTTCTGGGGGCTGTGTAGCAACTGTAAAGCATTTCCGATGTGTTCTGATTTGTGGTTTTGGTTTTTGAGGTATAGTTAATAGCTCCATTGACTATGCTGTCGTAATATCTTCTGTATTCTTTGAATCTAATGCTAAAATTTCGTCGTGTATGACCGATACAGATTTTATCGTAGTCTTCACACGAAATTTTGCATATAGCTAGGTTTCCTAATCAGAAATTCTGTTTCTTCAGGTCCGAGTATTCGTTTTTATATTGTTGTTTTACGGAACGGTACTTCTAAGGTTGATTTATTTAGAATTTGATTAATTTTATTACATATTTATTCCACGTACATTGTCGTTACGTATGTGGCGTTTCGTTAAGTTTTATCTTGTGTTGTTAATTTTTTGTTCTTTTTACAGTTAGGTATTCAGATTTTATGTGTTTTTCATCCAGTTCGGGAGTTGTATTCGAGTTGAAATTATTTTGTTTAGCTGTATAATGGAGTGCTGTGAGTTCATGTTTAATTGCTTGGTGTTTGAGAGGTAAACTGATTGTTCTATTGACCATTCAGTTGGAATATGCATGTTTTTGCGATTTTGACTGACAATAGCTTCCATTAATTATGCTGTCTGTAGGCTTTGGTTGTATGCAGATTGTAAACACTTGATGGTTGTTACTGTTGCTGATGTTAGGAACAAGAAAATTAATGAATTTGTTTGTTTCTGTTTCCATTGTAAATTTTATTTTTGGATGCAAGTCGTTGAATTACTGATAAATTGTTTGGATGTCTTCATCTTCCTCATTATTAGAACCAAAAAGTCATCTACATATCTACACTACAATATAATTGCGTCGAGTAATGGCCATTTACGGAGGTGAAAACTTTTTTTCCAACGTGTTGCTAATATATCTGCAATTGTGCCACCAATACTGTTTACCATCGCCACCCATTCAGCCTGTGAGTAAATTTTGTGGCTGAATTCAAAATAATTTTGATTTAGAGCTACTTTTAGGAATTCTATTATTTCAGAGATTGCTATAACTGGTTTTTGTGTGGCTTATAATGCTTCTTTTTATAATTTCTATTGTTTCGTGTTCTGGTACGTTTGTATATAGGTTTGTAACATCACAGGGATTAAATATGCTCTTTTGTGGTATTTGTATAGCTTTAGTGGTACGTGCGAACGGTCATGGATTTTTAAGGTATCTGTTTTACTGTAGATGTATAGATTCGATGATTCCGTATCGTCGGATGTTCAGTTTGGCCTGAGGAAGGGCAAAGACTTCTGTACTAAAAGGCGAGCACTGGTCCAAATGGCCATATCTGAATATCTCATCACCGACGGGTCTCACAGCGACACAAAGCAATCAGAGCACCGAAGCAGAAAAATTTCAGCCGTTAAGTGCTGCAGCTTTAACAAAAACAGATGCTGTACGTAATCTCTTTAGAGGACTTCCCATTTCCATTTAAAACTTTGTAGCAGAGATCGTTAAGGGTGTTACAACACATAAATATAACAGTTTCTTCCAGCTTATCTGTGTAATCAAGAAGGGCGTTATAATTAACATGAAATAGAAACTGCAGCGAACGAATTTGCTATGCAAACTGCCACTCTGCCTCTGCGCTGAAGACTTTACTGAAACGTACACGGCTGTTGGCCATTGTCTGCGAAATATATGGGTATTTAGTGTAACGGCAGCAGAGCCTCATTCGAAGTAAGTTTTGAATGGCGAGTCTAAGAAATTCAGCTATGGCAGTAACTGTAGTGTGAGCTATCACATTGTGCTAAGGTAGTGAACCAAATGCTGCAGCATTTGCTTGCTACTTTTCTCTCGCTCAGGAGCAAATTGTCGTTACAGACCGTGCAGCTCAATATAGAGACGTCACTGAATGCTTAATTAGAATTTCACTAGAATTTTAATGGAGCCGCCATGTATATTGGTGGATACAGATATGCAGCAGCAAATTCCATTGTTCTCCTACTAAGGCAACAAACTTTTAAGAGAATATTCGAGGGTTATCAGTCACAAAAGAAGTAACAGTTCGCATAACAGCGCTTTGCGTTTCAGTTTCTCACTAACTTTAAACTTACGTATTATTATTGGCAGAACAGCTGTCGTATGTTTCCCATTTAAGAAATTGCGCAGTATATTAGTTGAAGATTGCGCTTCAAAAGAAAAGGCAGAAAGACCTTACTCAGTTGTTACCGCACTGGACTGAAATTTGACAGGAGGGTGGTTCAAATCGCCATCCAGCTATCCAGACGTAGTTTTAGCGTCACTTCCCCTAACCTATTAAGGCTAACACCGGGATGGTTCCTCTGAGACGATTTGGCCGACTTCATTCCCTGTATGTGCTGTAGGACTCGGTCTCTGTAATCTTTCTTCCATTTCTGAAAGGGATCCGGTTTTGTATCGTACTATTCCTCGGGATTTGTTTGAAGCGGATATTTAGGGTGTGCGAGGCTTCTTGAATACACATACACGGTGAAGCAGCTAAATGAGTCCACCTCAAAGCAGTAACGGGGAAAAATCGCAACACCAAGAAGGAGCTGTGCGACATAAATTAAAGTTGGTAGGCCTGTTTGTACACCTGACAGATGATGTCTATTCAGATTTCGCGCCAGTAGCGCCACTGTGATGATGCAAATAATGTTGCTTTAAATAATCGCTGTGACGGTCGTGAGGGACAGTTACGTTTGAGACTATACTTGGTGAGTTGATGTTTGCCAAGAATGCCCTTACGGCTACGAAGGCACCATTACCAACACCTCACTCACTTTGAAAGAGGTCGTGTAATAGGGATACGAGAAGCTGGATATTCCTGCAATGGTACTGCAGAAAGACTTGGCAGGAATGTAGCCACTGTATATGTTTGCTGGCAGCGGTGTCCACGAGAACGTGCGGTGGCAAGAAGACCGCGCTCTAGACAGCAACGTTTCGCTACCGAGAGGGAAGCATAGGGCTCTGTCACGTTGTACTACAAATGGAGCCATCCGAGCAGCAGTTGTCACCACAATGACGCAGTGAACTATTGCAAATCGGTTACTTCAAGGACAGCTTCAAGCCAGAAGCCCTGTAGCGTGCATTCCACTGACCGAAACAACCACCACTTGCGACATCTATGGTGTCTATCGAGAGCTCATTGGAGGCCAGAGTGGAGGTCTGGCGTGTTTTCTGATCACAGCTCGTGCTGCCACGGTGACAGTGATGGGTGTGTGTTGGTTAGAAGGAGGCCAGTTGAGAACCTGCACCCAACATGTCTTCATTCTAGACACGCAAGACCTACTCCTCGAGTTGTGGTCCGGAGTGCGATTTCGTACGACAGCAAGAGCACTCTTGTTGTTATGGCACGCACGCTGAATGCAACATCGTACGCCAATCTAGTGATTTAACCTGTAGTACTGCCATTATTGACCGCATTCCAAAGGGTATTTTCCAGCTGGACAAACACTGGCCCACATACCGCTGTTGTAACCCAACATGTTCTACAGAGTATCGACACGTTGCCTTGGTCTGCTCGATCACCAGACCTGCTTCAAATGGAGCACATGTAGGGCATAATCAGGCGGCAACTCCAGCTTCGTCAACAAACAGCATTAAGCTCCCCTCTATCGACCGATCAAGTGCTGCAAGCTTGGAACTCCACCCCACAAACTACCATCTGGCACCTATAGAACACAGTGCATGCAAGTTGGCCTACTTGCATTCAACATTCTGGCGTTTAGACTAGTTGTTAGTGTACCAACATTTCACATTTTCAATGGTTTATTTCACGCTTACTTTAGCCTGTGGTCTTGCAGCGTTATTCATGCTCATAAATTAAGGGTAACTGGAGAATGTGGTGCCACACAAATGGTTCAAATGGCTCTGAGCACTATGGGACTTAACATCTGAGGTCTTCAGTCCCCTATAACTTACAACTAGTTAAACCTAACTAACCTAAGGACATCATACACATCCATTGCCGAGGCAGAATTCGAACCTGTGACCGTTGCGGTCGCGTAGCTCCAGACTGAAGCGCCTAGAACCGCTCGGCCACACCGGCCGGCGGTGCCACACAACGTGGCACTACAGAAAACTGGCGCCAATAGCGTAGGCACATAGGGAACACACACGACACTGATCTGTGAGTCCACGGTATTGGTGATAAATTGAGAAAACCGTCCCAAAACGCATGTGCTACAAAACGCCACTGTTTCCTGCGCATGTACCCCGACATCAATATGGGATATGATCACTATGCACACGTACACAGGCCGCACAATGGGTTGGCATACTCTGGATCAGGTGGTCGAGCAGCTGCTGGGGTATAGCCTCCCATTCTTGCACCAGTGCCTGTCGGAGCTCCTGATGTGTCGTAGGGATTCGATGACGTGCAGCGATACGTCGACCGAGAGAATCCCAGACGTGCTCGATGAGGCTTAGGTCTGGAGAACAGGAAGGCCACTCCATTCGCCTGGTATCTTCTGTTTCAAGGTACTCCTCCACGATGGCAGCTCGGTAGGGTTGTGCGTTATCATCCATCAGGAGAAAGTTGGGACCCACTGCATCCCTGAAAAGGCGGACATACTGGTGCAAAATGACGTCCCGATACACCTGACCTGTTACAGATCCTCTGTCAAAGACTTACAGGTCTGTACGTGCACCAATCGTAATCCCATCCACACACCATCAAACCACGACCTCCATACAGGTCCCTTTCAAGGACATTAAGGGGGTGGTATCTGGTTCCTGGTTCACGCCAGATGAAAACCCGGCGAGTATCACTGTTCAGACTATACCTGGACTCGTACGTGAACATAACCTGGGACCACTGTTCAAATAACCATCTACTGTGTTCTTGATACCAGGCTTTACGGGCTCTCCTGTGACCATGGGTCACTGGATGGCACCTGTCAGGTCTCTGGGCGAATAAACCATGTCTGTTCAGTCGTCTGTTGACTGTGTGTTGGAGACAACTGTTCCAGTGGCTGCGGTAAGGTCCCGAGCTAGGCTACTTGGAGTACTCCGTGGCTTTCTGCGGGCACTGGTGGTGAGATATCGGTCTTCTTGTGGTGTTGTACACTGTGGACGTCCAGTACTGTAGCGCCTTGACACGTTGCCTGTCTGCTCTCAACGTTGCCATAATCTTGAGATCACACTTTGTGGCACAGGGAGGGCCCTTGTTTCGACCTGCTGTGTTTGAACAGCCTTAAGTCGCCCTAGTATTCTACTCCTCATAACATCATCAGTATGTGTTCTCTGAGCCATTTTCAATACACAGTGTCCATTATCAGGTCTGTAAAGGTGTGCACACTTACTCGCTGCACCGTACTCTGACATGCACCAGCACACCTCCGCGTATGTGGACTGCTGCCAGCGCCACCGTACAACGACTGCAGGTCAAATTCACAGCATGGTCATACCCCGAGGTGATTTAAACCCACAAATCACCCACCAGAGTGTTGTTTCACCATGTATCAGCATTGTCCTTAATTTATGAGCATGATTGTATGTTTCCTAGACTAGTGATTCCTAAAATTCCTTTACCCTACATTAATTATTTATTGGTTTTGACTTTCTTTCCATCAGTGTATATCCAGAATGACTGAATATATGCGGTTTTTGTGTTATTATAGAACACAAGATGGCAAATTTCCTGACATTTGCAAGTAATTTTTCTCGTTTATAATCGCTCAATTACGACACCGACTTTGTTCTTTTTTCATAATGGAACTATGCATTTTTATCTGTGGCATTTGAAAGGAGCTTATAAGAGAACTTTAGCGTCGTAACAAGTATAAGACTTAAGTAGTTGGAACCGCGTGACCGCTACGGTCCTAGGTTCGAATCCTGCCTCGAACATGGATGTGTGTGATGTCCTTAGGTTGGTTAGGTTTAAGTAGTTCTAAGTTCTAGGGGACTGATAACCATAGATGTTAAGTCCCATAGTGCTCAGAGCCAGCCACTTAAGCAGTATCAAGATAACAGTGCCGCAATCCTCTGCTCTGCCCTCTGGAGGAGAAATTCTACAAACGTCTGCCCTATTATATTAAATGTGACCAAACACTTAACTCAGAAAGTCTTCGTGTTTTTATTATCATTGCTGTTGTATCACGTCCTCAAAATCTTGACGCTGAGCACGCTATAAAGCGATTATGGAAAAAACAATACTGCACATCCAAAGTCATCTGGAGGTAACGGCAGCACTGCACTATGTTATCAGGCATTACGGGAGTCATCGGTGTTTCTTGGTAGACCTGGTGTTTTAATTTTCACCACAGATAAAAGTATGGAAGGGTTGAGTTCGGTGATTATACAGACCATTATGCATTTCCCAAACGACCGTTCCAGTGCTCTTCAAACGTTCTCTTAAAAGGGTCTGTCATTGCCTGTGTGGAATGGAAGATACACCCGTCATATTGATACCACAGTGATTACCTTATGTCATGTGGGATGCCTTTAAGTAACTGCGGCAGCAGCATATCCTACGAACTGGAATACTTGGGTGTATGTAGATTCCCACCAATAAAACAGCGCCCAATGATGCATTTCTCGAAAAACACACACCAAAGATAGATGAAGATCATTATTTTTGTCCACACTTTTTGAGCAAACTGACGATTAGTGCATATTGCGAGGATTGACTTGCGCATAGTTTGTAAAAGGTGTTTCTTCCATAAACAAAATTTTGCTTATACTTGGTGCTTCACTTTGCATTTTTCGTTGATAACATTCGAATAGATGAAATCGATTCTAGAACTCATTGCAGTGAAGCTGTAGATGAAGGGAAATGTGAAGAGGATAAAATGAGACGGAGTATAGTTTTCGCTTCCTCTTCTGGTTCTGAGATGCCTCTTACTGACATTTTCATTGCGTGTTACTGTTGCTGAAAGGTTACTTGCATTTCATTCATCAGTTCCTCTTCATTTCCCTGGCGTATTTCATTCTCCACTCTTTCAGTTTCTAGCACTATTATTTACAATGTTTCCAAAGACAGAATGTTAGTGCTTTAGCATACAACCGCATCACTGCTCAAATAGTTCGACATTCGCAATAAACGATATTCACTTTGTGCTGTTTGAGACTTTCTCGAAATTACTTCTTCATTGGTTCACGAGTATCACGTCGGACAATGTTGTGTCATCTTCGATCTGTGTTCATATAAGACGGGTACTCTGATAATACACCGTAATGCATTTCAACATGCACCCACTGAAGCTCAAGAACAGTCAAATGAAACGGAGAACTCAAAGATGATGGTTTTCCTACCTATGTTAGTGGCGGGTCCTTCTATATAGGCAAACTGTTCAAGAAACATTAAATAAAATGTATCTTCCAGCCTCCAGCGCGATTGCAAACGATGCTGAGTTCCATTAAAAAATACCTGGGTCTAAGGAGACCAGGGATATTTAAAATCCCATGCCAGTGTGGGATATCATACATTGGCCAGACATGTCGTACTGTTACGGATAAATGTGCTGAACATAGATGACACATATGATTGGGTGAGCCAGAAAAGTCTGCTGTGACTGAACACTGTCTTGATACGGGACACAGCATGCATTGCTGAGAGACAAAGATCCTTTTGTCCGCTTCCACGTATAGGGCCTCCATCATTAAAGAAGCGGTCTAAATACTTGTAAGTAACGACCTGATCAACAGAGACACGGGATTTCAACTCAGTAAAGCATGCGTATCAGCAATGGCGGCACTAAGGCAATGTCGGGCGCAGACGACCGAATCCTAGTCAACACAGACGGCGAATCAAAGGCCGCACGTATAAACTGGGCGCCAACGCTGCTGGCGCGCTCGTGCAGGGCCACGAATAGTTGCCGCGCTTTTCACCTCGTCGTTAATGCGAAATGCGAAGACCGTGGCCAGTTTCTCCGGCAGGCGGCACTGGATGTCGCCGTGGCCTATGATACGTCTACGATGACGTTACAGCCTCCACCCCTTGGCGCCTGGTCTCCGCTAGCGAGTCAGCGTATATATTGGCCACCCACTGCAGCAACATAACACCCCCGTCCGCTGCCACATCTGTGCACCTGCGTCCCACCCACTATCCATCTTACCACACTCTATACCCTTGCCCAAGGTGGCTTCCGCCAACTCCCCCTCCCTGATGATGCCCTCGTCCCCTCCACCTACCTCTCATATCAGCTTTGATCCTCCCCTTCCTCCTCCTGTGTTTTTCCTCCAGGGCACCCTCTTTCCCTTCTCTCCCTTCTCACTTCCTCCCCCATTCTCCCTCCCTCCCCTCCCCTCTCCCCGGGCTTCCACTCACACCCAAACCGTCTCCCCTCCCCCTCCCTTCTTCTCTCCCACTGGCATTCCCCGCCCCCTCCCTCCTACTCACACCTCTTCCCTCTGGCAGGCCCCCGGCTTTTTGTGTGCACAGTATGTTTTTAGTACGCCCGGAGATCGTCGCCACTGTGCTAGTGTTCGTCTTACCGTCAGTTACTCACTGTGTCTTCTTCAGTCTTCTTCCGTTCACGCGTGAAACTCTGTGTCTCCATTGTGTACTGTGCTGATCGTTTTTATACACTCAGTGCGTCCGTGAACGCCTTCCTTTATTTTAATATGTATGTCTCCTGTTTTTATCCTTCATGTATGTCTGTTTTATGTGTCTTCCTGTTTTAAATTTTTTTCTGTGGCCGAAGATCTGCATAGATAGGCCACTGCCGGCTTACCTTTCTGTAAAGGTTTTAAAATTACAATAAAGAAAAGAAAGCAACACATCAGTAAGCACCGGAAGATGACGACCAGCTGCCTCGTTGAAATATTGTGCAGCTTCCACAACATTATCTAACGCGACGCCCGTGAACCAGTAAAGCTGATATTCACACTTTAGACTGTCGTATGCATTGTGAATGCCTCAATAGTTTTACGAGAAGAATGTTGGGCTTCAAGCGCACGGGTAAGCACAAGAAGTGTACCTGCGTTACGTGTTTTCTTACATTTAGTTTAATAGGACGGACATTGGTGGTCGAGCCTCTTCTCCTGACGGAGGGACAGTGGTTTGCGGCGATGTTATCCTTATACTGATTCGTCAAGACCGATAATGTTATTGCCACTTGACCTCGGTCAACAGCGACACGAAGACACTTACCGAGCTATTGGATGCAAGGCTTAAGCAGATGGCCCGGTACATGGTTTCCCCTGACGAAACTTCTTTGGGAGGCCCTAATATCATCCGCACAGCCCTCTGGCGCTATCGGGACATAATCGCTGTTGCTCACGATCCTCATGTACCGGGACTTTTGGCCGCTCTTGACCTCAGCCAAGCGTTTTATCCCGTCGATCACGACTATCTGGAAGGGGAGCTCCACAGTATGGGATACCCTGGTACTACGGTCGACGTCGTAAGGCGTATCCTTCGTGGAGCTATGTCCTGTGTACTCTACAATGTCTGTCTGATTCCTCCCATCTTGAGCCGTCGTTCGGTGCGTCAAGGCTGCCAGCTCTCTGGACGGTTGTATGCTATGGAACCGTTGGTCTGCAGCCTCTGTCACCTCTGTCTGTCTGGGATGGCTCTCAGGGGCCATGTATTCTGCTTCAAGGCTCATGCGGACGATCTCGTCATCGTTCTTCATAGCAGCGCTGAGGTCAGGAAGGTGATCTATGACTTTCTTCAGCAGTACAGGTCATCGGATGTGGCTGAAGCTAAGCATCCCCACGTCGACTGGCGTGCCGTCTGGCGATCGGTGTGTACTCATTACGTTGTCACTGACGTCGAGTCTGCAGGGTACCTTACAGTGAATGGGAAGCAAGTATTCTGGTCACACCTTCACGGGATTCACCTTACACACACCCAACTGTGTGTCACGTGTGATGTTCTAGACACACACGTGCATCGTCTCGTGTGCGGATTGGTGATAAGTGTCTGGTTCTTAGTGAGACAGATGCTGGCTATACCAGTACAACTCCTCATCAGATATCTCCTCACCTGCTCCTCTTTCTCGATTTGGTATAGTAGTCATAAACGGAGATGAACACCGTGAAGTGGATTTGGGGACACTCAGCAAACAACTTGTTTTATGAAGGCGAGAAAATTTTCCTTGATTTTTGGCAGTTCCTTAATGAACGTTATTGTGCAGTTCTCCAGAATCACAAATACAGACCCACTGGAGAACTGGGGTGTTTCTACAATGAGGAATTGATGCACACCATTTACACTCTTATAATCGGTTATTCTCTGGCCATCGGTATGTTCTTCTTTGTAAAAGCATTAGTCTGTAGCCTAACCGAGTCTGGCTACTTGCCACTCCCTTCTCCTCGCAAAGTCGTTTTCTGCTATTCTCGGTGGTATTAAAATAAACGAATAAATAAATAAATCGTGATGTTCTTTGTAACTCTATTCCACGATGATCCTAGCGCTTTCCTTGGTTCCTGGGGAAGGGAATGGTACATGGTGGCTAGGCCTCGGATTGAAACTTCGGCACACTTTGTCCCCACCCCTTCCTTTGGGCGCCTGGAAGGTTCTTTCGGAGGAAAAAGAGGAAGAAGAAGAAGATGATGATTATTAAATGTGTTCAGAGAATGCCAGGTGAGCAGGAGACCCGGGTTCGAATCCCAGTTCGGCACAGATTTTCCTACTTTCCTCATTGATTTCCATCGATGCCTGCTTGCAGCCAAGCTGTGTGATTCCTTTTTGTCTTAAGTAATATGATCTCCCTAGGAGCATGACAAGAATTTTATAGCTAAAGTTCACGACCAAGCAAGTTCATAGTGTTTAGCTATGGTTTTCATCTGGCACCTGACACAATGGCCACGTTATGCATCAAGTCTTTTGGCTCTCGACGTTTATATCCTACAACTACACTGGTGTCCAAAATTAAAGCAACAAACTGCTATATTCCCTCCTGTGTCTAATTCACGATATAATCATACAAACTGTCAACAGATGTTACGAACATGTTTCGCACGGACGATGGCATTCCGATCAACGGACAGTCACGCGAGCAACGACGTCAGGGCACCTATTAAGCGGGGAACTGTTTGCTGGGTAGTCTCACAGACACCATCACTGTGTACAATCACAGATGGTGCAGTATGGCACGGAGAAGACTCTTCGAGACTCTCTGTGGTGGAGGCCTACAGGGAGAATGGAAGCAAGACAGTCGCAAACTGATGTGACCCGATATCCCAATGTGAATCGTTCTATTGTTTATCGAATGAGGCGACAGTTTATGGAGAATGAAACAGTATCACGGAGACCAGGACAGTGCCGACCATGTGTGACATCAGAAAAAGTGGACCGTCATTTGGCTGTAGTGGCACGACGGTACCGTCGTAGTACAATACTGCAACTGAAGACGCAGCATCCACTGGACGTGTTGTATCGAGGTAAAACGTGTACATAAGGCTTCGGCAGAGTGGCCTTTACTGTCGGAGACCTGCTGTATGTGTACCTTTAACGCTTCTTCAGAGAAGGGGATGCCTAGAGTGGAGTCGTTAACATGCCACATGGATGGTCGAACAGCAAGGCAATGTTCTTTTACCAGATGAGTCCTGATTTGGTCTCAAGAGTGATGCTCGATAGATTCGCATCTGGAGGGAATGTGGAACACTATTTCGGGACCCAAACATTGTGGAAAGAAACCGATATCTAGGAAGATCCCTATTGGTGTGGGCAGGGATTATGTTGACCAGTGAAACACCTCTTCATAATATTGTACGAGTGACTCAACATATTTTAACTGCTGTCAAATACCACGAGGAGATCTTGAGATCTCATGCCCAGTAGTTGGTAGGTGCTGTGTGCCCAGACTTCATACTGATGGACGATAATGCTCGACCTCATAGAGCAGCGGTGGTTGATGTCTTTTTGGAAATGAAAGATTTTGCATGCATGGTGTGTCCTGATCGCTCTCGCACCTCGAATCCCAATGAGCATGTCTGGGATGCACAAGGCAGACGGGTTGTATCACGTCAGCATCCACCAACCCATCTCATAGACTTGTGAGCAATTCTGCAGGGAGAATGGGAGTTATTGCCTCAACATGAGACTGATGACATTATTCACAGAATGTCCCATCGCTGTGAGGCCTGTATTGGTGCCAGAGATGGCCTAACCTCATACTGAGCGCAGTGAGCAGTTGTCAGAATGTGTGTGCAAAAACGCTAAGTTAAAAAAAAAAACCAAAAACATTTACGACTACCGTTATGCACGTTGCAGTTAATTACATTCTGCAGTATTTACATTGTTTCTACTTTACTGCCACCTGTTTATACGGTTTGTGGCAAAATAAATGCAACCTTGCAAAATTCAGATTGTTGTTTTAATTTTGGACACCAGAGTAGCACCGTCTTGCTTCTTGGTGACTGACAGTTGTCAATGGACAAGGCAGAGCTTTGTAGTACAGCCGCAATGATATGGTGCAGAAGACATTTAAAGCAACCGTGAAAGCTTGAACGGCGCTATGAGATGTGTTTTACTTGATAAATTTTCATTCCCAGTGAATGCTTTTCTGATACGTTTAGTGTACACATTAACGCTCCTGGAATCGAATACTAACACGAAAGCATCAATGTCGTTTTCGCAGCCATGTATTTTGGGAAGGGTCTAAGGGCCCTTTATATCTTTCTGCAGAACATAGTGTGGGAGACAACGCGAGAGTGAAATCCATCGTCAGCCCATTAGAAAGTTTCTTGAAAAAGCGGCATAGGAGCTGTCGAGCTTAACGTCCTCATCCGTCAATCGACTATGATTTATTACTTCACTTCACGAGACACTGCAGAGAGATTCTGATGCAGAACATTTGCTAACAACATTGAGATAAGAACTTTGCGTCATTATTTAACCTTTATTTTTTCTTCACGTATACCTTTTTTTGGGATTCAAACACTTCTGCTCCAGCCGGATTCGACTTTAAATTAGTAACTTCAGCTTTAGGTAATAATGGTAAATGTATAATTTATAATGTCGCTGTATTAACATCAGAACCGATCTGTTAGGAAAGAAAATAACGTATTACAAAGCTAATGAATCGTCATCGTCATATTCATCCTATTCATTTTTATCTTGGTTTGAGCGTTGCACCTGATAAATGGGTCAGCCGTGTTCTAGCCATTTCTCACTGAGTCTTCCAACGCATTTTTTGCGTCTAATACGTATTTCATGGCTTCTAATGATATTCGCCGTCATGACATTTTTTCCACATACTCCTTCCATTTACCTCCACATTCATCTGTGACTTCGAATACTGATTCATCACTGAACTCTCTATTAATATATCTGTTTTTTATTGAATTTAATTTTCTACGTGTTTTCGCAGCTCCTAGGCATTGCATTCACACGCTTGCATCATTTTTCGCTGACCTTTGGTTAGGGTGAAGATCTCACTACAGTGGATGAGTCCCTAAGTGTCACAGCTTAATCAAATTTAAATTTCAAGGCCTTCATCATATTTTTTTAAAGTTATACTTACACTGGCATACTTATGTAAGAATTTTGTTAGATTTTTTAATCTAAATCTTCCAGATAACTACCTTGATTTCCAGGACACTAAAATTTTATTATTCGTTCAATTACTATTTCGAAAAAGACAGGTTTTGGCCGTAGATACTCGACTTCTCTAAATACCATAACTTATCTCTTATTAATAGTGTATTCGAATTATATTCTTCGAGCAGGAAACTCGGCCTGTGAACAAAATTTTGAAGTTTACCTTCATCATGATATACAATATTATGGTCATCAGCTGATAAACAAGTGTTTATTTGTGCTTCCAATGATTTTTTAAGCCACAGTAAACTAAAAGTTTCCACTTTGTCAAAATGTTACACTATGTAATCAAAAGTGTCCAGACACCTGGCTGAAAATGACTTACAAGTTTGTGGCGCCCTCCATCGGTAATGCCGGAATTGAATATGGTGTTGGCCCACCCTTAGCCTTGATGACAGCTTCCACTCTCGCAGGCATACGTTCAGTCAGGTGCTGGAAGGTTTCTTGGGGAATGGCAGCCAATTCTTCACGGAGTGCCACAATGGGGAGAGGTATCGATGTAGGTCGGTAAGGCCTGACACGAAGTCGGCGTTTCAAAACATTCCAAAGGTGTTCAATAGGATTCAGGTCAGGATTCTGTGCAGACCAGTACATTACAGGGATGTTTCTGGAGTGTAACCACTCCGCCATACGCCGTGTATTATGAACAGGTGCTCGATTGTGTTGAAAGATGCAAACGCCGACCCCGAATTGCTCTTCAACAGTGGGAAGCAAGAAGGTGCTTAAAACCTCAATGTAGGGTTGTGCTGTGATAGTGCCACGCAGAATAACGAGGGGTGCAAGCCCCGACCACACCATAACACAACCGCCTCCGAATTTAACTGTTGTCACTACACGCGTTGGCATATGACGTTCACTGGGCATTCGCCATAGCTACACCCTGCCATTGTATCGCCACATTGTGTAGCGTGATTCGTCACTCCACACAACGTTTTCCACTGTTCAATCGTCCAATGTTTACGATCCCTACACTAAGCGAGGAGTCGTTTGGCATTTACCGGCGTGATGTGTGGCATATGAACTGCCGCTCGAACATTAAATCCAAGGTTTCTCACCTCCCACCTAACAGTCATAGTAGTTGCAGTGAATCCTTATGCATTTTGGAATGCCTCTGTGATGGTCTGGATAGATGTATGCCTATTACACATTAAGACCCTCTTCAACTGTCTGTCAGTCAACAGACGAGATCGGCCTGCACGCTTTTGTGCTGTACATGTTCCTACACGTTTCCAATTCTCTACCACATCGGAAACAGTGGACCTAGGGATGTTTAGGAGGTTGGAAATCTCGCGTACAGACGTATGACACAAGTGACACCCAATCACCTGACCACGTTCGAAATCCGTGAGTTCCGCAGAGCGCCCCATTCTGCTCTCTCACTATGTCTAAAGACTACTGAGGTAGCTGATATGGAGTGCCTTACAATAGATGGCAGCACAATGGACCTAATATGAAAACCATATGTCTTTTGGAGTGTCGGGATTTTTTTTATCATATAGTGTATCTGTGTATACAGTTGAACCAAAATTTTACGACCCGGCTATAGTGAAGGTTCTTATATAGCTACAGTAAACAAACG
This sequence comes from Schistocerca americana, assembly GCF_021461395.2. NCBI lineage: Eukaryota > Metazoa > Arthropoda > Insecta > Orthoptera > Acrididae > Schistocerca > Schistocerca americana. The sequence goes on along the minus strand of NC_060121.1, from coordinate 836,202,818 downwards.
TCTATAACAAAATTTCTTCCCGTGCGTATTTCAGTAGAAGACCGAGATAAAAGAAATGCAGTTTGACAACACTGTAGTCACATATACGACGAGAATGTTCAATTAATCAAATTAGTCATGTCACCACTTAGAGGTAGTGTGGCAGGCTATGAGTATCGATCTATCGTAGTTCTCAACGTTCCCATACATCAGTTTTATTGTAACACGTTCTTCTGTCTGCTATTGTCGTCACGCGAGGAGGTACCTGTGTACGTCCGGCGGTCAGGTGAGACAAGCACATCGTATGAGATTACCAGTCGACCATCGTATAACACTGAGGTGAGACAAGCCATCGGATACCTCCTAATATCGATATGAAGATGGTATCTGTTCTTTCGGACATGTCCGAAACTACAGATACTATCGGTGACCATGCAGCTCTTAGAATGAAATGATAATTAAATAAAGGTGTGTCGACAGGTGTTGACATATATCAACGGGAACAGCTGAAAATGTGTGCCCCGACCGCGACTCAAACCCGGGATATCCTGCTTACATAGCAGACGCTCTATCCATCTGAGCCACCGACGGCCCAGGGAGGATAGTGCCATTATAGGGATTTATTCCTTGTACGCTCCCCGTCAGACCCACATTCCCAAATTAATGTCCACACACTGCATTCGTAGTGCCCCTGCTCACTACACTCATTACTCGCGGCAGACAATCTTACCGAGTCCCGTAAGAGTTCATGCAATGCGTGTGCATCCAGCGAAGAAGAAGGTCAATGGCCGGTTAGCCTTAACTATATGAAGATGGTGTCTGTTCTTTCGAACATAGAGCGTGTGCCATGTAAGCAGGACATCCCGGGTTCGAGTCGCGGTCGGGGCACACATTTTTAACTGTCCCCGGTGGTGTATATCAACGTCTGTCGACAGCTTAGGGTCTTGATTTAATTATCATTTCATCCTAATATCGAGTATGACCTCCCTTAGTCGGGCATAATGCAGCGCCTCGTCGTGGAATGGACTCAACAGGTTGTCGAAAGTCCTCTGCAGGAATACTGAACCATAGTGCCTCTATAAACATGAATAACTGAGAAAGTGTTGCTGCCGAAGGATTTTGTGCACGTACTGACCTCTCGATTATGTCCCATAAATGTTCGATTTGTTGCCAAATCATTCGGTAGCATCGTTCACAACGTTCTTCAAACCATTCACGAACAGTTGTGGCCTGGTGACTTAGTGCATTGTCACCCATAAAAATGTAATCGTTGTTTGGGAACATGACGTCCATGCAATGGCTGCAAATGGTCTGCAAGTAGCCGCAAATAACCATTTCCAGTCGATGATTGATTCAGATGGACCAGAGGACATAAAGTCCATTCTATGCGAAAAGAGCCCACTCCAATATGGAGCCACCATCAGCATGCACAGTGCCTTGTCGACAACTTGGGTTCATGGTTTCGTAGGGTTTGTGCAACACTCAAACCCTACCATCAACTCTCATCAACTGGAATCGTGACTGATCTGACTAGGCCACGGTTTTCCTGTCGTGTAGGGTCTAACCGACAGGGTTACGAACCCAGGAGATGCACTGTAGGTAATGCCTTGGTGTCAGCAAATGCTATCGCGTCAGTGGTCTGCTGCCAAAGCCCATTAATGACAAATTTCGCAGTACTGTCCTAACGGAATCGTTATTCGTATGTCCCACATTGTTTCCTGCAGAGTAGCCTGTCTGCTAGCACTGACAACTCTATGGAAACGCCGTTGCTCTCGGTCGTTAAGTTGAGGTCGTCGGCCACTGCTTTGTGCGTGGTGACAAGTAATACCTGAAATGTCGAATTCTCGGCACACTCTTGGCACTGTGGATCTCGGAATGTTGAATTCCCCAACAATTTCCGAAATGAAATGTCTTACGCGTCTAGTTCCAACTACCATTCCGCGGTCATAGCATGTTAATTCGCAACGTGCGGCCATAATCACGTCGGAAGCCTTTTCACAAGGGTCACCTGAGTACAAATGACAGCTCCGCCATTGGCACTGGCCTTTTATACCTTGTGTACGGGATACTGGCGCCATCTGTATACGTGCGTATCGCTGTCCCATGTCTTTGTCACCTTCGCAGCCGGGAGCGACGGCGTTTCGGTTATTTAACCGTGGGTCAACGCGTAGTCGTGTTTGTGGAGGTTAAGGAAAGACAGTACAACTACAGTTATGCAGTGAAAACTGCAGTAACCTTGGTGATTAGAGTTATGAAGTGGATGCTCCTTCACAAGGTGGATAAATGGCAAGTGCTTCATCTGCTATATCTGTTTCACTGGAATCCGTTCGAATTTCATCCACCGGGTAAGTTCCCCTAACACTGCCATTACCGCGTGGTACGTACTCAGCTCTGCTCTTCAGACCAACATCTATGTTCATAACCTGTGTCTTCCATTAACCCGTCTCTCCGGCAATATTCATTTTCAATTATTTTACATGTTCGCAGAATTTCAACCAATGACGCTGGGTAGCCTTCGGTAAAGACTCTCTAAGTATTTGTTTTAGGATAGTTAAATTAATGAATTAGCATTTTTAGCATTTTTTGTTTCGTTGCATCTCAGATTATCTATATGGTTTCAAATCACAGTGGCATGATGGGAGCTTCAGGCCAGTATATCTCTTGCGCTCTAAAACTGCAAATGACTCTGAGCACTATGGGACATAACATCTATGGTCATCAGTCCCCTAGAACTTAGAACTACTTAAACCGAACTAACCTAAGGACATCACACAACACCCAGCCATCACAAGGCAGAGAAAATCCCTGACCCCGCCGGGAATCGAACCCGGGAACCCGGGCGTGGGAAGCGAGAACGCATCTCGGTTCAAAACGCATTTTGTTCCGAAGGAGACATTCAGTTACGTCCTTCTTACGAACTGCAGCAGTGTGGTCTTTATTTGTCTGAACAATTTGATACGGTGCATTACCAGGAACAATACTACGAGATGGGAGGTTACAAATTTGTATCTCTTTTAAAATTTTGTGATAATTACCCCCATTCATATAATCGCAGTAGTCTTGGGTCTTAGATTTCGAATCATAAATTAACTCTACTGCCTCTATGTAACCCACTGCTTCTTTAGCTTGGACATAAATATCTCTTTTGAGTGCGCTGCTCTTAGTCACTACATCCGGAGCTACATGCTGCTAGCACTTCTCCATGCATCCTCGTTTCACCCGTGAATAACCACTGGTTTCTTTGGCTAATTCTTATTATTTCTAATTGCCTTCAAGTACTCCGCGCACTTTGCAAAAATGTCGGTAGGTTCAGTTTGCATGATTCTCTAATTTTTAAATTTTTTGAAACAAAATGCCATCCCATTTCAGAATTTTCCACAATGTTTCCCTTCCTGCTGGAAATTTCTCTCGGTGTTTCGAAAATATTAGCAGCTTTCTCAACATTGAGGTTCTAATCTTCTGCTCATTGTACGGCAAAAATTTTCTTTGAATAATTGCTTAGTCTAAGTTTACTTTTTTCAGCACATCTTTGTTTTATAGGACTTAATTTTTCCTTTTTCCGCCTTTGTAATGCATTTCAAAATATATTTTACTGTTCTTTCTGAGGCACCTTGCTACGGTTTGTGTGGCTCCCCTCGGCGGGCGTTCGAGACCTCCCTCGGCCTTGGGTGTGTGTGTTGTCCCTATCGTACGTTAGTTTAAGTTAGATTAAGTAGTGTGTAAGTGTAGGGACCAATGACCTCAGCAATTTGTTCCCATAGGAACTTACCACAAATTTCCAATTTTGCCGCCCGCAGTATTGCTTTTTGTAGAGGTACTATTACCTGATTCTGCTTTTTTTCCTTCCCGGCAAAGTTCTACGGCTTTAAATAAAAGTCTTTATTACCTGAATGAGCCCACTTCCACGACTTGTTCTGTTTCCCACGCTCAGAAATGAATACGAATAGAGTCGCACTGCATTTATGACGTTGTTTCACGAGGAGACGCTGAAACACTTGATAGTATATTCAAAGCTGATTTGTTAATCATTGGCAGTACAAGGCTTTTTTCCTTTGTCAGCACTGTACTCGTTTAATGTAACATCACAGCGCGTATCCTATAACGACTACGGGAGGAGAAGTGCAATAATATCGTGACTTTGTTACGCTAACTCGTTCGACGGCAGTAAGTGTAAATAAGCGGCTGCTGAGCACATAGTGAACATGGAAGAACTTCAAAAAAATGCGACCAGATTGAGCTTCGCAAATGGTTGCGACAACCGTGCACAGCCGTTATTGATGATTTGCTTATTGTCAAATTAGATTTACCTGCAAACTTACAGGGGCGAAAAAAGAACTTGCGGCACACCAAGAAGGACTTGTGCGACATAAACGAAAGTTGGTAGGCGTGTTACTACATCTGAAAGATGGTGCATATTCCAATTTCATGCCAGTCGCTTGGAAATAGCGCGAGTGCCGCTACTATGTGGTTGCGTATATTGCTAACACAGTAGTACATACTGCAGAAAGCCATTCGTTTTCTTGAAATGACTTTATTATAACATAACTAGTTTCGGGTAAGAAAATTTGTGGCTGGTTGTAGTACTTCCTATAGTGTAGTTTATTGAAACCTGCTGTCTGCTCTAACCAAGTCGGATAAAATAATACAAATCAGCCATTTGGCTGAAGTACGCATTGTGACGGTGATGAGCGTTAGTGCCTTTGAAGTCGAACGCTGCGAGTTGATGTTAGTCAAGAATGCCATTAAGGCGACAAAGACGCTATTATCAACACCTCACTGCGTTTGAAAGAGGTCGCGTAATAAGGCTACGGGGAGCTGGATGTTCCTTTTGTGATATTGGAGAAACACTTGGCAAGTATGCAGCCACTGTACATGATTGCTAGTAGTGGTGGACACGAGAATGTACGACCGCAAGAAGACCAGCTCCCGGACGGCCACCTGCGATTACCGGAAGAGAAGATCATCCTGTATGGCGCACGGCTGTAGAGCATCGTACTGCATCTGCAGAGCAATATGAGCAGGACTTGACACTTCAGTGAGACAACGACTGTTACTAATCGATTGCTTCTCAAGGAGGGCTCCGAGCCAGAAGTCCTGTACTGTGCTTTCCACTGACCCTGACCACCGCCATTTGTGACTACAGTGTTGTCAAGCGGGAGCTCACTGAGGACGAGAGTACAGGTCTGTCGTATTCTATGATGAAAGCTGGTTCTGTCTCGGTGCCAGTGATGATGATGATGATCGGTTTGTGGGGTGGTCAACTGCGAGGTCATCAGCGCCCGTACAAAGCTCCAATTTTTACACAATCAAATTTTTTTACGCAGTCCACTCTAGCCACTGTCACGAATGATGATTAGGGTGAAATTATGAGGACAACACAAATATCCAGTCGCCGGACAGAGAAATTCCCCAACCCTGCCGAGAAATGAACTCGAGTCTCCGTGATCTAGAGGCAGCATTGCTAGTCACTAGACCACGAGTTGCGGACCTCGGTGTCTGTGATGGTCATTTGTTGGTTATAAGGTGAGGGCTTGCAACAAATCTGTCTGTGTCCTAGACACACTGGAACAAGTCATTGAGTAATGATCTGGAGTATGACTACAGGAGCACTTTCGTGGTTATCGGCCGTACATTGACTACAAATCTGTAAGTCAGTTGGGTGACTAGACCTGTTGTGCTGCCATTCATGAACAGCATTCCAGGGGGTGTTTTCTAACAGGTTAACGCTCGCCCACATATCGCTGTTGTAACCGAACATGGAGAGCTGCATCAAACCAGTCTCAGGACTGAAGGCCACAACAACAACAACAACCCAACATGCTCTACATGGTGCCGGCAAATGCTCGATCACTAGATCTGTGTCCAGTCGAGCACAAATGAGACATCATCGGACGGCAACTCCAGCCTCATCCACAACCAGCATTAACCGTCCCTTTAATTGCCGATCAAGTGCAACGGACAGGGAATCTCCCACAAGCTGACATCCGACACCTGTACAAGACAACCCTGCTCGTTTCCATGCTTGCATCTGTTATACCGGCGTCAAGGTAGCCCCTGAGGGCCGGCAACCCATATAACGCAACAGAGGACGAGGTTGTCTATGCCCAAAAGCGTACCCAAAAGCACCATGGTAAACACCGGCTATTTACACACAAGATAATGGAAACAGACATTCCGAGCACTATTTCGTGCAGGGGGAGCTGGAGCCACGACCCGCAGGAAGTGTCACTACGCCGAAATCTGATTGGCTGGAAACAGCTATTAAGGGGATGGAAACAGGCCCGAAGTTCAGTTCACGCCGGAAACCGACCTCGTGTATTGCAACGGTCAAAGATTACGTCTTCGTCTCGGAATTGGACTGTTACTAGTGTCTGAGTGTGATACCACGAACCTTTGTGGAAAATAATAAGTGAACTTTCGTTTGCCTCAATTAGGAGACTTTTTTTCGTTATTGTTGCCTTTAGTTTGTATGTTCAGTCATTAACCTTGTGAACTTACATCAATAGAAGTTGTGTTGTGAAAAATTGGGAATTGTGAGACAAAACAGCATCAACATTCTGGCGGTTATTAATGTACCGGCGTTTCACATATGCAATGGCTTATCTCGCGCGTACATTAGCCTGTAATCTTGCAATGCTCATCTCTTAAATATGTTATCTCGACAAATACATTTCGGAAATTTCATTGCTTTGCATTAATTATTTTCTATTATTGTACTTTTTTCTGTCAGTGTATTTATGGGTTTCAATGTGATCGCTTTCGAACGCATTAAATTCGGAACTTAACACGACAACGGTTCATGGACAACACTGAAGCAGACGTTGATGCTGTGAGACCCTCAGGCGAAATTATCAAGGTGTTAGAATCGCTGGCTGTATTGAAATTCCGGGTGAATACGTCCGTTCTGAACTAACGGCTTATGGCAGGACTCTGCAATCAAACAATAAAAGCGGATATTTGAAGGAGATCCGGAGATCCCCAATGATTTAGCAAACATGTCATGTCTTGCATTAATGTGACCGGATTTCGGGCCCTGGATGAATATGAAGATCATCCCAAAACTTCTGCAGTGTTTGAACAAGTTGCTCACTTACGGGCGACATTCACTCGTGTTCGTAGTGCCCTTCAACTGTCATCAGACAGAAGCATGGGAGACACCAACAAAATAATAAAGGAACCATCGCATACTAGCATGACTACCACTTCATACCAAATAGTGAATCCGGCTGGCAACAGATTATTACAACAGACCACAGATTAGATACAAGGACGCAAGGGCGATGAAAATTCAGGACAACCCACCACGCCCACAGTCGTACCCTTTCTACGTTCAGGCGAACGAATCACCGACACAACCTTCGGTACATTTGCAAATGACGGAGGTACCTTCCATGCGTGACGTATCCGTGATTCCCACAGAATCACCATCTGATGATTAATTTCCGATAAACACAAAGTCAAATGGATGCAATCCACTAATACATAGAAGGAAGACATTAAACAATCTGTACAAAGCTACGTCTTTCAACCGGATACACAGTGGAGCCAGACGAGACCCACACTTGTTTTAGAATCACAGTAAGTGGTTACTTCCAAAGAACAGGGCAGAAAACTGCGAAAACTTTGAAATCAAGTTAAAAAAAACTAGAGATCTTCCAAAGCCAGTTAAAGAAGATACCAAGACGAATGCAGCCGTTAATAGCATTCACCGGCTAAACAACAACCGGAAAATAAAATTGCACCGCTGGACTTCCAATATGACCCAAAAATTCCCTGGTCTGAAGGCACGTTTACTTAGGCGACAATGATGATTACGCAAACAAATCGTTCAGCTATTACAAAAGTAAACACGATATCTTCTTCCACCAAAAATCTTGAATTATGGGAGACGTCAATGTCGTCTTTTTGCAGGAAGTATGTTCTCCTGTCGTTACAAGTACCACCGGATGTAACTCAATTATCAAAATGGGGCATGTTAAGGCAAGGAACACTATGCACACCTACAGTTTGCTGCCATCTGGTAGAGGCATCACTTGCCAACTCTTTGATATACAGATTGTAACTGTGCGGCTGGTCCCAGCGGAGGTTCGAGTCCTCCCTGGGCCATGGGCGTGTGTGTTTGTCCTTACGATAATTTAGGTTAAGTAGTGTGTAAGCTCAGGGACTAATGACCTTAGCAGTTAAGTCCCATAAGACTTCACACATATTTTTTTACATATTGTAAATATTTATGCCCCTCAGTGATAGGGGTGCGGAGTGACAGGGAAGAAGTCCTTAATATATAGCTAGCTAAAATTCTCACAAATTTTGGACCGCATACGATTATAGGGGGCGATTTTAAAAGCGCGATCGAACAAAGTGAGCAAAATCATAATTTTAAATACCGAGCCGAACAAATTAGGAGCAAAGAACAGTTGGTGGATATATTGCATTCGACCTTCACCTACGTCACAACAACCTCAGCAAATCGTCTTACAGAATATACGTTGACATGGAAATGCTGCCGTGTATAGCAGACTGTGAAATACTACTGCTTAGTTTCTCGGTCCACTACCTGTGGCGTCATATACGACAATCTATTAACATAGCCAGAGACTCATGGCAGTTAAAGACAACCTGGCTAACGCGCGGAGCGATACTATGTGATACCAGCTCTTTCGGACCAATAAGTTTCTGGCCGCCCATGATACAAAGTCGGAACTAGATGGTCGCTCAGTTGTGCCAAGCTGAAATAACCAATTTTTAAAGCATTACACTTGAACAAAGGCTCAGTGGCAACAATCTGCTCAGGGGTATCATTTTACATCGCTCAGCGAACTGTATGAAGATACGCATCACCTACAATAGAACAACAGAACCTGTCACGAACCAAACAATACAAGTTAAAGATTCTCCACCTTATTAGCGTATCTGTAAAATAATGTTCAATTAGGTCGAAGGATACGGTCTTACACTGCACTGAAATGACTACCACGTAACATGTAACTGAACGTACGAGTACAACCGATCCAAACAACGTCTCGTCGACACCTCGGACGATCCGACGGGCCAAGTTCATTACGCACAGTGGGCAACTAAAAATATGTAACGCAGCATTGTCAGGAACTCTACGCCAACGCAACTGCCCCTGTTATACTCGAAGAAGTTCCGACGTGGCTTCCTCGAACCCCAGGCAACATATAGAAGATGGAGAACACTAACACCAGACTTTCTTAGCCTTTCGACCTCGAAGAACGAAGGTAAATCTTGCGCCAGGCTCCAGCCAATACGGCACCTGTAGCAGACGGTATTCGTAAGAGATTGTTCAGATGGCTCTGAGCACTACGGGACTTAACTTCTAAGGTCATCAGTCGCCTAGAACTACTTAAACCTAACTAACCTAAGGACATCACACACATCCATGCCCGAGGCAGGACTGGAACGTGCGACCGTAGAGGTCTCGCGGTTCCAGACTGTAGCACCTAGGACTGCTCGGCCACCCCTGCCGGCTAAGATATTGTATAAGAGGTTTTGGCACTTACTGGGACTAAACCTCCAGCAAATCTTTAATTATGTTTCATTGGTGTATTAATAATGGGGACTTTCACTGATGGAATCATCGTCCTTACAGCCAACAAAGGCAAACCAACAACGAAATAGCGTTATCGGCCTATAACGTTCCTTACGCTGTCTTCCAACTGTATACTAGGGCACTTAATCACGATTGCTGACAGCCGCCGCTCTTATATCAGTATCGTGTCGATCCGTGGGAGAAGTTCTTGCACTATACAGAGACGTTGTATGAATGGCGTTGCATGTGAACACTTACTTGCTCTGCGCATTTTTAGGCTTTAATATATCCTATGACCGCACCGAGTATTTCTACCAAAGGCAGTGCCTACTGGGTTACGGTTTTGATCCCAAGTTCGATCACACTATAACGTTATGTATCATGCACACTAGAACCAGAATTAGGATCAATCAGTCCAACTCCTCTCACGTATCTTTCCATCGATGTCTGAGACGAGTATGGCTTTACATGCGTTAGCCGCTGTACTATTTCTGCAACGCTTCCATTCTAACCTCGAGGGCTTCACGTTACTGAGACATCAATATGGAGTTCAGGCTTATGCAGGTGACGTCAGCGTCATACTTTATGGCGAAGCTGATTTCGTCTTAAGCAACAGCTCATACAACAACAAGAAGAGCATACTGGCATCATCCTGAATAGGCAAAACTGTCCTGCTATAGATGGGCCATGAACAAGTCGTGCACTAATCGTACTGACTACCAAATGTCACGATTCGCAAGCAATTGAGCGTATACGTCTTAGCTGAATACAAGAACTGGAAGAACAAAATGCAATCCTTTTGGATAACCTTTTGCGATCACCAACTGAGATTATTTGACAGATAGCAAATGGCCCATTTCATTAACACGTATACTTTACCTAAGATCCACCACGACGCATCAATATGTTCCCACATGGTCAACAAAGCGATACCAATTCCGGCCGCCGTTGCTTGGATAATTTTGTCGTCTAACATCTTCATGTTATCCTTTCTGACGACTGCTATACCCATTCCTGACAGCGATTTGGGTCTGTGCGATTCTCTAACCCACTTCAATAGTATTTGAACCAGACCTATTTTCCGTTTCTTATCAGCTACCAGAAATTCTGTAACTAAAAACTTGTTCAACGCCTCTAGGCCTGTCGACGTGTTTCTCTTAATATTCAGGCAGGAAATCCTATGACCGCACCGAGTATTTCTACCAAAGGCAGTGCCTACTGGGTTACGGTTTTGATCCCAAGTTCGATCACACTATAACGTTATGTATCATGCACACTAGAACCAGAATTATGTGCAGTCGTACGTGATTAGTACAAGTTACATGGGGGGAGCCCGTACGGATTATTACAAGTTACATGGGGGGAGGAATCCGTTCACAGTTTCACAGATTTTCAGCATGCATTAGCACACCCCCTTTACAGGACTTAACCAACGAAAATTTGGAGCAGAGTCTGGCGAAATTTTCATCAAAAATTGCTACTGCCAACTCTTAAGTCCACTTGATTGGATGTTACATTCCAACTAGAGTGAAGTTGCCCAACAGCAGTCTAATACTAAATCGTCTCTGCACAATGGGTCAGTTAATGGACAACCTCGCACACAGATTCATTCATTCAGATCAAAGTGCAATTAGGTCGAGGATAAGGATTAAATGAACTGTAATTACCAGAAAGAGCCCTGTCACTATCGACTTGAACGTAATTTTTCAACCGGAATGGAACATCTTCTCAGGGATAACACACTGCTCGTATACTTGGTACGCGGCTCATTTCACTCACTACTCGATTACCACAGTTACTCCAGACATCAAAGACTACCAATCGTACCTGCAATAGCACCAATGATTCATGCGACAAAGGTGCGGCAGGAAATACCTTAAACGACTCCCCATCAGTTTTAATCACTTCTCTTGGTTTGCATTGACGAAGAATACAAGTTGGAATTTGATGGCGAATGCCGACGCTCTTGGATTGGAAATAGTCTTTACAGGACCAGAGAGAATATCTAGATCACGAAAAATGTACTTTTTTATTTTGTTTTATTTCTGTTTTCAATATTAAGAACTATAGTTTCCAGAATTAAGATCACATAACTAAAAAAGAGAGGATAAAAGAAAAATAGCACTTAGAAGAATATCGAGTGAAAAAAAGAAGGTAGGGCAAGGGTTAGAGTTCTGCATTAGAATAATCCAGTTCGATTCCAGGTCTAGAAATACTTTTTTTATATTCTAATTTTTATCTCTTCAATATTTCTGTAGTGTACACTCTGAACAATATGTATCTTAAAAATACACTTTTTAGCGTTTAACACAGCACTTATTTGTCAGATATGCCAGAAATACCCATGAAGGGTAATAATCAGTCAAAAATATTATCGATGGTAAAACAGAAATGATTACAAAAATTATCAATGTGGAGATGTTACACATACCTACAATTTCAGTAAGAACGGCCCAATAAAATAGGAATGACAGCATGTCTTTCACAAAACATGAATGGTCTTCAAAGAAGATATACAAGTCGTCCATCTTGCAACCCCTAAGATTTAATCGCCCACGGGATCATGTAGTCTGATCTCTTCTCTTGAAAGTGGAATAAGGAAAACGATTGTTCAAATGGCTCTGAGCACTATGGGACTCAACTGCTGAGGTCATTAGTCCCCTAGAACTTAGAACTAGTTAAACCTAACTAACCTAAGGACATCACAAACATCCATGCCCGAGGCAGGATTCGAAGCTGCGACCGTAGCGGTCTTGCGTTTCCAGACTGCAGCGCCTTTAACCGCACGGCCACTTCGGCCGGCAAAACGATTGTACTCTCATGTCTGTTTCACTACTAAGTAATTACATGTCTTTTGTATAGGATCTGGTTTAATTCGTGTACAACATTGAAGAAGCCATATAACGTGTAGTTCAAAATTAGGCAATTAAATTATAAATTAACTTACACAGCGTGAATAATCCAGCACTATAGCGGCAGTGCACTCAAGCGGGCCTGGTGTCACGGAAGAGGTTGAGCTACGTTGTTGTTTTGTTAGTTTTTTGGTTTTGGTTTTATTTTCCTTTAAGGCGAAAAAACAGCTGGGGCGTGGAAAAAGGTCTAGAAAAGACACCATACAGAAACGGAAGTCGAAAACTAAAAATTAAATGGCCTTCGCCGTACTGCTTCGGCGGATAGAAAGTAAAGCGCAGTCGACAGCACGCGCGTCATTTGCTAAAACGGCCGATAACAAAGACGGCAACCCAAGAGGGAACTTAAACTGTTAAAAAACGGATACTTCGTCAGGAAGTGGTGGACAGTTAAAACTTAGGCGCAATGTGTAAAAAGTGGTGGGGTAGGGCCACTTATCAAATGACGATGGCTAAAAAGGCAGTGCCCAATATGCGATAGGGTGGAGAGGCGGTCGTCCAAAGCAGCTGGGAGAGGCTTAATAAGCCGGAGCTTATTCCCGTGAAGGGAGGACCATTGGCGATGCCAAAGGGACACCAGCTCTTGACAGATGGCAACAAAGAGAGCATCAGAGGGAATATAGGTACTCGCGGACTGAGATACGAGGACTGCAGCCTTGGCAGCAGCGTCAGCCGCCTCGTTTCCTGGCAGACCGACATGAGCAGGAATTCACATAAACACCACAGTGGCTGCACCAAGACTGAGCAAGTGACAGTTTTCCTGGACCCGCTGCACTAAGAATGGCTCTGAGCACTATGGGACTCAACTGCTGTGGTCATAAGTCCCCGAGAACTTAGAACTACTTAAACCTAACTAACTTAAGGACATCACACACATCCATGCCCGAGGCAGGATTCGAACCTGCGACCGTAGCGGTCGTGCAGTTCCAGACTGTAGCGCCTTTAACCGCTCATCCACTCCGGCCGGCGCTGCACTAAGAGATGGGCGTTGTATAGCGCACGTGGGATCTATTTGTGGTGATAGACGACTTTGTGAAAGCAAATTGTGTAAAAAGCAGCGGCACTATTTAGTTTTGCAGTGGAGTAAGGGCTGCTACGAAATATCCTGAAGGATTAAAACTACATATTGAAACAGGAGTCGAACTCGATCTCCCACGCTTTTGGCAGGCCTAGAGGCGTTGAACAAGTTTTTAGTTACAGAATTCCTGGTAGCTGATAAGAAACGGAAAATAGATCTGGTTCAAATACTACTTGAAATGGATTAGAGAATCGCACAGACCCAAATCGCTGTCAGGAATGGGTATAGCAGTCGTCAGAAAGGATAACATGAAGATGTTAGACGACAAAATTTTGGTCACAGTTTTTCTTTTTCGAGCAACTCAACACATCATGGATGGATTCGGTAGTACACTACTGGCCATTAAAATTGCTGCACCAAGAAGAAATGCAGATGATAAACGGGTATTCATCGGACAAATATATTATACTAGAACTGACATGTGATTATATTTTCATGCATTTTGGGTGAATAGATCCTGTGAAATCAGTACCCAGAACAACCACCTCTGGCCGTTATAACGGCCTTGATACGCCTGGGCATTAAGTCAAACACATCCTGGCTGGCGTGTACATGTACAGCTGCTCATGCGGCTTCAACACGATACCACAGTTCTTCAAGAGTAGTGACTGGTGTATTGTGATGAGCCAGTTGCTCGGCCTCCATTGACCAGACGTTTTCAGTTGGTGAGAGATCTGGATAATGTGCTGACCAGGGCAGCAGTCGAACATTTACTGTATCCAGAAAGGCCCGTACAGGGCCTGCAACATGCGGTCGTGCATTATCCTGCTGAAATGTAGGGTCCCACAGGGATCGAATTAAGAGTAGAGCTATGGATCGTAACACATCAGAAATGTCACGTGTGCTGCACTGCTGTTGAAATAACTCGTTAATATTTTATAAATTTTAGACTTCATTTACTTATTTTAAAGTTTATTTGTTTTAATATTTGCGTGAAAGTAACTTATTAGTGGATTTGGGTCGACAGAAGCGTCCGATCCAACGCGTCGGCTTTGAACCGTGACGTAAGGGTGTTGTCGTGCGTGACGTCATGACGGCGCGGAGTTTGGTTTGAGTGTGGCTGTCTCCAGTTCTGTTTTATCTTATTTTATTTACTTTTCTGATCTGTTCGTTCCATCTCGTGAGATTTTTTTAAATTTAAAAACACTTATTACTTATTTTAATTATCTGTTTCCTCGAATTTCTGTTTTAGTTTATTATATTTATCTTCCTGATCTGTTCGTTCTATACCGTGAGATTTTTTTTTTAAAGACAAAAAACACTAATCAGCTGCTGAAGCACCTTTATCTTCTATGGGTTGCAGGGGTTACGACCCCCTGGGGAGGTTGGGTGCGTATTCATGCATGGCTGTCTTCACTTACACGTTGTAGCTACGCAAGGCGTCTAAATTTGTTTATATTTAGTTTGCCCCCCACCCAAAACACCCCATTTCCCGCGCTTGTCCCGTTAGTGTCATTAGGCTTTTGTGGAAAGTGTGTGTGTTTGTTTTTGTTTCCGCCATATTTCTGACGTCATGGGTCAAAGGACGGGTGGGATCGGACGCTTCCGTATTTCCGTGGATTTTCATTAATCTCAGTCTTTCTTCCTGTGTTATTGACTCGAGTGGTCTGTTATTTGTGAGTCTGCTTTCGTCGTTCGTCTAAGCCTCGCGCCTCAGTAGTTTGTTTACATTTTGCGGCGTGCACTGCAGCTGTAGCGGTTATAAGCTAAGTACTGACAAAATTATTTGTGCTCTGTAATACAGTTATTAAATTTAATAGATTTCAGCGGTGTTGCGTGCCGTTTGTGGCGAAATAACGACTTAGTAAACTTTTGTAATCGTTCGCTCCCTGTGTTTTAGAGAGTTTTCAGTGTGTTGAAGTCGTTAGTAATTTTAGTGCTTTAGTTTTCAACTGACGTTTATTATTCTTTCTAGTGAAATATTTCAGTAAAATTTTCATATAGTGTTTTAACTTCGCTTAGTGTTACAGTGGTAGTTTTAATTTTTTGGTTGTAGCTAGTAATTTTGTGAAGTTTTGCTGGTATTGGTATTGGCTGTGTTGTAGTAGTATTATTACAAGTAGCGGCTTTCTTAGTAGGCAGAGAATTTCGAGACCATTATTGTTAGTTCTTAAATAGTTCTACTGGTGTAACTGAACTTTGGTAACGTAGACGTATAGTTTTTTTCAGTAACTGTAAAATTTACCATGAGTGAAAAGTGTGGGCTCTGTCGTAGGTTTGTGAGTAGTGGATTACGGTGTGGGATTAGTTGAAAGTATTTTCATTGGGGGGAATGCAGTGGGGAAGCCAGTGGTCATTTTAGGGAGATCCTCTCCTGGGAATGTAGAATCTGTAGTAGAAACAAGTTAATAGAGGAGCAGGAGCGTAAGATCTGTGCCCTTCAGGTGCAGTTACAATGCGCAAAGGAGGAACTAGATAGGTTGACGAGGGTGAAGGGTGGTGGGGAATGGGAACTGTCAGTTGGCAAGAAGGTAGCTAGGAAGAGGAGGTACTGAGATAGTTTTACTTTGCATATATGCAATAGATACGACCAACTGTCAGAGTTGAGTGGAGAGGAGCCTCCTGTAGCCGTAGATGTAGGTAACTTGCAGCAGTCCTCAGCAATAGGAGGCCTAGGTTAGTTGCAAAGTCTAGCAGAAAGAAGGTTCTGCTGCTAGGTAGTTCCCACGGTAGAGGTGTGGGCCAGCAGTTGCAGGAAGTGTTGGGGAGTGAGTACCAGGTCACCAGCATTGTGAAGCCTAGTGCAGGGTTGACTCAGGTGACTGAAAGCATAGGGAAGTTATGTAAGAATTTTACGAAAGAGGATCAGGTAGTGATAGTGGGTGGAGCAGGGAAAAGTCTCGATAGGGACGGGGAATATGATGCCAGTGGTGACTTGGTTAAGATAGCTACTCAAACTGGTGGTACTAATTGTGCATTTCGTGCAATTGTTTCAGCGTCATGATCGGACTCACCTTAATGCGGCTGTTAGGCGCGTTAATATGGGGCTGTGGAGGGCACTGATGGCGGAGGGCATGGATCACATCTCAGTGGTGCCAGTTGGGTCTATCAATAGATGGGGTTTCACTAGGCATGGCCTGCACCTCAATAGGTATGGGAAGGGGAGGCTGGCTAAGCTTATAGGTGACAGTGTAGTGGGTGGTGGTGGTGGTAGTGGTATCACTCACGGAAAAATTCCTATAGTAGTTGGTGTTAGAGCTGCACCTTTTTTAGACTGATGTCAGCTGATAGGTATACCTGCTTAAAGGAAGTGCCTCTAACTAAGGGCTCACTTCCAGAGGATGTATGTTTCCAAGTAGAGTAGAATTTAGCATATTTCATCAAAATATAAGAGGTATTAGAGATAAAGTTAGTGAACTGCTAATAGATGTTAACTCTGAAATTATTGGTATATCAGAGCACCACTTAAATAATTTGATAATTCAGAGTCTTCCTTTACCAGGCTACAGATTAGCTGGCTGTTTCTCAAGGAGTTCCTTGTGGTGTGGGGGAGTGGCTCTGTACGTAAGAGACAGTATTTCATTTAAGTCCATAGACGTATCACGACACTGCACTGAACAGATATTTGAAAGTTGTGCAGCATTAGTTGAATTTAGTGAAACTAAACTTCTAATTGCTGTTGTTTATAGGTCCCCTAACTCCGACTTCAGAGCATTTTTGCTTAAGCTAGAGAGTGTTCTTGATTCACTTTGTAGGAAGTACCAGGAAGTAGTTCTATGTGGTGACTTCAATATTAATTTTGTACATGATTGTGCAAGAAAAAGGATGTTGGTAGATCTCCTAAATTCATATGAGCTGATGCAACTGTGTTTTTTCCAACTAGGGTTCAGGGGAACAGTAGCACAGTCATAGACAATATTTTTATTCATTCTTCATTACTAAATGGGCATTCTGTTAGTAAAAGGGTGAATGGCCTTTCTGACCATGATGCAAAAATTTTAACACTACAAGGTTTTTGTACTCTAACCAATGTCGTATTTAATTACAAACTACGTAGGAAAGTTAATCCAACAGCAGTAGAGAGTTTTTCAAAACTTGTCAAGGAACAAGAGTGGCAAGATATTTATATTGCCGATAATATAGATGATAAATACAATGCTTTCCATAACACATTTCTCATGCTCTTTGAGAGTTGCTTTCGATTAGAACATTCTAAACAGGGTACTAGCAGTAATGGACAGACCGGTTGGCTGACTAGTGGGATAAGGATATCATGTAGAACAAAGCGGGAATTATATCAAAATGTTAGAAGTAGTCTCAATCAAGATACAGTAGCCTATTACAAACAGTATTGCAAGGTGCTTAAATATGTTATTATCAAGGCAAAAAGTATGTGTTATGCAAATAGAATAGCTAATTCACAGGATAAAATTAAAGCCATATGGTCAGTTGTGAAGGAAGTGTCTGTTCAGCAGCACAAGGTTGACGATATAAAGTCAGTTTGCAGTAATAATATTTCTGTTACTGATAAATCAGATATATGTACAGTATTTAACAACAATTTTCTGAGCATTGCTGGTGAATTAAATAAAAATTTAGTATCTACAGGAAATCATATAAATTTCTTAGCAAATGCCTTTCCGAGATTGACGTCTGAAATACTCCGCTGTGATATAGACAAGAGGGAGATTGAGACAATAATCAAATCACTGAAGACTAAGGACTCTCATGGTTATGACGGAGTGTCTAGTAGAATATTAAAGTACTGT
Source organism: Schistocerca americana (assembly GCF_021461395.2). Taxonomy (NCBI): domain Eukaryota; kingdom Metazoa; phylum Arthropoda; class Insecta; order Orthoptera; family Acrididae; genus Schistocerca; species Schistocerca americana. Next base: position 836,184,593 of record NC_060121.1, on the reverse strand, counting down.
GCTGCACATGTTAGCCCTGTATTTAGCCATATTTCTAATTTTTCCTTTAGGAATGGTCAGTTTCCTTAGCGATTAAAGTACTCAATAGTAAAGCCGCTTTATAAAAAGGGAGAAAGGGATAATGTAGATAATTTTAGACCTATTTATATGCCATCAGTGTTTGCAAAAGTTATCGAAAAGGCTGTGTATGTAAGGTTAATTGATCATTTTATATCACACGATTTGCTATCAAATGTACAGTTCGGCTTTAGAAGTCGTTTGACAACTGAAAATGCTAAACCGATAGATCTGTACCTACAGATTGGAAAATTGCGCAGGTCGCACCAGTGTATAAGAAGGGTAGTAGGAGTAATCCATCGAACTACAGACCTATATCATTGACGTCGGTTTGCAGTAGGGTTTTGGAGCATATACTGTAATCAAACATTATGAATCACCTCGAAGGGAACGATCTATTGACACGTAATCAGCATGGTTTCAGAAAACATCGTTCTTGTGCAACGCAGCTAGTTCTTTATTCGCACGAAGTAATGGCCGTTATCGACAGGGGATCTCAAGTTGATTCCGTATTTCTAGATTTCCGGATGCTTTTGACACCGTTCCTCACAAGCGACTTCTAATCAAGCTGCGGGCCTATGGGGTATCGTCTCAGTTGTGCGACTGTATTCGTGATTTCCTGTCAGGAAGGTCGCAGTTCGTAGTAATAGACGGCAAATCTTCGAGAAAAACTGAAGTGATATCAGGTGTTCCCCAGGGAAGCGTCCTGGGACCTCTGCTGTTCCTGATCTATATAAATGACCTGGGTGACAACCTGAGCAGTTCTCTTAGGTTGTTCGCAGATGATGCTGTAATTTACCGTCTAGTAAAGTCATCTGAAGACCAGTATCAGTTGCAAAGCGATTTAGAAAAGATTGCTGTATGGTGTGGCAGGTGGCAGTTGACGCTAAATAACGAAAAGTGTGAGGTGATCCACATGAGTTCCAAAAGAAATCCGTTGGAATTCGATTACTCGGTAAATAGTACAATTCTCAAGGCTGTCAATTCAACTAAGTACCTGGGTGTTAAAATTACGAACAACTTCAGTTGGAAAGACCACATAGATAATATTATGGAAAAGGCGAGCCAAAGATTGCGATTAATAGGTGGGACACTTAGAAGAGACAGACACTAAAGAGACAGCTTACACTACACTTGTTCGTCGTCTGTTAGAATATTGCTGCGCGGTGTGGGATCCTTACCAGGTGGGATTGACTGAGGACATCGAAAGGGTGCAAAAAAGGGCAGCTCGTTTTGTATTATCACGTAGTAGGGGAGAGAGTGTGGCAGATATGATACGCAAATTGGGATGGAAGTCAATAAAGGAAAGATGTTTTTCGTCACAGCGAGATCTACTTACGAAATTTCAGTCACCAACTGTCTCTTCCGAATGCGAAAATATTTTGTTGAGTCCAACCTACATAGATAGAATAATCATCAAAATAAAATAAGAGAAATCTTCGCTCGAACAGAAAGGTTTAGGTGTTCGTTTTTCCCGCGCACTGTTCGGGAATGGAATGGTAGAGAGATAGTATGATTGTGGTTCGACGAACCTTCTGCCAAGCACTTAAATGTGAATTGCAGAGTAGTCATGTAGATGTAGATGTAGATTCTCTTTTCTCTGTGAGGTACTGGATGGGCTAAACAAAAAGTTTCGAACGCTTGGCGTATTTTTTGATTTAACAAAGGCATTTGACTGTGTTGATCACGCAATATTGCTCCAGAAGTTGGACCATTACGGAATAAGGGGAGTAGCTCACAATTGGTTCACCTCTTACTTTAGCAACAGGCAGCAAAAGGTCATTACTCACAATGTTGATAACGGCTGTGATGTGTGATCTGAGTGGGGTACTGTCAAGTGGGGGGTGCCCCAGGGATCAATATTGGGGCCGCACCTGTTCCTTATTTATATAAATGATATGCCCTCTAGTATTATGGGTAACTCTAAAATATTTCTGTTTTCTGATGACACTAGCTTGGTATTAAAGGTTGTTGTGTGCAACATTGACTCGGTTTCAAGTAGAGCAGTACATGACCTCAGTTCATGGCTTGTAGAAAATAAACTAACGTTAAATCACGGTAAGACTCAGTTTTTACAGTTCCTAACACACAATTCAACAAAACCTGACATTTTAATCTCACAGAACGGGCATATGGTTAGTGAAACTGAACAGTTCAAATTCCTAGGTGTTCAGAGAGATAGTAAGCTGTAGTGGAAACCCCACGTTCAGGATCTTGTTCAAAAACTTAATTCTGCAATTTTCACTATTCGAACGGTATCGAAAGTGAGTGATATTTTGACACGTAAATTAGTCTACTTTGCTTATTTTCATTCACTTATGTCGTATGGTATTATGTTTTGGGGTAACTCTTCCCATTCTAGGAGGATATTTTTGGCTCAGAAACGGGCGGTTCGGGCAATAAGTCGTGTGAGTTCACGAACCTCTTGTCGACCTCTTTCCACGAGTCTGGGTATTTTGACATTGACCTCTCAATATGTATATTCCTTATTGTCGTTTCTTGTTACCAATATTAGTTTATTTTCAACAATAAGCAGCTTTCACTCGGTTAATACTCGGCAGAAATCAAACCTCCATTTGGATGGGACTTCCTTAACTCTTGTGCAAAAAGGTGAGCAGTATACTGCTGCATCCACTTTCAATAAGCTGCCACTCGAATTCAAAAATCTTAGTAGAAATCGACGCGCTTTAAATCGAAACTGAAGAGTTTCCTCATGGATCACGCCTTCTATTCTGTCGAGGAGTTCCTTGAAAAATTAAGATGATTTTCACTGTATTGCTGATAGCGTTGGCTTAAACTTATGGACTGATTTTCTTTCAGGTTCATGAACATTTATTTTTATATGTTATTACTTCTTATGTTGTAAGTTCATGTACTGACACGTTCCATGACCTTGGAGATTTGCTCCTCAATTTGGTCCTACGGAACTTGACATTTAAATAAATAAATAAATAACAGTTCAAAGAGCCGTCAGTGCGAACAAAAGGTAACCGAGACGTGTAATCAATGGCACCCCATACCATCACGCCGGGTGATACGCCAGTAAGGCTATGACGAATACACGCTTCCAATGGGCGTTCATCGCGATGTTGCCAAACGCGGATGCGACCATCATGATGCTGTAAACAGAACCAGGATTCATCCGAAAAAAATGATGTTTTGCCATTCGTGCACCCAGGTTCGTCGTTCAGTACACCATCGCACGTGTTCTTGTCTGTCATGCAGAGTCAAGGGTAACCGCAACCATGGTCTTCGAGCTGATAGTCCATGCTGCTGCAAACGTCGTCGAACTGTTCGTGCAGATGGTTGTTGTCTTGCAAACGTCTCCATCTGTTGACTCAGGGATCGAGACGTGGCTACACGATCCGTTACAGCCACACGGATAAGATGCCTGTCATCTCAACTGCTAGTGATACGAGGCCTTTGAGATCCAGCATGGCGTTCCGTATTACCCTCCTGAACACACCGATTCCATATTCTGCTAACAGTCATTGGACCTCGACCAACGCGAGCAACAATGTCGCGATACGATAAACCGCAATCGCGATAGGTACAATCCGACCTTTATCAAAGTCGGAAACGTAATGGTACGCATTTCTCCTCCTTACACGAGACATCACAACAACGTTTCACCAGGCAACGCCGGTCAACTATTGTTTGTGTATGAGAAATCGGTTGGAAACTTTTCTCACGTCAGCACGTTGTAGGTGTCGCCACCGGCCAGACTCTGCTCCAAATTTCCGTTGGCTAAGTCCCGTAAAGTGGGTATGCTGATGCATGCTGAAAATCTGTGAAACTGTGAACGGATTCCTCCCCCCATGTAACTTGTACTAACCACGTACGGGCTCCCCCCATGTAACTTGTACTAATCACGTACGACTGCACATAAAGCAGAAGGTGTTCTGTTTCCTGCCTGAATATTAAGAGAAACACGTCGACAGGCCTAGAGGCGTTGAACAAGTTTTTAGTTACAGAATTTCTGGTAGCTGATAAGAAACGGAAAATAGATCTGGTTCAAATACTATTGAAATGGGTTAGAGAATCGCACAGACCCAAATCGCTGTCAGGAATGGGTATAGCAGTCGTCAGAAAGGATAACATGAAGATGTTAGACGACAAAATTATCCAAGCAACGGCGTCCGGAATTGGTATCGCTGTGTTGACCATGTCGGAACATATTGATGCGTCGTGGTGGATCTTAGGTAAAGCATACGTGTTAATGAAATGGGCCATTTGCAATCTGTCAAAATATCTCAGTTGGTGATAGCGAAAGGTTATCCAAAAGATTGCATTTTGTTCTTCCAGTTCTTGTATTCAGCTAAGACGTATACGCTCAATTGCTTACGATTCGTGACATTTGGTAGTCAGTGCGATTAGTGCACGACTTGTTCATGGCCCATCTATAGCAGGACAGTTTTGCCTATTCAGGATGATGCCAGTATGCTCTTCGTGTTCTTGTATGAGCTGTTGCTTAAGACGAAATCAGCTTCGCCATAAAGTATGACGCTGACGTCACCTGCATAAGCCTGAACTCCATATTGATGTCTCAGTAACGTGAAGCCCTCGAGTTTAGAATGGACGCGTTGCAGAAGTAGTACAGCGGCTAACGCATGTAAAGCCATACTCGTCTCAGACATCGATGGAAAGATACGTGAGAGGTGTTGGACTGATTGATCCTAATTCTGGTTCTAGTGTGCATGATACATCACGTTATAGTGTGATCGAACTTGGGATCCAAACTGTAACCCAGTAGGCACTGCCTTTGGTAGAAATATTCGGTGCGGTTATAGGATGTATTAAAACCTAGAAATGAGCAGAGCTTGTAAGTGTTCACATGCAACGCCATTCATACAACGTCTCTGTATAGTGCAAGAACTTCTTCCATGGATCGACACGATACTGATATAAGAGCGGTGGCTGTCAGCAATCGTGTATTAAGTGCCCTAGTATACAGTTGGAAGACAGCGTAAGGAACGTTATAGGCCGATAACGCTATTTCGTTGTTGGTTTGCCTTTGTTGGCTGTAAGGACGATGATTCCATCAGTGAAAGGCCCCATTATTAATACACCAATTGAAACATAATTAAAGATTTGCTGGAGGTTTAGTCCCAGTAAGTGCCAAAACCTCTTATACAATATCTTAGCCGGCAGGGGTGGCCGAGCGGTTCTAGGTGCTACAGTCTGGAGCCACTAGACCGCTACGGTCGCACGTTCCAGTCCTGCCTCGTTCATGGATGTGTGTGATGTCCTTAGGTTAGTTAAGTTTTAAGTAGTTCTAAGTTCTAGGGGACTGATGACCTCAGATGTTACGTCCCATAATACTCAGAGCCATTTGAACCATTTGAAGCTATTAACGACTAAATTCAGTGACGTAGAAACTGATGTATGAATTTGATTGCACATGAGCTCTAGTAAACAAAAATGGAATACTAAAGAATGAGTTTAATACTACGATAACAGAACTATTTTTGGTAAGAAACAGAAACCAGCCTTTACGTTTACACCAAGTACGCTGAAGCTGTCAAATTTTTAAACACAATCTGCGTTGTATCGTCATATATATATTAACATTATTGTGTAACATTTGTCTGTTTTAAGGTCTTATTTCTGACTAGGTTTGTTTCGAAAAATTTCGATGAGGTGCTGCTTCCCTGATCAGAATTTTATGAATTTTATGAATTTCTTTAGAATTGACGATATCTTAGTTTTGGTAGGGAGTGCCGTGTTTGAGGTACTACCGAGCAAGTTTCGGCAGGGGTAAAACATTGGAAAGGTATTTTGTTCAGTCCCAAAGATGCCATCCAGACAGAGGTTTTCGTAAATTCCCTACATCGCTTAAGACGACCTCCTGGTCGACGGTACGTAAACCTCAATCATTCTTGTAAACCTCAATCGGTCTTCCTTTTCTTACCGCGAGCCTACGTATGAAATTACTAGCGTAACGCCTGTTGCTCCTCTCGTGTAGACCGTATGGTTTGCTCATATATTTTAATTTTTCTTTAATCAAATTTTTATGTTGTTCATTAATTTCAACACCTTCTGAGCGTTTCGCACTAATTAAGGTCATAGAAGCATGCTCTTTTCCGAATGTGCTTATGATCAAAAAACGATTCTGGTAGTTTGAGCACAAGGTTTTTGTTAATCATGCCTTTTGCGTTCTTGTAGTGATATTTTCATAGAAACTTAAACCCCCTAACACAGATATATCTAACAGAGAATTGTTGGTTGGGTTGTAGTGGGGAAGAGACCAAACCGCGAGGTCATCTGTCTCATCGGATTAGGAAAGGATGGGGAAGGAAGTCGGCAGTGCCCTTTCAAAGGAACAATCCCGGCAGTTGCCTGAAGCGATTTAGGGAAATCACGGAAAACCTAAATTAGGATGGCCGGACGCGGCATTGAACCGACATCCTCCCGAATGTGAGTCTAGTGTGCTATCCACAGCGCCACCTACCTCGGTAACCGAGAAGTGTGATACTAATTCCCATAACTGAAGCTTGAAAACATAGCCAAGTTTTTTCTTAAACATCTTCATCCTCTATTTCACCCCATACGGACTGAATTTCCAGGAACAGTGAAATGCGTATTTCCTTACTTTTATCAGAGGAGTCAAATATAAATTCTCGTAGATTTAGCTTCAAAAATGCTTCCATAATGAAATATTTGCTTAAAAATTTTCATCCTCTATTTCGCTCCATATTGGTTGAATTTCCAATGGTTCGTACGCTGACACTTGCTGATGGCCCAGGATTGAAATGTGCAGTAATTTGCGTAAGGGTGGCACTTCTGTCACGTTGAACGATTCTCTTCAGTCGTCGTTGGCCCGTCCTTGCAGGATCTTCTGCCGACCGCCGTGATGTCGGAGATTTAATGTTATACTAGATCCCTGATATTCACGATACACTCGTGAAATGGTCGTACGTGAAAATCTCCACATCATCACCACCTCGGAGATACTGTGTCCCATCGCTCGTTCGGCTATTATGACACCACGTTCAAACTCACTTAAATTTTGTAACCGATCTAACAACTGCCAAGACACTTGTCTTATATAGGCGCCGTATTCTGCCTGTTTATGTATTTTTGTATTTGTATACGCTTCCCTACAGCAGTTTCGTCTATTACACAGGTGAGGTACTCTCAGACTTCAGAAAAATGTAATAATTCCAATTCGAAAGAAAACAGATGCTAACAGGAGTAAATATTACGAACTATCAGTTTAATAATTCATGGTTGGAAAACATTAATAAGAATTATTTACCGCTGAGTGGTCAAACTGGTAGTAATCAGTCTCGGGGAAGATCAGTTTCGATTGCCAAGAAAATAGGAACACGCGAGACAGTACTGAATGTTAGACTTACCTTAGAAGATAGGTTAAGGAAACCCAAACCTACGTTTAAAGTTTTTGTAAGCGTGGAGAAATGATTGGTTAACGTCGTTTGGAATAAACTCTTTGAAATTATAATGGTGGTATGGGTAAATTATAGGGAGCGAAAGGATTTATCCAACTTGTTCAGAAACCAGAAGGCATTTACTGAGTCGAGAGGCATAAAAGGGAAATTGTGGCTGAGAGGAGAGTGAGAGAGCGACGTAGCCCATACCAGACGTTACTCAATGTGTGCAGTGGCCAAGCAGTAAAGGAAATCACAAAAAAACTGAGAGAAGTAATTAAAGGTCAGGGAAAAGAAATAAACTCTTTGAGGTTTCCCGTGAGATAGTCAGTCTGTCAGAGACAACAAAGGACTTGTAAGAGCATCTGAACGGATTGGACAGTGTCTTGAAAGGAAGATAAAAGATGAACACCAATGAAAGAGAAACAAATGTAATGGAATCTAGTCAAATTAAGTCAGGTGACGCCAAGGAATTAGATTAGGAAACGGGGCACTGGAAGTAGTAGATGAGTTTTGCTGTTTTTGGTTGAAATTCACGATTTTCTGTTTTTGTGTCCTAAAAGTTCGGAAGCAAGATAGATTAAGTACGTCATTAGATAAAGCTAGGATGTTTAGATTTAGGTAGAATGGAGATATGCTACAATAAAAAAGATGTGAGAAGTTTCCAAAAGGTAGCTATTAAACTATAGCTGTAGCGTCTCTCCAAAGAGCAAGTTCAGAGCTCATCTATTGCGGGCAGTCCAACTAAAATAATTCTCTCGCAAAAAGTATTTAACCTAGCCACATCAGAATTTTATTATAGATACTTACCTGTGTTGTGAGGACCGAGCGGTTCTATGCGCTACAGTCTGGAACCGCGCGACCGCCACGGTAGCAGGTTCGAATTCTGCCTCGGACATGGATGTGTGTGATGTCCTTAGGTTAGTTAGGTTAAAAGTAGTTCTAAGTTCTAGGAAGTTTATGAGCTCAGAAGCTAAGTCCCATAGTGCTCAGAGCCATATGAACCATTTTTTCTCTTCTAGATTCGTATCAGTGTGCACTCCGTGTTGGAAGCTGCGTCGCGTTTGTGTACTTGTCAAGAACACCCTTGGATGCTGTATTATGTAAATGAGTTCGCATTGGGGTAGGGAGTTAATAACGGAATGAATCCAGCGATTTGTTCTCAGTTTGCGTATGTCGTATTTTCATGTGTCGCCGTAGTACAGACCTTCTATTATTACTAGTGTGGCATTTGATGAGTATTAACATCAAATTTTGGCGAGCATTTCACTTTCAGAATTTACACCGACAGCGATTATTGAACAGTTTCATAATCTAGGAATAATAGAATCCACGCAATAGACTCTAAACAGCTCTGATAGTACAATAGCTGATACGGGTAATCATTTGCCTAGAATATTACGCTTTATCGCTTTCAGAATATAGTGAAAATTGTTATAGTAAACTGCATTTTTTGTGAATTCCAGACATCATCCTGAATCCTGAGAGTAAGGAACTTCAATAATCAATAACTTTTATTCGCCATCAGAGTGGGCACAGTGAAGTCTATAACTTTATTCTCCACCCACCGCCCCACAGTACTTGTTCCTATCTTCTCTGCTGCGAGACATGGCTGGTAATACACGCGCGGCGGCATCGAAATTACTCGGGGCCAGAAAGAGAAACTATACATGTGCGGAGATGCACTCACAGGTGGAGGACAGTAGCGCTTGAAGTGCCCTCTGCCGGGAGTCGAAGTGAAGCCTTCCAGGGGCAATGGCTGTGCTGCCGGACGCTGCTGTAGTTAAAAGCTGAGATGACTTTCTGTGTCGGTTCATGTGAGATAGTTTCTTGTGCCTCCCATTTTAATTTAATGGCAGCCAGTGCTGGATTCCTAGCGGTACTTATTTAAAATCTCGCGTCCGTGTGAACAGAATTTTCTGTTGTACAGATGTTTATGAAATCCTAAAAGCACAATCTAAAACGATGATGGTGAGGAGAAGACTTTACTCTACTCATAGAACATGCGATGCTCCATGTTCAGGGATTGCTCCGCCACAGTGGATTTGTCGGTCGGCCCCGAGCGTGTGTGTCGATGGCTTCAGCCCAACTTTCTTACATGTCGTGAAGACTCTGTGCAATATACAGTGAAGTGGCAAAACTCATGGGATAGCAATACGCACGTATACAGATGGCGGTCAGGTCACGTACACAAGGTACACAAGGCAAAAGGGCAGTGCATTGGCGGAGCTCTAATTTTTACTCAGGTGATTCATGTAAAAATGTTCCCGACCTGATGCTCGACGCACGACAGAAATCAACAGACTTTCATCGCGGAGTTGTAGTTGTCGCTAGAAGTATGGGACATTCCATTTCGGAAATCGTTAGGGAATTCAATATTGCGAGATCTGCAGTGTCAAGAGTGTGTCGAGAGTACATATTTCAGGCATTACCTCACACTTCGAACAACGCAGAGCTCGACGATCTTCACTTAACGACCAACGTAGAGAGTTGTCAGTGCTAATAGACATGCAAAACTGCATGAAATAACCTCAGAAGTCAATGTGAAACGCACGCGAGTGACATCTGGTGGTAATGGGCTATGGCAGCAGACAGCCGACGCGAGTGCCTGTTCTAACAGTGCGACATCGACTGTAGCGTCTCTCCTGGGTTTGTGACCATATCGGTTGGACCATAGACGGTTGGAAAACCATGAACTGCAGGTCAGATGAATCCTCAGTCTCAGATGGTGGGAGCTGATGGTAAGGTTCGAGTGTGGTGCAGGCCACACGAAGCCGTGGATCCAAGTTGTCAACAAGGTTCTGTGCAAGCTGGTGGTGGCCCCACAATGGTGTGGTCTGTGTTTACATGGAATGGACTGAGTCCTCTTGGCCAACTGAACGGATCATTCACTGGAAACGGCTATTTTCGGCTACTTGGACACCATTTGCAGCCATATCTCGACATAATGTTGTCAAAGAACGATGGAATTTTTGAGGGTGGCAATGAGCTATGTCACTATGCCACAATTGTTCGCGATTGGTTTGAAAAACTTTCTGGACAGTTCGAGCTAATGATCTGGCAACCCTGATCGCCCGACACACATCTCATCAAACATTCATGGGACTTAAACGGTAGGTCACTTCGTGCACACAATCCTACACCGGTAGCACTTCCGCAGTTCTGGATGGCTATAGAGGCAGCATGGCTCAGTATTTCTGCAGGGCACTTCCAACAAGTTGCTGTTTCCAAGACAGGTCGAGCTGCTGCATTACGCTGGGCAAAAGGTGGTCAGGCACGATATTAGGAGGTACTCCATGATTTTAGTCGTCTCGCGTGGCGGCATTGAAATTCATCGGGGCCAGGAACAGGAACTATGCGTGCAGGGATTAGCACTCACAGGTGCAGGTTCAAAATGGTTCAAATGGCTCTAAGCACTATGGGACTTACCATCTGAGGTCATCAGTCCCCGAGACTTAGAACTAGTTAAACCCAACTAACCTAAGGACATCACACACATCCATTCCCGAGGCAGGATTCGAACCTGCGACCGTAGCAGCGGAGCGGTTCCCGACTGAAGTGCCTAGAACCACTCGGCCACATTGGCCGGCACACAGGTGGAGGAAAGTAGCGCTTAAAGTGCCCTGTGCCGGGAGTCGAAGAGAAACCTTGCAGACGTACGAAGTCGGCAGTGGCTGTGCTGCCGGACGCTGCTGAGATAACTTTCCTTGTCGGGTCAGAAAACATAGGTTCTTGTGTCTCCCGTTTTAATTTCATGGCAGCCTCCCACAATGGCAGCCTCCCACACTGGCGATTGATCCTATATACCCCGCGTTTTCCAAGGCCGGGATCATCTTTGAGCTAACACACAAGTTCAAGAAAAATGGCTCTGAGCACTATGGGACTTAACATCTGTGGTCATCAGTCCCCTAGAACTTAGAACTACTTAAACCTAACTAACCTAAGGACATCACACACATCCATGCCCGAGGCCGGATTCGAACCTGCGACCGTAGCAGTCACGCGGTTCCGGGCTGAAGCGCCTAGAACCGCTCGGCCACAGCGGCCGGCTAACACACAAGTCCCTCATATTTGCCACTGCACATAAACAGCACTTAAAGTCGTATATCTGGAAGATACTTTCGATTCATGAAGACATTAGTTGTCTCCCATCTTCGTTTACATCCCTACAGTGAACTCGCTTTGATCGCGATGCATTACTCATCACTGTTTTAGAATACCCGTTCTGTTGGAACACCGTTCACCGGTGATGGAGCTCGCTTGGCAGGCTGTATGGATCTGAGACCACATGCGCCCTATATAAGACACTGTAATATCGCACAGAGACGGCAGATCGATTTCGAAGGAAGAAAGACTGGGTTAAACGTCCCGTAAAAATCGATGTCATTAGAGACGGAAGATTTGGTTAAGGATAGGGAAGGAAATCGGCTGTGCGCTTCCATACGGATGATCCTGGTATTTGCCGGAAAACCTAAATCGGGATGGCCCGGACACGGGTGTGAACTGTCGTCCTCCAGAATGTGAGTCTAGTGTGCCAACCACTGGCCACCTCGCTCACAATTGGACCCTCCATAATGTAAATCACTGATTTTGATGCGCTTCAATTATGTTGTAGAGGCACCTACCCAGAGTACCTGGCTATCCGGTTTTTTATCGACGGGCCTTGGTTTTTGAGAAAATCGATTTTGAAATTCATTGCATGCTTTTTATACCCGTAACAATACATATGATCCGAGCAAGTCAGCGTAGCGCAGCGGTCAAGGATCACAACTACCGCGCTGGAGGTACCGTGGTCGAATCCTGCTCGTGTACCTTTTTTTTTCAAAATCGACGGAATTTTTCGATTTTATTTCAAAGAATATCAACAAACAGTGTAAGGTGTGCGAAATTATGAAGATATATTCAGTTACAAATTTTTTCAAATATTCATTCCATTTGTGGTTCGCATCATATTCTCCCAATTCATCTTCTTCGTTGAAATCTATCAATTCATCATCAATAATGATCTGTCTTTCGTCCAAGAGATCCTGTATTGCGATACATATTCCATCGCCAATTGCAACGGAATTGGCAGAGATCACGCTAGGGGGTGTATTAGTTACGACATTCAAATCGCAGAGTAGATTTTCGGCGTATTTAAAGGCATTTGTGATTTCGCCTTTTGATTCCTCGTTCAGCTCCTATATTTGTGCATCTTCTTCCTGCTGCACTACTGCAAAAACACTTGGTTCTTCAATTTCACAGAATTTTTCTGACACACGGCATTAGAGACGCTTTGCGAGCAATTGATGCTGTAGTTAGATGCGAACGTAAAGGCATACAACTCGCATCCTCACTGGCCTAGGAGCTGGGGTTCCCGTTACGGCTAACGGTATTCACAGGACAGGGGACGACAATGGGCGGAGATCGATTTCAGGTAATACAAGAAGCGACCGTTGCACGAACATTTGGAACTCCAACTGCGAACCACAAACGGAATGAATATTTGAAGAAACTAATAGCTGAATATATCTTTATAATTTCGCACACCTTACACTGTTTGTTGATATTCTTTGAAATAAAAATCAAAAATTCGGTCAATTTTGAAATAAAAAAAAGGACACGAGTAGGATTCGAACACCGTACCTCCAGCTCGGTAGCCACGAACTTTTACCGCTGAGCTGCACTGACTTACTTGGAATTTGTGTAATGTTAAGGTTATAATAAGTGAGCAATGAACTCAAAATCAATTTTCTCAAAAACCATGGCCCGCCGCTCAAAAACCGGATAGCCAGGTACTCAGGGTAAGTGCCTCTACAACATATTTGAAGCGCATCAAAATCCGTGATTTACAGTATGGAAGGACCCCTTGTCAGTGATAGATTTCGAGGTCGCGCGCGAACATCACCTGTCGCGTCTCAACAGCAGTGAATTACAGCAACAATCACCACCATTAGATGTCAAACGGTTGTTCTAGTGAAATTTTGTGGACCTTGCATGAGCTTATCCGGTGCTGAACACGAGAAGTGCGTTTGCATTCTTGTAGTTCCCGTCAATTGTAATAAGTTAAGCGTATGGTGATAGCTTTAATCTGGTGTAAAATGCCTGTATAGCTCAGTCCTACCATCATCGAAAGAGACACTATGACTGATTCATCATATACAGTGGTGTCCAAAATGAAAAGCAACAAACGGACACTGTGCACGGTTGTGCTTATTTTGCAACAAAACAATATAAACAGGTGATAATAAAGGAGAGACAATGTAAAGAATGCAGAACGTAAACAACTGCCACATTCATAATGGTAGCCTAGAATGTTCTTCTTTTTTTCCAACTTAGCGTATTTGCAAACACATTCCGACAACTGGTTAATGTGCTCAATGTGGGGTGCGACCACCTCTGGCAGCAGTACAGACTTGAAAACGACGGGGAATGTTATAAATGATGTCATCAGTCTCATGTTGAGGGAATATCACTCATTCTTCCGACAGAGCTGCTCGCATGTCTTGGAGAGTGGTTAGTGAATGCTACCGTGATGCAAACTATCTCCGTAGTGCACTCCAGACGAGCTCTATGGGATTAAAATCAGGATAGAGAACAGACCACGCCATGCACGAAGTATCTTCCGTTTGCGAGAAAACACCTATCACACGTGCTCTACGAGGTCGATCAGTATCGCCCATCAATACGGAATCTGGACCCACTTCGCAAAAACAGCACATGAAGCCTAACATGACATAGTACCTGACAGCAGTTCAACCGTGCTGGTTCAACCGTACAATTTCATGAGGTGACTTTCGAGTGATGAACATAATCCCTGCCGCACTATCAGGATCTTCCTCGATATAGGTCTCTTTCTACGACTTTTTGGTCCCGAAATGGTGGTCCAAGTTCCCTCCAGATGCGAATCCGATGAGAATCACTCTGAACAAATAGGAGCGCATCTGTGAAAAGAACATTGGCCCACTGTCGGCCGTCCAGGTGGCATGTTAACGACTACACTCTATGCGTTCCCTTCTGTGAAGACGCATCAAAGATACATATACAGCAGTTCTTCGACAATAAAGGCAACTCTGCCGTAGCTCTCTGTACACGTTTTGCTTCGATACAACACGTCCATTTGATGTTGAAAGGTCAGATGTCGGTTGCCGTAATACTAACAAGGGATCCTCCCCATCGCACCCCCCTTAGATTTAGTTATAAGTTGGCACAGTGGATAGGCCTTGAAAAACTGAACACAGATCAATCGAGAAAACAGGATGAAGTTGTGTGGAACTATGAAAAAAATTAGCAAAATATAAAAACTGAGTAGTCCATGTGCAAGATAGGTAACATCAAGGAAACTGTGAGAACAAGAGCGCCGTGGTCCCGTGGTTAGCGTGAGCAGCTCCGCAGCGAGAGGTCCTTGGTTCAAGTCCCCCCTCTAGTCATAAGTTTTATTTTTTATTTTCAGGTAATTATTATCTGTCCATCCGTCCGTCCGAATCGAGGTAACTGCGCCGTATTATGGGGACGCTACACCTAAACGAAGAAATTTGAAAACGTTAAAAACATATGTTTTGACAGAGCGCAGGGAAAACTGTGCGACTGTGAAACTGTTGCATTCATTTGTTGCAGTTTATGTGACCAACTCTTATGTTTCCATCACTTTTTTGGGAGTGATTATCACATCCACAATAAAACCTAAATCGGGCAAGGAAGAAGAATCTTTTTACCCATTCGCCAAGTGTACAAATTAGGTGGGTCGATAACATATTCCTGTCATGTGACGCACATGCCGTCACCATTGTCGTATATAATATATAAGACGTGTTTTCCTGTGGAGGAATCGGTTGACCTATGACCTTGCTATCAAATATTTTCGGTTCCCATTGGAGGCACGTCCTTTTGTCTACTAATCGCACGGTTTTGCGGTGCGGTCGCAAAACACAGACACTAAACTCATTACAGTGAACTGAGACGTCAATGAAAGAACGGACAGATCATAACTTTGCGAAAATGAAGAAAGCACAATTCTCACTCCAGGGAAGGCTTGAACCAAGGACATCTCGTTCCGCAGCTGCTCACGCTAACCACCGGACCACGGTGCCCCTGGGCTAGTACTTTCCTTGATGTTGCCCATCTTGCGCATGGACTACTCAGTTTGTATATTTTGCTTATTTTTTTCATAGTTCTTCACAACTGCTTCCTGTTTTCTCGATTGATCTGTGTTCAGTTTTTCAAGGCCTATCCACTGTGCCAACTTATAACTAAATCTGAGGGGGGTGCGATGGGGAGGTTCCCTTGTAAGTTGGTACCGTCGTGCCCTTACAGCCTAATAAGGCGCCTCCCTTTATGACGTCACACGTGGTCGGCCTAGCCCTGGTGTTCGGGGTACTGTTTCGGTCTTTGTAAATTGTTGCCACATCCGAGAAACAACAGATCAATTCACGTTAAGCCTTACGACCACATAAGTTTGCGACTGTCCTGCTTCCATTCTTCTTGTGGCCCTCCATCACAGAGAGTCTGGTAGGCGTCTTCTTTGTGCCATATTGCACCGTCTGTGACTGTATACACAGCGATGTGGATGTAGGACTACCCGGCAAACACTATCCTGTTTAATAGGTGGCCTGAAGTCGTCTTTGGTGTAGTTGTTCATTGACCAGAAAGTCATCTTCCGTGCAGAACAGAATCTCAGTTCGTATTACTTTATATTGAATTAGACGCAGGACGGGGAAACAGCGGTTTGTTGCCTTAATTTTGGACACGAGTCTAAAGGACCACCCTATCATACTTGTAAGAATTAGAGAATGTCTGCAGTTTATTTCAAATAAGCTTTTACGTTGTCACATATTTGGCATTTATTTCAGATGTTCGCCGCTTGCAGTTCGACAGAGGGTTGGGTGCGTATCGCAGCTGAGACGCTGCTTCTTTAAGGAGACACTTAACCGAGGTTGTCTCCAAGTTTCATTTCACGCATAATTAACGTCTTCATTTCCTCGGCCGCGGAAAGCAGCCACTTCCAGCCTCCACGCTCCAGTTACGACCTCCCCTTTACTGGAGGAGGCGCGATGCTTAACTGGAACAACGAAGTCGCTGCCGTTACAGGTCATCATGTTACGGAGATGAAATAAATTAGCGCCGAGGACGCCGGAGGAAAGGAAATGAGCAGGAGTGGTGCTCCTTCGAGGGAACACTGGCGGGATCGCACCTGCTTACCGTGGAGATCCGGGGTGCAGCCAATAGCCAGTGTGATCGGCTCTCGGTTGGGTTCAAATGGCTCTGAGTACTATGCGACTTAACTTCTGATGTCATCAGTCGCCTAGAACTTAGAACTAATTAAACCTAACTAAACTAAGGGCATCACACACATCCATACCCGAGGCAGGATTCGAACCTGCGACCGTAGCGGTCGCTCGGCTCCAGACTGTAGCGCCAAGAACCGCACGGCCACTTCGGCCGGCACTCTCTCGGTTGGGACTTGCGTAAAGAGCTCTTCCAATTATTACGTCAATAGATTGTAACCTCCCACTTCCTAATTGGCGTACAGGTAAGCGATGTAATTGCCCGTGATAGCGTATGCCTAATGAAATTTTTCAGTGAGTAAGGCTCTCGTTACCGAACGAAAATAGTACAGGTTAGTAGGAGGACCCTTCTGAAGGAAGACTCTATTCTAAACTTAATCTAAATACTGATGATAATTTTTAAATGGGTAGAGTATAGTGCAATCATGGCGATCCATACAGTGGAGAAAAGGATACCACACTATATTTAATTAAAAAAAACACTGATAATACAAAAAACACTGATTAGCTGAAAAGGCGATAATTAACGGTCACCAGCCCGCTATTTCAATGAACCGTAAAAATGGTAATGTCAAAGAAATTTATGCAAATAGCCACTGGCGTGGCGACAGGAGGTTCTCAAGCTTTTCCACAACACAACAATTCGCGAGAAAATAAATGGGTCAAAAGGTACTGAGTTTGTAGTTATTTTCAGATACAATATTTTGAAAGTAAAGTTAAATAAATGCAACTAACACTTCGTCATGTAACAAAATGACTTTCAGAAAAATCAGGCAAGTAATTTACTTTTGATTACCGAAAGATCGAAGTGAACATACTCTAAGCAATGAGCAACTGATTTTACTTTTAAAGTAACAACAGTGAAATACATACCAGGCCAGCTGAAGTTGCTCGCTAAGCTAAATAGAGAATAAATGAAATTGGGCACTCTTAATTTATGCAGTATCTTCAGCTATTAGTTTTGCCAGTGAAATTTTACGTTACTTTATATGATTGAAGTTAATACTAAAAATTGCTAATTAGCTAAGAGTCTCTTATGCAACGGAAGAATGAACAGTAAGTGAGGCAGAAAGTTCATGCCAAAATTGGTCATTAGCAAACAAACAAAACTGGCAGTAAATATTTAATCAATTTTCATATTTGTACGACACTCCGTGACTGTATGGGAAGGTAAGGACACAGGTTGGTGCTAATGTCTGAGGTCAATGGCAACACAGGTGTCTCACAAGTTTTAACTATTGCAGGCTATAATTCAAGTTAGTGCTACTTTGTGAAAGAAATATCTGGATAATGGCTAGCCGATGACAATGCTGAGCTACCCTTGTTGCTGCTGCTTGAGGACCCCGAGCCGTCTCCAGAGCTACGGATAATAATGGGACATGCAATAGTTAGACTTGTAGCTTCCTCCGCCTGTCCACTCCTACCGTATTCTCAATACTCAGGGGTTAACGAATTAGGCGTGCCTACACTGGCACGATCATAGCTGCACACCGCGTCTGCGCGAGCGCCAACGAACACTTCCACACTCTTTCATGATTCAGACTGCTCTTCTTCCTCTCTGATTGCAGCGCGACAGACACTCTCCCCACGCAAAGATAAATAACTGCACATGCTGCCATTTCGTCGCTGCTATCGGTGCATCAAATTGAAGTTCCCTTGACTATTACCCAGAATTTACTATATTAACATTATAATTACAATCAATTATATACATTCACAATTAAATGCCCTATTACATACGTTACATATTAAATAGAGCTTCTGTAATAAAGACAACAGATTAAAAATAAGAAGTATTCTGCTCTCTCGCGATGTCTAATGACTACTGAAGTCGCTAATATGGAGTGCCGGACAGTAGGTGGCAGCACGATGCACCTAATATGAAAAACGTATGTTTTTGGGTGTGTCATGATACTTTTGATCACATAGTGTATGTATGGTGCGAGAAGTGGCCATTTACAGTAAATAAGAAAACGTGTAAGGTCTTCCACATGGGCACTAAAAGAAATCCATTAAACTTCGGTTACAAGATAAATTTAACAAATCTAGTGTCTGCAAACTGGACTAAACACCTAGGAATTACGATTACGAACAACCTGGAGTCGAACGAACTCGTAGATAACGTTGTTGGGAAGGCGAAACAGAGACTGCATTTTGTTGGCAGAAATCTTAGAAGACGCAACAAGTCTACTAAAAAGACCGCCCACATTACTCTCGTCCGTTTTCTGCTACATTACTGCTGCGTGATATGGGATCCTTGCCAGATAGGATTGATGGAGGACATGGAAAAATTCCAAAGAAGGTCAAATCGTTTTGTATTATCCCGAAATAGGGGAGAGAGTCTCACGAATACGACAAGCGACTTGGGGCGGCTGTCATTAAAACAAGGCGTTGTTCTTTGTCGTTAGGTAGTGTCACGAAATTACCATAACCAATTTTCTCCTCTGAATGTGAAAATATTTTATTAATGCCTGCCTAAACAGGGAGGAAACAATGAAAATAACAGAAATCACAACTAGTGCCGAAAAATTTAATTGTTCATTATTCCCAAGCGCTGTTCGGGAGTGCGAAGCTGGTTCAGTGAACCCTCTGCCAATCACTTAAGAGTGAATTGCACAGTACTTATGCAGGTATAAATGTAGCTGTAGATATAGATATAGCACCTAACGTACTCGTGATATATTCTTGTAAATTACATTTGCTGTTTTGCTTTCAGCTACAAATAAGAATAAGTTTTATGTTTGTCTAACACTCCTGAACAAGTTACACTTAGTTGTCCATAGGAGAAAGACGATTCTTTTAATTCACTCCACAGCACTGGTATGTTTGTCCTAGTGCCTAATAGACAGTCGTATAATGGGCCAATCCTATCGGAAATTGGAGTCCTCTAAAGGTAAATGGTATGTTAGCTGACTGGATGGAATTCGTAGTGTGAATACGGACACTCCTTTTTCTCTTCAGGTTAATGTTTCCTCTTCTAGGATGTAGTTCAGAAATCTTCTCGCTAGGGCATATCGGGAACACTGAGCAAACTTGGGAATGCTGATGGGAAGTTTACGCTTCCGTCTTGTTTCATCACGGTATGAATGAATTTAAATATTTTTTTCTTGCCCTGGTATCAAAGTTCGTGTATGATGATTTGTTTATAGAACACACACAAATTTTTTGTTTACATGTCAATTATTATTGGTTTCTTCGTCTTAAGCTTACTGCAGTTAATTTAAGAGAATTTTACTCCAGACGCGTTTCATTTTTATACACGAAGATCTACCGTTGTCATTTGAGTTTGCATGTTATCCAACCCACTGCTTTGTTACCAGAGGTTGATGTCGAAAGAAACTTCGTTACATATATACACTTGGGAGATTTTGCCTTTTTGCACTTTTCCTTACGCTGCATTTGCATTGTTTACACTTGACCTGACCTGCAATAATATGCTCAGTAAGGACACATGTAACTTCAGTTCCATTTCCAAAAGCGAGGTGAATTGTAAATAACGCAAATGCACCATAAGAAAAATGGAAAGAAGGCAAAAACTAACTGGTATTTACGTGTAACGAAATTTATTTTAACATCAGCCTCTGCTAAGAGAGAAAATAGATGCAGCGGTTCGAAGAATATGTAAACAAGAGGCAGAAACACCGATGACGACAGAAGATACTTCGTAAATAAAAGTTAATTGTGTCTGCTGGAAAATTCTCTTTAATTGATTGCAGTAAGCTTAAGACGGAGAAACCAGTAATAATTGCCTTTAATAACTTCTCCGGAAGATCGCCATGCAAACAAACATGTTTGCTTACGTGGTTTCTCTCTATAAGAGGATACACTTGTCGATGAGTTGTTTCTGTATTTACTACCTTGCACAGTTCACTGATAAAGGTGATTTTGCGAGTGAGCGTTTGATGTAGTATTTGCCGTTACCAGATTGCATTGTAGAACAATTGAGAACATTCGAAAATATTCATTAACATTCGAGAATATTAACTGAAGATTGAACATACTGTAGAATAAACTCGAATTTTTTCATTTCAAAAATACATTAACGTGAAAGAGGCATAAGATGTCCAGGTTACTGCTATGGGGTGTATATTGATTTAGCGTGGACAGTAACGATCTTGCCACGGTACTTTGAATTATGGCAGTGCCTTCTGACGATAACTGTACAAAGCTAATTCCGCTTGCTAGGTAAAATTCAGCACGTATTCGTGTTTTTTTTATAATTATATTTGTAACTATGAAATCAAGCTGATATGACGACAGTGCATGTCCTGTATGAATAAGGACGTAATGAACATGGTGGGTCTGCATCTTACCACGAACCAACTTGTGACTGTAGCCACGTACCTTCCGTTGTATTTCGGACTTCGAAATATCATGAGAACAACATTACGAAGATGTTTTACTGAAAAAAGTTCTTTTATAAACATACAGAGTAATAGAAAATACCACATTAGTCACAGAGCAATCATGAAACGTAATTGTGGAAAATGTCTATAGTAATTTATAACGAATATGAAAACGAATCGACTACCATAAATAGCTATAACGGTTCATGTGATTATTATAGGCTCGTGAAATCCCAAAAACTTTTACTTTGTATCTAGAGACATAATTGCGTTACACAATGATATATTAAACAAAAAGAGCTCTCAGACAAAAGTCAAACAAATGTAACTTATTCATCGGAAGGAAGTTGAAGATTATGATGTAAATCAGACTTTAGCAATATAAATTAAGTGGCGAGCACAGTACCCAGTTACAAATATAAGTGCGCATCAACAATAAACCAAGTGATTATTGCCACGTACCCATATACTTCCTGATGAAACTTATGGGGCCTTTTCATCTCTAATATCCTAAAATCAGTTTCACAATACTGACAAGCACTCCATGAGTTTCGTTAACTACATTCTCGCTACTGCATAGGTACAGCAACATGCAGAACTTTATTCGCTACTGCCTCACGTTTTGAAACATATATCAAGAAAGTGTTCCTTCTACCATCGGAACAGAAAAGGTCTTTTTTTGTTTCTCGTACACAGCACAGACTGACAATATAGAATATCAATGGAAAACCGCTATAGATAAATACTAATCAAAATAAACTTCAAGAATGCACAGCAGCCGTTACCGTCACAAATGGTTCAAATGGCTCTGAGCACTATGGGACTTAGAACTACTTAAACCTAACTAACCTAAGGACATCAAACAACATCTAGTCATCACGTTTACCGTCACATCTTAGATGAAATTTGATTGTCATTAACGCAGATTTATTTTGCGCAATGGTGGTTTTTTGAACATAAGAAACACATACAGTTTTGTGTACGAGAATTTGCTACATGGTGAAACGAATACACAAAATTTCAACTATTATAATCAATGACATATACATATGAGAAATGTTTCTTGGAAAGAAAAGGAATCGACTACCATAAATAGCTCGAACGGACTTCAAGACATAGAGTAATAACTAAAAAATATATATATTTGTAGATAAATAGCAGCTAGTATTTGAAAATACACTTCACCTACATGGATCAAAAGAAGACTGCATTACGCTGTTTCAAATACATATGGTTTTCAGCAAAAGAGCGAAAACCATTTAATACGAAGCAATGCAACTACATTTGAAGAAACTGAATCGAGTATCGTGAAAACAGCTGTACAGAGTCACAACAGACAGTAGAATCACAAAAAATATTCTCGTAAGTAAATGATAGATAGGTACAACTTAAATAAAAATCTCAAGAGGAGACTTCGTTTTTTAGTGGTAAGTCGGCACATCATTTATTTGTCAGGAAAAAGTGAGTTAAGTACTGTAGAAATAAGCAGTACAGCTAAAATGGACATAACGGCGTATAGTATGAACGTATGAAAGATGCATTTATCGTAAATAAATCGAAGCTGGTATCAGAATATACGTTTTACTTGTATGGCTGAATGAGGGACTGCGATATGGAGTTACGAATATACGGTATTTCTCAGAAGTAATTGGAGACGTAAGAGACATAAATTTTCCAGAAAGGAAGTGTCTCGATTATGGTAAAAAGATGTCTACAGTTGCTGTGGAGATAAAGATTCACCCTATGAAGCAAAAATAAAATATCGCAATCGGAACTAGTGTCGTAAATTACACTTTAGCTATAGAGCTGAATAGTAGATTGCGGTACTCAGTTTCGATTTTACATACTTTCAGCCGTAAATCGTAGTGTTTGTGGCAAGAAGCAATTTAACTTTTTTTCGTAAACGAGTCGAGCAGCATCAAAACAGTTGCAGTGTGTACCACGGCATACAGTGCGAACTAAAAAGAATCATACAGCGGTCGAAGTTAGTCACTGAAAATAGTTCAAGCGGAGACTGTGATACACAGTTCCGAATACATGTAGCAATCAGAAAACGATCATCGCAAGAATAACTATATATCGGAAAGAAAAACCATCGACTACTGCAAATTAGCTCTGTAGCTGTAGTGGAAAACCACAAAACGTCGACTCTTTAACATCGAGAACATGTTTCAGCTATATACCTCAAGTGGAGACTATAGAACGCAGTTATGAGTATATGCATGTATCACTAGTAACCGAAACGTTATCACACAAGAACTTTAACTACTTATCGGGATGTAATGACTTAACACAATAATGCACCTGTAATGTGGACTACGAGAAACAGTCCAAACCAGAAAACAATAGCTCGTGCAAAAAAGCCTGATGAATCGACTAAGCATTATTATTCCCTCCGAAACAGAACAGAGGGTAATTTGTTTCTTATTCACGGCGAAGATCACAAATATAATTTCACCAATAACCATCTAAAACATGACAACAAGC
The DNA here is from genome assembly GCF_021461395.2 of Schistocerca americana. Lineage (NCBI taxonomy): Eukaryota > Metazoa > Arthropoda > Insecta > Orthoptera > Acrididae > Schistocerca > Schistocerca americana. The sequence goes on along the minus strand of NC_060121.1, from coordinate 836,161,052 downwards.
AGTGCAACAAAGAATTGCAAATTAAAACGCGTACCAAGACGAGAGCTCAGCTCTACGACAACCATTACATCAGTGGTCAAACTCGATGGTTAGCATCATCAATTTCTCTTCATCCTGGCAAGACATACGTGAGCATCGCGAAGGAGGACAACTTTTATTTATAATTTGTGTTTATAAAATTGTTATCGGCATAGGAGTAGAAAGCTATTGAAATATTTGGTGATCACTCACCTTGTGTATAGGCCAGCTCGCCAGTCACACAGCAGTCCTCGATATTCCGAAGGGAAACCGCGTTCGCATTGCTTCCCACCATTCTCGTTCGATACTGATATTGCTACGCAACGGCGTGTGACGTTCCATGGACTCATGCATTGTTGAGAACTACGTTTCATCGTTTTTTCTATACGAGATACAGATACGAAATGTTGAGTATCTGAATGTGCATATGCGTTGTCAGCTGTGATCGTAATGCAGTATTACACATGAAGGATATTTCTCAGGTGGCCAGTTGTCATGTCTGTCGGAAAATGAGATACAGTTCTGCATTCACGTGTGTCTCCTGTGTAAAATAGATCTTATTGTAATGTTACGATAAAATACCAGAGGTTTTAAGGTGTAGTACTATACACTAGAATGAACCAAAATGTGTAACATTTATCTTAAAATAGTTTCTTGGTGACATATGGAGAGGGTAGTCCCATAGGTATCGACAACATTGGAAACCTTGGGCTACTTCTCTATGGAGAACAGTCTCGGCTTGCGTCCAAAATTAGGAAATCGGTATAGCGGCTTGGTATAATGAATGGCAGCTCTTATTAAATGTACACAAATTTGAGATAATGCCCGTACGCATAACAAAGAGAAAGAACGCACCGATGTTACAGTAGTTGTCGTTAAATTCCCCGGCATACCCTGAAATATTTAGGGACGATACGGCCCTATGGAATGAAGTAGTACGAACAAGTAATATCGTTAACAGGGAAGGTGAATGAAAATATTACAAGTTCTCACCTAACCGTTAGCAGATGAGTGTGATTCATTTAAATAAAAGTAGTTGTCGAGAACAAGCGCAACTAAGTATTCACTTACCTGGTTTTTCTTGATGTTGACCTTAGTTCACTGTAGCCAGTTGTTGATTACCTTTCTCACGTATCCCGTTTTCTTTGTAAAATTCACATATATCACGTAGAGCAAATGCTTCAAACACAAATAAAAAACCAAATTTATTATTTATTTGCGTTTCTCACAGAGCATTCCTCCTACCCGCCATTCTGTCTTTCTGTTGGCTCCTGTCCGATCTTCAATACAATCTCTCCTGTACCAAAGACATAAGGTCTGCTAAATATGGCACGGAAACTGTACACAAACGTTTCAGAGGTATAAAATTAATGTTGTTAGCAGAATATGGTTTTGAATTATAATGTATTTTGTGGAACTGCTCCAGTAAATGTTTGATTCTGCAACGTCAAATAGTTAGCTTAGCTATAGAAAATTTACAGTACGACTAAACATATAAATTATGCTATAACTGACCTAGATGTGAGAGAACCACACACTTTTGTTAGAAGTTGTTGTTGTTATTGTTGTTGTGGTCTTCAGTCCTGAGATTGGTTTGATGCAGCTCTCCATGCTACTCTATCCTGTGCAAGCTTCTTCGTCTCCCAGTACCTACTGCAGCCTACGTCCTTCCGAATCTGCTTAATGTATTCATCTCTTTGTCTCCCTCTACGATTTTTACCCTCCCCGCCGCCCTCCAGTACTAAATTGGTGATCCCTTGATGCCTCATAACATGTCCTACCAACCGATCCCTTCTTCTGGTAAAGTTGTGAAACAAACTTCTCTTCTCCCCAATTCTATTCAATACCTCCTCATCAGTTATGTGATCTACCCATATAATCTTCAGCATTCTCTTGTAGCACCACATTTCGAAAGCTTCTATTCTCTTCTTGTCTAAACTATTTATCGTCCATGTTTCACTTCCATACATGGTTACACTCCATACAAATATTTTCAGAAACGATTTCCTGACACTTAAAACAAGACTCGATGTTAAGAAACTTTTCTTCTTCAGAAACGCTTTCCTTGCCATTGCCAGCCTACAGTTGATATCCTCTCTACTTCGACCATCATCAGTTACTTTGCTCCCCAAATAGCAAAACTGCTTTACTACTTTAAGTGTCTCATTCCCTAATCTAATTCCCTCAGCATCACCCGACTTAATTCCACTACATTCCATTATCCTCGTTTTGCTTTTGTTGATGTTCATCTTATACCCTCCTTTCAAGACACTCTCCATTCCGTTCAGCTGCTCTTACAAGTCCTTTACTGTCTCTGACAGAATTACAATGTCATCGGCGAACCACGAACTTTTTATTTTTTCTCCATGGATTTTAATGCCTACTCCGAAGTTTGTTTTAGTTTCCTTTACTGCTTGCTCAATGTACAGATCGAATAGCATCGGGGAGAGGCTACAACCCTGTCTCACTCCGTTCCCAACCACTGCTTCCCTTTCATGTCCCTCGACTCTTATAACTGCCATCTGCTTTCTGTACAAATTGTAAATAGCCTCTCGCTCCATGTATTTTACCCCAGCCAACTTCAGAATTTGAAACAAAGTATTCCAGTCAACATAGTCAAAAGCAATCTCCTAGTCTACAAATGCTAGAAACGTAGGTTTGCCTTTCTTTAATCTTTCTTCTAAGATAAGTCGTAGGGCCAGCATTGCCACACGTGTTCCAACATTTCTACGGAACCAAACTGATCTTCCCCGAGGTCGGCTTCTACCAGTTTTTCCATTTGTCTGTAAAGAAATCGTGTTAGTATTTTGCAGCTGCGACTTATTAAACTGATAGTTCGATAATTTTCGCATCTGTCAACACCTGCTTTCTTTGGGATTGGAATTATTATATTCTTCTTGAAGTCTGAAAGTATTTCGCCTGTCTCATACATCTTGCTCACCAGATGGTAGAGTTTTGTCAGGACTGGCTCTCCCAAGGCTGTCAGTAGTTCTAATGGGATGTTGTCTACTCCCGGGGCCTTGTTTCGACTCGGTTCTTTCAGTGCTCTGTCAAACTCTTCACGCAGTATCATATCTCCCATTTCATCTTCATCTACATCCTCTTCCATTTCCATAATATTGTCCTCAAGAACATCGCCCCTGAATAGACCCTCTATATACTACTTCCACGTTCCTGCTTTACTTCTTTGCTTGGAACTGGATTTCCATCTGAGCTCTTGATATTCATACAAGTGGCTCTCTTTTCTCCAAAAGTCTCTTTAATTTACCTGTTGGCAGTATCTATCTTCCCTCTCGTGAGATAAGCCTCTACATCCCTAAATTTGTCCTCTAGCCATCCCTGTTTAGCCATTCTGCACTTCCTGTCGATATCAATTTTGAGACGTTTGTATTTCTTTTTGCCTGCTTCACTTTCTGCATTTTTATATTCTCTCCTTTCATCAATTAAATTTAGTATCTCTTCTGTTACCCAAGGATTTCTACTAGCCCTCGTCTTTTTGCCTACTTGATCCTCTGGTACCTTCACTATTTCATCCCTCAAAGCTACCCATTCATCTTCTACTGTATTTCCTTCCCCCATTCCTGTCAATTGTTCCCTTATGCTCTCCATGAAACTCTGTACAACCTCTGGTTCTGTAAGGTTTATCCGGGACCCATCTCCTTAAATTCCCTCCTTTTTGCTCTTTCTTCAGTCTTAATCTACAGTTCATAACCAATAGATTGTGGTCAGAGTCCACATCTGCCCCTGGAAATGTCTTACAATTTAAAACTTGGTTCCTAAATCTCTGTGTTACCATGATATAATCTATCTGAAACATTCTAGTATCTCCAGGGTTCGTCCATGTATACAACCTTCTTTCATGAGTCTTGAATCAAATGTTAGCTATGATTAAGTTATGCCCTGTGCAGAATTCTACCAGGCGGCTTCCTCATTCATATCTTAGCCCTAATCCAAATTCTCCTGCTACGATTCCTTCTCTTCCTTTTCCTACTGTTGAATTCCAGTCAGCCATGACTATGAAATTTTTGTCTCCCTTCACTATCTGAATAATTTCTTTTATCTCACTATACATTTCATCAATTTCTTCATCATCTGCAGAGATAGCTGCCATGTAAACTTGTACTACTGTAGTAGGCATGGACTTCGTGTCTATCTTGGCCACAATAATGCGTTCACTATGCTGTTTGTAGTAGCTTACCCGCATTCCCATTTTTTATTCATTGTTAATCCTACTCCTCCATTACCCCTATTTGATTTTTTGTTTATAACTCTGTATTCACCTGACCAAAAGCATTGTTCCTCCTGCCACCGAACTTCACTAATTCCCACTATATCTAAATTTAACCTATCTATTTCCCTTTTTAAATTTTCTAACCTACCTGCCCGATGAAGGGATGTGACGTTCCACGCTCCGATCCGTAGAAAGCCAGTTTTCATTCTCCTGATAACCATGTCCTCTTGAGTATTCCCCGCCCGGAGATCCTAAGAGGGGACTATTTTACCTCCGGAATATTTTACCCAAGAGGATGCCATTATCATTTAATCATACAATAAAGCTACATGCCCTCGGGAAAAATTACGGCTGTAGTTTCCCCTTGCTTTCAGCCGTTCGCAGTACCACCAAAGTAAGGCCATTTTGGTTAGTGTTACAATGCCAGATCAGTCAAGTATCCAGACTGTTGCGACGCAACTACTACTAAAGGCTGCTGCCCCTCTTCAGGAACCACACATTTGTCTGGCCTCTCAACAGATACCCCTCCGTTGTGGTGGCACCTACGGTACGGCTATCGGTATCGTTGCAGCACGCAAGCCTCCCCACCAACGGGAAGGTCGATGGTTCATGGGGGCGGGGGGTTAGATATGTAAAAGGAAATGTTGCTTGAGGCTTTCTCGACAGACTACTTGCACGGTGTGAAAGGACAAACTGCTGAACTAGGACTGAAGCCTGCCTTTTATGGCAATTTATTTATTAATTCTGCACGCATGAAGGCAATAAATTCAAGTGACCAATAGTTGAGGTTTCCCCATCGGTAGCAGGCAGGACAGCTACAACACCGGACGGGCTTTGAAACAAGGACTCGGCTGCACGCGCGAACGTTGTCATTTCTACGTAGATTTCAACAACCTCTCATTTATTCTATTTACAGACGTCCCAGCCCTTTAATTTTCTACAGTTCTGTTACCTATTCTCTTTTAATATGCAATTAGTATCCAATAAATTATGACAAGAGTCCATCGCTGCCATCGTAAATTTTTTCCCTTTCAAATCGTTTTTCAAGATCTCTGTGTAATCCGTCTCAAACATTTCGGTGTACCTAAGTGTCCCCAATGTACACAATCTTAGTTTATCCTTCCTAATGCAAGTGTTAGCAATTGTGCACTGAGCCAAATTCTGCGAGACTGCTCCTCTTCTATTCCTTTGCCTCAGTCCATGTTTTCCTATGTTTTATTCTTCTCTTCTTTTCTCTATTATAGAAGTGTGATTCTTATCATAATTGAATGTTTCTCTTGAATATCAGGATAAAATCATGTATCTCACTCTATCTTCTTACAGTTTCTTCACCACCTGAGGAACTAGTAGTAAAAACGTGTACTCCTCTCATAGGTTTTCCACTTACCTTGGCCACAATATTGTGTTCTCTATGTTGTTTATAGTAACTTAATGAATTCCTACTTACTTTCTCATTATTAGACATACTTGTCCATTACCCCTGTTTGATTTTGTTTTGATCACACTGAACTCACCTGACAAAAAGCCTGTTATTCCTGTAACCACACTGCACTATCTCCCACTCTGTCTAACTTAAAACCTATCCGTATCTTCTTTTAAATACTCTAACATACCTCCCAGATTAATTGGTTTAACATTCAACTTCCTGACCTCTAGACCGACAGTTTTGTTTTTCCTGGTGACAAGATCCTCTTTAGCACTCCCACCAAGAAACCATTGGGTTACGAGTATTTTACCTTCGGAATAGTTTACACAAGAGTGTGTCATAATTAATAAGACACACAGTGCAGCTCCATGTCCTATGGAAATATAACGGCTGCAGTTTCCAAATGCTCTCAGACGTTGGCAGTCACACCACAAAGTGAAACTCCGATGAAGCTTTGCACAGATATGTTGAACAGTGTTTCTAGTATGCCCTGAGATCGCGTCACGTCGCTATTTTGAGTTCTGACCGCACAGTGAAAACGTAAAGATGTCTAGATAAATAGGACAGGGTGGTGGTTTGTAAAATTGGCTTGGACGAATGGACACGATTGGACGCGAATGCGTGCATACAGCCACACCTCGTGAAGCTCACACGACGTGAACCCCCCGACACGTCATTCACACCGGTTCACGGCGCATTTACACTATATTCTCGCCTGACAGTGTTATTTTCAGATGTCAGTCTATTCGCGGCCATAGCTGGCCACCCAGGTCACCGGATCTGTCAGTGTGTGACTACTGTGTGTGGGGAGCCCTCAAATGTAAGACGTATCGCTACAACGCTCATAGTCTTCAAGAACTGCAGCAGAACATTTCGAATGACTCATAAGTGAACGAAAAAAATGAACGGTCGCCAGCCAAATTAGACACATTAATTTGGAAATATACGTTTGAGAAAATTGAATATTGTTATTGAAGTTACTTTCGTTGAGATTTCCCTTTGAATAGCAAACAGGATACAAACTAACACAGAGCACTCTGAACTGTGTGTAGCAGCAGTTACCAATAACGCACACATCACCAAATTATAGGAAGTAATTTAGCACCAAGCTCATACCAATGACAGCTACACTCAAGAGCATTACTTAATTAAATACTGAAATCTTACTGCATGAAATGCACAACTAAATTTGGACAGGAGGGGCTTTTACCTTCACTGACATAAAAAACATCAATGAGGACGAATAATCTCATAAATACACTGGTTAAGCTGCTCTACATACATCAGTTTTCTTTAGCAACAGCAGTAGTTCAATTCCTTCGTATAAGTGGAGAATATAATATGCTAGTTTAGTAGCATAGTTTCTCTAGTCGACTTTCTCTCATTATTACAGTAAAAAAAAAGACTAATTCAAAAAGATAACCATTCATTTCACCTGGAGTACTTCATAATTTACTTTGTAAGACAATAAAACACAACACTGGGCTCAATTAACTTCAAAAAAGGAACTTCATGATAAAAATCAAAACCAAACTATTTTTGAAAGGGAGCTTAACTTATTTACCTTTTTATCACCTGTGAAACAGGTATTTTAGACAATAATATTTACACAATCTTGCACTGTCTTCCAACGAAACTGTACTTTGTAATAAACTAAGGATACCTTAGCAAAGCCTGTGTAACTTCACTTTTGTGATTTTAAGTTTAATTTTTACTACTTTTTTTACATTAGGCAAAACATCACTCTAAAACACTTGAATGCAAGAATTGTTCATTTAAATCAGGATACTTGGTTTTAGTAGCACTTAGGTGAGAACCCTGCATAGGTTACTGACCAGGATAGAAAATATGGTTCTGTACACAAATTTTTTTTGGGATTGGAATTCAAACCATACACAAATTAAGTGGTCCATACCCACATACATTACTGAATGTACGAAGTTAGTGAAGCAGTGGCGAAGATGGGTGGCAAGCGACATGGCGGCTAGCTGTACTCACGGCTCTTGATGTTCGAATGCTCTATAAACTCTCTTCGTAGCGTCGGATTTTCAGCGTATTAGAGCTATACCTTTTTGTCGAGAATACCAAATAACAGACAGGTCCACATCGGAGGCAAATCCATTGAAACGCAACTTCCTATTGCCTCTCTTAGCACCGTGGAAGTGTGCCGTGCTACGGCTAGCCACATACTGCGTACCATTCACACCAAGGAGCCACTCAGTTCGACCGCCATACCCATCTTTTACATCGCGCCATGCCACTTCTGTTGTGGAGGGACTTCCCTATATATTTTATGTGTTAGAAATACAAGTTCCCTAAGAATGAACCAGCTTTGAATAAACATTTTCTTTTTATGAACATAGATATATTATAATAATTTATAATTTTAACAAATCATTTTGCATTTTTCATATACAAATTACAAAACTCTAATTTTCCTGTCACAAATCAAGGATTTTAAATAATTAAGAATACACACTATATTGTGGCAGACACACAGTTACATAATATTAACCTACTTGTAATCGATATTTGTGATTCAAGTACAGTACTGTCTTTCCTTTCCTGTGCTGTGTTTTCCTGTGCCCTACAACTCTCAAAATGGTTCAAATGGCTCTGAGCACTATGGGACATAACTTCTGAGGTCATCAGTCCCCTAGAACTTAGAACTACTTGAACCTAATTAACCTAAGGACATCACACACATCCATGACCGAGGCAGGCTTCGAACCTGCAACCGTAGCGGTCGCGTGGTTCCAGACTGTAGCGCCTAGAACCTCTTGGCCACCCAGCCGGTCCCTAGAACTCTCTTCTCCAGGTTTCTCTTGTTTGGCCCTTGCTGTATCTCCCACCACATATAAGGGTCTGGTGAGAGATTGCGCCTGATGTCATGCAGCCCACGTAACTTGACTGACATGCAGTTTCACCTACATCATAATTTCTGGCCGCACTCTGCAGAGGCAGTGAAGATGCTCCTGCAGCGTTTTCTGTGGGAAGTGTTTGCTCACCCACAATACATCCCGTAGTTGGAGCCGACTGAGTTTCATCTCTGTTCACATGAACAACTGACTGTGAAGGCAACATTTTGTCACAGACAATGAGCTGTAGACCAGCGTGTAGAATTTCCGTCGATCGGACCTTACTTTCCGAGTAGCCCTCTTGTTATAAGCCCAAATTAGTCTGCCGCACCTGAAACTATAGAAAAGACTGCTACCCCTCTTTTGGTACGATTCATTAGAGTGTCCTGTCCACAGATACTCCTCTGCAAAGTATGCACTTATGAGACGGGACGGCTATCTTTTTTGTTGAGTCACGCGAGAAACTTCACCAACCAGCAACTTCTATGTTTCGTGGAGAGGTTGTGACTGGGGGTGGGAAGGGATCTGTGCATCATTGTTGTAAATACGAGTAGCTAAATGAGAATGGCAGATCGGTCGTCAGGTAGTAGATGTCGTACACTACTCGACTTGTTAAGGTGCCGTTTCTGTTCAGATTTTGGTATCACTATGGCTAATCTTGGTTTTAACTTTGCGGATGTAAACAGTTGTAGGGAAATGCGTCTGAATCAATCTCACACCATCCCTAGAAATGATTTTCGCCATTCTCTTCTTCGGATATGCCCTAAATATTCTAGTTTTCTGGGTTTGATTCCGTTCCCCAATAACTTATCGTTACTGATTCGTATCAGAACGTCTTCGTTGGTAACTGCTTGTGTTCGTGATATTTTTGACACTCGTCGGTACAATCGTATTTCGAAAGCCTCTGTCTTCTTCATTGTTCGGTTTGTTAATTTTCCATGTCTCCATTCCACATATAACATTTAATCATTCGGAGTCATGGCTGAAAGTTTAAATTACATTTGGCAAGGAAGTACGTCATCTTAAAAAAGGTAGATCTAGACTGTACAATTCGTTATTGGTTTCCTGGGTCTCTCTGACTTTATCACTGATGCAAGTACTGAGCTATTTTTAATTTGATACACATTTAACGGCTACGGTGTTAATAGCAATGCACGACGATATCTTTGGAATTGCATATGTGGTTTTGCCACAATCCATTCTGAGGGAGAAACGTTGCTGACCGCATAAGTTTCTTCAAATCGGGTCTGTAACTGTGTCACAAGTTCTGCCAACACTGGTGTTTCGTCACCTTAACGTATATTATTAATCTATTTTTCATTCACTTTTCACCGAGCGAGGTGGCGCAGTGGTTAGCACACTGGACTCGCATTCGGGAGGACGACGGTTCAATCCCGTCTCCAGCCATCCTGATTTAGGTTTTCCGTGATTTCCCTAAATCGCTTCAGGCAAATGCCGGGATTGTTCCTTTGAAAGGGCACGTCCGATTTCCTTCCCAATCCTTCCCTAACCCGAACATGAGCTCCGTCTCTAAGACCGCGTTGTCGACGGGACGTTAAACACTAACCACCACCACCACCACCTTAGTTTGTTTGCAGATGCAAGAAACACTTAACTTAATATCGCTGGATGTACAAAGTCCAGTTTAAAACGTTAAAAAGAGCGGAACATCGCCAGATTTCGCCGACATTATGCATTCCGTTTAACTGAAAAGATGTGATTTCCATAAATTAAAAACCGTTTAAAACCAAATCACTTACTGATCCAATTATTTGTGTGGAAGTTAAATATTTTGGACAGAATATTACTTCGCCGGCTACATACGTACAAGTCTCACGCGCCCAGTGGGAAGGAAAGAAAAAGAATTTCCGCCGTTCTGGCCTCAGAGTGGCCAAACAGGCCGAACCATCCACAGTGCCATCTATCAGTCAATGATGTTACTCGGATGCTGTACGGAGGGGCGTAAAGTCAGGTCATCGTTTCTCGGCCATTGTCGTTTTTTTTTTTCTTTTTCAGTCATCAGTCATATGACTGGTTTGATGCCGTCCACAACGCATTTCCTCTCCTATGCCAACTTCGTCATGTCAGAGTAACAATCTACGTCCTCAGCTATCTGCTGCATGTATTCCAACCTCTGTTAACCTCTACAGTTTTTACCTTTTACAGCTCCCATTAACACCATGGAAGTTCTTGTCTTTACAGAAGTCCTACCATCCTGTCTTTTCTTCTTGTCACTGTTCATATAGTTCTATCCTCGCCGATTCTCCAGAGAACCTTCTCATTCCTTACCTCATTAATCCACCTAACTTTCAACGTTCTTCTGAAACGTAACATCTAAAATGCTTGGATTCTGTTCTTTTCTCGTTTTTCCACAGTCTGTATTTCACTACCAAGCCATGATGTATTCCAAACTTACATTCTCAGAAACCTCTTCCTCAAATTAAAGTCTATGTTTGATCCTAGTAGACTTCTCTTCACCAAGGATTCCGTTTATGCTAGAGTTATATTGCGTTTGATATCCTCCTTGCTCCACCCGTAATGGGGAATTATGCTGTCTTGGTAGCAGAATTCCTTATCTCATCTCCTTCGTGATCACCAATCCTGATGATAAGTTCCTCGTTGATCTCATTCCTGCTACTTCTCATTACTTCGTCTTTCACCGATTCATTCTCAAGCCGTTTTCTGTACTCGTTAGACTATTCATTCCAATCCTATAATTCTTATTCACTGACGAGAGCAATATCATCAGTGAGTGCTGTCACTAATATCCATTAACCTTGAATTTTAACTGTACTCTTGACCGTTTCGTTTATTTCCGTTACTGCTAAGGCGAAATGGATTGTCATCAAAAAATAAAATGGTTCAAGAGGCTCTAAGCACTATGGGACTAAACATCTGAGATCATCAGTCCCCTAGACTTAGAGCTACTTAAACGTAACTGACCTAAGGACATCACACACATCCATGCCCTAGGCAGGATTCGAACCTACAACCGTAGTAGCGGCGTGGTTCCGGACTGAAGCGACTAAAACCGCTCGTCCAGCGCCTAGAACCGCTCGGCCACCGCGGCCGGCGTCATCTAACACATCCTCAATTTTCTCTTCCATTCTTCTACATATTATTCTGGTCAGTAACTGGAATGCGTGACCTGTTAAGCAAACTGTACGCTAATTCTCCCACTCGCCGGCTGTTGAAATCCTGGGAAACGTGTGGATGATTTTTTCCGAAAGTAAGATGATATATCGCCAGAGTCACATATTCTTCACACCAACGTCAATAGATGTTTGTTGCTACTTCCCCCAATGATTTTAGAAATTCTGATGGAATGTTACCTATCCCTTCTGCCTAATTCGATCTTAAATCTTCCAAGGCTCTTTTAAGTTAAAATCTTAATACTCTATCCCTTTCTCTTCTCTATCGGCTCATGTTTCCTCTTCTATCACGTCATCACACAAGTATCCACCCCCCACCCCCTCCCCATTAATAGGGTCCTTCAATGTACTCGTTCCATCTATCTGCTCTCTCCTCCAATTTAACAATGAAATTGACCTTGCACTCTTAATGTTATTAGCCTGTTTTTCAATTTCACTGAAGGTTGTTTTCACTTTTCTGTATGCTAAGTCTTTCCGACAATCATTTATTTTTCGATTTGTTCACTTTTCATGCAGCTATTTCATCTTAGCTTCCATGCACTTTCTATTTATTTCATTCCTAAGTGCATTGTATTTCCGTATTCCTGATTTTCGCTCAACATTTTCGTGCTTCCTTCTGTCATCGATCAACTGAAGCATTTCTTCTGTTACGCATTGTTTCTTCGCAGTTACCTTCTTTGTACCTACGTTTCTTTTTCCAACTTTTGTGATAACCCTTTTGCAGATGGCGTCTCATCTTGAATTGAGCTGCCTACTGAGCTGTTCCTTGTATCAGTATCTATAGCCTCGGAGAACTTTGAGTGTGTCTCTTCAATCCTTAATACTACCGTATCCTACTTCATACATACGCAATGATTCTTCCTGCCTAACGTCTTACACTTCAGCCTACTCTTCATCACTACTAAGATGTGATCTGAGTCTATCTGCTCCCACATACGCTGTACAATCCAGTTTGTGATTTGGGAAATCTCTGCCTGAGCATGACGTAATCTAATTGTAATCTTCCCGTATCTCAGGGCCTTTTTCAAGTATACGTCCTTGTCTTCTGGATTTTGAACAAGTATTCGATATTACCAGCTCAAGTTCATTGCACAACTCAATTAATCATTCTTCTCACTCATTCTTAGTACCAAACCTATTTTCTCCCGCAACCCTTTCTTCTTCTCTTTCCCATACAACTTTATTCCAATTTCCCAAGACCAGTAGATTTTCATCTCTCTTTACATACTGAATTACCCGTTGAATATCCTCATATACGTTCTCTGTCTCTCCATCTTCGGCTTGCGACGTCGGCTTACCTGAACTATCGTTGTTGGAGTTGGTTTGCTGTCGATTCTGATGAGTGCAATCCTGTCACGGAACTGTTCACAGTAACTCACTCTCTTTACTTCCCTTTCTATTCATCATGAATCCTAATCCCATTACGCCATTTTCTGCTGCTGTTGGTACTACCCTGCATTCATATGACTAGAATCCTTGTCTTCTTTCCATTTCACTTTCTGATGCCCACTTTATCTAGATAGAGACTTAACATTGTCCTTTACAGATTTTCTAGCTTCCCTACCACTTTAAAGCTCCTGACATTCCACGCGCTCCTCGTAGAACATTATCCTTTCGTTGTTTATTCAATTTTTTGTCATAATCGACTCCATACATGGCTGAGTCTATATACCCAAACCGGGGTGGCTCTAGATTGCATATATGCTGCAGCAACCGTCCAACGAAAATGTGTTGATCGCCCCTTATATTAACTTTTTAGTGGTACCAATAAATAGGTTTTAGTTCATTTTTTCGTCCATATTTATGATGATGGCTTTAGTTAACAGTGACATTCGAATTTGGATCAAAATGCTGAAGCTCTCAGTAACGCTGGTATGGAAGAAATATAGCTGAATGAACCAGTATTCTCAAGATAATTTCAAGTCCATATATGGTATCTGAGAGGATTGTTCATATTCTGAAAGTACATGATTACAGAAATTCGAAGAAACTGAGCCAATGATGACTAAATTTTTCGCTAAAAATACTTGTGAGCAGTTTTAAAAGCAAGTGGTTACGTCAGCAAAAAATGAAAAAAATGTATGCTCAGCATTTACCAATGGAGATACATCGATCAGAAGTACAAATCAGTGGGAAGACAGACACAATGCTTCAATAAATTCGAGTTAAAAGTATTTGTTCATTAATTTAAATACAAAATTTATAACCTAGAAGCAGTTATTAAACTTTTAGAGGAAACATAAAATTGATATTTAGTGTCAGATGTATGAAAAATTCGTATTTCAATACATAACTTTTAAAGTAATGCATTTTACAAAGAAAAGTTTTATTTTTCTCTTCTTCAAGTAACAAACGTTATTCGCCTCTAAAAAATTGGAACTCTATTCGTGGCTCACGTACAGCCGAAAAGCCTGCCCTAGTGTGTAAGCAAAACCACCGAAACCCGGAGACTGTGCCAAAACATTCACGGATCTGACACAACATTCAAAGAGTTGTATCAGTCAGCTGTCATGCGTTAAGCGAAACCACATTGACCGAGAATGTTAGGGTAGAACTTTCAAATAGATGACGTGACGCCGCAGATTAGTTTCATTCTTTTATTTTATTTGACTAAAAAAACTGCCTGAACAAAGAAACAACAGCTCGCCAATAGTTTACAAATGGAAATCGGTTGTAACATCATTAATTAAACGTCAGTGAATTCTTTTCCATTATTAAGGGCACAGATGCTGTGTTCATCATTTTTGACGTGTTAAAACGGTTGGGGACTCGATTGGAGCGCTGCTCCACTAGAGAGTAACATTCTTCGATTGACCAGTTGGAGTACACCTCACACACCGATGCTCCGTTTTTAGCAGGACCCTAACGTTTCTTTAGTCGCCCCTATTGTCACAGTGCACAATTATGTCCCACTACACTGCGGGCTTGCCTTTGAATCGCCGGAGGAACACAGCTTTCGAATGGAAGGTACTTGAAGTCGATTTCAGGTTCAGTTTCCAGCAGTACGTCAGTTATGATAACGCAGTTGATGCACTGGTGCGAAGCACTGGCTAGCACCGCAAACATTCTATGAAGTTTTGAACTAACACAGGTCGTCGTTGGTTAACGATGTCGACTTTTGCTCAGTCATCGCATCTAATTTTGCCACCCATTAAGCTCATAAACGGAGTGCTTATAAGTCAGTAATGTATTGCATCCTGGGATGTTGTTCTAGGCGCTTCAGTCCGGAACCACGCGACCGCTACGGTCGCAGGTTCGAATCCTGCCTCCAGCATGGATGTGTGTGTTGTCCTTAGGTTAGTTAGGTTTAAGTGGTTCTAAGTTCTATGGGACTGATGACCACAGACGTTAAGTCCCATAGTGCTCAGAGCCATTTGAACCATTTGAACCTGGGATATTACTCAGGAGTGTGAAACCGATGCGAAACAGTACGACATGGGGTATTGAACGTATATGAAGAGGAGAGGGAGGAATGGTCGCAGCATTGTTTTAGTTATGGGAGAATGCCATGCAAACACTGGAAAACCTGAAAGTATCAAGAACCAATATTAAGTTTTTACGTTGGCACTGCCACTATTTTTGGGCGATACTGAGGAAAATAACGGCATTGCCATGGCTATTGCAAAAGTGCCGTGGTAGTTTGCAAGCAGAGAGTCGACCAAAACACCCTTACGACAGAGACAAAAATGGTTCAAATGGCTCTGAGCACTATGGGACTTAACTTCTGAGGTCATCAGTCCCCTAGAACATAGAACTACTTGAACCTAACTAACCTAAGGACATCACACACATCCATGCCGGAGGCAGGATTCGAACCTACGACCGTAGCGGTCGCGCGGATTCAGACTGTAGCGCCTAGAACCACTCGGCCACTACGGCCGGCTACGACAGAGACAGCAATGCACAAGTCGAGTCCACACAGTGGGCTAAGCCAGGCCGAAGCTACGTAATAATGTCTATACAGCAACAAAAAAAAAAAAAAAAAAAAAAAAAACAAAACGCAGAAACACTGTGGCGTTGACAGGCCAGTTAATACACCTTCAAGGACCAGTCTTCTTTCGGTGTACTTGGCTGGAAGCAGTGCCACAGCGAAACGGGCAAGCGCTAACTTGTATAAATATCCACCATTTTAAGCCATTTGCATCCCAGTCTGGCAGAACCGTCCATGAGGGGAACTCTACAGCCTACGAGTCATCATGATTCCATCAGCTTCCACCTCCGGACACGACTTCTGCACTGTGCAACATAATTAAAGGATCACTTTTTCGAAACACCGTACGTGTCTCCCATTGCGACGCATAAGTTTGAAATTTGGCTCAAGGTGCGTACAACTCTCATCTGTAATGGTGCAAAAGCGTGGCACCCTGGGAGCTCACCATTGGGCTCAACAACGCATCAGACAGTAAGTTTTAGACACTTTGTAACACCATAGCTCTAATGTTCCGCTGACATATTTTGCCTTTTGTTTTACTCGATTTTACATCGTTGAGTTTCTGTAATTATTGTTTGATTGAGTCGATACTGTATAAAAATGTATACTTTTTTCTTTGTCTTATTAAATCATATGTAATGTATTATCTTCATTAGTTAAATTCTTTGCCTTATTTCGAGGAAGACAAAACTTACCACATGTAACTGGAATTTGTGTAAATAGTTTTTTTGTAGAATTGTCAATATGTGCAAATGTCTGGTTCCTGCTATGTAATTACTGACCTTCACTTAGGGCTTTTAGTTTACTGTAAGAGGAAAAGTTTGTGTGGGTCCCCTGGAACGAAAAGTAGCAGCACGCGAAAAACGTGGTTGGCAGGGATAGAAAGGTGGGACCAAGAGTTAGTCGGAGACGAGCTACTGAACTGTCAAGAGCTTATGTTCGAACAGTGTGTTGTGCTGATGCCGAGAGAGGCTTTTTGTGTGCTGGTTTCCACTGTGCCAAAGTCTCAGATGGATGGATTAATTAGCTGGCTCTGTTCTGGAAACTGTACTTAGTAATCTGAGGATCATTGCCACTAATAAATGACAGAGCTCAACATTACCGATTGCAAATCCACCTCTCAAGATGTACTCGCCACCAAATTGCGCAATCACCGAAACGGAAAAATGTATTTGTAGAAGTGAAGGATCAGACTATTTGGATGTTTTGTTTGGTCCCAATAGTAAGGTAACTTAGAAACAATTTCTGAAAACTTACCTTGAATCATCCTGAATTACAGAACCACGCAGGGTCCCTTTCTTATTAACCAGGCTTACCGAGTGTCCTAGTTGCGAGGGTGAAAATATCAAAGCCAAGTTATTAATTGAATAATGACACTTAAATACAGTAAAAAGAAGGTAGTTAAATTCATTGTAAATTTGGCAAACTTGTGTGAGATAGTAAATGCAGTTTTGTGGAAGTATCTCAGTAATTGAAACAGTTCTTTTTGAAGGTATGTGGGCTTTCAAAAGCATAAATATATTATTTGGTTTCCAAATAACAGATTGAAGCAATAAAGACAGGCATTAATTCTATTTGAAGTTAGTTGCAAATGTATTTACTTTAAAAAACTTGGCTTAAAGTGTTCTTCATAGTAATCAATTATTTTACAGTCGGTTGGAAAGTACAAAAGGTGAGCCTGTGCTATATTAAATTATGTTAGTTTGTGTCTCACTGCAGTAAAGTCCAAATACTCTCACTGTTAACAGCTAATTACTCAGGCTTGCTAAATTTATGGTTCTTGTGGGTGTTAAAGAATATATTGGCAGTTTAAGGGGATCCATATTTTGTCTTTTGTGCTTAGTGAGAAAATTTTAACAGAAAGATCATTACATATAAAAGTAGTTACTCCTTTTCTTTAGATAACAGTGAGAATTTGTTTGGTAATGAACTCTATTTAAATTTCTTGTCAGGTACAAAAGTATTTGTTAAAGTGAGACGACACCTATGCCCAAATATATAATTTAGCAGTGAAATTTCATAATAATGTTATTGAAGCTATATAGGTAAAACATTATCTGTTGCTTGTTGGACGATTACGTAACCCTGATTTTCACGTCCGATAGCAATCTTCTTTAGGGACATCACAGTCAAAACAACCAAATTCCTTTTAGAGGGTAACATTGCACTGTTTCTTTATACCATATATGATTAACAAAACAGTTTCGTTACGTAAATAAGAGGCAGAATGTTGTGTTGTGAAGATCAGTATACGTAAAAGTTAATGATACCACATTTGGTAACACACACTGACTCAAGTCTGTAGGGTTAAGGTGTAACAGCGATAGTGGAAGTGTTATAACGTGAAAAAAAAAAAACTGTAGACGTTTCACACTATGGGAAGATAGCCACATCTCATATTACGTACATTTCACCCCCACCTTTAGCGTCTCTGTGATGGAGGCCAGAAATTCAACGTCCAGCGTTGAAATGTTGAAATCAAACGGTTTTCTTATGAGTGACGGCGGAAAAAATTTCAGACAAACTGCTGTTCTACAGATATATCGAAACGAATAGGCCTCAGGGGGTGGTACAAAACGAGTCAATGAAAACACGGCTTTCTTTGGGACGTTGATTCCCACACCTCTCCGGTCTAAAACAACAGTCTGTAGTGAGAGGAGCACCAGGTAGACATTCTTCATAACCTTTGATACTGCTGACATCTCCATGACTCTTCAATCCTTTTTTAACGACATCGTGGTCTAGCAACCACATCGAACGGGATCTTACCCCTGTGGAATGCAGTGCGACGGCAGTTTTCGCTCTGGCATACAGGATGGAACCACTAGGAACCGTTCAACACCATTCGATGAAATTTGAACATGAACCGAAGCGGCAAAGTAGTCTTCTGCGTTTCAGTACTCCTATTTCACTCCCTCCTATGGGGTACTCACGGAGGGATGGGACTTTGACACGTGCGTGAATAAAACTACAGATGGTCCCTCTGAAGTCTCACAGTTCGGCAATAACCTCGGTGCAACCCCCGCCCCCTCCTACATTTACTGAGAATTTTAAAAAAGTGCCTTTACAAGTAAAACCTTCAAAATAGTCCTAGGCGCTCGCAGGAACGCAACTTGTACTGGATGAGTACCAAATGTTCGCCAACCTGCAGGCAGTCTAATCTTCATAAAAAAATTAAAGAAACAGCTGATGTGGTTGCTGATCGAGAGTACAACTCAACAACTCAGCGAGATGCCGGGAAGAGGAGAGGAGAAGCCAGTGGAGTCTCATCCATACACTCCAGCCCAGCTAAGGAATGTCGGAGCTGGCCAGCTGCCCTGCCAGTTTATGTAGCGTGTGCGCGGTCCCCTTTAATGTACTGTCCCAAGTACGTTGTGTTCCAGTGCGTCATGACATAATGTATGTGTCATTGAGAGTACACAATTTACACATTGACATCTTTTCAGGAAGGCTGATTAACAGGAAATAAATAAATGTACTACGCTAATGCTTACGCCCTAAATTCACTTTCTCATACGTTTACAAAATGTACGACGTGTGTGAGGATAGTAATGAGTCTTGTAACCTCCCCCCTCACTTATCGACCTTAATGACAGTGAAAAATTGAACCACGTGTACCTAATGGAAATTTGGGAAAAGCAATCGTCACCGAAGTTAATCTATCCGTAAAGAGGGAGGAAAGGGTTACATCTAAATGAAAGGAAAAATGCAAATGAAACTGGTGGAAATTAATTTTGAAAAGGGGTAAAGTTAATAAAGAAAGTAAATGTGCGGCCGTTACGTTAACAATTAACTAGCGGTAATTAGATATTTGAGATTTGGGGGAAATCACGGTCGCCAGTCCTAAGGACAATTACTATAGTAACTGAAAAAGAAAGGTTATTACACATATAATTAACACTAGAAGCGTGGCAACTGAAGGTTGACACGTGTAGTGTGAAAACTGAAAGTTTGTCAGAAGTAATAAATTTCGCTACACTCTGACTTAATTTAGCAAAAGAATTAATAAAACCGGAAAATCGAAAGTTAATTTAGTGACTGAAGTTAATAGTGAGCTTTCTTTCTGAAGCACATCGAAATCCAGTAAAATACGGTTAGTCTTGGACTACCTCAACAATCATTTCAAAAGCAACTTGACTCTACGCAATTTAGAAACAAGAGATTTTACTTTGAACTTGAATTAAATGATTCTGAACTATTAACAATAGTAAAATTTAGTACGTACCAAGCTGAGCTGCAGTCACAGGTAAGCTAAAATATGCTAACAAAACTCGCACTCTAAATTTGTGCTCGTGTAACCTAAATATTGTAGCCAGCTACTGAACTTTGAAATTAAAGCAGTGAAATCTAATTATATTATTTTAATGCTGGCGTTTGAATTTCAACGACACTCGGGTTCATTTCGGAAAAGGAAGGGACCCTGCTTGGCAATGCAATTGGGACAATGAGCAACAAAGGTTCATGCTAAGTTGCTGTAATTTTGCGAGGCAAATGGAACAATTTGAAAAGCTGAGGTCTGCCATACAGTTCTAAAACTTTACGTGCTTCCAGTCTTCCTTGTTGGTTGATTGAAGGTTTGAAGCCGTCGATCGAGGAGGTGGCGACAGTCACTCATTGTCGGCCGTCGCTGTTGCAGAAGCTGGATGTTGGCGCGCCTTCTTCTCGACACGGTCACCAGGCGAAATGGGCTCTTGATGTGCGCCAGCTAATGCTTCCCGTCCGCGACACCATGTCAGAAACAATCATCGCGAGTCGAGCGCAATTACATGCTGCCAAACCCCGAAAGCGCGACAACTCGCGGGAGCGTCACACAACACCTGCTCCACTCGCTACTCCCGCCAGACTCTCACTGCTCGCGCCCCACGCGGCAGAGTTAACACTCCCAAAGATCCTACACACTTTGATTCTTCACACGATCCATCGATGTAATCGTTCGATAGCAGTTTTCCCTAGGCAAGACCCAGCGTAAAAATACAAATAATATTTACGAAACAAACCAATTATACATCGACATAAGTGCATAAATATATATATACAAACAGTAAAACAATTACAATATATAAAGAGACAGAAATGTCATATCTTGAGGTAACAAAACAAGGAAAAAAAATAATAGTACAATAGATGAAAATAGGAGGATATGCATTTCCGGCGTTACACGTGCCCCACATTGTCTGAGGATGTTCGTGTAACGTAAACAGACTCAGAAGATGCCCCAAAAAAGAAACAGCGAAAATGCATATGCTCAAAACATCAACAAAAGTTAGCATTCGTCTAATTAACCATAAATCAATTTTTAGACCATAATAATTGAGTGGAGACACTCCTAATCTTATTCCACTCTGTCACCTTGCACAAAATAAAACAGGTTGACAACATATTAAAATTCATAGAAAATATAGAAAATGGTTTAGCTATTCCAAAATCATTAAAATTCGTAACACTATGAGAAATGGAATACTATTTGCAAAATTAATTAGATTGCATGGTCATAAAAACAGGTAGATCAAAATACGGAAATAAATAATTAAATAGACTACACATTTTATATAACCTTTTCATAATTAATATTCTCGTCACGAGAATCTACTTAACGCTAAACAAGAAAATAATATTCAGTAGATCGAAAAAAACATAAATATTGACAGCAGAATTCTTTCACATCAGCTGTCCGGGAAGAAAAACTATTCCGCCTTTCGTACCCGCAAGTACAAAGAATGCCGAGAGCGGCACGGAGAGCCTACGGCGGCACAAGAGCCGACAGCGGCTCCACCTCGTCAGTATTGTTGCGCCCGCCTGCGCGGCACGCTTGATCTCACTCGCCTGTCTAACGGCATTTCCAGAACGTCCGCTTCACTGAATTCTTGGGGAAAAACTCATTCCCGAGTAATCTCAAGGAGTCCATTAACACTATCACAGTGGATAACTCAACACAGTCCATCATCACACGCATGTACTAGCCTGAAACTTAAAACACCGTCTAAGTACATCGGCAATGACTAGTAAAACACATATTCATGAAATCTTACAGCTAGTTACAAAATCATATTTACATTGCTTAATCTACTGTGACTCAGCTGAAAACTTAAACTAGCAGCTTGGATTTTTCAATTGATAAATAATCACTTTCTCTTAAATCATTTAGTCAAAATTAATTACTTATTAATTACAACTTCTTTAATGTCCTCTTGGTCAGGCAAAAGCATGGCAATCTAGCAAACTTTAAATCTTACACTCTATATTTACATATTGTACAAATTACGCATTGTGTGGTATTAATCGATCCTAGGTTGGTACAATTTCAAGTCTACTATATTCCGTATACCTAATCGTTTTCCAGAGCTTGGATACTCTAAGCAATAAGCATTCGTGTGAGGTATACCAATGACTTAATATGGTCCATTATAAACAAACTTAAATTTAGAGATTTCATTGTCTATCTCGCTCGATTTCTCATGAGCTTTTACAAGTACTCAGTCTCCGATTGCAAACTTAGCAAAACGCGCTTTAGCGTCATGACGACGTATGCGAGCATCGGCTTTTAGCTTCATTACTTCTCGCAAACGATCTTTTTTCACACCAATACTAATGTTAATCCGTGGAGGGAATTTGATTATCTTTTCCAATTCACTTTCTACACTTTTGTCAATGCCGAAATTCCTCATGTTACGGCAGTTCAAACTCATTCCTACGTCAATGTCATCCGGCCAGTTAACAATGTGTATAGGCTGGTATTGCCTATGCACACCGTCTCCTGCCTCGTCAAAACCAACTACCATTGTTTTATCTAGTGACATACATGTCAAACTTTTGCTTTTGCAGTTAATCACTGCACGGTACTTTAATAGCCAATCTAACCCGATAATTATTTCCGTAGTTAAGTCTGGCACGACGACAAACTCTTGTTCAAATCGTGCCCCACATATCTCGAAGTTGACAAAAATCTGTTTTGTGACCGGTTTACTGGCCTTCCCAGTAGCACCGATAATTTTCACTCCTGTTACTGGCATAACTACGATGCCGGGTGTGTTTTTCAGTAACTCAAATATTTTCCCAGATACAGCACTCAGTTCTGCACCGGTGTCCATCAACGCGTTTAGTTGTAGGTCGTGCATATTAACAGACACTACTATCTGTCTACACTTGTCCTCGACTGTTTCTTTATTTTCCCACAGTAAATCCTCGTCTATATCCAGGTCATTCCAGAAAAAACCATCCGGCTTTGATCCTAAATCCGGTTTATCTGGCGGCTTTTTCAGCCTCTGTTCACATACAGTTTTAATTTCAACACGTTTGTCCTGAGGCTTAGTCTGTAGCGTCGCCTCCAATACCGAAACCTTTTCCTGTAACTCGTCAACTAGTGAGTGTTGCTTTGCTATCAATTCACTAATTGTCACCTTCGTTGATTCCTCTTTAATCAGATTAATCTCATCTGCCAATCTGCCTGGAGACATGTGCCCAGTAGTATCTGCAATTACTTCCTCTAGATCTGCGCAACCCACACTGTTATCTTCTGACCGTATAATGTCAGCTCTAACCTCATACACGCTGTAATCTACGTGCTTTTCTACCAATCGTGTTCGGCTATCACTAAAATTTTCGTAATCTTTCTCCTTAATACTCTCGCAATGCTTAAACTGGATGTTCGCGTCGGATGGCTCGGCTACTTCTACCATTACAACTTTCGGTAAAGTCTGCCGGTTAGGGCCAGAACTTTCCGTTACTACTTCAACATTCAACTCCTGCGGGACGAAACACGACGCATCTTGCTCGTGCTCCCCATTAACATCAACTATTTCTAGTAAAGTTTGCCGGTTAGGGCCAGAACTTTCTATCACTTCACAATCACTATCTTCCTGCGGGACGAGACGCGGCAAATCCTGCCCGCGCTCCCCATAAACACTTCTCCCGTACAGGCCCCTATAATCTCTTAGTTCGTCGTATAAGCGACCGAACTGCCTTAACCAGACCTACATCCCTCTCTGCATCTCCTCGCTCGATGACGGACGTTTTATCCGACATCTGATCTTCTTTCAACACTTGCGAATCATTCTTAAACTCAATCTCCAGGAACTGGGTATTACAGCTGCCACTTTATAATCGATTTCCGGAACACTACTTAAATTGTTCTCACTGACAGTGAATGTACTTCGTACTGCCGTGTCTACAGCTGATCTACTACTTGTGGGCGCACTCCTTTCTCCTAACACTGGCACACTCTCCCGCCGTTGATTATTCCATACGGAATTTTCATAACGACGACACCTGGGTTTTCTCCTGTTATTGGGCCGCCAAAATTTCTCCACGCCCGGTCGGCCCCTCACCGGCGCGGCTAATGGTTTCCCTGTCTCGTCCCAGCAGATACGCTCCCCGGATACTGCTGAGGCGGCTGGTCACACCCTCTGGCGTTATTACTATTCTGCGCAGCCCGTATCACGCTAGTATGATACTGGTTTCCGTCATTCCGGTTATTATTTGCATTGTACCTATTGTTATTACGGTCCGAACCATTATTGTTATTGCTGCCATGGTTGCGGTATGCATTATTCCCATGGTTATCGTTGGTGTGGTTGCTGTGGTACCCGTTGTTGTTACCACAGCCTCTACCACTGTCGCGATTATTGCGCCAATTGTCCTCGTCCTCCACTCTTTCCAGGAAATCATTTATTGTCCTGTAATTGCTTCCTACGTAGCGTTTTGTATCATCTGGAAGCTTTTTGTAGAGTTCCCAGACTATTTCGGATTCCGTGCGGCGATCACGCAAATATTCCAACTTGCGGATCCAGCCCTCACAAAACTCCTTCATAGAGCCGCGCGAATTCGCATCGAAAGGCCTCGATACGACAAATTCGCGCCAGACACTTTGCTGTTTTTGCTCTGACCAGTATTCAGCCAGAAACAAATTTTTAAACTCGTCAAAAGTCAGGTTCGTAATGTTGAGGTTTAAGCCCCAACGCTTGGCATCACCAGCCAACACATCAATAACCGCATTAATTTTTCTCTCATTAGTCCATGATCTGGGTAAAACTCTTTCACAATTTTTAATGAAATCCGTCGGGTGTATACCGCCTTTTTTCAAGGGGTCGAACCGCTCCTCTTTCGTCAACAACTCCGAACTATGTGCACAGATTGGCACATAGCTCTGTTTTTCGTCAAGTTTCCTTTCTAATTCCGACACCCTCGTAATCACTTGGCAAGTGGTTGTCGCAAGCGTTTCCACTTCCCTCTTTTTCTCTTCGCAGGTGTTAGCCTGCTTCGTCACTTTGGTATCTACTTCGGATACTAAAGCCTTTAAAGTTTCCACCTTCTGTTGATCCTCTTTTCTCACTAATTGAATTTGTTCCGTCACCTTATTCTCGATGATCGGAGCAACTGCGTCTCCTACACTTTTCTCGATTCCGCTAATTTCGGAATCAAAACGAGTATTTATGCTCGCAATTTCCGCCTGAACGCCTATCATTTCCTGTTTAAGGTTACCGATTTCGGTATTAATCACGACAATATCGTCTTTGATTTTATCAACTTTTGTGTTAACAACTTCAACATTGTTGTTAACAACATTAATAGCTTTGTTCTGATTGTCTAGCATTCGTTCAATTTTTTCAGACTGAGCTACTTGCTTGGCAGCCTGAGCTTCTTGCTTGGCAGCCTGATCATCTTGCTTGGCAGACAGAGCTTTAATTTCTGCCGATTGACTCTTGATTTCGTTAATCAAAACATTCAATAAATCAGTTAAATTCCCGAAAACTACCGGTTTTACTTCCGCAGCGGCTTCCTCTTTAATTGTCCCCCCGTATTCGTCATCAAGGGATTCAGATTTGATTTTCACTTCCGATTCCGAAACAATTTCTAAAGTTTGGAATTCCATTTCTGCTCTTTGTTGCGTTTCGGCGGTCGCGTCTTTCATGCTAGCCGCCTGCCCCTGAACAATGGGTACCGTGGTGCGCGTTTCCCACTGTTCGAACGACTGTTCCGTATCCAAGTCTACCAAATTTTGGCAATTGTTGCCTTCACTCATTTTAATATTTTTCAATATAAATGCCAAATCTCAAATCTAATTAGGATTCCTGACACTAATATTCTCGCTGACGTATCGACCATTTCGTAACCAGTACTTTGTTACGAGATTTGCACAATGCAAAATTCGTGTCCAGAACAACCTCAAATCTGAAGATTGTCCTGTCACCAGGTCGCCACGTGTAACCTCCCCCCTCACTTATCGACCTTAATGACAGTGAAAACTTGAACCGCGTGTACCTAATGGAAATTTGGGAAAAGCAATCGTCACCGAAGTTAATCTATCCGCAAAGAGGGAGGAAAGGGTTACATCTAAATGAAAGGAAAAATGCAAATGAAACTGGTGGAAATTAATTTTGAAAAGGGGTAAAGTTAATAAAGAAAGTAAATGTGCGGCCGTTACGTTAACAATTAACTAGCGGTAATTAGATATTTGAGATTTGGGGGAAATCACGGTCGCCAGTCCTAAGGACAATTACTATAGTAACTGAAAAAGAAAGGTTATTACACATATAATTAACACTAGAAGCGTGGCAACTGAAGGTTGACACGTGTAGTGTGAAAACTGAAAGTTTGTCAGAAGTAATAAATTTCGCTACACTCTGACTTAATTTAGCAAAAGAATTAATAAAACCGGAAAATCGAAAGTTAATTTAGTGACTGAAGTTAATAGTGAGCTTTCTTTCTGAAGCACATCGAAATCCAGTAAAATACGGTTAGTCCTGGACTACCTCAACAATCATTTCAAAAGCAACTTGACTCTACGCAATTTAGAAACAAGAGATTTTACTTTGAACTTGAATTAAATGATTCTGAACTATTAACAATAGTAAAATTCAGTACGTACCAAGCTGAGCTGCAGTCACAGGTAAGCTAAAATATGCTAACAAAACTCGCACTCTAAATTTGTGCTCGTGTAACCTAAATATTGTAGCCAGCTACTGAACTTTGAAATTAAAGCAGTGAAATCTAATTATATTATTTTAATGCTGGCGTTTGAATTTCAACGACACTCGGGTTCATTTCGGAAAAGGAAGGGACCCTGCTTGGCAATGCAATTGGGACAATGAGCAACAAAGGTTCATGCTAAGTTGCTGTAATTTTGCGAGGCAAATGGAACAATTTGAAAAGCTGAGGTCTGCCATACAGTTCTGAAACTTTACGTGCTTTTAGTCTTCCTTGTTGGTTGATTGAAGGTTTGAAGCCGTCGATCGAGGAGGTGGCGACAGTCACTCATTGTCGGCCGTCGCTGTTGCAGAAGCTGGATGTTGGCGCGCCTTCTTCTCGACACGGTCACCAGGCGAAATGGGCTCTTGATGTGCGCCAGCTAATGCTTCCCGTCCGCGACACCATGTCAGAAACAATCATCGCGAGTCGAGCGCAATTACATGCTGCCAAACCCCGAAAGCGCGACAACTCGCGGGAGCGTCACATAACACCTGCTGCACTCGCTACTCCCGCCAGACTCTCACTGCTCGCGCCCCACGCGGCAGAGTTAACACTCCCAAAGATCCTACACACTTTGATTCTTCACACGACCCATCGATGTAATCGTTCGATAGCAGTTTTCCCTAGGCAAGACCCAGCGTAAAAATACAAATAATATTTACGAAACAAACCAATTATACATCGACATAAGTGCATAAATATATATATACAAACAGTAAAACAATTACAATATATAAAGAGACAGAAATGTCATATCTTGAGGTAACAAAACAAGGAAAAAAATAATAGTGCAATAGATGAAAATAGGAGGATATGCATTTCCGGCGTTACAGTCTGACATCAATGAATGCGATCTGTCAACGCCGGAATGTTCTACATGTGTAGACCGTGGAGTTCATTTCTTCCTGATGCTCAGTGCAAGATCCAGCTCCGTACAGTCATCACGTGATTATTTTTCAAGCGCCACCGTTGAAGTTGTGTGTTACGAAAATGGAACTGCGGAGCTTAGATCTATGTTATGCTATCAAGTTTTCTGTTAAACTTCGGGAATCCCTAAGCATGACCTTTCTAAATCGAAACGGGCCTATGGAGAACATTCCTTACCAAGAACACAAGTATTTCGTCGGCACAAGTGGTATTTTGAACGCCGAGTACATGCGGAATATGAATCTCTGCCAGGGAGAGCTTCAACTTCATGAAACCGACGGAAACATCGAACCCGTGTGTGCTCGTGTCAAATGAGGCCAATGTTTAACAGTAAGGTTGATGGGTGACCTGTTAAACGCTTTCACCGTACACCAAATGTCGGTCTAAGTTTTGCACATTGCAGAAAGGGGACGTTACATCATGACAACACCCCATGTCACACGGCCACTTACATGAAGGAACTTTTGGCCTCAAAAGGCATTCCTTTCCTTCCACAGTCCCTCTATTCACCTTTTCTTTTCGCAAAATGGAAGAATGTCTTACAAGTGTGTCATTCTGCGACTGTGAAAAAAACCTGTATAGCTATCGAAGTGAATAACTTTGAAGAGGACAATATTGTAGGAAAAAATATAAGCATTGGTAGATAAAAAAATTTACCTCATTACTTTACCCTCACACCTTGTACACACAATATTAGAAGGTCTTATTTACATCATAACCATGAATAGTTTTCTGGTTTTCTGAGTCAAGTGTCAACACAATGGTTTTGACTTCCTCGATGTTTATTGTGTTAATATTTTGTCTGACGACGTAAAGTGTTCCTGTAAATGCAGTGCCTACATTTGTGTCTGTTACAAAAGTGTACTGATAATCATCTTGAGGTTGAAGCTCTTCTGTCCGGGTTGGCTTACAAATGGCTTTGTTCTTGGAGAGGGCCCATCTTGAGCAAAACACAATTTCTTATTTTTCTTTTTATTCCCAAAACATATTTCCCTGAAGTTACAGCATCGTCTGTGGGTTACATGTAATCTTCTACAAAATATTTTGATGTAATGTTGCTGTGGTGTTCTGCATTTAGTTGTAGTTTGCTTGGATATGCCTGACAGGGCTTTGAGATAATAATTATCAGATGTGTACAAACTGTGTTTAAAAAGTCAAATTTATATATGTACTAGTGGTGAAAAGCATTTTTCCTGTATTGTAGAAGATAAACGTAACCCACTGATGATGCAGTAAATTCAGCGAAACATGACCGGGAAAAAGAAAGAAAAATAGGAACTTGTGTTTTGCTCAAGGTGGACCCTATCCAGAAACAAATCTAAATTGTACGGAAATGGGATACATAGTTTATTTTTCAGTCTTGTGTGTGTGAAAAAATTAAAATCGGTAAAAAATCTTTAGAAAGAAAGGGGTACGTGTCCACTGGGCAACCTGCTAACGATGCACATTTCCGTACGCCCTGAACAGCGTACGTCTTGTCGAAGGGAGGAGGGGAGGGGTGTGTGTGGTCACGCTAGAGTGCCGTCACGATTGTGTAACCCAAGGAATAATAAATGGATGAATATTAAAGATATTTGTTTGAGGAACCAACGGTCATCCTCTCGGAATCTGCTCACCGTCTCAACTGAACCCTGACACTGTAGAAGTCATCCACGCCAATCTTTTGCAGTAGAGATTTCCACAGGCCCCTTCGTATTGCTCCCGTACGGATCGTACAAGTAGGTTTAGACTAATTTCAGTACACACAGAGGTTTTTAAGGAATAATTCTAAGCTCACTTCGTATGGAACGGGACGCTCTAACATTTTGTATCATGCCAAGTACACCCTGCTTTCATTGCATATCAGGTTGCAAAATATGTAGAAAGATGTAGGAATAGAAGCAGATCTGTTTGGAACAGTGAACAAGGAGATGTCCCGACTGGTGGGATCGACTTATCCAGGTGAGCCCTCGTTTGCGAGCACTCGACGAAAAACAAAATTCGGAATTTCACCTTGGGGACTGGTTCTATAGCATAACGGGTAAGATACCAGTTTCGCATGCAAACGAGTGTAGTTTCGAATCTTGTCGGGTGCTTCGAAATCTTTATCGCAATGACTTTCATAATTATTTTTATTCAATTAATTGGTTTAAATGTAATTTATTCTATTCCCTTGTCACGTCATATTATTCATCGTATGAAATACACATTTGCTCTCATTTTTCTTCCTATCAGTCTTTAAAAATGTAATTTACATTCACGTGATAGTGATTATTATTATGCATTAACATCGATTTGATTGCTTTTGTTTTGTTATCTTACACTTTTATCCATGTTATGGCATTCGTTATTTCTGTTTATCATTTTTCTTGAATTTCGTTTTACTTATAATCCCTACTTTCGGTTAAATTATCCTTCGCGTTATTTTGTCCAGAATACAATAATAATTTGTTTTTTAAATGTTTGTATTATAATTGCTATCCAGAAGGACATACAACGTGTAACAAAAAATACACTCTTGACGCCATTGCATAGGCAGTATAAATATATTATTGCATCTTTTGTTTTTAACCGACAGATCCGCATTCTCAAATGTTCAAATATTATGATAGATACATGACGATAATTATAAATTCACCTGCACACAGATTCCAATTGGAAAAAGAGTGATAGGCAGAACAAATAAGAGCAACTGAAGAAGTTAAAACATATATTAAAATGGCGTGACAAAGAAATATAAATAAAAGAAACTGTGTTTAAACCAATCGATTGAATATAGATAACTATCACAGTCATTTTGATAACGATTTCTAAATAAAAAGAACTCCGATGCATTTGACGGAATTCAGACAAACAGCCTGTGACGGTAAGAACCCCCGCTACTAGATGAATATTTGTAGTATGCAAGGATTGCTTTGTGGAGAGCGAGCGCGCTACATGGTGGGCGATTCGCGGAAGCGCGTGGCGCGCCCGCGAGAGATTTGGGCGTGGGACGGTCTCCGTGGCCCGGCGGGCACGTGGCCCGCAGCTTGGGCTGTTTGGTTTTTCGCGCTTTACGCGAAAACTGTGTAACTTACGGTGAAGATCGATGCGGCAGTGGATTGTGGTCAGCACTATGCACCTACTGAAAGATCGATCTTTATTTCAAGTCACGAGACGCAAAAGTTATAGTAACCTCAAAATCTGTTAACATCACGAATACTGAAACATTAATGAAAATAGTAAATAGCAACTCACAGGGATGAGCGAGCACTCTTTAAAAACATTTCGTCATAGCGTATCGAGTGCCGTAGTCATATGTTAAGATTCATAAATAATTAAGCCCGTAAAGAGCAATAAACAAAGTTTGAGTGAAAATTGTATATAAAAGTCTATAAAAAATTCATGACGTAAAGAACGGCACTATATAATATTTTGGGTGGCATCACACGTATTTTAAACAAGTTAAGTTATACTATACACTTAACTTGCCATAGTTTTCATTGTTTGTAAATTATTATTAACATTTATCGCTCATAATTAATAAATAATTATAGATATGAAGATTTTGAGCATCCCAATATGTAGATCGCTATAGATTACGTCGAAAAACGGTGATATATGCAGTTCTATGTTAAAACTTTGCAGCACAGATGTAAACAAATTTGCGCTAAGTGACGAAACTTTGCCAAAACTACAATAATCCTAGAAATTAATGTAACATAGTAAATAAGATATCGTTTTTAGCGTGGTTCGATGGTGTACTTATTTCTGCCGAGGAATGTATGTATCAAAATTTGTAATCTTAACTGGTGAGATGGGTACTTGCATAACCAGGGGGTAGACATACGGGCCTATATAAGCGAGCGGCCATCTTGGTCAGGGGTCAGTCGTTGGTCAGTCGTTTTGGAGGGTGGGTGGCGAGCGAGTCCCACTTGAGGGTGGCCCATGTGGTCGTTTGAGATATTTTTTTTTTTTTTGCGCCGATTTATTTCGAGAAAGAGTATTGTTTAATAGTGCAAGTGTGCAAGCATATATTTGGTGAACTGGAAGTGCTAAGATTATTTGTGTGAGTGTGAATTACGAGGTATACATCGTCGTAAGGGAGCATGTGGCGATCTGTGATGTCACGCCAAAACTGCCAGAACAAAGAGGACAGTGGGACTTGTGCTTCTGTTCGAATTGATTGAGTAATTTTCGTTTACAGCAGCCTACATTATTGCTATTGGGGGCTCGAAGTCAAATTATTATTAAAGTAAAACTGTAAACCGTCTCATCAGTGCTAATTTCATTGTGTGAAAGAAAAGGGCAATGCCAATAAATAGTGATTGAACTGTGTCGTGAAAAACTGATTTTGCTATAACAATCAACTAATCTTCTTCCCTAGCGTAAATAGTACTCATGAATATTAATTCAAAAACTATAACTAATGCGAGGGTGTGGAACAGTGCACTAAAGCACCGAGTGTGGAAATCATCCCCTGAGACTTGCGTGAGAGCCAAAATTTGCAATAACATTTTTTAACCAACATTTGTATATGCACATTCGTGTGAACTCTTCAAGTGCACTGCTTTATATTCCCGCCCCATTGCAAACCTTTAACTTATGAGGTCAGTATTTTAGCCATTACATTATGCAGTCAGTATTTAAATTGTTTTGCTTTTAAACCCATAGACCTTCACGCGAAATTCCGAACTTTTTTTTGAGTCAGTTATTCGGGCATGGTGAATGGTTGCAGGGTGTAATTCTTTGAGGCTTAACCTACATCGCCGCACATAATGTTATAAAAAGTTTAGCCCAACACTGGGGACCTCTCCTTGTTAGACGGATGAGAAATATGAACACGTGCCAACATTTTTGTGTGGAGTGATACATATTCCATAGTGAGACTTTCACTCTGCAGCAGAGCGTGCGCTGATATGAAACTTCCTTGCAGATTAAAACTTTGTGCCGGACCGAGACTCGAAATCAGGACCTTTGCCTTTCGCCGGCAAGTGCTCTACCAACTGAGCTACCCAAGTACGACTCACGCCCCGTCCTCACAGTTCTACTTCTGCCAGTACCTCGTCTCCTACCTTCCCAACTTTTCAGGTGTGCTAGTTCTGCAAGGTTCGCAGGAGAGCTTCTGTAGATCAGTTGGTAGAGCACTTTCCCGCGAAAGGCAAAGGTCCCGAGTTCTAGTCTCGGTCCGGCACACAGTTTTAATCTGCCAGGAAGTTTCATATCAGCGCACACTCCGCTGCAGAGTGAAAATCTCATACTGGAAACATCCCCCAGGCTGTGGCTAAGCCATGTCTCCGCAGTATCCTTTCTTTCAGGAGTGCCAGTTCTGCAAGTTACATATTCCATAATTCTTTTTTTGTATATTTACTGCAGGTCGTTGTTATATGTAACTCTTCACTGCTTTAAACAACGTCCTAAACATTCCTTGAAATGACTTGCCATCACCTGTGTAATACCAAGTGTTCCTTTCGTTTCGCATATAG
This sequence comes from Schistocerca americana, assembly GCF_021461395.2. Lineage (NCBI taxonomy): Eukaryota > Metazoa > Arthropoda > Insecta > Orthoptera > Acrididae > Schistocerca > Schistocerca americana. The sequence goes on along the minus strand of NC_060121.1, from coordinate 836,128,100 downwards.
CAGTGGTCCAAAGATATTGTGACAGGCTTAACAACACTGGTTACTACGTGATTATTAAATTTAATATGCGTGGGATTCCGTAGAAACACTGGAACACGTGAGGCAATACTGACCTTACGACTTATCTTAGAAGAAAGATTAAGGAAAGGCAAACCTACATTTCTAGCATTTGTAGACTTAGAGAAAGCTTTTTACAATATCGACTGGAATACTCTCTTTCACATTCTAAAGGTGGCAGGGGTAAGATACAGGGAGCGAAAGGCTATTTACAATTTGTACAGAAATCAGATGGCAGTTATAAGAGTCGAGGGACATGAAAGGGAAGCAGTGGTTGGGAAGGGTGTAAGACAGGGTAGTAACCTCTCCCCGATGTTGTTAAATCTGTATATTGAGCAAGCAGTAAAGGAAACAAAAGAAAAATTCGGAGTAGGCATTAAAATTCATGGAGAAGAAATAAAAACTTTGAGGTTCACCGATGACATTGTAATTCTGTCAGCGACAGCAAAGGACTTGGAAGAGCAGTTGAATGGAATGGACAGTGTCTTGAAAGGAGAATATAAGATGAACATCAACAAAAGCAAAACAAGGATAATGGAATGTAGTCTAATTAAGTCGGGTGATGCTGAGGGAATTAGATTAGGAAATGAGACACTTTAAGTAGTAAAGGAGTTTTGCTATTTGGGGAGCAAAATAACTGATGATGGTCGAAGTAGAGAGGATATAAAATGTAGACTGGCAATGGCAAGGAAAGCGTTTCTGAAGAAGAGAAATTTGTTAACATCGAGTATAGATTTAAGTGTCAGGAGGTAATTTCTGAAAGTATTTGTATGGAGTGTAGCCATGTATGGAAGTGAAACATGGACGATAAATAGTTTGGACAAGAAGAGAATAGAAGCGTTCGAAATGTGGTGCTACAGAAGAAAGTTGAAGATTAGATAGGTAGATCACATAACTAATGAGGAAGTATTGAATAGAATTGGGGAGAAGAGAAGTTTGTGGCGCAACTTGACCAAAAGAAGGGATCGGTTGGTAGGACATGTTCTGAGGCATCAAGGGATCACCAATTTAGTATTGGAGGGCAGCGTGGAGGGTAAAAATCGTAGAGGGAGACCAAGAGATGAATACACTAAGCAGATTCAGAAGGATGTAGGTTGCAGTAGGTACTGGGAGATGAAAAAGCTTGCACAGGACAGAGTAGCATGGAGAGCTGCATCAAACCAGTCTCAGGACTGAAGACCACAACAACAATGCGTGGGACGGAGGTCAGATTCGAAGTTCGTCATTAAAGCAAAGCAAGAGGTAGCAACCATTTCGTATGTGGCCAGTGACCTACACCAGCTATTTAAAGAGTCGAACTTCTATGTACAAAACAGCTTAAATTATGTTTGCAATTCGTTGGGAGTGGCTAAGCGCCATCATTTTCGAACACTGGATGAGTATATTTCACGGAATTTGCGCTATGTTTTCAAAATGGTTAACTTTGCATGCATCTCAACGTTTATGACACCATATATCCTACAGTATGTATTGTAAAACTTTATATTTTCCAGGTACATTGAGTCTTTTGTCTGCAAAATGTATTCTGAGTCAATTCAGTAGTAAAGAAGTGAAGAATTAAAACGTCATGGCTTTGCAGAAGTTTTACTCCACCAACAGAGAAAATGTATTAAGCGAAAAACTGTTTTCATTCGTTACTTGGTACAGAGTGCCCGTGAGAAAAAGTAACGAAAACGTTTAAAAAGAGAGGAAAACATTTTTCGATGTCACTAAATGGTCTCATTTTTAAGTACAGATGCGTATTATGTAAGTAACTTGCACGTCGTAAGTTATGACGCCCCAATACATAAACACAGTAGCTAACTTTAATATTTGACTTATTATGTTAAACGTTCAAAGTTAGATTATAACTCTTAAAGAGTAGGTCATGGTAGCATATTAATTGTTTAAATTCGGTCAATAGTCACGTGACATAAGGGAAATAAAAGCATATTGGCTCAGGAAGCTGGTTCTGCAATTGCAAACGGATGATTTTAGTAGCGTAAGTGACCTCGTTGTGAGATCACTCAGTAATATCTGCGTAGCTCACAAGTGTCTTATTTTTTGCGTGACGCATTTAGAATTTCACATCATCGTCTTTACCTTGAAGGTCTGTTTTAACATTGCTATTCCTACCGTAAATCTCTTTTGTTATATCTTGCAGGAGAATTTGAGGCGGCCAGAAGCTTATGTTGCGTCTTGCACATGGAAGAAATATCGTACATGAGCTGCCTTCTGAGTTAGATCATCCTAACTGACAACGACGTGAGATGCAACATAACCTCCCGACCACTTCGCAGATTGTTTCAATAAAGCACCATTGCTTTTTAAGTAATGGAATAAGAGACCTGCCACCTGAGTGTGGTCCTGAAACTGCCGAGATGCGCAGTGGAAAGAAATAAAATACTTGCGAATTTCGCAGACGCTACGTTACACCGAGAGACCTGCACAGATGTTATTTTACTGAACGATCGCACTTCACCAGCGTAAACACTTGCAGAAGGGCGCCTGCGAGGCAGAGAAAAATTTGGATTCTGGTTTTGTTTACCTGCAGCAAGGGGGCGATGCCCCACACACCTTCCTACGGGGCGTTCAGTGTGCGCAGCTGCCAACTTTCCCACGACATTAATGCCTCGTCTCCGTCTTCGCAAGATGTAGCTTTCTTTCTGGGTACAGCATTGCCTTCTTTTTTCCACTGGACATTGTAGTTCATCGACTGCGGTTATTTTTAAAAAATATTTTCCCTTAGTACTTGCTCGTCGGGGCTCACCTTCTGTGTTTTTACTGTTTCCATTGGAGCACAGTGACTGAGTAACTGTTCTGTGACTGAATAACGGTCAAACTGATATTTGAAAAACAACACTGCTCTCTGACGTTTGTTATGTTAACTTCACTGCCTACTTTCGTTGGTATATTTACGTCCGGCCCTTCACTGTCGTCAAACTAGGTTCTTTGTAATAATACTGACATTGCATTTAGATAAAACACAGTACATGAAACTCTCTATTAGACAGGGCTTGACGGAACATCGACAGAATGTGTGATGGGAACTCAATACATTAAACACAGGGTGATTCAAAAGTAAAGAATAGATTTCAGTTGTTTATTACAGCCAATCTATGGAAGTTATACACACGTTACACATGTCACTGGGTGGAAGAACGTTCAGAGTTATATGTTTTCACATATTCTGTACTATACACTCAATATGTGCATCATGAATAGCACGAGAAACATCGAAACGATAGTCCATTTCATTCCACACACGAATCAACCGGTATGTGTTTGTTGAATCGACAACTTCAACAATTCGAGTTTTCAGCTCTTGAAGAGTAGCTGCTATAAATGGGACATAGGCTCTGTTTTACTCTGTAATCTCCCCCCCCCCCCCTCCTTGCTACATCCATGTATTGTCCACATTAAGTAAATTACATTATGAAAATTTTAGAGGAGTCATGATTACTGTAAACTTTCTAGTTTACTTAGTTTGTCATATTGAGTTGGCTCCATTTCTTCTTATCCAAGAATCTGACTCTTGAAACTGAAAATCTCACCTTTTAGGTCCTCACGGTTGGATTAAACTAAATAAATTTTAAGATTGTTGTTGCAGGACTTCTGTTTTTACGTAAGTGCATTTTCTCACATTTTATATATCATACAGTCGTTTGATCTTTCACATTAACATAGCCGAAATTACGTTGTTCGTAGAAAAATACGTTCGATCACATCAGAGGCATGCTTACGTCCCCCACACTCTGCGGAAAATAACACTATTCCAAAGGTCTTAAAATTTTTCTTAACAAATAGATTTCTTCTAGTTTCTCTTACATTATTGAATTCCATTATTATTTCATAAATGGATACAGAAATAAACATAGTAAACAGTAATTAATAATGGAAATTTTAAGTCTGCCAGTAATTCGTAATATCAAATGTTTCTGAAAAAATAATTCTAACTGTACATTCAGAACTACCAGTTATCGACTATAGCATCGAAACTGAAATATTCTATAAATTAATTCCTGTTCATAAATTTTACCTTGAAATATAAGATACTGTATATAAAATTATATGAAAGTTTTTAGAAAAGCAACTTGGATAATATTGGCCAGTTCGAAATTCGAAAAATAATACTGGTACCGACAACTACTGTTAAGGAAAGGTAATGCCAGAGGAGAATATCCCGTTAAAACCTCCGCAGATAACAATCACAAGATGTGAGGTCTGGTGATCTGTGAGCCGAAGAGCAATGAATAAAATCTTGTAGCCCACCTCTTCTAATCCAACGTTGTGAGTAGAGGTTTTTAAGGTCACGGCACCCCTTATGGTGGAACCGAGGCAGAGCGCCGCCATGCATAAAAGTGACATCAGTGGAACCTTCGTAAAGTTTAGAAAACAACCAGTTCTGCGTTATATCCAGGTATAACATTCCTGCCACAGTCTGCTCTGCAAAAAAGAAAGGTCCATAAACTTTGTGAACAGGTATTTCACAGAACACACTCCGTTTCGGATAGTCTTTTTTATGTTTGAAGACGACGGCAGGATTATTTCACTCCCAAATTCTTACATTTTGGCGGTTTACTTTAACCGATGTTGATTCCTTCGATGACATAAGACATTGGGAAAAAGTGATGTAGTTAAGCGCAACTCGTAAGGCTTCATATGCAGGCGTTGTTTCAGAACACGCCACACCGTTGTTTGAAGGAGATGAAGTTCGTAGCCTACCTGCAAGCGTGGCCGACCAGTGGTCTTCCCATTGCATATGCAAGCAGTTTCCAAGAATTTTTTGTGCCAGTCATAAATCTCTTGTACAGAGGCGGCTTCTTGCTACATCGACGGCGGAATGCTCGTTGCACCTGAACAATGGATTGAATTCGGTCTAATTCCAAGACATAAAACAATTTTTCATGTTGCTACAAAGAAACAACAGCACAACTGCGTCAAAACTTTGAACCGTCCCCCTTACCAGTGTCATGCGTAATGTATCTCTATCGTTTATAGTTTGTTCTTTCTTTTGAAATCACATCGTACAAAATTCCATATTTTTAGTGTTAAAAAGATTTTAAAAAACTGAAATATCAAAACGTATACTTACCTTTCCTATTTTATTATGATACTATTTTCTGGGTCAGCCGTTCACTGAGGAAGAAAATGTTCATTGCTCAGGGGCGTGGGAGAAGCGTTAGAATGTAGTGTTGATTGCATGGGAAAGTGCCGTCATTGTGTTATTGTAGGAGAGTAGAACATGACTTAAACAGAATTTCTATCTGATGTGATGATTGGTAGCTTGCTTTAATGTAAATTAATGCACATGAATAGTAAAAGCAATCTATTTACATACTCAAATACAGTATTAGTGGTGACATATATGAGTAACGTTGCAAAGCGATATGAAAAGGAACCAGCACATAAGGACGGTAACTGAATAATGGTCGACTCTGGTTTATTTGGAGGATTCAACGAAAGTGTAGCTCATCTGTAAAGGAGAACGCTTACAGAACATAACGTGATCCAATCTTCAGCACTTATCGAATGTTTGGGATCCCCAACAGGTGGACTAAAGGAGGACATCCAAATAATTCACAGAAATACTAATATGTTTTTTACCATTTCGTTCGATCAACGCGAGAGTATTACGGTAATGCTCAGTGAACTCAAATGTAATCCATGGACGGAAAAGGACTTTCCTTTCGCGAAGCAGTAGGTAGAAAATGTAGAGGACCGTAGTTTGGAGTTGAATGCAGAACGATTCTACTGCCGCCAAAGTACGGACAGCGTAGACAAGGTAAGAGAAATTTTGGCTGGTATAGAGACTTATAGACAATCGTTTTCCCGTGGCTCTACTTGCGAGTAGAACAGGATAGGAAGTAGCTAGTAGTGGTAGAAGATACCGTCCGCCACTAACCGTATGATGGCTGGAGGAGTATGTGCGTAGATGAAAATGTACAACCTCCCTTAAACAGTTTATTAAACCGTTGGGCATACCGTCAAAAGACAACAGTACATGTAATCCCTTGTGAAACTGGTTGTACAGAATCAATCATAGTTAGAAAACAAAACTAACATTCGTAAATATCACACTAGAGGGAGGTGAGTGAGATATTCCATCACTTGGCCTTAGTGCATGGATGAGACACTCGGCCACAAAACTTTTTGTCAAATACACCAGTGATGTGAAGAATACAATCTATATGGCTAATAAAAGGGGAAGCACGCATGGTGCGGATTTATATGTGTATGTATATTCCACATTTTCTTCAATATCACTCAGCCGTCTTTGTACACTGGTACGCCTACCACTTACTGTCCGGAAAGTATCGCTGATGGAGCATGAACCACCTGACAATCAAAGTGGTGGGGAAAGGAATGAAAAAAGCGTACGCGAATGTTCACATTTTAGTCGTCTAGTATTTGAGAATGAGAGCACTTAGTGACTTGCAACAATTTTTACACGTAAGTTCAAATCCTTACGAATGTACAAGGTGGGGCAAACTGAAGCGGCCGGGAGAACAGAGTTCCAGAAAAAAAAAAAAAACACAACAGAAGAAAGGCAATACAGTACCAACTTGACTATAGCAGATGTTGAAAGCGACTACCATTCATCTCTTGGCACTTTCTGGCCATGGTAAGCAAGTTACTGAAGGCGGATCGAAGCTGGACTGCTCGAATTGCTGCCATCTCATCCAAAATGTTCTGCTGCAGTTCTCGAAAACTATGAGTGTTGTTGCGATCCACGTTAGACCTTAGTGCTCCCCACACAAAGTAACTGCTCGTTGTCAGATCAAGTGACCTTGGGGCCAGCTAGGGAGGCGACCAGGCTGTCCTCTGCTAACATTTCTGCCAGGCGTGAATATTCTGTAAATCTGCTTCAAGGTTGGGCAAGCTTCTGGGCATTTACTCCACCCTGTTGGATGTAATAGTCCACTTTTATTTGTCCCACCCTGAACATAAAAGATTATATCATTGTACGATGCGTAGTTGAGGATATATGATGTTCATAAATATTGAATTGCGTGGATACGAAATTTCAGTGTGAAATTCGATAGAGATCAGGTGGCACATAATGTGAAACATGTATTAAATGTATTGACATGTGTGTACGTGGGCAAACCCACGGGTAAAATTCTCCTCCTAAACCCATGGATCGATTTCGTCTAGACTTGGTATAGATACTACTTACTACATCTAAAGGTATACTGTGGGGGTAAGAACGAGCAACCTCCCATTGTGGTATTGATGATAACATGGTTAGAGAACGGGGGAAAAGGATATGGGCAGACAAAGAGGGAGATGTAAGGAGATGGGCTGAATTAGGGAGTCGAAGGAGATTGACAGAGGGGGGAGGTAGGCTTAGAGAGGGAAGAGGAGATGCACAAAGGGAAAAGACACACAAAGGAAAGAGGAGATAGATACAGGAGACAGGAAGATATGTACAGAGTGAGGGGGTGGGGTGGAGGAGGAGACTGACAGAGAAAGGGGATGAGGAAATATGGGAAAGGAGGTTAGTTGGTTGTTTTGGGGAAGGAGACCAGACAGCGATGTCATCGGTCTCATCGGATTAGGGAAGGATGGGGAAGGAAGCCGGCCGTGCCCTTTGAAAGGAACCATCCCGGCATTTGCCTGGAGCGATTTAGGGAAATCACGGAAAACTTAAATCAGGATGGCCAGACGCGGGATTGAACCGTCGTCCCCCGAATGTGAGTCCAGTGTCTAACCACTGCGCCACCTCACTCGGTGGGATAGGAGGAGATGGACAGAAAGAGGGGGCAGAAGGAAGTAGGGACAACAAAGAGGAGGAGATGAACAGAGAGGAGAGAAAGAGATGGAAAAGGAAAGGAAAGTGAATTTGGAAAGAGAGAAGAGGAGGAGGAGGAGGAGGAGGAGGAGAAGGAGAAGGAATTGGACCTTGGGGTGGGAGGGGAGGAGATGGATTGGAATAAATACGTACATATCCGGGAAATGCTGGGAACTCAGCTGGTTGACAATATAATTACATTGAAACCCAGTTCTCTTTGTTTCGTGGAAAAGTTTCTAAATATCTAACAACATAAAATATGTGTGCGTCTGTGTGTGTTTCTCGGAGAGAGAGAGAGAGGGACACACGAAATTAAATATAAATGAGCATGCGTAAGAAAAGGTGAAAGAAATGTTAACATTACTGAGAAGGGCAGCCATGTAAGTGGTCTATATGTTGCTGTATTTTCACAGGCAGAGGCATTTGTAGGCCTAGTAAGGTAGCAGAAGAGACCAATTAGATTTGGAAATGAAGAGAATGTTGTTGTTGTAGTTGTGGTCATCAGTCCAGAGACTGATTTGATGCAGCTCTCCACACTACTTTACCCTGTGTCAGTTTCTTCATCTCTGAGTAACTACTGCAACTTACATCCATCTCAAACTGCTTAGTGTATTCATCTCTTGGCCTCCCTCTAGGAATTTTACCCTCCATGCTTCACGCTTCCCTCCAGTACTAAACTGGTGATCCCTTGATGCCTCAGAATATATCCTACCAATCGATCCCGTCATTTAGTTAGGTTGTGCTACAAATTTTTCTTCTCCTCAATTCTATTCCGTACCTCCTTATTAATTAAATGATTTACCCACTCATCTTCAGTGTTCTTCCGTAGCACCACATTTCTAAAGCTTCTATTCTCTTCTTGTCTAAACTTTTTATCGTCCATGTTTCACTTCCATACATGACTACGATCCATAAGAATACTTTCATAAAAGACTTCCTGGCACTTAAATCTATACATGACGTTAGCAAATTTCTCTTCTTCAGATTCGATTTCCTTGGCATAGCCAGTCTACATTTTATAACCTCTCTACTTCGACCAACTTCACTTATATTGCTCCTCAAATAGCAGAACTAATCTACTGCTTTAAGTGACTCATCTCCTAATCTAATTCCCTCAGCATCACCCGACTTAATTCGACCACATTCCATTATCCTCGTTTTGCTTTTGTTGATGTTCATCTTGTGTCCTCCTTTCAAGACACTGTCCGTTCCGTTCAACTGCTCTTCCAAGTCCTTTGCCGTCTCTTATAGAATTACAATGTCATCGGCGAGCCTCAAAGTTTTCATTTCTTTTCCATGGATTTTAATTCCTACTCAGTATTTTTCTTTTGTTTCCTTTACTGTTTGCTCATTATACAGATTGAATAACATCGGGGAGAGGCTACAACCCTGTCTCACTCCCTTCCCAACCACTGCTTCCCTTTCGTGCCCCTCGACTCTTATAACTGCCATCTGGTTTCTGTACAAATTGTAAACAGCCTTTCACTCCATGTATTTTACCCCTGCCACCTTCAGAATCTGATAGAGAGTATTCCAGTCAACATTGTCAAAAGCTTTCTCCCAGTCTACCGATGCTAGGAACGTAGGTTTACCTTTCCTTAATCTACCTTCTAAGATAAGTGTTAGAGTCAGTATCGCCTCTCGTGTTACTGTGTACCTCGCCAGGTTATCTTAGGTACTTCTCCTCACAGGGAAAGTTTATGGTTAATGGAACACACAAACACCTAACTGCGCATCTACCACAGACGCGTCACGTTAGTTATTACACGAACCAGGAAGGGGAACAAAACCAGTTTCTGGTGTATTTCGTAATGTGAATAAAGCACCACTTTCAAACAGTTGAAAATTTTTGAATAAGATTTTAATTTGATATTAGGCGACATCGTTTTGAAATACGTCATGAACAATAACACTGGCGTTATGACCTGTAATGTGGAGTTATTCTCTGTACACACTTTAACAGTGGGAAAAGCTAGTTCCGATAAATATCGCGCGTATTTTATGATAATGGGACAGTTTTTCCTTCTAGCTTTTTCTTTTAAGCTCCTTCGTATGTACTGTACAACAAGTAACCACTCCAGGGGGCTACAGCCAGATAAACTACGTCTATCGAGTGACTATCGTCATACAAGCGGAAGTTCAACCATTTGTTAAGTTCCCAGATTAATTGCAATTTCACTGTAATTCGCTCTGTCGCATTTTTACGAAGCAATTATCCGTTTCTCAGCAAAATACCACCGTTTAACTTTGTATGTCAACTTGCGTGCTCCAGCACGCAACAGCGACTGTATAAACGTTTTCAATAGACAGTCGCTGCTCTAATTGCTCTCGCAATGGAAAAATGCCAATAACAGAGCTAGCGCAATTACGTTCTCTCTGCAAACGCACTGTCTCTTCCACTCCGAACTGGGGGATTAAATTGTTTGGACAACGTAACGATGGCTGGTAGCGCTATTTGCAATTGACGTAATATGTTTTCATATGGGAGTAATCTGCAGATACATACCTCATAAAATTATGAATTCGGGCGGGAAGACGTATCGGCTAACGACGTCACAAATGACTGGTTTTAACAACTGACTGGATAATCGATTGTTCTTTCGTTCAGTCAGATTTTTCAGTCCAATGAGCATCGAATCGAAATTGTCTCTGTGGTTACGTCAGGTAAGTGAATGTTTTCACTCATTCCACGGGTTAGAGTCATATCAGTGTGAGAAAAAAGATTGACGTAAGTCTTGGGCGGATATGTCACGCACATGAAGGTTTTCACTCCCCTAAAAAGAAATAATTTCCGAAATTCACTTAGTTATCGTCTTTTCTCAGTTTTCCGTCATTCCTTATTTACTTCAGAATTTATGAACGTATGTTCCGTGTACGCAACTACATGAAAAGCACTTTGTTTTTTGCCATACATTTTTCATTTCGATTATTTATGAAACATCTTCAGTGGCCTGTAATACATGCTTATTTTTGCACACTCAATAAACGCACTACGTGGTAGTTATAGTATGTTACTATATTACATTCTGCCACGTTTTTCTCTTGATTCTCGGATTATAAACCACATCATTAGCACAAATTTCTTGAGATTAAGTTATCGTTTGGTGTTACTTACGATTACCAGTGTTGTTAGTGTGTGGTCCTGGAGATGTATTCATTCGGTCCTCATTCTCCAGTTGGCCGATTTTGGCGTTTTATCCACCACATTTATTACAACACATCACGTACACTTTTGATTTTGTGATCAACATGTGTGTCTTTACAGTGTAGTGCTGCCTACTTTCACTGTATATTCATCTTTTGTTCTTTGTTTGTGGTGTGTATGTGGTTTGGTTTTTTCATTTGTTTTGTGTGTGTGTATTTTGTTATTTGTGAATGTGTCGTTTCTTGTGAGAGGTTTTTTTTGTGGATATCTGTGTGTGTGAATATGTGTGTGTGTGTCTGTGTGTGTGTGTGTGTGTGTGTGTGTGTGTGTGTGTGTGTGTGTGAGAGAGAGAGAGAGAGAGAGAGAGAGAGAGAGAGAGAGAGAGAAAGAAAGGGAAAGAAAGAAGGAAGACGTGGAACATTTGTTAATTATTTACTCTGATTATGTTTCAGATTGCTATTCTATTTTTGTGGCTACCATGATGAGTGAGCTATTACTTTTGTTGATTTGGTCATTCATTACTTTATTTTTCATTTGCAAGCGCTCTTTGTATGCTAACGTTTTTTTGTGCTGTTAGGAGTTTGTTGTTGTGATTGTTCACTCTAATAATTCGATTGTATTGATCAGTTTTCGATTGTTGAGGTCCATTTCATATCGGTGTGCAGCAAAGGTAGAATGGCTAATTTTATAATTACAGCTTCTTATATGTTCTTTACAGCTAGTTTGGAAATTGGTGCCTGTCATTCACATTCTGGGCATTCTAACTGATATATACCTGCTCCTGGTTAATTATCTGGTTTGTCTGTTGTTGTTTGTAAATGTGTCTGGACTGTGTTTCTTGTTCTATAAGCAATGTGAAATCTCTGTTTCTTTAATATAAGGGCTATCTTGTATGTAGTTTTGTGTTTGTATGTTAAAGAGTTCCATTTATTTCTGTTAGCTATGTCATGAATGCTACTGTTTCGTGTTTCCATGTGCGCTGTAGTATTGTGGGGTTCATTGGTGTCTGTGTTTTCTGCTTCTTGTAATTTTTATTTAGTTATGTTTGGATTTTTTGGTTGACTTCTTTGTACTGTACGGTTGTTGTAACCATTGCTTATAGCTATGGGTTGTATTGAAACTTCCTGGCAGATTAAAACTGTGTGCCCGACCGAGACTCGAACTCGGGACCTTTGCCTTTCGCGGGCAAGTGCTCTACCATCTCAGCTACTGAAGCACGACTCACATCCGGTACTCACAGCTTTACTTTTGCCAGTATCTCGTCTCCTACCTTCCAAAGTTCTGCAAGGTTTGCAGGAGAGCTTCTGTAAAGTTTGGAAGGTAGGAGACGAGATACTGGCAGAAGTAAAGCTGTGAGTACGGGGCGTGAGTCGTGCTTCGGTAGCTCAGATGGTAGAGCATTTGCCCGCGAAAGGCAAAGGTCCCGAGTTCGAGTCTCGGTCGGGCACGCAGTTTTAAACTGCCAGGAAGTTTCATATCAGCGCACACTCCGCTGCAGAGTGAAAATCTCATTCTGGATGGGTCGTATTGTTTATCATTCTTTTTCGTAGTTTTCTTTGCTGAGTGGGATGTTATTTAATATCTGTAACATGTGTCGTAGGGCCGCTAATTTTTTATTTTGCAGGTGGTGGATGAAGAATGTATAATTTTATCTGCGGATGTTGGTTTTCTGAAGCTGTCAATTTTGTGCTTATTAGTGTCTCTTCTTGAGGAAATGTATTTGTTTTGGTGTTTATTTTTTCATGGTGAATTGAATGTTTTCATGTATACTGATCATGTCTGTATGAAGTTTATCTGTTTTCTCTGTATTGTGATACAAAATTTGTTTCGAATCTAAAAACCAGAGAAAAAACCATGACAAAATGTAACATTGTAACATACTGCGACACTTATATGTTTATCAAGACAAATATGCACTAAAGGCCACGGAAGATGCTTCATAAATAAAAGAAACGAAATGCGTATGGCGAAAAACAAACTGACTTTCATTTAGTTGCATAAATGTAACATACCTCACAGAATCACGTATTTATTTAGTTAAATACGAATGTTTCGTACTTCAGGCATTGAATATGAAATATTAGTTGGACTTAAGAGTTTAATAACTGGAGCTGCATTGTAAATTAATGGCCGAGAAACCACTCAGGTGCGAGTTCTGTACAAACTTAATTATGTATAGAGATAGTTCGTCTGTAGTTTCTGACGAGTGAGTTTGCGAGTATCAAATATTTGACAAAAATTGTCTCTATTAATGGCACTGACCAAGAGTCTTACGGTTTTGGTACTGGGAAGAGACCGTAGCCCTTACTATTTGGCATTTCAATTTGATACTTACATCCGTTCTTGAGAAAAAGAGATGTTGACAGCCGTATCTCTTTATTGCGTCGACTTAGTTGCCCACTTTTTTGCTCTTCCAAGAGACTGCAGACATTAGTACGAGGTGCATTCAAGTTCTAAGGCCTCCGTTTTTTTTCTCCGGACTGGAAAGAGATAGAAACATGGGCATTGTTTTAAAATGAGGCCGCGTTCATTGTCAGTACGTCCCAGAGATGGCAGCACCGTACGGCACATGGAATTTTACCGCCTGTGGCGAGAATGAGAACTGTTTTAAATACTTAAAATGGCGACGTTTTCCTTACTTGAACAGCGTGCAACCATTCATTTTCTGAATTTGCGTGGTGTGAAACCAACTGAAATTCATCGACAGTTGAAGGAGACATGTGGTGATGGAGTTATGGATGTGTTGAAAGTGCGTTCATGGGTGCGACAGTTTAATGAAGGCAGAACATCTTGTGACAATGAACCGAAACAACCTCAGGCTCGCACAAGCCGGTCTGATGACATGATCGAGAAAGTGGAGAGAATTGTTTTGGGAGATCGCCGAATGACTGTTGAACAGATTGCCTCCAGAGTTGGCATTTCTGTGGTTTCTGTGCACACAATCCCACATGACGACCTGAAAATGCGAAAAGTGTCATCCATGTGGGTGCCACGAATCCTGACAGACGACCACATGGCTGCCCGTTTGGCATGTTGCGAAGCAATGTTGACGCGCAACGACACCATGAATGGGACTTTCTTTTCGTCGGTTGTGACAATCGGTGAGACGTGGATGCCATTTTTCAATCCAGAAACAAAGCTCCAGTCAGCTCAATGGAAGCACACAGATTCACTGACACCAAAAAAATTTCGGGTAACGGCCAGTGCTGAAAAAATTATGGTGTCCATGTTCTGGGATAGCGAGGGCGTAATCCTTACCCATTGCGTTCCAAAGTGCACTACGGTAACAGGTGCATCCTACGAAAATGTTTTGAAGAGCAAATTCCTTCCTGCACTGCTACAAAAACGTCCGGGAAGGGCTGTGCGTGTGCTGTTTCACAAAGACAACGCACCCGCACGTCGAGCTAACGTTACGCAACAGTTTCTTCGTGATAACAACTTTGAAGTGATTCCTCGTGCTCCCTACTCACCTGACCTGGCTCCTAGTGACTTTTGGCTTGTTCCAACAATGAAAGATACTCTCCGTTGCCGCACATTCACCAGCCGTGCTGCTATTGCCTCAGCGGTTCTCCAGTGGTCAAAACAGACTCCTAAAGAAGCCTTCGCCGCTGCCATGGAATCATGGCGTCAGCGTCGTGAAAATTGTGTGCGTCTGCAGGGTGATTACGTCGAGAAGTAACGCCAGTTTCATCGATTAGGAGTGAGTAGTTAATTAGAAAAAAAATCGGAGGCCTTACAACTTGAATGCACCTCGTATTTCAGACATATTTCATCTTGATACCCCAACCCGTACCGCGAAAAATCAGTCTTAACAGACGGAGAACAAATGGGAAACAAATAATTTTGTATGTGATATAATTACAAATCAATAATTTTCGAATTTTTTTGCTTTACTTGTATTCTGAAACGTTGCTCCTCTCCAAATTTCATGATTTAGGACAACGGGAGGCATCCTATTGGTTTTGATGTATGAGTTTGTCCCTATCAAAATATGTGACATAAATGGCTATCTCTTTTCACTACATTGATTTTAAAACTTAAATTATTTACAGTAGGGCTTAGAATTTTGTATAAATTTGAACTTGATATCACTATGACGTCCTGAGAAGAGCAGGTGTTAACGGACGGACGGAAAATAAAGTGATACTATAAAGCTTCCTTTTTCGACGATTGAGGTACGCATGCCTAACAAATGAACAAATTGTTTTTTATTTAAATTAATCGAAACTATACCTACCTCTGTCCGCTAATTTGAAATAATCGCCCATAATTCCCTTTCAGTAAATGCTGAGGTGACGTGAAGATAGAACGTTTTTTGATTGTTCGTGACATAATCACTTGCTATTTTATCATATACTTATTGCCACATGTGAGTAGCATTTTATTGGGAAAAATCTTTGTATCATTACTAATTTTCTATGAATTTTGCTAGTTACGATAGTTTTACGATATGAATCACCTTGCATATGCTATCTGCCGCATTGAATTTACGTTGATTATTACTCTTTATGCAGTCATATAATTTCTCCCATTCGCACGCCACTGACCGCTTCGGCATTTGGATGTAGCCAAAAACTCGTTATTGTTGAAACGCACTATTCAGAAACATTGATAAAAGACTCAACTGTACGCTACTTACTGTCCCTAAATAAAAAGAAAAAAACTTAAGAATAGCTGTACGGACAGGTAATAACACAGTACAGTCAACAATAATTATTTAATAGCAATAAAGTAATCGATTGTTTTCTCTCAGAGGTTAATGCGGCTAGGGTCAGGCGAGTTGAAGTGTTGGTGCCAGCTGACCAGAGAGGTGCAATATCAGGTACGGGCCTACATTTTGCAGAGCTGGCTACAGGATGACTATGAAAGTGGAGAGCTAATATGTGAATGTGAATGTGAGTACTTCCCCATACCAATGATATACTTTACCTGCTGTTATTCACACGCTGCGAAATATAAACATGTCTGTGTGCATAGGTGTTATTTCTGTGTACATAGCTCCTGTGGCAGTTGTCTGCACAATATACACTTTAAGTTAAAGAAAGGCGTACCACGAAGGAATTATCCGATTGGGAGGAGAATCGCTAGAAATGATGAACATGTACAGTTAAACAAATGATTACAGTTTCAGAGAAAGAGGATGATATGTCATAGAGAAAGATGTTCACAAACCAAGAAACACTAGCCCGTTGGTCCACCTCTGGCCCTTATTCAAGCAGTTATGCAACATGGCATTTACTGATACCGTTACTGGAAGTCCTCCTGTCGGATATCGTGCCAAATTATGTCCAAATGGTGCATTGGATGTTCAAAATCCCGAGCAGGTTGGAGAGCCCTGTAGCTGATATATTTCACACTCTGTGAAATATAAACTGCTCCCAACGTCCTCAGCAGGTGAGAGATCCGGTGACCCTGCTGGCCAAGGTATGGTTTGCCAAGCACGAAGACAAGCAGTAGAAATCCTCGCCCTGTGTGGCCGGGCATAATATTGCTGAAATCTAAGCAGGGGATGGCTTGTCATGAAGCGCAAAAATCGGGGCGTAGAATATCGTCGACGTACCGCTGTGTTGCCGCGGTTGACAATCAAAGGGGTCCTGCTATAAAATGTCACGGTACCCCAGATCGGCACTCCCGTTTGTCGGGCGGTATGGCGGGCGACAGTCAGGTAAGAGCTGTCCGGAGCGTCTATCGACACGTCTTCGGTCTCTAATCTAATTGACTGGCGCAGAAGTGTTTTCAGTGAAGACTTCCGCTTCGATATGTCTAGACGAGTAGCGAATATGTGTATGGAGGCATACCGCGATATTGCCTGTCCGTACTCGGCGAAGGTTTCTACTTCTTGTTTGACAAACCACGCCTTTGCCAGCAAGGTCACCAGATCTCTCCCGAACTGAAGACGTTTGGAGCATTTTGGGCTGGGCCCTCCAATCTGCTCGGGATTTTGACAATCTGACGCGCTACACGCACGGAATTTGATACGATATTAAGTCAGGAAGACATCCAACAACTCTATGAATCAATGTCAAGATGAAGAACTGCTTTCATAAGGGCCTGTCGTGGACCAACGCGTTATTTACCTGCTCAATGTTTGAAGCTCTTCCTCTTGAACAGATCGTCCAATTTTTCTGAAATTGTAATTATTCGTTTGTCTGTACATGTACATCACATCTAGTGATTTTGGTCCCATTCAGATAATTATTACGTGGTGCGTTCTTTTCTATTATTATTTTTTTTTTTTGGAGTGTATACAAATTCAACCAAAATACGTAAAGCACCAGGACGAGATAATAGAATCTGAGTGCAACTTACCACGTGCAACCACCAATTTGGAGATGTGAACGATTACAGTTCCAATTATCCGTGACAGGTAGGACGGCCACCAGAGTGTGTTAGTGTTGCTCGTGTTCACTGTTGTTATCGGGCTGGTATACGCATTGGTATTCAAATACAGAGATATGTAAACAGGCAGAATACGGCACTGCGGACGGCAACGTCTATATTAGACAACAATTTCAAATGGTTAAAATAGCTCTGAGCACTATGGGACATAACATCTGAGGTCATCAGTCCCCTAGAACTTGTTGTTGTTGTTGTTGTATTTGTTGTGGTCATCAGTCCTGAGACTGGTTTGATGCAGCTCTCCATGCTCTCTATCCTGTGCAAGCTTCTTCATCTCCCAGTACCTACTGCAGCCTACATCCTTCTGAATCTGTTTAGTGTATTCATCTCTTGATCTCCCTCTACGATTTTTACTCTCCACGCTGCCCTCCAGTACTAAGTTGGTGATCCCTTGATGCCTCAGAACATGTCCTACCAACCGACCCCTTCTTCTAGTTAAGTTGTGCCACAAATTTCTCTTCTCCCCAATCCTATTCAATACCTCCTCATTAGTTATATGATCTACCCATCTAATCTTCAGCATTCTTCTGTAGCACCACATTTCGAAAGCTTCTATTATCTTCTCGTCCATGTTTCACATCCATACATGGCTACGCTCCTTATAAATACTTTCAGAAACGACTTCCTGACACTTAAATCAATACTCGATGTTAACAAATTTCTCTTCTTCAGAAACGCTTTCGTTGCCATTGCCAGTCTACATTTGATATCCTCTCTACTTCGGCCATCATCAGTTATTTTGCTCCCCAAATAGCAAAGCTCCTTTACTACTTTAAGTGTCTCATTTCCTAATGTAATTCCATCCGCATCACCCGACTTAATTCAACTACATTCCATTACCTCGTTTTGCTTTTGTTGATGTTCATCTTATATCCTCCCTTCAACACACCATCCATTCAGTTCAACTGCTCTTCCAAGTCCTTTGCTGTCTCTGATAGCCGGCCGGAGTGGCCGAGCAGTTCTAGGCACTTCAGTCCAGAACCGAGCGACCGCTACGGTCGCAGGCTCGAATCCTGCTTCGGGCATGGATGTTTGTGATGTCCTTAGGTTAGTTAGGTTGAAGTAGTTCTAAGTTCTAGGGGACTGATGATCTCAGATGTTAAGTCCCATAGTGCTCAGAGCCATTTTTGTCTCTAACAGAATTACAATGTCATCGGCGAACCTCAAGGTTTTTATTTCTTCTCCATGGATTTTAATACCTACTCCAAATTTTTCTTTTGTTTCCTTCACTGCTTGCTCAATATCCAGATTGAATAACATCGGGGATAGGCTACAACCCTGTCTCACTCCCTCCCCAACCACTGCTTCCCTTTCGTGCCCCTCGACTCTTATAACTGCCATCTGGTTTCTGTACAAATTGTAAACAGCCTTTCGCTCCCTGTATTTTACCCCTGCCACCTTCAGAATTTGAAAGAGGGTATTCCAGTCAACATTGTCCAAAGCTTTCTCTAAGTCTACAAATGCTAGAAATGTAGGTTTGTCTTTCCTTAATCTAGCTTCTAAGATAAGTCGTAGGTTCAGTATTGCCTCACGTGTTACAATATTTCTACGGAATCCAAACTGATCTTCCCCGACGTCAGCTTCTACCAGTTTATCCATTCCTCTGTAAAGAATACGCGTTAGTATTTTGCATCCGTGACTTATTAAACTGATTGTTCGCTTATTTTCACATCTGTCAGCACCTGCTTTCTTTGGGATTGGAATTATTATACTCTTCTTGAAGTCTGAGGGTATTTCGCCTGTCTCATACATCTTGCTCACCAGATGGCAGAGTTTTATCAGCACTGGCTCTCCCAAGGCCGTCAGTAGTTCCAATGGAATGTTGTCTACTCCGGGGGCCTTGTTTCGACTCAGATCTTTCAGTGCTCTGTCAAACTCTTCACACAGTATCGTATCTCCCATTTCATCTTCATCTACACCCTCTTCCATTTCCATAATATTGTCCTCAAGTGCACCGCCCTTGTATAGACCCTCTATGTACTCCCTCCACCTTTCTGCTTTCCCTTCTTTGCTTAGAACTGGGTTTCCATCTGAGCTCTCGATATTCTTACAAGTGGTTCTCTTTTCTCCAAAGGTCTGTTTAATATTCCTGTAGGGAGTATCTATCTTACCCCTAGTGAGATAAACCTCTACATCTGTACATTTGTCCTCTAGACATCCCTGCTTAGCCATTTTGCACTTCCTGTCGATCTCGTTTTTCAGACGTTTGTATTGCTTTTTGCATGCTTCATTTAGTGCATTTTTATATTTTCTCCTTTCATCATTTAAATTCAGTATTTCTTCTGTTACCCAATGATTTCTACTGGCCCTCGTCTTTTTACCTACTAGGTCCTGTGTTGCCTTCACTACTTCATCTCTCAAAGCTACCCATTCTTTTTATACTGTATTTCTTTCGCCATTGCTGTCAATTGTTCCCTTATGCTCCCCCTGAAACTCTGTACAACCTCTGGTTCTTTCAGTTTATCCAGGTCCCATCTCCTTAAATTCCCACCTTCACTTAGAGCTACTAAAATCTACCCAACCTAAGGACATGACACACACCCATGCCCGAGGCAGGATTCGAACCTGCGACCGTAGCAATCGCGCGGTTCCGGAGTGAAGCGCCTAGAACCGTTTGGCCACAACGGCCGGCTTAGACCACAAGACGAAAAGCATCTAGCGCAGTTGTTAGATCGGTTACTGCTGCTCCAATGGCAGGTTATCGAGATTTAAATGAGTTTCAACGTTAAGTTAGAGTCGCCGCACGAGCGATGGGACGCAGCATCTCCGAGGTTACGATGAAGCGCGGGTTTTTCCGTACGACCATTTCACGAGTGTACTGTAAATATCAAGAATCCGGTAAAACATCAAATCTTCGACATCGCTACGGCCCTGCAAGGACGGGACCAACGTCGAGGGAAGAGAATCGTTCAACGTGACAGAAGTGCAATCCTTCCGAAAATTGATGTAGATTTCAATGCTGGGCCATCAACAAGTGTCAGCGTGCGAACCATTCAACAAAACATCATCGATATGGGCTTTCTATGCCGAAGGCCCACTCGTGTCCCTTGATGACCGCACGACACAAACCGTTACGCCTCTCCTGGACCCGTCAACATCAGCATAGGACTGTTGATGACTGGGAACATGTTGCCTGGTCGGACGAGTTTCGTTTCAAATTGTGTAGAGCGGATGTACGTGTATGGGTATGGAGACAACCTCATGAATTCATGGACCCAGCACGTCAGCAATGGACTGTTCAAGCTGCCGGGGGCTCTGTATTGGTGTGGGGCGTGTGCAGTTGACAGGTGACATGTACGTAAGCAACCTGTCTGATCACCTGCATCCATTCATGTCCACTGCGCGTTCCGATTGACTTGGGAAATTCTTGCAGGACAATGCGACACGCTACACGTCCAGAATGGCTACAGAATGGTTCCAGAGACGCTCTTCTGAATTCAGTCACCGAACTCCTCAGACATGAACTTTTTTGAGCATAGCTGCGGTGCCTTGAAACGTGCTGTTCAGAAGAGATCGCCTCCCCATCATACTCTTACGGATTTATGGACAGCCCGGCGGGTGTCAGTTCGCTTCCAGCACTACTTCAGACACAAGTAGAGTCCATGCCACGTAGTGCTGCGGCACTTCTTAGGCAGGTGTTACAGTTTCTCTGGTTCTTTAGGGTATTTTGAAGAATTTGAATGTTACACAACTGTGATGATTAACTGAATATCTTTTTCCGATCCTCAAATCATACACGAGAATGGACAAAACGGAACGCGTCCTTTTCAGCTACTGCAAAATTAATCGCCGACGGGAGGTTTGGAAATTAAAACGTCACTCACCTTGCGGGCCGGTACTGTTGATACCTTCTGTCAGTAGGATCAAAATCTTAGAGTTTATGGCTAGTGGGTGGACGGGGGAGGGGGGCGGGGGGTGGCAGCAGCGTATGTGGCTACGAACGCTGACTATGTGACTATGTAGGGCACAGACAGCAAGCGTAAGATGTTACAAAGAGAGAGAGAGTCGCGAAAGCGGCTAGGGTGGGACATGTGCGTCCCACACAAGCGTATCGAGTGTCACACACGGCACCGGAGGTAGCAGTGCTACTGGATACTAGGCAGGAGTCGGTCGAAGCCGCTGTGAGCAAGCTGCCCTCAGAATGCGCTGACAGTGTGTTTACACAATTATCGTTGACATCAGTTCCTGATGAGTAATGGGATAATAGTGTTAATGGATGATTAAAAAAGAATCACTTAGGACGTTTAGTTACTGTTTAGTTCAGAATCTGCTGTTCAGTTTAGTGAAATGGGGATTTCGCGTTTTGCATGCCATTATAAATTTTATCGGGATGCAAGTCACTTATCGTCGTGCTGCCTTATCGTTGTTATCCACCATAAGCTTCATTTTTATAAAGCTTTTTATATACAAGAAAGTCTCCTGTGGGACGTTGTCTGTGTAGGGAAGCAGACTATATAGTTCCCTCCTACAGGGTCAGATAACCTGTGGTGGACTGTTATTTTCTCAATGTGAAATGGGCCAACGTTAGTGTGACATCTCATTTTGTCAAGCTTTAAACCATACCTATAATAAAAATGGATCTGTGTCCAACGCGTCCACCTGAATTACTGGACCGATTTCAACCATATTTGGAACATTTATCACTTACTGTCTGGAAATAATAGCGATGAGGTACGAACTACGTACCTATCAAAGGTGTGGAGGAGAGAATGCGAAAGAAATGAAGCACACGACACCCGAATACCCGAAATTTATTTACACAATATTTGAGAATGAGAGCAATATTGGTGGTTTGCTGATGCAATAGATCCACATTTAAAAAGCGTATACAACCGCTAGCTTGTCAAAAGATCCGTACCTAAAGACTGCAAAGTTCCACAAGTCACACCAACATCAAAAAGAAAAAAAAGAGTAGCGCCCTAAATTACAGACCCATATCGCTAACGTCGATTATTAGTAGGATTTTGGAGTATATAATTTGTTCGAACATTATGTGTTATCTTGAAGAAAACGGTTTATTGGCGGCCGGGGTGGGCGAGCGGTTCTAGGCGCTACAGTTTGGAACCGCGCGACCGCTACGGTCGCAGGTTCGAATCCTGCCTCGGGCATGGATGTGTGTGATGTCCTTAGGTTAGTTAGGTTTAGGTAGTTCTTAGTTCTAGGGGACCAATGACCTAAGATGTTAAGTCCCATAGTGCTAAGAGCCATTTGAAAACGATTTTATTGAAAAACATCGAACACGCATTCAGAAAATATCGCTTTTGTGCAACACAACTGCCTCTTTATTTTCACGAAGTAATGAGTGCTATTGAGAGGGGATGTAAAATTGATTCCATATTTTTAAATTTCCAGTAGGCTTTCAACACCGTTCCTCAGAAGCGAATTCTAGTCAGATTGCTTGCATATGGAGTATTACCTCAGAAGAGCGACTGGATTCGCGATTTCCTGTCCCAAAGGTCACAGTTCGTAATAGCTGGTGGGAAGTCATTGACTAAAGCAGAAGTAACATCTGGAGTTCCACAAGGAAGTGTTGTACGCCCTCTGCTGTTCCTGGTCTATATAAATGATTAAGGAGACAATATGAGCAGCCCTCTTAGATTGTTTGCAGACGATTCTGTCATTTACCGTCCTATAAAGTAATAAGATGATCAGAACAAATTGGAAAACGGTTTTGACAAGCTATCTCTATAGTACGATAATAGTGAACGGTCTCTAAATAACAAAAACCAAAAAGTCATTCACACCAGTACTAAAAGGTAATCACTATATGTCCGTTACACAAATATAAAGGCTGTAAATTCAACTAAACACTTAGGCATTACAATTACGAATAACTTCAGTTTGAAGGATCACATAGAAATTTGTTGTGAGGAAAGCAAACCAAAGACAGGAATTTATTTGTAGAACACTTAGATAAAGTAACATGTTCACTAAAGGGACTGCTTACAGTACACTTGAACGTCCTCTTTTTCAGTATTTCTGTGCGGTGTGGGATTCGCATCAGACAGGATCGACGGAGAACATCGAGAAAGTTCAAAGAAGGGCCAAGAAACAGAGGACACTCACATCTCTTAGCAGCATGATGTGTAAGTAGTTCACGTAAATCGCCGGTAGTGAATACGTCATTCCTTCCGTGTTGACTTCTCCAGCACAATTCTGTTGCTTGACCAGTGCAAGAGATTTTGAATTTACATCACGCTTTAAAATGCATAAAACTTTTGATATTATATTCCAGTAAAATCACGGGCTACGTCTCTGTGTTTGGCCGCGTTTAAAATTCTCTCGCACCCAGCGTCATTGATCATTTTAAAGTAAGTGTTACAGAGAACTGACTGGTGGATACCCAGGTCAAGTAACTCATGAGATAAAAATAACAACTTTTCCCTCAATGTCGCTTTAGAGAGAATACCTCATTTTTAGAACTGGTTTTCAACATAAAGTCAATAGTAATATATCTGAATAGAAGGCCTAAAAATGTCGTAATCACCTTTGTTGTCTTCAAGAAAGTTTATCACTCAATCGACATCTAGTCATTGTTTCTTATTCTCATAGTAATTGGTTTAGACATCAAAGCTAACGCTTTAATAAAGCAAACGCTAACAAAAACTCAGTGTAAAGTGAAACGGGAAGGTGAAATTTCTGAATGTTTTGGTGAAAACTGGTTTGAGACACGGATGTGGTTTCCCTCATCTGCTCTTTTTCTTTTCTTCTTTTTTTTTGTTCAAAAGTCAGAAGACCATGAAAAATATCGTAAGGAAAAGTCAAATCACGATATTGCAGTGCCTGTCTTGTTAAGAAGTACGATTCAATGTACAGACACTGCACGATTACAACAGTCATGAAATATGCAAAATGTATTCGCTTTTGAGAATACGGACAACCTTCACATGTATAATCGAATGACGACGCTGGAAATTTGTTCTGGACCGGGCCTCAAATCCGTCTCGTAAAGGGCTTTGCTTGCATGCAAGTCCGAAGAATCTCTGTATTGTACTTCTTAAAAACACAGCCACTGTTCTAACGTATTCATCTACCGATACCGTGCGCCAACTTTCAATTAACAAGCCTCCCCCTGTACATTAATTACACAATGTTTACGAGTGCAAATAGTGATGCACGAACGACGACACATGGTAGATTGTATCTAGCCGTGACTCGCGCATGGATAGCCAGATTGGCAGTTTGGCATTAGCTGCCGCCCGGAGAGAACGTGCCAATTCCGCCTGCGGAGCGTGTGAGTTCGTGTTTGTTTACATTACGACTTAGCCTGCCCGCGGGCTTCGAACACAGAGACCATAGAAAATAAGTTCAGTAAATCGGAATTACGGTTCAGCTTTAGACTGGAATATGTATGACCGAAAGCCTAAGATGTGGAACATTTCCTCCGTGAGGAGGCAAAGATCCCACCATCGTAACTTGTGGGTATTCGCCTCTCGATTCTCTGCAACACCGTTTACGTGCGAGCGTGTTTCAAACGCGACCAAACAGGGAGTCCGTTTCCGTCACGCTGACGGTAACTTCGGCGTGGTCACAGTCGAATGTGAGCAACCAGGTATTAGAACTATTCGCGTGTTCGAACTGCCATTCGAGTTACTTGCGGAGGACAGAATCATAAGGCAGAACGCTAGGCCCACTTACCGGGGTGCGTAATATGACAATTGATCTCCACAGCCAGGCTCCGTCTTATATGACAGTCAGCGGATGTCAGGCCTTAATCGTGAATGACGGACAGCCGTCTATTTGATCTGGGTGTGTAAAATAGAGCCACACCAGATCGGAATGTCTGGAGCGACGGATAACGCAGCTACCAACTGGAGGAGTGGTACTTCCTCGGTCGTCTACGATACTTCCAGTCACATACGCGATGATGCCGACGGCCGTCCGGCGGCTCTCGGAAACACGTGAATAGCTGATGGATAGTTTTCCGATCTTTCCTGAATCGCTTTTGGACGAGGTGACTGACCATGTGACTTTAGGAATGTCCTCAGTTCCGTTGGTTGCTGCGGCTGCGGCCGTGGCCGACGCTATGTCGAACGTGACTCCTTGGTCGACGCTCTGGTTGTCTCGACGTACAATGGAGGTTTCATTTTCCTAACAAATTAATAAACATATGTCATAACAGCCTGCTAGCACCGATTGTGGGGTACAGCTTCAGTCTGTGGGCTGAAAGCTCACTCACGTGAGGCCGGCTAAGGCAATAAGAAGATTTCAAAGGTATGTATTGTTTCGTAGTGTTGCAGCCTTTAGTACGAGTCTCACAAGTGCCCTATTGGCAATAATGGGTATATGTTATCTGGATTTAATAATAAGGCAACAATTAATTATCTAATGGTTTCAAATTCTGAATGTGGCAGAGGTGAAATACAGGGAGCGAAATGCTATTTAGAATTTGTACAGAAACCAGATGGCAGTCGTAAGAGTCAATGGGCATGGAAGGGAAGCAGTGGTTGGGAAGGGAGTGAGACAGGGTTGTAGCCTATCTCCGATGTTAATCAATCTGTATATTGAGCAAGCAGTAAAGGAAACAAGAGAAAAATTCGGAGTAAGAATTAAAAGCCATGTAGAAGAAATAAAAACTTTGAGGTTAGCCAATGACACTGTAATTCGGTCAGGGATAGCAAAGAACCTGGATGAGCAGTTGAACGGAATGGACAGTGTCTAGAAAGGAGGATATAAGATGAACATCAACAAAAGCAAAACTAGGATAATGGAATGTAGTCGAATTAAATCGGGTGATGCTGAGGGAATTAGATTAGGAAATGAGGCGCTTAAAGTAGTAAATGAGTTTTGCTATTTGGTGGGCAAAACAACTGATGATGGTAGAGGTAGAGAGTATATAAAATGTAGACTGTCAATAGCAAGGAAAGCGTTTCTGAAGAAGAGAAATTTGTTAACATCGAGTATATATTTAAGTGTCAGGAACTCGTTTCTGAAAGTATTTGTATGGAGCGTAGCCATGTATGGAAGTGAAACGTGGACGATTAATAGTTTAGACACAAAGAGAGTAGAAGCTTTCGAAATGTGGTGCTACAGAAGAATGCTGCAGATTAGATGGGTAGATCACATAACTAATGAGGAGGTATTCAACAGAATGAGGGAGAAGAGAAATTTGTGGCGCAACTTGACTAGAAGAAGGGATCGGTTGGTAGGACATATTCTGAGTCCTCACGGGATCCCCAATTTAGTGTTGGAGTGCATCGTGGAGGGTAAAAATCGTAGAGGGAGACGAAGAGATGAATACACTAAACAGATTCAGAAGGATTTAGGTTCCAGTAGGTACTGGGAGATGAAGAAGCTTGCACAGGATAGAGTAGGGTGGAGAGCTGCATCAAAACAGTCTCTGGACCGCAGACCCCATCAACAACAACAACCAAAGCAAGACTGTAATAAAGTGCATTTATGAACGGGTGTTGCCCTGGCTTCGTTGAAAGACATAAAGAATAAAAGTACTTGGAATGTGGGAAACTCAGTGGGACGAATCGGTAACCGATAGGAGCGTTATGTATTCCTGCCCAGCGGCAGACAGATAGCGATTCTGAAGGAATAATACATTTTCGTACTGGCCGTGGCCCCCATTCGACGTATTTTGATACGATAGGGAAACGACTGTCACCGGAGTGTGACTGTGCCGCTCCAAGGGAACGCCTGGACATATATTGTCTGAGTACTCATCACAGGCATGGGTTGCCTTGATAGTGAGGCAACAGTTAACAATCCAGCAATTTAAACATAGTTTTACGATGGTGACTTACGTCGTACATACTCTAAGCTGGCAAATAGTGTTTAGGAGAACCTCCTGCCGTGTATTACGGTAAACAGTAGAAGCCACCATAAGACAGTGGCAGAAGCCGTGCGACTTAGTAAGTAGGAATAAACAGTTAACTGAGACAATGTTAGAACTGATGTTAGCAAGAACGTCCTTCGGGAAGGCGACCATGGGTTGGGCCGCCTAAGGGAATGGTTGCTGATTAACCAAATGTTCATGGACCGAGGTGGACGCTGGAGTGTGGTGCTTGGCAGGCTTCACTTCACTGCGCTAGTAATGGGGGGGAAGGAGGGCGGTCGTGGGAATGGCTGTGTTGATGGTTGACTCGTATCAGGCGTTAGGAAAAATTTTGTAGTTGTGCTGTAGTACAGTAGCGCAAACAGAGTGTTAGACAGTATATTTTTTGTCAGTTGTAATTGTTGTCATTCACTGACTGTTGATAAGACTTTATGGGGGGAAGAGGGAGGGATTTACAGGGTAGTGGCACTAGGTGGCACTAGTTTTACTGTCAGATGGTAGCGGCCCGCCACTTGGATAGGAACAAGCAACTGTCTGCGATTAGCCACGGAGGCTAAGAGGTCGAATCACAAGTGCATTGTAAAGTTAAACAGAAGTGTAATAACCACGGTGGTAGATGTATGTATGTACTAAATTGTGGACCTAGATACAACGGAGAGGCTTCGTCCCGCCGTAGTCCTCAGTGGTTCAGTACCCTGACACAGGCCACATCAGTCCACCCTCCCTACCGCAGCCCCATACCGAACCCAGGGTTATTGTTTGGTTCGGCCGCCAGTGGATCCCTCCCCCCCCTCCCCGACCAGGAACGTCTCATACCAGTCGAGTGTAACCCCAAATGTTTGCGTGGTGGATTAATTATGGTGTACACGTACTTGGAAATGGTATTTGCGCAGCAATCGCTGACACAGTGCAACTGAGGTGGAATAAGGGGAACCAGCCCGCGTTCGTCGAACTTGATGGAAAACCGCCTGAAAAACCATCCACAGGCTGGCCGGCACACCGGACCTCGACACCAATCCGCAGGGCGGATTGTGGAACGGCGGCCGTCGGTGGCTCTCGCATCGACGAAACGTAGTGTTCGTGCCTCTGAAGTTTTAAATTTCACCTTCAAATAATCGTTCACACAGGAGAATCGTGCAAACATACTGTCATTTGACCAACGGACGGGCTTCCGTATGGACGATATAGTAATAGGCATACCTGGTGTAGAGAAACAACCGAAAGATTTGAAAGCAAATAAACCACCAGGTCCGGATGGAATCTCCGTCAGTTCCCTTTTACGAAGAGTACTCTACGACATTTCGCCCTTACCTGGCTTCATTTATTGTGAATCTCTCACGCAGCACAAAGGAACCAGCGACTGGAGAAAACGCAGGTGACTCCCGTGTACAGGAAAGGAAAAAGAATGGACCCGCAAAATAACAGACCAATATCCTTAACTTCTGTTGGCTGCAGAATACTTGAGAAAATTCTCAGTTCGAATACAAAAAATTCTGTTCACACTGGTAAGCTTATGTTCACGAATCAGCATGGTTTCAGAAAGCATCGCTCGTGCGAAACTCAGCTTGCCCTGTTCTCACATGAGACACTGAGAATTGTGGATAAAAGGCAACAGGCACATACCATATTTTTAGAATTCGCGAAAGCATTTGACACTGTGCTCCACTGCTGGCTGTTAACGAAGGTACGAGCATATGGAATAAGTTCACAGATATGTGAGTGGCTAGGGGACCTCTTAAATAATAGAACTCTCTACGGTAAGTGTTCATCAGTGATGAGGGCACCGTCAGCAGTTCCCCAGGGAAGTATGATAGGATGGCTGTTGTTCTCTACATACCGGGTGGTCAAAAAGTCAGTATAAATTTGAAAACTTGATAAACCACGGAATAATGTAGGTAGAGAAGTAAAAATTCACACACATGCTTGGAATGACATGGGGTTTTATTAGAACCACCCCATATTGCTAGACGCGAGAAAGATCTCTTTTGCGCGTCGTTTGGTGATGATTGTGTGCTCAACCGCCACTTTCGTCATGCTTGGCCTCCCAGGTCCCCAGACCTCAGTCCGTGCGATTATTGGCTTTCGAGTTACCTGAAGTCGCAAGTGTATCGTGATCGACCGACATCTCTAGGGATGGCCGGCCGCGGTGGCCGTGCGGTTCTGGCGCTGCAGTCCGGAACCGCGAGGCTGCTACGGTCGCAGGTTCGAATCCTGCCTCGGGCATGGGTGTGTGTGATGTCCTTAGGTTAGTTGGGTTTAAGTAGTTCTAAGTTCTAGGGGACTTATGACCTAAGATGTTGAGTCCCATAGTGCTCAGAGCCATTTGAACCATTTTGAACTCTAGGGATGCTGAAAGACAACATCCGACGCCAATGCCTCACCATAACTCCGGACATGCTTTACGGTGCTGTTCACAACATTATTCCTCTACTGCAGCTATTGTTCAGGAATGATGGTGGATATATTGAGCATTTCCTGTAAAGAACATCATCTTTGCTTTGTCTTACTTTGATATGCTAATTATTGCTGTTCTGATAAGATGAAGCACCATCTGTCGAACATTTTTTGAACGCCTGTATTGTTTTTTATTTTGGTTCTAATAAAACCCCATGTCATTCCAAGCATGTGTGTCGATTTGTACCTCTCTATCTACATTATTCCGTGATTTATTCAGTTTTCAAATTTATACTGACTTTTTGATCACCCGGCACGTAAATGATTTGGCAGGTAGGGTGGGTAGCAATCTGCGATTGTTCGCTGATGACGCCGTGGTATACGGTAAGGTGTTGAAGTTAACTGAGTGTAGGAAGATACGACTTTGAAAAAATTTCCAGTTGGTGTGATGAACGGCAGCTAGCCCTAATGTGAAAATATGTAAGTTAATGTTTATTAGTAGGAAGAACGAACCTGTAATGTTCGGATACAGTATTACTAGTGTCCTGCTTGACACATTCAAGTCGTTTAAAAATCTGAGCGTAAAGCTGCAAAGCGATACGAGGTGGAACGAGCATGTGAAAACAGCGGTAGACAAGGCTAATGGTCAACCTCGATTTATTGGGAGAATTTAGGAAAGAGTGGCTCGGGTTCACCTGTAGAGGAGACCGCATATAGGACACTGGGGCGACCTAGTCTTGAGTACTGCTGGAGTGTTTGGATTCTGTAACAGATCGTATTGAAGCAAGACAAGAACCAATTCAGAGGTGGGCAGCTTGATTTGTTACCGGTAGATTCGAACGACTCATGAGATACTCTGGGAACTCAAATGGGATTTGCAGGAGGGAAGGTGACGTTCTTTTCCAGAAACACTGTGGTGAAAATTTAGATAACCGGCAATTGAAGCTGACTGCCGAACGATTCTACTGCCGCCAGCACGTATTGCGTGAAAGGACCACGAAGGTAAGATACGAGAAATTAGGGCTCATACGGAGGCATACAGACAGTCGTTTATCCGTCGCTCTATTTGCGAATGGAAAAGGAAAAGAAATGACAAGTAGTAGAATAGGGTACCCTCTGCCAAGCACCGTACGGTGGCTTGCAGAGTATCTATTTAGCTGTAGATGTAGATGTAGAAAAAGGAACGATATCTGCCGATGTGACCTTGTCAGCAGGAGCTGAACAAATGGATACCACGGCGACGGAGTCACCGTCGGCGTGGAGCGTGGATTATGAAGAAACAACATATCCCGTACAGCTATCTCCAAGGTTTGGTGAGACATGCTGATGTCAGCTTTTGCTCCATTCCACGGACGCCGGCAGCGCCTACTGCCGGCTCCCTCTACCTCCTCACAGCAGCAAACTGCAGCCCCCCACCCTGGTAGGACGTATTTTCTAGGATATCGTATCGCGACACTGAATGTCAACGACGTCCGCGCATCCATCAAGATCCACCTCCTGAAAGAAATGATAATGGGTTTCGGAACGAGACATTGCACTGTCACGGGGGGTGCATTTAGCAGCGTTTCCATGGATAGCAGGATACGACTTCTATGCCTATCATGGCCTCCAGCTTGGCTGTGGAGTGGCGGTGTAGGTACGCGAAGGTATCCTGATTCGCGACAACATGTATCTCCCGTCTGTCAGGGCTATAGCGTTTACGATTCTTTCCATACGGGTCATTAATGTGTGTGCACCTTCTGGTACTAGGCGTCGGCTTGAAACGGCACAATTTTATGCGGAGGATATTGCCCCACTGTTTTTATGTCGACAAGAACCTCTTCTCTTTTGAAGGAACTTCAACAGCGTACTCGGTCGGAAAGATCAATATCTGAATTTTACAACTTGTCAGGAGCTGCGTCTCATTGTTCACGATCCAGATCTACGGAATACCTGGGAGGTACGGCGCTCAGACGATCCTGGATTCACGTTTCCCAAGAGCCATTAGGCCAATTCGGTTAGACCACGTTTATGTCTCCCGTGGTCTGGTTGATGCGATGCTCGATGTAGAGCGCAGGCCTTTGGTGTTCCTGACGACTGCACGTAAATGTGTACACTGCTCCTTACCCGACAGGAGGTTCGGAGGAGTTGCGCACCGTGGAAATTCAACACTCACTATCTACAGGATCCGTATTGTTGCCAGATATCTCTCATATGTGTAAAAGGCGCTAACAACGTCCCCGATCCTATGCATCAGTAATGGACTGGTGGCAGGAACGTGCCAAACCGATGGGCCATTGAATATTCATCACTTACAGCAGGGAAGTGGTCGCTTGGCACAGGCACACTACCGACTTCTACTTCAGCGCCTTCGGCGACCTTGACAGCCAACACCTTCTCCGGCAGTGCAAACTGAACGCAGCATGATTAAGGCGAAGCTACTAGCGATTACTTGCCGGAAAGTACAGGGGGCTATGATGGAGGCCCACATACATAATATGGTGAGGCGGGAGAATTTCGCCATGCATTATATTGTGCACTACCGCAGACACCGCAAGCAAAACTTAGTCACAGAACTCGTATATCGCCGAGCGCAACGCGTCACCTACCAACCGGACATAGTCGATAGCTTTGTCGAACATTATCGCCGAGTCTACCGTGCCGATGATGGGGCCGCCCTGGTCTTCGATCCTATCGCAGTGGACGTTCACTGTTGAGGAGTGGGCTGCATTAAGGAAACCTCCGTGGTGATCACTACCGCTTTCATGAGAGGTGCGCTGCGCAAGTCGCCATGCATTACAGATTCCATGGCAGACGCTCCATCCATCTGAGCCACCGAGGACACTGAAGATAGTGCGACTGCAGGGACTTATCTCTGGCACGACCCCCGTGAGACCCACATTCTGAACTTACTGTCCGGCACTATATTCATAGTGCCCCTGCCCATTACGCTCATTACTCGCGACTTTACGGTGGAATAGCGTAAGAGTTCGGGCACTGTTTGTGCATCCTTTGTCGCGGGCATTATTATTCCCTCTTGGAATTACTACGACCCATTACTGCCCTATTGAAACGTCCCCTCAGAAAAATTTATGAATTACTGTGCTGGAAAACCTCTTACGTTATTTGCTTTTCAAACAGCTGAGCAAAACTGAACGTACTCAGACATTACTCTGTTTACTTATTCTGATCATCACTAAACTGACACACAATGTTTTTAGCGCAACGGTGTCTGACTTTTAATAATCCCTACAAAAGAATGGCCCTGACTAACAATAACCTATACCTTTCATGAATCACTTACCTCACAAAAATTTTCGTTACTCGAACTACTGCAACACAGCGAGCGTCAATACTGGCAGCTAAATAAAAGATTCTAGCTACTGAAGGCGCTAACTACTGACAGGTACAGTTAGCAAATGAAAGATTTTTATAGTGAACAAACAATGTATTTACCTTAATAGTGTTCAAAAGTCATAATATATATTTCAGTTCATGACATCTAGTCTTACAAATTTACTGTCTCTGATGGACACACGTCCAGATCATCCGCTCTCAAAACTCCATCTCTCACCCCACATCCACCACTGCTGGCGGCTCACCTCCTACTGCGCAACGCTACACGCTGTTCACATCCAGCTGCCCAACACTACAACAGCAAACAACAATGCAAACAAGCCACAGACTGCACACAGCACAGCTAGTGATTTTCATACAGAGCGCTACGTGGCGTTATCAATAAAAAAACCTAAACAGCCTACTTACACTATAACACTATTAAATACTGATTGTAATATTTTTGCGCGTATGTTGAAGGCACGCTGCAGACCCCACTTACTACGTGTCCTGTCTGCAGAGCAAACTACGCCAGGTGCACAGTTAACGTCCACACAGCCACTGGAATTTGCGTGACGTAATTTTGCTGGCAGAGGCGTGCAGACTTCGTGCGGCGATAGGAGCCGTAGATTTTGACAGCGTGTTTGACAGGGTGCGCCATTTACGTCTATAGTCTATTTCCTGGTTCATCAGGGTCCTTTGGCGGCTCTTCTTCATCGCGCGTTTGTTGGTTCAGGTCAACGGGCGTGTGGCGGGGTGGGTCCGATACCGATCCAACGATCAGTCCGCCTAGTCTGCCCCCTATGCATGTACCTTTATCCTCCTGCGACATATGGTATCATATATGATACCTTCTAATTTTTTATTTCGTCGTGCGTTGACGCTGGCGAGTTGTGCTGGTAGTTGCGGATTTTGTGCTCCAACGACGTGTGGAACAACAAAGGTAAGTTAAACAGCTTTCTCAACTGTTATTGTTTCGGATGTTTTTATATCTGGTTTTTAAAATGTCTTCGAACTAACATGTTGCAGAATCCAGTGAATGAAAGTGATATTACTGTTACTAACGAACAGTTTTCTATATGGTATCAGCTATGTACGCCAGAACTCTGTTACTGCAATTACGTTTGTTACATATGTCAACTTTTAGGTGCACACTGGACTACTTAAGCTTAAATGTCATGAATTTCACATTAAAATTTTAAATCTATCTTTTTTGTTTACGTTTTGTTACATTCATTCTTTAACTATCTGCAGGATTGTCCGAAATGAAGAAGAGCTCTTACAAGTGACTGATCCAAACATCTCGGATGCAGAATGATCTGAAGTTGAAGACGATGCTTATTTAACTGTCCAGGCTGCAACTCCCCCGAGTACGAGATACCATCGGAATCTGAAAATGATTCCATTCCTCCTCGTGATTAACATGTCGAAGCGTAAGACGTTGACACAAATCTGAGTATGTGGATTAGAATTACGGTTAATTCCCAAATTCATAATGGATGTATAAAAATATGTGTAATATGAGTCTATCTTAATTTCACACTGTTTTTGTCTCATTTCTAGTTTCCGAGTAACTCTGCCTGATACTCCGTCTGTTAGTATTCCTGAAGTGTAGGTACCATTTCACTACTTTCGCCAGTATATTCCATATTTTTTATTGTTCGGTGAGATGGTGTACAAGATGAATGTGCGCCATATTCCAATTCCTGGAAAGTCACTGAACTGGAGCGATGTGGATCTGCAGAAATTTTGTGGGGTTAGTATTGTTGCTGCATTGTTGGGTTTCCCGAGAATGAGCATGCGCTGGGAACGTCAAAGCCGCTATCCTGTAATAGCAGAGAACATTACCAGGAATCGCTGTTATTATCTGCTAAGAAGCCATTTAATATTGATGAATGATAATGCCATCGCAGTTGAAGTGAAATACAAATATAGTTACTGGAAAGTACGTCCCCTGATTGATAGTGTGAAGTGTGAAGAATACTTGTCTGTGTCATCCCCGGCCAATATATGTGACGTTAGATGAACAGATGATTCCGTTCAAGACCCGTCAGTATTTAAGGGGTGTGTCTCATAGTATCTGTGTTAAAAAAATTGTACGCTATGCCTTACCACTTGATTTCACTCTTTGTCACGAGAAAGGAAAGAAAATAACTTCTGAAAAATTTCCTACTGCAGAGAACCTGGAAGTAGGAGGGCGAGCTGTTCTGTTCTTATCAGACTCCTTGCCACCAGGGTTATAGTTATACTCAGATCGGTACATCAAGTCTATCCCTCAATTAGACTCTCATTTGATTTGCAGTTCTGTTTCCCTCACAGTGGCAACAATGACAAACTGTCTGCCCAATTCTGTTCAGTTAAAAAAAGCCGGCCGCTAGTGGCCGAGCGGTTCTAAGCGCTTCAGCCTGGAACCACGCGACCGGTACGGTCGCAGGTTCGAATCCTGCCTCGGGCATGGATGTGTGTGATGTTCTTAGGTTAGTTAGGTTTAAGTAGTTCTAAGTTCTAGGGGATTGATGACCTCAGATGTTAGGTCCCATATTGCTCAGAGGCATTTGAACCATTTTTTTCAAAAGAGACCCTGATACGAGAAAGGAAGGCAGGGGTTCTTCTGACCAGGCGTAAGGAATGATGACAACATGTCTATCATCAAACAGTGTGACAATAAACTAATTATCGTTGCTTCATCTGCCTTTGGTGTTGAACCTGAACTGTAGATTCTGCGTTGGTCAAAGAAGCATGCAAAAAATGTGAGCATTCCTAGACCAAACGCTATTACCCAATACAATAATCTTATGTACGGATAAGATCTATTTGACAGGGTTAGAGAGAAGTATGCAATGAAAGAGAAAGCAAAAAAATGGGCATTGTATAATAGCTGAGGGCTGAGGTAACAGACATGAGACCATCTGTAAAATTTTATTAAAAATAAAAATAAAAAAGTTATTTCATCCTAATTTATTCATGTAGGGGCCCTGAAATATACTTTCATTAAAATAGGAGATTGTATGTGCCTTCAGGACGCAAGAAGTTATGCCGTGACGCTGGAGCTGCTAACAAGTCTGCAGAAGGCACAGCTGTCTGGACTCTCCTTACGCCCTTACACCTTCCGATGTGCATGCGCAGATGACTTCCTTCTGCTGATTCATTCTTGAGAGGAGGTCGCACAGACCCTCGACACCATTATTGCTCATAGGAGGGCAGTCAGAAGTGTGACGAATGTGCGCAAGTCCAGGCGGTGTCTACTGGTCGCGAACTACCCCTAGATGAGCTGGCGCCCCTGCCACTTGTCCCACTTCTCCGCTGTCATGGGACCACTTTTATCCCTTCAACGCTCCGTATAGTGGCGGGCGACTTTCGTCAAGTTTTGAGAATTACTCCATGACACCAGTCACATTTCCCTCCGCCGCCTCGATCCTCTGCAGCCTGTTGGCTACCTGAACGCCTGTCTGGCATCCAGAATGGTTCGTACTGTGCAGGTTCTGCCGATGCCAATTACGATAGGACGCTGTACTCAAGCGGCATTCGGATTTTTTCTGACGGCTGAGTCCATCTTCAAAGTACGCTGTGACACACCTACTCGCTCCCGCGTGTAGCAGGGCTTGGTCTTACGAGACTATGCGGCGGTACTTTACATGGCCACGATGTGTATACAATGATGCAGTGGCGGGACCTCCGTTACCCACCATGTACTTGCCGTCCTTTTGCCGGCGTTCCTTTCCCTGCCGTTCCCGTTCGCTAGCAGCAAGCCCACACTGGCACACATCGCTGGCCTCATTGTGGAACTCAGTTACGCTCGCGCCGATCTCCCACGAAATGGCCAGCCACATGCAAAAGTATTTCTGTGTCATTTTCCTGCGTAGTATCGCCTGTAAAGTGATAGAACGCAAGTTCCCATTGTTGCAGTGGACTGTGATTTGGCGGCACATATATCACCACATTTTTTCCGACACGTATCAGATCAATATGGTATTATGCCACCTGTAGTAAGTATCCAACTTATCAGCGGCTCCATGCCATATAAATGACGTACTCTCTCTTCGGTGCCGTCTGTCGTACTATCGATGTGATCATCACCGATTCAACTGTGTAGCCGTTGCAGGTATCTGATTGTTAGGGCGACAAACGGTCGAGTATTTTCTACGAGTGCCGCCTCATGTTATTGATCTAGAGTGCTTTCTATACCTAACCGTGGAAAATTTTCCTCCCACAAAGTCTCAGGCGGTTCTCTGGATAAAGGGCTGGACCTCGTACATCCATATGGAGATGCTCTTCACTCGCACTTTGATTCTTGTCAGTGCTTGCAGACTGCAAATGCAGAGGTTGCGCGCTGTTCTCGTTGTCGCACATGTTTCGCCAGTTAATCTTAACAGCATATTTACCTCCACCCTACTAAGTTGGCTTGTTTCTCGCGTGGCAGGCGATCGCCCGCTTCGGAACGAAACGTGACGCGCCGACACCTTGAACCCAGTTCCCCTACCTTGCTTTACCACTTAGTGGGGTTTCCACCCTTCCGAATGGGTATACTAGTTTTAATTTGCTTTTTCACAGCACATAAGTGCAAAAAGAAAGTAAAACAAAAATGAACATTGAGAGGGTACAGCATATCTCCAAACAGGAATTATTTTCCCACACTTACAAAAAATGGTTCAAATGGCCCTGAGCACTAATGGGACTTAACATCTGTGGCCATCAGTCGCCTAGAACTTAGAAGTACTTAAACCTAACTAACCTGAGGACATCACACACATCCATGCCCGAGCCAGGTTTCGAACCATGACCGTAGCGGTCACGGGGTTCCAGACTGAAGCGCCTAGAACCGCACGGCCACACCTGCCGGCCTCTCACTTACACATGCAGCCAACATCGGTGCACTTGAAGACAGGCAGAAGCCAGATTTTACTTAAAACCGTTATTCATGTTCTACCAATAAAAATATGTCGAGGCCGTATAGGTAACTGGGCACTAATAAACAACTTAGAGTTCTTTTAAAGATTATTTGATTAGTAACTAAATCCTTGTGGATGCTGAGAATCCGTCGAAAATATGTACTGCTAAGTCATTGACAATGTTGTGGACCGTAGTAAGTAACATTAGAGCTTCATGTAGTTTAATTTGGTAATGATTCCAAGAACTGAGCTTTTCTTTGAAAAATAGATCTATTGTGATTTATATACTGGGAGGCAGTAATTAATATTTCCAGTGCCTTCAACCGGCCTATGTGAGATTCTCAGAAAATCACATTAAGAGTAACTCATTTAACTGCCTTTTCAGCTTCAAACCCAAACCTGAGTACAATGTGCTAAGACGCGTTAGAATCACGTATTACATGTAGATTGAAAGTTAGCGGAGTAGAGTAGCTTTTCTTTTCTTTTTAAATCACTACAGTCAAAGTTATCCACACTCCAAATACAGACCCACTTAAGTTTTTCGGTAGATCTGTGGTAAGGTTTTCGCAATTGAATTTATCAGTTTCTAGTCACAAGAATTCAACAAAGCTTTTTCTATCTTGATGGCAGTTTCCATCTTCACAAAAGCGTGGACACTAGGGCCTAAGATGATTATCAAATTCACTTGTTTCCATTATGTGACCCGAAAGATGACAAATGATTTGTGTTTCAGGTCAGAGTTAACTGTCATTCTACTGCATGTATGAAAAACTAACGTTTTATATGAAAATGATAGAAGAAGTAATGATGAAATTTGTCTCTATAGTATACTTATACGGATTTTTCCCTTCTTACTTCCTCCGTAATATATTGCACTGCTGATGACATTAAAGTATCATTACAGAGAGAGAGAGAGAGAGAGAGCAAAAATTTACTGCAGCAGTACAATATTTGACATAAACTTTTCTTAAAGTGTATGGATCAGAGCAACGAAATTTGCTGATTATAATGACAATGGTGATGAGGAAATTGAGGAAATAATGTGTGTAATTTTTTGGTACTGTGTGGTGCCTGTTTATTCAGTTCAAATAGAACTTAGGAAACTTTTTTTGGAAATACTGCAGTACTGCCAACACCTTTTTAACATGCTGCAAGTTTGTGTGTCTGTGTGTGTGTGTTTTGTGTGTGTGTGTGTGTGTGTGTGTGTGTATGTGTGTGTGTGTGTGTGTGTTGTGTGTGAGCTGAATAGAAAGTGATGTTTATGTGTGTGTGTTTTTGTGTACCATGTAGTGCCATTTTAAAAAATGTTCAAATGTGTGTGAAATCTTATGGGACTTAACTGCTAGGGTCATCAGTCCCTAAGCTTACACACTACTTAACCTAAATTATCCTAAGGACAAACACACACCCATGCCCGAGGGAGGACTCGAACCTCCGCCGGATCAGCCGCACAGTAGTGCCATTTTACGCAATTTAAGTGTATATTACATGTTTCTTTTATATGGAAACACTGTAAATCTTTCATCGTGGCGCCATTTTTACTTAATTGAAGTGAAACTTATATAATATCACTGTTATGTTGTGATTAGCTTAAGAATTTTAACGCCAGATAAAACACCAGGCTATTATTGGATACTTCATTTCAATGGCCACAAAAATACTATGCTAAGATTGGCTGGAGAAGAGAGTCGAGAGTGTAGAGAGTGGTGGAAAGGGATAGGTAGGGAGGGGTAGGTGAGAGAAGGGGCGTGATGACGTCGTAGGTAATGTTGACAATACTTCTTCTGTATGTAGGAACACAGATGTTAAGAAGTATCTTTTCCAACATTGGCAAAACAGCCTGTTCGGCCTCAAGTCGCCATTAAAAGTTACGCCATTTCCATTTTCGAATCAGAGACAGTAGGAATTGTCGCTTATCACCTGAGAGGGTATGGGTTTGCTTCAAGGAGTTGTCTTTATTTAAGTGCACGGGGAATCAAACTTTATTTCTGGAAGACAGTGATAAACCAGTTATGACTACAGCGTCGCTACCTACCTTCAGCATGCAGTAATAAAATAATCTAAGCGTAGTCAGTTCCTTTGGTTTTAGTTGAAGACGTTCTACATTTCGTTTTTTCTGATGGAATGTACAAGGCTCTATGTCTGCTATTTTAGCGCCAACAGCACCCCCACACACCACCGTCTCGTAATTTATGCGAATAGCGTGACTGAGCGTACACGTCTGGTGCGGCTTAACTCCAGAAGATGACGAATGACTTGTTGAACACCTGCCACACACAATAGACGCTGTACTGCGTTCCGAAGGTGGGCGAACTCCCTATTAAGCAAGCGACCAAAACGTTTTGGATGGGCAATATACTTACCTTACACTATATTGGCGCCTCGGTAGTATTATTTACGTCTTGGAATCCAGAGATGGACTCCTTTATGGATCCGACATCCATTTCCATAACTACTGATCCCGCCCAGTTTTCATATCTGTCACAATCACTTCTCTACCTGTCTTTTCTCTAGTCCATTTGTTAGTATCCCTGATTTTCTAGCAGCTCTCAAATAGCATCTCTATATTGCTCGATCAATAAATCAGTTTTAGGGTGGTTTTTGCCTTGAGGTCTGTGTCTCACTGTTATACCTCGCAGGCAACCTTCAATGAAGTAGCAGAAGCGTAGTTATCAATACTCTAGGAAACCTCCACTCCTACGGTTATTTCTCTTCCTGTCCATTAGGTCGTGGTTTTTATATACTTTGAACAAAAAACTGGTTCTATAAATTCATTCTCATTTTCTTCTATTTGATTATGAGTATATACTTCAACGTTATTGTAGCCGTATTATTTCGGGCATACTTAACAAACTTTCTACCGCTCGATGATGAGATTTTTCTCCACTAGACAAAGGCGGTTCGGATATGTTCCACTAACATGTATTGTCACTTCGCTTTTCGGTTTCAAGGGGTTAAATCATTCCTCCAGGACTGTTGGGTATAGGTTTGGTTCTGTGAAATATCCTTACCTAAGTCCTCTTTGAATACAGAAATTTTATCATGAAGAAGACTCGTAGAAGCTGTAGGATTTAGATGTACAATGACGGAAAAAAATCGCAATATTAGAGAAGAATTATTCTAGAGCAATGAAATTCCGGGAATACATTTGTCTAGGTAACTCATTTAAGTGATTAACACTGCAAGATCATAGGTTTATGTAAATGCGTGATAAGCAATAGCAAATGTGAAATTCTAGTACATTAATAGCCGGCAGAATAGTCAATTCAAGCATGCAAAGCTGCATGCATTGGGTTGTACAGGTGCCGGATTGTAGGATGGAGTTCTATGTCTGGTGCATTTGGTCCATCAATACAAGGACGGTTACTGTTCTTTGTGCATAATGCTGGGGTTGTTTTCGGATGATATCCCATATGTGCTCCATTGGAGACAGATCTCGTGATCGAGAGGCCAAAGGCACATGTCGACAATCTGCAGATCGTGTTGGGTTGGAATAGCGGTATGTGGTTGGCCGTTATCCTGTTGGAAAACACCCCCTGGATTGCTGTTTATCAGTGGCAGCACACCAGGTCGAATCACCGGATTGACGTTGAAGTTTGCAGTCAGAATGTTTGGGGTAGCCACGAGAGTTCTTCTGTAGATATATGATAAAGCACCCCAGTTCAGGAGTAGTTCCAGCATGTTTAGCACGCAAGTAGGTCGGTTGCAGGCCCTCAACTGACCTCCTTTCAATCAGCACACGACCATCAGTGGCACCAAGGTAGAGCCAGAACTCATCAGGAAACACAACAAGTCTCCACCCTGCACTCTAATGGGTGCTCGCTTGACACCAATTATGTCGGGTATTGCGGTATTGTCATTGGATTGCACACTGCAGAGCATGTTGTTCTAAGCTGTCCTTGGAGCAATCGATTTGTGACAGTTAGTTGTATGACTGTGGTGCCAAATGTTGCTGCAGATGCAGTTCGATGCGCCGGAACCATGTGCCGAACACGATGGTTTTCGTCTTTTTAGTGCCATGTCACCGTCCAGAGCCCAGTCTTCTTACGACCATACAGTCTTATGATAACCGCTGCTTGGAATCATTTATAGTGGCGACATCCTTGCCAAGTATTTCTACTGCATCGCAGTAGAGACATCCAGCTTCTCGTAGCCCTAGTACACGATGTAGTTTAAACCCAGTGAGACATCGATCATGGATGATTCGTACAGCTAATTCATGAAAGTATAGGGGCTGGATCTCGGGCCACACATGGTCAAATACCTGTTGTAATAGGTAGGAAAATTAGGTCTTTCTTTGGATAAATCCAGACAACAGGTCCCCCTGTCTAAAGAGTATCTCCAGCACTTAAATACTACTGACACAATCACTCACAAGACAGATTTTAACACCTCAAATATCACATAAACCAGGTGTCACAAAGAAAAACAAACCAGTGGGAAGAGTAACATGGGGCATTCCACAGACTTCAAAATCCTCCATCAATACATGCAATCAATAAAAAAATAAAATACAATTATAAGAAGTTGAGCTCCGATCTTTGAACTGCACAGTAGTTTGTATTACTGAGCACTGGTGTACAGACACAGAAATCCAACATATAGTATTATCATTGCATGAAAAGGCAAACTCTTATTGCAGAACTACATCAAGGGGTGGAGGATCATGCATTTCTATCAGAAAAGGAACACAGTTCAAATCAATACATGACTTCAGTACTGTAAGTGATGACAAACACTTTGAAACATCAGCTATTGAATTAACAGGGCTTGATATCACCAAGAAATTAATCATTTTGTGTGTGTATAGATCTCCCAGTGGTAGTGTCGACACATTTTTCAATAAGTTATCAGAAGTTCTAGATAAAGTCTCAAGCACAAAGGTCAACATAATTCTGTGTGGGGACATGAACATCAACACTAACATCATAAATGAATACAGCAGCACCTTCATAAACATCGTTCAAACTTTTGGCATGTTCCTATTGGTCAATAGTGCAACAAGGGTTACCACAACTACTTCATCAATAATTGACCATGTGGTCACAAATATGGACAGGAAAAAATGTGATGTAGCTGTAAGAAGTCTCTATCAGACCATCTCTGTCAAATAACAAGAGCAAAGTCAGGCATCGAATGATTCCCTAAACTACAAGCTTACAAACGACACCTATAAGAAATCAAAATAAAAGAATTTTCAAAGGAACTAGAAAAACAAAGCTGGGATGAAGTTTATAAGGAAACCAATGTGAATATGAAATTCTCTAAATTCTCCACATTGTTTAAATTGAACTTTGAAAAGGCATTTCCAGAAGTATGCATGTCTGTATCAACATCCCACAAAACCAGATGGATAACAGTAGGTATTAAGAAGTCCTCCCAAACACTTAACCACCTCAGTTCCATGAAAAAATTACGCAGTAATCGAAAAGTCTTAAATTTCTATCATAGATACTAAAAGACCTATAGAAAGGTACTGATTGCTGCAAAAAAGTCATTTAAAGACAAAATAATGTATAATGCAGAGAATAAATGCAAAGCCGTCCGGGATGTTGTAAAAATGGAAACTGGGAGAGGCAAATAAACGCAGAATAACATATTGCTAAGGGAGGGGGATAAAGTATTTCAGAGA
Organism: Schistocerca americana; assembly: GCF_021461395.2. Lineage (NCBI taxonomy): Eukaryota > Metazoa > Arthropoda > Insecta > Orthoptera > Acrididae > Schistocerca > Schistocerca americana. The sequence goes on along the minus strand of NC_060121.1, from coordinate 836,084,711 downwards.
AGTTACAGCAAAAATTCACCCAAACAAATATAACACCTGTAAATTATGTTGCACTACATACAATGATGTTACTTCCAACCACAGAGAATGAAGTCAGTAAAACAATTCAGAAACTAAAAAATAAAAAGTCAATAGGCTTAGACGAAGTACCAATGTGTGTACTGAAACAATGCACAGGGATTATACAAGGCACCTTAACAAATATAATAAATGAATCCTTCACATCAGGGACATTTCCAGAGCAGTTAAAACAGGTAGGAGTTGTACCTTTGCTTAAGGAAGGTAATGCAGAAGACATAGAAAATTACCAGCCTATTTCCCTGCTGTCAGCATTCTCAAAAATAAAAGAAGCAATTATGAAAGACAGATTAATGAATTACCTGAATAAATACAATCTTTTAAGCGAATTACAGTTTGGCTTCCAAAGTGGCAAAAACACAGTCAGCCATAGTATAATTCACAAAAGTTGTACTTGATGCTCCTGATGAAGCTGAATGTGTCACAGGCATATTTTTGGACCTTTCTAAGGCGTTCGATACAGTCGACCACAAGATTCTATTAAATAAATTAGAAGCATTTGGAATAAGAGGGGTAGCTAATGACTAGTTTCAATCATACCTAACAGATAGGGTACAAAAAGTAGAGATAACACGTACTTCAAACAGATCCAAACATTTAGTAAAACACTTATAAGAACTAAAATATATTAATATAGTGGTTCGACAATGTAGCATATTAGGACCAATACTGTTCTTGATATACATCAATCACTTTCCCAGCAGTGTTACTCATGGTGAAAAAATCCTCTTCATTGATGACAGCAATATTATAGTCACTGAGAAAACAAGAGAACTCCTTGCCAAGAAAGCAGCTGAAACACTTAGGGAAGTTTATGATTGGTCAATAAGTAATAAAGTGACATTGAACATAAAGGATACTAATGCCATGAATTTCAGTTTCAAGAGGAAAAATGACAATCTTAAATTAAATGTAGATGGCACCTATATAGAGGTGTAACAAACGCCAAATTTCTGGGAATGAATTTTGAATCTCAGTTGATGTGGTGTGAACGCACAAAGGTACTTGCAAACAGAATGTCATCAGCATGTTATGCCCTTAGAATCCTATCATTAGTATGTAACATGCAGTGTCTTTTAGTTACATATTATTCATATGTACACTAAATTCTTAAATATGGCATTCTTTTTATGGGGAACAAATGCAGAAAATATGAACACAATTTTAAAACTCCAGAAAAGAGCCATAAGAACATTAACCAAAAATACTAGTCGAGCTCATTATAAAGATCTGTTCAGAACACTGGGGATTTTAACTACTCCATGTGAATACATTTACCAGTCAGTTGCACACATCAAAAATAACATTGGTAATTACAGCACAGACAGCTCTGTCTATGACCATGCAACAAGAGATAGACTGAACTTACATCTACCAAGAAAAATTATACATAATTAAACATAAAACTAAAAACAGCATTTTCTACAAAGGAATAAAACTGTACAACAAATTACCAAAAGAGATTAAAGAAACTGCAGAAATTCGCTTATTTAAAAAGGGAGATAAAAGTACTTCTTATGCAATACATTTTATACATTGAAGGAGTACTTAGCTAAAACAAAGTAGAGGTTTGATAACAAATTTTATGCAAATAAATACTAATAATAATGATTATAAAATATCCAACATTCCACATAACACTTTCACTTTATGTTTTTTTCCTTCTTTTTTTCCCTTTCTGGAAATACTTAACCCCAAGCTATGCATGGCACAATACAAACACCTCTTCCTTTTTCTGAGCTCAACATCTCACTCGTTATGGAGGGATGCTGACACATTGTTTCAGGATAGCATATGGGAAGTTGCAATACAGAAAATGCCCCAGAGATCACCAGTATGTGTGTGTGTGTGTGTGTGTGTGTGTGTGTGTGTGTGTGTGTGTGTGTGTGTGTGTGTGTGTGTGTGTGTGGTGAGTGAAGTGTTATGAAACAATGTGTATATAGTGTGGGCAGTGACTGGGAGTGAGATATGAGTGAACAATGTGGCATTACATTATTTAATAAGTTATTTATAAAAAAGTATTGTATACCAGAAGTAAATCTAATGATTGTCTCTAACTAGAAGACTGTAAAGATATGTGTATACGAATTAGCTTATTTTAAATTTATCTAAATTTGTAAATACTTGGACATGTCCTATATCCTTATAAAAAGAGGTGTACGGATGAATAAAGCTACTACTACTACTACCACATAACGTTTCTGTCGCCTAACCACGTCCGTTAACTAGTTCTCACGACCGGTATAAAGTCTATTTAAAGCAAACCTAATTTGCATCCTCATAGTGGTGCTACTAGCACCACTATTAGGAGACTGTCGCGAAATATGAATAATCATGATCCTCCATTTATAGAAACAAGCCTACCAACTTTCGTCTAACTCGCACAGTTCTTTCTCAGTGATTTTTCTTTTTTTTTTGCCATAAGTTTATATTCTTCATTGTACTAACGTATGTTAAATCAGTGCCTAGTTCGTGATAAGCTGTTAGTACAACTGCTGTTGGAACTGAGCCAGAAGCTTTTCCAAAATCAGTCATTCTCACTAAAAGAAATAATATATTTTCCATTACTCTTTAGAAGCTACTTCGCGAGTTTTGTTGTTTTTAAGGCCAATATTTCTCTTTGACTGGCTCTTAACTAATGTCTTTCTATACGGAGTTAGTGATAACTGTTCTGTAACATAGTACGGGAGAGCTTTGAATACGCTGCCCTCATCGTGAGGTGCTACAAAATAGTACACTGAGCTTTACGATTAAAATTCTATGGAAATCCTGCTGCTCAGTAGATGGAACAGCGCATGTGTAAGCCTACTTCATTTCAGGTAGATACTATCGGCTCATTCTAAAAGTAACAATGATTTATAGAGTTATCAAACACTTGTATTTATACTGAGGAAATCAGTGGATGAATTTGACATTCGGCTAAAGTATCTTATAACAATGTGTGAAATAGAAAACTGTTTCATACACATGGTTTGCAGCACTCTTTTGAGCGGACAGACAAAATCTACTGCCAGGCGGTGAATTGACTGTCTGCAGTGTTCGATCCTTGTTGGAGAGCAGGCTTTTTTGCCACTATCAGTTCTCCGCGGGAGGCCTCCCCATTAAAAGTTTCATCGCTTCGAGAGACTAAAGCGGACGGATCTGCACCGCTGTCCATGCGGCCCTACACTGAGTACAGTACAGCGCAGTCAAACCCATCCTCTTATGCTACAAAAGCTATCAGCCCTAGTAGATCGGAAAATACTATTGCTAATACAATTCAGTAATGCTGCCCATTGCAGTTACTTGTACCATTACGTAACAAACTTTGTCAGTTGTGCCATTTCACCGTGAACATTGAACTGCGGAGTGCAATATGGGAAATGTTTACATGATTGCAAGATAAAATGTTATGCAGACGAGGAAGCTTGTCATATTTATTTATTGATATTTGCAGTACACGTTGTGCAGACGGGACGTACGAGAGATAATCATAACGCTTTAATTGTCACCTTAGAAACATTAAGATTCGTAATTAAAAAAACAAAGAACACCAAAAATTAAAATAAGTAGGAATTAAGCTGGATAACAACTCAACTGATAGGCTCGCATTTGCGTAAGACGTTGATGTAATAAGTGGTAGCGATGTGGACTTGTAGGTCGCTACAAGTTCTTACAAAAATATTTCTAGGGAAGCTGGTTTACAAATCAATGAAGAGAAGTGGTCGTGAGCAAGACACCCGACGAAGGCATCCCATTGAGAGGTGATGCAAAACCTTTAAAAGAATTGACATATATTTTAATGGAGCTGATTAGAATAGAAACTGAGATTAACCAATCGCACGGGCAAAAAAACATATCTGCCTTAAGGGATGCGATACGCAGAAGAACAGCTTTAAGAAGTTTTAAGATCAACTATGCAAGAGTAAAATTCTCTCGGTGTTTTTCTTTGGCTCTGAAAGATTTACATTAAGGACAACACATGAACAAAAGCTGCTAGGCTCCGAGAGAAAGATATTAAGGGAAAGAAATTGGAACACTTCATAGGAATGGATAATTTAAAAAAATTAGAAACTGAGAAACCTGCACTCACAAGCTCATATTTTATATGTACACAATGTGATCAAAAGTATCCGGACACAACCCAAAAACGTACGTTTTTAATATTAGGTGCATTGCGCTGACACCTACTGCCATGTACTCCATATCGTGACCTCAGTAGTCGTTAGAGATCGTGAGAGAGCAGAATGGGGCGCTCCACGGAACTCACGGACATCAAACGTGGAAAATTTCTATGAGACTGAACTGCTGAGACCATCGGTCCCTACACATTAAACTAATTTAAACTAACTTACGCTAAGTACAACTCACACACCCATGCCCGAGGGAGGACTCGAGCCTCCGAAGGAGGAAGCCACGCGAACCATGACAAGGCGCCTGAGACCAGGCTGTTACACCGCGAGGCTTCGAACGTGGTCAGGCGATTGTGTGTAATTTGTGTCATGCGTCAGTATGCGGTATTTCCACACTCCTGATCATCTCTAGGTTCACTGTTTCCGATGTGACAGTGAAACGGAGATGTGAAGGGACACATACAGCACAAAAGTATCCAGGCCGACCACGCCTGTTGACTGACAAAGACCACCGACAGTTGAAGAGGATCGTAATGGGTAATAGGCAGACATCTATCCAAACCATCACACAGGAATTCCAAAATGCGTCAGGATACACTGCAAGTATTATGACAGTTAGGCGGGAGGTGAGAAAACTTGGATTTCATGGTCGAGCGGCTGCTCGTATGCCATACATCACGCCGGTAAATGCAAAACGATGCCTCGCTTGATGTAAGGAGCGTAAACATTGGACGATTGAACAGCTGAAAAAGGTTGTGGAGTGACAAATCACGGTACACAATGTGGCGATTCGATGGTAGGGTGTGGGTATGGCAAATGCCCGGTGAACATCGTCTGCCAGCGTGTGTAGTGCCAACAGTAAAATGCGTAGGCAATGGTGTTATGGTTGGTTGGGTTTTTCATAGAGGGGATTGCACCCCTTCTTATTTGACGTGGCACTGTCACAACACAAGCCTACATTGATGTTTTAAGCACCTTCTCGCTCCCACTGTTCAAGAATAATTAGGGGATAGCTACTGTATCTTTCAAAACGATCGATCACCTGTTCGTAATGCACGGTCTGTGTGCGGAGTGGTTCCACGACAATAACATCCCTGTCGTGGACTGGCCTGCACAGAGTCATGACCTGAAACCTATATAACACCTTTGGGATGTTTCGGAACGCCGACTTCGTGCCAGGTCTCACCGATCGACATCGATACCTCTTCTCAGTGCGGCACTCCGTGAGTAGTGGGCTGCCACTCACCAAGAAACCTTCCAGCACCTGATTGAAAGTATGCCTGCGAGAGTGGAAGCTGTCATCAAGGCTAACGGTGGGCCAACACCATATTGAATTCCAGCGTTACCGATGCAGGGAGCCACGAGTTTCACGGTCATTTTCAGCAAGGTGTCCAGATACTATTAATTACATAGTGTAGTTAGTTCGGAATGGAGTATGTCTCCTGATAACGCAGCGCAGCGAGTTCGTCTCCACCAACGTGCTATTGTGAACGGTGCAGCCCACTACACAGTTCCGCTGCAGCATGATGGCTTGAAGGCAGTTGAGGAGGAACACAGACTGAGAACAGGACAGCGTTGTCAATAACCTGAAAGACGGCTGGCGGCGCAAGCTGCACACTTCAATTGGACGCCAGAGTACTTGTTCATAGGTTACAAAGTCAAAGATATTGTACAAATATAACCTCTGTCGAGAGGATCCGATCCACGGCTGAGATATATTCTTTATCTGCTTTTCCTTAATAATGTAGAGTAACTGTTTTTGTCTGTTTTCATGATCTGTGACTGTAATCGATTGCCAGCTAATATTATGCATGTGTGTATATTTGCGCAAACATCCTTTTGTCGTAAGATGTACCTCTTAACCACTTTTATGCTGGAATTTCTTTTCTTTTTTAGTCGCTGGATTGTAGCACCAGGACCTCCACTTCTGATGCGATTTCCAGTTATCTCAGAGAGATGATTTGTTGCTTCTTGTCATTGGGACTTGTTTGATCACACTCCATCTAACCATAAGTGTCATACGATGGTACTCAGTTTCTGCACGCTTCCGTGAACTTAGAACAGTTTGTTGCAGCCCATTGCCACGAGCTGTGATGTTACCCTATAACGGACACAAATTAACTCTTTTTCTTCGTAATTTGTTGCCTTGGTCTGGGAGGCCAAAAGCGTTCTCAACATTCCTCCACCAATCATTTTTATTCATGGATTTCTTGGTCCGTTCTCCTTTCTTCAGACCTATTGCTTCTGTATCCCTGATATCATCCATACGTTTTTTCCGTGTCCTCCATCTGTCCCACTGCCTTCCAGTGGCGCTGAGAATGCTCGTACTTGTTGTAGTCTTCTCTCTTCCATCCCAATTAGACGTCCTGCAGATATCAATTTTCTTTCCTTCATCCATATTTTTATAATATGTATGGATATAAACCGGTACATCATAATATCGGTAAATTACCATTCATAAAAATTAAAAATTTACCTTTTTTTCTTTACTGCATTTCAATGCCCCATATCGGGCGTGCTGGTAGCAGCATAGGCGCCGCTCTTCAGCCGAGAGACAGACAGTAAGTACAGAACATGGAGGCATTTAAAACAACAGGAAGGAGGAAATACTGCGAAACAGACACATAAGGGGGGAAGCCTAATGGATGATAGCGTAAAAAAGGGGGTGACTGTTAAATGGTGATAAAAATCTAAAAACTGTACACAAAAAACGAAACACTGTGACTGTTAAAAGAAACACAAAGCGAAGTACGGCCGGAGCATAAAAGTAGCGATGGGCAGCGTAGCACATAAAAAAGTTTATCAAACGATTGCTCGATTAAAACTCCCTTGTTCAATTGCACGTAACTTCTTCAATCTCAACTAATTGCTTTTCGATGGCCTTTGATGGAATGAGTACGAAATGTATCGAGAAAGAGAGAAATGTTTACATGCCACCGTGCTTGTTTTACGAAGTGATGAATAGAATGTTCTCGGGGCTTGGCAGACAGACCAAACACACACTTTCCTATCGTTGGGAAGACGAATGTTAGCAGAGCCCCGCGTGCCGTTAGCAGATGCAACGAGCTTTCCGATTTGCCGCGAGAGCGCAGCTCTGTCGAGTTCTGCACGGCACCCAGGCGGAATTCCGTCTCTTGAGTTCCCTTGCTTCCTGCGGTAATAAATCACGTACCCTACGACACTTCTCCAATATTACAAAGCTATGAATACACCGTCTCTGTATTGTTTTACTATAGATAACACTATCGAGGTGACAGAAGAAAAGTTATGGATTACATTGTACGAACAAAGGTCAAAATATTATCCTCTTGCACTAACACGTGACCCAATAATGTTATTTCGAACAGCTTTGCTGCTTCCCATAAATCCTAAAAATGCTGTCAAACGTAGTTGCATCTGTCTCCCTGCTGCTGAACAAACCTTTTTTACGTATTATTGTAGTGGGCTCTTGCAGAATAATGCGAATTAAATTCTCCAGTTTCATTGAAAACTGGAGTTGTAGTTGACATTGTTATGTTAACTACTAGTTGAGGCTTCGAGCGACCTACATATAAGCCGATAACTCATTTTACTTACTGACTCAACAAATAGATATGAAACAAGTTTTTTTCACACTAACAAGACTGAGACATGGTTCATCAAATCAGCATCGCTCTATTTCTCTATCGTGCCACCCTCGAAACATGCGCGGGAGAAGCGAACGCCTCCATCTCTCTGCACGAGATCAGACTTCTCTTATTTTCTCCTTGTGTAGGAGGAAATCAACAAAGTATTTTCACATCGAAGGAAAAAGTAGACGATTGAAATATCGGCAAAGGTCTCACAGCAACGAAAAGCTTCTTTGTTTTGATAACTGCCACATCAAATTGCGTACCGTATCCGCAACACTCTCTCTTCTATTTCGCCATAACACAAGACGAGCTGCCCCACTGTGAACTTTTTCGATGTCCGCCATAAGCTCTGTCTAGTAAGGATCGCATAACGCATAGTAATACTCTAGCAGAGGACGGACAAGAGTAGTGTAGGCTATCACTTTAATAGACCTTTTTCTGATTTCTGTCAGCAAAACGCTGTCTTCGGTTCACTTTCCCAACAACTTTATCTACGTGATCTTTTCAATTTAAACCGTTCGTAATCGAAATTTCTAGATATTTAGTAGGACTGACAGTCATTATGTTTGAGTGATTCATCCCGTAACCGAAATTTAATAGATTCCTTTTAGTTCTCGTGTGAATGACCACATACTTTTCAGTATTTAGGGTCAACTGCCATTTTTTGCACCATATAGGAAACGTGGCTAAATAATTTTACAATTAGTTTTGATCTGCTGATTACTTTACTAGACGGTAAATGACAGAATCAACTGCAAACAGTCTACGATGGCTGCTCAGATTATATCCTAATCACTGCTCGTGTTGTTTGCTGATGATGTTGTGGGGTAAGGGAGGGTGTCGTCGGTGTGTAACTGTAGGATGGTAGCCGGCCGGTGTGGCCGAGCGGTTCTAGGCGCTTCAGTCCGGAACCACGCTGCTGCTACGGTCGCAGGTCCGAATCCTGCCTCGGGCATGGATGTGTGTGTGCTGTCCTTAGGTTACTTAGGCTTAAGTAGTTGTAAGTCTATGGGACTGATGACCGAAGAGGTTAAGTCCCATAGTGCTTTGAGCCATTTGAAACATTTTGTAGGATGGTACAAAATGATTTGGACAATATTTCTAGGTAGTATGATGAATGGTAGCTAGTCCTAAAAGTAGAAAAATGTAAGTCGATGCATTTGAGTAGGAGAAACTAATCTGTAACGTTCGAATAAAGCAATAGTAGCGTGCTGATTGAGAGGTCACATCGATTAAATATATAGGCGTTACGTGCACGACAATATGAAATGGAACTTACATGTGCCAAGTGTATTAGCGAAGGTGAAAGATTGAGTTTGGTTTATTGGTAAAATTTTATGAAAGTGTGGTTCATGCGTAAAGGAGGCTGCATGAAGGACACCAGTGCGACCATTCTTGAGTACTGATCGAGTATTTGGGATCCCCTTGCAAGCTCTCCTTTTCTAATCGGTCTACTGAATTACGATATAACTGACCGTGATCGCAGTAGGCCTAATGAAATTTTAAAGTGAGTAAAGGTATCGTTAGCGAAGGAAAATGAGACCAGTTAGTTGGTGGAAAGTGTGCAACACATCCTTCTGAAGGAAGAATCTATTCTAAATTCCAGCTCAAGAGAGATGATAATTTTGAAATAGGTGGAATATAGCGCAATCGCTGAGGAACCACACAGGGGGGAAGAGGGCACCACGTAATATTTACTACAAAAATTACTCATAATACAAAGAAAACACTGATTAGCTAAAAAAAGGGATAATTAAACGGTCGCCATCCCGCTAGGCCAATGAATCTCCAGAAACTTAAGAAAGGTAATGGCAAAGAAATTTAAGGAAAGTAATCACTGGCGTCTCAGCAGGAGGTCCTCACGCTTTTCCACAGCACAACAGTTCAAATGGTTCTGAGCACTATGGGACTTAACATCTATGGTCATCAGTCCCCTAGAACTTAGAACTACTTAAACCTAACTAACCTAAGGACAACACACAACACCCAGCCATCACGAGGCAGAGAAAATCCCTGACCCCGCCGGGAATCGAACCCGGGAACCCGGGCGTGGGAAGCGAGAACGCTACCGCACGACCACGAGATGCGGGCCACAACAGTTCAAGAGAAAGTAAATGAACCACGAAGCACTGAGTTTGCAGTTACTTATTCTGAAATTCTAAGTTTGAAAGTAAAATTAAAAGGAATTACTGGTTAAATAAATGCAACTAAATCTTTGTAAGGTAAAAAAAAATTACTTTCTGTAACCTCAGTGTAATGTAACGCAAAATTTAAGAAAAGTCAAGCAATTAACTTTTGATTATGGAAAGACTGAAGCGAATTTACTTTAAGCAAATGAGCAACTGAATCTACTTTTAAAATAACAACAATGAAATACGTACCAAGCCAGCTGAAGTCACTAGCTAATCTAAATACAGAGTAAATGAGATTGCGCACTCTTAATTTGTGCTGTGTCTTTAGTTATTAGTTTTACTAGTGAAATTTTACGTCACCTGAAGTGAACGAAGTTAATACTTACAATTGCAAATTAAACAAGTTTAGTCTCTGTTAGGCAAGACAGGAATGAACAGTTGCTGAGACAGAGAATTTAGACTAAAACTGTTCATTATCAAACACGCAAAACTGGCAGCAAATTGTTAATCAGTTTTCATATTCTTACGACGCTCGGTGATTGCATGGAAACGAAATGGACCCTGCCTGGTAATAATGTCTCACGAGAATGACAACACAGGGGCCCTACAAGATTTAACTAATGCATGTTATTGTTCAAGTTAGTCATACTTTGTAAAAGAGACATCACTGGGTAATAACTACGTAAGTTTATAATTTTTCACTTAACGGTCTTTGGACGTTGTAGTTGTGCGGACGACGAACAGTGTAGCCGACGACAGCACTGAGCTGCCGCTGGTGCTGTTGCTGCTGCTGCTGCTGGATAAGAAACCGGAGCCGTCTCGAGATCCAAGAACACTTTTGGGACAGGCAACAGACTTGTAGCTTCCTCCGCCTGTCGACTCCCGTCGTACTCTCAATATTCGAGGTTAATGAATTAGGTGCGTCTACACTGGCGCGATCATAGCTGCACCCGTGTCTGCGAGAGCGCTGAACAAAGACTTCCGCACTGTTTCATGACTCAAGCTTCTCTGCTTCCTCTATGCTCGCAACTCGACAGATAGTCTCCATACGCAGTGATAAACAACGGCACAGCTACTGCCATTTCGTCGTTGCTATCGATACAATAAAGTTCCCTTGGCTGTTACCCAGCAACTTACAATATTGTCATTATAATTGTGATCAGCTGTATTCAGGCAGGAATAAATGCACTGTTATATAGATTGCTAATCAAATCTAGTATATGTGATGCAGTTTACAGCTTCAGATTCAGAAGTACAGTATTAGTATTCAACGGATATTAAACGCAAAAAATTTCTGGATGGTGCAGAAGGTGTTTTATCAGCATTTTCGGTGTTACGTTCTCCATATCGGGTTGAAAGAAGGCATCAAACACGTTCGGAGGGGGCTGCCAGATTTGTTATCGGTAGGTTCCATCAGCATGCAGGTGTTACAGAGATGCTTCAGGTACTCAAATGCGGAACCCCAAAGGGACGACGACGCTCATTCGCAAGGCACTATCGTAGACATTTACTGAACTGGCATTTGAAGCTGTCTAAAGAACGATTCTACTGCCGCCAACTCACATTTCGCGTAAGCATCGCGACGACGACACAAGGGAAATTAGGGTTTTTACGGAAGTACATAAATAGTTGTTTTTACCTTGCTTTATTTGCAATTACAACAGGAAAGGAAATGAATAGTAGTCGTACGAGGTACCCTCCACCGCGCACCGTTCGGTGGCTTGTCGATTATGAATCTAGATATCAATGTAGATTAGAAACAGTAGAGGACCTATAACACTTCCTTGATGAACGTCAAATATTACTTCTCATTTACTCGATGTCTTTCCATTAGTTACTACGAGCTGTGACCTTCCTAACAGGACATAACGAATCCAGTCGCACAATTGAGATGGTACTCCATAGGAAATTAATTTGATCAGAAGCCTCTTGTTAGGGGCGCAGCAAATACCTTTTCGGAATCTAGAAAAAAGGAATCAATTTGAGATTGCCTGTCGATAGCACTCTTTACTGAATTAGAATAACGAGCTAGTTCTGTTTCACAAGAACAATATTTTCTGAAGCCATGTTGGCTGTGTGTAAACAGTTCGTTTTCTTCGAAGTATTTCTCGACGTTCCAACACAGTATGTGTTCCAAATTCCTACTGCAAATCGACATCAGTGATATGGGTCTCTAATACACCCCATTGGTACTATTTCCTTTCTTGAGTAATTATGTGACCTGTGCAAGTTTCAACTCCTTAGATGCGGATCGTTGGTCGAGCAAGCGGTTGTAAATGATTGTGAAGTACGGAGCCATTATGCCAAATGGTACACGATCTAGACCGGTGGCATTGCTTTCATTAGATGCATTAAGGTACTTCGCTACACGTAGAATATCTGTTTCTAAGTTGCTCATGTTGTCAACGATTCTTGGTTCGAATTATGGAATATTTACTTCGTCTTCTTTGGTGAACTGTGTTTAGTAACTCCGCTTTAGATTCACTGTTATTGGAACATTATCGTTAATATAGTGCATTAAAGATGTTGATTGTGAATTGCCGCTGGCGTAGCTCACATACGACCGAATATCTCATAACTTTGTGCTGTATTTTGAGGTAGAGCTACACTGCGAAAACTATTAAATGAATCTCTGACTGAAGCTCGCGCTAAGTTTCACTCTTCTGTAAAACCTCCGTACCTTGTGGATTTTGCGTTCTTTTAAATTTGGCATACGTTTTTCGTTGCTTCTGCAACAGTGTTCTGACATGTTTTGTGTACCTTGGGAGTCAGTTCCGTCTTTTAATTTATATTACAGTTTTCACGTACTACACAACAAAGAAAAATGGTCTTACAGCAGAAAGCTTAAAATCGCAACAAAATTTTAGCTCTATACCTCAAAATTCTGTTTTCAGTACTACGAATTACGGAATAAACCGATAAATACGAATAATCATAAGCACAAGGCCTTCCAAAAGCGGGAGGACTGTTTATGTAGCGTACTGTTGTTTACATGCTGAAGCTCAGACTCGACTGAGTAAAAGTATAAGTGTGGACATCGTAATTACAGAAGTCTCTAACTGTAGCGAATTGGCGTTGGTTTGTTGCATGGGCTTACAATACATCTTGTTTGCGGTTCAACCTTGCCTTTATGTAGCTTAGATGTCAACTTTGAAGCTAACAGTTGAAAAATATCATGACACCATACAAGCAAGCACTTCATATACAGCCAGACTTCTATCTGTCCACCAGCTCTCGTCAGCCAATTTTTTTATGACTATGTGTGGAAGAGTTTTACTGATGCAATGAAGCTGTCATCGTGAAGCCGATTCAGGAACAGAAATAAGACATAATCATCCAAAAATTCATATTGGTTTCGATTTTTCCTACAATATGTCGGCGCGATGGCGTTTTGAGCACCCGTAATATCGGATTTCTATAGACGCGAAAAACGAAGCAGTTTCTACCTGTGACTCCGCATTTGTTAAACAGAATACCTATCTTGTGATATGCCTCAGGATATTCCACTGAACAAGTTCTGTGTTATTGTGCGTCATGGGTGTACAGGATGGGGCAAATAAAAGTGGCCCGGCGGAGTGGTACGATTGGACGTCAAAGTATGCATATAACCACACCGCGTGACGCACACACCACGCGTACTGACACCAAGTGACCGACACCGGTTCAGAGCGTAGTGCAGACTACGTCAGTGTGAGTGGAGCAGTGCAAAGGCGACGATAGTATTCACAGTGCTGGAGTGGGTGTTCGTTGTGGCGAGCTACGAGAGAACAGTGTCGTTGAAACGGAGTGGTCAGTAGTTTGCCAAAAGGTTTAATGGTGTCAAAGTGCCAACAATAAAAAGTGCCATAGAACGCTTAGTCCGGATATGGCGTCAGACCAGATCTGTTTTGAACAAGTCGAAAAACATTCCGAAATGTTCCAGCACTCCAGAAAATGCTGGACAGTTAATGCTTCAGAGTGCTACCAAATCAACACGACGTCTGTCGCAAGAGACCAGTGTATCACTCGATTGTGCGGACGAATACTCCACCCTAACCTGCAGAAGCATCCCTATCGACTGCATGTTGTTCATGCATTAAAACCAGCAGATACTCCTCAGCGATAGAGTTGTTGGCATAGACCAGTCTGGTCGTGGCCCTAGCTGGCCATCCAGGTCACCTGAGCTATCAGTGTGCGATTATTTTGTGTGGGAGCGTTCGTGCCTAAGGTGTATCACAACAGCCCTCATAGACTTCTAGAACTGCAGCGGAACATTTAGGATGAGACTGCTGCAATTCCAGTAGCCCAGCTTCCATCGGCCTTTATCAGGGTCCAAAAGTGCCAAGAGAAGGATGGTGGTCACTTTCAATATCTGCTAAAGTGAGGTTAGTTCTGCATTCCCTTTCCTCTGCTGTTTCTCTTTGGACCCTAGAACTCTGTTCTCCGGGCCGCTTTTATTTGCTCCACCCTGTATAAGTGGCCACAGTTTGCACCAAATTGTACATGTATTTTCCACCAAAGGGGGTAAAAGTGAAACGTCCCCTTAGAAATGTTTATGAATTACTTTACTGGTAAATCTCTTCCATTATTTGATTTTCAAACTGCTAAGCAAAACTGAACGTACTCAGATATTTCGCTCTTTACCTATTCTGATCAACACTAAACTGACACACAATATTTTTTAGCGCAACGCAATCTGACTTTCAATAATCCCTACAAAAGAATGGCCCTGACTAACATTAACCAATACCTTTCACAAATCACTTACCTCACAAAAATCTTCGTTACTCGAACTACTGCAATACAGCGAGCGCCACTACTGCCAGCTAAATAAAACATCCAAACTACTGAAGGCACTAACTACTGATAGGCACAGTTAGCAAATGAAAGATTCTGATAGAGAACAAACAATGTATTTACCTTAATAGCGTTAAAAAGTCATAATATATATAGCAGTTCATGACATCCATTCTTACAAATGTACTGTTTCTGATGGACACACGTCCAGATCATCCGCTCTCAAAAATCCGCCATCTCACTTCCCCACATCCACCACTGCTGGTGGCTCACCTCCAAGTGCGCAACGCTATGCGCTGTTAACAGCCAACTGTCCAACACTACAATAGCAAATGCCAACAATGCAAACCAGCCACAGGCTGCACACAGCACAGTCAGTGATTTTCATACAGAAAGCTACGTGGCGTTACCAATATAAAAACCTAAACAGCCTACTTACATAGCCCCCATGCTCCCTACAAAAAGGTTTACAAATTGTTTTGGGCAGTGGCCAATACAGATTTGGAAAAAAATTTCATAATTACAACAACAAAGAAATCAAATACACACACTTATTGATACAATGTTGTTCAAAAGCTAAATTTTCTCACAGTCCATAAAGACAATGCTGATCATTCATCACAGTCCATAAAGACAGTCCTGATCATTCATCACAGTAAAATTGCAGTGTTTTTTTTTCCTCAAAGTCTGAGCAGTAAAAGAGAATGTACACAGAAGTAGTTGATTTCCATGCAGTCTTGAAGTAGTGTTGTCCTTCCAACGGAAAGACAGTGCTGACTCTTGACATGCAGACAGGTAATAGGCCACAACAGAGCAAACCCACAGCAGAGTCAGTCGAAGTTTTGAAGAATATTGGTAGGTAGGTCATCACAGATCAGACCCACTGTAGTCCTGGTAGAGAATATGGTATTGGTGGGCCATCATAGATGCAGAACCACTGTAGTCCTTGTAGAGACGGCCAGCAGCCATCTGTTGCGACTGTGCAGGTGCACAATCACCATCGAAGAGTCTTGCAGACAATATAGCGCTCACAAATTTTTTTTTAAATGTCCATAGAACCAGCAATGCCGTTATCCAGTCCCTTGCTGAACTATTAACAAACGTGCAAACACTAACAGTCCCAACTTCTCACATATTGTGCATTACTATGACCAACAGCAACGTGTGCAGTGAAATGTAATTTAATTTGAAGAACTGGTGTCTATGCAATTATAAATTTACAACATAAGAATACAATTACAGAGGTACAAAATACATCATTAAAGAACATAATAGTACAGATAACATTTGTAGTAATACAGGCCTTACAAAAGAATAGAAATAGACATATACATCAGTGTTACAAGAATTATGACATAAATAAATATATAAAATAATGAGAATAGTTTTCGAAACATTAATTTCACACATGAGCATTGAAACAGAACATAATTAATAATGTCTACAAATATCTTTACAAAGAAAAAAACTTATTATTAATACAAATTATATTTGAGGATAACAGTATTCCTCATTGTAGTGAATGTAGCTGAGTATTAGAAAAATTATACAACATAATTGTTATCAGATAAACACATAACGACAGGAAGAACACAAATACACAAGGGTACACAAACACATAGCGGAATAATACAAAGGAAAAGGACAGGGTTTGTTTTCAGTGTAACATTTGGTACTGCAGTCCAATCCAAAACTTCATTCCATAGATCTTTCGTCTTATTTCAACATTTATTTCCACCAAAAAAATCCAATCCAAGCATGCTTTCTGTATTTATATATTCACATATTTCTTACCTTATTATTTATTTTCCATTATCTTACCTCATCATTTATTTCCAAGAAAATCTTACTTAAACCTGTTGTCCCGAAACCGTAATTTTTGTTCATATCCTCTTTCAAAATCCGTTTTTGGCCAAACCATTTTCTTACAGCTTCTCAATGCATTTCATCCAATTCATCACAACTCATTCTCATATATAGCCTACCCCATATTAAGCTAACTTAAATCTACTGAGCTCAGATATATATACTAAGAGATGAGGCAATGCAGCAGCACATAACAAATTAACACAAACAGCAATGACACAAAAATGGAAAATGGCAAAGCAAGCAGCAGTATATATAAATTAGCAAAGCAAATGCAACATTACAACTAATATGAGCCAATGTGCAGCAACAAGAAAAATAAATCAATACTAAAACTGGTATAACTGAGTAATACAAAGTGAAATTTAGTAGCGCAATGCCTGGCAAACAGCAGCAGCAAATGCAATAATTAACATCTAAACATGACAAAGCCAAGCAGAAAAAATAGTACACTAAAGACAACAATGCAGCTAAGGGAAATGTCTATTCACATCTTAATGTCTATGTCATTAAAGTTGTGCACCACAACTTATTCTACAAAAGAAATTACCAAGTACTTGAAAAGAAAATTCTGTATGCAATTCCTGTGAAATGAAATGTCTTTTTGTGCTCCTTCGTTTTTTTTAAAGTACAACATAAAGTTATTATTTACTGGTTCTGTAAGCATAAAATATTCATATTAGTACATATATAAAATTTAATTTTAACCAATGCTGCAGTGGAGCTAGATACTAGATATTAAACAAAATGAGCAATCTCTCAACTACAAAGACAATAGATGTAAAATGTTTCTTATCATTTCATTAGGCATTT
The DNA here is from genome assembly GCF_021461395.2 of Schistocerca americana. Taxonomy (NCBI): domain Eukaryota; kingdom Metazoa; phylum Arthropoda; class Insecta; order Orthoptera; family Acrididae; genus Schistocerca; species Schistocerca americana. The sequence goes on along the minus strand of NC_060121.1, from coordinate 836,067,323 downwards.
TAGTAAATATCATAAATTACGAGCTCCACAGTGTAATCACATGTTTTCAAGTTTGAGCGTGTCGTATTTGCGATGCTTTCTACAAAGAAATGTAAATAGCGAGGATAATGGCCTCCTTTTTTCTCCACCTGTGCCTTTGAAAGGCACACACTAATGGCTTTTTTTCCAGGTGACTGTGGCTGAGCTGGGTCTCCACAGCACATTGCGTCAATGTCACCTACCTTCTTTACTGAAATATTTATAGCAGCAGTTTCCACTACTGTGACAGTCTCATATAAAATAAAAACATTCAATGGTTAGAAATTTACATTAGAAGTGTGTAGAAACAAAATCTCATATATAACAGTGTCCAAAAAATTTTCGTTGGCATTGTGATACATTCACGCATTTACACACATTTCATAACTCTTAAAGTACTATTCTTATCGGTTATCACAAATCAGAGTCCCTAACCACTACTCATTATTCCCTACCTTATTACACATGTACATATTCATCGACGTTCTTCAATATTTCATCATTATAAATATGTAGCATGATCAAATTCCTTTAAGGGGACGTTTCAAACGGACACAGCTTGTTCATTTTAACTGTAACCACAAGTTCACCACACACAAAAGAAAGAGCATTTAGAATAACTTACGTCGAAACACTCATCATAACTTCTCTCTATTTCTCTATGAATGTGGTGACATAAGTTACGCTGTGTCTCGCTATTGTCCTAGGAAACTTGCGGGAGGAGGTGAGTATGAAGTGAAAATGGTGTGAAAAACAGTTTATATAATTACAGCCTAGAAACAAAGACACTATAGATATGCAATATGACGGAATACACCAGCTGTTGTCAAGTCATGAAATGTGTTAACACAAACCAGCCTGCACAAACCCATCAATACAATTTATGAAGTTTCTGGTATAAGTCTACATGTAGTGAAGTTGACACATAAGTGTCAAAAAATGCTTTGGTAAAAAGTAAATAAAAGGGAAGATACTGTGTTCATCAGAAGATGGATTTGCAAAAGCACAAATTTAATGTGCAAAGAATGAATAGTGGCCTTGAGCTCCCGGGCGCCATAAGACGATTTTTTTTAAAGAACAGAAATGTAGATATCGTTAGAGAAACTGACGAAACCGGAAGTGCTGAGTTGTCAGCTGCCATATACCAACAGCCAAATCAGCTATAACCACCCTTGCAAGAGAAGGACCAATAGTCGACACATAAGTTTTTGATTTTCACCCAGTAGTCAGCAACAGTCGATGGAAAATAGAAAGCCTGAAAGAGTGAGAGCACATAGATACTGATGGGGATCAAAAGAGCCAAAAGTTGCTACGAAGGCTCATTTGAAAGAAGGTCTTTTTTTTCAATGTATGAAGTTGCTGTGTTGGACAACAAAGCCTACCTCGCCAGAGAAACATGATAAGACACTACTTGTCACTTTTCTTCTGAAACTTATCACTTGTCAATTGTTTACCAATCATCCAGGAAGAACACAAACCCATTCAGTTTCTCCGCCCCTCCAAACGTTATAGACATTGGTGCTATTACACTCCTGGAAATGGAAAAAAGAACACATTGACACCGGTGTGTCAGACCCACCATACTTGCTCCGGACACTGCGAGAGGGCTGTACAAGCAATGATCACAAGCACGGCACAGCGGACACACCAGGAACCGCGGTGTTGGCCGTCGAATGGCGCTAGCTGCGCAGCATTTGTGCACCGCCGCCGTCAGTGTCAGCCAGTTTGCCGTGGCATACGGAGCTCCATCGCAGTCTTTAACACTGGTAGCATGCCGCGACAGCGTGGACGTGAACCGTATGTGCAGTTGACGGACTTTGAGCGAGGGCGTATAGTGGGCATGCGGGAGGCCAGGTGGACGTACCGCCGAATTGCTCAACACGTGGGGCGTGAGGTCTCCACAGTACATCGATGTTGTCGCCAGTGGTCGGCGGAAGGTGCACGTGCCCGTCGACCTGGGACCGGACCGCAGCGACGCACGGATGCACGCCAAGACCGTAGGATCCTACGCAGTGCCGTAGGGGACCGCACCGCCACTTCCCAGCAAATTAGGGACACTGTTGCTCCTGGGGTATCGGCGAGGACCATTCGCAACCGTCTCCATGAAGCTGGGCTACGGTCCCGCGCACCGTTAGGCCGTCTTCCGCTCACGCCCCAACATCGTGCAGCCCGCCTCCAGTGGTGTCGCGACAGGCGTGAATGGAGGGACGAATGGAGACGTGTCGTCTTCAGCGATGAGAGTCGCTTCTGCCTTGGTGCCAATGATGGTCGTATGCGTGTTTGGCGCCGTGCAGGTGAGCGCCACAATCAGGACTGCATACAACCGAGGCACACAGGGCCAACACCTGGCATCATGGTGTGGGGAGCGATCTCCTACACTGGCCGTACACCACTGGTGATCGTCGAGGGGACACTGAATAGTGCATGGTACATCCAAACCGTCATCGAACCCATCGTTCTACCATTCCTAGACCGATAAGGGAACTTGCTGTTCCAACAGGACAATGCACGTCCGCATGTATCCCGTGCCACCCAACGTGCTCTAGAAGGTGTAAGTCAACTACCCTGGCCAGCAAGATCTCCGGACCTGTCCCCCATTGAGCATGTTTGGGACTGGATGAAGCGTCGTCTCACGCGGTCTGCACGTCCAGCACGAACGCTGGTCCAACTGAGGCGCCAGGTGGAAATGGCATGGCAAGCCGTTCCACAGGACTACATCCAGCATCTCTACGATCGTCTCCATGGGAGAATAGCAGCCTACATTGCTGCGAAAGGTGGATATACACTGTACTAGTGCCGACATTTTGCATGCTCTGTTGCCTGTGTCTATGTGCCTGTGGTTCTGTCAGTGTGATCATGTGATGTATCTGACCCCAGGAATGTGTCAATAAAGTTTCCCCTTCCTGGTACAATGAATTCACGGTGTTCTTATTTCAATTTCCAGGAGTGTATATTCAATGCGTTTTAGGATATTATCGCTCATGGTATGTGCGGTCATGAAGCTCTAGCAGGCGAATATACGCTTCGCGTCAGCTGCCACTAGTCACTGGTGATCTATGTTTCTATTTGGTGCCTCCCGACATCAACCTCGTCTGCTGTCCCAATCGCAGAATGAACACATTTCATAAGGTTTAGTAGTGTGCGTTCTTACTTTTTGGCGATATACGCCAGAATTGAAACAGATTGGTAAAAGCAGTCGTCACTTACAGGTATAAATACGTAACTGTCTATTTCTCTACATACAGAGCTCGAAAGAGCTTAAGCATTAACTTGAAAATTTAGATTATACGCTAGTCAAAGAATGAAGGGAACATCAGTGTAGTGGTATTTCTGTACGGCACGGTTGAACCTGTACAAAATTCAAGCAAAAGAAACTTGCAAAATTATTTACAAAATGTTTGTGAAAGGAGACAACAAGCAGAACTGGAATAATGCTATAATCAATCCACATTACAAGAAATTTTTATTTTTATTTATTTATTTTTTTGGAAATTTGTGGTAAGGTCTTTTGGGACCAAATGCGGAGGTCAACGGTCCCTAAGCTTACACATCACTTAATCTAACTTACACTGACTACCGCTAAGGACGAAGCACACACCCATGCCCGAGGGAAGACTCGAATCTCCGACGGGGGGAGCCGCGCAGACCGTGACAAGACGCCATAGACCACGCGGCTACCCCGCGCAGCTATTATCATACTCTCCATAGTGTACAGAATGTTCATTAAATCCAGAATAACGTAAACTTTTTCAACTTCTTTGGTGACTTCCATCCGCCAGAAGAATATCGCCAATGTTTTTCCAGCTGTCCTGTGTTTACAATTTTACACATTACTGAAACTTCAGTAAATGCTTACGTAGCCATGCCTCTTGTTCCTCCTGACGAGTGTACATAAACAAGCGCCATGCACATCATTACATCAGCTGAGATTTAGATCTCGTACAAACTGACTTCAGAAGAACAATTGTCAGTTCTATGTGTGAGCTAATGGTTCAAATGGTTCAAATGGCTCTGAGCACTATGGGACTCAACTGCTGTGGTCGTAAGTCCCCTAGAACTTAGAACTACTTAAACCTAACTAACCTAAGGTCAACACACACATCCATACCCGAGGCAGGATTCGAACCTGCGACCGTAGCGGTCGTACGGTTCCAGACTGTAGCGCCTTTAACCGCGCGGCCACTCCGGCCGGCTGTCAGCTAATTTTCTTCATTAAGTAGAAGCAATGGCGACTGGAGTGTAGTTTTCATTGGGCTGGAGACGTATAACAGGATTCCGAATACCCAAGGCAAACAATAAATTACATCTAGAAGCTAGAAAAAATGTTGTGCAAATACCACCCAGCGCATACCACATTAATGTGTTGCATCATTTTTAAGACGGAAAGTAAAAGGGATTGTGCAACGTGCAAACAGCAGTACACTTTAATTAGAAATACGGACAATGCAGGAAACAATAAACTTTGGCCAAAAAGGTTTAATAGCACGGCAACTACGTTTTCCAAAAACTCGGAGTTTGGGAAATATTCCTAATATATTTTGTGATTTCCATTGCGTAAAGCACTGCGCTAACACACGTCTCAACAACAGTCTGATTTCGATCTCTTCTCTGCATTTGATCCAGGATATAAGATTACTGAGACGTCCACCAACGCAATACACCTTCCTCTGACCGTCTAGGCATTAGACCATCTCGAGCTGTTTATTGTGGACCAAGAGTGCTATGTAGTCGACATTCCTGCTGAGGAAATCATAGTACACCTTCACCTAAAGCAGGACGGGTGTAAGGTATCAAACGAGAACATAGAGTCATCAGTGTACAGCTTCACACTGAGGACATAACGTGATAACAGAGGAGAACTTACAGTTTCTTAAAGTACTGGACCTGAAACCGCACAATGATATCACTCTTTAAAATACCTTCCATCAAATATGGCGACCATACAACACGTCAGTAATACCTTTCACAAGCACTAAGCTTTTGAAGCATTTAACAAAAATGATGAAATCAGGATTGTTACCCAGAACAAGGACAGTTTAACGAGTCCAAGCAAGAGTTTATTATGCCTTGACAGCAAGTTTCGGAAAAGAGATGGTAACACTAGTGCGGCATCAAAGCTAAAAAGTAATGCTTTAACAGCCCTGTTTCATTAAATAAGGTATGAAGTGAACAAAGTATTGCCCGCACTTGCAATGTAGGCACCACGTCATTCATTAAAACATACGTTTTCGCATCGGACTCTGACCTGAATGGTTCAGAACGCACAGGATGTTCCCCAACACAAACTGGCGGGCGGAAAAATTCCTGAATACAGACGTTTTAGCTGATGCATTCGTCTTAAGATTCTGATGAGATATTTCGAAACCATGAAATGCGTTATTACACCTGCTAAACAGGAACTTATTCTAGTAAGGGTGATAGCTCATACATTGAAGGAGGTGGTGAAGAGAACAAGGCTATCACTGATAAAATAATAAGGAAAAGTGCCTGAGCTCACCATGACGGAAGAAGAATCTCTCAGACTTTTGAAGATTGCAAATGCATGTAATCATCTGTCTTGAGCTTTATGATAAAGGTAGATGTTTGAATAACGCCATGTTACCGAACGCATCCAAAGAAATCAGGGGTATTTAAAATTCAATTCAAATAGAAACACCAAAGCCCATTACACTAGCATTGAAAACCGAGATGAAGGTAGAATTAGAGAAAATCCTACTGTATTCGACAACTATAATTTAACTAATGGTAGGGTCTATCTTCACCCCGTGAACCATGGACCATGCCGTCGGCGGAGTGGGTTGCGTGTCTCAGCGACACAGATAGCCGTACCTTAGGAGCAACCACAGTGGGGTGGTATCTATTCAAAGACCAGAAAAAGGTGTGGTTTCTGAAGACGGGCGGAAGTCTTTCCAGTAGCTGTAGCGGTCACTTTCTGGATGAATGACTGGGCTGCCCTTGTGACATCAACCAAAACAGCCCTGCTGTGCTGGTACTGCAAACGGCTGTAAGCAAAGGAAAACTACAAATAAAATTCTTTTCTGGGGGTTTATAGCGCTACTGTATGGTTAATTGATGATGGAGTCCTCTTGGGTAAAACATTATGTATACAAAATAGTCCCCCATTCGTGTCTCCTGGCGTTGCTACCAGGGTGGATGTCATCGCCAGGAAAAACAAAACTGCCATTCTACGGATCGGAGTGTATAACGTTAAGTCCCGTAATTAAGCAGTAGGGTAGAAAATTTGAAAAAGGAAACGAATATACTGAAGTTAGGTATGGTGGGAATTAGTGAAGTTCGGTGACAGGAAGAGCAGGATTACTGGTCAGCTGAATACAGGGTAATAAATATAAAATCAAATAGGGGTAATGCAGATGTAGGTTTAATGAAGAATAAGAAAACAGAAATGTTGGTGAGGTACTATGAACGGCATAGTGAACGCATAATCGTAGCCAGGATAGACACGAATCCCACACCTGCGACGGTAGTAAAAGTTTATATATATATACTAAGATGGTATCTGTTCTTTCGGCAATGTCCGAAAGAGCAGATACCATCTTAGTATATATATAGTTAAGGCTCACAGGCCACTTGACCATCTTCTTCTCCTGTGCGAATGCACAAACAGTGCCCGAACTCTTACACGAATCGGCAACGCGCCGCGAGTAATGAGTATAATGGACGGGGGCACTACGAATGTAGTGCGGGAATTACGTTGAGAATGTGGGTTTCGCGGGAGGCGTGCCAGAGATAAATCCCTGCTGTCGCGCTATCCTTTGTGTCCTCGGTGGCTCAGATGGACGGTCCGCAGTTCGTGGTCGTGCGGTAGCGTTCTCGCTTCCTGCGCCCGACTTCCCGGGTTCGATTCCCGGCGGGGTCAGGGATTTTCTCTGCCTCGTGATGACTGGGTGTTGTGTGATGTCCTTAGGTTAGTTAGGTTGAAGTAGTTCTAAGTTCTAGGGGACTGATGACCATAGATGTTGAGTCCCATAGTGCTCAGAGCCATTTGAACCATTTTTTTTTTTCAGATGAATAGAGCGTCTGCCATGTAAGCAGGAGATCCCGGGTTCGAGTCCCGGACGGGGCACATATTTATATCTGTCCGCGTTGACGTATGTCAACGCCTGTAAGCAGGTAAGGGTGTTCATTTCATTGTAATTTCAAAAGTTTATATGCCGACTGGTTCCGCAGATGTTGAACAGAATGCAGAAATGCACGAATACATAAAAGACAATATTAAGATAGTTGAGGGAACGTAAATTTAATAGTGATGGGTGAGTAGAATTCGAAAGTAGGAAAACGAAGTGAGGGAGAGATTGTAGATGAATATGGACGTGATGAAAGTAAGAAAGAGGAAGCCGCCTGGCGTAATTCTGCACAGAGCATAATTCAATCATCGTTAATGATGAAGTAAGTAGGTGGTATACATGAAAGAGACCTGGACGCATCAGAAGGTTCCAGATTGATTGTATTGATTGTTTAAAAGACCAGAGGTTGTTGAGAGTTACAGAGGGGTAACTGGGCGGAGGTTGATTAGAACTTTGGAAATCAGTCTGCTTCAGGCGGTGGCGCGGCACGAACCTGTTGTCCCGGCCGCGGGCGCGCGTGGACGAGGAAGTTTTCACACCGCCGGTACTCGCGCGTGTTTTTGTCTGACTCGGTCGCCATGGCACACAATTTTGGAAAGACTACGTTCCAATTTACGTTCGACAACGAATTTGCCAGACCAGAGGCTTTCGAAATAGAGCGCTTTTTGAGGGAAGAAGTTCTTTTACCTGCTGCAGACGTAATTGGAATACACCTGTCCATTGTATGCAGTACAATGTACGTAAAGATGACCGATGAAACTGCGTGTGAAAGAACTCTCTCCGCTGCTCAAAGAGGATTTAAATTTCGACACTCTGATGGCCATATCAGCGATGTAACAGTAGCTCCTTCAGGATTGGGTGCGAGGGTCAGTCGGATCGTTGAATTGCCGTTTCAGGTGCCAGAATCGATGGTTACTGAATCGCTGCGTCCATGTGGAACGGTACTTAGTCATACGCCTGAGCGCTGGGCAACTTCTAGCACCTATCCTGTGCTAAATGGCGTCCGACAGGTGCGGATCGTCGTTACTAAACATATCCCTTCTTATTTATACATTGGGGCATGTCGAGCTATTGTGATTTACGATGGCCAGGCACGCACCTGTTCTGGCTGTGGTGGAGAAGGCCATATCCGCTCGGAGTGCATCCAACGCCGCGTCGTGCAACTGGCACATGGAGAAGCGTCACAGTGAGAAGTTCCCACAAAACTGCTGATGACGTACGTGTCGGTGGCCTGCCGGGAGGTGTTGCCAAGTTCGGAGCGTGACAAGGACGTGTTTATGCAAGAGCAGACCGGGTTACGGGAGCATGGAGGTGACTCGGAGAATGTCCCTACACCCACGTCACGTCAGTTGAGGGGGCAACCTTCCGAAAACTCACATGTAGCACGCGGCGTGGAAGTAGAGGTCGAGACAGTGGCGCCGGCAACAGACCAACGAACGATCGACGAACACAGTGAAGCGGCAGAGGGCAGGGCACGCAAACAGCGATCGCCAAAGCGTCGCAGAAAGCTTCGCCATAGTTCGGGTGACACGTCCCCCCCTAGCCTAGGGGACACGGAAGGTATCCTAGCCGAAGAACTGTCTGACACGGAACACGTGCCTTTAGAGGACGCTGACAGGATTCCGTCAGATGGTGACCGGATGTCCTGCCTTTCAGATGGTCCCTCTTTATTGACACCGACTGATCCAGCGCTGCCGACGGAGGAGTCAGGGACACCAATGTCCCGGCAACCAAGTCAAAATACATCAGAGGACGTTTCTCGGATCGATGACCGCTGCGACTGGGCGGAACCAGTCGAAGACATACAGGAATTGCCACCCCCAAATGATGACCACTCACATACAGGATGCACACCATGGAACGACAACAAAGGAGGACAACCCGTTGGCGGGCACTCCTCTGAGCACGAATAGTGGACTAAAGCCCTTGGTGTTCTCAATGACATGACACGAGCATGACAACGACAACGGACCAAGCATATAAGGTGGGCACAGTGAACATTAACATCGCGCGTTCGCTTGCAAAGATGCAACTTCTCCGGGACATGTTTTATGCCACAGACGTTGATATTCTGCTGATGCAGGAAACCTGCAATGCTGCTTTTCTTGACGTGCGTGGATACAACACTTATGTAGCGCCGACTCCAGATTGAGGACGTGGCACAGCAATACTAGTCCTGGAAGGGATTCCGATGTGTGACCTCGATTATCTTCCTTCGGCTCGGGGTTTGGCTATTACCGTGAACGGCATTCGTATCGTCAATATCTATGCACCGTCCGGATCTGACAATCGACAGGCGCGTGCACGATTCTACTCGGAGGAGATTGACCCCCTATTCCATGGGAGGTGTGACCACATCTTGGTAGGGGGGGGGGGGGGATTTTAACTGTGTACTCACACCGAAGGATCAAACTCCTAATTTCAGCTCCTGCCACGCATTGAAAACGATCTGCCGGGACATGGCCCTAATACGTGGGAAAGGATCCATGGGCAGCGAGAGGGCTGCACGTATTTTACTAGCCACTCGGCGAGCAGGGTGGATCGGATTTATGTTTCTGACGGATTAAGAGATCACATGTTGGCTGCTGAACGTTGGCCCACAGCTTTTACGGATCACCTTGCATATTTCTGCACGTTAACCCTCCCACGGCAGCGGGTCTGGCGGAGTCGTAGTTCCTGGAAACTTAATTCATCCTGAATGAGATTTTCACTCTGCAGCGGAATATGCGCTGATATGAAACTTGCTGGCAGATTAAAACTGTGTGCCGGACCGAGACTCGAACTCGGGACCTTTGCCTTTCGCGGGCAAGTGCTCTACCACCGAGCTACCCGAGCACGACTCACGTCCCCACCTCAAAGCTTTACTTCTGCCAGTACCGCGTCTCCTACGTTCCCAACTTTACAGAAGCTCTCCTGCGAACCTTGCAGAACTAGCACCCCTGAAAGAAAGGATATTGCGGAGACATGGCTTAGCCACAGACTGAGGGATGTTTCCAGAATGAGATTTTTACTCTGCAGCGCACACTCCGTCTGGAACCGCGTGACCGCTACGGCCTCAGATTCGAATGCTGCTTCGGGCATGGATGTGTGTGATGTCCATAGGTTAGTTAGGTTTAAGTAGTTCTAAGTTCTAAGGGACTGATGACCACATGTGTTGAGTCCCATAGTGCTCAGAGGCATTTTTTTCTGTTTCGGCCACTTTAAAGTTTAAATATTAACACTTCGAATTTTAGGAGAAAATAGAACGTTCTAGTGTGGCCCTCCCCAAAACAGAGAACTGCCGAAAGTATTTTTTGCAGCAGACCATAGGCTCTCCTAAGACCCATCGTCCGAAAATGTATTAGTAATGGGCAACAGATTTGCAAAAATTACGCCAAAATATCACAGTGTGAACTGAGACTAAAGGTAAATATGTTAAAGATATTGTGCGGAGAACACTTTACCACTGTACAATGTCTCCAACAAATTCGCCAGAACAATGATGCATTTTACTAATATCAAATTGCTGATTGAAAAACCTTTCCTGGCTATATCGTGGTACACACTGAATTCTCAGTGTCTGCGGGGCCGTAGTGTGGTTTTCGCGCGGCCAAGGGTGGAATTCAGGCGGATACATCATCAGCTAAGCAGATTACCTACCGAACGCCGCAGGGGACGCTTGCGTTCCGTGAATTCCAGCTCCTACCTCATAGGGCTCCACGTTCCGTCGTCCGTTTGACTCCGGGCGATCGGTTATTTGTCGTAAAAGCCATTCCGATGGCATGTCACCCAATTATGTCTATGATCTATCGGCGCTCTGCTGTAGTCGTGATCATATTGTGTTGTTTTCTTTGCTGTAGTCATAACTTTGCCACATACTTATCGAATTTCTCTCTCGGCCTTAAACAGGGAGCTAAGTGCTTATAGTGGATATCATTACTTACTCTCTGAATAGTGTGTCACTGTACCTCGTAAGGTTTAAAAGGGAGTGAAAATAACTTGAAATAAAAGCGATTAGTAATTATTTCAAACAGATGCTCAAAGGGCGTGAAATTTTCTGCATTTGCTCTTCGATAAATCGATTCACTTGTAAGCCGTGCGTGGGCCAGTGACGCCGTTATGACTAGGGAAGGAGAGATAGTAGTTCCCCCAAGATGGCATAAGCCACGATAAATGACGACAGAGGAAAACCACAGGTCATAAAGTATTCGTAAAATATTTCATGTACCTGACGACAGGCGTCCAGTTTTACATTAGCCGCATCCAGCTGATCTGAGAGTTGGGAGGCCGATCTTAAGGTCCATGAAATACTTATTTTGGTAATCTTATACTCTTATTGTTGCAGTATGATCAAACATTTTTTATTGGTATTTTGCTACACAGTATTTCTTTCTGTTAGACGCTACAGTTATCCTTGCTTGAAGTATGAATACCGTAACTGAAATCTTGATAATTGGACATTGTAAATCAGAGACTTTGGCTACTCAGCTACCACTCCTAAACTATGCGTGGTGGTCACAAGGTGTCATTTAATAACAAGGCAAAGTGCTTTTACAGACTATTCACACAGCAACCTGACACCTCGTAAATACGGAAACTACAAAACAGGGTGGGGAAGAAAGCGTTCAACATCCGAGGGCGTGCTGAAGAGTGAGGCCTCAGAACATTTTATTTGAAAAGTCTTAAAGCATTTTAAATAAAACTAAATTTATTAACATTCTATGTCTTTATTCTTCATGTCTAAATATTTATTTCTCAACACGGTCACCCTGGCGACGAACTCATTTCACCAACGAGAGACCACTTTGTCGATACCGTTACCCTAGAATGTCTTAATTTATTGACAGAATCAGAAACTCACCTCTGCTCGTAACGCTCCATCATTGTGAAAAGTGATGTCCACGAATGTGTCCTTGTGTGTTGGAAACAGAAGAAAATTGGATGGGGCCAAGTCGTTACTGTATGGAGTATGATCGATAACAGTGCATCTGAGGTGTCAGATTGCCACATACCGTAGGGGTCGTGTGTGGCCAGGCATTGCAGTGATGAAGGATAGGGTGCTCCCCGTTTGGACCAACTCTTCGAATCCGAAATTGGAATGCAGCATACCGTTTGTCATGCAACGACATTTTTACGTTACGTACTACTATGTTACACGCTACTGTTCGGAGCCTTCTAGCGGTAGAGGGCCGCAAATATGTAGACATGAAGAATAGAGATGTCTGTTTTATTTAAAAATCACCAAGAGTTTTCATGTAAGAAATTCGGAGACATTTATGTTCATTACGCGCTTTTAATGTACGTCTTTGAGGATCTGAACTCTGTAACATATCTGTTTCTTGAAAAAATAATAAGACGGGCTTGCTGCGAAAACCAGATAAGTCTATTTCTGGTCAAAACTGAGATGTTATCGGCATGAGATATAACATCAGAACGTGCATCTTTTGGTGCAAGAACCAGACTTTTGCGGACTGATCTGAATGAGATATGCATGGTTGCGTTTGGTGGAAGAAACAGATTAGTCCTGGACTTGCCTGGTTCTAGCACTAGTAGGTGGCAGCACCAGTGTGGCAGGCTGTTGTGTTGCTTACATGGCTGCATGTGAAGTTGAAGTTGTTCAGATCGTGCGTTTATCTGCGTTTATCTGTGGCGTATATTGTTTTTAAGACATGTCTTCCGATGACTCACGCAGTGATAGTGAATATGAACACGTAACAAGGACAAGAAAAGATGATTCTAGTAATGGAAAAGAAACAGAGACAAACTGAAAAGGCTACGCGGTGAGTCGTATGTCACATGTAGGGGCACAGTTATTGCAGATCGTGAAATTGGGCCTGCATGCAACTGCAAAAGAAAACGTTTAGATGTACCTGATACAGAGGATAAAGAGGAAATAACGACAAAGTTTATCTCACTTGCAACAAAAGAAGCACAGGATGCGTTTTTGTGTGCATCGATTACATCAAAGCAAGTTGACCGGCGAATGCCTAAAGAAGGTGAAGATTAACAAGTTCGTAACTTCACTCACGTTCACAAAATATGTATTTGTGTAATAGCACGCAGTGAAGTAATATTGGCCCAAAATTATATGATTTTTAAAATGAGGAAACCGAATTTATTCACGAAAGTTTTTGAAACAATATTTTATGTCTTTCCAGGTTCAGCTTAAAACCCAACAACATGTAATATGCAAAAAAGATATCTGTAGCCTTTATGGGATAAAGAAGGCACGTGTTGAACGTCTGGCTTCATTTGCATAAAAAAATATTGCTCCACCCGCAGATCGTAGAGGAAAACGTCAAAACAGGCCTAACAGAGTGAGTGATAATGATCTACAAAATGTTATAAATCACATAAAACAGTTTCATGCACAAACATCGCACTACAGTAGAGCAGATAATATCAAGAAAGTATTTTTATATCCAGAATTGAATGTAAAGAGAATGTATGTGTTATATTTAGAACAACATGAGACTGATGTTTTTAAAGCCTTAACACCAAGTGAAAAAGTGCAAAACTGTAGGGTAACATATGACTATTATTATAGATGTATAAAGCCAATTTCAATATTTCATTTGGACACCCAAAAACTGACACTTGTGAGAGGTGTGAGTCTTTAAAGAAATTAAGCAGGAAGAATATTTTAAAATAACCATGAAGTATTTTAACTGTAAATCAAGTAGGTCAACAAAATGTTCTGAGACTGTAGATTTTTATATTTAGTTAATGATAATATCCTTAAAAAAATTACATCGGGACAGAATAGTTTACGGTAAAAGGCATGCAAAAAATGTATAATTTTTCTGACGGAAGGTACTGTAAAATGTTTGATAATTAATAAAAAGTAAACTATCATTCATTATTTGTTGTTATTTTGTTTTTATGTTATTTATGTCCGATTTTGCATGCAGTATTCCAGATTTTAAAGTCTTTGGTGCAAAAACCAGGTAAGTCCAAATATTTATAATTGCAATTATGATTTATTTGTGTGCATATTTTTAATTTCAAAATTTTATGTATTGCACATAAAATACAGGGCTATAAGTCAGTAACATTGTCTTTTATAATTTCTCAAAAATGCACACGTTCTGTAGATGTCAAACTTTGTTTTTCAGTTTCCTCAGAATGTGTATTTTGTGACTTGCCTGGTTTTTGCAGAAAATCCTTCAATTGTCTGTTGCTTTGAAACATCATAACGTGTAATTTTTTATTTTTTTATACTCCTCTTTGTCATATTAGGATGCATAAACTGCTTTAGGACTAGGGATTATTAATTAATAACATTCTGTCGTCGGTTAAATATTTTGTTTTGTAATAGATGTCTAACGCGTTGCGAAGCCACAACTCCATTTTCAAGGAATGTGTTGATATATTTGGCGTTAAATGTGTGTCAGTCTCTCTCCTGACAGTGACAGAACGGCACAGTTGTTAGAGTTAGCGAGACAAACTATTACTCACGACCGATTAATGAGATAAAGCCACAGAAATGAGAGGAATAAAGTCTAGTGACCTATTATCTGAATTACACCAAATGACTTTCGTCTCTCGTGCTGGTGAAAAACTTCCACATTTGCACTTACGTTTTGAAACTATTTAGCTTGTTAATTATAGTACTACATGGCTCAAATGGTATATATTTAACTTACGTTACAGTGATGTGACGGAGTATTAGATTTAGTGCTACTTCCATTCACATAATTGACGAAATAAAATAATAAATTAAAAAAAAGAAATTTTGTTGAGGAGTGACGGCAGCAACTGCAGTTTTACATGTTTATACATTCAGCATGAAATCTGTGATCTACATACGGAGTGACTTAATAACCATTTCCCTTTGTTGATTCTATTGCTAATAAGGTGGTTATGATGAAGTGTTGGTTGCAGTAAGACGAACGTACTCTGAGACTTCACCAAATATTTTTGAAATACTGATGCTAAGGAAATTAGATTAGGAAACGAGACACTTAAAGTAGTAGATAAGTTTGGCTATTCCGGCAGAAAAATAACTGATGATGGCTGAAGTACAGAGGATGTAAATTGTGGACTGGAAAAAAAAGAACATTTCTGAAGAAGGAACTGCGCATTTCAAGTGAACATTTAGTGCTATTTTGGCTACTTGCTTCTGTATTTCAATGATTTGTTCGTTGGCCTTATCCAATGAGTATGTGATTGCCGCCATGTCGTCCACAAACGCTAGACGGTCGATATTGATGCTTTTGAGATTTACTGCTATTTGAACAGCATTAGTCTTAATTATTTTCGTCCTTTCTCTCACTGTCTTATCTAAAGCACATTTGAAAAATACAGGTGACAGTACTATAATTTATTATTTGTATTTCTCTTGGTACTGAAAGTGTGTGTGAAGCTTATTCAATGTTCGGGTATGCAACTGTTCTTTTTCAACGGGAATTTCCAATATTCGTGGTTATAGTGCAGGGGAATTTTCAGTTAGGATAGCTAAGAGACGGTTATGATTAATCGGAATGGTTGTTACAGCGTCTAAACTCGTATGCTAGTGCAAATAAAACCATCACTCCTGAGAGAAAACAATGCGTCCTAGCACAGTTGTAAAATGTTACATCAAAACACCTTCAGTCATCTAAATTTCCTGTTGTTATTTTGCTTGAGCAGCCAGCTTCAGTACTACATTATGCAATCTTCAGGCCCCCTGACTGACTTCTAGGAAGAGTCCCACCTCTGGGCCAGACAAAACGGGGTCATGATTCAGTGACTGGTGTCCGCAGATTACTTCTTCACACAGCGAACCCTTCGATCATCACTTGCCCTTTCCCTAGGGACAGTCTCATTCGGATTACTATACTGTTCTTTACGTAACACCTATTACAACTTTCGATTTAAAATATCGACGTGCCGCATGACTTTAACTGCCAAATGCGCCCTCGTAAATACGTCTGTCAAATTTCTCAGAATGTTTCTTGAAACGGATTTGCATTGAAGTTAACAAGTTACGTATTTTAAAATTTGTTCTCTGACTACCATGCAGGCATGAGACCTCAGGGTGATAAATCTTTACAACTTTTGCAGCACAGAACGACTTCGCTTATCTGCAAGGACAGTCTGCTTTGAGTTCACCAGGGATAACTAATTACCCCTTGTCACTCTCGTTCTGCCTTGATCACCATATACACTCATATAGCTTGAGTTTTAAGTATAAGAGGAAGTCTATTTTTATATAACAGCCCCTAATTTGTGCAGCTATAACAACTAACAGTCTCTCTCCTTGGCTTCCATCGATGTTTGGCTATTACAAGAATATAGTACTACATTACTGAAGGAAGAAGAATTGAATTTACCTTCGTAGTGATACGGGCCTTATCAGTAACGAAGCATTCACTTTGATTCGTCTACCTTCAGGGAAGAAGTCGTCCATGGCCGTGTGTAATCTAACATGGTTGTATATGCTTCATGTGATAGAGGAATACTAGCCTATCTCAAGACGTCCACAAAGGAATTTGTAATTTCTCATCTCGAAAGCGTTGACAGTTTTCAAATCGCTTCACACTATTTCGAAAATGTGTAAACTCTTCATGTTTGAGGTTGTCGATATTTTGTCCCAAATCCCCAAAGACACATGGCGGTAGAACTTCGAGTTGCCACATTCCGGAGTATTATTTAGGTTCCCTTTATACCTAATGGGAGAAACATTTATTTTATCTTTTCTCGTTCATTATTGCTAATCTGTAGGTCCTATTTGCTCTCTGAAGGTTATTTGTGATGGTCGGAAGTAGCAGAAGTGCACTACAATTCTTTAACGGAGCAACGTTTCGTTTCTTAGTTAATTTATTACCGAAGCTACAGCTTCGGATTCCAATTACTGACGGACACTTTGAATCTTATCGGAATATGCAAGTATGTTTGCAGGACCTCACAATGTTGGATGTATCATTTTAAGAGGGTTAAACTGTTACAGACTCTACTTCATATATGGGTACGTACACAAGTAATGAGGTAATAATACTATCCTCCTTTTCTTCGAAATAGCAGCTTGGTGTTATTTGACAATAGACGCTCATTGTTTCGTCAGTTTACTCAAATTTAATGTGAAATATTTTGATTGATGCATGTTGTGCTTTCCTATCCTCAACTAGATTTGAACAGTAAGGCGATAATAAGTCCGGGACTTGGTGTGATATCGTAAAAGAATACCGAACACTTATTTTCTTTTGTAAGACTAGTGTACTGTTTAATAATCAGATTCTTGTTAGACAATACGTACTTCATCTAGGAAATAGTAAACTGGGAATTCTCGCGCTTACGAACTCAAATGGAATCTGGTTCTGTCTTTTCATCCCGTACTCTTTGTTCTCAAATTAACTCAAAGAGTGTTGCCCAATCAACATCCTTTCCTCTTGACGTGAGCTGCTAAAGGAAATTGATCACAAAGTGGAAACGCGAGTTAGAGTGAACAGCCCTTCTCACTAATTAAACGAATCGAGCTGAAGTAAAAGAGCTTCGATATTAAACCACTTCCAGTGATTTCTCTCGCTCCAGTCTCTGGGCCCGAAAGGTAAAACGAATGAATTTGACGTGTTAGATAATTCAGAAACGATGTAGTTACAGAATTTATCTAGTTTTATATACTGCTGTTTATAATAGTGTGATAATGGAGGCTAATGAGACTGGTGTATTTGTAAGGAGGTTCATTCATCGACACAACCACTCAATAATTATGTTACTGTCTCCGATTATCTAACGACGTTCTTTAGAACGCACAATGCCCCAGAAACGTACTCAATACCCTCAGCTGACAACACAAGGTTTCAATACGCAATTATAACCTTTTATGTTCTACTGACGACCGTTGCACGATCGAAATCAGTAACAGTATGAAACTACGCAACCATTTTGAAGGTGAACAGACAATTCTGAACCTTCTAAAAGAAACCAACGTATGTCTAGATTTACTGATAATACTGCTTATTAGTTAATGACAAACGAGATCACCGTAGAATTTCCTCTTCTTCACAACTAACTGTTTTCTAGAGATATTGGAATCGATAATTCTTCTTACTCAACTTAAGATTAAATTTACAATTTTTAAAAAATAATACATTGGTAATACCTAATTTGATAACAGACGTAGAAAGGTCATAAAGGGCTGCTGTGATCCTCAAAATATCATCATAACATAGATATAGAATGTTTACGCCTGCCACGTAGCAAATGACAAACGTGACCATGATCTAAATCTTCACAGACTGTAACCATTTCTAAAATTCTCAACCGGATTTACCACGTGCCGCCCGCATCTCGTGGTCGTGCGGTAGCGTTCTCGCTTCCCACGCCCGGGTTCCCGGGTTCGATTCCCGGCGGGGTCTGAGATTTTCTCTGCCTCGTGATGGCTGGGTGTTGTGTGCTGTCCTTAGGTTAGTTAGGTTCAAGTAGTTCTAAGTTCTAGGGGACTGATGACCATAGATGTTAAGTCCCATAGTGCTCAGAGCCATTTGAACCATTTTTACCACGTGATGTCACGTCTGAGGTGAGCTCAGAACGACCAATTCCTTCTGTGATCACGAAAACAAGCTTAGCTTTGTTCTCTAAGGTCTCCTAGAAGCTGAAATGGCGTACTTACAGTCTCCAGGCTCAGCTAAAAAAGATATAATGGATATAATTTCCAAAAATTAAAAGTTAACACACATTTTTGGTAAACTCAGAAACTGGAAATGTAACTTGAACTGCCGGCCGGTGTGGCCGAGCGGTTCTAGGCGCTTCAGTCTGGTACCGCGCGACCGGTACGGTCGCAGGTTCGAATCCTGCCTCGGGCATGGATGTGTGTGATGTCCTTAGGTTAGTTAGGTTTAAGTAGTTTTAAGTTATGGGGGACTGATGACTTCAGATGTTATGTCCCGTAGTGCTCAGAGCCATTTTGTAACTTGAACTCTGACTGACTCTCGCTGGAATTCTGCCAGGTAAGCCGCTGAGAGCGGCTTATTTGATAGTGCGCAGTGATCCTTAGATCCGCACTATCTGTTCCACGTGATGCTTGACGTTAAACATAGCTCATACTCTGCTAGCGGTCTGTGTAGATGGCCAACAGAATTTTCTGGTGGCCAAGATCCACTTAGTGCTTAGGCTGCCCCGTTCAACCTCTATCGCTGGAGGGAAGTCTAGCTTGCAAGAGTTGCCACTCTGGCCACAGCATTATTTCGAAATAAACACGTGAAATAACATAGAGACAGTGAATGCAGCTCGATCGCTACACACATGGTTTATTTAAGTAAAGTGAAAAAGGAAATAGTTCATAATGTACTCAGAGTGTTACTGATTCTTCTTTGGCAGAAAAGTACTACAATACTTGCGTCAACTCTGACAATGACCAATTTGTCTACAATTAACTCCAATATTTTCCTTTTGACTAAATACACAAAAATACTTAGCAGTTGAGATTAACATGTGAATGTGCATCCACCTAGGCTTTTCCTATGGGCTACACTTGCAATTTAAACCATTATTGAAGTCAAATATCAAATATTATGCTTTCACGTGAGGTTCGCTACAACATGAAAACCGATTTGCTCTAAGATCTAAATAGACAAAGCAGGGGATATGCATAAGCGTAAAACATTACTGAAAATGATTTGACACATAGAAAAATACAGAGTAGTATCTCTGTACCGTAACAAACAAATGATTTATCACAAAATCAATACAGCTTGCACAAAACCGGTCAGTGTATAGAAGAACACATCATGTTACATAGGTGAGGTATCATCATGAATAATCAACAATTCCTTTTAAACACAAGTGTTCCGCTTCTTGATCTCAACATAGATCAGATTAACTTGTTTTCTAATTTCACACTACAATTCTAAGAAATTTATAACATGACATACACAATACGTTAACTGTATTTATAGAATCAGAAGACAAAGTTAGTGCAACGCCAGTAAATGGCAATAGAGGGTCAGCCTTTCACGGCGAGGGACATAAAATTAAAAGAATGTGTGCACCACTGATGTCATATGTTGGTGAAAGTCTTTCCTTTTCACCTAAGAGTCATTAAGTGCCAGTCTATATCTTTAAGGTTTTTATATTTTGAGAGTCCCACTAATTTTGTATAATTTATCAACAATATTTTCGGTCAACATGTCACAATGTATGTCATCAAATTCTACATCCTTACTATAATCAACCTTGTTACCTTTATTATAAGTTTAATGCTGATTCCAAAATTGTGGTGCTGCACCTCATCACTTCTGTTTCCCAATAGCGTTTCTACTTTCTTTTAAATATTTATCAACATCGTCTAATCTATCTTTAAAGTAGTTGCAGGACACACCTGACACTTCTTTCATAATTCTGGATCTAAAGAGAGTAATTACTAGAAACTGGACGTAATTCCCACATTGTGTTGGTATCACGATCAGCAACTCAATATATCTGTAATTTATTATTTAAGATTTTCGTCAGCGTCCCAAGATAATCTTAATACAGACGAGCAATATCGGTTATGCTGATATGAAGTAAAAACAAAAGAATTACGTACAATGAAACATTACAAACGCCAGTACGTCATAAATTTATTGCACTGCTGTTAGATAATGTTGTCTTTCGTGTTTTGTTTATTACGTTGTACCTTGCAATATACGTGATGGTTTGTGAAAGAACGAAAATGATCGTAACAAGTCATTAATAAAATGTTATTTCTAGCTCTGATTGATATTTTCATTAATTAACTACAGGAAACTTTACTAAAGTTTTCCCAAATTTATACAGGAACCTTTCATTTTTCCCCATTGGAACTACGTTCTCACACATTGTGAGTTTTGTGTACTTAAATGATCTGCAAGCCGATTACTATCTAATACATGAGCAGACCGTCATTTCCAACGCCGTAGACTTTGGGTAACCTATAGCTTCTCATAATCTCTCAACTTCTGACAACTTCGCTATATACGATACTTTGCATTCTTTATTACCTAATGAAATTCATAATTTGAACCGACGTGATACCCTACTTCTCCATTACTTCCATCTCCATATCTTCACTTTCCACATCTTGAAACTACTGTAACAGGAAACCATCAGCTTCTGTATTGTGTGTTACGTCCTATCATTCAGTTCATTCTCTTCTGTCCCCCTCTGCAGGCAGCCTTTGAGTTTCCAGTTCCTAATTCCTGCCACTCGGAGTGGCCACGTGGTTTGAGTCGCCTTGTCACGGATTGAGCAGCCCCTCCCGCTGGAGGTTCGAGTCCTCCCTCGGCACGGTTTTTTATGTTCTTCTTAGCATAAGTTAGTTTAAGTAGTGTGTAAGAATAGGGACCGATGACCTCAGCAGTTTGGTCCATTAGGAATCCACACACGTTTGGACCTTTTCCTAATACCTTTCCTCCCTTGGCTTACGTCCGGTTCTTCATTGAATAGCATTTAGAAATCCCCTTCCTCTAAATAAAACCCTGCAACTACTGTTTTTTTTTTTTTTTACTTTCTGAATGATGTTCTCTTACTTTCTCGTCAGTGAAAGTTTTATTTATTTAATTTATTTATTTGAATCATTTTCACATCACTGATATCATTCCAGGCACAATTCGTAAACCAAGCAATTATCCCTGTAAATCGTCCCTGTACTGAAACCATCATATGCTCTCACATTGCTGGACTGCCAAAAGAGAGACCTTCTCTTTGACGAGGTATCTTTTCTCTAATTGGGCCTAATACAGTGTGTGGTTGATTGTGCTTTGGCCAAGGTCTATTTCTACCTTCAGATAATGTGTTACCATTTCTGCCCCACTACAATTCTGATTACATCAGACGGGCCCCCTCTCAACATAACATTACCTGTACTTATAGCCATCACTGTTGTCTTAATTATTAATATTATTATTATTATTATTGTGCTTATCATTCCCCAATTGTGTCTCCCTTAGTCAAACTTCTGAATACGTGATCTGTCCCAAATCCTATATAACTTACCCAAATATTTCAAAAATTGCTCAGTTGAGTAGTCTGGTGCATACAACAAGCAATGCCATTCTTTCAGCCAATCTCCTCTCAACGCATTAATCTGTGCTAATGCGTCAAAGGGTGGATTCAAACGAGCGAACTCTTTCAACTGAAGTATGCAACAATTATTCGAGACTATCTTCTGTCTCTGTAGCATGGTGCATTCAGAAACGCACTCTTTATCCTAGCTTGCTCTGATTCTGACAAAAACGTTTCCAGAAACCCTTTCTCAGACTGGTCAAACGGTAAAATGTGAGAGTTGATTAAATTGGGTCAAGAAATGCTTCACCCTACAGAATTCTCTTTACAAATTTAATTTCTACCTCGTTACCTATTTCAGGACGTAACATACCCTTCCAATGATGCACAAAATCCACTGGGTGCCAAATCCTATCCCCAGAAATACTGTTCAGAGGTATATTACCCCGAAGGAATCTTTTTCAGTAAGTCCTCTTTTGTAGTTGACACATTTGAGTATGAGTATTTACTACATTCTCTTTGCAAGTTGAAGTGTGTCCCGTCTCCATGTTATCCGTGTTTATGTATTCCATCAGGTGTGCACTGCCTTACTTGGCATAATGTGGATGATTATATGGCTCTCTATCTTCAGTGTCACACGGAGTTGAGCACTCATTAGTGCACAAATGCCGTTGAGGTGAGCTAGTTTTGCTTGGCTGTAAATAAGAGCTGTAGCCCTTCTTCGGAAGTGTTGGACAATGGTCAATAACATTCATCTGGCTGTTGCCGTAGATACAGATGACTGTATTAATCTGCGTGTCTTCATCACATTCGAATATTTCTTCGTATTTGTTTAATATTTTTCTTAACGGGAAATGGATTCCTGTTTCTTCTTATCCACAAGGGGATCGTCTAGTCTGTCTCGCTAAGGAACGACTTCTTCTAAAACTCCATTTAAGTTGTTGCTGTAGTGCCAAAATTCCTTTAGCGGTTACTCAAAACAATGGCACGTAGCCCAGTAGAATTCGATTGGGCATAGATACTATTTCAGTGTGTAGCCGCGTAATATTTAGGTATGTCACTTCAAACTGGTTATTCTTCCAAATTTTCAGTTAATACTATCAGTGACAATGTAGGATCTGTTATTCTTCAATGTTATTTTTGTAATTTACGTATATTTTTATTTATTTAAACTGTTGTTAAGACATTTCCAAAGATTCCTTGACTTGATGCAAATTTCTTATAACTGTAAGAAACAATTGTGTTACCACCAAAGTCAAATTTCTATTCTAGGAATTAATGGAAATTTATTGAAAGGGATTATTAAAAACTGAAATTAAGGTTTCCCTCTTTCTAATTTTGTAGAATTATAATTCCAACACTCTTTCTCAAATGGGTGAAACTTTTGGTATATGTTTTGACTTGCCTAATATATTCCAAAACAGACTCCTCACTAATATCTTTCAAGGATTCGTTAACTGGCCAAAAAAAAAGGTCAAAATTAAGGAGATTTGCTTTAACTATGAAGCACTCATAGGCCTCTCACCGATATTCAAAACCAGAAAAATTAAGAATCTCTTTCGTGCTTTTGGGAGTATCGCTGCACTGTTCAACATACGTAGTCAGCACACATTTCAAGTAATTACTATCTAGTCGTGAAATGTTGATCTGATGTACAGGCATCATTGCAATTTCAAGAACTCGTCTGAACTAACTCATTGCCTGCCGAGGTGGCCGAGTGGTTCTAGGCGCTTCAGCCTGGAACCGCGCACCTGCTATGGTCGCAATTTCGAATCCTGCCTCAGGCATAGATGTGTGTGATGTCCTTAGGTTAGTTAGGTTTAAGTAGTTCTAAGTTCTAGGGGACTGATGACCTCAGATGTTGAGTCCCATAGGGCTCAGAGCCATTTGAACCATTTTTAATTAACTCATTATTCACAAATTAATTTCAAATATTCATTCAATAAGAAGGCTCAGAAGAGATCTTACAATGATGGCGCGATGTTCTCACCGTCATGAACGGCCGACGCCAGTTTCTTTAGTGACCTGCACTTCCGATTGCTTCATCGGTAGAAAACAGCTAGATTTGGAACTTATTTTGTACCATTATGTACTTCTGTTAACAGAGTTTTTTAGTAGTGTTGCCTAGGAAAATCTGCTGTATAAGTCTCACACTACTAAGTTTCATAGAATTCGATATTGAGTGTGGTTAACATTAGAGCTATTTGATACCCACTAATAACTTACCTTTAGAAATATTTGTGACTTCACATAACAAAATCTTACAAATATTGAATAATATCTGAGTCATAATTTTAAGAATAAATCACTTTTCCATACTTCAGCACTGTCTGTTTAGTTCCTTGTAGTGTTGAATTAATTGACATTTAATAATTACGATTCCTTTACGTTGCTGCTACACATTCATCTTTTGGATTTACAGGCCTTTCATTTTTCCGTGTTTGCAGTTAAAACTAATGGATACTTGTTCCGAGTATTTTGCAAAACACAGTGTTCCCTTGTTATCCAAACATGTTTCGGCATCTCTGTGCCAACATCATGTGTTTTTCATAAAAGTTGGAACCTATGTGCAATGATTGCTGCTATAATTATTTGTACGTCTCCCTAATTCTCGTAGGTTTTACTTCTGCTCTTCTACTCGTTGGAAGGATATTGACACCACGTAGATATATTCCTAGTTTTACCATTAAGGTGCAGTCATAAAGTTCTCTCTTTACATAAGTTTCGGTTTTGCTTCAAGAATGCAATAAAAAAAATTTTGGCCCTCCATACAGATATTAGGATCTGTTATTTGTAAATTACTTTAGAATAACTCACTCGTCTTTTATCTTTATACATACGAAGTATATATATTGTTAGTAACAGAGAACACGTCAGCTTACTATATCGATTTATAGCACATTGGTTGTACTTATGTTCAGTGACTGGCTCTTTCCGTGTATAATACCTTGAACAGTAGGGGTAGTAACATTTACCTTTTATTCTCATCATATTACCTTACTGCTGCTGGCATTAGTTGTCCTACTATCCCACATGATAGCGAATGTTGTATTTACCGTATGTGTGAACTGCTACCACTCCTTCCATTGTTAAAATATCGCCGTTGGCTCTACAGTGGTTATTGTCTCACTCTTTCTGCCATTAAGCTTGCATTTACCATTTCCCTTTTAATATCTGCTTAGCATTACTAAGTATTCTCGATCATGGGATAAAGTGTTCTTAATTACGTTGACAATACGCCTTGGAATGAGTACAATGTGTATTTACCAAGCACTGCTTGCAATATAGGCGGGCACTTTATCTTTCATTATTTATTTTGTCCGTTTAAATCGAGGAATGATCTGAGAAAACTTTAAAGATGCATCTCGTGACCGAGAAAATTCGGGATTCGTTGGGATGGCTCCTGTTCAGTATTTTAGTGAGTATATTTTGGAGGCACTGTTTAGTTCAAAACCTCTGACAAAATTCTTTTACGGTATGAACTGTAACAGTATAAGTAACGACAAATGGTAGTCACTTACAGAATTACGTCTGCTGCACCAACCTTCATGAGCAGCTCAGGTTCTTGTTTGGTTTAGCACTACCCTCTTCCTTAACGATCAGTTCCTATCAACATGCCAACATCACTTTGCCGGTAATGGCCATTGTGGAGATTGCTTCCATGCAATACTCCGAGTACTATATCACAGAGAAATGGAGCTACACTAGTAGAGCTTAGTGGTAAACTGTACGTAAACCATTGTGCTTAATGGGATGTACTACACAAAGCATCTCTCTTAGTAAACTACGTACATTATATATGTAACACTGCACCGACCAGAGACAGATGTTAGCAATATCTTCGTTTTTCTTCATACACTTTACTATTCCATAAGCATTTTTATTTTAGTTTTATACACGTTTCGCCTCGATTATTATAAACTGTGGGCTAATCACTCCTTTTCATATGCCTGCATGGTATCAAATTATAATTATCTCTTATGGACCGGTAACAGTTATTATAATTTAAGCGTTCCTGCTTCATCCACCTTTCTCAACTTGTATTAGAGTACTACAGATATCTCCTATCCTAATTCTCATAAAGGACTGCTTTACGATAGTCGCGCGGTAATACATATATGTACCTCTTCCTCTAAATGTACTTCATGTACTTACAATGTTAAACAAAGGAATATATGCACTTTGCCCCAACACCTGACGTAATATTGTGTAGCCACAACTGACCGTAACAGTACTTCTATGGTGTTCTTCCTCCTATCACCTGGTTCATTTATCAAGTGAAAAACGGATAGTCGAAGAAACTACAAAGAGAAGGTACAGGATACTTAGAGGATACGAATGGTGTACGGAAAACAAAAGAAGATGATATACATCAAACGACTGTGAACCCTGTTGTCGTCCGCTACATTTTCACAAAGAGTGCCAACGCTTTGAGATTACAATCAGGATCTCACGTGGATGTCCTTACACATGACACCCTTCCTCCTCTTTTTCGAGTTCCACGAGGCTCTCAAAATGAATACAACCTCACTCACGATAAACTAAACTCCTCCCGCTATTCTTTGAGATATCGTGACATGTAGCTAGGATTTCCTTGCTTTAATTCCGATATTATTCTAGAATAAGTTTTAAGCTGACACTTTACACAATGTAGTTCAATAGTTTACTTCCTCATCTCTTCCTATGAATTAGATAAGCCTTCTTCTTGTTTCTTGTCCCAAGCAAGTCTTACTTCGTTAGTAGATTCTGTGTGTTCTTGCATATTAGATTTTACTGCTTTGCGTAGATCGTCTTTATCCTTTTCGAGATAGGTGAGTAAATTTAATCCTAAACTAGATAAATTCTCTTTTAATTTATTTATATCATTGTGTACCTGCTCTTCATTTGACTATGGAGTTGCATGTTAACTTAGCGTATCTGCTGAGAGATCTCTGACTTCGAGCTAAATCACTATTTCAACTGTTTTACTCCTGTCTTCCTCAGTTGCGTGTAATATTACGGTATACTGATAATTTTTGCTTTATGGACTGTCTGACAGCAACGGAATAAAACACAATTTTAGTGCCGTACGAGTTTCGCCTTTATTTCCTGCAAGGCATCTTCAGTCTCGATTGTGTGGACGATTTACTACGTATTACGCTCCTCTAAATGCCAATTTTCCGTTTTCTTCCCACATTTCACAGCACTATGGAGAAGTTTAGAAGAAGAACAACAACACCAAAAGTGCAACAGGAACGTAATACGTAGGAAATCGTCCACACAACCTGAGACTGAAGATGCCTTGCAGGAAATAAAGGCGAAACGCGTGTGGCACTAAAATTTTGTTTTATTCAGTTTCTGTCAGACGGTCCATAAAGCAAAAATTATCTATAAACCGAAAATTGCTACTGGTTACATGTCCTGAGATCTGAGTAGTTATTTACTCGGTAAGAGCCTGATTATCATTAGACATTCATTCAGTAATACCCTGTTTATAATTGGACATTTGTTCACTAAGGGCCTGATTATTTTTAGACATTTACTCCGAGAGCAGATGAGTTAGTTACTGAGCCAATTCTCTATTATAATCTCTATTTATTTTCGCAATTCTCTTCGATCCTTTTCTAGCCGCTCCCTCAATTCTTTGGACAGTTGAGCTATATCAGCTCCATTTTAATTAATACACTAAACCATACACTAGTTGCAAAATGGATAAATGTCGTTCTCAAGTGTCTGCACTATTATCCACACTCACTGTAACAGGAAAGCCTACTGTAGAAGTAAGAGACACTTCAATCAAACACAAACACGCGCCCGTAGACAGAAAGGTGACGGCTAAGATCGGGCCATATTGGTGTTGACAGCTGAAATCAGTCACGGAGCACTCAGCGGAAAGCTCGTAGATTTTTAACCACTTGGCGTGGCTGCAATTATTTCAACATGTGATCAATTGTCTGATTTTAGGACCATCAGCACCGTCTGTTTAGGGTGCCTACATGGAACGGGGTACCATTCCCAGCCACATTAACACGGCTACTTGCAAAAGGATTCTAACCGACGAGAAAGGAAGACGAGTCTTATGTGTTGCCAATGACAATCGGTTCCAAACCCTACAGGAATTGCTACTATCAGTGTTCGCAGGGCTACCTCAAACCGGTCCGAGGTAACGTCAAGAATGGACTGTGTCTCAGGGACAGAAGATCAGTGTTCACAGCGGAACGCAGAGGCTGTCTTCCGCGGTGCGAGCAACAGAAGCTGCACAGTAGCTCATAGGAGGCACTGCACGTGGTTTGGCGAGTGTCGATGCTGACTCTGCTCAAGTTAATGCAAGGCGTTGAGTGCCCAGGCTGCTCAAAGCGGCGTTCTTTTTAGCTTTTTTTTGTATTTTTTGTACTTTTGCTTTGCGCTTACTCATCCATGTTACCGCGAACGTGAAGCAGGAAGTTTATTTCTAAATTCACGGTGACTAAGTCTTATCCCCGATTTACACCTTATAAGGAACATACTGAGTGCTCATCTGAAGGTGTTATGTTGACAGTTGTGACGGGGAAAATATTAATAGCTAACGGCTCACCTTGAGGGCGACAGAAAATGGGTATCTGAGACGTGCAGAGATCAAACTTCTATGGGATGTATTTATTGCACTTCACAAAACGGACATCGTCGATATTCAAGAAATGTTCGAAACAAACCATTCATTTGCACAATAATCATCGAACGGAAAACCTCGCGCCACAGTGATCACAGCCGGCCGGGGTGGCCGAGCGGTTCTAGGCGCTACAGTCTGGAACCGCGCGACCGCTGCGGTCGCAGGTTCGAATCCTGCCTCGGGCATGGATGTGTGTGATGTCCTTAGGTTTAAGTAGTTCTAAGTTCTAGGGGACCGATGACCTCAGAAGTTAAGTCTCATAGTGCTCAGAGCCATTTTTGATCACAAAAATTTGCACCATCAGAATGAAAGGCGATCACCTTGGGAGTTACAAAGCCCGCTGGACGTTCAGCTAGGTATCCACTCTTAAGGAACACATACAGAATCATATTGGTGTAATGGAAGAGTAAAAACTGGTGGAATGTGATGGCGTGCAACTGGAAGCGAAACGGTCTGTCTTGGAGCTTATTCTAAAACTGGCTATCCTTTAAAGCGTAGCTGCAGATAGTGCGATAATATGTTCTATTGGCACGGAAAAGAACAAACATGCAGAGGCTGATTTTGTCCAGTGATTACAGGGGGTATGAATTGAAATGTCACACTCTTTTCAGGAGGGATTGTTTGCTCTTAGGAAGTATGATTTTTACGTGGCCCACCCGGGTAGCCGCCCGGTCTATTGCGCTGCTTCCCGTGCGGGAAGGAGTGCCGATCCCCAGCATGAATCCGCCCGGAGGGTTAGTGTCGAGGTCTGTTGTGCTGGCCAGCCTGTTGATGGCTTTTAAGGCGGTTTTCCATCTGCCTCGGCGAAGGCGGGCTGGTTCCCCTTATGCCGCCTCAGTTACACCATGTCAGCGATTGCTGCGTAAACACTGTCTCCCCGCACGTGTACACCATAATTACTCTAACACAGAAACATTTGGGGTTACAATCGTCTGGTATGAGACGTTCCCCGGGCGGTCCACTGGGAGCCGAACCGCACAATAATCCTGGGTTCGGTGTGTGGGGGGGGGGGGGGGGGGGGCAATGGGGTGGGTGAACTGCTGTGGCCTGTTGTGGGGTTGTGAACCACTGAGGGATTCGGCGGGACTAAGCCTCTCCGTCGTTTCTAGGTCCCTGGTTTAATACACGATACAAACTATGAGTTATATGCACACACCAAGATTCAAGCAAATGAAAGTTATTTTAACCATCTGTTTGCCAAAATCGGTGCTCGTAGTAGTTTTCTTACGCTTGCTTGCTGTGACGTAAATATTCCCTAATTCCCTTATAAGATAACGCAAATGAGAAAGAATCGTAAGGGCAGAGGACTCCAGCTTCTCTCAGCACAATAGATAACTACTCAACCAATTTTCCATCCAGATTAACAGTCAGAGAGACAGTATATGTATGGATTAAGGCAACTCTCTCGGTACCTCTAATTTTAAGGGTTCCTATCACATGCATTTCCACTGCAAATCCCGATTTTTCAGAGTTGAAAATAAATTCGTTCCTGAACGACGGGTTAAGTTTGTTTATCTCATCTACGAATTTTCTGTCCCATTCAGCAGGTTTCTATGCACCGTCAAGTCAACCTTCTGTTTGAAATTTCTTTGTCTGACGTCGTCCAATTCTGTAGCTCTGTTTAAAGTTATCCAACCATCCCCTGATTTGTTTGATATCACTGGAATTTATGACGTGCGAAACCTAATGTGCGTAACGTAGTAGGTCACTATGGTGCTCGTCATGTAAACTGTATCGAGAGGACCTGAATCACGCGAACACCAGTTTTTGTAACATGTGTACCTTGTCCTCGTTTGAATATCTGTAATATTTTTTTATGCACTACATTTCATATTGCTGCAGACTTACTAGAAATCGGTTGATAATGGTTTTTTACTATGCTGCGGCTAATCTTCCACGCACGTAGTTATGTTTAGTACTCACTCCTTGGATAACGAGTGTCCTTTACTACGTTTCAGTGGAGACGAGATTTGTGGGTCCCTCTCCAACAAGGGTGATGAACTGCACGACTCGACACGTGTTTCAATGCCACTTTGACTTGTTACGCACGTACCGTCATCATTGTACGCCTCATGTACAATATCTGCCCAGTCGAGCATATACGACACCACACATTCTACTGACATATCTTACAGGAAAGCTAATATTTTATCTGGCGCTTCTTTTCCAGTCTGCGAAATTCCTTTGGTTCTTTTCTGACGAAATGTCAACTTCGCAAACGTATGTCGTAGAAATATTACACTCATCTCCAGACAAAATAGAACATCTCGAATGGGTAAAGGTAGACGTGTATTTTCACAGGACATGTACATTAGTATGTTCTGCAGAAATGATAAGCATTTCAGTCACCTCGATTCAGCATGTGTCCTTTTGTCTAGGAGATACAGGATAACTTGTTTTTTGCATGAAGGCATCGTCGCGTATTAGACGCGAATAGCGGCATGTGGTATCGTCATCCACGACGCATTCACCTAGTCTCAGACCTCATCTGTGGTTGTTGGCGTTGAGTCACAGTACTGCACCCGTCGTCTCACTATACATTACGCGTTTTCGATTGGCAACAATCCTGGAGATGTGGTGGGCCGGACCAAAAGTCTGACTTCCTGTGACACCATGAAGGCACGTGTTGGTGTAGTAAGATGTGGTCGTGCGTTGTCTTGCTGAAAAATATCGTCTGGGGTGTCGTGTAGAAAGAGTACGGCTACGTGTTACAGGTAGTCATTTGCGTAGCCCACACTGGTCACGGTGTCCTGGACACGCAACAGCTGTGATTTTTGGTTGTACCCAATAGCACCCGAGACCATAAAGCATTTCGTTGACGCTGTATGTCATGGGCGCATGCAGTCACTGTGATGCTGCTCTATCTGTCTGCGGCGAACCAAAATGCGGCCATCAGTTTCAAAAAAACACAACCTTGATACGTCCAATAACACTATCTGATGCTACTCCTGTCCCCCGTGACGTCGTTCCATTCACCACTGACTTCTG
This sequence comes from Schistocerca americana, assembly GCF_021461395.2. Taxonomy (NCBI): domain Eukaryota; kingdom Metazoa; phylum Arthropoda; class Insecta; order Orthoptera; family Acrididae; genus Schistocerca; species Schistocerca americana. The sequence continues at coordinate 836,035,682 of NC_060121.1, read as the reverse complement.
ACATGTTTCTGTACATTCGTCATAAGTAAGCGGACAAGTGGGTGACGCGCACGTAACCCATGCCGTAATAAATGGTCACGGACTGCCACCTCTGACAGTTTACGATGTGTTCCACTGTTCTACTGTTGAGCTACAGCCGACGAGAACGCAGATGTGTCCTGCAGTGCCATTTGGATGCTATGTCGATCTTCTTGGGGGAGTGATCTAGGTGGTTCGATCTGACCACTCTCGTCGTTTTCTACGGCCTTCCGTGATTCATTCTGCATGCACCCGTTGCACTGCCGGAATACATCATCCCAAATGAGATGAAGTTTCCCGGATGGGTGCCTCACTCTTTATCTTGCCAAAAATGTGTCCTCTTGCGAACTCACACATGGCATGGTTCACCCATACGTCTGCGAGGTATCTGCTCAAGTCACACTGATCCATTATCTTTGGTTTATAGCGGTGACGAGAACAGCAGGCACATTTTACTAGTAGGTGGTGTTATGCCACGATATGGATGTTGACGTTGAACCCGCTGGTTGACGTAGTTCAAATCCTAATCATTTCTACAGAATATATTAATGTACATGTCCTATGAATGTGAACGTCCTATCTCTAGTCGTTCTAGGTGTTTTGCTGTTCTTGAACATGAGTGTAAAATACTTTCTTTGCTTATCGTCGCCATTTCTCTGCTTTGTATAAACACCAGTATCAATGTAGCATTATTGAGAGTTACTTGTCGACTAAGCTGTTTGACTATGCTGCCTAGCCTCATGCTGTGCCTCCAGCCCCGCTCCCTGTTGCCATTAGCAGCCAACAGTGTGGCTGCATGGTAGACAATATGTGGGGCGGCGGATGCCGTCAACACCATTGACCTTTTGCAGTTTCGCACTCAGGGATTTATCCGGCCGTGGTGGCCGTGCGGTTCTAGGCACTCCAGTCTGGATCCGCGCTGCTGCTACGGTCGCAGATTCGAATCCTGCCTCGGGCATGGATGTGTGTGTTGTCCTTAGGTTAGTTAGGTTTAAGTAGTTCTAAGTTCTAGGGGACTGATGACCACAGCAGTTGAGTCCCATAGTGCTCAGAGCCATTTGAACCATTTGAGCCACTCAGGGATTTCTTTGTTAATGACGAGTACGCTGTGACCGAGCACTCTTCTAAGATGACAACAGCTGTGTACGCAGTTCTGGATGTTACGTGCCTACTTTGAGGAACATTTTGCCACCGTTTCGAATGTCGACTGTCCCACTATACCACCCGACATTACACAACAGAAAATCTCTGGAACTATGTGGAACAACTGGTGAAAATTAGCAGTCAGCGATGCAGGTAAGTGAGCGTTCCCGGAAAGTAGACGGAGAAAATGGTGTTGAAACTTGACCGGATGCACAGGGAAGATGCATCGGCGTGCAATTAGTTCGCTAGTTGAAGGTTCTATGTATCATTTTGAAAAGCCCAACGGAAACGATGTGGAACGATTCAATTTATAGGCTATGTATATATGATTAGTTAGTATGAGTACCTGCTTGCTGGCCATTTAAAGATTACTAAACTGGATAGTTGTTTAACTTTAACAAAAGCGAGCATATAACAAGAAAGTAAACATAGTTGTCTACTACAATCACACACTACCCGATTTTTATTAAAGTTTAATGATGTGAAAGGGTAACAGGTGAAAATGTTTTCGGATTTGATTTAAAATTTGTCTTTAATCATTTGTTTAATGTGTAAATGGACAATGAATGTAGCCCCGACAGTATGACGCTTAAACTTCCTCCATCTGGTGTTCCAAACGCAACACTGAAGAACTTCTTGAGGCAGCAGTGCTATAGCAAAACCATCTTCAAAACAGACTCGAAAAAAAAAAAGCAGCTACAGTGATATTTGATGGGTTTAGCAGGTTTTTCTGGGACATTCAAAAAAGGACTACCCTGACAGCTCAGAAGAGGAGCCGTGAGATGAAGGGCTTTGGGCTCCCACTTATGTCTTGGCCACATTGGTGGGGACGTATGTCTTTCCATCTGCCTTCAGGAACCACCACAATCATCACTCTAATTTCTGTGTATTTGTGAATCTTCGCACACACACGTAACGGCCCTGACAGAAAACGATACTCAAGGTAAATGTATACCCTAAATATGTTAACCAATGTGGGACTGAATTATACTGTATGCCCACATTTAGCCCTTAATCATAGACCAAAGATAGCCTTTATAGGAGTCTGTTGATGTAGGAAATCGCAGGCTACTTGGTCCTTATTCTGTATCACGATATCTCACACAAATTCGTTGAACACTGATGTCTTCTAACCGTATAAATTCTGCCCCTGCGACTAAGCGAAAGTCTGTTTTCTTTGTTCCCTGACGCATTTCTCTTCTTAAATTTATGGAAACACATTATGTGAACCATTGCACTTATTTTGTTTCCGAAATCCACTGTGCGTTATTTTGTCGAACTCTTTTGTTGTGGTGGCTGTATGCAGTTAATTTTCAATAGTATGTATTACCCCTTTATATAAGGATGTAAGTGGTGGCTAAGCTCTGTTTCTCGGTTTATTCTCGTTTCTGTGATCAGTATCACCAGTTAGTTGTTGCATATACTGGTTTGGTTAGTTTAAGGGTTTCTGTACACGAGAATGCAGTGTTGTCAGGTTTCTTTAGCGGTTTTTCATTGTACAAACTTTTAAATCCTGTTCCATACTTAGTGGTTCATGGTTATACTATGAGAGACGATCAATAAGTAACACTCCATCCGAAGCGGTCTCGGAAGATGAAACGGTACTGGTTGACCACCGTGTCATCCTCAGCCCACAGGCATCACTGGATACAGATATGGAGGGGCTTGTGGTCAGCTCGCCACTCTCCCTGTAGTTGTCAGTCTTCGTGAATGGTGACGATACTTCTCAGTCATGTAGTTGCTCAGTTCACCTCACAAGAGTTGAGTGCACCCCAGTGGCCAACAGCACTCGACATACCCGGGCAGTCCTCCATCCAAGTATTAGCCAAGCCCGGCAGTGCTTAACTTGGGTGAGCTGACGAAAACTGGTGTTACCACTGCGGCAAAGCCGTAGGCGTTCAATGAGCAATGCTACACTCATTTTTCTGAAAGCAGATTCTCTTCATTTAGGATTCCAATACACCATATTATTCCCCACTCTCTTGGTTGGTACCCTATTTTTCAACATAATCTCCGGTCAGTGCGACGGCCTTACGTTACGACCCGCTACACTTACTGTATGCCCGCATTTTACCACTCTAGTGGTTGACGTTGGAGCCAATCGACTGCTGCATCAATGACCTCCCCAACACCCACGTACTGCTTTGAAACAGATGGAAGACGGAAGGGTCGAGTTCCTGGCTGTAGGATGGATAGGAAACAACAGTCCAATAGAATTTGGCGAGCTGCTATCGGGTGACAACAATTGGTATGAAATTGTTACGGTTATCTTGGTAAAGCTCACTTAATTCCACAGAGATGGTCCTTTGTTGCTCTTTATGGTCTTCTGATCGGCGGTGCTGAAATCAGCGGAAATACACCTTTGAGTACCGTAACTGGTGGATGAGTGTCAGTACTACCAACAGAAACGTCCAGTCGTGCAGCGAGGTCTTTCATTGTGATCGATCTATCACCTCGAATGGTTCTGAAAGCACGTTCCAACATTGTAGGAGTCAGGTGCCAGGCTGTGATCTTCCGATCACCTTGAATGAGAGTGTCCGCACGTTCCATCAGGAGTCATAGCTGTTGTGGCTGGTCGGCAGATTGGACAGATTTTCGTGACCTTCCTGTTGCGATGATGACAGACGTCTCGCCTGACGCCTCATCGTGCTTTTGTTCAATGCCAAGTCTCCGGAGACATTCTGCTATTACCTGTGGATATCTGCGGTGCATTCGTTTTCCGCCAAAACAATGTCATTGACAGCTCACTGCTTGGGACCAACCTGCCTGACAGACGCCATCTTGAAGGCTACGTATCCTACCGGACCTTATGAAACTATAAGGGCGTAAGGGGGAATATTCCTCGATTTCCCACAAGAAATATCGCGTTGTTTCAATCTAAAATGACCGGAAAAAAAAGTGTTGCGTTACTTACTGAACGTCCATCGTATTTAGCTGCTCTACAAAAGATGAAAAGCCATTTTCATGTTCACAACTTGTTACATGTTCATTGTGACGTGTTTTGAAATATCTTCTCATCATTCCCAGATACCAACATTTGGAGTCTCGACACCTTAACTGACATATACTTGCGCTGTGATCTTTGTCGTTTTTCTATAGATATGTGTAAGTGTGGCTCTCGTGTCTATCATGTTCTACATGCTACGTGTACGCCTTGTTCTTTGATATATTTCCTATCCTGTGTGTCATCTTGTATGAGAAAAGTCATTGTGTATGGATTACCTTTGTTAAAGTTGTTAGGGTTTCTGTTTCCTTTTATTTTTTTGTAATACAGCGTCTGTGTTGTATGTGCAGTTTTGTGCCTGTTTACCTTTTTTTTTTGTTTCGTTTTGTGTTATTTCAGTCTTGATTCTGTAACTGAGTTTTTATACGATGTGAGTATACTACAGATTAGATACTTAAGCGTTAACATCACTGTCAGTTTGCTGCAGTTCACGCAGCGAGATTAATGTATGAACTGAAAGTAAATTAGCTCCACAGTCTACATAAACCGATATCCAGTCGCAAAGATATCATCGTTATTGATGACATTAACGAAAATCCAGGATGTGGCCTTCGTATTATCTCTGTGCAGAGGGCGTTGCACGTCATAACGGGATGAAAGCGGCCGCACTGTTTATCATAGAACAAAGCGGTGTGTCCTCTGTCACTTAAGTGCCGGGATCGTTGGCATTGACCGCTCCATAATTAGCAGTCGTGTCCCTTATGTGTACGTAACTCTTGGTTCCGAGTTTGCCCTGATCCAGTATAATGGAGAGAAGTCACTGACTTTGACTTCTGAAGTACAAAAACTGGTTGAAGAGCAGTTGGCATGTAATCTGAACGTTGAAGTTATCATATTGGACCAATTCAAATGAGAAATAGGAATTCTGTGGCTCAAACTAACTTGGTGATTACATGTCGGTAGCATTTGGAATGAAATACGGGAACAATGAAATAGTAATCATCTTGAGGTATTCATAGAAAAATGGGGTATCCCAATGCATCCAGTAGCGTTTAGTCCTATACTAACTAAACAGTCGTCACACGGCCGTAAAACAGTATCTCAGATATAAGCTTCATTTGTTGAAAGTTTGTACCGAAATCATATAAAAGATCGAGATCATTAAGCTGTGAGAAATCTGGAAACGGCAATAGTTTTATAGTTTTTAAAGCGAATCGGACACATAAACTGCGTCGTAGCAAAATTTAAGCTCAATTTGTTCAGTATTCTACATGTGACTGACTAACGGGCGGACGGGAGCACACACAGTTTTTTCTGTACTAGTCTTGATCGAATGAGTATATTAACAATTGCTCTACCTTTCTTCATACATTGGTCACCGAACATACTTTCACTTGTATTTATACTCCAAATCGACTATATCTTTCTGGAATTTATACTTTGATCGTCCTACGCCGCCTTCGGCAGAATGAACATCCGTGTCAAATTTTTTGTGTGTTTACTAGAGACTTTTGTTAAACCTTCCGAAATAAAACGGTAGGGAGCTGAATGCGGGGTGGTAAGGTACTGGGATCACGAAATTAAGTGATTTTAACAACAATTTATCAAAAAAAATCAATACAGTTAGAAAAATACACCAATAATGAAGCACCGGGAATTGAAAAATTTTAAAGTTGAAAAACTAACTGTACAAGCAGTGACCAAAGCATAATTCGTCAAGAAAAATTAAAAAAAGGCCAAAGCGGCAGTACATATGAGATATAAGTCGAGCCCACAGCTCAACGGTGCTAGTTAAATAGTTTTACACACTTAGCAACTTCTAAACTGACTCAAGTGGCTATTAAAGATATGTTTCGTTGGTAAGTCCAAAAATTTAAGTCACAAGTAGGTGTAGAGCAATACAGTACGCTACATTTAAGAAGTTAACTGGATGCAGTGAGAATACCGAGAACAGTTACGAATTTAGATTGTAAATACTAAAAATAATATATAGCTTTACAAGGAACTTTAACAGGACACTAAAGGAAAGGTATGTAGAGCAAAGTAGAGTAAGATCTGGTAGCTAATACTTCAAAGCCATTTCAAGCTAAACTGTTTAACCTAAAGATTGTCAAATGTAAAAATAAACAATATTTAATTGGGTACAGCATAATATTACTGAGAAGTCATAGCTTCGTTACCTTCTCAGTGAGGAGTTCATTTACAGAAAAAGTCGTATCACTCTGTCTTACCCCATTAGTAGGACAAGAGCGGGTACCAACTTTATGGAAATACAGAAAAACTAGATTTTCAGTGAGAAAGCAGAAGAAATTTTTATTGAAGTATAATTTAATCAGCAATAATATTCACAAAATTGACATGTAAAGCAACAATCATCATCTGCTCCGAACTCACACACTTATAAGTCGCGATCGCAGTGTAGACACATTTATTGCTCAAACATGACCGGTTTCAACAGTCTTATACTGCCATTATCTGATCTAAGGGGAAAACAATGAAGAGGGGGGGGGGGGGGGAGGAGGGAGACTGCAGCTCTTATGACGGATATATAAAATATACTATATTCCACGTACCTTCTGGAACTTGCTATAAAATTGCCAAGTTACATTACATGAAGTCAAAGTATAATAGAGACTCCCACGTATACCCGGGTTCCCAGGTTCGATTCCCGGCGGGGTCAGGGATTTTCTCTGCCCCGTGATGACTGGGTGTTGTGTGATGTCCTTAGGTTAGTTAGGTTTAAGTAGTTCTAAGTTCTAAGGGACTGATGACCATAGATGTTAAGTCCCATGGTGCTCATAGCCATTTGAACCATTTTTGAACTCCCACGTATACATACCATGTTCAAAATGCAGTCAATAAAATACACACAGTTGGTAAAATGCTGACAAATCGTGAAAGCACACAGTTTAAACCCTCGTATCGTCCATGGAAGTTGGTGGCGAACTTGGCTGTTCCAGACTTCCCGCACAGCACTACGCTGCCACTGCAGTGTTAACATAGAGGCGGCAGACCCACTCGAAAGTTAATCTAACTTGCAGCTGGATGGCGTTTGTAGTACATTCTAAATGATCAGATACGGTAGCTACAAGCAATGAATAGCGGTACACCAGTAAGAAAGTTGGATTTTTCAAAGTGTCAAATATAACAATCAGGAATGGCACCTGCCCATACACACAATATTTCCATGGGCCTATGCTCCATACAAAATCTGCAGTAATTACATACAGCGTGCTTATTCACAATGCGTACAGGAGATTGGTTCAAATGGCTCTGAGCACTATGGGGCTTAACTGCTGTGGTCATCAGTCCCCTAGAACTTAGAACTACTTAAACCTAACTAACCTAAGGTCATCACACACATCCATACCCGAGGCAGGATTCGAACCTGCGACCGTAGCGGTCACGCGGCTCCAGACTGTAGCGCCTAGAACCACACGGCCACTCCGGCCGGCGCGTACAGGAGAATTGAAGGGTTCACAGCAGCAGCAAAAAATATAGAGAGCCCTCATTTTATTGACTGGTAGTCTCTAGTTTACTAAAATTAGCTATTTAGTGCCAAACGATGGACAAACAGTATTATGGCGAATGAGAGAATGAAGTACAGGCTCTACAGGTCTGTAATACTAAACAGCCATTCACCAAGTCCTGTGAAATACGTGTACTTTAGAAAAGAATCGTAATTAAAATGTCCTCCAACCTACCGTTTCGTATCTGCTTGGTTCCTTAGAAAACTCAAGAATGACAAACGTTGTGTCGTTTTCTAGTTATTGGCTCCTTACTGTTAAAACTGTGTTACAAATCAATATAAACGATAGTGTTTGTACTCATCTGATATCGTACACAGAGGTGTCACTTCCTGGCCTCTTTGCGCGCTGCAATCGCAGTGGGTAACAAAAAAGTGGCGGAGTGTCGCTACTGTTACGTTAGACTGTGGTACAGGTACAGGTCCATATTGCTAAAGAGCGTGACAGTTTGATTGCCTAACGGCTTCGTTTTCAATGTTTCATTTAATTAGTGATCGAATGTTTTAAAAAAATGTGATGCTGTCACAATCTGTTCGTTAAGAAGTATGACGTTCCAGTAAAAGTTTAGGATGAAAGTCAAAGTCAAAGTCAAGTTAGAAACTATGAAAATTCACGACGTGCGAATGGTCCGCAACTTATTCATCCAGTAATTGAGGATGAGAGCACTTAATGACTTCCAACAAAATATACACTAAATTTCAAACCTTTTGGAAACATTTTCTCACTCACCCTCCGACAAAATAATGAAGGGAAAAAAATGAATAGCGCACTACATTTTCGCTGATCATGTAGTGAAACTTAAGCATCACGCATTACACTTCAGTTTAATACTTCTTTACTACTAACTCTGTAGTCACTAAATTTTGCAAGCAGTATCCACACATACCACTGAATGCACCTGAAAAGTTATTGTTGTAAGTCACATAGTTCTAGAGACATGACATCACGGACATTGAAATGCATAAGAAACAAGCTTAACGCTAAATATATAACAAGTTAACTCATTTACAGGTGAGAGTTCAATTCAGTAAAGTTTCTGGGTGAGATGAAACAAGCGCTGTTATCGTTGTAAGAGGCATAGAGGCGAGCGAGTGTGCCAGGCCTTACCCCAGTTCGCTGCTACTAACGTTACATCACCATAACCCACCTGTGTTTTAGATACAAAGGGCTACACCATAATTTAAGAATGAAATTAGAAATTAAAATAACTTTTCAAAATTTCGTCAGTGTATGCTTCAGTATATTAAAGATAACATTGTAAGGTCTCAGAAAGATCAAATGAATACGATAGACAACCTATACGATCTTATGGAAATCATAAGTGGCGCTTTCTAATAAGACTACAAAGTCAAGTACTGTTCAGAACATGCAAATGTATGTCACAATTAAACGTTACAAGTATCAAATTGATCAGAGCAAAATTTTGGTCAAAATTGGTGTTTTTACGAAAAATTGAAGGCACCAAATATTAGACTCAGAAAGATGAAAATTCCTATGTAAAGTCAGTTTGATACAAAAACATTAACTGTGTGAGATTGAAAGGAGTCTACTGGGGCACACTTGTCTGTGGCACCTGATTATGGCAATAATATTAATGTAAATTAAAATGGAACTAGTATACAATTAAACGATGTATGTCTCTCATAGGCTTTATAATGCAGATCTCTGACTGTGTACGTACGACGCCAGACTCAAAGACACAGCGTCTGGTCTGAGATTGTAGTGTTGGAGGAAGAGAGGACCTGAAGTTCAGTTGTAGGTTGCTGTCTGGGAGCGAAAGACGATGGAGTAGGCAGTTTTTGTGGTGTGCTGTGTGAAGCCACTAAGTGTTAGATTAATGTCGGAACTCCGAGAACATTCAAGCAAGGTAAACATGTTACATAATTACGATCTTTGTTCGCCAGCGCGTTAGTATACATGAGTTGGCTGAAAACTTGTATTTGTTGTTTAACTCCAGAATATGGATAAACTGATTTGATAAAAAGGCTAGTTAGATATTTCACTTTTGTAATGTTTCTATGATTTGTTTACAGACCTATATATCATTTGGTGATTTGCATTTATGCTTGTTTAGTGAGGTTATATAATACTTGTTGTATAAATCTCATTATTTGTGGATCAATTAGAAAACATGATATATTATTCTAATCAATATAGCTTCAATTGTAGATGTTTTTGAAACGACAAACTTAACTTGCTATATAATATTGCTAAAAATCTCAGCGTTACTAATTCACCACAATCAGTACCGCCTCCCTGCCGAGTCCATACGTTTTTCTAAGAAGTCGGATTTTTCTCGAATGTTTTAATTTTTCAGCCAAAAGAATTTTATGTGCATTTCAAAGTATTACGGTCAGCACTGCACACCGTTGAGCCTGTAGCTAGTATATTTTTCTCATGAGAGACAAGAATATATCGCGTTACACCGTTGCTGCTTTAGAGATCAGACAACTTAATTTATTGGTTATGTGCACAGAGACCAGAGTTATCATTTTTGAACAGGGCAGAGGATTCAGTGCCTAAGGGGCTGAATGTATTTTGCAGTTACTGTATTTCTTTATTGGTAATGTGAGTTGCATTGCCCAATCAATGTGTATAAATTTTTCCTAACAATAACACAGAGTAGGCACACCATTTGCACTTAACATTACGCTACACGATAATTCGAGTTTGGTACCCATTCCACAGTTCAGACATTCAGTCAACGTAAACGTAAAGCTTCCTTATGATAGAAAGTTGCAACATGAATGAGCTACCACTGTTAGTTTTCAAGGTACTTGATAAAAACAAAATTTGGAACGAAATGGTCCTTATTTATGGTACATTAAGTATCATTTGTATTTGTAATAGGAAGTTCTAATTACAGCACTCGATTACGTTCATGCTATAATACAGCTGCATCCGGTTTCAAGACTATTGTAAATAACTAGGGCTGCATGGAATCTTGAAGAGGCAGTTCTGAGGTCATGTTCTACTGTCATTTCCGTTCTAAAAATTCTAATCGGAAAGGTTTAAATGCAGTCGAACTAAAAGCAAACTTTACTGCATTCATATGAAGATTAAAAAGATTGTAAATCGTTAGCAGACATAGTTATTAATTAATACGAGTCCAACAAAGATGCCATTTAGATACTGCTACCTATACCCGGGAGGTTGATAGCAGCTCTTCTGTTAGGCGATCCACTGCACCCCTATATAAACATAACCAGAGAGGTCGTAAGGAGAGACGCTTCGCCGTGAGATATCTACCTGTTCGCGTGAATCAAACGCCTGCATACGTAGGGCCTCGGATGACGTCAGAGCTGGACAGATTTGAATACGTTTTCGGTAAAAGTAAGAAGTGAACTCGCGAGGACTCTACATCATCCTGGATCTGTTACATTTTATGGAAATAACTGTTTGTGTGCCCGCCGTAATGTCGACAAAATCGCTTGGGAAGGGGCGAGATTATTTTCCACTTTTAATGCGACCAATTAACATCTGGTGATTAGAAGTTAGGGCGATAGATCATTTTACTTGAAACCTCCTGTAGAGGTCGCCTCTGAACTGCTGACAGTGCTGCATCGACAGGTGTGGTGTTATTGTTAATATCATGAGGGGTATTACTAGTTTTGTGCATGTTAACTTTTACATACTATACCAAACCGTTAAAACTCATAACTTTTATTTATAGTCAAAGTTCCTAATCCCTCTGATTGAATGACAAGTAGGAACATTTTCTTTCAGTGAGTGGACTTGCAGCCAGGAAACTATGGTCGCTATGTTCTCTTACGGCTCTTGTAAACGGCGAAGGTAGGTATAAAGCAGGTACAGAAAATTTAAGTGTCTTTTGATGACGTCATAACGAGTATTCACAATTTATATTACTTACGCGCCACCCTACAAGGGGTGGTAGAGAGTTACCGGTGGGGAAAACAGTGAAAAAATAAGCTGTCCTGCGGCGTCTGTTCGCGAACTTCGTGTAGGACATTGTTAAGGAGACCCGCAATTCTAACTCTCATCCCTGCATATATATTCCGACATGGGATTAGTTACTGCCAGTATTGATTTATTCAGAAGAAACTTGATCATTCATTCAGGGAACGCTAAGCGGAAAAAAATGATGTGCTCTAGGACATATAGATCTTACATATCACATCTATCACAACTACTCAAAAATAACGTGATAGAAAGATCTTATATATCACATTTATGACAACTATTCGAAAACGACGTGCTCCTACGACAACAGAAGAAATATTTACAAGTTATTTGAAAGAAATTACATACAGTCATATTTATAGCAATGATGAACGATAATTAAATATAACTGGAAACGAAAGCATATGCAGGTTACGTAACAAATTTCTGTAAAATAATTATAATCTTCCTACTATTAAGTATGTTATAGATAAAAGCTTTTCTACAGCTGCTTTAAAGTAACGTGCTGCTAAAATAACGTGAACATTTTAGGAGCATACCATGATGTCATAGGAGCAACGACGTATATGACATAATCTGTACTAAGATATTATCAATAAAGTAAGTTATAATGCGCCTATTAGATCTACAGATATGACTTGTCCCTACATCAAAATCACAAGTGTCACTAATGTATACAATGTATGATACTTCAGTTTTAGATACTTGAAAATGGCCTAAGACCAAAATTATACAACCGTACAGGATACAAAGAGAATTGCAGCTGAAGGCTTCAAGAAATCTTTCAAAAAATTCATCGCTTTGACAATTATATGCTCAATAATGTTTATGTCTGGGGAGTTTGGTGGCCAGCGCAAGTATTTAAACTCAGAAGAAAGTTCCTGGAGCCATTCTGTAGCCATTAGGGACCTGTAGGGTGTAGCATTGTCTTGCTGGAATTGCCAAAGTCCATCGAAATGCACATTGGACATGAATGGATACAGATGATCAGCCATGATGCTTACGTACATGTCACCTGTCAGAGTCTGTCTAGAAGTATCGGTTGTCCCAAATCACTCCAACGGCACACGCCCCACACAGTTACAGAGTCTCCAGCAACTGGATTCATGAAATGGTCTCCATACCTCTACACGTCCATCCGCTCGATGTAACTTGAAACGAGACAGGCAATATGTTTCCAGTTATCAACATCCAAATGTCGGTGTTGACAGGCCCAGGCAAGGCGTAAAGCTTTGTGTCGAGCAGTCGTAAAGTGTAGACGAGTTGGCCTTCGGCTCCGAAAGCCAATATCGATTAAGTGTCGTTGAATGGTTCTCGCGCTGACACTTGCTGGTGGCCCAGCATTGAAATCTGCAGCAGTTTGCGGAAGGTTGCACTTCTGTCGAGTTGAACGATTCTCTTCAGTCATCGTTGCTCCTGTTTTTGCAGGATCCTTTTCCGGCGGCAGCGATGTCGGAGGTCTGTTGCTTCACCGGATTCCTGATATTCACGGTACACTCGTGAAATGGTCGTAAGGGAATATCCCCACTTTGTCGCTGCCTCGAAGATGCTGTGTCCCATCGCTAGTGCGCCAAGTATAACACCACGTTCAGACTCACTTAAATCTTGATAACCTGCCATTGTACACCAGTAACCGATCTAACAACTGAGCGAGACACTTGATGCCTTATATAGGCGTTTCCGACCGCAGCGCCGTATCCTGCCAGTTTACGTTTCTATGTATTTGGACACGCATGCCTATACCAGTTTCTTTGGCGCTTTAGTGCACTTTATACTGCCTTGTCTCATGACTAAGTAGCTGTCGCTGACATGGTACGACTGAATCTGATAAATAAATAAATAATAGAAATAGACTACCATCAGCTACACTATGTTATCAAAACTATCCAGACAACTATATGTAAAAGGGAACTGGCCAATACATGTACATGCGCTGTGTTGGCAGTATTACCTGCAAAATAGATCAGTTAACGGGGCTCAAGGACTTCGAAGGTAGACTAGTGATTGGATGTCGCATAAATAACACATCCGTCAGCGATATTTTAATCGTTATAAAACTCCCTAAGTCGATTGTTGGTGATGTGATTATGATATGGAAAAGCAAAACCAGGACTTGGCAGACTTCCAGTACCGACTGAATGTGGTCTTTGAGCGTTTTCGAGGGTATCTGGAAATAAAACATCTCATGATATCAGCGACGAGAATAACTCGTGAGTTCCAAAGTGCTACTGGCAGTCCAGGTAGAACAAAGAATGTGCGTAGGTAGTAAGAACGGAGTTTCTCCTCATAAGCCAGACATACGTGTAATCAATACAAAGCAATACTTGAGATGGTGTAAAGAGCGACATCACTGGACAATGGATGATTGGAAACGAGTGACTTAGAGTGTCGAATCGTGCTGTACCCTTTGGGAATTCTATGGCAGAATTTGGGTTTGGCTAATGCCTGAGTAACTTCACATGCCAACATGTCTCTACCAACACTAAAGTACACGGAAAATGCTGTAAGGATATGGGTGTGTCTTTCTTCGTTAGGGCATAGTGTTCTTTTTGCACTTGAGAAAACGCTAAATGCCGAAGGTTATGAACACATTTTACAGCGTTGTGCTCTCCAAACATTACAGTAACAGTCAGGGGACAATCAGTTTATCAGCATGGCAATGCAACCTATTTTAAGGTATCATCTGTAAAGCTCTTTGCACAGTAACGATCCTAAAACGGACTGGCCCGCCCTAAGTTCCATCCTGAATGAAATGGAATATCTTAGGGATGGGTTAGGAAATCAACTTCGCTCCACATCCAACTGTTCAAACCACCAAGTTCTCTTTTCAATTCAATAAACTTTACCAGCAGTCGTACGCTTTAAGATACTTTATTTTGAACGCAGTCAGTTTCGGCAATTCAATTTGCCATGTTCAGTCCCCATACATTTTTTTTCGAATCAACGAACTTGTCGTAAAGCACCATAGAACTGGATATCGTGAATCCCAGTCGTTGTACAGCTGATTCATACGATTGGGATTCACGATATCCAGTTCTATGGTGCTTTACGACAAGTTCGTTGATTCGAAAAAAAAAAGGAGAAAGTGTATGGGGCTTGAAGATAGCAGAATGAATTGAAGAAACCGGTTGCGTTCAAAATAAAGTATCTAAAAGTGTACGCCTGTTGCTAAAGTCTATTGATTTGAAAAGTACATTCCCCCTGTCCGCAATGGACCAACAGAGACTACGTTCTCTGGTCTCACCCATTGAGCTAAAATCGGGTACCATCCCTACACAGACATTTTGACAACTTGTTCAAACTATCCCCAGAAGAGTTCAAGCTGTCATAAAGGAGATGGGTGGACACACACCTTATTAATGTCCTCTAATAGGTGTCCAGATAGTCTTGATAGATATTTTATGCCTTCGTCATAGGCTTTTAAGTACACACGTACCACAGTACTTCGCGTCAGTGATCAACTGTCTGTCATTTAGCTACAATCAAAGCACAAGATCTCACTTATTTATTATACAAGGTGTGCTGAAAAATAAATAAAATAGAAACTCGCTCTTCATTGTTGTTTTCGTCCGCAAGCTGCTGCAAGCTATCCAACAGCCTGCTCGCAATTGAATCACCAACTCTTTGTAAAATGTAGTTGAAGCACTTCTTTCTACCACGAAATTAGAATTATACACTCCTAGAAATTGAAATGAGAACACCGTGAATTCATTGTCCCAGGAAGGGGAAACTTTATTGACACATTCCTGGGGTCAGATACATCACATGATCACACTGACAGAACCACAGGCACATAGACACAGGCAACAGAGCATGCACAATGTCGGCACTAGTACAGTGTATATCCACCTTTCGCAGCAATGCAGGCTGCTATTCTCCCGTGGAGACGATCGTAGAGATGCTGGATGTAGTCCTGTGGAACGGCTTGCCATGCCATTTTCACCTGGCGCCTCAGTTGGACCAGCGTTCGTGCTGGACGTGCAGACCGCGTGAGACGACGCTTCATCCAGTCCCAAACATGCTCAATGGGGGACAGATCCGGAGATCTTGCTGGCCAGGGTAGTTGACTTACACCTTCTAGAGCACGTTGGGTGGCACGGGATACATGCGGACGTGCATTGCCCTGTTGGAACAGCAAGATCCCTTGCCGGTCTAGGAATGGTAGAACGATGGGTTCGATGACGGTTTGGATGTACCGTGCACTATTCAGTGTCCCCTCGACGATCACCAGTGGTGTACGGCCAGTGTAGGAGATCGCTCCCCACACCATGATGCCGGGTGTTGGCCCTGTGTGCCTCGGTCGTATGCAGTCCTGATTGTGGCGCTCACCTGCACGGCGCCGAACACGCATACGACCATCATTGGCACCAAGGCAGAAGCGACTCTCATCGCTGAAGACGACACGTCTCCATTCGTCCCTCCATTCACGCCTGTCGCGACACCACTGGAGGCGGGCTGCACGATGTTGGGGCGTGAGCGGAAGACGGCCTAACGGTGTGCGGGACCGTAGCCCAGCTTCATGGAGACGGTTGCGAATGGTCCTCGCCGATACCCCAGGAGCAACAGTGTCCCTAATTTGCTGGGAAATGGCGGTGCAGTCCCCTACGGCACTGCGTAGGATCCTACGGTCTTGGCGTGCATCCGTGCGTGGCTGCGGTCCGGTCCCAGGTCGACGGGCACGTGCACCTTCCGCCGACCACTGGCGACAACATCGATGTACTGTGGAGACCTCACGCCCCACGTGTTGAGCAATTCGGCGGTACGTCCACCCGGCCTCCCGCATGCCCACTATACGCCCTCGCTCAAAGTCCGTCAACTGCACATACGGTTCACGTCCACGCTGTCGCGGCATGCTACCAGTGTTAAAGACTGCGATGGAGCTCCGTATGCCACGGCAAACTGGCTGACACTGACGGCGGCGGTGCACAAATGCTGCGCAGCTAGCGCCATTCGACGGCCAACACCGCGGTTCCTGGTGTGTCCGCTGTGCCGTGCGTGTGATCATTGCTTGTACAGCCCTCTCGCAGTGTCCGGAGCAAGTATGGTGGGTCTGACACAGCGGTGTCAATGTGTTCTTTTTTCCATTTCCAGGAGTGTATATTAATACGTTCAGCTGCTGACGGGCGTTGATATGTACCAACGGAGACAGGTGAAAATGTGTGCCCCGATCTGAACTCGATCCCAGGATCTCCTGCTTACATGACAGATGCGCTATCTATCTGAGCCACCGAAGGCAGAGAGGATAGTACGACTGCAGGGGCTATCTCGCGCACGCCTCCAGCCAGACGCACATTCTCACCTTACATGTCTACACAATACATTTTTAGTGTCCCTACCCAACACACTCATTACTCGTGGAAGACATTCTTACCAAGTTCCGTAAGACTTCGGGTAATATGTGTGCATCTGCCGGCCGCGGTGGCAATGCGGTTCTAGGCGCTCAGTCCGGAACCGCGAGTCTGCTACGATCGCAGGTTCGAATCCTGCCTCGGGCATGGATGTGTGTGATGTCCTTAGGTTAGTCAGGTTTAAGTAGTTCTAAGTTCTGGGGGACTGATGACCACAGATGTTAAGTCTCATAGTGCTCAGAGCCATTTGAACCATTTGTGTGCATCTGCACAGAAGGAGAAGGTCATGGCTGGTATTGCCAGAACTATGTACTTATACGATAATGGTGTTTTTCGGACATGTCCGAAAGAACAGACACCATATCCATATAACTTGTCCGAAAGAACGGACACCATATCCATATAACTGTATAGTTCTGGCAATACCGACAATGACCTTCTTTTTCTGTGCGGATGCATACATATTACCCGAACTCTTACGGGACTTGATAAGAATATCTTCCACGAGTAATGAGTGTGTTGGGTAAGGACACTACGAATGTCGTGTGTGGACGTATCAGGTGAGAATGTGGATCCCGCGTCAGGCGTGTGCGAGATAGTCCCTGAAGTCGCACTATCCTCTGTGCCCTTGGTGGCTCTGCTGGACAGAGCGTCTGCCATGTAAGCAGGAGATGCCGCGTTCGAGTCCCGCTCGGGGCACAGATTTTCACCTGTACCCGTCAGCAGCTGAAGGTATTAATATATAATTCTAATTTCGTTCTAGACGGCTGCAGGTCATCAATGTTGTGGGTTCTTTTGGATGTGTCCGAAAGAACAGATACCACATCCATATAAGTATATGTTTCTACCAATCTGACAATGTTTCCTTGAAAATGAAGACGTTTGGTTATCTTCCCGTCTGCACAACATATTCTCGCTGCTTCTGTTTTTTTTTCCCTTTTATTTCACTATCAGTCACAACTCTTTCTTTCTCCCATCAGCAGTACCTCTTCCTCATCACGTTCCTCTGTCTCTCTCTTTCAGTCTTCCATCTGTTCTCTCACTCCATTGCTACTGAATGTCATAGTTTAAAGCATCCAACCTGTAATTTATCTTTGTTGTAGCACTTATTACGAACGAATATAAACTCTTATTTTGTCTGAGCAATTTATGTCATTCTAATATCCCAGTGTCGTATTCCACATTAAGTTTAACCTGTACCATGCTGTGCAATAGAATCATCTCCGCTCTATTGCGTCGTCAATCCGGCGAGTGCCCACGTCCTTTAGAAAGGCAAGGAGCACACAGTGAAAATCCCTGGTGGGAATTAATACTCAGCGTCCCATTAGGATGGCAGAGACGTGACGGGAATGCAAAGCGAGGTCGGGGAGCGGAGGTGCTGAGCTTGAGCCGTCCGCACCCCCGGCACAGCAGAGCCCTCTGCCCAAATCCGACACGGCTCTCCCTCCCGTTTAATGTCCCATTTAATAGCAGTCACTAAAATTCCAGGTCCATCGATCTCCGCCAGCTCGGAACGGCGCCGAGCGAGCTAAGCTGCAGACAGCTGCCACATGAGACACAGTTTCGTTGAGCTTTAGACAGTGTTTGTCGGTATTTTGCGTGGTAGTTTAAAGTCTTCCGGGAGATACGTTGAAAGACGAGCTGCGTTAGCGTAATGGTTAAAGTATATGGCTGCTATGGGAAAGGTTCTGAGTTGAAACCTTGATCGGTGCTTAATATTTTCTTTATTTAAAAACAATATTGAAATGTCTTACTTCATGAATTTTATTCGTTTGAATGCAATTTTTTGAAATTTCTAGTGGCAACTTAATTCGACCATACGGAAAGTATACACTATGGACTTTTACCTCTGCAAACTCTTCAAAATTTCGTGCAATGGTTTACTGCATCTAATGCTGCACAATATCTGGGTTGAACATCGAAACAATATGAGATAAACAATTACCGCTGTTCTTTATTGTGAAAAAGCGGTTAGTGAGAATGATACATACACCTTTCCTTGCTATCGCCTGAATTAGGAGGCTTATTGCTTGTTTGGTTTAATTAATTAATAGACTATGAAGCAATTGGTACAAAGAATGCTTTTTCCAAACTTTCTATAAAAGAAAGTCTGCTATCAAGACATTGCTTTTGTTCAATTACTTTATTTATGACTGAACGTTTCTAAAACTGAAGGCACTCGTCCGTGCTCTGCACTTCAGTCGAGCTCTGGCAACGTCGTTCTCTGTTCTTTGGCTGACTGTGTTTTGTGACATCAGATGCGCAGAACGAACCTAAACTCGGCCGCCATCATAAATGACGCGCACTTTAGTTTTCTACAAGACAATAACATCACAGTTATGTGGAATGTAAATTTTCTTCCCAAAAGATGAATTACTCAAGAGCACTGTAAGTGTAGTAGTACTGTAGGAAAACAATCGGAGTATGTTAATGTACTGATTTGTCTCTCTCCAAGGTTGCAGTGTTGTGAAGTGCCACTGCGGCTGAAGTAAGTCGTTTGAGAAGCTGTCAAATATATTGAACACTTGTTTTGAATTTAAATTCTCATCAATACACACAAACTATTGAATTTTAAATACGTCACTGGGGTTTAACCCTTCGAGGCGTAGAACTGGAATTAAGATTGTGTACGGAAACCCATCAACAATCCTCGTAGACCAGCTCTGTAGAATTTCCAGAATTGTTCTCTGTTCATTGGAACTGAATATGATAATTGTGTCACCAATAATATGACCAAACTCTGGTTTATGTGCATAAAATTGTAGATAATTGATACACATAAGGCGAAATACAGGCCAGAATGTTGAACGTTGGGGAATTCTATTGGTGTAGAAAAATATCTCACTTGCACAGGTGCTTAGTTATGAACTACCAATTAATGCATTCCTTTTGTTTAATATTGAGTAAGCAGTCTGTTACCTATGCTGTTATTTGTGTAAATTTGTAACAGTGTGTTGGGATCAAAGAAAGTTATAATACTAATTTTGTTGTCTCGGAGGGGATATGAGAACCCTGGCTTTCTCTTTTTGTTCTCTTAGATTACGATTCTAAGGCAAAATCTGCACGCGTTTCCTCTAGAGCATTTACTTTGTTTCGCCACAGATGGCGCAGTAATCGGAGGAATAGAAACAGGTACACAATCGCAATTTACGACACGCTATTCAATGGCCCTATCTGTTCCGATTCAACGTGACACACATCATTGGTACCTACATAAGCCACCACCTACAGTTGGCTGCACCCTGTGCTCTTATCGACATCCGAAAGAAGCCGTTCCACGACTTGAATGGCGTTGTTTCTCACGTAAACGTAGCGACAGTGTAACTGTTTCTGCGACAGGAGCCAGTGGCAGGAGGGGCGGCCCGAATGGGTCTTGGTAAACTATCGAATTGAGACAGGCATTGTAGCTAAATTGAGGAATTGTGTAGAAGACAAACAGAACTTTCACTTTGACGTTAATGGTAGCATCGCTTCATATGTGCTCGTACGTTCTAAGAAGGCAAAGAAAAGTGTGGTGTCACCGCCAGACACCACACTTGCTAGGTGGTAGCTTAAATCGGCCGCGGTCCATTTAGTACATGTCGGACCTGCGTGTCGCCACCGTGTGATCGCAGACCGAGCGCCACCACAAGGCAGGTCTCGAGATACGATATAGCACTCGCCCCAGTTGTACGACGACTTTGCTAGCGACTACACTGACGAAGCCTTTCTCTCATTTGCCGAGAAACAGTTAGAATAGCCTTCAGCTAAGTCCATGGGTACGACCTAGCAAGGCGCCGTTAGCCTTACATAGTTTGATAGTTATCGTATGAAATGTATCAGCAAGAAGAACGATGTATACAACAAGAATTAAAAATTAAGTATTCGAGGAGCTGCATACTTTTCTTATTAGAATTCACTACTTATCCTGTTCCAGAATTCACGCCCGTCTGCGTTACATAGCGTGCATTTCGGCCTCCTATATCTACAAGGTGTTGGCACATTTACCAACACATCATTGGCGACGAGGATGGGATGCGTGTTCTTTCTAATTGCTTACATTTACTTGTGTCATGGCTTCGCCAGATGTACTGTCCGAATTTTATCGCTTGCAGACTCAGCAGACGCAGGCGTTATTGGATGCCCTTGGACAGCTCGTCCAGGGTCAACGTGCACTGCAAAACGATGCGGCATCCGCCGCTTCACCGCTACCGCAGCCACAACATGCAGTTGCACCGCCGTTTCGCAATTTTGATGCACAGCAAGAGATCTGGACTGAGTGGTCACGCCAGTTTGGATTTCATCTCGCCGCCTACAGAATTCAAGGTAACGAGCGGCAGCCTCACTTGTTGTCTTGTGTCGGCGTGCAAACGTACCGTGTGATAGTGAAATTGTTTCCCCAACGCGACGTAGCAACTCTGTCCTACGAAGAAATTTTGTCGGCATTGGACGCCTATTTCAAAGAAACAGTCAATGTAGTTGCAAAAAGGTATACGTTTTTTCGTACAAAACGTACGGCCGGTCAAACTAATAGGGACTGGGTTGCAACTTTGCAAGGCCTTACTAGGGATTGTGCATTTGAATGTGACTGTGGCCTTCCTTATTCAGATACTATGATGCGTGATGCAATTGCACAGAACGTTTCTGATGTTCGTATCCGGGAGCAAATTTTGAAACTAGTTAATCCCTCCCTTCAACAACTGATAGACATATTGGATAGACAAGACACACTTGACTGTGCTCAGGAATCTTTTGAAACTTCGCCAGCAGTGTGTAACATTAACCGGCCGGCCGGGCGCGCAGCGCGGCCTGGTCAACTGCCCTCGCGCACGTAGCACAGCCGCCGCCACGCTCTAAACCAGGTGTGCCGCGCCAGCACACAAATGCAGTGAAATCATGCCCGCGGTGTGCAACTCGACATTCGCGTGACAATTGCCCGTCACGCAAAGCTATTTGTTTTTACTGTAATAAGAAAGGGCATGTTCAAAGTGTTTGCCAGAAAAAGCTCAGATCAGACAATCATAATCATTCCCGGCCTTTTGCTTCGCGCCGGAATCGAACCAAGGACACTCAGGCTCGTGGACCTTCGCCCATGGACATTCATGTAGTTAATTCCACTTCGTCCAGTGCCACTGTCTCAAACAGTGACTGTGTTCTCCGGCAAAACGTGTGTGTCGACGTCGCTGGAAATCACGTCAATTAGCAAGTGATTCTGTACCAGAGTCTGTTCAAATTGCACAAAACAGTCGCTCTTGTCGTCAGCAGGACCATAAACTTTTTGTAGATTTGGACTTCAATGGCACGGTCATACCTTCCAGCTCGATACCGGAGCTGCAGTTTCATTGCTCAATCACGACACGTACAAACAACTGGGCAAACCTCCGTTGCGTGCCGCAAATGTTCAGTTAAAAAGTTATTCAGGACAGCAGATCCCTGTGTTAGGACAGTGCACTCTTCTTGCAACATACAAGGAACAAACAGAACTTGTGTCATTTTACGTTCTTCGTTCTTCTACTGCAGTGAAATTGTTTGGTTTAGATTTATTTCAGTTGCTTAACATGTCTATCGTAAATCAGGTCCTATCCGTGAATCAGACTGTGCCTTCAGCCAGTGTTTCTCGTCTGTGTGAAGAATTTGCAGACATTTTTGCACCGGGCCTTGGTTGCGCTAAGAACTATGAAGCACATTTGGAACTGAAAGTAAACGCGCAACCGAAATTTTTCAGAGCGCGCAATGTTCCCCACGCATTGCGTGATGAGGTCGCAAGAACATTAAACGATCTCGAATCACAGGGTGTAATTGAACGTGTGCAAGCTTCTCTCTGGGCCTCACCCTTAGTAATTTTGCCAAAACCTTCCGGAAAACTGAGACTTTGTGTGGACTTCAAGGCAACAGTGAATCCACAACTAGTGACTGCAACTTTTCCTTTACCCCGCCCAGAAGATCTTTTTGATAAACTGTGCCCGAGTAAATACTTTTCCAAGTTGGACCTAGCAGATGCGTACTTGCAAATCCCAGTGGACGCCGAATCCCAGCGCGTCTTGGTGGTTAACACGCATCTGGGTTTGTACCGATTCAAAAGACTGCCATTCGGGTGAGTATCCGCCCCTGCATTGTTTCAGCAATATTTACAAACTATTTGTGCGTCGGTCCCTACTGCTGCGAACTATCTGGACGATATTGTGATCTCCGGAAAGACGGCAGACGAGCATTTAGCACACCTACGAACATTATTTCAGGTATTGCGCCAACATGGTCTTCGCTTGCGGAAGGACAAATGCGTGTTTTTTGCTCGTGACTTACCATACCTGGGCCATGTCATCAATGC
Organism: Schistocerca americana; assembly: GCF_021461395.2. Lineage (NCBI taxonomy): Eukaryota > Metazoa > Arthropoda > Insecta > Orthoptera > Acrididae > Schistocerca > Schistocerca americana. The sequence continues at coordinate 836,012,474 of NC_060121.1, read as the reverse complement.
CCAAGGCATACATCCGAGTCCAGAGCACCTACGTGCCCTACAAGATTTGCCTTCACCACAAAATGTGAAGCAGCTACAGAGAATGTTGGGTAAAATTAACTATTATCATCGCTTTCTGCGCAATGCCTCTTCCATTTCAGCTCCGCTTCATCGCTTACGCCGTAAGGGTGTTCCGTTCGTCTGGACGACGGAATGCGAACGCACCTTTCGCCAGTTGAAATCGGCGTTGCTTTCTAATACTTGTCTTACGCCATTCGATCCCCAGAAACCCCTTTTGTTGATGGTAGATGCATCAGATTTCGGGATCGGTGCTGTGCTTGCGCACAAAGTTGGGTCGCATGATCGCCCTATTGCCTTTGCGTCCAAATTGCTCTCGTCTGCGCCAAGAAATTACTCACAGATAGAGAGAGAAGCTTTGGCTCTCGTCTTTGGTGTTACTAAGTTCCATGATTTCTTGTATGGTCGTCACTTTACCATCATCACAGACCACAAACCTTTGACGTCGCTTTTTCATCCAAACAAGCCTGTACCTCCGTGTACAGTGCAGAAATTCATTCGCTGGTCTATTTTCCTCTCGCAGTACCGCTACGATATCTTGTATCGGTCCACTGCTAAGCACGGAAACGCCGATGCGTTGTCCCGTTTGCCTGTTGCTGAGGATAAAGCATTCGATTCTTCCGAACTTGCTTGCATCTTCATTGATTCGGAAACCGATGAAGTGGTCGAATCGTTTCCGATTGATTTTCGTCGTGTTGCTACAGCCACAGCTGCTGACCCTGTCCTTGCTACCGTTTTGCGTTTTGTTGCTACGCAATGGCCTTTGTCAAAGTCTCGGTTCGAGGATCCGTTGGTTCGCCGATTTTTTGCTCACAAGGAGCGACTTTTTGTTCGACGTGGTGTTTTGTTGTTGCGTTCTGATAATGATCAGTCTAGAGTCGTGGTCCCACGTTCGTTACAGTCCTCTGTCTTACGGCTTCTTCACCAAGGACATTGGGGTATAGTGCGAAAGAAACAACTTGCTCGTCAGCACTGTACTTGGTTCGGAATCGATGCTGCGATTACGAATATGTGTCCTTCTTGCATGGCGTGTGCCGAACAACAATCCGCACCGCCACGGAAAGTCTTTGCACGGCCAAAAGCCACTTCCCCTTGGCAATGCTTGCACATAGATTTTGCTGGTCCATTCTGGAATGCTCGATGGTTGGTTCTGGTAGATGCCTTCAGTAATTTTCCTTTTGTTGTCCGGATGTCTTCCACGATGTCCTCTGCCACCATCCAAACGTTGTCTGCTATCTTTTGCATTGAAGGTCTTCCGCAGACTATTGTTTCCGATAATGGCCCACAATTCATGTCCGCAGAATTTCAGTCATTCTGCCAGGCCAATGGTATTCAACATCTGACATCCGCGCCGTTTCACCTCAGTCAAACGGTGCCGCTGAACGATTGGTCCGGACTTTCAAGTCACAGATGTTGAAGTTGAAAGAGTCGCATTCTCGGGAGGACGCGTTGTTGCTCTTTTTGTCTTCGTATCGCTCTCAGCCCCGAGATGGTCGCTCGCCGGCTGAGTTGCTCCACGGTCGTCCTCATCGAACCTTGATGTCTTTGCTGCATCCGCCGCATCAGGTTCCTGTGCAGCGGCAGACTTCTGCTTTTGCTCCATGCGACGTTGTCTTTTATCGCAACTATCGCGGTTCACGGCGTTGGCTCGCAGGGCGCATTCTTCGCTGCCTCGGCCGCGTGATGTATTTGGTTTTAGGGGCCTCTGGTGAGGTGCGTCGGCATCTCAATCAGCTGCGCCTCTGTCGTCGCACGGGTTCTGCCGCTCCCCGTCTGCTTTCAGCGACGGTGCCGTTCGGTCAGTGCCCTGGGGACCCATCTACTGGCTCGCCTCATCCCCAGGTGTTACCGACGATGCCTTCCATTATGCCCCATGGCGACGCGCCGCCGCAGCCGCCGCAGCCGCCGCCGCCGCCGCCTGTTCTCCCGCCGGCGCCGCCCGCATTCGCCGCTTCGCTGCAGCCGCCAAGCGCCTCCCTGGGTCACGCGCCGCCGATAGCTTCCCGTGACCAGCTGTCCTCCGCCATGGAACTCTTGCCCGCTCAGGACCACATGACGTCATCGCGCGTCGGGTACCCCGACGCAATGGAGGTCGACCCTTCGGCCCCTCCTGACTCTTTACGGGCGCATACACCGCATGTTGGCGTGCACCCTGGACTAGGTTTTAAGGCGTTTCATAGCTCCCCTCGGACCGAATGGCCGGGTGCGGGTGGCACAGCCTCGCCTGTTGTTAGGCTCCCCACCTCATCGCATACGTCAACATGGGGTCCTCCCCACGGTGGGCGGAAGCCTTATCACACGACCGTTCGCCGATTTGCGGGGGAGGAATGTGGTGTCACCGCCAGACACCACACTTGCTAGGTGGTAGCTTAAATCGGCCGCGGTCCATTTAGTACATGTCGGACCCGCGTGTCGCCACTGTGTGATCGCAGACCGAGCGCCACCACAAGGCAGGTCTCGAGATACGATATAGCACTCGCCACAGTTGTACGACGACTTTGCTAGCGACTACACTGACGAAGCCTTTCTCTCATTTGCCGAAAGATAGTTAGAATAGCCTTCAGCTACGTCCATGGCTACGACCTAGCAAGGCGCCATTAGCCTTACATAGTTTGATAGTTATCGTATGAAATGTCTCAGCAAGAAGAACGATGTATACAACAAGAATTAAAAGTTAAGTATTCGAGAAGCTGCATACTTTTCTTATTAGAATTCACTACTTATCCTGTTCCAGAATTCACGCCCGTCTGCGTTAGATAGCGTGTATTTCGGCCTCCTATATCTACAAGGTGTTGGCACATTTACCAACACTTCAAAAAGGGCAAGTCAAAAAAGCGTTGGTCCAGTTATTCGGCTTGACATTGACTGATACAGTTGTTGAGTGTCCTCCTGACGGACGTTTTGCCAAATTCTGTCCAATTGGCGCGTTAGATCATCAAAATCCCGAGATGGTTGGACAGCCCTACCCAAAATTCTCCAAAGAATCTGAATTTGGGAGAAATTTGCTCATCAGATTGGCCAAGTAAATATAAGCCGAGAACGGCTTGCCATGAAGGGCTGTCGGATCGTATTACGGGCGACTGTCGGGTTGGTAACCCTCTGCTGTCTGGGATGACTCCAGACACGTCTCCACTGGTCATCGGGGCACAGTTCGAAGCAGGACTCATCAATAATGACAATTCTACTCCAGTCAGTGAGATTATAGGCCAAAGACGTGTCTGGAGAGGCACTGGACAGCGATTGGGCACTAACCTCACTGTCGTCCACCGTAGGGCCCGACAGCCAGGAGTGTTGCTCTGGGGTGCCATTTTTTTCTTAGTGAGACCCCTTCGGTTGCCATCCGTGGCTACCTTACTGCACAGCGGTATGTCGATGATGTTCTTTTTCTTGCTCTTCGTGGCAGACCATCCGGGGCTTACATTTCAGCAAGATTATGCCCGCCCACACGACGACGAGAGATTCTGCTACTTGTCCTCGAGCTTGCCAAACACTACCTTGTCCAGCTTGGTTGCCAGATCTGTCCCCAATTGAAAGTGTTGTTTGAACAATGGGCTGAAGCCTACGACCATCTGGGGGTTTTGACGATCTAACTCGCCAAGTGGACAATAGTCGCCATGGTATCGTTCAGGAGGACACTCAACAGCTGTTATCAATCTGTGCCAAGCTGAATAAACGCTTGCGTAAGGGCCAGAGGTGGACCAGCACGTTACTGACTTGCTCAAATTGTGAAGGTCTTTCTCTTAAATAAATCATACAATTTTCCTGAAACAATAATAATTTGTTTGTTTGTACATGTACGTCACATCTACCGATTTTCGTCCTATTCCGGAAATTCCTTCTTGGTGCGTAGATGTTTTTCTCTTCAACTTTACATTATTACAAACCCGATAATTGCTAGATATTTTCGATAACGTTTGCGTAACTGCAACCTTAACTAATTCACTGGGGAACAATTTGTAACTCAGTTTCTGTTGATTTCGATTTTTAAGGTGTTGTAGAGTTAAATAACCACACTGATGGTAAAATCATAGTTAGTTCTTTTCTACCATGTCAAGTTTTTTCTCTACACCTTAAGTGAATGTAACAGCTTCCCGAGGGTTCGAACGTGGTGCACAGCAAGCACTACTGTTCCCCCATCGGCTGACACAAACCTTCTCTGACTGGCGAAGGGAGAAGTGAATAATGCCGCAGTAAAACAATAACAGGTTCATATCGTCAAGACGACTTCAGTTAGGACTGAGGTACTGTAGTGAGACGTTGTATGTGGCTCTCATGTAGTGAGACGGATTCCGACGTAGACACTTAGTTCTTTTTTGTACAGAAGGTTAGCAGTGTTCCGTTTTTATTTATATGTGAACTGAAACCTTTCGATATGTCTACCTCAGGTAGTTAGCGTTGTAAATTCTTAAACAGCCACTATTCGTTTTGTTATATGTATGGCTGTTTTGCCTTTCCCCATCGAGGGAGAAACATCTCGACATTTCTCAGGCAAGCATATTTTGCCTGTTTTAAAGTGATAATTGGTGATCATTACCGGATTATATGCATCAGAAGAACCTCAAAATGTATGTGCAAATATGCATGAAAAATGCGTGAAAAGTGTTGAAATATGCAAAATCAAATAATTAAGAAAAAGGTAGTTACTTTGTGCGTTATATGTCAAAGTCGAACCTGTGCATATCAGTTACGAAGAAAAGCGCCGGACACGCGAAAAATCGGGACATTTAGAACGCTGATAACATTTTCTGATTACTTTCAGGTAGAGGTTCGGAACGAGGCGTTTCTGAGATTATTTTGTACAAATTTAGAAAAGGGGAACGCATACTGTGTTTCAGGAATAGTTCCTTCTTTGCTACTGTTGTAAGTAACAAGAGGATACGATACGAGCGAGTCACAATGAACCAATCGGTAAGTGCAGGACCGACTTCGAGATGTATCGCGCCCAGGGGGCCACGCTCAAAAACAACGTAATATATTATTTCAAAAACAACATATAATCATGAATTTTTTGCACAGCATTATCTTTCGATTAATGCTATTGGACCCAAGAATCATTTACAACTTATTTTACATTTCTCTTCTATTATAAACACAAATGACCAAGTACATCTCCAAATTGTCAGTAGTAAGATTGTGTCTTCAATCACTGAAAACATTTTTGTAAGCAGAAAGGACCATTCTACATCAACTGAGGTAACTGGACATATTAAAATTTGTTTCGCTATGTTGGTACTTATTGTTTCTGGTAAAAGTTCACCCATCCCGTTTATAAAACAATCAGTTTGGCACAGGGCTTCAAAGCCTAATTTATTGTTTAAAATGTTTTCTGACTTTTCTTTAAGTTTTGTTGATAGTACCTCTAGCAATTAGGAGTTCACTAGAATAATTTTATTCATTAACTGAATAGATTCCTTCAACGCCTAATCTTGAGTTTGTACGGATATGTGCGCAAATGGATAATGCAGCTGAAGTGTCATCTCAAACTCAGGGTGTTAAACAGACTTTCTAAACAGATATGATTCTGGCATGTAACTGCAATCCATGAATTAATATAAGTCAAAATTTGGGATCTATTCTAGAAAGACAAACAGCTGTTCCCTTTTTCATTCTACATATAATTTATCAACTGTGCTTTCAGGGTTCAAGTGGTACACAACAATGATGTTCAATTAATTACTTTCAACTCTTAATAACAAAATATTTAACTCTTGGACATATTGAATTGGCAATTGTTAAATCGTTATCCCTACAAATGAAAATGTTATCACAAGCAAGAATGATCAAAATATTCATCTGTTAAATTTGCTTCTGCAATATCGTAGCTGGTCAATGCACTAAGTTGGTGCAGAATAAATTTACCTCTTAAATCAATGAAAAAACGCTCATGTACTCAGTGTGAGAGTATGTTAGTATCCTAACTTTTGATATTCAATGGTTGGACTGAGCACAATCTCGACTCAACATTTATTGTGGCTTAATGCGCGATGGTACTTTACCAATCGGAATCTGCAATGGCATTGTCTCTGTGCTGGATCTGAAATGCTAATTCCCTACTCTGGCCTTGAATGAATTCACTCAGTCTCAACTTCCCTCCATTCTCTAAAATGTTAATGTTTCCCTAGTCGAAATAATGCCTATTGCACATTCGCTAAGGGTTGGAGCGACATGCACAATTTCATTGTCCACAAAAATTCCCGCAGGGGTAATTAACTACCTCTCTGCTATTTGTTGCCACGATATGTGAAGCATATCATCCTGACTTCGCAGATGCAAAGATCTCAACGCCCTTGCTATTTTCCACACACTTCTGCGTTCTCCTACGAGACGGGAGATCTCTAGACATTTTTAGTTCTCAAAATGCTTTTATATAATGGTGACCTCCCCGCCATGTCGCGTTTGCATCACCCAGTATGGCTTCAGCCAACCGCCGTCTCGTTAGGGGTGAAGTTTTATTTTTCTTGCCGGGTCGCCGCTATCCCTGTTAAAGCCATGCAGCCACTTGCCCTCGGTCCCGGCCGTATTTATGTTAAAGGGAATGATGTTTTGTTCTGGCCTTATCCCTTTCTGCACTCAAGCTCGACGTTCTCTTGTTACGTGGGGTTTTCCAATGCCATCAACCACCTGCTCGTTTGTCTCTAAAATACGTTTCACTTTAGCTTATTTATGCACGCCCCTGTCCTTATATTGGTAGATATTGCTTTTTTAGTTTTCAGTACATGAGGTTACTGCAGTTTCATTTTGTTGATAATATAGTTTTCTGAGAATCTCATTCTGTATCGTATTGTCATTATGAACCGAGCTCATGTAATGTCCGTAGAATCCAGACGCCTTACAGGTTAAAAGCTTTCCATTACTCGCAGGTATAAGGGAGAAATGAGTGCAAATCACAGCAACATCTTTTTTAATAACGGAATCATTAAAAGCTTCCTTGCACTTACAAACTGCCCAAGCCTCTGCACTATCGAAGTAGTTTACTACCCCTCCAATGGCCTTGAAATGTTCACTGTAAAGCAACTCTGCTTCGACCCACGTATCCCAACGAGTTACCATTGGTTCTGAAGGAACATTTGGTAGTTTTTCTTTGTACATTTTGATGCGAGCAGGAGCCTTTAGAAACACTTTCTTTGTGGATAAAATCAGTTTATCTACATTCACAAACGTGGAACATACTTCATCAGCAAGGTGATGTTGTCCATGAGCAAAGTACATCACATGAATCAAAATGGGATGAAATACTCAGAGGGCTCTTCCTGCTTTGAAGACATAGGGAACAGCATCTGAAATAAACACCAACACCCTTTCATCTGCAGAAGATTCTGGAAATACTTTTCTAATACCCTCATTCACAAATCTGACCATCGGAGAACGATTTACTTGTTCAAGTTCTTTGCAGGTCGCTAAATAGGAAGAAGAAGGTTCTTCGTTTAAAGCACCAACAATTGAATTTGCAATATAACGGTCTCAAGTGTCAGTAGTTTCGTAAACTGAAATTCAGATAATGCTCTCCTTCAGTTCACTGCGTATTTCTTCAAGAATATTTACGTAAACTGTCGGTATGTAATTTTTACGCCATGTTGATTCATCAGGTATATTTGTATTTAAACAATATTTGCACAGGAAGCCTTTGAGGATAGGGCTTGTACGTTTGTGAAAAGAAATATTGCTTGCTGTAAATGCTTCACATAGATCCTTGCTAAACCGAATTTTTTTTATTACCTATGGATAAATCCCTGCTACTGCAACTTGCTGTTGTCAGAAGTTGTTTTCGTGCTCGTTTCTTCTGTATTTCTCCGATATGAAGAGTTGTCTTGACCAGCTGGTCCATTTGAAACTTGGTTTTTTGCACGAAACGGTTTTCTCTCAAGCTTGACAATGTAAAAAAGAAAATCCGCCGCATGTAAATGTTCCAGGATGGTCAGCTATCCACGAAATGACGTTTCTTTTTCCCGGCGTCATGGCGCACAACACGTTGCACATTACACGTCGTAAACACATTCAGCTGTGTACAAGTAAACAGAAAGCTAAACTGAAACAATGGACGTGCGACTAAAAGCTTGCATAGTTTAATGTAATTATTGCCGACGCGCACTGTGTGAGAGCGGAAGGGATTAACCGGTGGTGCGGGCGCAGGAGCATTGACTTCTGTCTGTCTCTTCCTGCTCCTTTTCTGCAATGATTTCGCTAGATAGTGGCCTCTCGGTTAGCGATTGCACGCAGTTCTAGGTCGCGGTCAATCTGTGAGACTTCAAAACTGGATCGAGCTAGAGACCCCGTCAAAATTTTTAAAATATTGTAAACATGGAGCGAAAATATGCATCATCACTAGTTTTTAGTTAAAATATGCAATAACAGGTAAAAAGGATTTAAATTGCAAACGCATATGCAACATGCAAATGCATATAATCCGGTCTCTAGTGATCAAGAGAAATCAAGAGCCCTTCACAAAGTATAGAAAGAGTCTGTCGAGAAACACTGATGTGAACGCAGAGAACACGTGACGAAAAACATCAGTTTGGTGTATCTCTAATTTGTCAGGAGCCCAGTAATTACCAAAGTTGTCGTTACTGAAAACGTAAGGATACAAGAACAAAAACCAATGTAAAATAGTGTGTCCTAGTTTATCATCAGTTATACAACAAATTCCTCATTCAACTGAAATCGCAGTGCCAGTTTTCAAAGAATTACCCTCTTGGGAAGTATAGGAATACGAGTGCGACCCAAGAACGAATATGTTGCTACTGAAGACGGTGCCGTTCGTAAGGGATTTGAGCAGCATGACCTGAATTATTGACATGAGAGTTGGGATTATCCAAGGAAGCTTCAGAACTGCGAGCAATAAGTCTGTGGGCAAACAATTTGTTTGAAAAAGGAGCTAAGGTACCCTCCTTTCTATCAAGAGGAAACTAGTTTTTGCATTACTTTCGAAACGGTGATGGATTTGTGATATTGCCATAAAGTACAAGGTTTAATGGCAGAGTTGGGATATTTTGCTTATATCGCAATTGAAGGGCGATTTTTCATCGCTGGCTCAATGTGTCACTTGAAATGTGCCCGTCTCCACAATGGAAATTCATTTTGTGTTAAGCGGTTGATACGTTTGTTACCTAAACTTGCTATTATACAAAGAGGAAAATTAGCTAAACTTAACCGTTTGAGCATCTCTGTAATATGATCCACAATTCAAATTTTCGTCAATATATGCATCGAGAAACTTCGAGCATTCAGTCTCGCTTGCTGACTCATGTTCGAGGAACACCCCTATTCATGGTACAACTGAATATTGAAAACATCATGAACAGTTTCATCAGTGTCCTTCTCTGTGCTGAATGTCATTGAACACTAGCATTGTCTTCAAAAACGATCATTTTTGCTTGATGAGTACTAAGCGGAAGATCGTTCACAAATATGAGGAATAGGAGTGGATTCAAAATAGGACCTTATGCATTAACTGGTTGTCCTGTCTCCTGTTTCACAGTAAACCATGTTGTTTAGATAAAATTATCTGCTTTATAAATTTTCCCATGATAAGCATATTTTTGGACATTTTGATGAATTTCCTCAAAACATTATCGAATTTTTGCTACAAATCAATTACTGTCGGACCTTGACTTGTTGTGACGTTTATCTGAACCTCCTGTTTCCTTTTATACAATATTTCGATCCCTTCAGTTATCCATGGCGTACTTATCTTTTAATGGACTTCCTGAATAATGTTTTAGTAAAGCTACTTTGAAGTATTGACCATAATATAGTATGGAATAATTACACTTTCACATCACCATCTCTTTCCATGCATACATCACTCTGTACTACCACTTAACTTATTCTTAAAACATTGTATCTTTGTGTCGTTAATAAACCTCAATGATCTGTATTGATATGCATCAGAATCTCAGAAGTGCTACATTCTTTAGTTCCAGTAACTGTGAACGATGATCAGACGATACATTGATGGCTGGGTATAAGTTAACTATCTCAGCCGGGGCAATGCCTACAAAAACGCTCTCAATTAGCGTTCTGATGTATTGCTATACCGTGTAGCCAACAAAGGGCCAGAAGAATTTCAAGTGTGGTTCTTGTTTATTTACTTAATGAAGATGTGGGCGTATGTCGAGTGAAACGTGTCAATAAATAAGATTTTCATGGGACATGAGGCTGCTGTACGATTTTAATTAAGCTGAGTTATTATTTCAGCCCATTTTTCTTGTTAGTGTCTTTTAAGAAATCAACATTGAAATTTACAGAAACAACTAACTGTTTTATCTCGTCTGACTGTTACTCAATAATGAATCGAGAATTCTCATAAATATCTGAATGATTCCTAGACGGAATATGTAGACTGTCACAATTACAAATGAAGTATTCTGCAGGAAAAACTAAGGAACACATGCTCCTAGGTTCTGATCTACACTGAACCTACTTGTTTCAATATTTCTGATTTTTTTAGACGTTCTATACACCTTGCAACTCCTCCTTTTTCCCATGTGAGTCTACAGGAAAGTAACGCTTATATATAGCTTCTAATATTAAACTTCTACACCCTTCTGGCTCCATAGTGTTCAGAGAGGCACGGAACATTCATCAGTCCAGAATTTTCCACATATTTTAGACATACTAGGCGCTCCTTTTCCTTATCCCGAATGATGTGATTAGACAAATTAATATTACTTTTCCAGAAACTGGTACACATATTACGGTCCTGTTACGTTCTTATTTCTTTCAGGACTCTGTGTCTATGAACTGACTCTGTGCCGAAAAATGTGCCCCTCCTGTAATCACAGGGATTGTACCTAGTGTTTTTGTGCCTCCTTCCCCATCCCCCTCCGCCCCCGCCCCCCCCCCCCCACCCCATTACATTACCTGCGAGATACTCAGCTATACCGTCTTTCCCCTTCTTGCAGGTTAGCAGCCTGTAACGATAGTTATGTCCCTTAGTGACAGATGCCACTATCTTCCGATACAAAGAGACACAGTGGGTGGTATAGAGCGAACCAGAAAGCCAAAGGTATTGAAGAGAAGTGTTTCGAGAGAATTTTGTGTGGCAGGAGAGTAGTCGATAAAAGAGTTCCATGTGTGCGAATTGCCCAAGCTAAATCATCTTCATAGACGACCAGGAGCGCTTATAGAGATATATTTTCGTAAGAAGGAGTACCTGAGAGTCTAAAATGGGAGTGAGTACACAGCAAAATTAGTTCTACGGATGACCTTTTGGATTTCGTGGAAAAGGTTCAAGATTCCCTGTGCTACACACCATGTGGTTTACAGCGAAATCAGCAAAATAATGACTGGATCAGGCGTAAAAATTAGAGACCGTTACACATGCTGAACTGTCATGAGTTGAAATATCAAAATAAGCAAGAACAGACTGGTAATAACTGTAATAGGATTGGCAAAAACTGCTGAAGGGAGCAAGAGCAGAGTCAGCAGCATTTTCATGAACCTGTAAAGCATACAACAGCGAAAAGGAAACCTGTAAGTTGCAAGACTCGAGAGACGTTCGCTACTGAGGCATTCGCCGGCAGCAATGAGCTTTAGAACTCTTAGAGGAGACAATAAAACCGGAATGAAAACGATTGTAATTTCAGCCAGATAAGGAGATGATTGATGATACTCACTTATCTAAGGAAGCAAAGAAGGAAGAAGAATGTGTAGGTCTAGCCACGCTAAAGAATAGTGTTTCTGAAGTAGAGGGACGCAGAGCTGACTGAAACTAGAAATGGGTCCGTTGCGGACTGAACAACCACAGTAATGACAACTTCGATTACGTCGGCGGAAAGCAGCATTAATGGATAATGGTAAAATAGCGGGTACCACGGAGACAAGGTGAGGTATGGGGTACGGTAGGGACCACAATCTCAATTAAAAAAAGTGCCCTCTAGAGATGTTGTCGAGAATAAGGCACTGAAAGAATCGATGGAAATAAAGGTTATAATTTATATGAAATCCAGTGGGGTCTTTGCCCTACAAGAGCGGATCAGCACCTTTGTTTTTACTGAGCACTGTGAGCAAATGACTCAAGATGGGGATATTAATTTAGGATCTCTTGTAAAGCAGGAAAGCTGTTTTACTGTTACAGACAGGAATACATATGCGATATTATAGTAATTTCTTTCATGTGATTCGTAAGAGCTTAATACATTCAAAGTAGTATGGTCTGCACGGGATACTGAACGAATCTCTGTCGGTGGTGTAAAAGATGTGCTGATTACAATAGATTTTGTGTGACCTAGAATGACATACAAGAAACTTCAAGTTTATGAAGTGTTTCTTAAATCATTTTCCATCGTAAAAGCGGAACGACGGAGAGACGTATTTTCTCGCTGATCATGTGATGTTTTCTATCGGAACAAATGGATTTGCATGAACTGCCAGTACGTTACCTTGCTGTTCTCGGCTGAGAGATGATAGCTGACAAATAAGGCAGTACTTTTCATTCATTCATTCTACACCTACATACGTACTCTGCAAGTCACTGTACGAGGCGTTGCGTGGGGTACCCCCTACTACAACTAGTCGTCTCCTTTGCTGTTCCACTCGCAAGCAGAGCGAGGGAAAAGGGACTGTTTATATGCCTCCATATGAGCTCTAATTTCTCGTATCTTAGCTTCGTCCTCCTTACGCGAAGTGTATGTTGGCGGCAATAGGATCGTTCTGCATTCAGCTTCAAATGTCGATTCTCTATACTTTCTGAGTAGTGTTCTTTGAAATGAATGTCTTCTTCCATCCAGGGATTCCCAACTTGAGCTCCCGAAGTATATCCGTAGCACTTTCATGCTGATGAAACGTTGTTGTTGTTGTGGTCCTCAGTCCTGAGACTGGTTTGATGCAGCTCTCCATGCTACTCTATCCTGTGCAAGCTTTTTCATCTCCCAGTACCTACTGCAACCTACATCCTTCTGAATCTGATTAGTGTATTCATCTCTTGGTCTCCCTCTACGATTTTTACCCTCCACGCTGCCCTCCAATACTAAATTGGTGATCCCTTGATGCCTCAGAACATGTCATACCAACCGATCCCTTCTTCTGGTCAAGTTATGCCACAAACTTCTCTTCTCCCCAATCCTATTTAATACTTCCTCATTAGTTATGTGATCTACCCATCTAATCTTCAGCATTCTTCTGTAGCACCACATTTCGAAAGCTTCTATTCTCTTCTTGTCCAAACTATTTATCGTCCATGTTTCACTTCCATACATGGCTACACTCCATACAAATACTTTCAGAAATGACTTCCTGACACTTAAATCTATACTCGATGTTAACGAATTTCTCTTCTTCAGAAACGCTTTCCTTGCCATTGCCAGTCTACATTTTATATCCTCTCTACTTCGACCATCATCAGTTATTTTGCTCCCCAAATAGCAAAACTCCTTTACTACTTTAAGTGTCTTATTTCCTAATCTAATTCCCTCAGCATCACCCGACTTAATTAGACTACATTCCATCATCCTTGTTTTGCTTTTGTTGATGTTCATCTTATATCCTCCTTTCAAGACACTGTCCATTCCATTCAACTGCTCTTCCAAGTCCTTTGCTGTCTCTGACAGAATTACAATGTCATCGGCGAACCTCAGAGTTTTTATTTCTTCTCCATCAATTTTTATACCTACTCCGAATTTTTCTTTTGTTTCCTTTACTGCTTGCTCAATATACAGAATGAACAACATCGGGAGAGGCCACAACCCGGCCTTACTCCCTTCCCAACCACTGCTTCCCTTTCATGTCCCTCGACTCTTATAACTGCCATCTTGCTTCTGTACAAATTGTAAATAGCTTTTCGCTCCCTGTATTTTACCCCTGCCACCTTCAGAATTTGAAAGAGAGTATTCCAGTCAACATTGTCAAAAGTTTTCTCTAAGTCTACAAATGCTAGAAACGTAGGTTTGCCTTTCCTTAACCTTTCTTCTAAGATAAGTCGTAAGGTCAGTATTGCCTCACGTGTTCCAGTGTTTCTACGGAATCCAAACTGATCTTCCCCGAGGTTGGCTTCTATTAGTTTTTCCATTCGTCTGTAAAGAATTCGTGTTAGTATTTTGCAGCTGTGACTAATTAAACTGATAGTTCGGTAATTTTCACATCTGTCAACACCTGCTTTCTTTGGGATTGGAATTATTATATTCTTCTTGAAGTCTGATGGTATTTCGCCTGTCTCATACATCTTGCTCACCAGATGGTAGAGTTTTGTTAGGACTGGCTCTCCCAAGGCCCTCAGTAGTTCCATTGGAATGTTGTCTACTCCGGGGTCCTTGTTTCGACTCAGGTCTTTCAGTGCTCTGTCAAACTCTTCACGCAGTATCATATCTCCCATTTCATCTTCATCTACATCCTCTTCCATTTCTATAATATTGTCCTCAAGTACATCGCCCTTGTATAGACCCTCTATATACTCCTTCCACCTTTCTGCTTTCCCTTCTTTGCTTAGAACTGGGTTTCCATCTGAGCGCTTGATATTCATACAAGTCGTTCTCTTATCTCCAAAGGTCTCTTTAATTTTCCTGTAGGTAGTATCTATCTTACCCCAAGTGAGATAGGCCTCTACATCCTTACATTTGTCCTCTAGCCATACCTGCTTAGCCATTTTGCACTTCCTGTCGATCTCATTTTTTAGACGTTTGTATTCCTTTTTGCCTGCTTCATTTACTGCATCTTTATATTTTCTCCTTTCATCAATTAAATTCAATATTTCTTCTGTTACCCAAGGATTTCTACTAGCCCTCGTCTTTTTACCTACTTGATCTTCTGCTGCCTTCGCTACTTCATCCCTCAAAGCTACCCATTCTTCTTCTACTGTATTTCTTTCCCCCATTCCTGTCAATTGTTCCCTTATGCTCTCCCTGAAACTCTGGGCAACCTCTGGTTCTTTCAGTTTATCCAGGTCCCATCTCCTTAAATTCCCACCTTTTTGCAGTTTCTTCAGTTTTAATCTACAGGTCATAACCAATAGATTGTGGTCAGAGTCCACATCTGCCCCTGGAAATATCTTACAATTTAAAACCTGGTTCCTAAATCTCTGTCTTACCATTATATACTCTATCTGATACCTTTTAGTATCTCCAGGGTTCTTCCATGTATACAACCTTCTTTCATGATTCTTAAACCAAGTGTTAGCTATGATTATGTTGTGCTCTGTGCAAAATTCTACCAGGCGGCTTCCTCTTTCTTTTCTTAGCCCCAATCCAAATTCACCTACTATGTTTCCTTCTCTCCCTTTTCCTACACTCGAATTCCAGTCACCCATGACTATTAAATTTTCGTCTCCCTTCACAATCTGAATAATTTCTTTTATTTCATCATACATTTCTTCAATTTCTTCGTCATCTGCAGAGCTAGTTGTCATATAAACTTGTACTACTGTAGTAGGTGTGGGCTTCGTATCTATCTTGGCCACAATAATACGTTCACTATGCTGTTTGTAGTAGCTTACCCGCATTCCTGTTTTCCTATTCATTATTAAACCTACTCCTGCATTACCCCTATTTGATTTTGTGTTTATAGCCCTGTAGTCACCTGACCAGAAGTCTTGTTCCTCCTGCCACCGGACTTCACTAATTCCCACTATATCTAACTTCAACCTATTCATTTCCCTTTTTAAATTTTGTAACCTACCTGCCCGATTAAGGGATCTGACATTCCACGCTCCGATCCGTAGAACGCCTGTTTTCTTTCTCCTGATAACGACATCCTCTTGAGTAGTCCCCACCCGGAGATCCGAATGGGGGACTATTTTACCTCCGGAATATTTTACCCAAGAGGACGCCATCATCATTTAATCATACAGTAAAGCTGCATGCCCTCTGGAAACATTACGGCTGTAGTTTCCCCTTGCTTTCAGCCGTTCGCAGTACCAGCACAGCAAGGCCGTTTTGGTTATTGTTACAAGGCCAGATCAGTCAATCATCCTGACTGTTGCTCTTGCAACTACTAAAAAGGCTGCTGCCCCTCTTCAGGAACCACACGTTTGTTTGGCCTCTCAACAGATACTTCCCCCCCCCCCCCTTCCGTTGTGGTAGCACCTACGGTACGGCTATCTGTATCGCTGAGGCACGCATGCCTGGAACGTAACTGTAACAAATATAGCAACTCGCCTCTGAATTGCTTCCAAGTCTTCTTTCAGTCCGACTTGGTGCGGATCCCAAACACTCGAGATGTACTCAAGCACGAGTCGCACTAGCGTCCTACAGGCTGTCTCCTAGACTTTCCTAAAATTCTCCCAATAATCCGAAGTCGATCATTCGCCTTCCATATCACAATCCTCACATGCTCGTTCCGTGTCACATCGCAATGCAACGTTACGCCCAGATATTTAAACGACATGACTGTATCAAGCGGAACACTACTAATGCTTTACCTGAACTTTACTGGTTTGTTTTTCCTTCTCATCCGCATTAACTTACATTTTTCTACATAAAGAACAAGCAGTCATTCATCACACCAACTAGAAATTTTGTCTGGGTCATCTTATATCAACCTACAGTCAGTTGTCTTAAACACCTTCCTGTACACTGCAGCATCATCAACAAACAACCTCAGATTGTGGCTCACCCTGTCCTCCAGTTCATTTATGTATATAGAAAACAGTAACGATCCTATCACACTTCCCTGGGGCACACCTGATGTTACGCCTGTCACCGATGAACACTCGCCGTCGAGGACAACATACTGGGTTCTGTAACTTAATAAGTCATCGATCCAATCACATATGTGGGAGCCATTCGGTAACTACGTGCCTTCCTTAACAGTCCGCAGTGGGCTACCGTGTCGACGGCTTTTCGGAAAATAGAATCAACCTTTCGTCCTCCATCCATAGTTCGCAGTATATCATGGGATAAAAGAGCAAGCTGGGTTTCGCACGAGCGGTGTTTTCTAAAACCGTGCAGATTCGCGGAGATGAGCTTTCCGGTATCGAGAAAATTTATTGAATTATTCGATCTCAGAATATGCTCTAGAATTCCGCAGCAAACTGATCTTAAGGATATTGGTCTGTGGTTTTGCAGGTCCGTTCTTTTACCTTTCTTATACACAGGAGTCACCTGTCCTTTCTTCCAGTCGCTGAGCACTTTGCGCTGAGCGAGAGATTCGCGATAAATACAAACTAAGTAAGGGGCCAATGACGTACAAAAAATGGTTCAAATGGCTCTGAGCACTATGGGACTTAACTGCTGAGGTCATTAGTCCCCTAGAACTGAGAACTAGTTAAACCTAACTAACCTAAGGACATCACAAACATCCATGACCGAGGCAGGATTCGAACCTGCGACCGTAGCGGTCTTGCGGTTCCAGACTGCAGCTCCTTTAATCGCACGGCCACTTCGGCCGGCGCCAATGACGTACACTAATCTATATAACACCGAATTGGGATTCCTTCCGGAACTGGCGACTTATTTGTTTCCAACTCGTCCGGTTCTTTTCTCTATGCCAGCGATGCTTTATTACTGAGTCATCCATGCGGGACTCAGTGCTATGGTCAAACGACGGTACGTTTATACGATTGTCTTGCGTGGACGATTTCTTAATCATGGGATTTAAAATTTCGGCCTTTATTTTGATATCTTCTACTGTCAAACCAGACTTGCCAA
Source organism: Schistocerca americana (assembly GCF_021461395.2). Taxonomy (NCBI): domain Eukaryota; kingdom Metazoa; phylum Arthropoda; class Insecta; order Orthoptera; family Acrididae; genus Schistocerca; species Schistocerca americana. Next base: position 835,994,841 of record NC_060121.1, on the reverse strand, counting down.
CGAGTGACTGTATGGAAGCCTTAGATCCACTTAGCGACTGTACATAGGACCAGAATGTTTTCGGGTTCTGCGCCAGACCGTTTGTTAATGAATGACGGTTGTAGCTGTTGTTTTCTTTGTGCATAAACCTTTTCACAGACGCACGATTCTCTACTAATATTTTCCTGCCGTCACTTGCACGTCCTGTGTTAAACCGAGTGCGGAAAAAAAATTTTCAGATGTGTGTGAAATCGTATGGGATTTAACTGCTAAGGTCGTCAGTCCCTAAGTTTACACACTACTTAACCTAATTTATCCTAAGGACAAACACACACACACACCCATGCCCAAGGAGTATTCGAGCCTCCACCGGGACCAGCCTCAAAGTCCATGACTGTAGCGCCTTAAACCACTCGGCTAATCCCGCGCGGCGAGTGTGGAACAGCCTGTGCTTCCTCAGCATTTTCTGAACTTCGTTATTAAACCACGGTGGGTCTTTTTCGTCCTTAATCCACTTACTAGGCACACACTTGTCCAGAGCACGATGTAATATCTCTTTAAACTTTTCCCATAATAGCTCTATGTCCATCATTTTTTTCCCTAAATGACTGCAGTTCATTGTCTAGGTGATACCCGAACCACTGCTTATCTGATTTTACAGCAGAAACACTCTTCTAGACCTCTTGACTGATATATTTACTTTCGCAACCTTAGTCGCTATGATGACATCATAATCAGTAATCCTGGTCTCTACATTGAAACCATCGATATGGTCCGGCCTGTTTGTAGCTACAAGGCCCATGATTCTTTCATTGCGTGTAGGCTGCCGAACTAGCTCCTCAAGACTGTTTTCGGAAACGTGTTCGAAATTAATTCACAAGGCTGTGGGTCCGTAGCCCTCCAATTAATCCCCACACGTCCCAGTCTATACTTGGTAGGTTGAAGTCACCCCCAACTATTGTAGTATTATCTGTGTATTTATGCACAACCGAGTACAGACTTTCTTTGAAGGACACCTGAACTATAACAGCGGAGTCGAGTGGTCGATAAAATCATCCAACAATTAACTTGGTTTCATGTACACCTGTTATGAGCGACCAGATAACTTCACTATCACACTCAGTTTCAACCTCAGTAGAGACAATAGTTTGGTCGACCACAATGCACACTCTCCCTCCTACGGCGACTAATGTCTTTCCGATAAACATTTCTAGACCCCCTAAATATTTCAGAGCCTTTTACGTCGAGTTTTAACCAGCTCTAAATCCCAAGAATAATTTGAGATTGAGAACTTTCGTAAATGGCAGTAAATTCAGGAACACTGTTTACAAATACATGGACAATTTACTGATAAAATATTTACAGTTGTGCTGTCTTTATTCTGAACGTTGTCTGATTTCCCTATATGAGTATCGACAAGCGAGTGTCCATGAGAGTACATTAAACTATCGCCTAGCCTAAAAGATCGCCATTTGCACTTCACAAGTACTCTGCTACCGGAGTAACTGCGATTCCAAGTACGTATGCAGCATACCAGAATATCTTTCTATGCCTTGTGCAAACGGAATTCATAGTCTTGGGTGCTTTTAGATACGAATCATATAGCCTGCTTAATGTGGCAACTTTCTAATGTGTTCATTTGTGATAAGGTGATTTTTTGTTATTAACAAACATATAGTTATGGGGTGTCCATAACTGTAGAGCCAATGGTTAAGCTGAATCTTTTTATTGCCAAATGAAGATAATGTCAATTAATACTTTAATTCTTCATTGAACTCGTGTTTGAAACTTTTCTTGACAAACGAACAACAGTGTCGTGCATTTACTACTAGACTGTGAATTAGCACAGATGTAACACCAAGAAACATCAATTTAGTTCTTTCATATAGAGCTACAGCTCCGAATATCGTTGGTTGCAAACAGAGAAGTATGAGACCCTCAACCAGAAGGGATTAATAGAAGTAGAGAAAATCCGACAAAAAGAAGTACCTTCCTTTATGGAATCGTTTACTTAGTGCGAAAACGACAGGAAGAAGCTCAAGAATTTCCAGTGGAAGGCAACATGATAGGCGTCGTCTATTACAAAGATGTTTATTATTGAAATTCCAAGAGAGCACTTTCCAACCTAAGTGAAGCAACATATTACTTCATTTCACATACCTTTTGTGAAATGGCCACGACACGAAAGTCATAGAAGTCGTACGAATCTGTCACGGTTAATTGCCTGCATCACTTGTGCTAATTGTGTACTTGATGAAGTGGCCTCTCAAACAGAGTGTACAAACTGCAGGCAAATGGATAAACTACGTTGATATTTGTTTTGGAGGTCAATTGTATAGTATTTGGATTGTTAATGAGCTGGTAAACCTATATAATGTATTGTCACATTTGACATTACATCGAGCAGAGATGGTGCTTCCACTTTTACCCGCACCACACAGCGGAAAAGACTATGTGCAGTGTGATAGGGTCTGCGTTTATTTTTGTTTTATGTACTGTGGTCAAACATGGAAGACAAAATGTCGAAATATGAGAGTTCAACTGATTTATTTTTTTAGAGTTACCACGAGATTGTTGAAACTGCACCTTGAGCAACGTATATCATGGCGTTTCTTACTATCCACTGATTTTCGCAATATACATGACAGGATTTCTTACTACAAAATTTTAAAACAAACATGTGAAGTATGGTGGAATTACATTTACCTGAAAAAAAAAATGGAAATGAGCGTATGGCCTCGTTTGGCCGCCGGTGCAAGTCTTATTTTAGTCGACGCAACATTGGGCGACTTGCGCGCCGGTGATGATGATGACAACACAACACCCAGTCCACGAACGTAGAAAATCTCCAACCCGGCCGGGAATCGAACCCGGGACCATTGCATGAGAGGCAAGCTCGTTACCACACAACTAGCCTGGTGGACATTTATCTTCATTTTTCTCTTTTATCTGGTGGCATATTGAGTCTCAACTTAATCTGCGATTAGGATGGAAGGTGAAGTAATGAATTAAAACTAGATCGATTATACCACCCTGGCATTGTCGCTAACACAGCTGCACGGACTGCCTTAGTCCAATGCCCTCTCTAACATAAACTACAATTCACTCCTCAGACAATCTTCATTTTTCTCCTTCTCAAATCCCAGTTCTGCCGAGGCTCTTCGATAATGGAATTGCACCCCAACTTCTTGCGTGATGGGGAAATCCTACCTGTACCTCAGGCGTAGCTGATCACTTGATCTGATGGAATTACATTTTCCTGGAGATATACTGAGTCTCAACTTTATCTTCCATAAGGATAGACGCTGAAGTAACGAATCAAAATATGTGTCAAGGCCAGGAATCGAACCTGGGACTTGCTAGACATACGTGGCATGACAGTCAACACACCTGCATTGACTGTTCTAGTACAAAGCCCTCCCTAGCGCAATATGTTTCCAACGAAATATAATTCCATCAGATCAATAAATCACCTACGCCTAAAGGTAAATGTAAGTTTCGTGTGACTAGCGTCTCCCGTCGGGTAGACAGTTCGTCAGGTCCCAGTCTTTCGATTTGACGTCACTTCGACGACTTGCACGTTGATGGGGGTGAAAAGATGATGATGACAACACAACACAACACCCAGGCCCTGAGTGGAGAAAATTTCCGACCCAGCCGGGAATCGAACCCGCGCCCTTGGGACTGACATTCTGTCGTGCTGACCACTCAGCTACTGGAGGCTGCCTACACCTAAGGTGAAAGCAGGATTTCCCATTATGTACTAAGCTCGAGTGATATTCAAATATCGGAGAGCCTTGGTAGTTGTGACGTTTTAAGAAGGCGAAAATGAAGGTGGGCTGAGGAGCGAATTGGAGTTTTTGCTAGGGAAGGCGCTGGACTTGGTTAGTACATGGATGTGTGTTGTAGAAGGGAGATAACAGATAAACTTTTACGTAGGACCTCAGGTCCGAAAACGTCATCCGACGACGCTACAGAGCGTAAAAGTTACAGACGCCGGTGCCTGTAAATAGATAGGGTGAAGAAATATTCGCTTACACAGACTTCGCAGCGCTATTATTCACATACTGGCAATACAAAAATGTCTGTCAGAAAAATCGTTCTGCGCGTATATCGAGAAGTAAACGGACGTTAGAGACTGGGAATGTGGCAATACTGTAATCAAAATTACGTTAAGTACCTCTCCCAGTAGAAAGAGCGGCAGTGTATAGTGGATAGCGTTTTGGGATAGCATGCAGGAGGTCGAAGGTTTGTTTGTGGCTGGAGGCTTATTTGTTTTCATGCGCTAAAAATAGTCTGCATGGCATGGTACCTGGCATCTTGATTACAAGTTAGAAATTACACTGGGTCTTCTACACATCATTTGCAGTGACATGGCCACCTTTTAAATAAGCATTTAGCACCTCGTAAACGCGAATTATTTCGCATCACTGTATCTGCTAGATTGCTAACCTGTTTTCTCTGTACCCACCCCCAATGGCCCGATAGACGTTGGGAAATGTACGCCGAAAACAGTGTGGAATCTAGTAGATGCAGTGGTGTGAAATAATTTGTGTCCACGACATGGAGAAGGTTTCTTTAAAAGCCGACTATTGATAACAATTCTATTTCCATTTCTGTGTTCATAGTACGCAAGTCCAAATGTTTTGCAAAAGGCCCACTGTAATCGCTGTATTACGATTAAGACGCCAGATAGAGTACCACGCAGACTGCTTTTAGCAAATAAAACCAGATAAACCTCTACCCAGAACCTAACTCTCGACCTCCAGCATCCTAACCCAAAACACTATCCACTGCACCAACTGCACAGCACTACTGCTATATCCTGACAGAGCTAATTACCATACACGTGATTAAAATGTTGCCAGATTGCCAATATTTAACGTCAATTTAATGCCCGAAGTAAGCGAAAGATGAACTTTTCTGAGAGACATTTTTGTATTGCCAGTATGAGTGTGAATCGCGCTGCGAAGTCCGAGTGTGCGAATTGTTCTCCACCCTGTATAAAGGGTGATTCCGTGATGGTGCCACTAACTGTCTAGGATGCTGGAGAAGGATAAATGTATCAATTTGAGGTAAGAGTCCCTGTTCTGCAAACGAAAGAGTAGAAAGCTATAATCGAAATAATTCCGATACCTCTGACAGTAAAATATATCTACTTTTGTCGCTAAGACTGTAGGGAAGGCAACTTATAGAGGTGGTAGGATGAACGAAGTACAAAAAAATCCCAACAAACATAGGATCGAGAATGCATACCTGAGGAAATATGAGCACTTGTTGATCGTAGCTACTGTGAAACACATCTCCTCTATTAAGCAAATGCTCATAGCTCTTAAAGTATGCATTTTAGAGCACATGTTTACCAGACATTCTTTCTATTTTGAGTCCATACCAACACCTCTGAAAATTGCCTGCGATATAATCTTAGCAACGACATTACCAGTATACGTATTCCACTGTCAGAGGTATAAGAACTTCTATTATTCGACTCGTTCGTTTGCAGCTCAGGGACCCTTACTTCGTACTGATACATTTATCCTACTCCATCGTCCTAGAAAGTTCCTAACATCATCACGGAATAACCCTGTATATACATATGTACATTTACAGGCGATGCGTCTATAACATTGACGTTCTGTGCGGTTGTTGTTTCCGGACATGGATTCCGATGTATAACTTGACCTACTAATTCTCCTCTACAACTTCTAGAACTGCGTAACATGTATAGTGAAACACTCTGTAGATTATAGACATAATAAAAACCCGGACGAATGCGAACGGGGCTCATGCACTGAGTTTTCCGTAGAAACGTAATTACATATGTAAATCATAATCGTAATTTCGTATTTCTCAGTGGCCTGATAGAAGTGTTTCTATTGGACGCCGTCTTGTCGACTTGGTGTGTCCCTTACCTACGACAGTTATCCATTCGGTTAAAAATGATCTTTTGCCTCATGTGGAATCTGAACTACTTCCACTTTTTAGCAACTCATCATACCGTTAAAAGGTGAAGGCCAGGTTAAAACAAACAATGAACATTTGTGATTTGCATGAGTTTCGGTTCAGTCATCTCTCAGTTTGCTGGCACGCGATTTACCGCTTGACCACAAGACCTGACATACTGTATCTAAGGTGTCCATAATCAAGACTGCAGTTTCAAAACGCTGTAAAAAGGGAATCACTGCTCAGAACGGCGTCATATTGGAATAGCATGTTATTGACGCAGGGGAGATGTCATGGAATAAAGAGAATTAGTAAAAATTTTACCATTAGATGACGCTGATAGATTCTTAACTTAAATAGGGTTGGCTAGGAGTGACAGATGAGACGCAATACAATCGCTATGGCTTGAGGTGCGCATTACACTATCCGTACTATTCAATGTGCATGATTGCACAAGTTCAGCAGTCAACAGTTGTGGCACTGTTAGTTTGGTAAGTTCACCCATCACGGGATGGGAAAAATCGGGTTTCAATTGTTCCGAGGCAAAATAAGTATATCGGGTTTTAATTGTCCTTGGTCCAGAAACCGTGTAAAAAGGAAAATTATATTGGTTTCTATATGTTGTGAGACTGGCCCAAGACACGGTCACTATGCTGTCCACCGTATTCTGTCACACGATTAAATCGCGGAACAGCATGTTCCACAGCATATCGGAGCGTCTCAGGGGTCACGTTCAGAATGTGTTGTTCACTGCGAGCCTTCAGTTCACCAACGTTCGTAACTGTAGCACAGAACACATCTCTCAGATAGCTCCATATCCAGAAGTCACATGGATTATTGTCAGGTGTTCCAGACGTCCAGGCTGTAGAGAAGTGACGGCTGATAATTATAGACTTTCAAAAATTCCTGTCCAGCAGCCGCTTCACTGGCTGTGCAATGTGCAGAGCAACACAGTCTTGCATAAAAATGATACTCAACATTCATCCACGCTGTTGAAGGATTGGAATGACGATGGTACGGAAAAGACTCTCATAACATTTACCACCGATGGTACAGGTAAGAGGATCTGCAGGACTCATCTCCTCTATAAAAGTACAGCCCTATCATAGACTATACTATTATCCCCACTGCACAGTCACGTATGCAGAATTAAATAGTACCGGCTCATATGCGTACGGATTTTACGTTGTCAGTATTCTGCAATTACAGGTACTCACATGTTCTTGGAGATGGAAATGGGCTGCGTCTCTCCACCGAATATTCCATAGCCATTGAGTGTCCGCTTACATGCGAACGAGAAATTACAGAATGGACGCTTGTCTTGCTAGCAGGTCAGCAGTGAGCAACTGCTGAAAATGGGTGATTCAAATGGTTCAAATGACTTGAAGCACTATGGGACTTAACAGCTGTCATCAGTCCCCTAGACTTAGAACTACTTAAACCTAAATAACCTAAGGACATCACGCACATCCATGCCTAAGGCTGGATTCGAACCTGCGACCGTAGCAGCAGCCCGTTTCCGGGCTGAAGCGCCTACAACCGCTCGGCCACAGCAGCCGGCATGAGTGATTCTTTTTGGAATGCAATAGAGGATGTTTCATAGAATTTTTTGCACTGGAATCGCAGGCATGTCCACCGTTCGGGCAATTCCCCGTGCAGAGTATGTTTCTACACCACTCCTGCAATGCTGTGGTCATGTCATCGACGTCGGACCAACTACTTTCCTCCCTCTACCGCACTGCACTTAAGATGAACATGTCTCTTCGAATTTTATATTAATTTCTCCAGACCGTTAGCAGACATCGGATCAATGCCTTTTTTCATACCCTTGAACTCCGGAAATTCTGTAGGGCTACTGGGGCACAGTCACCGTTCTTGCAAAAGAGCTTCAATAGCATTGCAAGACCCTTAAAGGAGACCCGCTGGGAGTCTAGGAGGCAAACTGAAGAACACTTGTATGCAGCGTTTCTGTTGGTGTACATATTCTAACGCTTAGAGCTCCATCTGGTCGTCAGATCTTCTTTAATTTATGACGTTTCCCTTCTGCGTGAATAACATGGTGTTCAAATATGTCATCCTGATGAGCAGTTGTACTCTTCCTACAGAGTTTTCAAGCTGAGCTTTAGTTAGGATCACCCTGTTTATGGATAGTTCTTCTATAGGCTTTGGTGAGTGAGATTGATAGTGTCGAGATATGTGACACATATGGCCATATCTTTTGATTTCATTGACTTAGAGGCTTTAATTAAGTGCACCGCCAACGGATAGTGGACCTTAGTGTTTGACATAAACTTCGACTCTACACTTATATCTGTTCCTGAGAAAGAAGGCTGTTAATAATTGGGAAGACAGACCGACAGACTAACAACAACGTGATTCTGTGAGAGTTCTGTTTCTACCGACTGATATTCGAAAATCTGAAAAAAGTATAAATATATGTGCTAGTAACCGTGTAATTTGTTAATTTCTCTGAGTCGAATTTAAATGGAATTAAATTTGTATTCCTAACTGAATTTAATATTTCAAAAATGTATTCAAACAAGGAAATTTAGTGCTACATGCTCTGATTACTACCACACATAATTTAAAAAAGAATGGAACACATGGTAGAAGGCAGACAGGTAATAAAGTCAACAGAACACAGATGATCCTTTGGCACATAATGAGTGAAGGCAGGGTATAAGGTGGCTCCCTATTAGGCCATTTCCATCTCCAGTCCTTGCTCGAAATTTTGGTTCGATATCCGGTCGACTCTAGGACTTTTATATAACATTTATCAATATTTTCACGTCTAGCAATGGTTCATAATGTCAAAAATTCAGAGTTGCACTGTAGTTAGAGGTATACCGTAAACTGAATATTTCCCAACAACCGGTAGGGTAATCAGTTCATCAGTCGGAGAATACCTCTAGTATAGTATAGTGCTGTGACTTCCATAGCGTTGTTCTTGTTGAATACATCTTTACTTTTAGGCTCATTAGGCCTCAGTGAATTGTTAATTGGGTGTGGAAGGTAATTGCATGGGTTACATGTTCTTGAGGGAAGTCAAAATTTGTCTATAGCGACCAGATCAAATGGATGTAAGTTTCAGTACTTATTCCTAAATGAAGTGACTTTCACGGAAAGACGAACGGGAGGTGGCACTAAGCAATACTTCGGACTGAAGAAAACATCTAAAGCACGTAGTCGTATGCTTTCACAAGTTTACTGCTTTTTGTTAACCAGCATTGCATGAAGGTAACATTTTGACAAGAAATTAAAATGCGGAATAGGTACCAATAACACTCACGTACTCCTGGAAGGCTAAGAGAAGAACGGAAACGGCAGTAATTAGTTTATTATAATTGTTGCAGACATTACTCGAAAAGACACAATACCAAATGATGAAATAAGGCTTATGTTTGGCACACATTCATTGCAAGGTAGTGCTAAGAGATATATAGTCAGGTAGTGTAGTGAGTCTGTACGTACTGAAAGAAGTGGCTGCCTGACAGAATTCATGATTCAGTGCGACTTTGGACGAAAACTGATAAAACTGTTGATGGAATATAGATGATAGAGCTACCAGGTAACACTGCAGAAAAATATACAGATTTTGAGATCCCGTTTAAGGGATGCAGAATCATCAAGCATGTACTCAGGTGTATGCATTCTGATGCAAATTATTTACGTGTTATGAAACATTATCTCTAATGGTGTTCATCAGCGATATCTCTGTCGTGGTAATCTTAAAAATAACAAACAGCAGCTAACAATCAGCTGTTTCTGTTTTAACCCCTTTTGTGCGGACTGTAATTAACCGAGAAATATATCTGAGAGTTATTAATAGCCTATGTGCTTTTGCAGACGGTAGTCACATATGAACAGATGTGCAAAGTTCCTCGCATAATTTATCTCTCTGCCGTAGCTGGCCTTCCGCTGCCTACAGCGTGACGAAATTTGGGACTCTGGAAATCCTTTCCTAAGCCAGATTTACAACAGCTTCACTGGAAGCAGGTCGGTGTGCCTGAACGAAAATTAATCACAAGTAAGGATCACAAAAAGCCGCTTTCATCGTCAGAATAATAATTTCGCTTGAATGAACTGGGCCCGGAGGTACCGTGGGGATTTATGTGTGCTTGTGCGTCGAATTCGCTCATAGGCTTTTATGATCCGGGATTAACGCGAAATTACTCGTTCGGAAATGATGGGAGCAACAGAATCGATATCTTTCAAAGTATTTACTGGAATCTGGAGCTGACTGTTTAAAAGCGGTTGAAGTTTCGGCACCCAGAGATTGTGGCACAGCTGTACATTGATATTATCCACGACTGTTGACCTAATCTATGTACCAAGATGAGTTTTGTTTTTCAAAGAGGATTCAGTTTAAATGCGAGACACACATGAACCACTGAAACAAGCGACAATACAATAACGCACTAAACAACTCGTTTTGGAAATGAAATCTCTGTCGCAACTGCCACATGTCGAATGACGTGTTGTAAGTGACAGTATTGTTAAAAATATCGGTAAGTGTATTCTTAGTCGGCGCTACTAAGTAAAAGTAGAAGGTTTTATTTATGTTCTGAAAAACCTTTATTGGTTCATCAATCGACTTTCTGCTTCTAACGATGTTGTCAGCTGATAATTGACTACCTCTCTCGGTGATAGATTCACATGGTAGGAGTAAAATATTAGTGATGCCGATCTGAAATAAAAATTGAATTCGAAGCGTCTATAAACCATTGAAGAAACGATTGTTAATTGCTTTCACCAAAGCTGCTGTTCATTTATTGGCTGATTAGTTTCGGCTTTGCAGTTTTTCACAAACCAAGTGTGACAGAGAACAAAATTTTATTACTGGCTGCGTCGATTGATAAAGATATCAATAATAATATGGTCCAGATGGCAACTGTTTACATATTTCGCATTTCTGTTCTGTTTGGTGTGGTGTGTTGTATTTATGATACGACATTTTAGGTATATCTTAGATCTGCGATAAAACACATAACAATTGTGGCTATACATTCCTGTAGCATGTCAGTGAATTAGCATAAGATAGGGTGATAAAAGTCCTCGGATAGCGATATGCACATATACCGATGGCATAGCAATAAGCATATCCGAGGGCGGTAGTATCGCGTACACAAAGTATAAAACAGCAGTAAACTTGCGGAGCTGTCATTGGTAGACAAGTGATTTATGATAAAAGGCATCTGATGCCATTCTGGCCGCGAAAGAGGAATTAACAGACTTTGAACGCGGAATGGTAGCTGCAGTTAGCATGGGACTTTTAATTTCGGAAATTGTTAGGGATTTCAATATTCCAAGATCCCCAGAATACGAAATTTCAAGCATTACCTCTCACAACGGACAAACCAGTAGCTGAGGGCCTTCACTTGCGGCAAAGAGCAGCAGCTTTGCGTAGATTTGTCAGTGCCAACAGACAAGCAACACTGCGTGAAATATCTGCAGAAATCAATGTGGGACGTTCGACGAGCGTATCCTTCAGGACAGTGCGGTGAAATCTGGGGTTAATGGGTTATGGCTGAAGACGACCGACGCGAGTGCCTTTGCTAACAGCACGCGGTCCTCTGCAGCCCCTCTCCTGGGATTGTGAGCATATCTGTAGGGCCCTAGACATCTGAAAAACCATGTCCTGTTCCGATGAGTCCCGATTCCAGTTGATAAGAGCTAATAGTATGATCCACATGTGGCTCAGGGCTCACGACGCTATCGACGCAAGTTTTCAACAAGGCACTGTTCAAATTGGCTCAATAATGGTGAGCGCTGCCTTTACATGGAACGGACGGGGTCGTGGTTATGTTCGGCTTCTTGGAGGCCATTTGCAGCCATTCACAGACTTCGTGCTCCCAAACGACGATGGACCTTTTATGGATGAAAATGCGCCATGACACCTGGCCACAATCATTTTCAGAACATTCTGGGCAAATCGAGCGAATTATTCGGTAACCTATATCGCTCCACATGAATCCCATCGAACATTTATGGTTCATTAACGAGAGGTCAGATCATGCACAAAACCCTGCACCGGCAACACTTCCGCAGCTATGAACGGCTATATAAGCACCCCATGGCTCAATATTTCAGCAGGGGCCTTCCAACAAGTTTTTGAGTCCATGCCACATCTAGTTATTGTACTAGCCTGGCAGAAGGAGGTCAGACACGATATTTGGAGGTATCCCTATGACTTTTGTCACGTCAGCATATATGTGTTAATTGTTGTTCCTTCGTTATCTGGTATGATTTGATGCACGTGACAACGATATTTCTTATATAATGGAGTATTTGCTCGTTTTGGAGTTCACTGTGTGTCACGCAGGCTTATCGTTCATTTGTGTTTGAGTAAGTACGGCAGATGTTGATGCAAAGATTCTAATTATATGGTCCTACGCAGGGTGGTCAGAAACATTCTGAAAAATTGGTTGGTGTTGTAGGGTAGGCTGTGAGATTATTGTAAAAAATTTCAGCGCATTACGCCGTTTCAGAGTTAATTAGCACTAAACTTAGCCAATCATGCCGTTGCGCGCTCGTAGATAATAGCACACGAGAGTGCTTAGCCTTTTGTTCGGGTTCGATCCTTACTGCCATCCCATATCCACTTACTGATCCGCTCTTTTGTTCTGTTCTAGGAAGGCAAATGAAGAACACGTTTGCCGACACCATCTCTTGGGAGCAGCTTCAGTTTGTGCATGCAAGGGCCTGTTTGGCTAACTTCAACGATAATTAACTCCGAAGCGTTGCAGCTTATCGAAATTTTTGTCTCAACACAACCTACCCTGCAACATCCTTTTTAGACGGTTTCTAAAGTCACTGTATGAACTCTGAAATATCGAACTTAGTCGGCGGCTATATCAGTGTCACTCATTTTGTCAATGCGTGTGTGATGTTGAAACGTCCCCTTTGAACAATTATACTAGAGGGCTTAACCTGACACACAATATTATTTAGCGCAACGCAATCTGACTTTCAAAAATCCCAACAAAAGAATGGCCCTGACTAACATTAACCTATACGTTTCACAAATCACTTACCTCACAAAAGCTTCGCTACTCAAGCTACTGCAATACAGCGAGCGCCACTACTGCCAGCTAAATAAAAGATTCAAACTACTGAAGGCACTAACTACTAATAGGCATAGTTAGCAAATGAAAGATTTTAATAGAGAACAAACAATGTATTTACCATAATAGTCATAATATATGCAGTAGTTCATGACAAATTACAAAACTCCGCCATCTCTCCCCCCACATCCACCACTGCTGGTGGCTCACCTCCAACTGCGCAACGCTACGCGCTGTTCACATCCAGTTGCCGCTGCCCAACACTACAATGGCAGACAACAATGCAAACTAGCCACAGACTTCACACAGCACAGCCAGTGATTTTTATACAGAGGTGGCGTTACCAATAAAAAAACCTAAACAGCCTACTTACATAGCCCCCATGCTCCCCACAAAAAATTTATGAGCATTAAAACAGAACAGAATAAATAATGTCTAAACATCTTTACATAGTAAATAACATATTATAAATGCAAATTATATTTGAGGATAACAGTATTCCTCATCATAGTGAATGTAGCTTAGTACTAGAAAAATTCTGCAACATAAGTCTTATCAGATAAACACATAAAGACAGAAAGTACACAAATACACAAGGGTACACAAACACATAGCATAATAATAGAAAAGGAAAGGACAGGGTTTGTTTTACTGCAGTATTTTGCAAACAAAACTTTCTTTACTTCTTGGAGATCTCCCTTCATTCATCATTATTCCCAAAAAGTCCTATCTATACCTGCTTTCTGTATTCTATTCATATTTCTTTCAAAATAATTATTTCTCAGTGCACAATACTCATTTTTGCCAAATCTGTTTCTTATATCTTCTCAATGTGTTTCTTCCAATTCATCGCAACTCATTCTCTTATATAGTCTACCCCCTCTTAAGCTAACTTAAATCTACTGAGCTCAGATGCTAAATTAAGGGACGAGGCAATGCAGCAGCACAAAACAATTAATACAAACAGCAATGATAAAAAATACAAAAGGCAAAGCAAGCAGCATAAATTACAACTAATATAACATGACAAAGCTCAAGAAGAAAAAATAGCACCCTAAAGACAACAACACAGATAAGGGAAATGTCTGTTCACATCTTAATATCTATGTCATTAAAGTGGTGCACCACAACAACTTATTGTAAAAAAAATATTACCATGTACTTGAAAAGAAAATTATGTGTACAGTTACTGTTACTAGTCCCTTCTTATTGTTCTTTCCTTTCCAAGTGCTCCTTTTTTTAAGGATGTGGATTACAAAATTATTATTTAATAGATCTGTTGACAGAAAGTGTTCACATTAGCAAATGCATTTTATTTTATAAAAGCAATGCTGCAACACAGCTGGAAACTAGATATCAAAAGAAATAAGCAACTATGAAAAGTAAAGCATAAAAATATCATTCAAGTCATGTGACATTTCATAAGTTAGTAGAAATTCTCTCAATGCTCGTAGATAGACACTTGTCCTAATCAGGGGTGCAGATGTAAGAGTGTTTCCAAGTTATGAGCGTGTCGTATTTGCGATGCTTTCTACAAAGGAATGTCAATAGCGAGGATAACGGCCTCCCTCTTTTTTTCTCCACCTGTACCTCTGAAAGGCGCACACTAATGGCTTTTTTTTTTTTCAGGCGACTGTCGCCAGCTGGGTGCCCACGACGCTTTACGTGCAGGTGGCCACTTAACTTTCTTACCGAAATATTTACGACAGCAGTTATCGCTACAGCGACAGTCTCATATAAAAATTTCATAGGTCGAAAATTTGCGTTACTAATGTGTAGAAACAAAATCATGTAAATATAACAGCGTCCAAAAAATGTTCGCCAGCATTGTGATACATTCACACATATACACACATTTCACAACTCTTAAAGTACGATTCTTGGTTTCCAACAACCTTTTCCACAAATCAGAGTCCCTAGTCACTACTCATTAGTCCTTACCTTATTCGTCGACACTTCTTCAGTATTTCATCATAAGAAATACGTAGCATAATCAAACTCCTCATATACGGTATCATCATCTTATTGATCATAAACATACCTCAACAGCATAATACACATCGTCATCGTAATAATATCATAACATCTCAATCAACTCTCAAAATCGTCGTAGCTTCCTCCAATAATTTCAAAACCGAAAAAAAGTCTCTGCTCATGTCAAAAGTGTCATCTGCCTCAAATGCACTTCAAAAATCATGATCCCATACCAAATATCTCAAAGCTCTCATAGTATCACAATGGTTCCGAAAAAATATGAACAGTTCACAAAGTACAGACGAAATACAATTTCGTAAGTGTGAAGTAATCCAACTCCGTAGTTGCGTAAACATCTGTCACTGATGTAGTAAAAAAGTTTATCTCTCAGTTAAATGATCAGATAGCTGTGTAATTTGTGTGTTAGAGAAATATGGTACCGATGTGTAAAATTGTATAAGCAAATACCATATTAGCTAGGGCTCCTTGTGCTTGCCACACACATGGTACACAAAGTAAGCGTGTACCCCCCTGAGGATTAATGTAATTATACCCTCAGGTGTTACAGATTATTGCAATGGAATGAAATTATTATGGAAAACCTTTGTATCGTTGTACTTCAAATATCTTTAAAAATAAATGTTTTAAGTATAAAATTAATCACACAAATACGTGTACTGTAGCGCTAAACTGTGCATCTTGTTGTGAGATAATCTCTGTGGAAGTGTTGTAGTTATTGTCCTCCGAAACCTAAGTTCTGCAGAAGTCAATGTGCTTACCTCATGATAAACAAAAGGGAAATGCTTTGCGTATAGATATCTTAGTTATTACGCTTATTGCCGTGATGAGGAAAGTAATGTGCTGTAACGTATTGTTGTCCTACGGAAAAGGCTGTCTCCTTGTAGCTATAGCACAAAAGTTATTACTAAAACATATTTTACTTTCCAGAATAATGCAGAAAAACTGTCCAGATATAAAACAGAAACACTGCAAAAGCAACATTGTAAATTGTCACTCATTAGTAGCGTCGTGATAAAATCGTGTAGCTGTCACATAAACTAACCACTGTGCCATCTGGTATATCACTGAAAGTACTTTAAATCCAGAATGTATTTTCAAGTAAACCAAAATGTTGCATTAAAATCTCATTAGCAGTACTGGTAATTGTTCTAAGTATGTAAGCCTTATAGTCGTTCCATAATCGTGCAACTAACAAGCAAGAATGCACACACACAATAACACTGGGTCGTCTCTTCACAATAACAATGCATTCGTAATTTCTGTTTAAAAATGTTCCCTAGGTTCTTGATTGGATATTTAACTTTAAACATTGTTGCATGGTGACAGATTCTAAGTCTGACAATGCATACTAGAAATGTGAAGTTAAGAGTTTTATGGCAAAGACAAAGTTAAAAAGCAGATTATCTTTCAATAAACGGTTTTACATGTGAAATGTGGTGTAAACCTTTACTCTTCCGAGTATGCAGAGTTTCAACTTCAACGCAATTATCATGTGGTATACGTCGGATTCTGTAAGGTTCATTGTAAACTAGAAAGAATTTGTGACTCAAGTGTTTCTTCTTTTGTGACAATGAATGAGCTTTAATGAGAACTTTCTGACCAATATACAATTTCTTTGCATTTGCTTTACCATGTACTTTTCTCCTTTTGTCTGCTGCAGATTTTATATTTTTAAGAGCCAAATCAATTATGTCTTTGTGTCGAAGTTTACGTGTATTCGGGAAAGGTACAAGCTCTCTGATTCTGTTCGGTGGTTCTTCATTCTTCAGTACAAAAGTAGGTGGTAAAGCAGTGGAATCATGAGGCATTTCATTCAGCACATTTTGAAATAATTGTAAATATCTGCCCCAATGCTGATGCTTTCTGTGACAATAAAGTCTGCAAAGCTTATTGATTTCTTTCATAATCCTTTCAGATGGGTTGCAATGTGGTGAGTATAATGAAATAAAAACAGGTTTGATTTTATGATTCCGAGGCATGCGTGACCAAACAGCAGATCTGAGTTGCAGTCCGTTATCTGAAATGACTTTAGCAACGTGGCCAACTTCACGTAAGATATTTTTAACAAAGGCGTTGGATACAGATCGTCCAGTGGCTTTACGTAACGGAGTGAAAGAAACAAATTTTGAAGTAAGTTCAACAGCGACTAGAACGTACGAAAATCCATTCTATGTTCTGACAAGGGGTCCCAATAGATCAACTGCAACAAATTCTTTTAATTTAGAAGGAATGATAGGAAACAATGGAGCACGATGTGAGATAGTAGATGGTTTCGCCTTTTGACAAAGTTTACAAATAGACAAGACTCTTCGAATTCGCTTCTCCATACTGTTAAAATAACAAGTCGTTCGAAGAATATGATAACATTTTCGTGGGCCAAAATGTGCGTAGCTGAAATGAATGTACCAAATGAGTTTATTATCAAAATCGTCTGGAATGCAAAGTACCCATAGCTTGTCATCAACAGTGCGGCGTTAGAAGAGTATGTTGTTTCTAACCAGGTAATAATGCCGAATCTGTGTGTGTGTCTTTTCATGCCATTTGCTTTTGATGTCTTTCCAAATCGGATCTTTATCTTGTTCATGAGCAATGTCCTTTAAAGATGTGGTGATGAAGTTTTCAAAGGCGACTTTCTGAATGTAAAGAATACTGAAATTTTTCTCGAGGTTGCCTTCTGTGTTACTTTTCTCAAGCCCAACCGGTGCGCGTGAAAGTGCGTCCGCAACAATGTTTTCCTTCCCGGGAATGTAGACTATTGTGAAGCGGAATTCTTGCAGAAACAATGCCCAACGTTTTAACCTGTAATGATTTAATTTTGAAGACATAAGAAATTGTAATGCATGATGATCACTGTATACTTTTACGTGCTTACCAGAAAGAAAGAAACGGAATTTGTTAAATGCCCAAACGATTGCTAAAGCTTCTAATTCAGTAACGGAATAATTTTTTTCAGATCTTGTTAGCACTCGGCTACCAAAAGCAATGGTTTTCTGAACAGTAGTGTCATTTTCTGTGGCTTCTTGAAATAAATGGGCACCAAGACCGACTTTAGAAGAATCCGTGCTAAGGCAGAAGTCTTGTGACAGATCTGGATGAGCTAGTACTGGCGCGTTAAGTAGCGATTCTTTCAAAGAATTGAATTCCAACTGTGCTTGTTCGTCCCAGTTCCAAATAGTATTTTTTCCAGTGGGAGAACAAAGTTTTGCTGTAACAAGAATTTGCATATTCAGAAAGCGACGGTAAAAATTTACGAGACCTAGAAAACTGCGGACTTGTTTTTTTGTGGATGGAACTGGAATGGCTCTGATTGCTTCTAACTTTTCAGGATCCGGCTGAATGCCTTCAGAAGAAATGATATGTCCCATAAACCTCACCTTTGACCTACCGAATTCAGACTTTTCCAAGTTAACTGTAATTCCAGATTCTGCAAAAATACGTAACAAACTGTTGAGGATGCGATTATGTTGTTCCCATGAAGCTTCTGCTATTAGAATATCGTCCACATATAAGGTGATGCGACGTTTTAAGAACTCAAGTAATATGGAATTTAGCCCGCGAATGAATGCTGCCGAAGAAATGTTCAAACCAAAAGGGAGTTTCCGAAACTGATAACAAACGCCGAAACAACGGAAAGCTGTGTATTTTCTACATTCTGGATGAAGTTCGATCTGATAAAAGCTGGATCTGAGATCAATAGAAGACAACACTTTTACACCATTAAAATTTTGAAGAAGTTCTTCCAACATTTGCGGCCTGTCTGTTTCAGGAATAATGACAGTATTGATTTGTCTCGAATCTAAGACAAGCCTAATCGATCCATTTTTCTTCTCAACAACATGTAATGGATTGTTGTATGAGGTTACTGCAGGCTCAATAATGCCCTCGTCAAGCATAGATTGTATTTCTCTTCTAACACGGTCCCTATAATGTGCTGGAATTACATATGGTCTAACACCAAATTTAGTATGCTCACGAACACGAAATTGGTATTGAAATCCCTTGATTGTTCCTGTTTTGTGAGTAAAAATTGGTATTGAATTTTATTCTGAATTAACTCATTAATTTCAAATATGCCGTCGATATCATCCCTGTCAGTACTTGCAGAGTGATTGTTAGTGTCTAGTTCCGTAGAAAATTCCGAACTGTTGTCTAACAGAAGGTAAAGCCAATTAATTTCCTCGTCATGGTTTGAGAGCCAATCTTCAAATTTCAAAGCAATTGACTTACCTTCCTTCTCTAAACTTATTTCCGCATCGTGAAAGTTTAAGATTGCTTTGTATTCATTCAAAAAGTCTACTCCCAATATAATTTCCGTCGACAATAATGGAACAACAAGAAAGTTCATAGAGAAGCTGTGGCTTTGCCAAAGGAATTCTAAATTGGTTTGTTGGCGTACATCTACACTTTTTCCAAAGATTGCACCTTGTAATTTAATCTTACGTAACGGAAGTGTGGGGCAATCGTTCGATTTGTTGCATTTGCTAAAAGCTGTTTCACTAATTACTGAAATGGGAATGCCAGAGTCAAGTACTGCCGTAAATTTTACGTCATTTACAGTAATGTGAATCACAGGATATGCAATGTTGTTATGTTTTATGTCGTGTTCCTGGAGTAAGATGTCCCTAATGTCTTCCATTTTTACGTAATTACTAGCTATGGCAGCTGCGTCGTTAGTTTCATACGTACGTTTTGTGGCTGCCAGCGGTATGAGTCATTGCCTATTGTCTCTTTGTTGGCGTGCGTCGTTATTGGGGTTTGGAGACATAACTTCTACAAATTCACTTTGTCGAGAGGGCCCTGCTCTGTTTTAACCACGCCAGTTCTGATGCAATTCAGGTCTGTCGTTACGATCATATCGTCTGTCGTCATATCGGTAGTTCCTGTAGTTTCTTTCTTCTCGGTTAAGTGGTGGAGAATTTCTCCCTGAATTATCACTGCACGGTGGACTGTTGCGTCTAAAGTTATTCTGTCTCCCGTAATAACAATTGTTTAGCTTCCCATATTGTCTGTTTCCCTGATTGTCTCTGTGATAGTCATTACCGCAGGGAGGTGATCTTTCCCTGTAATTATTACTACTCTGCCAACGATTGTCATACGGGTGGTGTCTGTTTTGGTCACGATTTGTGTGGCGAGAATAGCCTTGTCGCGTCCAGTTATCGTTTCTGTCGTCACGGAATTGTGACGGATGTGACCTGTAGTGATTGTTTTCCTGTTTTTGTATCCCGCGACAGTCTGTGTCAATTTCTAATTCTTGTAAGAGTCCCTGAAAAGCTTCAATGTCGTCTTTGCAACGTCCTGCCAAAATAATATGTCGTAAATGTTCAGGCAATTTGATTAAGCAAAAGCGGATGAGTTCTGAGGGGCTGTATGGGTTTGACAGGTACTGATTCTCGTGCAACATGTCTTCAAAATTCAGATTGTTCGAAATGTTTCATCATTATGATGCTATGTTTTACTCGGTCTTGTGTGGCTTGAGACCAATATGCTGAGAGGAAGGCATGATAAAATTCTCCTTCACTGTGACAATCGTGAATGACCGATCGCATTCTTACAGCTGGTTCATTCTCTAAGTAGCCACACATAAATTCTAATCTGTGTTCTAAAGACCAGTTGGGAGGAAAACAATGAGAGAATTGATGGAGCCATGCTTGTGGATGAATGTCGTTGCCAGAATTCTTAAATGCTTTGAATTTACGTGTAGCAATGAACAGCTTATAGTCAATGTCATCATGTCGGCGAGTCGCACATCGGTCATTGTTACGTCGTTTCGGCGGTTCCATTTCAAAATTCGGTGCACCTTGCCAATTTCTTTCATAACTTCCGAAATGCCCTGAGTTATTATTTTGCGGCTTTTCCGTATTTCTATGTCCCTCTTCCCGTATTGGGGCGCGAGTGTCCTCTGAAATACGTAATTCTTGTATTACCTGTGTCAGCTGATCTTGTATTTCCCGGATTTCTCTTTGGTGTTGCGTATTTATTTGATTCTGATTTTGTTTGAATTTCCTAATTTGTTCGCACTCTTCTGTGTCATTAAAGACTACCGGTCTTGTGTCATTCAGATCATCATCTACCTTTGTAGATAAGTTAGTGAACTGATCCGAAAGTTCGGCTACTTTCTCCGATAGTGTACTTATTTCCTCAGTGTGTTTTTCTGAACCAAGTTTCGGTGTATTTACTGTGTCCTTTAAATTTTCCTGAGTTTTTGCAAGTTGCGTAACCGAATCGGTAGATGCAACTGAGTCAATTTTAGCTTGCAAGGTGTCGTGATTTTCATGAACAATGGTTTGCAGTTCTTTTATGGCTGCTTCGTGATTCTGTAATGCATTTTCATGCCGCGAAAAAATAGGTTGGAAATGCTCACAAATTTGTGTTTTTACGTCATTACAGGCTTTTTGAATTTCGATTCGATGTTATGTAACTCAGTAGTTAAATCTTCACGTGTTTGTTCAAGCGTATGTTCCACTGAGTCTAACTTTTCAAGCTTTTGTTCCATTGTGTCTAACTTTTGAAGATTTTGTTCCATTGTGTCTAACTTTTGAAGATTTTGTCCCATTTGTTTCTGATTTTGTTCAAGTGTTGTGTCTAACTTTTGTAGCCTTTGTCCCATTTGTTGCATTAACTGTAATAACAATGCACTGGTGTCCGAAACATGTTCCTCAGTGCTTTTCGGCAGTGAATTTGCACCTGCAACATTGACATTTTGACAAGCAGAAAATGTGTCTTGACTTATTTGAGAAAACGGTGAGGACCCAAAACCTGAATCTGCAGTATTTGCAAGATTGTGTCCTGTCATTCCTGACTCCTGAGGCGAGCTGTTGCCGACCGATCGATCGATAATGCTTCCCTGTTCACTATTTGTTTCACTGTCTACGCCATTGTTTGCCGCCCGCTCCATTTCCCTATATACTATTACCAAATTACTACTTTGAATGTCTGTTACTTCATTACACAGTGGTGCTGATAAGCTATGCTCGTCGTCACTATTATTTCTCAGTTTACTTTGGAGCCTAGTGTTACGTTTTTCACACGCCATTATTGTCACAATATTTCACACGATAACACAGAAAAGCACAATTTGAAGAGCGAAAATAAGAGAACACATTAACATAGCACTGAAAATAATATCTAGTTAATTGCAAGCGCAGCTGCGAAATACTTGCTGCAAATCTACATGCATGCCACAACTGTTTTACTGTACAACAATGAAAAACTACAACTACAAAGGAAATTCTCTCTATAATTACGAGCTAGCAATAGACAAAGGCTGCACTAATTGCACAAACTACAAGAAAATATCAGAAGATTCCAGTGAGATATCCTCGGCTAAGGGTCGACATATGAAACGTCCCCTTTGAACAATTATACTAGAGGGCTTAACCTGACACACAATATTTTTTAGCGCAACGCAATCTGACTTTCAAAAATCCCAACAAAAGAATGGCCCTGACTAACATTAACCTATACGTTTCACAAATCACTTACCTCACGAAAAGCTTCGCTACTCAAGCTACTGCAATACAGCGAGCGCCACTACTGCCAGCTAAATAAAAGATTCAAACTACTGAAGGCACTAACTACTAATAGGCGTAGTTAGCAAATGAAAGATTTTAATAGAGAACAAACAATATATTTACCTTAATAGTCACAATATATACAGCAGTTCATGACAAATTACAAAACTCCGCCATCTCTCTCCCCATATCCACCACTGCTGGCGGCTCACCTCCAACTGCGCAACGCTACGCGCTGTTCACATCCAGCTGCCGCTGCCCAATACTACAATGGCAGACAACAATGCAAACTAGCCACAGACTTCACACAGCACAGCCAGTGATTTTTATACAGAGGTGGCGTTACCAATAAAAAAACCCAAACAGCCTACTTACAATGTCCTTAGGTTAGTTAGGTTTAAGTAGTTCTAAGTGTAGGGGACTGATGACCTCAGATGTTAAGTCCCACAGTGCTTAGAGCCATTTGAACCATTTGAACCACCTCGCACCACAGCTCAACCTGCACCACGAACAGCCTGTCTCAGCATCACAATCCACACCTTCAGCTGTACCTACCACCGATACCACATCGGTGTATCGCCGGTTGCTGTCCATCCAGTATGCCAGAACTCGAGGGAGCTTGCATCCCTAGCAGTCGTTACGGTACGAGGTTGCGCTACGTTCGCGGTATCCACCAGTGGTATCGTTTCTGCTGTTTTGGTTTCGCGAGTCATATCATACGCTTTACTGCTATTCTTCTACTAGACGGCTTTATATGACATCGCCCGGCTGCTACGCAGGCGGTCGACATCGGGCGTTTACGGTTCTCCAGGTTAAACGACGTCCGAACTAAACGGTTTATCAATCAGATGACCATTCGTTGAGCTCTAAGACTTATACGAGCCACACCTGTGGCCCACCAGTCGGATCCTATTCCCATGCATACTGTCGAGTCCTCATTATTGCATTTACCACGACTACATCCACGTGCAAACAGTTCCCGGATTCGTTAGTGATACCCTATTACGACCGACCAATATAATTCCTTCAGTGACTACTGGTATCAAACACGATATGGTTCGTACCTTCTAAAGAAATATTGCTGTTTTTTGAGCCATACGCAGATCAGAACAATCTTGTGTTCTTTCTGTCCCACGTTGTGTTGAATTTCCTTTATTTTTTGAGTTAATAAAATTGCATTGTTCTTTGGCAACATGGGCACAGCCGTCCATAACTAGTGTGCATCAGGTTCCATGGGTCTTAATGAACTAGCCGAAGAATGTAAGCTGGCAGCATACCCTGGTGATACAATGGAGTCCGTTGTACCAACACACAGCGGCCTCAAGTGGCCAGCTGTAATAAATCTCGGCACACTAACAACTAATATTGACAAATTTGAAGACCATGACTGTAAGTAATGATAAGACAAACTCAGCCTGAATCTGAGTTACTGAAGGTAAAATACAGTAACTGGCTAAAGAAGCTCCGTATGATTGTAAGAGGTACAGAGACGAGTGAATGTGCTGTGCCTTACCCCAGTTTACTGCTACCAACATCACATCGTAATAATGCGCATGTACTTAACATACAAAGGATTGCACCTTAATTTAATAGTGAAATTAAAAATTATAATAGCTTTCTCCAAACATCAACAGTGCATAGTTACGTATATTAATATTAACACAGTAAAGTCTAATAATGATCAAACGAACATGTTAGGCAAAATATACGATCTTAAGAAAACAATAGGTGGCGCAGAATAACAAAGCTATTAAGCTAAAAACTGATCAGAATATGAAAATGTATGTCACAATTAAAAGTCGCAACTCTTAACTTGATCAGAGCAATATTTTGGCTAAAATCAGCGTTCTTATGAAAAATTGAAGTCGCTATATATTACACTCAGAAAGCTGAAAAATTTTATGTAGCCCCAGTTCCCTGTAAAAACATTGAATGTTTGACACCAATTAGCTACCTCTACTAGTTTTCAATTTATTTACTAAAAACCAAATTTGGAATTAAAACGTCCTCGTTCATGGTATAGTAAGTCACCTTTATGCTTGTAATACAAGATTCTGATTACAGCATTCGATTACATTCATGCAGTAACACAGCTGCACCAAGTTTCAGCACTGTTTTGTAAATAATAGTGGCTTCAAGAAACCTTAAAGAGGCAGTTCAAAGGCCATGTTTTACTGTCGATTCTATTCTAAGAATTTTAGCCAGCAAAGTTTAAGTGCAGTCGAGCTAAAACCTATTCAGTAGCTAAAGCGAACTTAACTCTACTGGTTTAAAAATTATGAATATTGTAAATTGTTAAACGACAGAGCTGTTAATTAATAAATGCATGAGAAATGGGCCGTTTAGATATTACTACCTGTATCTAGGGCGACTGATCGCAGATCTTCCGTTTGGCAGACCGCTGTGCCTCTACATAAATACAGTCAGACAGGCTGTGGGAAGATACGCTTCGCACCGAGACGTCAATCTGTTCATGTCAGTCAAACACCTTCCTGCATTGTGCTTCGGATGACGTCAGAGCTGGGCAGACTTGAATGTGTTTTCTGCAAAAGTAGGAAGTGAGCTCGCGAGGACTGTACATGGTCCTGGATAGCTTAGATTTCGCGGTAGGAACAGTTTCTTCCGCTCGTAATGTCTACAAAACCGTGTGGTAATTGGTGAGACTATTTTCCACCTTTAAGGAAAGAAGTTAACTTTTGCTCATGAGACGTCAGAGCAATAGACCCATTTCACAAGGAAGTTTGCATAGAGGTCACATCTGAACTGGTAATAGTGCTGTTTGCGATTGGAATATGAGTTACAACACTATGAATTATACTTTGTCAGTGTGAACTTCTACGAAATACATGAATCAGTTCTAATTCAAAACTTTTATTTGTAGTCATAGTTCCTGATCCCACTGGGTAAAAAGCAAACGATTTGCTTTCTGTGAGCACGGAGGGTAACGTGGACTCGCAGTCAGTGTGTTCTCCACCACAATTCAAACTGATCGCCAGAATAACTTTCAGGCTCTTATAGATCGTGAAAATTGAAGTAAAGCTCACACAGAAAATGTAAGTGTCTTTTCACAACGAAAAATACAGATAATTGGATTATTACCCGCCGTCCCACAATATGCCTTAGTCCTATTACTTGGAAGTTCCAGCATAATCCAAGGGATAACAGCTGTATCTCTGAAGCCAGATTCCAGGTAGTGGTCATTCTGGCTTGATGTGCACATGTAAACAGTGGTGAATGCCACAATAATGGTTGCCTCTGAATGTAACGTGTGCTGTGTTCACGCCAAAATATGCTTTTCACGAATGAGCCTTATGAATCTGAGGTCGATGTGCATACATATAACTCCGACAAAGATTCGCTATGTATTCCAGCATGGGAAAGCGATTCTACATCTACATCTAGTTCTACATACATACTCCGCAGACCACAACAATGTATGTGGCGTTGGGTAGCTTATACGACTACCAGTCCTTATCTTTCCCGCTCTTCTACGTCTGCATAGGTAATATGCAAGCCACCGTGCGGTGCTTGGTGGTGCGTACCCTGTACCACTACCAGTCATTTTCTTTCCTGATCCACGACTGTCTACATGCCTCCGTATGGGCCATACTTTCTCGTACATTATATTCGTGGTTCTTACGCTAAATATATGTTGCGGCAGTAGAATCGTTCGACAGTCAGCTTCAAATGCCGCAACTCTAAATTCTCTCAATAGTGTTTCTCGAAAAGGAAGTCGCCTTTCATACAAGGATACCCATTTGAGTTCCCGAAGGATCTCCGTAACGCTTACTTATTGTTCGAGCCTACCAGTAACAAATCTAGCAGCCGCCCCTAAATTGCTTCGATGCATTTCTTCAACCCGACCTAGTATCGATCGCAAACACCCGAGCAGAACTCAAGAATAGGTCGCATCAGCGTGCTATATGCAGTTTCCTTTACAGGTGAACCACTCTTCACTAAAGTACTCGCAATAAACCGAACGAAGTCTTCCTTTCACCTTCCCCCCCCCCCGCTCCCCCCCCCCCCCCCCCCCCACAATTTCCAAATGCTATTTCTATTCCATATCGCTCTGTAACGTTATGCCCAGATATTTAAACGACTTTATCATGTCCAGCAGGACACTAGCAACACTGTACCCGAACATTAGTGGGTTGTTCTCACTACTTATCGGCACTAACTTACATGTTTCCATATTTAGAGCTAGCTGTCATTCACCACGCCAACTGGAAATTGTCTCTGAGTCGTCTTGTATTGAACTTCGACGGCTTAAGGGGGGGTAGGACGTGAAACTGACCAACTTGGAGCAGGAGAGGCACCACACGATGTTTTAATTTGCACTGTCTACACTTTTACAAATAAATTCATAAAACTTTGTTAGCAATGACCAGGAAGGATTCCGGATTCACACTCATAGCAGACGAAGTTCAAAAAGATAACAAAACAATTTGTTTTTTACATGTGAAATTTAATCATTTTTTTTTTCACTTGGTATTGACTGCATTTGCTGCTGTAGGTACACTTTTCTTCATAGGTAAGAGAGTTTCTTCGATGAATTTTGCACAGCATACAAACCATACTTACAGGTGTGTGAAACTCTAGTATTTCCCAAATCTGTTAAAAACTGTGGTAAAAAGTGAGATAAATAACTACAAAATTCGAGTTTTCTGTAAACACGAAGTTCAAAACGTAACAGCCCATTCATTTTTCCATAGATTAAATAAATTCTAGAGTTTCATGCACCTGTAAGTATGGTTTGTAAGCTGTGCAAAATTCATCTAACAATCTCTCTTACTTATGAAGAAATGTGTACCTATAGCAACAAATGCAGCCAACAGTAAGTGAAAAAATCACGAAATTTCACATTTAAATAATATAATATTTTCGTGTTTTTGAACTTCCACTGCTGTGAGTGTGAATCCTGAAACAATCCTGGTCATGCTGACAAAGTTGTATGAATTTATTTGTAAAAGTATAGACAGTGCAAATTAAATTGTCCTGTGGTGCCTCTCCTTCTCGAAGTTGGCCGGTTTGACGTCATACCCCCCTTAACTTACAACACAGCATCATCAGAAAACAACAGTAGATTCATGTCCACCCTGCCCGCCAAATCCTTTACGTATATAGAGAACAACAGTGATCATATCACACATCCCTGGGGGACTCCTGACGATACCCTTGTCTCAGATGAACCCTCGCCATCGAGGACAACGTACTGATGTCTGTTACTTAACAAGTCTTCAAGCCACTCACATATCTGTAAACTTATTCCATGTCCTCGTACCTTCCTAAACAGCCTGCAATGGGGCACTGTGTCAAATGCTTTCCGGAAATCTAGAAATATGCAGTCTGCCTGTTGCCCTCATCCATTGTTCCTCACAAATAGAACGAGGGACAAGAACGATGACTATATATCTCCCTAGGAACCATAATTTTTTTTGTCATACCTTCGAGATCCCTACGCTAAATATACACTCGTGCTCATAAATGAAGGATAACTGCAGAATGTGGTGCTGCACAACATGGCACTGCACAAACCTGGCGCTAATAGCATAGGCACATAAGGAACATACACGACACAGATCTGTAAGTATTGGTGATAAGTTGATAAAACCATCCCAAAACACTTGTGCAACAAAACGCAATTGTTCCCTGCAATTGTACCCCGACATCAATATGGGATATGATCACTATCCACACGTATACAGGCCGCACAACGGGTTGGCATACTCTGGAGCAGGTGGTCGAGCAGCTGCTGGGGTATAGCTTCCCACTCTCGCAGCAGTGCCTATCGGAGCTCCTGAAATGTCTTAGAGGTTTGAAGACATGCAGCGATACGTCGACCGAGAGCATCCCAGACGTGCTCGATGGGATTTAGGTCTGGAAAACAGGCAGGCCACTCCATTCTCCTCACATCTTCATTTTCAAGTTACTCCTCCACGATGGCAGCTCTTTGGGCCGTGCGTTTTCATCCATCAGGAGGAAGGTGGGACCCACTGCACCGCTGAAAAGGCGGACGTACTGGTGCAAAATGACGTCACAATACTCCTGACGTGCTACAGTTCCTCTGTCAAAGACATGCAGGGGTGTATGTGGACCAATAATAATCCCACCCCAAACCATCAAACCACGACCTCCATGCAGGTCCCTTTCAAGGACATTAAGGCGTTGGTATCTGGTTCCTGGTTCACGCAAGATGAAAACCCGGCGAGGAGCGCTCTTCAGACTACATCTGGACTCTTCCGTGAAGCACTGTTCCAGTGCCAATGACCGTGTACTGTGTTCTTGACACCAGGCTTTACGGGACCTCCTGTGACCAGGGGTCAGTGGAATGCACCTTGCAGGTCTCCAGGTGAATAAACCATGTCTGTTCAGTCGTCTGTAGACTGTGTGTCTGGAGACAACTGTTCCAGTGGCTGCAGTAAGATTCCGAGCAAGGCTACCTGCGGTACTCCGTGGCTTTCTGCGGGCACTTATGGTGAGATATCGGTCTTCGTGTGGTGTCGTACACTGTGGACGTCCTGTAAAGTACCGCCTGGACACTTTTCTTGTCTGCTGGAGTCGTTGCCACAATCTTGAGATCACACTTTGTTGCACACAGAGGGCCTGTGCTACGACCTGTTGTGTTTGACCAGCCTACAGTCGCCGTAATATTCTACCCAAGGTCATAAAATGTGTACTTTGAGCCATTTTCAACACACAATCACCATTAGCGCATCTGAAAAAATCTGCACACTTACTCGCTGCACCGTATTCAGACATTCACTGAAACGTCCCCTCTGAACAATTATGAAAGACTGTGCTTAAACTGACACACAATATTTTTAGCGCAACGCAATCTGACTTTCAATAATCCCTACAAAGAATGGCCCTGACTAACATTAACCTATACCTTTCACAAATCACTTACCTCACAAAAATCTTCGTTACTCGATCTACTGCAATACAGCGAGCGCCACTACTGCCAGCTTACTAGTGTTCAAAAGTCATAATATATATAGCAGTTCATGACATCCAGTCTTACAAATTTCAAAACTCCGCTATCTCTCTCCCCACATCCACCACTACTGGTGGCTCACCTCCAACTGTACAACGCTATGCGCTGTTAACAGCCAACTGCCCAACGCTATAATGGCAGACAACAATGCAAACTAGCCACAGACGGCACACAACACAGCCAGTCATTTTTCATACAGAGCGCTACGTGGCGTTACCAATAAGAAAACCTAAACAGCCTACTTACATAGCCCCCATGCTCCCCACAAAAAATTTTACAAATTTTTTTGGGCACTGACCAATACATATTTGTTAAAATTTTTCACAATTACCATAACAAAGAAATCAAATGCACACACTTATTGATACAATGTTGGTCAAAAGCTAAAATTTTCTCACAGTCCATAAAGACAGTCCTGATCATTCATCACAGTAAAATTTCAGTGTTTTTTTTTTTTTTCAAAGTCTGAGTAGTAAAAGACAATGCACACAGAAGTAGTGGATTTCCATGCAATCTTGAAGAAGTAGTGTTGTCCTTCCAACGGAAAGACACTGCTGACTCTTGACATGCAGACAGGTATTGGTCCACAACAGAGCAAACCCACAGCAGATTCAGTCGAAATTTTGAAGAGTATTGGTAGGTAGGTCATCACAGAGCAGACCCACAGTAGTGCTGGTAGAGATTGTGGTATTGGTGGGCCACCAGAGGTGCAGACCCACTGCAGCCCTTGTAGAAATAATGGTACTGTTGAGTCAGCAAAGGTGTAGACCCACTGTAGTCCTTGTAGAAATAATGGTACTGGCGGGTCATCAAAGATGCTGACCCACTGTAGTCCTTGTAGAGATGGCCAGCAGCCATCTGTTGTGACTGTGGAGGTGCACAATCACTATTGAAGAGTCTTGCGGATAATATTGCAAGTACATAACCACCACTTGTGCACTCACAAAGTTTTTGGAATTGTCCTTACAACCAGAAATACTGTTATCCAGTCCCTTGCTGAATTATTAACACATGTGCAAACACTAACAGTCCCTACTTCTCACATATTGTCCATATACCATGACCAACAGAAAAGTGTGCAGTGAAATGGAACTTACAAGTTAATAATATGATGATCTGGTGTCAATTACAATTTTATAACATAAGAATACAATTACAAAGGTACAAAATACATCATTAAAGAACATAACAATACAGATAACATTTGTAGTACAGGCTTTACAAAAGAATCGAAATAACATATACATCAGTGTTACAGGAATTATGACATAAGTTCATACATAAAAGATCAGAATAACTATTGAAACATCAACTTTACACATGAGCATTAAAACAAAACAGAATAAATAATGTCTAAACATCTTTACAAAGAAAATAACATATTATTAGAAGAATTCCACAACATAACTCATATCAGCTAAACACGTAAAGACAGGAAAAACACAAATATATAAGAGCACACAAACACATAGCAGAATAACACAAGAGAAAAGGGCAGGGTTTGTTTTGAGTGTAACATCTGGTACTGCAGTCCAACCTAAACTTCATTCCATAGATCTTTCGTCTTATATCAACATTTGTATAGCTCTTTCGTCTTATTTCAACATTTGTTTCCACCAAAAAAATCCTATCCAAGCATGCTTTCTGTATTTATATGTTTACATATTTCCTACCTCATTATTTATTTTCCATTATCTTACCTCATCATTTATTTCCAAGAAAATCCTACCTATACCTGCTTTCTGTACTTTTTTCGTATAACTTCTCAGTGCATTTCTTCAGATTCATCGCACCTCATTCTCTTATATAGTCTACCCCATCTTAAGCTAACTTAAATCTACTGAGCCCAGATGCCAAACTAAGGGATTAGGCAATGTAGCAGCACAAAACAATTAACACAAATAGCATTGACAAAAAAATGCAGAGTGCAAATCAAGCAGCAGTAAATCTACATTAACAGATAAAATGCAAAATTACAACTAATATGAGCCAATGTGCAGCAACAAGAAAAATAAATCAGTAGTAAAACTGGCTTAACAGAGTAATGTAAAGTGAAATTTAGTAGCTCTATGCCTGGCATACAGCAGCAGCAAATGCCATAACTTATGTCTAAACATGACAAAGCTCAAGCAGAAAAATATTACAGTAAAGACAACAATGCAGATAAGGGAAATGTCTATTCATATCTTAATATCTATGTCATTAAAGTGGTGCACCACAAGAAGTTATTCTACCAAAAAAATTACCAAGTAGTTGAAAAGAAAATTCCTTATGCAATTCCTGTGAAGGAAATGTCTTTTTATGCTCCTTCGTATTTTTTTTTTAATAGATCGTAAAATTATTTACTGGATCTGCAGCCATAAAATATTTATATTAGTACATCTATAAAATTTTATTTTAACCAATGCTGCAGTGGAGCTAGATACTAGGTATTAAACAAAATGAGTAAATGATTACATAAAGCAAGCCGTATGGCATTTCTCTCAACTAGCAAGACAATAGCCGTGAAATGTTTCTCATTGTTTCATTAGGCATTTTAGTAAATATCATAAATTAAGAGCTCCACAGTATAATCATATTTTTTCAAGTTTGAGTGTATAATATTTGTGATGCTTTCGACAAAGAAATGTCAATAGCGAGGATAATGGCCTCTTTCTTTTTTTTTTTTTCACCTAATGGCTTTCTTTTGTCAGACGACTACCTCTCAGCTGGGTGCCCAAAACGCATTACATCAAGGTCACTTACCTTTCTTACTAAAATACTTACGACAGCAGTTTCCGCTACAGTGGCAGTCTCATGTAAAAAAATTCACAGGTTGAGAATTTGTGTTACAAATGTGTAGAAACAAAATCCTATAAATATAACAGTGTCCAAAAAATTTTCGTCGGCATTGTGGTACATTCACGCATTTACGCACATTTCATAACTCTTAAAGTACGATTCTTGGTTTCCAACATCCTTTTTCACAAGTCAGAGTCCCTAACCACTACTCATTATTCATTACCTTATTACACATATACATATTCGTAGACACTTCTTCAATATTTCATCATAATAAATACATATCATAATAAACATTCCTCAACAACATAATACACATTGTCATCGTAATAATAACATCATAACACCTCAGTCAAATCTCAAAAACGTCGTAGCTTTCTGCAATAATTTCAAACCCTAAAAAATATTCTCTGCTCATTTCAAAAGTGTCATCTATCTCAAACGTACTTGAAAAATCATTATCCCTTACCAAATACATCATTCTAAGCTCTCATAGTATCACAATGGTTCTGAAAAATATGAAGAGTTCACAAAGTACAGACAAAATACAGTTTCATAAGTGTGAAGTTATCCAACTGTGTAATTACGTAAACATCTGTCACTGATGTAGTAAAATAAATGTTTGTCTCTCTCAGTTCAATGATCAGATAGCTGTGTAATTATGTGTTAGGCCAATATGGTATCGATGTGTAAAGTTGTATAAACAAATACCATATTAGCTAGGGCTCCATGTGCTTGCCAGACACATGGTACACAAAGTAAGCGTGTACCCCCCTGAGGATTAATGTACACTCCTGGAAATTGAAATAAGAACACCGTGAATTCATTGTCCCAGGAAGGGGAAACTTTATTGACACATTCCTGGGGTCAGATACATCACATGATCACACTGACAGAACCACAGGCACATAGACACAGGCAACAGAGCATGCACAATGTCGCCACTAGTACAGTGTATATCCACCTTTCGCAGCAATGCAGGCTGCTATTCTCCCATGGAGACGATCGTAGAGATGCTGGATGTAGTCCTGTGGAACGGCTTGCCATGCCATTTCCACCTGGCGCCTCAGTTGGACCAGCGTTCGTGCTGGACGTGCAAACCGCGTGAGACGACGCTTCATCCAGTCCCAAACATGCTCAATGGGGGACAGATCCGGAGATCTTGCTGGCCAGGGTAGTTGACTTACACCTTCTAGAGCACGTTGGGTGGCACGGGATACATGCGGACGTGCATTGTCCTGTTGGAACAGCAAGTTCCCTTGCCGGTCTAGGAATGGCAGAACAATGGGTTCGATGACGGTTTGGATGTACCGTGCACTGTTCAGTGTCCCCTCGACGATCACCAGTGGTGTACGGCCAGTGTAGGAGATCGCTCCCCACACCATGATGCCGGGTGTTGGCCCAGTCTGCCTCAGTCGTATGCAGTCCTGATGGTGGCGCTCACCTGCACGGCGCCAAACACACATACGACCATCATTGGCATCAAGGCAGCAGCGACTCTCATCGCTGAAGACGACACGTCTCCATTCGTCCCTCCATTCACGCCTGTCGCGACACCACTGGAGGCGGGCTGCACGATGTTGGGGCGTGAGCGGAAGACGGCCTAACGGTGTGCGGGACCGTAGCCCAGCTTCATGGAGACGGTTGCGAATGGTCCTCGCCGATACCCCAGGAGCAACAGTGTCCCTAATTTGCTGGGAAGTGGCGGTGCGGTCCCCTATGGCACTGCGTAGGATCCTACGGTCTTGGCGTGCATCCGTGCGTCGCTGCGGTCCGGTCCCAGGTCGACGGGCACGTGCACCTTCCGCCGACCACTGGCGACAACATCGATGTACTGTGCAGACCTCACGCTCAACGTGTTGAGCAATTCGGCGGTACGTCCACCCGGCCTCCCGCATGCCCACTATACGCCCTCGCTCAAAGTCCGTCAACTGCACATACGGTTCACGTCCACGCTGTCGCGGCATGCTACCAGTGTTAAAGACTGCGATGGAGCTCCGTATGCCACGGCAAATTGGCTGACACTGACGGCGGCAGTGCACAAATGCTGCGCAGCTAGCGCCATTCGACGGCCAACACCGCGGTTCCTGGTGTGTCCGCTGTGCCGTGCGTGTGATCATTGCTTGTACAGCCCTCTCGCAGTGTCCGGAGCAAGTATGGTGGGACTGACACACCGGTGTCAATGTGTTCTTTTTTCCATTTCCAGGAGTGTAATTATACCCTCAGGTGTTACAGATTACAGGAATGCAATGAAATGTATCATGGAAAACTTTCTTTGTAATTCAAAAATCTTGAAAAATAAATGGCTTAAGTACAAAATTAATCTCTCAAATGCATGTCCTGTAGCGCTAAATGTGCGTCTTGCTGTAAGATAATTCTGTGGAAGTGTCGTAGTTATCGTCCTCTGTAATCAAAGTTCTGCTGAAGTCAATATACTTACCTCATCGTAAACGAAAGTGAAATGCTTTGCGTATGCATACCGTAGTTATTACGTACCTTACCGTGATCAAGAAAGGACTATAATGTAACGTATTGTTGTGCTACGAAAATGGCTGTCTCATTGTAGCTATACCACAAAAGTTACTACTGAAACATGTTTTACTTTCCAGAATAATACAGAAAAACTGTAAAGAAATAAAACAGAAACAATGAAAAAGCAACATTGTAAATTGTCACTCATTATTAGCGTCGTGATAAAACCGTGTAGTTGTCACGTAAACTAACCACTGTGTCGTCTGGTATCTCACAGAAACTACTTTAAATCCAGAATGTATTTTCAAATAAACCAAAATGTTGCATTAAAATCACATTAGCAGTACTGGTAAATGTTCTAAGTATGTGAACCTTATAGTCGTTACGTGATCGTGCAACTAACAAGCACGAATGTACATACACAGTAACACTGTGTCGTCTGTTCACTATAACAATGCACTCGTAACTACTGTCTAAATATGTATCCTAGATTCGAGATTGGATACTTAACTTCAAACACTGTTGCATGTTAACAGTTTCTAAGTCTAACAAAGCATACTAGTAATGTAAAGTGAAAAATTTTATGGCAAAGACTAAGTTAAAAAGCAGATAATCTCTCAATAAGCGGTTTTATATGTAAAGTGTGGTGAAATCCTTTACTCTTCATAGTACTCAGAGTTTGAACTTGAATGCAGTTGTCATGCGGTATACGTCGGTAAAGAATACTGGATTTTTTTCATGGTTAGCGTCTATGTTATTCTTCTCTGAGCCAGCTGGCGCACGTGGCTGCCTGCAGTGCAAGTCATTGTCTGTCTCTTTGTTGGCGCGCGACGTTATTGCCATTAGGAGACCTAACTTCTACAAATTCACCTTGACGAGAAGGCCCTGCCCTGTTTGATGCTCGTCAGTTCTGATGGAATTCAGGTCTGTCGTTTTGTCGGTAGTTTACATAGTTTCTTGTTTGTCGGTCATGTAGTGGAGAAATTCTCCCGGAATCGTAACTGCGTGGTGGACCGTTGCGTCTGAAGTTATTCTGTCTCCCTTGATAATAATTATTTTGGTTCCCATATTGTCTGATTCTATGGTTGTATCTGTCACATTCATTACTATGGAAAAGCGATCTTTCTCTGTAACTATTATTATGCCAACGGTTGTCATATGGATGGTGTCTGTTTTGGTCACGATTTGTGTTGTGAGAATAGCCTTGTCGTGTCCAGTTATTATTTCTTTCATCTCGGAATTGCGAAGGATGTGACCTGTAATTGTTGCGTTCTTCTTTTCGCGTTCCGCGATTGTTGTGTCAATTTTTAATTCTTGTAAGAGTCCCTGAAAAGCTTCAATGTCGTCTTTGCAACGTCCTGCCAAAATAATATTTCTTAAATGTTCAGGCAATTTCATTAAGCAAATGCAGATGAGTTCTGAAGGGCTGTCTGGGTTTGAAAGATATTGATTCTTGTGCAACATGTCTTCAAAATATTTCACAAGACTGGAAAATTCAGATAGTTCGAAATGTTTCATCATTATGATGCTATGTTTTTCTCGCTCTTGTGTAGCTTGAGACCAATATGCTGAGAGGAAGGCATGATAAAATTCTCCTTCACTGTGGCAATCGTGAATGACCGAACGCATTCTTACAACTTTTTCATTCACTAAATAGCCACACATAAATGCTTATCTGTGCTCTAATGACCAGTTGGGAGGAATAAAATGAGAGAATTGATGGAGCCACGCTTGTGGATGAATATCGTTGCCAGAATTCTTAAGTGTTTTAAATTGACGTGTAGTAATGAACAGCTTATAGTCAAAATCATCGTGTCGGCGAGTCGCATATCGGTCATTGTTACGTCGTTTCGGCGGTTCCATTTCAATGTTTGGTGCACCTTGCCAATTTCTTTCATAATTTCCGAAATGCGCTGTGTTATTATTTTGTGGCTGCTTCGTATTTCTATGTCCCTCTTTCTGTCCTCTGAAATACGTAATTCTTGTATTACCTGTGTCAGCTGATCTTGTACTTCCCGGATTTCTCTTTGGTGTTGCGTATTAATCTGATTCTGATTTTGTTTGAATTTCCTAATTTGTTCGCACTCTTCTGTGTCATTAAAGACTACCGGTTTTGTGTCGCTCAGATTATCATCTACCTTCGTAGATAAATTATTTAGCTGATCCGAAAGCTCAACTATTTTCTCAGATAATGAACTAATTTCCTCCATGTGTCTTTCAAATGGTGCAAATGGCTCTGAGCACTATGGGACTCAACTGCTGAGGTCATTAGTCCCCTAGAACTTAGAACTAGTTAAACCCAACTAACCTAAGGACATCACAAACATCCATGCCCGAGGCAGGATTCGAACCTGCGATCGTAGCGGTCTTGCGGTTCCAGACTGCAGCGCCTTTAACCGCACGGCCACTTCGGCCGGCTCATGTGTCTTTCTGAACCAATTTTCAGAGTATCTACTGTGTCCTTTAAGTTTCCCTGAGTTTTTGCATTTGCGTAAACAAATCGGTAGATGCAACTGAGTCAACGTTAGCTTGCAAGGTCTCATGATTTTCATGAACAATAGTTTGCAGTTCTTTTATAGCTGCTTCGTGATTCTGTAATGCATTTTCATGCCGCAAAAAAATAGGTTGAAAATGCTCACAAATTTGTGTTTTTACGTCATTACAGACTTTCTCGATTCAATGTTATGTAACTTAGTAGTTAAATCTTCATGTGTTTGTTCAAGCGTGGTGTCTAACTTTCGACGATTTTGTTCCATTGTGTCTAACTTTTGAAGCTTTTGCTGTGTTTGTCTCTGATTTTGTTCCATTGGGTCTAACTTTTGAAGATTTTGTTGCATTTTGTCTAACTGTTGCTGTGTTTGTCTCTGGTGTTGTTCCATTGTGTCTAACTTTTGAAGCTTTTGTCCCATTTGTTGCATTAATTGTAATAACAATGCACTGGTGTCTGAAACATGTTACTCAGTGCTATTCGACAATGCATTTGAACCGGCAATATTCGCATTTTGAAATGCAGGAAATGTGTCTTGACTTGTTTGAGAAAACGTCGAGGACGCAAAACCTGAATATACAGGGTTGTGTCCTGTAATTTCGGACTCCTGAGGCAAGCTGTAGCCGAGCGATCGACCGATAATGCTTCCCTGTTCACTAATTGTTTCACTGCCTACACCGTTATTTGCAGCCCGCTCCATTTCCCTACGCACAATTACCAAATTACTAGTTTGAACAGTAGTTAATGCATTACACGTTGGCGCTAACACACTGCTTTCGTCTTCACTCTCATTTCTCAGTTTACTTTGGAGCCTAGTATTACGTTTTTCACACGCCGTTATTGTCACAATATTTCACACGACAACACAGAAAAGCACAATTAGAAGAGTAAAAATAAGAAAACACATTAACATAACACTGAAAATAATATGTAGTTAATCGCAAGCGCAGCTGCGAAATACTTGGTGCAAATCTACATGCATGCCACAACTGTTTTACTGTACAAGAATGAAAAACTACAACTACAAAGGAAATTCTCTCTATAATTACGCGCTAGCAATAAACAATAGCTACACTAATTACACAAACTACAAGAAAAAATCAGAAGATTCCAGTGAGGTATCCTCGGCTAAGGGTCGACGTATGAAACGTCCCCTTTGATAAATTATACAAGACTGTGCTTAAACTGACACACAATATTTTTAGCGCAACGCAATCTGACTTTCAATAATCCCTACAAAAGAATGGCCCTGACTAACATTAACCTATACCTTTCACAAATCACTTACCTCACAAAAATCATCGTTACTCGAACTACTGCAATACAGCGAGCGCCACTACTGCCAGCTTACTAATGTTCAAATGACATAATATATATAGCAGCTACGCGCTGTTAACAGCCAACTGCCCAACGCTACAATGGCAGACAACAATGCAAACTTGCCACAGACCGCACACAGCACAGCCAGTCATTTTTCATACAGAGCGCTACGTGGCGTTACCAATAAGAAAACCTAAACAGCCTACTTACATCACCAACACACCTCTGCGTTTGTGGACTGCTGCCAGCACCACCGTGCGACGACCGCAGGTCAAATGCAACGCATGGTCATACCCAGAGGCGATTTAAACCAGCAAACCGCCCACCAGAGCGTTGTTTCACGATGTATTAGCATTATCTTCAATTTACGTGCATGAGTGTATTTTGGTGGCAGTGTCATTCTTCTGCAGTCAACCGAGCGAGGTGGCGCAGTGGTTAGCACACTGGACTCGCATTCGGGAGGACGACGATTCAATCCCGTCTCCGGCCATCCTGATTTAGGTTTTCCGTGATTTCCCTAAATCGCTTCAGGCAAATGCCGGGATGGTTCCTTTGAAAGGGCACGGCCGATTTCCTTCCCCATCCTTCCCTCACCCGAGCTTGCGCTCCGTCTCTAATGACCTCGTTGTCGACGGGACGTTAAACACTAATATCCTCCTTCTGCAGTCAGATTCATACGCCGGTTCTCA
This sequence comes from Schistocerca americana, assembly GCF_021461395.2. Taxonomy (NCBI): domain Eukaryota; kingdom Metazoa; phylum Arthropoda; class Insecta; order Orthoptera; family Acrididae; genus Schistocerca; species Schistocerca americana. The sequence goes on along the minus strand of NC_060121.1, from coordinate 835,955,605 downwards.
AAATTTTCTCGATTTGTTCCTCGGAAAGAACCTCGACTCCTCCTCAGAATTCTGAAGCATCACCGTACTACTTTCGTGGTGTTCGAATCTACCGGTAAGAAATCTAACAGTGCATGTATTCAGACATGTCATCTTTTAATCCCACCTGGTGCGGATCCAAGGCATTGGAGCATTACTCAGGAATGGTGCATGGTAGTGTACTGTGTGGTAGAGATGAACAACTCCATTCTTCTCTCTGCGGCACAGGTAGCAGCTATTATGTTACCCCAATCTCATGCTTCCTATTGGATAAACGAAGTAGGGAGGATACGTTATTGCGTAGAGTAAAGCTCTGAAAAGAGTACCTTGTCAGCCAAACATGAAGCTAGGCTTGTTGTGTTGTTTGCAGGTATGTAGGTCGCTGCGATAACTAACGTTGGGAAACTACGCCTGTAGCTTCTTGACAGTTACTCAAATGTTCAAATATGCGTGGAATGTTATGGGACTTAACTGCTAAGGTCATCAGTTCCTAAGCTTACGCACTACTTAACCTAAATTTTCCTAAGGACAAACACACACACCCATGCCCGAGGGAGGACTCGAACTTCCGCCGGGGCAAGCCGCACAGTCCATGACTGTAGCGCCCCAGACCGCTCGGCTAATCCCGCGCGACTGTAACAGCTACTGACGTGATGTGAAGTTTTGGATTCTCAACAACGTATTAATAAATCACTCCCAGATGCTCGGAATGGCCATACGTACAACCAATACAAGTGGTCGCAGGGATTTGCGGTTCCACAAAGTCCTCCCGCCAAACGGGTTGACTAACTAAAGTAAGTTAAAGTTCCGCATTCTGGCCCTATACAGGCTACTTGGTACTGTCCGGCAGCCGTGTTATCACCTGCCAATGGCGTCAGCGTTGGGTTGCGGAGAGGAACACAAAGGTTGACCAGAGAGAACATAAAAACTAGGATGGTTGTGTTTCATTTTCCTGTAGTGTCGTCAAGGGAAAAATTTAGTTGTAATTGTATTTAAAATTTGCCGAAAGAATGTCACAATAAATTTCCAAATATGTCAAGCAAATCACACAGTGCCCCACAACTGAAATGTGGAGGAAAAAGTTTGTACAACAGTTTCGGGAAATTGATTCTGACAGATGATATCATTACATCATAACACAATTTTGTGAAGTCATCTCAAAATGAATGACCGAAATAAGACATGTAGTGCAAAATACTGTTGTTGTTGTGGTTGTGGTCTTCAGTCCTGAGACTGGTTTGATGCAGCTTTCCATGCTACTCTATCCTGTGCAAGCTTCTTCATCTCCCAGTACCTACTGCAACCTACATCCTTCTGAATCTGCTTAGTTTATTCATCTCTTGGTGTCCCTCTACGATTTTTACCCTCCACGCTGCCCTCCAATGCTAAATTTGTGATCCCTTGATGCCTCAAAACATGTCCTACCAATCGATCCCTTCTTCTAGTCAAGTTGTGTCACAAACTTCTCTTCTCCCCAATCCTATTCAATACCTTCTCATTAGTTACGTGATCTACCCACCTTATCTTCAGCATTCTTCTGTAGCACCACATTTCAAAAGCTTCTATTCTCTTCTTGTCCAAACTATTTATCGTCCATGTTTCACTTCCATACATGGCTACACTCCATACAAATACTATCAGAAACGACTTCCTGACACTTAAATCTATACTCGATGTTAACAAATTTCTCTTCTTGAGAAACGATTTCCTTGCCATTGCCAGTCTACATTTTATATCCTCTCTACTACGACCATCATCAGTTATTTTACTCCCTAAATAGCAAAACTCCTTTACTACTTTATGTGTCTCATTTCCTAATCTAATTCCCTCAGCGTCACCCGCTTTAATTAGACTACTTTCCATTATCCTCGTTTTGCTTTTGTTGATGTTCATCTTATATCCTCCTTTCAAGACACTGTCCATTCCGTTCAACTGCTCTTCCAAGTCCTTTGCTTTCTCTGACAGAATTACAATGTCATCGGCAAAATACTACTGCAACATAACACAGGGTGAGATAAGTACTAGTGTACTTCGTATTTCGATAAAATCGGAGGTACTGTATAAAATAAAATATAACTGTATGTTTGTCATAGGTGTCTCCAACAGTTAAACACATTATTAGTAAGCAAACTAAACTTAGGCATTAACAGCAGGAAGAGCTTGTTCCCACCACTAAAAGTTTTTAGCTTGGTAAATCATGCGACGGTGTACTTTTCAGTAAATGATTTCATCAAATTCGAATCTCTCGCAAAATGCACGTAGATTACTGAAACATCGTTAGAATTTATATTTATTGTTTTACGTGTCTCACCAAGAAAAGTGAAACATCCATTCATCATACAATCAACTCCCCATTGACGCAGCTCATATTTGACAACAGCCTAACGGTTTTGGTTCACTAACGCCACAAATATTTTACTAACTCTATCCAAACTACAGCAACTATTCTCCGATACATGAGCATTCTTGCAGTCGCTCGTATCATTATACAAATATACAAAGGATTATAGCTTCTGACAAGTCCTATGTTCAGCTGTCATAAAATAATCGTTACTAATTAACATAGAATAGGCCACCATAATAGTGACCACCAATGAAAGGTTAGAGGGATGACCAACCATCACTCAACGACGACTTTTTACGTTCACAACAATATAATCAGGAAACAGCCGCAGATTGTTGCTCACCTTGTCTGCAGATCATACATGTACAGGGTGGCGCATGAAATGTGTTACCAATTGTTTATTTCAGAATTTACGACGCACATTAGATATCCCGCTGGGATCTCTACAGCAGTACCAGCAGAGATTCGAAAAACAAATGAGTTACGAAATGACGTGTAATTCACTATACTGCCGCTAAGAGACAAGTAAGTAGCAATGGCTGACAATGGAAGACAGACGACACAGCAACGATCGGCAATTGTGTTACTTTTTCATGAAACGGAAGGCCTTGTTGTGACTCAGAGACGTTTTCGACAGCAGTTTAACACACGATGGTTCCCTTGCAAGAAGACCATCCACAGGTTGTACGATAAATTTGTACAGGAAGGAACATTATTGGAAGCGAAACGACCTCGGCCTAAGCCTGTTTGTTCGCCGGGGAATACTGAAGCGGTATGAGTTGCTGTACAGCCAAGTCCCGGGAAATCGTGTAGAAATACAGCAGTGCAACTGGGAACATCCACACGCTCCGTTCAACGCATTCTTAAAAGTGACCTCCATATGTACCCATATAAGATGACCTGTGCACAGAAGCTCACTAAAGAACAGAAGAAGCAGAGACCACAGTTTAATCAGTGGGCGCATTTTCATTTAGACGGTGAGGTTAACAAACCAAATGTACGCTTCTGGGCCACTGAAAACCAACAAGTGCTTCATGAACGACAACATTATGCTCCGAGGATTACAGCATGGGCAGCAATTTCTAGTCACGGACTTATTGGACCCTTTTTCTTTGAATAAATCTTGAACAGCGAACGTTATTTGAGCGTGCTTCGCAGTAGCTTCATTCCACAGGTTCTTGCTACTGCCTTGCCATTCAACACGCAGTGGTTCATGCAAGATCCAAGGCCACATACTGCAAATACTGTGTTGGAGTTTTTACACGAGCATTTCGACATGCGGATCATTTCACTCAGGTTTCCAGGTCGCTTCAATGAAGATTAAAATCGGTCCCCCCAATAGTCCAGACCTCAATCCATGTGACTTTTTCTTTGGGCGTACCTTCAGGAAAAAAATTTCCCGAAATATCCACGTGATTCAATGGAGCTCAGAAGAAAAAAATGGTTCAAATAGCTCTGAGCACTATGGGACTTAACTTCTGAGGTCATCAGTCCTCTAGAACTTAGAACTAACCTAAGGACATCACACACATCCGTGCCCGAGGCAGGATTCGAACCTGCGATCGTAGCGGTGGAGCTCAGAAGACTTATTCTTCAAGCTTGCAGTGAATTTACGGAAGACATGTGCCGTAGGGTAATCACTAACTTCAGTGTTCGTTTAAAGGAAGATAGGAAACGAAATGGTGGACATATTGAGCGTGTGCTGCGTTAGAACAAATCTCCATGGACAGCTCCTCATTGTAGTATATGTTTCTTTAAGATTGTATTGACTATAAAGTTTATATTCAAAAACAAAATGGTAGCACATTTCGTGCGCCACCCTGTATATAGAAAATAAGAGCGGTCATGTCACACTTCCCTGGAGTACTCCTGACTATAATGTCTCTGATGAACACTCGCCATCGAGAACAACGTACTGGTATTTGTAACTGGAGAATTCCTCAAACCACTCCAGCATTTGGGAGCCTGTTCCATGTGTTCGTACCTTAGTCAACAGTCTCCAGTGGGTCATCGTGTCAAACGCTTTTCGACCACTGGCATCGTCTCCTTCACTTTTTACCCAGCACTGTTCTATCGCTGTCGACTATGTTCACTGCCCCTGTGACCCTATCTTTCTCTCACACACCGGTTGTCTCCTTGGTTCCTTGCATACCGCAACCACTGTCAGGTACCTGCCGGTAGCCGGCCGAGGTGGCTGAGCGGTTCTAGGCACTACAGTCTGGAAGCCCGCGACTGCTTAGGTTAGTTAGGTTTAAGTAGTTCTGACGACTATGGGACTGATGACCTCAGAAGTTTAGTCCCATAGTGCTCAGAGCCATTTGATCCATTTGAAGCTGCAGATACTTACCACTAACTGTCTCTTTCCCACGGGCTCCTCTCTCAGCATAGATAAGCACGGTCCATGTGAAACTTTTTGCGGAAAACTTAAAAAGTACTGAGGAACGCTGAATGAGGCAAATGGTAACCCCCTTTTCAGACAGTCTTCCGATGAGGAGCATATTCGTCTTTATTGTGCTCTGGCAGGAGCATTTTTCCGCTGATTCCCTTTTTCTGATGCAACAGCAAGACATGTCACTCATATGAAATGTGAAAAGAACTTCTTGGGTCAGTAAACTTTTGAAAGATTAATTAAGTGAAACTGAAATACCACCAAAGTAATTCTATACATCAGACAGATTTTCAGTTACAAAAATTTAGCGTTTACCTTTGTACTACACCATGTGATACCTAGAACAGTGATAATAGCACAGGCACTTTGTAGCATACTTTTCCGTTCTACGTGACCTTATAAACTTTGTTTTCACCCCACACAAGATTTTACTGTCTATTTTACGTATAAAAATAGGATGACTTTGAACGTCTTTAGCCGGCCGCTGGTGGCCGAGCGGTTCTGGCGCTACAGCCTGGTTAAAATCCTGCCTCGGGCATGGATGTGTGTGTTATCCTTAGGTTAGTTAGGTTTAAGTAGTTCTAAGTTCTAGGGGACTTATGACCTCAGCAGTTGAGTCCCATCATGCTCAAAGCCATTTGAACCATTTTTTTGAACCTCTGTAGCTCAGAAAAGGATAAAGACATCAACACAATTTTCAAGGTAATTCAAGAGCGGCATCGTAGGAATGTATCCCTAAAATTTTAGACATTTGCTTTGCACAGCTTTCTTGGGCACCACTACTCCATTTTGGTATCGAACACCCATATTTTTGGGATGTTTATCAACAAGACATAAAGATTTTTGAAAATACGAAAATGGCACTTCTAGATAAATGCCTAGAGAACATAAATGGCATTTGAGCAGTTTTATGCTCTTACTCATTTAAGTATCCGCTGTTGACGGAGAAAAATGGTGAGAAACGCTTTTTCTGGTTTTTCTCAGTAATCGCCCTTCAATTAAATGGCGTTTACTTAAGCACGTTAAGGCACACTGTAGGTCACATCCAATACAAATAGAACCGACCCATTTTCTCAATTTGTTTAAGCTAGAGAAAGTGTGTAAAATTGAAACGTTGACCCTGTACTGTAATATAGTTACAGTGAGACGATACTTCTGTTGGTACACAAATAGTTCCTAGCCCAAGGGCTATCGAAAACACTTAACACTACCCTTCTATCACCAATAGAACACAAGGTATGAACCCCGAAAAAATCTCGATTTTATGCTCCGCGTTTTGGATCACGTGCTGTCCCATGCTTACTGTAAGGTCTGTGTTTCGTAAATACTTACATTTAACATGTATATGTTGGTGTTGACGAGTTCATACTCTGTATTACCCATTTTTCTTTTGTTCGTGAGGTTATTCTGAAAGAATGCAGAGCTTGTCACTCAGAAGTTTATAGGTTCAGAGGAACATCGTGGTAATGCATCCATTCGAAGTTGCACCAGGTCCTGACATTCAACAAGCAGATGAAATTGGTGCAAATGACCATTGGTGTCGGCAGAGAGGTCAGAAGAGGGTAAAACATGGAGGTATACAGAAACAAATGAAGAAAAAGGGAATGAATGGAAACGAATATAGGACATACAGAGCAGGTGGGGGACTGTTGATGGAGACATTAGGCTCAACACGTGAAAGCTCTAAAAAGTGTTTTTTGAATATTATGTAAAAAAGACAAGCAATGCCTAGTCAGGAATTTCTGGCAGCAAAAGATACACAAAATGCGTACCTCAGGTTTGTTTACCGTCAAAAATTGTTATCCATAAGAGGACCTTTTGAGATTCGTATTCTGGAGGTGTTTAGCGGTGATGTTTCGTTAACTCGCCCAGCAAGTAAACAATCGCAAGTCAACGGTAAGTGATGTTAAGTGCACTCGGTTTACGAGTAAACGAAGTTAATTATCCATTAAAATTTTGTGAATAATATTGTGGGTAGAATTTACCATTTTCAAAATATGTCGTTACAGTAGATATTACGACGGGGCGGGTTGCTCTCTCACTATCATTTAAACAATCTGTCCACCTACCAGAAAATGCTTCAGGTTGTCTGCTTCTTCACTCTGCGATGGCAGATACTGGTTTAACCAAGAAAAATATCGTTGATGAAAATTCTGCTGAACACCTACTACGCAAAGCCCACATAACTCTAGTCCATGGGTAGCATCAGAAAGTTGCTTACACTACCGAGCGTTCGGGATTCTTGCATTAATCTTTTGAAAAAAAAATTGTCAATAATTTCCTTTTAGCTGATTTATTCTCTTATTGTCTTTAAAACAAGAAAAGTGGCTATCAAGTCCGTATTTAATATCCCGAAATCAATTATGCAATGCTATTGACTGTCTCTGTAACAACTTCATACGCAAAAGCAGCCACAAGATATTTAGTCTGACCAGATATTTTAAACGTCCTAGACAATCACTAACCCACGACTAGTTGCGAGCTAACACGGTCAAGCCCTCTTGTACAGAGGTGCTCGCCATAATGTCTCGTTACACCACGTATAGTTTAAGTATGACTTGAAATGTTCACACGCGAATCTCACCTAAAATAAACCACTCATCATTCTCAGTCTTTCAGAAATACTTAACTCTGTAGTCGCCTTTCGTCACCTACACGAGAACCGAGAAAACACACGGAGCTCTTAATTTTGGTACAAATTCGACCAGCGCGATTTAACACAGGTGTTAACCAGTAGATGCTCCCGAGCGTCTATATCGACTCACTGATCTGAGGCATAAAGCCCTACTCAGACGCGCGATAAATGCTGAATTCCAATTGGCTAGTATGTTAAACAGCCAATCACATCATCTCGAGCACTTCTGTGCGAGCTCAATTTCAAATGTCAGCCAATCGGATTACGACACCTAATTTGGACTAGGAACCATGTAATCCTGACACTAGATAAAATTTATTGAAAACAGTATACGACTACTTTCCACAAAATGAGTTTATAGTAAATTTAATATTCGACGTCCCTTCTGTCTGCCCTTTACAAATTTAAGCTCACTCCAACATACGTCACAAATGCCCCTATTACACAACTGCCCTCTCACGCTTACATTTATTTAGTTTTGATAAAATATCACTTTCTCACTTAACGTACGTCCTCCATTCGCACTCTCAGTCTCTCCAAACCTTCAAATAACCAAACCACAATGAAATAATAAGTTTCCAATATACTGTTAATTGCGTCAGAAATCTGTGGCAAGGAAACTAAAGAAAATTAGATGATACTAACCTATCCTCTTGGTAGTAGTTTCAATTGAAACAATGGATGAATACATCAAAGTCCCTAACTCGGTTTCACAATGCCAGCACATTTATTACGTGTTTTAGTTAAAAATTTGTATCTCCGAAAGTACTGAATTAACTGATTTGAAATTTTAGCAGTATGGTTTTGTTATTCTAGAAATTGGTACACTAAGTATCAAAAAGGTCGAATAATATTTAATAGTACTTCTTCAGATTCATAGAGAGTATGTGTAACGTATTACGGGCAGCATTGGTCAAGTCCACCGCTCGCTTGATCCAGCAGCCAGCGTCAGCTGTGAGAGTGTGAGAACTAACATGTTCTCTCTTCCCGGTTCCCCGGCACGTTACTTTTTCAAAGGCAAGGTGACAACGTGTAATGATTTGCTACGTTGCAATATTTGTGAAAAAGTGATTTATCGGCACAAAAAAAAACACGTTGGATGTATATGCAATATCATATTATGCGAATTTGTTGAAACTTTACTATTCGATTTCCCGAGACAACAGAAATGTCTCCTACCACTATTTACAGGCGAAGTTTTCGTTTTACAGTTTTTCTTTCCCTAAATATATAGAAATATAATACCATGTGTACCATACACCAAATAAATACAAATAGCGAAATGCTTCATCACTACCTGAGGCAGAACCTATTCCTAATTTATTTATGAAATAATGTTGTTCACATAACTGTAAGTGTGAGAATAACTGTTACATTATTATGGAGTTGTAGGAACATATTTCGAAAACTTAACAGTATTCTCATCTTTGTGTACAGTAGATACTCGTAATCTACGTTGACATTTATTGCAAGCCTCCACTAACCTCCTGATCGTTTAAAGTGTTGCAAAAGTGCGCTTGTTAAGTTCGACCAACACATTTTCATTTAATAACGAGTTATTCAGAGGATAAAAGCTCTTCAAGAACAAAACTATTTATAAAGAAACGAGTTATTCGTAGGATAAAAGCTCTTCAGGTAGAAAAAATTATATAAAGGGTTTTGTTAAAGAGATATTTCTTTACAAAAATTTTAAAATTTCTTACACTTCTTAAAAATGCCGCGGTATAGTAATTTACAGTGAATCCTTGAACACGTTTTCTTTTATTACAACTTTTCCTCCACAAGACAGATCAGTCAAATAAAGAAACAAAGAATTGCTGTCTAACTTCATGAATGCCAATTTCTACCCGTAACCTATTAAACCGATCTCGTGCAGGTGACTTCATCCGAAGATAACGCAACTGGTTCATTCCAGCTATATGCTCCAACACAGTATCGAGGTTCAGAAATGTTTCATGAACATAGAAGTTTCGGCTATCAATATGTTTTGACTGTAGATGATATTCAGTTTTTCTTTGGCACTTTTAATACGGAACTCAAAGCTTTCGAGGTTGTTCTGGTTTTATAACACCTTCGTTTAGTAAGCGATGCCGTCAAATTAGTTCTTTGACACCAGCATTTGCTGCAATAATTTCGGCTTCATTTGTAGACGTGGCCGCGACTATTTACAGTTGATTTGTCCATGAAGTTGCCTCACCAGAACTGGTTGTGGAACGCCTTGTCCGCATATCATCAGCGATACTAGAATTATTGTACATCACAAACTTCTTCTCTAACTTAAGTAATACAATCAATTAAAGTCCCTTAAGAAACTTCAATATGCATTTCACTCGATTCCGATACTTAGTAGATGTTTTTATGATAGATCGAGCAGATTTCATTACGGCAGAAATTATGACTGAATGAGTCGTTATTGCCGGCCGCTGGTGGCCGAGCGGTTCTGGCTCTACAGTCTGGAACCGCGCGACCGCTACGGTCGCAGGTTCGAATCCTGCCTCGGGCATGGATGTGTGTGTTGTCCTTAGGTTAGTTAGGTTTAAGTAGTTCTAAGTACTAGGGGACTTATGACCTCAGTAGTTGAGTCCCATAGTGCTCAGAGCCGTTGTTTTTTTTTTTTTTTTTTTTTTTTTTTTTTTTTTTTTTTTTTTTTTTTTTTGAGTCGTTATTGAAAGACAGATGAGACATTCAGTTGCCTCGGAATAAGAGACGGACGACGAAACTGACTCATTTGTGTCGTTCTCTTCACATCCAATAGGAGTTGGAATTCCTTGATTCGGAATCTTCCCAGTATCTGTTTCGTTAAATTTTCTCGTCTTATCACAAATCTTCAGTTTCCATTCTGCTTTACTTTTCTGCCAAGGAAGCTCAAGAGTATATGTCGTTACATCAAAGTGGCTAGCAAAATTTTCAGAAAAACTGTAGTTTCCTGCCTTGCCACTTCTCTCTGAGCCACTGGAAGCTTTAATAATAGGTGTTTTTCAGCTAGTGTTGTTAGTATGGACATCACTGTTCTTCTCGAAATGTGATAGATTGTTTATGATGAATTTTAACTAACAAATATGTGTTTTCTGGCGGTGCAGTTAAAATCCCAAACGTCTTTAAGAGGATATGCATGACGACCGTGGGTGAATGCAACATATTATTCCTAATGCTCGCTTTTGTACAATCAATACTTCCTTTGTAAGTGATTAATTACCCCGCAAAACTTATCCATAGCACATTCTTGAGTGGAAGTATGAAAATTATGCCAGGAGTTGATTCCTTCGTTTCCAAGAATAGCAGTTATACGAAGAACAACCCTACCTGAACTTATTTATCTGAGTAGCTCAGTAACACGTCTCTTCCGGTTCTACTTGTCATCAATATGTACACATAAAATTTGGAGCACTCTACCCTATTACTAATTCTGTTCATGTCCTACACGAGCTGTTGGTATGGTTGTCCTTGTTGAACAGAAACGAATATGGTGCATCTTATGAACATTTAAGGACAATCCATTTTCAGAAAATGCTCGAGTACTCTTTGAAAAATTATTAACAACCTCTTCTGCGTTTTACCTCTAATGGGATTTGGTATAACAATAGTATCTTCAACAAAAAGCTCCAATTCTGCTTATTTAATGTTAAGTGGAACGTCGTTCACATATACGAGTATATGGAATAGGAATGGACTCAAAATGTGGGACCAAGTGGGTCTCCCTTGTGATTTCTCCACAGGAACTGCAATTTTCTACTCTTCAACATTGTTTGAATTATTCAGTCCAACTTTTTGCTTTATGTTTGTTAACTGAGTGTAAAGCCATCAATTAGATAAAACTCGACTTTTTCTAAGCTGGAACATGATCCTCAGACTGAAATGCCTTCCTAAAAACCCAGAACATATCTGTTGGCGATAATTTATTATTTATGGCTTGTATATTTAGTGAGTAAATGTGTAAATAACATTATCGGTCGAGCAATCCTTATGGAATCATAACTGGTATTCTCTAAGCAAACTGATTCGAGAAATATACAAATTGTTGAGCAACCACAATTCTCACGTAACTTCTTCTTTATTTTTATATGTTTCACTCGGACACCTGCAATAGCTTCAACTCCGTGTAAATACAATGTGTTGCTCGACCACACAACAAGATAAATTCACAGTTTCACCTCACAACGTTATAACACACGTACAAATATCCGACTGCCTATAGCGCCGCCGTCTTACATAAAATGAAGTAACCTGGTTGCGCACAGGTTGCGAAACCTAATGAAAAGCAACGTATGATCGCTCGAAAAAGCGACGGATATTTCTCATAGTTTTGCGATATTAGTGTTTTTTGTATTAAATGTTTGATGTTTAATGTTATAATGTACCTAACCAGATAGTTTACATTAACTGTACACAAGCAACTTTCTCTCCATTCTATGTATGATGTTTTCGCCACACACAGGCCGATATTTGTAACATGCGGCGTCGGCTGCATAATGCAAGTTATCAGGTTGTAAACTGAATCTGGGTATTTTCTTTATTTTATACTGGTGTAACTCGTTGTATTTCCAGAGTCCTGAAGATGCTCGTATTGGACGAGTGAAACATGTAAGAATAAAGGAGAAGTTACATTTCACTAGGGGCTACTCTGCAGTTTCAGTGTCTAATGGTTGCTGTTCCCCTACAGGCAACGACTGCGCTCGATATATTTCTATTTAAATATGAGACTACTCTCGAGGAATTTACTATTTCTGTTATTTTAGAAGAAGATGTCAGTAAAGAGATGTGATAATAACTATTTAGGCCTTTCTTGTTGCCTTTCTTATGAAGATGTTAAACAAATACCTATTTCAGTCTGTTCAAAATGGTTCAAATGGCTCTAAACACTATGGGACTTAACATCTATAGTTATCAGTCCCCTAGAACTTAGAACTACTTAAACCTAACTAACCTAAGGACATCACACAACACCCAGCCATCACGAGGCAGAGAAAATCCCTGACCCCGCCGGGAATCGAAACCGGGAACCCGGGCGCGGGAACCGAGAACGCTACCGCACGACCACCAGCTGCGGGAATTTCAGTCTGTCTGGAAAATTTTCCTATGACAGTAGGATTACTGAAAACATCATTTATTAAGTTAGGAGACCTTTTCGGAATTCAGTTTGAAATTCCATCAACACCATAACGACTTTTTTAATTCCATTAATTTCAGTGGAGGATGTTACCTTCAGTTCATAATTTTCCGCACTATCAGCAAACAGTTCACCACATCGACTTCTTCTGGAAGCAGAATGCCTTTGATGTTTCCCACAAGAAACCACAAAAGAAGCATTGAAGGGAAAGAGGACCCTGATTACAAATCTTGGGTCTTCTGAAGAGGTGACATAATGAAAAACTTTACGTTGAACTTTAAATTGCCTTTCCTGAAAAAGTATGATGTTTAAGTTTTATTTAGGTTTTATGCAGAATCTATGGCGGCTAGAATTATGAAGTTTTGTACTCTTATTTCTATGAAACCAATGAATGTTGTCACTAGAGTTAATTTTGAAATCCTGAGAGTAAGCTGAGATAGGTGGCAAAGTGCTTGGAATTTTGCATGAATTATACATTATCCTTACATAATTACAGTTAAAAATTATTAAAATTCTCTTATTCGATATAGTCCAAAACTGTGAAACTTCCTGACAGATTAAAACTGTGTGCCGGACCGAGACTCGAACTAGGGACCTTTGCCTTTTGCGCGCAAGTGCTCTACCAACTGAGCTACCCAAGCACGACTCACTCCCCGTCCTCACAGCTTCACTTCTGCCAGTACCATGTCTCCTACCTTCCAAACTTAAAAGAAGCTCTCCTGAGAACCATGCAGAACTAGCACTCCTGAAAGAGAGGACGTTGCGGAGACAAGGCTTAGCCACAGCCTGGGGGATGTTTCCAGAATGAGATTTTCACTCTGCAGCGGAGTGTGCGCTGATGTGAAACTTCCTGGAACATTAAAACTGTGTGCCGGACCGAGACTCGAATTTGGGACCTTTGCCTTTCGCAGGCAAGTGCAATATCCCTTCTTTCAGGAATGCTAGTTCTGCATGGTTCTCTGGAGAGCTTCTGTAAAGTTTGGAAAGTAGGAGACGAGGTACTGGCAGAAGTGAAGCTATGAGGTCGGGGCGTCAGTCGTGCTTGGGTAGCTCAGTTGGTAGAGCACTTGCCTGCGAAAGGCAAAGGTCCCGAGTTCGAGTCTCAGTCTGGCACACATTTTTAATCTGCCAGGAACTTTCGCATCAGCGCACACTCCGCTGCAGAGTGAAAATCTCATTCTGGAAATAGTCCAAGACTCTCATGCAGAGAAGCATGCTGTATGCAAAGAGATTGAACGGATAAAATTTTCTAGAAATCCCTTGAATAGTTTCTGAGAAAAAGGTGCATAAATGAAAAAAAAATTTAAATTCCATAAAATGATTTTAATATATGTATTGCGAAAAGGAAAGCTGCTACTCACCAAGTAGTGGATATGCTGACCGCAGACAGTCACTACAAAAAGACTGTCTCAAATAATAGCTTTCGGCCAGTAAGGCCTTCATCAGAATTAGATGACAAACACATGTACACACACTTGAGCAAACGCAACTCTCACATATATGACTGCAGTCTCAGGCAACTGAGGCCACTTGTGCCTGATGGAAGTCGCGAATCGGTGGGGCTAAGAAGGAGGATAGGACAGGGAAGGGGAGGGATAGTAGGGTAGGCATGGCGGACAGTTATGTGCTGTTGGGGAGCACGGGGGGGATGAGGTGGAAAGAGGGTAGGGCAGTTATGTGCAGTCAGGGGGTTAGTAGGAGGGAGTGGAGAGGAGGTGGGAGATAGTGGAAAAGGAGGGATCTCATAAGACTGCGGCAGATGGAGGAATGAGGGCTGCACCCTGTCTGCCCCCTCCATCTAACCTCCAAACTGCACCTAGCACCCCTACCCTTTTAACACCTCATCACTTTGTGTTCCACAACGCCACATCATTGTCTGCCATCCATACCCTGCTGTCCCTCCCTCTCCCTGCCCCAGCCTCCTCCTTATCTCCACCCAGTCGCAACTCGCATCATGCACCACTTCTGTTGCTCACAGTGTGGCCTCAGTTTTTCAACCTTTTCGAATACGCTACTCCTTTTCAAAGCCCACGTATTTACTTTTGTTTCTACTGATCGAGAAATCAAGTGCAATGTGAAATGAGGTCGCAGTGATCTGGGGACAGATATATTCTTTGCAGCGGTAGAGGCGTGGGGGTGAGGAGGGGTCAGTGGGGTCATAATCGCTCGTTTCCATCACGACAATCAGTTGTCAGAGTACACCAGCAAGTATGGACGTGATTATTATCTTCGTGCCTTGCTCTGAGCGAAGATAAAACGGTCAAGTTTCTTAAAAGATCTGTGCAGTCCTCCATGTGTGGTACAACTTGCAGTGGCGAAAGAGAATCATAATCGAAAAAAATATACTTCATGGCGACAGTTATCTGAAGTATGGTTTTACTATCATGAACAATTAACCTCAATGTGTAATTTGCGGTGAAGTATTGCCACGTGACAGTATGAAACCATCGAAGTTTATGTGTCACGTCTCAACTAAACAGTCTAAGGAATCTGATAAAACGTTGGATTTCTTCGCAAGAGAATTGAAAATACTTAACTAGCAGCAAACTACTCTGATTCAGGTAATAAAATAGTAATGTTACTTGTTGATTTAAAATAGTATTAACGTTTCTGAATATTTATTCGTTTTTCTGATTTAACAATATTTTTTTCTGATTTTTGTATCCAGTGTCAATGAGAAATCGTTACCAGCTAGCTACCGAGTCGCATTCCGAGTCCCTAAAACTGGGAAGCAGCAAACTGATGCAGAGAATCTCATTTTGCCAGCAGCCCTGAATATGGTTGAAATTATGTTACGTAAGCAAGAGGCAAACAAGCTAAAAGCATGCCAGTTTCTGACAATAGCACTAAATGTAGAATAAACCATATGTCAGGTGACATCCAGGAAGAGTTTGTCGAAAATTTGAAGAAGAGCCCACATTTTTCAGTGAAGTTTAATGAATTTATTGATGTTTCGGAGTTCGCTCGATTTATAGTATTTGTGTGGTTTGAAGCTGATTAAAGTATCATGGAAGACATTTTATTCTGCAAAAAACTCTTTTCGAATATTACTGTTTACTGTTTGTATGACATGATTTTAGAAAGCACCCCCACTACGAGACTGATTGCACAAAATTTATTGCCATTTGTAGTGATGGTGCTAAAGCTACGACTGGAAGTGAAAGTGGGCTTGTCGAGACATTAAAATCAATAATGCCAAATATTTTCGTCGACACACTGCTTTCTTCATCGACAAGCTCTGGCATTTTAACTTCTGATTTAAATGATGTTCTTAAAGAGGTAATCAATGTTGTAAATTGTATTAAAGGTGTAGCGTTGCAAACTCGACTGTTAGGATGATTTGTGAAGACACAGCTTCGCTTCATTAAATTCTCCTTTATCACACAGGGGTCAGGTGGCTTTCCAAAGGAAAGTTATTGACTCGAACTCTGGAATTGAAAGGTGAATTGTTGATAATTTTACAAGATTCTATATCTAGGTATGCGAATTACTGTTGTGACCCTGTTTGGCTATTAAAATTAGCATTGCTCACGGATCGTTTTAATCACCTAAATATTTTAAACAAGAGCCCCAAGAGAAAGAAGAAAACATTGTAACAAACTTAGTTTGCGGTCAAGGTTTTTAGAAAAGATGTTATTTGAGTCTTACTCTTGTATTCAGACGATTGTCAAAGAAATTGCTATGGACCAGTATGTGGTACCAAGTACTCACATTCCTTGCACGATACACAACTTGCATAATTTGGAAGAGAAACGGAGTACGTGTGGAGTGCACATGGGGATTTTTTAGGTTAGAGAATCCCCTCCCTAGGCCCGACAAGACGCCTCCTGAGACGCAGCAAGGTAGGAGTAGGCAAAATGCAACAGGGAATAACAATATTAATCTGCTAATAGTAAACTGCAGGAGCGTCTACAGAAAGGTCCCAGAACTGCTCTCATTAACAAACGGTCACAACGCTCATATAGTACTAGGGACAGAAAGTTGGCTGAAACCAGACGTAAATAGTAATGAAATCCAAAACTCAGATTGGAATGTATACCGCAGAGACAGGCTGGACGGTGAAGGGGGAGACGTGTTTATAGCGATAAGAAGTGCAATAGTATCGAAGGAAATTGACGGAGATCCGAAATGTGAAATGATTTGAGTGAAGGTCACGGTTAAAGCAGGCTCCGACATGGTAATTGGATATCTCTATAGGCCCCCTGGCTCAGCAGCTGTTGTGGCTGAGCACCTGAAGGATAATTTGGAAAATATTTCGAGTAGATTTCCCCACCACGTTATAGTTCTGGGTGGAGATTTTAATTTGCCGGATATAGACTGGGAGACTCAGACGTTCATAACGGGTGGCAGGGACAAAGAATCCAGTGAAATTTTTTTAAGTGCTTTATCTGAAAACTACCTTGAGCAGTTAAACAGAGAACCGACTCGTGGCGATAACATATTAGACCTTCTGGTGACAAAAAGACCCGAACTATTTGAAAAAGTTAACGCAGAACAGGGAATCAGCGATCATAAAGCGGTTACGGCATCGATGATTTCAGCCGTAAATAGGAATATTAAAAAGGGTAGGAAGATTTTTCTGTTTAGAAAAAGTGACAAAAAGCAGATTTCAGAGTACCTGTTGGCTCAACACAAAAGTTTTGTCTCAAGTGCAGACAGTGTTGAGGATCAGTGGACAAAGTTCAAAACCGTCGTACATAATGCGTTAGATGAGTATGTGCCAAGCAAGACCGTAAGAGATGGAAAAGGGCCACCGTGGTACAACAACCGAGTTAGAAAACAGCTGCGGAAGCAAAGGGAACTTCACAGCAAACATAAACATAGCCAAAGCCTTGCAGACAAACAAAAATTACGCGAAGCGAAATGTAGTGTGAGGAGGGCTATGCGAGAGGCGTTCAATGAATTCGATAGTAAAGTTCTATGTACTGACTTGGCAGAAAATCCTAAGAAATTTTGGTCTTATGTCAAAGCGGTAGGTGGATCAAAACAAAATGTCCAGACACTCTGTGACCAAAATGGTACTGAAACAGAGGATGACAGACTAAAGGGCGAAATACTAAATGTCTTTTTCCAAAGTTGTTTCACTGAGGAATATTGCACTGTAATTCCTTCTCTAGATTGTCGCACAGATGACAAAATGGTAGATATCGAAATAGACGACAGAGGGATACGGAAACAATTAAAATCGCTCAAAAGAGGAAAGGCCTCTGGACCTGACGGGATACCAGTTCAATTTTACACAGAGTACGCGAAGGAACTTGCCCCCCTTCTTGCAGCTGTGTACCGTAGGTCTCTAGAAGAGCGTAGCGTTCCAAAGGATTGGAAAAGGGCACAGGTCATCCCCGTTTTCAAGATGGGACGTCGAGCAGATGTGCAGAACTATAGACCTATATCTCTAACGTCGATCAGTTGTAGAATTTAGGAACACGTATTGTGTTCGAGTATAATGACTTTTCTGGAGACTAGAAATCTACTCTGTAGGAATCAGCATGGGTTTAGAAAAAGACGGTCATGTGAAACCCATCTCGCACTATTCGTCCACGAGACTCATAGGGCCATAGACACGGGTTCACAGGTAGATGCCGTGTTTCTTGACTTCCGCAAGGCGTTCGATACAGTTCCCCACAGTCGTTTAATGAACAAAGTAAGAGCATATGGACTATCAGACCAATTGTGTGATTGGATTGAGGAGTTCCTAGATAACAGGACGCAGCATGTCATTCTCAATGGAGGGAAGTCTTCCGAAGTAAGAGTAATTTCAGGTGTGCCGCAGGGGAGTGTCATAGGCCCGTTGCTATTCACAAATACATAAATGACCTTGTGGATGACATCGGAAGTTCACTGAGGCTTTTTGCAGATGACGCTGTGGTGTATCGAGAGGTTGTAACAATGGAAAATTGTACTCAAATGCAGGAGGATCTGCAGCGAATTGACGCATGGTGCAGGGAATGGCAATTGAATCTCAATGTAGACAAGTGTAATGTGCTGCGAATACATAGAAAGAAAGATCCCTCATCATTTAGCTACAATACTGCAGGTCAGCAACTGGAAGCAGTTAATACCATAAATTATCTGGGAGTACGCATTAGGAGTGATTTAAAATGGAATGATCATATAATGTTGATCGTCGGTAAAGCAGATGCCAGACTGAGATTCATTGGAAGAATCCTAAGGAAATGCAATCCGAAAACAAAGGAAGTAGGTTACAGTACGCTTGTTCGCCCACTCCTTGAATACTGCTCCGCAGTGTGGGATCCGTACCAGATAGGGTTGATAGAAGATATAGAGAAGATCCAACGGAGACCAGCGCGCTTCGTTACAGGATCATTTAGTAATCGCGAAAGCGTTACGGAGATGATAGACAAACTCCAGTGGAAGACTCTGCAGGAGAGACGCTCAGTAGCTCGGTACGGGCTTTTGTCAAAGATTCGAGAACATACCTTCACCGAAGAGTCAATCAGTATATTGCTCCCTCCTACGTATATCTCGCGAAGAGACCATGAGGATAAAATCAGAGAGATTAGAGCCCACACAGAGGCATACCGACAATCCTTCTTTCCACGAACAATACGAGACTGGAATAGAAGGGAGAACCGATAGAGGTACTCAAGATACCCTCTGCCACACACCGTCAGGTGGCTTGCGGAGTATGGATGTAGATGTAGAAGTTACTTTCCAGAGTTGAACTCTGACGCTAAGAACTATCATAGATAGACACTAAATCCTTTTTTAGATATGTCAGTAGAACTGGCTGATCTCAGCACGACCACAAAAGGAACACTTGTAGATTTAGCTGCTGATGGGATGCTTAGAATAGAATTTAATTCGCAAAAGATTGAAGTCTTATGGGTGAAGAGAAAGAAGAGTGTTCACAGATGACAAAGGAAGCTCTGAAATTATTAGTGCCATTCACCACTTTCACCTTTTTTAATTAGCCTTTTCTGCAATGGTGAAAATAAAATCTAAGAAGAGAAATAGACTTCAACTACAAAATGATTTGGTGATTTGTGTCTCAAAAATATAACCACAATTTGACAAATTTTTAAGAAATAAACAGGCACAGCCTTCTCATTGAAACTGGTATATTTTGATTGTAGTCTAGGACATATAACCCTTGCTTGCTTTCATCTTGTTAAGTATCACCCATGGCATATATCGCTGGTGTCGCCCTATGAATAAAAATTGTTCGAAACAATAAAATGTTAATAAGTGTCAAGTATGAAATTAGTCATCAGGCACCAAACTGCAGTTGTGCCAATAAAGCGCTTTGCATTTGCGTATAATCGCTGAATCGTTCTATTATTGTTACTGACGTTACTCTTGACAGTATTGCTTATGCTCCATTGTAAAGAAATGAGAATGAAATAACAGACAATGCAGAGGAGAAAAGAGCATAATACTTTACATCAGTATTGTTATTACTATTGTTATTGTTATTATTATTATTAACGAACAAAATACACTAGACGCTCTGACAAAGACATCGCCGCCGACAATGCAGTATTGAGCTGTATTGTTAGACGACATTCCTCGAGTTTCAATCATTGTAACCGCTACCTCCACTCGGGTCTCCTCAATGATGTTGCCAAATTCTCTGTGATGGTGTTGGAAGCAAGACTCGTGTTACTTTATGCCCTTGAAATACCTCTATGTGAATTCCAACTTAGATATGTCGTCGTTAACCAACACAAATTCAATAAAGCTGAGCATTAGCAAATATATAGGCCAATGTTTCATTCAGCTAGCCATCTTCAATGTTTATGAGTCATTTTGAAGAGAAGGTAAAAGCCAATATCATTAGATGACTTCTTGTAAAAAGGGATCTACATTTTATAAACTTTATTAGTAATTTTTAGATATGGAATGCATTATCCTTTTCGTATATGAATGTATCTTAATGCACGTATGACTCAGGTGAATTATACTCGTTAAATAAGGTCCCACTCGATTGTCAATTAGTAAACATGAAGATCTGACATATCTAAAAAAGGATTTAGTGTCTATCTATGACTGTTGTCAGTGTCAGAGTCCAACTCTGGAAAGAGACTTACCAGTTTCTCTTCCAAATTATTCTCACAGTTACATATTGGTTTCTTCTTCATTTAGTTATCTATCGGTTCCTGAAAACAGTTTTCCACATTTGCGTTAATTTATTGTTATGTGGGTAGTGGGGCAAAGAGGGAGCTGGCGCATTTGGTTAGTGCAGGTTGCCTACATCAGGCGCAGGTATGCACTTAGGGACAAACCTATTGTTCTCCTTTGATTGACAGGTCATTAACCTATTGTTACCTCATAGACTGACAAGTCCTTAACGTACTGTTCTGCCAAAAGGATCCTTCATTTTTATTGATAGGCACTCAACCTAATGTTCCCTCACCCACTCACACACCCCTTCCACTGCAGCAAACTTCCAACCCTCTCACCTCCTCCTCACTGCTACAAGTACACTTTCAGGTTTAAGTTATTGGAACAGTCTCCCTCACTCTTATCAATTTCATTGACCACTTAATTAAATTGATCAATTAATTAACATAAATACCTCCCATCCCCCACCCCTCCTCAGGAAATGGCAGTAAGTTCAAATTCCAGCAGGAAACTGCAACACACCACAGTTACCTCCATTAACCTAAGAAAATGGCGGAGAAGTAGCTCACTTGGGCTATCTGCACTAACCTAATTCATCTGAATGACACCTCTTACTAAGAATTGTTGGGGAAGGCCTCAGCCTGCTCTGGGCTGCTGGATAGGATGGACCCAAGTCTTTATTTTGTATGCAGTGTTTATTTAAATAATTTGAGGCATTAGTTCCAACCAGTGTGTTCACCACGAGGTATGGATTCCAACTGAAGTAGTAAACAGTACCACCATCAGAGCATGCTGTCGTCCCTTCCATGACATAATCGAATATGGTGGTCTTGGGGCGAAAAATGGTGGGAAAAGGACTCAGCCTGTGCTGGGCTGCTGGAGAGAGCTAGGAGTGTACTTTATCTATTTTGTAACAATTTATTTAGAGATGGATCTCAGTTAGTTTATTTACTACAGTGACACAAAGCACTCGTTCGGATGTGCTTTTGCTCGCAATACACAGTCTACAGACCTGCAACTACTCATAAATCACTGAAATAATGCAGTCTACTGATGTACAGACACGAAAACAACTCATTCATTTTTATAATAAGGCATGTATAATGCTCTGTTCACACGCTTACTAATTGTAAACTGTCGAAATAATGCACTGAACAGCCTACAGAGCTGCAAACTACTCGTAAATCACTGAAATAATGCAGTTCGCTGATGTACAGACATGCTCACGAATTGTAAACTGTTGAAATAACGCTTACAATTTATTTAGGGATGGATTTCACGTAGTTTGCTTATTACACTGATACAAAGTACTCACCCTCGCGTGGTTGAGGTCGCACTAAATAGTCTACAGACCTCTAAACTACTCGTAAAACACCGAAATAATACGGTACACTGATGTGCAGAGACTAAAACAACTCGTAAACTGTCATAATGGTGCATGTAAAAGTCTCTGAAAACACGCTTGCTAATCGTGAACTGTCGAATGAAGGCGTTTCACAGCCTACACACCAGTTCACAAAATGATTCAACAGACAGGAAAACAACTCGTAAATAGTCAAAATATAATGCATGTGTAACCCTATGCAAACATACTTGCAGTGCCTAAACAGCCGAAAATAATGCAGTGCACAAACACTCATTGCACATAAAAAAAACGCTTTTGAACTATCGTGAATCGCGACATATCAGCGAACTGCCCCCTTACAGAACTCCAATAGGTGCACTCCAGGCTGCATGCTCACGCCAGTCCCATAAGTGAGACACCTCTGGGCCATTCACGCGTGTTAACCGTTGCTGGCGTGATAACCCTCTACCTGGGGATGCAGGTCACGCTATAGGAATTTGTTCCAATGCTTCCCAGAATAGCACACGGTGCATTGTTCCTAGCGATCCTAACGGGACAAACGAGCTGTGTCTAGCTGTGCACGCATTTACCTGCCCAGCATGGCTGATGCATCGCCACAAAATGTTCGCCTAGCATTTTACCATCACAGGTGCATCTAAAAGGTTCTCAACATTATACTGATGTCACATTGCATTGTAAATAAGAGCCAAGTCGACCTCTCAGAAACTGTAAATTGTTGCAGATATAGTTAATGGTCTCTTTTGTTGGAGTTTTCGTGATGTCTCAGCCAGTCCACATGGAAATCCTCGTCCTAACTGATCTTGTTTACGAAAACAGCCAGATTAACACCAAATGCATTCCTCCTGATGGTCCTAACGTGGTACCCCATCCATCACATATTACCTTTCCTGGAAAGCATTAAGTCCTACTTTCAACAAACATCTCTGAAACACAGACGTACTCACTGCTATGTAGAGGCTCATGTGCAATAGCACAAACGATGTCTTGTGAATGAATGGAGTATTCTGATTGGCTCTTGTTGAATTTACCCGCCAAATTACTGATGCTGCTGGTGTGGGAGCACTGTCTGCCTTTTTTATCTGCAGACGAGACTTTCAGCGAAAAAATTATTTTGTACAGATCGCCGTATTGCACTGACAGTTAAACCCTGCAGAAAGTAATCTACAGATGGTCAAATAAATGCCATGTCATCTCCATGCTGCTGTGCACGCCGAAGGGGGAAACTACCACCATAAACGGTTCCCACGACCACAGCCACAGAATCTTGTGTCAACCAGAAAGAGGCCAGCCAACTGTGGAAAATCTCACATCCCAGGAGATCGCTGTCAGTATTCCCAGCGCAAACACTCGTCATAGTCAACCTTCTCAAGCTTCTGCTGAGTATACACACCACACGCAGAGTCCCGCAGGCGACTCAATGTAAACTTCGTATTATTCCACTATTCACCTGTCCAGGGGAAGTGTGAGCCAAATCATCATAAACCAGAAGCTTTCTTGGTCGCTTCAAACAAATGTGCAAACGATGGACAAACCCCAGGTTAGAACAAAGGTGTCCACTGTGATGCTGTTTCCGACTCCGACCTGCCTGCTTGCTGCTGTACTCTATATAGCCATCTCCTGATTCACAAGAATGTTGGGAGCCAGAAACATATTTAACAGTGTAACTACAGTTTAATATTAGGATTGCTGCTGCAGTCTACACTGATCAATATATCTTTTTAGGACCATGGTTCTGAAACCAGTATTTGTAGTGCACATAATTTTCCATGTAATGAGAAAACAACCTTTCATTTCCCTTATGGCTATCGATGTGCTGAATCTATATGTTCCTGATGCACAGGGTAGCCGTGCAGTCTGTGGCGCCTTGTCGTGCTCCATGCGGCTCTCCCCATTGGTGGTTCGAGTCCCTCCTCAGTAGTGGGTGCGTGTGTTGTCCATAGTGTAAGTTAGCATAAGTTAGGTCAAGTAGGGTGTAGGCATAGGGACCGACGACCTCAGCAGATTGGTCCCATAAGTTCTTACCACCAATTTAAATTTAAATTTTTTTATACCTCCCTTATGATGGGACATGTGGTAGCGATCACTGGACACTCGTACATATCCCATGAAGAATGTTGTAGAAAAGCTGGGTCGGTTCTTCTTGGCATAAAGGCGTCACTGTTTCAGGCCCCGACCTATTTGCTTATTTGTTTAATTTCTACAGCAACCTGCAGACTCTGGGATTACAAGAACATACCTAATTTCAATTGCTTGCCAGAACAGCATACCAGTTTCACGATAATTCTCGATATCAACCACATAGCAGAATGTTACTGATCTCTCACACAACATAATTCCGAAGATATAGACGAAATTATATCTCGCGGAAACCCGAAACATTTGCGAGATGGAGCGTGCTGTAATCTGTTGAGTAACTACAAACTGATCTCGTCTGCAAAGACCTCAAAAAAATTGAGGGAACTAATATTTACACTCGCAAATACAGATGTCAGTGACATAACAAATCCCAAATCATCTTTATAATTTACAAAGACCGCTAAGGTGTTTCTCATGTGTACAGAACCAGCAAACGTGTCTTCCACCAGTCTTTCACCTGCTAGATGTGCACACCACAATCGATGTTCTCTTAACCAATGAAGAAAGGAGATGTACAGAAGCGGTAAACCAGGCAATTCACATGGCAGGGAATAACGATCCAGCACAAACACATGTCCATATTGAATCTTCTAAAATTTCCACGTGATTATGAAAGCTCTACAACACATATTAAGTATTAGTTCGCTATTCTGGCGTCTAGTGGACGACACAGTTAAGTGAACTACATCTCTACATCCGAACAGGACTGTGACCCAAGCACAGATAGACGGAATCAGAAACCTCCTAGGAAGCCGGCCACATATATACTTGATCGCCATGCTTACAATTAAATGTTACGATTGCAGTCTCAATTCAGTGACATGCGACAATGAGCGATGTATCAGAATTACACCCTGCTGACGGATGTGCCTCTGGATATAGAAATATCTGTGCCATTCTTATGTCCTGACATACTCACCCCTTTGCTATCACAGTATTCCACGCCAAATCCATACCTTCCTTACAACTGGTCATAGCCATTACGTTTGCGCATGTCAGGATACAAACACATACTTCACAAGCCAGATGCTCAAGGCAAACCAATCACACATCCCCTACTACTAAGCATAATACTTTGACGATAACTGACTGTTGGCGATACGAAATAGTACTCACCCAAAATCAGCGATAGGAGGACATGTCTCATGAGCTTTTATTGCTAGTGGTACCACTGTGTCTTAGAAAGAGAGGCATGGTCGTCTTATAAACCGCTATATGTTTAAAAAACACAGTCACAACGACCGTATTACTGTCACAAGCGGTCTTGGGTCTATATGTGCAGTGTATAGTATCAGACCAACAGTATGGTTAGACATCACCAACGGTGCAACCTCGTAATAAAATTACCGAATCTAGAAAGTGATTCCCTAAGGAAAGTCTTATGAAACCGGCATTTGCAACTCCCTCATGCCACCGCTAGATTTATCTCCAGTACTTGCCACGCATTCTGTGTGGATTCAATGTCAGAGATATAGTGATATTTCGACTGGGTTATAGGCGATGGTTGATTCAGAAGGATAACAACTGTAGATAGTGTGCTGATTCAGGTCATAAGAAATGCACACTAGCTTTTCAGATCTCTAGTGCTAAGCCATCCACTAGAAAGCTGTCTGGGGTTTTGAATCAAGTCTTTCCATTCAACTACATATCTGGAGTGGATCCTATTCAGAAGTCCTTTAATGATTACAGCGACTAGTGAATCATATTTCTGGCGCTCTCATATCTCGAAACGAGTCACCTTTCTCGAACATATCTGATACAGTAAAATTCTGATGTTATTTTAGGTACTTCCAAAGCATCTTGCAATTGCTGCCATTTCTTCAGCTTTACAAATGTGGTCGAATTTAAGTCAGAACTGAGTAGAAATCTGTGAAAGCTATATCTTCCACCTTCTGAAACCTGTGAAGAAACAGGCTAAGCTGAGTCAGTGCGACAGGACTGAGTTTTGACCATTCGATGGAAACGGGAACATGTTGTTGTAGCTCCACCAAAAGCTTACAATGTTTAAGGTCAGCACCAAAGGAAGCCCACTCCTGCAACAGGAGGTAGTATAAAAGACTGTACAGGATCTGGGAGCAGGTTGAGGATTTTACTACTCCAAACTACGTAGAGATACTGCAGACACAAGCAGATTCGCATCCCTCAGGGCCCATTCACCTCTGTCACTCCAACTAGCTGTCATCATTATTCTGTATCATCCAACAGAGAGAAATTACGAACTATGAAAGCTCCACTAACTTCATCCGATAGAGAACTCGATAAGACTTTTACCCCATCTCTCTCTTCCCATACGTCAAAAATAAGTACCACATGCGTGATGGCACTGAGCACATGTGATGATCCTATGTACAGGAAATGATACACTGCACAGACAAGATTAATATTTCATCACCTGTACTGTAGGAGGATGACCATACGAGTATCCCACAGACTAAACTGTAAGTCGCAAGAGATGCTCCCTGTGACCCTGTGTCGTTGTTTGAAACAGTGCTTCATTTTCTACTGTAACATGCTTTGTACACTGTCATACATTTTGATTTTCCGCCACAACTTCGAGGTCATCGTCAGATTCAAAACTGACA
Source organism: Schistocerca americana (assembly GCF_021461395.2). NCBI lineage: Eukaryota > Metazoa > Arthropoda > Insecta > Orthoptera > Acrididae > Schistocerca > Schistocerca americana. The sequence continues at coordinate 835,928,943 of NC_060121.1, read as the reverse complement.
TTAATACTTTCTGATCCTTTGTGTCTTGGAGAAAACTAGACTTCGCATGGTGTAAATCACGTAGTTACTGCTGCTACCATAACACACCACACACGCTGGATGATTTTAAATAAAAGACATATAGTTCTGTGCTCCGTTTCGAATGATTCCTCATATTGCAGTCAAATGCACGATCACTGTTTCGGTGCTAGCCATCCCCAGAAGGGGTTGTGACTCCACCAGAACTATTTCTCCATCTCAAATAAGGGATGCCAGTCAATGATTGTGGGGGTTAGCAACAGCATACCAGTGGATGGATGGGATGGAACAGACACCGTAGATATACTGCAATAATAAGCATCACAGTTGATAGTGTGAACGATTTTATCAATTTTACAGTAATTTCAAAACCAGCAAATGATGCAACAGCATGTTTCGCAATTTCAATACCAGCACGAAACCGCCCATTCTCTACTTTGCCAGTATCATCGCCAATGTAGATGGACAACTATTCAGTATGTTCATTCACTGTTAATTATCGAACATATACATCATGAAAGTATACCAGACAGCGTTCATCATATTTCTGGCACCTCAAACATGGTGCATGATTTGCAGTCTATCACTATGCAGATGGAAGTCTCACTGCATTCTCACAGTCTCAGGATAAAATTAGAGACTCAAAGACCACCTCGCCCTGTCTTTGACCAACCCGCCCTGCAGCTAAGATACCGATTAACTCAGCAGCTCACCAGAAGTAGACTCCTACATTCTGTGTCTTGTGAATGAATGGACCTTGCTGAGTCCTTGCCCATACAATAGCACAAGATTTCTTCAGATGTGGCCATGTGGAGCAGGATGGCACCCCTCATCAGTGTATGGTAGAAGATTTTGAAGTGTTGTAATAGCAGACGATTAAGAAGAACAGGGCACTGGTGGTTTTTATGCATGAAGGAGCTCTAGACGGATAGAGTTTGAAGAATTTAGCATAAATAAACTACGCTATCAATTTTAAAATATTGCTCTTGTGTTTCGGATCAGTACCAGGAAGGTTATTGTAAGAGGGAACGCAAACACACGCACCCCTAAGGCTACACGGTTATGCACTTAAAACCAGCTATAATATTAGATCGCTTCAGTTTCTGACTTATCATTCATGTTCAGTGCAGCGCTGTAAATATATCACTGTAAGATACATACACTCCTGGAAATTGAAATAAGAACACCGTGAATTCATTGTCCCAGGAAGGGGAAACTTTATTGACACATTCCTGGGGTCAGATACATCTCATGATCACACTGACAGAACCACAGGCACATAGACACAGGCAACAGAGCATGCACAATGTCGGCACTAGTACAGTGTATATCCACCTTTCGCAGCAATGCAGGCTGCTATTCTCCCATGGAGACGATCGTAGAGATGCTGGATGTAGTCCTGTGGAACGGCTTGCCATGCCATTTCCACCTGGCGCCTCAGGTGGACCAGCGTTCGTGCTGGACGTGCAGACCACGTGAGACGACGCTTCATCCAGTCCCAACATGCTCAATGGGGGACAGATCCGGAGATCTTGCTGGCCAGGGTAGTTGACTTACACCTTCTAGAGCACGTTGGGTGGCACGGGATACATGCGGACGTGCATTGTCCTGTTGGAACAGCAAGTTCCCTTGCCGGTCTAGGAATGGTGGAACGATGGGTTCGATGACGGTTTGGATGTACCGTGCACTATTCAGTGTCCCCTCGACGATCACCAGTGGTGTACGGCCAGTGTAGGAGATCGCTCCCCACACCATGATGCCGGGTGTTGGCCCTGTGTGCCTCGGTCGTATGCAGTCCTGATTGTGGCGCTCACCTGCACGGTGCCAAACACGTATACGACCATCATTGGCACCAAGGCAGAAGCGACTCTCATCGCTGAAGACGACACGTCTCCATTCGTCCCTCCATTCACGGCTGTCGCAACACCACTGGAGGCGGGCTGCACGATGTTGGGGCGTGAGCGGAAGACGGCCTAACGGTGTGCGGGACCGTAGCCCAGCTTCATGGAGACGGTTGCGAATGGTCCTCGCCGATACCCCAGGAGCAACAGTGTCCCTAATTTGCTGGGAAGTGGCGGTGCGGTCCCCTACGGCACTGCGTAGGATCCTACGGTCTTGGCGTGCATCCGTGCGTCGCTGCGGTCCGGTCCCAGGTCGACGGGCACGTGCACCTTCCGCCGACCACTGGCGACAACATCGATGTACTGTGGAGACCTCACGCCCCACGTGTTGAGCAATTCGGCGGTACGTCCACCCGGCCTCCCGCATGCCAACTATACGCCCTCGCTCAAAGTCCGTCAACTGCACATACGGTTCACGTCCACGCTGTAGCGGCATGCTACCAGTGTTAAAGACTGCGATGGAGCTCCGTATGCCACGGCAAACAGGCTGACACTGACGGCGGCGGTGCACAAATGCTGCGCAGCTAGCGCCATTCGACGGCCAACACCGCGGTTCCTGGTGTGTCCGCTGCGCCGTGCGTGTGATCATTGCTTGTACAGCCCTCTCGCAGTGTCCAGAGCAAGTATGGTGGGTCTGACACACCGGTGTCAATGTGTTCTTTTTTCCATTTCCAGGAGTGTATTTCCAGTGCATGACACACATTCTTCTTGGAGGTTTCTCTAAGATAAACTGTGGTAACAAACTGTAAAATGAAAAACCTTCTTCCTTAAAACAGCAGCTCTGTGTGACACACGTACAACGTAGCTTTCTAGAAACGTATAGCGTCCCCTGCTCACATCCGATCACGGTACAGAAATTATACTATGCCCAAATCGGTCCTATACCAAATGATCGTTAGTAACAGAGAATACCTCTCGCAAGGAAACGTATTAACACATAGCAGCTACGTCCGACAAGTGAAATTACATGACATTCCTGCAACTAATTCTGTAAACTGCACATCCATCACGCAGTTGTATACGTGGGGATAGCAGTGCCTCACAAACACCTACCGCTAATTTAGAATCATCTTACTTATGAAACTGAAGTCTCGATTTTATACCCAAGATGCGACAGAGGAATGGAGTGCATCGCATAAATCTTCATTCGTTTAGAGCAATGTGTCAAAAAGGAGGGTCACGTATTATCACACATCAGTGGGAAGTACTCTGATAATACGTCATTGAATACGATTCAAACACCGTCTATGTCACATGACCATTGAACAGTGGTCACCATACATTTCCGGAAAGCTATATTCCGCATGTATCACACTGAGCTGCTGTTTCAAGGAAGTAGTTTTTTCATTTTACAGTTTGTTACCATAGTTTATCGTAGGGAAAACTGCCAGATGAATGTATGTCATGTGATGGAAAAATATGTCTTACAGTGGGATATTAACAGCGCTGCAAGCAACACGAATGATAGGTTGGCACTGAAGTGGTCTAACATTATAGCCAGTTTTAAGTGCAGATCCATGTAGCCTTAGGAGTGCATGTGCTCATGATCCCTCTTACCATTACCCTCCTGGTACTGATCCCAAACACTAGAACAATGTTTTAAAATTGATAGTGTGTTTGATTTACGTAAAATGCTTCAAACTCCATCTGTCTGGAGCTCCATCATGCATAAAAACACCCGTTTCTTGTTCTTCTTAATCGTCTGCTATTACAACACTTTAAAATCTTCTACCATACACCGATAACGGGTGCTAACATCCTGCACATGGGCGCATCTGAAGAAATCTTGAGCAATTGAATGGGCAAGGTCCATTCATTCGTGAGATGCAGAATGTAGCGGTCTACTTGTGGTCAGCTGCAGAATAAATCGGTAAATGTACTGCAGGGTGGGTTGGTCAAAGACAGCTCGAGTTGATCGTTCTGTCTCTAATTTTAGCCTAAGAGTGCGAGAATGCTGTGTGACTCCCACCTGCATAGAGACAGACTGTAAATTATGTACTATGATTGAGGTGCTAGAAATATGTAGAGTACTGTCTGTTATACATTGATGATGTATATGTTCGAGAATTAACAGTGAATGGACGTACTGCTGAGTTATCTACCTACATTCACAATGATACTCGCAAAGTAGAGAATGTGCGTTGTAGCAATGATACTGAAATTGGGAAACATGCTGACGCATCAATGGCCAGTTTTAAAACTACTGTAGAATTACTAGAAATGTTCGCACTATTAACTGTCATGCTTATTACTGCAGTACATGACGGATTCTTTTCAGCCCCGTCCATCTACTGGTGCACTGTGGTCACCACATAATGATTGAGTGACATCGCTTGTTTGAGGTGGAGAAAGAGATTTGGTGGAGAGGCAAACCTTCTGGGGATGGCTAACACTGAAACAGTGATTGCATACATGACTGTAATATGAGGAATCAGTCGAAACAGAATGCAGAGCCATCTGTCTTCTATTTAAAGTCATCCAGTGTGTTTGGTGTGTCATGGTAGCAGCAGTAACAACATCGTTTACAATATGCGATGTCCAGTTTTCTGCGAGAGGCAATGGATCAGAAAGTGTTAATGTCAGTTTTGAATCTGACACAGACCTCGAAGTCGTGGCGGAGAAACAAAATGTATGGCAGTGTACAAAGCATGTTACAGTAGAAGAAAAGTCAATGTTTCAAACAACGACTTAGGGTAACTTTAAACTGTTTTTTGCAGTGGGTCAATACCTGTATACATATTAGGAACATCACATGTGCTTGGTCTTTTTTTTTGTGGTTTTAGGGCGCACAACTTCAATGGTCATTAGCGCCCAGACTACGTTAGGAATGCACAGCGAGGCACAAGTTTAAAACAGCAAATAAAAGGGAAAACACGATAAAAGATTGACAGGCATAGGATTAAAAAAACAGCATAATCAAATGTCCTTAGATAGGTTTGTCAAGTTGATAAAACGAAGAACGCGAGCAGCTGCTCCTGGGTCATCCGCTAAAATGCCATCCAGAGTACATGGCAGGCCAAGATCAAGACGCAGTGTAGTAAAATACGGACAGGACGTTAAAATGTGGCGGACCATCAGCAATTGCCCACTTGGGCAGAACGGCGCCGGCGCAGCCCTCAGCAGATGACGATGGCTGAACCGGCAGTGTCCAATTCGTAACCGGGCCAAAACTACCTCCTCCCGCCGAGTAGGGTGTGAGGAAGACGTCCAAGCCGCGGGAAGAGGTTTCAAGGCCCGAAGCTTGTTGTCCGTAAGTGCAGCCCAATCGGCATGCCACAGCGATAAAATGCGCCGACAAATGACCCTGCTACAATCTGATGAAGGGACACAACAAGAAGCTGTCCGAGGCTGGAGGACCGCAGCCTTGGCCGCAGCATCTGCAGCTTCGTTCCCAGGGATAACGACATAGCCAGCAACCCACATAAAGCTAACCGGAGAACCGTCGTCCACCAGCTGCTGAAGAGAGCGTTGGATCCGGTGCACGAAAGGGTGAACCGGATACGGATTACTGAGGCTCTGGATGGCGCTCAGGGAATCGGAGCAGATGACATAAGCAGAATGTCGGTGGCGGCAGATATAAAGAACAGCCTGATAGAGGGCAAAGAGCTCAGCTGTGAAGATCGAACAATGGCCATGGAGCCGGTATTTGAAACTTTGTGCCCCGACAATAAAAGAACAACCGACCCCGTCATTGGTCTTAGAGCCATCTGTATAAAAGAAGGTCATATTAATGAACTTCGAACGGAGTTAGACAAAACGGGAGTGGTATACCGAACCGGGGGTAACCTTCTTTGGGAGCGAGCTGAGGTCAAGGTGAACGCGAACCTGAGCCTGGAGCCAAGGTGGCGTGTGTCTCTCGCCCACTCTAAAGGTTGCAGGGAGTGAAAAATCAAGGTGTCGAAGGAGGCGACGAAAGCGAACTCCAGGAGGTAGCAGGGCAGAGACATACAACCCGTATTGACGATCGAGAGAGTCGTCAAAAAAGGAACGATAAGACGGGTGGTCGGGCATTGACAGTAGCCGACAGGCATACCGACAAAGCAGTATATCGCGCCGGTAGGTCAGTGGCAATTCACCGGCTTCAGCATGAAGACTCTCGACGGGACTAGTATAATACGCTCCTGTCGCAAGACGTAAACCCCGATGTTGTATGGAGTTGAGGCGGCGTAAGATGGACGGCCGTGCAGAGGAGTATACGAAGCTCCCATAATCCAGCTTCGAGCGGACGATCGACCGATATAGGCGAAGTAGGACGGTTCGATCCGCTCCCCACGACATACCACTGAGAACACGGAGGACATTTAGAGAACGGGTACAACGGACAGCCAAATAAGACACATGTGGAGACCAGCTAAGTTTCCTGTTAAATGTAAGGCCAAAAATTTTGTTGTCTCCCCGAATGGGAGAGCAACGGGACTGAGTCGTAAAGACGGTGGGAGAAACTTAATGAAACATAATGTTTATTTATATATTCGAACAGTGCATTAGCACGTCCAAGTGAACTTCGGGACCGCATGAGATCACTTTCCGCGAGACTGCTTCCGGCAAATATATCTGGTGACCGTGGCCAGCCACCCAGCCATGCTTGGTCTGTCTTCGAGATATGGGACGAGGAAGCTGCGATAATAATCTGTTAGAGTTCTCTACCGAATGAAGTTAGTGGAGCTTTCATAGTTCGTAATTTTTCTCTGTTGGATGGTACAGATAAACGATAATAGCATGTTGGAGCGTTAGTGGTGACTTGGCCCTGAGGGACGCGAATT